>NC_138741.1:14399957-15879957 GCF_965113295.1 Leuciscus leuciscus
AAGCAATCCAAGAAAGAAAGAAAGGTTTGGCCAATCAAGCACAGATGCCTCTATCGTTTCTTTCGACTTCCGCCCGCGGCCTGATGGACAGCACGCTATGAAAGACCAAATCTGAAAGCAAAATGTATATCATTACGTATCACAAATAAAAAAATAAAAATAAAAATTAAATTTTTATTATTATTTGAAAACATAATTTAGACAAACAAACACCGAAGATGTAATGTCGGTTATTAGTTGGAGGCGGAGGAGGCCCAGAGAAGGATGGGCCTGCATGGCCTTTAAAACGGTCCCATGATAAACACGCGTAGGCCTAGGCTATAGGTTGAGAAGCCACAAAGCCATGTTGTGCCTCACTGTTTACAGATAAGGTTGATGATTTTCACTCAATCTATCCCTATATATTCTTTCATTATTTTGACGAACTAATTCGACTGGTTCTCTCAGAAGAGAATGAAGATATTTCCCTATCCCGTCTTCTGGGGTGAGGCAGGTTGTCTGTCAGTGAGGTATAGGCGACAGTCTGTCTACATGCCGTAAGCTGATCTGCAGAGTGCTAGAGGAAAACGGGCAAGATTCCTGGCCTGCAAGCCGAGATATTGATCTACCTCAGCCACCTAAACAAAGCCTCACCTGTTTCCCTTGTCCATACTTTATTTTATGCAGTCTAATGCTTGTTTTGTTTGACATTTCTTTTATTTCCATGGATCCGAACTTTGATACACTTTTGGGAGTACTACATAAACACTGTGTTGTACCTGAACATCCAGATCTCACCAGCAGCATTAGAGACCACCCTTCTCTCCCGGTGCAGAAAATTACTCCCCGTTGTCTTTACAGTTAGGCCAGAAAAGAAAAGTTTTCATTCAGCGGCGCAGTGTCCAATAACATCCAACGTGAGATAAAACTAATTACTCCATTATGCCTCTAGAGTTAATGTTTCATAAATTGGATCCACTAAAAGCTCCTTTATTATTTATCTGGCTTCGCTTTGGGCTGCTTGTTAAACATATCAAGATTACTTTCTGATCTTGTACAACTATTGGTCTGCAATGGTGTCGCACAGATTCATTCATACAGCCCTGCGCCCACCTCTTTTATCAGTATGCCTTGAACACGGTGCTGCTGCTGACAGACAGCCAACTTAACCAGAGAGGAAAACGTTGCCTCGGCTAATTTCATCCCTTTGTTAATTTCGGATGCAAATGCAAGCGGATTTGTTAGAGCCATAATATTTTACAACATTTGCGCGAGCGAGAACACATATACGCACATAGACTTACGCGGTAGTCGGAACAAACAGGTGCCAAACCCCTGTGGCATGCTTACGTGATGGTGAATAAATATTAACATAAACGTCACACGAATCACAGAGTGATGCAGAGTGTGAGACTTGATCCTGCCTAGTTGTGTATCATTTTAAAATCATAATTTAACGAGTTTACATTCCGATTCGTGAAATGACGAAAGCGATCAAACAGCGCAGATGGTCACCATATAAAACAAATGCTCTCTGTTGATCATTTTTAAATGATTTATTTGACGCTAAAACATGCAAACAGCAAACTTGTGTAGGCTACTTTTGCACTTGCTGTCGTTTTTCAGCAACAGTGTATGAGCTCCTGATTGAATGCTTTGAAAAATGTGGTGGCTGTTACACTGCTCTTGATGATCATCCTTACACCTGTGAAATATATGAATGGACAATACTCTAAATGGTGGCTGTGGCATCATTCCAGAGATAGCAGATAGATGTGGGTCATCTGTGCCCATGGAGTATCTTATCAGTGCATCGCTTTCTGAGGAGGGGACTCTTTATACTGATAAAAATGGTGCCTTACAGCCAGACTTTGGCTGCTCAACAAACAAGGCAAACTTCTCCATTGAGAACGGAGATTGTATACAGGAAGATGTGTTAAGATGTCTGATTGTTTGAGAATGATACAGAGACAGGCCCAAAGGATTTGGGCACAAGGACTTGAGATGAGGTTGCAAACCAATGGTGCTCTAATTTGTGAGGCATTGTTGACTAAGATCAAAGGGGTATTCCACAGGACGGATTGGGAGGAAAGATGCGGAGATCTGAGGGAGCATGCGTGTCTATATGGGTAGCTAGCTGAGCACACAGTGCTATCAACTACAAACTGGGGGTCTGTGGGTTTGATTCCCCAGTGGGGCACCAAAGAGAATGAATGGGTAACAGAAGGGTCCTAGTGTATAGAACTGCCGTTGTGCACCTGAGCAAAGCACTTAACCCCAAGTTGAGTGCTGCATCATGTTACTCTGGTCCCCTTAACCCCTCCTCCATCCAGGGCACCTCCGCAAAAGAGAAACTGTTCTCCAAGAGTTTTCCCAGGTTAAATAAAGGTATAAGGGGGAAATGGGAGTATTGATATTGTGAGAAAATCTGGCTGTTTGCTTTGAGGTGCAAGAGATATTCTTTTGAAGAAACAATAATGCCGGTATCGAGTGCTGTGAGGTTCTTAAACACTGAGTAAATAAGGATTTGTGCTTTTTATTTTTTTTACAAAAAAGATGTATTTTATTTTAAGTTCAACTTTACATATAAAAAAGTGTACAAGTAAACCACATTGTGATATATAAAGTTATATGAAGTGTTTAAATAAATCATGTCCAAATAAAAGTACTTGAGTCTGGGAGGAAATAAGGGTGTTTAAGGTGCCTCCTATTGACCTAAACTCTGTCCCTCTGATGCTTTGTGCACAAACCCGTGACCCGTTGAATAGTTTTCACTATTCATCCTCGTCAGAGTGACCGCACTTCAAGGAGGACCAGAGGAAGGGAGGGAGGCAGAGAAAAAGAAGGAAGAGAGATTAAGTCATGTATTATTTGGACGTGACTGTTATGAAGACGGTGAAGGAGGCATATGGTCATCTACATTGAACACAAATGTAGAATTTAGTATTAGTATTATGAATTAGAGCAAAATGTCAATATAACCAGACATTAACTAAAAAAAATATACACAGTAACTTGTGAAAAATGGCACAAGCTCATGTATAAATATGAAATATTGGCTATAGAGATATAATGTACATAAAATGTACATTGTGGTCAGAAATAGTGAAGGATGCTTTAACATAGCATCATGTTAAATATTATTGGTATCCTTGGCAGGAGATCCTCAGAAGTCACCATCAATTGATGGAGAATAACAATGCTTTATTTGGCAATAAATCTATGAGTCAGTATTAATAGCTAAATGTTCACTGATAATTTACAATGTTATTTTATTATATAAGGCAGACTTCTGAAAACAATTAGTATCTGTAAAGGTGGTGAGATGCCCATAACATGTTATCTGTTGCTTTCTGACAGAAAACGAATTTTCCATCAAAATAATAAAAAGGAAAGAAAGTTAATACCCTTTTATTTATTTTAGTTAAAAAAATAAATGTACACAGGGACAGAATAATGGCAAAATTGAACTAATGTTCTGTTGCACTTATTTTGCCATTATCATTCATCCATCAATCATACATGAATGTATTTTATTTTTGCTCTTTACATCAACAAAAAATGTGTTGCGTTAATAAAATGTTACTTATAATAGAATATGACTTGGATGTCCTATAAAATGTCTGATTCAAAATATTTTGTGTATTTTAATAAATACCTCATTTAATTTCAATTCTGTTTTAAATTGTCCGTGCATTTTGATCTATATTTCAAATTTACAGGTTTTAAAAATGTTTTGCTGTGCTCACCCTGTTTCTATATTTACTATTGTCAGTATGTTCTCAGTATCATTTTAGCAGCATATGTTTTTCTTTTCTTTTTTAAATATAAGGTAAATTTAGCTATATTACTCTTATGATGAATGATCTGGCATCTGTTAGTGTTACTGTGTCACCATTTTTCTTAGTGCCAAAAAGGCAGGGGGGGAGGGGGGGGGGGACAGAGGGATGTGCATAAATTGAAAAGAGAAATAACAGTCTTAAATTTGTCATTGTCTTCCTCTAGATGTCTGGCAGTGTGTGCTGCAGTAGCCTGAATCCACCCTGTGATGCGTTACTCACCCATGCTGAGAATGTTTACAGTTGTAATCAAGGTCCATGTAACTTGTTTGTGAAATGTTTTGCCTTTATGTTTTAGAGGTGCTATACAATTTGCAAATAGTAGGGCATGAAGTCACAGTTTGATTAAATTGCTGTCAGTACAAAAAGGAAAGAAAAAGAAAACAGAAGCATTGTACAAAACCAAGACTATTATTTTGCATCCCCTTTATAGAAGGAGTTGAATTTTTCTGTCTTTAGACAATCTTTATTAAATTAATTTAAATAGAAAAGAAAACCATGGCATTGTGCAACGATTTGCTTTGCTTAAGAAGATCTGTATATTTTCTATTTTACAAGCAATGTTTTGTGATATTTTGTTTGTTGTCAAGACAGTATTCCCCTGTTGCTAATGTTTTTGCTGTAAAGAAGGAAACATGCTGATCTACTGTGACCCAGTAAATTGTTACTTTGGGAGATAAAAACATATCTGTTGTCATTGATTCCTTTGGGGAGAGAAACCTTTGCATGAACACTTCTTTGCATGAAGCTTCTTTCTGTATTACCTGAAATGTTTCCCAACATTTGGCAAGTTTGCTGACAGAAATGAGATTGATGCATAAATAATTTCATATTTGTGTGGCAGCTTAAGGAAACCTTGAACAAAGGTCTCCTTAGACACACACTCTCTCTCTCTCTCTCTCTCTCTCTCTCTCTCACACACACACACACACACACACACACACACACACACACACACACACACACATAGGTGGACGCAATGGACCAGTGTCACTGCAGCAAATTTAATGAAAGCCTTCATGCATTTGTTTAAAAAAATAAATAAACATGTATCAGGCCATGGCACATTTCCCTCATGTGATGTGAGAGGTTTAAGCTTGCACACTTTCAACACCCAAAGGCTTCACTCACTGTAGACATTACAGGTCTCCAGAGATATCATCTTGAGGGTGTCTTTTATCGTCTACAGTTTTGAAAGTAAACAACACATGTCTCATTCAAAGAGAACTAATACATCATGGAGGAGATAATGAGGGCTTTTCGTTGCTTCCTAGGTGAGAAAACATCATAATGGAAAAGTGTGAAAAAAATACCTCAAAATGTACATGTGTATATATATATATATATTAGGTATAGGTATTATAGTATATTATATTAGCTGTTTTACACTACTATGGACCAGTACTTATGTCAACTTTTTTTATGTATTACAAAATACTTTTGCTGCTATTGAGCAAGTATGGGTAAGATTAATGACAGGTTTGGGGGTAAGGGTCAACAGTGTAATAATAGATGTAATAATCGAAAAACACAAGTATATAAATATATAGCACATATATCCATTGTAGCTATCCAATGATTAATTTACAAATAATAATAATACAATTATATCTACCTATCTATCTATCTATCTATCTATCACAAAATAAAGATAGGTGCAAAAGCAAAAAAAAAAAAAAAAAGAAAAGAAAAAAGATCTCACTTCAGGTCATGCATAAATAATTAAAACAAAATAAATCAACAATTTAACAAACGCTCTGGGGTTATTCTCTGAATGAGGACATAATCATTGAGGTATCGGAAGAGGGCGGCTAATATGTGTTGTTTCTATAAACACTTTGTCACAGAGACTCAACACGGATCAGAGCTCGAGCCCCAGTTTCAACACAACGGCCTGTGCGCAGTCCTCCTTCCTCGTGCAACAAATAAAAATACCTCTCTCCTCGTACTCATGCTGCGATAGTTTCTGATCATTTGAGAAAATAAAGAGATGCAGACTTTCATTCGGCCCTCTAGGTGGGTGGAACACGGAACCCAAGCTGCCCTCGCCACCAATTTTACAGAGCAATTATCTACTTGGATTCATGGGAGTTTACTAAACAAACGGCAGCCCCGCTGCGCCCCTCTCAGGCTACGGCCCAGATCAATTCTGCATCACAAAGCGCCATCGATGATCACCCTGCCTACACTCGCATCACATATATGCATCGATTATTTTTGTGTCTTAAAACAGGTGTCCGTTTTATAAATGTGCTACCTCCATGCATCTTATTAGCCTTAATTATTCACCCGAACAGTTCTGTGCGCTGATCCATGGCCATGCTGCTGTTGTTTATAGCAATTATGATTCATATTCTTTTGCCTTGCTTTTAAATAAACAACACTAACAGTCTGTCATCCTCAGACCAGTCAATTGCACTTGTGCGGCTATTAGAGCAGATATAGCTCCAGAGTCCCAAAAATCAATGCCACCGTGATTAGACCGATGACAGCAAATTCACAGTTTCAGCCGAGTGTTCAGGAAGAGACGAGGTGTATGGCAAATAAGTCGCACTTGTCTGCACACAAAGGAAAAATCCCCCCGTCTTTGTTTATGAGGTGTAAAAATCCGGAATGATTGCACACGGTACCGAGGACATTCGGGCTGTTTTGTCGCCAGCATTTTACGAAAAAATATTTTTGACAATTTTCAAAGTCACTGAATAGCCCCACAATCGACAGGTTTGGTTTAATCGACCTCAGAGAACAAATAGCCAACAACAAAATAAAGACATGGAAAAAAAGAAAGGAAAGAAGATTGAAAGGCTAGGCAATTTTGTCTCATGACAAAACAGAACATTCATAAAACAAGGACAATGTAAACGAAAACCTATTGAGAAAAAACCGTCAAGATTCTGGGTAATCGCCAGTCTGCGAAGACTGGCCATTTTTATTCACCTGCATTTTTATTCACTACTTTATGCGCTAGACGCGATTGTTAGGGCCTACAATATGTCATTAGATCAATATGTCAGACACACGTCATTGTCGGTTTTTTAATTTTTTTATTTTACTATTGAACTATTGATAATAAAGAAATAAATTATCTGCGTCATACATAGCTTCTTTGTGTCTACACTGTGAAAAATTATTGTTGCTTTAACATAGGCCTAAGTTGAACAAAAATAAGTAGCCTAACCTGTTGCCTTACAATTTTAAGTTCATTGAAATAATTTTTTTTAGTTAATACAACGAAGGAGATTGGTTTAATCAACAGAAACTTAAAATATTATGTTATCTGCACATAAATTATCTACGTTGATTTGACAAAATAATGATTTTTTTTTTTTTTTTTTTTTAACAAACCATGAACATATATATATATATTTACAGTAGCCTACATCAATTGTGCGTAGCTTACGGTCTCTTTGTGCAGCACTTCATAAAAACAAACATGAAATAGGCTACTTAACGGCAAAATGACATCCTGGGGGTGACCATGGAATGCACATACAAAGGATTGGTGGAAGGCCCCATTGCGCACTGAATTCGTCTGGAATTCAGGACCTTCGGAATAGCTTCCTCTTCGCGCTGTAGCCTTGAAGGGAGCAAAATGCCGTTTGTAATTCACCCATAATCATAAGCATGGGTCAAATAACAAATAATTAATAACGAACAATAATTAACATATAACATTGCAACAGTCATTGTCAAGTGTTTGATGACGTTGCACTGCAAAAAAAGATGTTTAAGTTATCTAAACTTAAATTAAACTGACTCAAAAATGAGTTGAATTTTGTAGAACTTAAATATAAAAAGTTGAACATGGCTTATCTTAGGCTATTTTGATGAGTTAAAGCAATGTAAAAACATATGTTGTCAACTTATTGATCATATCTTTTTTTACAGGGTGCATGGGCATGCCAAATTAATTTACTCTATAGTGAACTACAGATGCAGTGTGCAGGGAGTATAGTGAACACTGCATAAAAGGACCCTGTGAACTGGAAGGCAGAGTGTAGGCCGCCACGTGGACTCGTTTAAGCCCTTTTTAAAATCGACAATGGCTTGATAATTTCGAACTGAAGTCGACAAAATAAACCGTTCTTGTTACCCCTAATATGTCAAACACAATTGTGTTTTTGCGCAGTTTTCAGCTCGTCACTCTACGCGGTGAAGACACACGCAGTTTAAAAAACCTGTTATAATTGCCCGTGCGTTTACGCGAATCGCGGAGACAGACATTTGTTTACTAATTGCGGCAGTTATGTTTGTTTGGAGAGTTTTGAGGAAAGAAAATGGAAAGTCTCTGACTGCTGATCCTAACCACACAGTCCAAGATCAATCACTTTCTGCGAATGTATATTATTAAACAGCATGGGGTGGCTGAGGCGCGAGGCACGGGGCCGTCAGGAGTCCAGGGCTCCGAAGCGGCTCCTCTCTCGCGCTGCAACAGGGCAATTGTTGACACGCTTTTTCCTGCCAATCTGCAGCTCTCCTCCGAACGCGGCTGCCATGGCAACCTGCTCTTACCCGTGGCGGCAGCTGGCAGCCCCTCACTTACGAAGTTGTGCACGCTTCCAATGATTGTCGACTCACGAAAACGAGGGAGAGCTGCTCTCCACTGAACTGGATTTTGTCGTGGTCGGCTGAAATAGAAATAGCCTTACACCACTGCTATTTCAGTTGGCGAGACGTACACTGACAAGAGTCGAACTCGGTTGCCGCATTGGGTGTTGCTGCATGCTGGCTGTGGAATTTGTTTTGGTTATTTTTGGTTTGCGTCAGGTGTGCGTCCATTTTCTTGACTGCATGGAACATTTAAAACGACAGCAAAAACAGACATTAGTTTTGAAATAATCACGCTTAAAAATAAAGTTTATTTACTGGCATTGAATGCTCCAAGAAAAATCTTTAAAGGGATGGTTCACCCAAAAAATGAAAAGTCTGTTATCATTTACTCACCATCAAGTTGTTCCAAACCTTTACGAGTTTTTTTGTTCTGTTGAACACAAAAGAAGATATTTTGAAAAATTTTGGTTACCAGTTGAAGTTGGACATTGACTTCCATAGTATTTTTTTTTTCCTACTATGGAAGTCAATGGCTACCGTCAACTTACCAACATTCTTCAAAATATCTTCTTTTGTGTTCAACAGAACACAGAAACTCATACAGGTATGAAACAAAGAGGCTGAGTAAATGATGACAGACTTTTAATTTTTGGGTAAACCATCCCTTTAAGGTCCGCTGCACAACCTGTTCTTTATTATGGAAAAGGGTTCTTTAGATTATAGACCTATAATCTTCTTAACACTAAGGGAAAAAAATAGTTATTTTAAGAAAGGTTCTTTAGGGATCCAAAAATTGTTCTTCTGCAAAAAAAATTTTTTTAAGAGTTTTTTTATGAGAATGAGTGTTTTCATGTTTTTAAAGATCATGTATTAAACTCAATTTAATATGCATCTTTCCTTCCTTCACAGGGCCATAACCACCATAAACATTGAGGGGGATACATCCCCCAAAATTCATTTCGTGGTCAATCAAACATGAGTTGTTCTTTGACAGCTTCGTGAACTTTTACCTTCGGTTCCATCGTTGGGCCTGAAGACACGCTTTTCCTTTTACAACAAATCTTTCCTGTCTTATTATCTGCCAATGTACACAATGGCCCCTTCCTATGGTACATCTTTCTAACAGAACAGCTAAACTACACGTACGGTACCACCTTCTCACATGCTGAATGTGTGCAGGGGACACAAAGACTAGCCTCACTCGTCTCATTATCTTAATCTACTGCTTTCACCTGTGCCCAGCTCCAGCAGGAACACTCTCATATATCGACCCGCTGGCCACAAAGAGCCGCCGCTCCACCACTAAAGCCCGGTAAGCGATACCTCAGGGTGTCATACTGAAAATTAGACTTGGATTCGACCAGGGAGTCTTGCTAAGTAAGGGCAAGACCACAGGAGAAGTCTTTATTCAAAACAGATGTGCTGGAATACACAAGACCCGTGCAATGTGTGTCTGTTTTCAGACAGCTAATCTGTGAGTAGGAGAGACAAATAATGAATCAAATGCGTTTGGAGTTTTTGTGAGGTCATGAGGGGGAGATCTGTTCAGTGGGGTGTGGGTTGGGGCGGATAGAAGACATGTGGCAAGGAACATTCTCAAATGCTTTGTTTTAATATAATACATGCTGTATATTATCCATATGTGAACTGATGATGTTATTGCAAAGCCCTAGCTGATCTTTCCTCTTATTGCAAACACACAAGAAGCACCTGCACTGCAGTAACAAAGCACCTGTGCAGCGGTTATCATGCAATGACAATCATTTGGTGCATGTAATGGAAGGAGGGACCAGTATGTCAGAAAGACCACTAATGGAATAACATCAGTAAGAATGGTGTACATCTGTCATTCAGCTACTGAAATACATCTGATTAGAGAGTAATTAAGTGACCTTCAAAGCCCTGTGTGACAGATTAATATATACCTGACATCTCAGAGGTGTAACTGACATCGTGAGGGCAAAAGTTTTTGCATGATTGTCTATACTGAGGAGAATATTTATGAAAACTGAAGACACCACGACAGCCACAATTAGGCCTACCATTACCAACAGAATATGAACAGACCACACAAGCAACAATAGCCTGTAATTGAAAAAATTGTGCATCCCACCCAGAGGACAAAATGAATGTTTTGTGCTTTCTTTTCAAAGCATTTGTCTTAAATCAGTTGAGTCAGGCTTTAATTACGGGAAATCTGGAAAACAACTGATATAACAGGCTACCTAAAACTGGCAGGCCTTGTCTGCAGACCGAGTACTTGAACAGTTGTCCAACATGTTTGAATTTCAAATAACTCACATCAAAATGAAGGATTGCGAGGGTTCAGGCTTTGCGCTTGTAAGAATAAGGTTGTTAGCATTGTGAATAACAGCTGTATCCTTTCAACATTTTCATGCAATCATAACAGCTATTATTGTAATTTGCCAGGGGTTAACAGTAGGTGATTTATCTGAGTGAGTTTTGTATATTTGTTGCATATACTTGCAGGGCATACAAATGTTAGGTTATCTATTTCCTTTGTAACCCTTTTCTTTATTCAGATTAAATATCAAAGAGCAAAAGCAAAAAATTTTTTTTTTGATTGAACCAATAATTGTTTCAGTGGCTATAAAGCACACAAGGCATAGGCATAAATCAACTACATATCAGAAGCATGTATATGGTTCTGTCAACAACAACAAAACAGATGTTTTAAAACTTACAAAATATAAAATTAGTCAAATTAAAATAATTGACCACACCTGTACAACTGGCCTTGTTTTGTTTATTTATTAAATGGATATTTCACCCCAACATTTTTTAAAAGATGTCATCATTTATACACCCTCTTGTTGTGACTTTCTTTTTTCTGTGGAAAATAAAAAAAGATATTTTGAGAAATGTCTCGCTGTTGTTTTTTGTCCACAGAATGGAAGTCAATGGTAACCAAAACTGTGTTGTTGTAACCAAAACAACATTCTTCAAAATTTCTTCTTTTGAGCTTCACAGAAAAGAAAGCCATACAGGTTTGGAATGACATGAGGGTGAGTAAATGATGATATCATTTTTGGTAGCACTTTATTTTACAGTACTGTTTTGCATATACATACTATGAACCTATTATAGTAATTACAATAACTAGGTAACCCTGAACCTACCCCTAAACCTGACCTTAACCCATGTAGTGACCTTATATTACCCAGTACTTTCTTAGGTAAGTTCACTGTAAGTGCACGTAAGTGCAGCTGATTTATCTCTTTAAGGTTCATTATTAGTCAGTATTAATCAAATCAACTCAGTTTATACTGAAGTGCATTGCAGATTAATATTTATTGCCTTTCAACAAACATTGCATGGTAAGAATAATAATATTTATCCATTTCAACCTTTGTGGAACTCATCTTGAAAGTATAAGACTCTTTGTTATGCAATAAAACAATGTTATGTAACGGCTGAATGTAGTGTTAATTTTCTTTTAATTATTTACATAGTCATACTGTGTAGTTCATGCACTCATTTTGATTAGTTAAATAAATATTGTGCATGATAATTGAGGCAATGCATTGCTTCAGTGATACCTCATACCTCAAACTGAAAAAGGACACACAAACAAAAATGCACACAAACTCTCCTGGCTCACATTTGCTTTTGCGTACATGTCCAAATTCATCTTACACTTTTGCGACAGATAAGGTGGTTGGAAAGGTCGATATTCGAGCCTTATGCAGTTTTAGGACTCATGTCCTGGGGCTCATGTCCCTTGCAGCTCGCATGTATCGCTGACCACTCAACTGTGTGCCCTGACTGACCTGGGAACAGCTGTGAGATAAAGATATCACTGACAGATTGCTTTGTCCATTAGTGTAATCCAGCAGGTATCGAAGCAAACAATGCTTGAGAGAGATGGTAGATGAGATTATAGTGTGAGTCCTATTGAAGATTTCTGTAATGTGCTTTTGTGCGAACTAAAAATACAAATGATTTGTTTCACAAGATGTTGGACTTTCTGCTTGTTTTACATATTCCAACAGCTCTGAGACATATGAATTTTGCTCCTGGTAGCTCACTTCCCCCTTTTTTACTCCCTGCATGTTCCTTAGCAGACATGAGTCACTTTTTACTTGGAAAAGTGCGATGCGAGGCACTATTCTTAATTCCGAAGTACCGTGAGGATCCTTTGTAAAAGGAATATATTTTGGTATTTTACAGGACTGTTAAAGACATTTTTCTTTGTTACACTCCATTTTGCAGGTTTCACACGGCGAAGGAGGGCATACATTAGCATCGTTTAAGCCTTTAAAACTGTCATGAATTGCGGGAGAGTGATGAGAATTTCTCTCGTGTTGAAAGATGTCATTTTACAATGTTTTAGAAGTCAATGATCTGAAACTGTGCACTGTTAACCAGAGCGGAAATTAACTTACAAGTATTAGGACAATAGTACAGCTGAACAATCAAACAGTTTGTTAAGTGGAATAGATTTTCTTGCTCTCAAAGTGCCTTAGAATTGTTTGTGGTTGATATTTTTCTTCTCCTGGGGGAGATGGATGTGAGCAGTGAAACATACATAACATTATCATGCAGATATGATGTGGAAAGATAAAGTGTTTTGTAATGTTCAGTCAATTGTATAAAAGCATTTGAATCATTCCATATTGCTGTATATATATATAAAAAAAGACCCATGCAACAGGTAATTTATGACTCTACTATTCAAGTTGTTCTGGTTAAATGTCAGTATTATCATTGTGGTTGTTGTTCTTGTTATTATTTTACATTTCTCAAGCTACTCTTAGAGGTGAAATTCCTTCCTGATCAACACCCATATAAAGTGTATCATCATGAAATGAGTGGTGAATATAAATAAAATAATTGCATGAATGAAATAAATGAATGATTATATTAATTTACTTGACTGCTATGGTGAACACAAATAGATCTTCCAATGTTTATCCAATGCAAAACTGTTATTGTTACTATTTTGTCCTGAATCTGCGATTGACTCCTGGCTATAAACTGCATTCAGGGTTATTTTGCCCAATTTGACATCTAAACATAGACTGGACCTCAGTGCAATGGATGAATGTCAACTTTAGCCTTAGAAGCCAGATGTTATATACAAGCCAATGAAGAATGAGGACCTTTTGGATTGGCTGATTGGGGAGGTGAAGAGTGTGAGGGTGACAAAGTCCAGCCAGAACACGGAGTAGGCGAAAAATCCCAGCTGGATGACACCTTAATTGTCTTTTTTTTTTTTTTTTTTTTTTTTGCAGAGAAATATATAGAAATCATTGTAGTTGCAGGTTATATTTAGGATGATTTTGAGCTCTAATGCTTGGCAGTTTTGGGTTTAAACATCACAGAGAGGCCAGATACAGTGTTGTTAACTATCCTGTCCTCAACATGCACTTTTAGCATAAACACTGATGGAAGAAACACTGAAAGGGCACACCTGGGGCAACACAGGGTTTGGGCTTCAGGCTGACACTGAGCGACAGACTAAGGGAAGAAGTTTTGAAAGAAAAGGGGGAGGAAAAGTGAGATATTGCTCTCTAATTATTTGAACAAGTGGCTGTTGATAGAGAAGAGCGGGCTGAGGCCTGGACTGTGCTTGAGAGTATTAGCTTGAAATCCCAAAGGAGGAATTTATCATGCAACAGAAGAAGGATGATACCAAACATTGCAAAACATTGTTACTTGTGATAAAGTATTGAATGAGGAAGACAGGGTCAAGAGAGTTAAGTCACAGACTATTCTGAGATCAGGAGAAAAATATTTAGGCAATTATTTGTAATTATGATGACACCACTCCACACATATGCTTTAGCTTCATTTACTTTCAAAATATGTATATGTTAAGAATCCAATCAATTAGTACATACGATATCTATCTATCTATCTAAAAATCAGCATGATTTCTGAAGGATCATGTGACACTGAAGACTGGAGTAATGATGCTGAAAATGCAGCTTTGTCACCACAGAAATAAATCACAAGTTAAAATATTAAAATAGAAAACAGTTATTTACAATTTAGTAATATCTCACAATATTACTGTAGGTTTGATCAAATAAATACAGCCTTGGTGAGCATAAGACACTTCTTTCAAAAACATTAATTTTGAATGGTATAGCAACTAAAATGCTCATTAAATATATTGTATATATGATATTCATGCATGCAAATATATAATTATATATTGTGCATATTTACAAAAATATACATATAAATAATACAAAATATTTGTTAAAAAAAATCCAGCATTATATACGTAGCATTATACCATATTTATCCTAATGACTCTAAACTAGCAGAAGAGGAGCAAAGACTGTAACCTGATCCGATAGCAAAACAAACTGTAAATGGACAAATGGCCATAATACTTGTATTAGACAGTGTCTTGGGCTTTTTATCAGGAGCTGAAATATTGCTAATGATTCCTCCTTATGTTTGTTTTCATTGATCAGAGCTCATTGGTCTGAGTGGTCTAGTATGAATTCCAGCTCCATTTGCATTGCTTTCTCAGTGGTGGGCTTTGAGACACTGTGTTTATTAGGATGTAATTAGATTCTCCACTGCATTCTAAGAAACTCCTTTTATGAACTCTTTTTTCAAACAGTTTTGCATTGATTTCTCTCCCACTGTTTACCACTCACTGAGCAATCCTCGGGGACAGCTGAACTTGTGTTCTAAAGCAAACCAGTAAATTCATGAAATATGCCTTTATGGAGCCCACAAAACACCTTACGGCATATTATTCATCTCTTTGTATTCCTCTAAGACTGCCGTCTAAATGTAAAACATGGTCGCATACACTTCTAAGAGTATGGAGAATTAAGTCACATGTAATTAATGTTTCTCTGTTGCACTCTGTCTCTTTCCTCACAGCATTTCAGCAGCGTGAATCATCTTAATGAATCGAGGCAACAGAAGCATGGACTGCATAAATTGACACCAGAGTGGTGTGCCCAATATCACCCTGCCCCCGTGGGAGCTGAGAGGATGAGTGTGTGCTATTTTCCATTTTTAATATTTGCACACATTTTTTTATCCTGAAAATAACAATCCCCAGTTTGTGCGCACACATTCGGAATGACAGGGAAGAAACTGTTACCTAGTTGTTCGGAAGGTGATTCCCAGCAGAGTGCTTGAAAAGTTTTAATCGCAATGACGCCAGAATATTCAATTATCAACAATATCACTATTTTCAAGAGGTTTACACTTGTTGTCAAGTAATATTCCTGATCCAAATGTTCAACATAGTTGCTCCAGGACAAGATAAAGTAGTCTCCAGTGATTTATTTAATGAAAAACTAGCTACTCTTCATCAACATGTATCGAACTCCACGGAAAATGTAACGCTGGTTAATCTGAATGATGTTAATAAATCTAATAATTAGCCTTTTAACTCTTAAAAAGTGAACATTTCAGTTGCATATGCTATATTCAGCCCTGCTGACAGGAGAAACCAGGAGGTAAAAAAATTAATAGCCTCTCTTGAGATGTCCCCTCACCACAACAAGCTGGAGTTCTTTAGTGGTTAGCGT
Organism: Leuciscus leuciscus; assembly: GCF_965113295.1. Classification (NCBI taxonomy): domain Eukaryota; kingdom Metazoa; phylum Chordata; class Actinopteri; order Cypriniformes; family Leuciscidae; genus Leuciscus; species Leuciscus leuciscus. Next base: position 14,415,856 of record NC_138741.1, read on the forward strand.
CTGAATATGACAGCAGTGAACTGCCTTACAACTTGAGCCAAGAACACATTCACACTTCAAATCTTACAAAATCAGGATCTATGCCTCTCCTCTCTCTTTCCAACAGTCCGCACTCTCTGCTTTTGAAGACAAGACATCAGCCGCTCTTTCAGCCTTCAACACATCTTTCCGGTCACTGCATCACATCGCTTGCTTCACTTGTTTGACTTGTCAATCTAAATAGGTGTTTTGGCAACACTCCTGATGCTAGCCATATAGATCCCCCTCCTGGGACAGGGGACAAGACTAAAATTGTTCAATTAAAAGACAGTACAAAAAAAAACACATTAAACAACTCTGCAAATAACCTGCAAGACGTGAATATTTATGATGAAAAGTGACAATTTAATTTATCTCAAGTGTACAAATGTAAAGCAAAGCGCGTTGAGAAAATATGGGCTCTTATTAAATATGTGCATATCATAATCTTGATCTGTCAGTTTTCTCTGATTACATTTAATTGTTATTATTATGTAGGCTTTGAAAAAGTAATTAAATGCAGTTTTTGAAGTGATGTGACTTAATCACTGGTGCTAAGGGTTAGGAATTCACCACATCGTCGGAGCTCAACCTGTCACATCACGTGTAGGACAAAGCTCATGGAGACGAGGAATACGTAGAAATAACATTTAACAACCAAACTCTCAGGGGAACCACCAAACACTCACGTTTACATTGATGATCACGGACGAAGACTGAAGGAGAACACAAAGTATAAATACACAGGGACAATCAAGATAACTAATGAAGTGATTGACAATGCACAGGTGATAGACATGACTAATTAGAACAATCATGGAACGCTATCACAGGACTGAACCAAAAACACATTGAAGGGGGGAAACACAGATCATACATGTAAGACATCCAACACAGAAATGTTTGTGTGCTTTTTTTATGAAGTGAAGTGACATGAAGGCCAAGAATGGCAACCCATATTCGGAATTTGTCCTCTGCATTTAATAAAAATTAGATTGAGAACAGGATATGTAATACATTTGATTTATAACGGGTTTACTATTTTTAAATAGGCTATGGTTAAATGACTTATGTGTAATTAAAATGCAAGAAAATGTGTGTGTTTTTTTTGTTACGCAGCACATGGCACCTTTACAGACTCTGAGAGCTTTGTGTAGCCTGCCTCATTACAGGAGGAATGGGGTGAGAGGTGTTCTGTTGGCTTTTTGAAGCAACCAGGAAAGAGAAAGAGAAAACTAATTTACACTCCTCCACAGCTTGAGGATTCCTTTCTTTTTGGGGAGAGTGAGGGCAACGAGGTGGGATGGCGGCGTGATCCAAACTACCAACCCTTTGCACTTGGATAGGACGCTTCCTATATGATCGGTCCATTTTGTTTGTAAATTGGTTCATTTCTAGTTAATTGCTGTTAACACAAGAGGAACGAGTGGCTTAAGAGGGCTTGACCTACGGGGGTAAAGGCTGGACCGATGAATGTGTGACGTTTTCCTTACCTGCATTGTCTAGGTCAGGAGGGGTGGGAAGGGCAGACGGGAGCTTTGTTGGCTTTGTGCGAGTGAGAGGGACCCTGTCATTCAGGGCCACGAAGCAGCCAAGGTCTGAGCCCATCCACCCCGACTATGGAAGAAAAGGACAGAGAGAGAGCTGAGGATGGATCTACTCCAATGAGCGCACACACTTCCCTCAAGGAGGCAGTCTTTCCCCCCCCCACCTCTCCAGAATGGCTTGAGGGCACTAGTCCTATCTACGGCTCTCACTTTTCAATTCCTTCTGTGCTCATTAAAAAAAAAGAGAGATGGCAAATCCCACAAATCCCTTCTTTAGGCATGTGATAGAATGGACCGCTCTGTCTCCAATACTAAGAACTTAAATATATACATATTATAGGAGGCTAAAGATTCTTGAAAATAAGTACATACTACATACCAAACAGTTAAATCATACTTTTAAAGCCTAATTTTTGCTTTATATATTTGTTGGCTATATTTATTTAAACTTTGGCATTCCAATGAGGCTTTGTATGTACTCTGACAAAGATCCGAAGAAGATGAAGAAGATCGCCATATCTGTGGAACATCAGTGTTTCTGTCCATATACTGTGAGCGGCAGAGAGTGACACAACCTTCTCAGACATCACAAATCAGCACAATGAACACTGCGCAGGTAAGATGTTGTACCCTCAGGAGAACATAACTGGCGGCTCATTATAATTGTCCCAGTAGAGAGTCAAAGCCTTATTCCCTTAGGCCTCACAGAGAAATACAGTATCTGATCAGAAGAGAGCACCTGGTCCCCTCTTTATCCTCAGAGAACAGAGTATTGCCCACAAAGTGGCGGTTTATGTTTAAGTGTCATTGTACATATGCTTAAAAGTTTGTATTTGCTGAGAATCTAGAATGGGTTGCCATGCAATAGTTAAATATTTTTAACATGCATTTTACCGAGAAAAGATGACAGTAAAAAGACACCAAAATGAAATGCAAATGATCTTGAAAGTGCATTATGTGTTTTTGAATTGCTTCAAATCACAGCCAATAAGTGCATGCAAAATACGAGCTGTGGCAAAACACCTCACATTTAGTATTATAAAGATTAAGGGATTGTTCGCACCCATCATGTTATCTTAGTTTTTGTTTTGAAAAGGGAAATGGTTTCACAGCTAAAGCTGGATTTCAGATTACCGGCTTGAAATATAAACAAAAAATTCCTTTCAGTATTACTACAGTGTCCAACTGTTTGTGTTGAATACGTCTTAGTACAATTCAGTTTTCAGATAAAACACTGCCTCTTCAAGGTACATACACTCTTGGCGGCACTAATCTTTAGCACCTGCCTTGGCACTACCAACTGAAACAACTTGACCCCAGAACTGGCACAGGCACAGTCAAAAAGTATAAGTGGCACCTCTATGGGGCCAAACAAGCCACTAATTGAACAGCACCTCTGCGAAATGAAATGCCAAAATTGGTATGATTTAAAAAAATAACAGAAATATTTTGGTTTGCAGTTGGACACATGGGATAAAGCAATGCAGCATTGTGCTGCTGCACTAAACACAAACACAATCTATCTGAAAACACATAGAAGTTTCCTGATGGGTATGTGGGTTATGGGTAACCTCCTGAATGGCTCCTATAACCTCCAATGGTTTCTATTATGATAGTGTGCATGCTGTTGATTTTCCCAGAAGACATTTGAGGAAATGGAGTTCCTGGTAGTGACAACAAACACTGACAAACTGTTTTTTTTTTTATGCATTAAAAAAAGATTATGTGTTTTTTAGTAAGTAGTAATTTACAAAATATTTCTTTACCTCCAAAATTTAAGAAATAAAAAAAATTCACCAAATGAAAATAAAGAAACAAAACATTAAACTAGAAGATTATGGCCATAAATACAACTAAAATTCACATTTATTAACGTTTTCTCTCAATAAACCAGAGTTTGAATTTTGAAATATTAAAGAATTGATTTCTGGCTTCTTAAATCCAATTCCTAGATTTTATTTCTACGGAGCCCCGCACATGACGTGCAAGAAGTTTTTTTTTAAAACTGTGTGCACGATTTACTCATTTGTTCCCTCGATTTATAAATCATGTGCACGATATAGCAAATCAAGGGAACGGAATAGTAAATCGTGCGCATGATTTATAAATCGAGGTAACCAAATGTAAATAATGCGCGCGATTTAGCCTAGGCCTACCATTTGTTTCTTTCTTGCATGTCTTGTGCAGGGATCCGTAGATTTCAGGTAGGCCTAACAAACAGCACAAAATTCAGCGAAATACAATGTAATTTTTAACTAGAAAATGGAGGTCAGTCGAGACAAACTTTTAATGATGGATTGACAAAGCCTTACTACCTGTCATTAGCGACACCGGTGGCTGTAAAGTGGACTTATTTCTTGTGCTTTCAGGGAGTCGGGAAGGTCTCGTTTTTTTAAGTTTCGTTAGAAGCTGTTCACACATTGGCAATACAAAAAACAATTAATATATGAAAATTCTCAAAGCCCCTTTAATGTAGACATTTGTACGTCATTTTTTATACTCATTTCATTAACATTGAACACATTTTCAGACCAAGGTAGAAGAAGCAGACTTCCTTTAATTCACATTCAAATTCTAATTCAGCTTTCTGTGGGGTGTGGCCAATTAAGTTCACATTCAAATTCAGGGCCAATTCTTCACTTCTAAATTGTGTAAAATCCTGCCATATGCTTATTTAGTTACACACACACACACACACACACACACACACACACACACACACACACACACACACACACACACAAAGACAGTTTCATGAAACATCATCATCTCTGCTTTTATCAGAAGGTTTCTGTGGCGATTCTCAACGCTAACACTGTTTATAAGTTAAGCGGATCACTCAAACACTGATATTGTTTCCTTATGTGGGTGGCATTTCAGAGGGTCGTATCAAACCTGATCTTAAAGACAAGCAACCATTTAAAAGATTAGCTGAGAAAGAGACCTCAGAATAACCCCTGCTATTGAATGAAAATAAACACTATGAGATGGTGTGGATGGCGAGACAGCATCTCATTTGCAGCATGTTTAATTTGTCTAGGTGTGATGGAGAGGAGAAGAACTGGGCTGTTGGAAAAAGTAGCGAAGGAGGAACGTAATTTTAGAGGCTAATGATCTTTGCCTTTACAAATGGGCGGGAGAGAGAGCGCCGAGTGAAACTGGATACACCTAGAATCACCCTTGAAAGGTACAACAGTCTTTGTCCCCCAGAAAGAAAAAAAAAAGACAAGATGGCAGTCAGCAGGGGCCATTTCTCCGACATGGCCATAGGCACTCATGTTGTCATGACAGTGATTGCAGAGAACACCAGGATTTATTCTAGATGTGGTATAGAAGCCACCATACTGATCTAACTAGTAGGCATAACACTTTTGACAATGCAATCTGTTTGATATTCTCTGAGGGAGTGTCACAAATCTATAATAATGCTGTCAATTTAAACACCTTACATGTATTCATCAACAATCAGTGAAAATTATTATTAGCTGTGGCATTGTAACAATTGATTCCAAAAGATTTCCTCTCGGCAGAGGCGCAGCTACGATTCATCAGTTTTCTTATCACGTATGGCTAGTTTGGTGTTTTAAAACATAGTCTGTTTCTTTCCCAACTTGAGGCAAATTGTGTTTTAACACATCAGGGAGTTGTCACAGGGTAAATGCTATGTGCATATTCTAATGTGCACATTTCCTCCTCACATTCTTTTTGTAGTATTCAACGCATGTCAGTCACTGTGGCTTTTTACAGAGGAGACGCTGAGCAGTGGTTTCCATCACCATGGAAACTTTGCATGCTCTGTGCCATGAGAAAATCCATTTAAGGTTCAGATTAATTGAAAAAATGTCCGAGAGTGTTTGATGAATGCCACATGCACCCTGGCGAAAACCACAGCGCTAGCACTGATAGTACATCACTGTTAGAAGCAGTTGCACTGTTGTCTTCTTGTTTGATTTCATTTTAAAATATCTATACGCTTTCATATTTAAAACAAGAAAGTCAACTTTTATGTTGGCTTGTCTGAAAGTTTTATAAGCTTCCTAAAGCAGCAACTGTTTTCTAAATTGATAATAATAAGAAATGTTTCTTTAGCACTAAATCAGCATTAGAATGATTTCTGAAGGATCATGTGACACTGAAGACTGGAGTAATGATGCAAAATTCAGCTTTGCATCACAGAAGTAAATTAAAATATTTTCAAATAGAAAAAGGGTCTTGTGTAATATTTCACAATATTACTTATTTTACTGTATTTTTTATTAAATAAATGCAGCCTTGGTGAGAGTAGGAGACTTGAGCATAAGAGACAGAAATCATTCTAATATGCTGATTCATTATCAATGTTGGAAACAGTTGTGATATTTCTTTTGATACTTTTTTGAGGATTCTTTGATGAATAAAAAGTTAAAAAAGAACAGCATTTATTTAAAATAGTAATATTTTGTAACAATATACACTACCGTTCAAAAGTTTGAGGTCAGTAATTTTTTTCTTTCTATTTTTAGAAAGGAAATAATAATTTTATTCAGCAAGGATGTGTTAAATTGATTAAAGAAATTTGAGTAAAGATTTATATTGTTAGAAAAGATTTCTATTTTGAATAAATGCTGTTATTTTTTGCTTTTTATTCATCAATGAATCCTGAAAAAAGTATCACAGGTTCCAAAAAAATATTGTTTCCAACATTGATAATAACTGAGTATCAAATCAGCATATTACAATGATTTCTTAAGGATCATGTGACTGAAGATTGGAGTAATGGGTGATGAAAATTCAGCATTGCATCACAGAAATAAATTATATTTCAAAGTATATTCAAATAGAAAATATTTTAAATTGCAATATATTTCACAATATTACAGTTTTTTTCTGCATCAAATAAATGCAGGCTTGATGAGCATAAGAGACTTCTTTCAAAAACATTAAAAATAGTAATGTTTCCAAACTTTTGACCACTGTATGTGCTTATATAAATATGATAATTTTGGACACATTTTTATGTTTAAAATGTATTATATTTGGCAAGTGCACTTTCTGAATACATTAACTGAACTCATTTCATTATTTAACATAATTTAAGATATTTATTAAAGTTGTATAATTGCCAGAAGCATTTTTAGTTATTCAGAAAAACCGGAAGAAGATGAGAAAAGACTCCAGAAAATCTGAACTGTGTCTCTTCAGAAGTCTCAAAAATGTCTCAAACTCACATTTGCCAAGATATCCAAGTCTGAACTTTCGAATCAAATGCCCCAATGACTAACACTGTGTTCATTTTATAACTCTATCTAATTTGTCTCATTTGTATTTATTTTTGTATTTCTCATTCTTCAAAAAGACTTAAATGAGATCTCTATTAACTTTGAAAGAGCAACCTCTATGCAGTAACCTTTTCCTCTGGGATATCAGTCAATAGTCAAGCTTTAGTTTACAGTGCCATTGTTACATTGAGTTATAGTAATAACTATAAATTGTGTATAATTACATGCAACTAACCCTAAACCAAACCAAACCAAACCCTATAATCCTAACCGTAAGTACATGTAGTTTTTTAAATATTACTTAGTAATATTATAATAAATGTATAATTACAGTGTAACAAAGACGCCTTAAAATAAAGTGTAACCAAAATCACAATTGGCCCCGATTTCTGTATAGTTTCATAACATGGATTTTTGGCTCTGGGCTGCTTATGAGTTCGTATCAGACCTGTGTTTTCATCTGCATGCCTGGACAGGTATGGACCACCACAAAGAGTGGTATCAAGTGTGCTGCTTACTTATTAGAGCTTTGTTTTTGGCACTCTTTCCAAGAGGGGTGCAATTTCACAAGAGACACTATCTCTGACCCCCGACAACCACATTCTCCGCTATGGTTAACCTCTAGTCTATCTTCTCACAGGATGTGCTGTGCTCCAGAAGCACGAATCTGACCAGTTGCCCCCGCCTGCTGACAACCTCATGGGTTTCCTTAGTAACCAGTGACCCCACTAATGATCCTTATCAGCGGTTGCCACGGATACCAATAGCCCCCACAGCCAACTGTCCTCCAAAGCACATATTAGAGGTGAGCTCTCACGACCTCAGTTTTTACCTCGACAGCATTTAGAGTCCACACCCCTTCTCTAAAGAGGGAGACAAACACTCTTTAAAGTAATCCACTCACTTAGAATTAAACAAAACCATCAAACTGTGATTATATTTGGATTTATTCAGAAAAAGAAAAAAAAGGTTTAAGTATAAATCCAACTTTTGGTCCTGCAGACTTTTAGAAATCTCTAAAAACACACTTCTCACACTCTCACTAATTTCATTTAAGATGTCCAAATATATTACATTAAATGATAATTCTGTTATTTTATTTTTTAATATACTGAAAGTAATTAAAATGTCCACCACATCTCAAAATGTTTAATAATGTGATGGAAATTACATTTTTGGAAAATAATGACAGGCTTCTTTAAATAGCTAATTTCACATTTATCCTAAATACACATAATTCAATATTTTTTGCACAACTACAGGTTGCCTTGAAATTATATACAAAAAATATTTAAGTGATATATACATTTATTCCTCCTGATAAGTACAATAGCTTTCAATAAAACGTAAGTGAAGCAAAATTGTTCAGAGTGTGGGACAGTTGTAATTTGTGAAACATAAATCATTTTCAGACAAAAAATATTGAAATGCTTTATAATGTTATTTTAAAAATTATATATATTTTTTTATGATTGATGTTCATAGACTATGGCCTGGTTTCACAGACATGGTTTAGATTAATCCAGGATTAGACCTTAGTTCAATTAGGATATTTACATAGCTTTTATAAACGTGTCTTAGAAAAAAGAAACATTACTAATGTCCATCTTGAGACAAAATAATGGCACTGACATGTTTTAAGATATGTCAGTGCAAGTTGCTTTCAGTTAAGTCATCTCAAACATGAATTTTAGTCTGGGACTAGCTTAAACCTTGTCTTTGAAACCGGGGGTATGACAGTTAAATTAATGAAATCTAAAATATAAACATAAAATGTAGCAAAAAATAAATGTTGATGCATGAAAAAAATAGTTTTAATGTGTCATTTATATACCAAAATTATAAAAGATATCTATCAAAGACATCAAATAGAGATCATTCTACGATTTCAGGCGGAACTGAGATCACGGCTGAACTTCTGACCTTGAGGCCTGTGGTTTGATTTTTTTCCCCCTGGAGATGCTTACATGCATTCACAAACAAGACAAACAAAACACACATCTGTACTCATGCTGAAGCCAAAAGACTATGTTTGCACACTGGATAATTACCTTCACAAAAGACAAGCCCTCCTCGCATCAACAAACACACAACCTTTTCCTTTCCTGTAGGGATTTGGCAGCTCTGCCGAGTTCATTTCGAGTAAGCCACGTAGGGCATCCCCTGACATCTAAGATATCTACCCATCGGCACAATGACATGGGTGGGTGTCTGCTGAATGAGCGCCCTGCATACTCCGGGCCTCTACCTATGTGCTTTATTGTGACTTTTAAAGACAAGCTCTCTTTGATGTTTATTAGGAAAAGTGAGACAAGCATTAGGTAGCAACCCTGAGGCCTGACACTAAATCTTTACATGAGGCAATGACTCCACACAGAACAATGGCTCTTTACATTCATTATTAGAAGCCATCAGTCACTTGTTTACATTGTGTTTCTGCAGGTGAAACACGGTTTGTTGGGGATCTTTGTCAGAGGAGGAGAAACAAAGACGATAACAAGGAGTGGGATCAGGTGAATAATGTGTGTGTGTGTGTGTGTGTGTGTATGATACATGTGTTCTGTGGCCACACCCAAACACTTTAAAACATCAAAATGATCATTACTGTCACTATTATTTTTATTTCTTTTTGTCGAAAAGTAAATGCCCCATTCTTTGACGTCACATGAAGGGTTCTGACTTTCCAAAACATGACAGGGAGTCTTGAAAACCTGTCAAGTTGAGGTATTAAACGACACCTGAGAGGATATAATTACTCTAAAGGTGCTAATGGGGTTTATTCTTGTGGAGAAAACACGACAGTGGACGAAAGAATGGGTGGTGTCTTTTGCTCGGAGCAGCTTTGTTGTCGTGAAGGTGTTCATAATGGAAAAGAGACGGAATAACAGGTGTGTACACCATGTCCGTGACAATCCTTCATCCGCTAAAACAGGGGCTTTTCATCCGTATCTATGCGCGGAACAAAAAGGTCCGCTCCCTCCCAGACTGTTTGTTTTTCCTCTATAATTTGCACTGTTGGCTCAAGTCAAAAGGTGTTTTCACTAGAGAGGCAAAGAGGCAAATCTCTCTTTAAAGTGATGAAAACAGTTTACATCCAATTGTCACCAAACTTGGTGAATGAATCCAAAGTTTATTTGTAGTAGCAAATGGAGGGCGATTCCCAGGACGGAGAGGGGGAGGTCTTCCAGAGAAAAAGGTCCAAGATAGCCAAATATTATGACTGACTGCCTCCTAAATCCCAAGCCTAATTCTAAACAGATGGGTATCACAGATGCATGGTATATTCGAACTGTTTCCTCTTCTCTTGCATGATCCTGACACGCATTGTTGCTAAACACTTCCTTGAGATGACTACCAGAACTGATAAAACCGAGTTTTTTGCCATATTCAAGCTTGTTCGAGACAATAGATTTCATTCATGCGCATTATGTCGTCTGTTATGAAACAGCTTGGCCTCGGAAATCAGATATGTTTGTTATCTTACTTTCCTTTTCCTCTTATTGTGATCACTACATTGGACTGATTCAACTTTTGACTTTGTGTCATTATTCTGCACACTGCTCAGATTTGATTGTTGTATAAACAAGAAGGCAACAAGAGCTGTATGTATAATAAGCAACACAGCCTAAAGTTAAATGAAACATCATTGATTGAAAGCAAGGAGACTTTCTGGTATCTATAAACAATCTCCTCCAAGACAGACCGATACACTGTAAAAAAAAGTTTTAAGTACAATCAACTTGAATGTTGAAGTAATTTCAACTTAAATTACATGAAACTGATTTTGATGAGTTAAAGCAACGTAAAAACATATGTTGTCAACTTATTTATCATATAATTTTTTTACAGTGTAATGAGAGAGTTGATGAGAGAAAAGATCATATAACATGTTGAGGACTACAGACACGGAAATGATTTTGGTATAATATGGTTTATCATAAAAGGATTATTATCAATACAAACAAACTATTCATTTTTCACTGGATAACAATCATCAGGCCATCGTATAAGTTTGAGTACTTCTGTGACTGTAAACAACATTAAGAAAGTCTGAAAATCATCACAAATTATTGAAAATTTTTAAAAAATCTTAAAAGCTATTAAAATATAATAATAATAATAATAGGTTTAAATATAATTTACTTTTATTGAATTTTTTATAATTATTACTTTATATTTATATACCGGTATATATAATAGCTCAAAGGTGGCATCATATAATATTACATATGCATGCATGCATACACACACACACACACACACACATTCAATTATTATTGGTATTTTGTTGCCTGTGTTAGTTTATTTGTTTTACCAGTATGTACTTCCACATTTCAACAGAGTCATTAAGTCACTGACAAACGCCTGGAAAGCTGCTGCTCTGAGCCCTTTCCTCTGTTTAGAAAGAAAAACTCCTGTCCTCGGTAATGAGAGGGCTAATTCATCATGTGTCAGTGAACTGGTTCCTCACCACAAGGTGCAGGTAAGGAATGTGGGAGAGAATGTTCTCTCTCTCCGTCTTATCTCTCTTTTAGCACGTCTTCATTTCTGTTGAGTGCTACATGATAACCTAAACTTTGCCCAAAGTTTGTACACATTCCAAAGAGCTTTTTTGAGCACCATGACACCTCTATTGTACACAATCTGCAAAATAGGCGGTCAAATGTCAAACTGTTCTGATGGGATGTTTTGTAAATACTGTGCGATAATGACTTTAAATACTCGCAGACAACACTTTTACAAGGGGGGTACTTTTTACGTGTAACGAGAGGCTTTCTGCAGACACCCGGGGGCTAAACTTGTCACAGAGGAGTAATAAGTCTCTTAGTTCAGCCTTGGCACTTGACAATGTTGCTGCTGCATTGAATTACAAACAGCCCATGGACAAGTCCATCTCCTCTTCAGGGATATTTAATCTGGTGATAAATTGTTTTGGAATTTGAGGCCTCATTGAACAGGCAGTTTTTTTTTCTCAGGTTTTTTTTTTTTTCCCAGGCAGGTTCGTCTCCTTGTCTGCCCCGGTGGAGTATGCTGATATGACAGTTTGCTCATCTTTCAACTTTTAACCCATTTAAAACAACAAAGCAGGGACTGAAATGAATTAATCTGGGTTCATAATTGAACGCAATGAGACACCACCCAAAAGCCTGGAAGAAAGAACTAAATGTGAAGGCTGTTGTGACAGTTTGCACCAAATGCAGCAAAAACTAAATATCGAAAGAGGGGGAGTATAAAGGCAAAACAGTTCCAGTAGCTACGGTATATCTATTGTGTGAAGGTAAAGAACTATGGTTTCAAATGTACTTTACAGTTATCTAAACGGTAATATATTAAGGTCCTGATTCTGGAAGCTCATTGGTCAATTCAGCATTCCAGCCATGTCATATTCCACAACACTGTAACAGTTTTTACCTGTTTACCATTTCTCACAATTTGAATTTGTTATTTTTAATGAAAGTGTTAAAATAACATTTTAATTAACATTTATGTCCTTAATATTTTTTTAATGCTTTCAAATCGATTTATCACAATTAATCACATAACATAAGTTTTTGTTCACATAATATAGTATGTGTGTGTGTGTGTGTATATATATATATATATATATATATATATATATATATATATATATATACACACACACACACACACACACTGTATACACACACACGCACACACATATATATATATATGCATATATATATACATATGTGTGTGTACATTAGATTTATATACACACACATACATAATATACTGTATATAAATATAATAATATATACACTCATATTATGTAAACAAAAACGTTTATGTTAGATGAGATTAATCGCAATTTTTTAATAATGGTGTTGCTAGGCACGAAGCACAGCAGACTGTATTGCTTAAATATATGCTGCAGACAGAGTGAAATATTTTCATGTAAATATGGGGTCGAAGATGATAACATCACTATACTCACTACAAAGCTGAGGAAAAGCATTAGAATGTCACTCAGATTTGCTCTGAACAGATGGAATAGAGGAGTGATGCAGAGAGAAATTCATTAGGCGTGAATGGAGGGAAGGTCCTGTGGTTAAGAGTTATTAATTGTAAAGGAACTTATATCGGCTATTTGCCAAATGTTAACCTATATGCTTGCATTACAATGGCAGCAGTTTATTGATAATACTGATCTATAATAATTTAAAAATAATATAAAATATTATTTAAATAATATAATATTTAAAAATATAAAGGGGTAGTTCATTAAAAAACGAAAATCCCTTCATTATTTACTCACTTTCATGCCGTTTCAAACCTGTAATACATTCTTTAAAAGACAAAAGAAGATATTTTTAAAAGTTCTTAGTGGGTTTTTAAAATTAAACATTGGGGTCTAATGTGGTTTTGGTGACAAAATGTTACATTTTATATGAACAAACACTTTAGCCTAAAGCAATGCTGTAATTTGTTCAAAAAACAGAAATGTATTTTAGAATAACACTAATGAGAAAATTGTTTGTATTTAATCAAATAAACAAGCAGAGAGGTTGAAGATTTAATTTGTAAATGCACATTGCTTTATGGTGAAAGACTGCTGATGGTTCATATTTACAGCAGTTTAACAGTTTAACTGAGAATCCTGTTGAAACACACACTTGAGGGTCACAGTTTACTGACAGCAATGGAAAGCATATGATATAAAATCCTCTTTAAATGACTGCAGCACATTTTATCTCATTATTGGAGAGGCATCTAAAGACCTTGGCTAATTTACAGTGTGGCTTCTGGTGTATTTTATAATTTGTTATTGGACAAATTGGTAGTCCTTTGTCCTCATTGGCTGCGTGTCAAAGTTGTAGCTCCTTGGTTGTGTGGATGAGTAATTCTTTGAGTTTGAAAACAGATGTCAAAACACTAACAATGGCATGACACAGTTTGCTATCCTTTTAAGCCAGCCCGACTGCTTGCACTGAAAGCATTTGGCAAACTTTGCGAAGAGCAGGCACAGGAGAGTGGATGCTGTGCTTTTACAAGCCTACTTTAGCGGCTTTCGAAATACTTGGCATTTACACTGGCATTTAGACTTATATATTTATTTCGCTCTTGTGCAATAACATTCTGTGCAGGATGCAAATTTTGTTAGTTCTTGCGAAGCCATGACATTTTAAAATGTGAAATAAATTGATATGGTCCAATTAAATTGTAACTGTTAAAGGAAATATCCAGCCTTCACCGGTGCCCAAATTGCTCTGTGCTTTGCATTTCTATTTAATTACGGTAGCAAGAGTGTTAGGCGATAACAGTGAGATCTCTCTCATGCCTCTTTGTAATGCTTTGAACATTGAAATTGTGTCTGGGGGAAGACGATGCCTCTAAAAAGCCTCGTACCGCTGAGCAGAAAAGCACGCCGGGGCCACCTGGAACGCGAGAGTTCAGGCAAGTGACCGCAGAATGTATTCCATATCGTGTTATGGATCTCAAACACCCGGCTACAAAAAAAAAAAAAGGGAAAAAAAGAAAAGAAAAGAACACTAAATTGCCAGAAAGTAGAGAGATTTCATACATTCAGAGAGTTTGGAGGTGACCTTGCTTATTTGGCACATGTGTGTACCTGCCTGCACTCACAGACGTGCTGACAGAAGGAATAAGACTCGGAGGGAAAAGAAGCGAACCCTCAGACAAACAGCGGCGGCGCTTTCAGAATAGCAATGAAGCATCCAGAAAGTGAATTCCGCCCAACCGTTCCTTTCCCCTTCGAGACAGGAACTCAGATTCGGAGAGAAATACAGCCCCTAATGTGTGTCACATCATTTCTTTGACACGCAGGTGGATATGATAGAAAAAAGAAAACTCTTTTGTAAGTGTCAGGGTTCATAATAGCCTGCAGTGGATGCTTTAGATGAAAGATTTGGCTGAATAGGAGTGGCGTTTGAAGAGGATGCTCTTAAAAGGAAAGCCTACAGGGGAATATGTACAGATCTCTTACTAATACCTGTTACCTTTGGGAGAGGGGTTGAAGAGAGGATAGAGAATGAAGGGAGACACACGAGCATTCATCGGAGAATTGACACACATTTCACCTGCAGGAATTGTCACTCTGTCTAATGCACCGTCTCTCCTGCTCAAAAATACAAGAGATTCACTTGCAACTATCTGGCGAGGCTTTGAGAAGCCGGAAAAGCAAGAGACTTGATGTCTGGTGTTAAGAGGCCGGCAGTGCTTCCACATTAGCAGGGAGGGATGTGATAATAACTTCACTTTTTTTTTTTTATGTTTCAAAGACAAATAAACATTAATCATACTATTTTAGGTTAAAGGGATAGTTGAAAATAAATAAATACAATAGTCTCATTATACTTATCCTTGTCATTCCAATGCTGTATGAATTTCGTTCATCTGTTGAAAACAAAACACTATGTTTTGAAAATTGCCTCAATGGGGGTCCAAAACTACACTGGATCGCACTGACTTTTATTGTGTGTACAAAAAAAAATACAATTTTTTTTAAAATATCTTATTTTGTGTTACAAAGAACAAAGAAAGCCATTCAGGTTTGATTAAACGATGATGACAGAACTATGCCTTTAAGTTAAGCATAATTTAGCATTTCAAAAATAATATTATGGTAGGCAAATGCATGCCATCGAGTCTAAACAATAACAAAAGTCAAAGAAAGTTCTGAGAGAAAGCTTCAGTAGCAGCAAATCATCAACAAACAAATTAGATTCCACGCAGAAAAAAAAACATGCCCTTTATCTATGTATGCTTTCAGAGTGTAGTTAAAAACAAACATGCAATGTGCTAATCAAAAGCAACTTTGTGCCAGAAGTCACAACGATATTTATTATTAACATCATTCCACCAACCACCTGAAACACATACCATGTGTTTTTAAACAAGTTTAAAATTGAAGCCTAACAATAAAATGCAAGTCAATTAAACAAGTCTGCCTGCCGCAGCTGATATAAACAAGGCAAATGTTTTGTCTCTCTGTAATTACCAGATGTTTATGATACCTGCTGTAGTTGTCTTGTGTCAAATTCATAATCAAATATTGCTGGCACAGTAATATTTAGAAAACAGCTTGACACCTTTTGATTCGTCTTGAAGATAATGGTTGTGATTAATTGCCGTTCTATCTTTTTTCCCCCCCTGCTTCTTTTCCTTTGTTGTTTTGATATTCTCAGACAGCTGTCCCGATACAATGGGGAATTATTACTTCATTTGTAATACGCTGTGAGGGTTTGTCATTGGTGGAGTGATACATAACACCTTGTGTTACAGGCTGTTGTAGAGTGTGTCCCCATTAGGGCAAAATGGCCTCGGTGGAAGAATTACACCTTCCTTACACCTGCTGCCAAGACTTTTATTTTGCTTACGGCTGACAACATCCTGGTTATGAGTACCATGAATATTTGGGCTCTGTCTTACTTTGTTCCCATCAAAACATCATGAGCACTCCCATGCACCTCGGAGAGCTACGGAGAATTAAGAACATCAGCTCAAAGAGACAGACAGACAGACAGACAGACAGGGTGGGAGAGAAAGAAGAAGAAGAAAAAAAAAGAGGGGAAAAAAATTACAGTCTGAGGTGATGCAAATGATATCCTTAGTGTCTCTTCCCCAAAGCTCCTACCAGCACACTGACAGCTGATGCCAGGATTAAACAAAAAGATCAGGAACTTATGACTAATAGCTCAAAGCAATCATCTCTCATTATTTCAATTACATGGGTAAATGCATGCAATCATGGATCAAATTGCTGCTCTAGAGGGTCCTTTCAGCCAGTGTCTGTTAGCAACAACAACAAAAAAAAGACAAAACGTGCAAATATTTGCATTTATTTGCCTTATAAAAATACATCTTTGTTTGAAACGTGGAACCATTCTGCACCTGCAGTTTGCGCATTTTAAATAATACGAAAAGCATAACATTGTGAGGCTATAGGCGGCCAGCAAGGAATTTCTTTGCGCACCACTGCTGTCTTAAGTGGAGAATTCGTAAAAGCTGCCCAAACTGCTCCTGTGGCTTTGAATGTATCTGGGCTGGCTGATTCTGGGGTCCTCGCAAAGCTCCTGATTGATGACTCAGTGACTGAGAGAAAATTGTCTCCTATGCATAATTCATGAGGCTATCTATTTGCCCTTAAAGTAGCTGACAGGAAAGTTTCAGACTGTCTGCTCACAATCAACTTTCAAATCACTTATAAGCGGAATATCAAAAATAGACGAGTGAGGCCAGGAACGGGGGTCAGGGACCCTTTCTTGCCTGAGATATTCAAAGAGCAAAGATCAGTCTTTTACCTTTATGTGAGTGACAGGTGAAACGCTTTATGGATGATTCCACACAGCCGTTGAAATCTGGCTTTGTAAATGCAGGGGTATTTATACAATAATGTTCACATACAGAGGCTATTTTCAGGCAGATGTAAATGAAAGCAGATGCTATTTCCACCCTATGTAAATACTAACATTCACTACTTGCTTTATGTCTGGTAACATGCAACTATTAATATTTGATATACAATACATAAAGTATATATTATAATGGGTGTAAAACATGGAATAATAACTATAATCTAATTATCCTAGTATTTTCTTTAGTATTTAATAATGTAATAGTATGTTTTCTATAGCTAATTTTGTTTTACACTACACATTTAATTGTACTATATAGCTATTGGCCTCTCGAAGACCTGCCACTTTAATAGCTAAACACAATATATCCAGTATTTCTCAATCATCTCTTTTGCAGACTTAGTCTTATAAGCATGAACTGCTTTCTCAGAAGTATTTTTTTAATTAACACTAGCTATCAAAAGTTTAGAGTCAGTATACATTTTTTTATTTTATTAAAACTTCTATTTAGCAAGGATGCCTCGAATTGATCGAAAGTGACAAAGTCTTTTACATTGTAACAAAAAGAAATGTAAAATTTTAAATGAATGCTATTTTTTTTTAAACTATTAATCAAAAAATCCTGAAAAAGGTATCACGGTTGATAAAATTGATAATAAGAATATGCATTATTATTATTATATAAAAAAAATCTGCTTACACTATATGTAATTATACTATATATAAATGTACACACTACATACATTATAGATTATACACCAATTATATAAATTGTAGAAAAAATAAGTATTATATATTTTTATTATATAATAAATGTATATGTATAATAATTAATATTATATAATTGAATACAAATATTATAATTAAAATACTACAAAAATAATTAAAATGCACAATTGTAATAGTTCAGATCAGAACTTCATTTATTTATAAAGCACATTTAAAACAGCCTCGAGACGGACCAAAGTGCTGTACAAGAGCAAAGTAAACTAATACAAAAATGTAAAACTTACCAAGGAGCGAAATTAACATGTATTAAAAGCTAAGGAAAACAGATACGTTTTCAGAAGAGATTCAAAAACGGATAAAGAAGGTGCTACTTTAAGTTGCACATGCAAGCTATGCGTTTTAACCTTGAACAAGGCACTGTCAGTAAGTTAAGTTTACCAGATCTTAAACTTCTGGGAGGGTTGTAGGGACACAATAGATCAGAGAGGTAGTTTAGGAGCAAGGTTATGTAAGCATTTGTACACTGTAAAAAATGTCTAACCCTTTCAAGTGACCGATAACATCTACATTTTTCAACTGGCCCAAGTGAAATTCTTGTTGCAATAGTCTGTTAACATTGGCTCAATGAGAAATAATACGTCAGACTAATTGAATAATTTAGATGTTATCGGTCACTTGAAATGTTTCACTTGGGGGATGTATTTTTTTTTTACAGTGTATACGAATAGGATAATTTTAAAGTCAATCCTAAACTGGACTGGAAGCCAATGAAGAGCTTTCAAAATGGGAGTGGTATGATCATTTTCGCGACCATTCTCGAGTGTTTTGAACCAGTTGAAGACAAGCTACCTGGGACTTGGAAATACTGCAGTAATTGCAATCATCCAAACGTGAGGTTATAAAAGCATGAATAGCTATCTCAAGATACTTTTCAGACAGAAAATGTTTAATTTTGGATAGTAAGCAAAGCTGAAAAAATCTGAAGAACACACGTTTGTCTAATGTTAACCATCTGTCTAGAAAAACGCCAATCAATAATAAACAAAAATAAAATAGTAAAAAAAAACAGACTGCCAATTAAAAAGCAAAAGGTACATTCTTTTACTTGATAGTCAAAGTTTTGTAGTTTTGTTAAGACTTTTAGCATGCAAATAGCTGTGCTGTTTGGCCAGTGGTATTTCCCCTTAATGCAAATAGCACTCTGCGATCTAAAAGAAATAGATAGGCATTGTCATAGCACACTATAACAAAAAGTGTATAATATTGTTTTGAAGATCTTGGGCACATGTTAACAGGATAGCAAAAGGCTCATCTTCCCCAAGGCGATTGTGTGAACGAATCTGTGATAATACTCGACACCATGTTTGCAGACAAAGAGGGGACAAAGGAGCCTGTGACATTTCAAAAACTTATGTAAGAGACTCTGTAAATCTATTTTGTATTGACTGGGTGCCACGGCCCTGGCCCCTGTGTAACTGAACTCTGCCTTTGTCCCTCTGTTTCACTGACTCCAGAGGACCAAGTGGCCTGACAGAATTCCTGCCATGTCCACCAAAATCCCTGAGAGGGGGGTGGTTATAGTGGTCAGACCCATCCCAGTTCACTCTTCCCATCCTGTGCTTCAGCTCTTCCTGCACAGGCTCCATCGACCTGTCACAGACATCAGTGAGATTGACTGCAGGGGCAGATGCGCAGTTTTAACAGGTAACCTGATCCAGCAGTCCCATCTGGCCGCCAGCCTTCCTCAATTCACACTTCACCCGAAGAACACATCAAAAGATGCACACTCTTTGTGCCGTGCAGAAACATTGTATCATACATTATACATAAAGTATTCAAGTGTACATGTGTTTTCCGAGCAAGTTTGCCCTCCGTTTGTGTGAATAAAGCACAATGTAAGCTGATATATGGCATCATAATCAGGCTTAAATTGAACCCTAGAGGGACGGCCGCAGTTATGCAGATCAGCAGCTTATGGATAATCATTAATTAGCTTGATTTTTTTTTGTCTACTTTTCATTTGCAGAGGGGATGTTGAAACGCATGCATTGTGTCTTCAGTGTGGTGCTTGATTTCTAATAAGAATTGCAATTAGAAGAGGCTGTGAATGCTCCAGGAGGACGTAGGCTTCTCAGACAGATGGAGTGTTTAATTGCACAAAGCCTGAGAAGCTTGTCCCCTGCCCTGAAAGGGGGTGGGGGGTGAGCGGAGATGAAGTGATTTTTTTTTTTGATGATGATGATGATGATGATGATTGTTTTTTCACAGGCCACCTCTTGGTTATGGGGACAGTGCAGAGAAATCTGAGAGAGTGGTGCCCTATGGAGTTACTTGCAAGCACGGACAGATCATCACCCCCTCCACTGCCGATCAATGCCAGACTCATCGTCCGCCTGTCATTGGCTCTGGTAATGACTTATTTCCTACCAAAATATTTTGTCAAGCGTCAGTGCAGCGAGTCCCCACTCTCGGCATCGGCACCTTGGAGATCTATCGGCAACCTCACTATCATCTTCCGAGAGAGGGGAGGACATTTTTGTCAAACCTCCCACCTCTTTAACAAACACAGCCACAACCCGTGTTTTCGAGATACTGCTCATACCAAACGCCCTAGTACTCTGATATCTTCTTACAAGCATGAATGAGGAAAGAGCTCTAAAGTGAGAAGAAAATAGAAAAGCCAAAGAAGAGCTATGCAAATTATAAAACATTGTTCTGATTGTTCATAGTAAAGAACTGTCTGAAATAAATGTGTTCAATTTAACAATTTAGTTGTGAACCTAGAACTTACTGCAAAGCATTTTAATTTTCTTCTAGAAAAAATAAATCTAAGCACATAAAAAATACATACTACTGCATATTTTTAAATTACTTCTCTTTTCAACTGAATCACATAATCTACATACAACATGCGTCTACATATTGCTCCTTTATATGTACTACTGTTCAAAAGTTTGTGATTACTAGAATTTTTTATTATTATTACTTTTATTCAGCATGCATTGACATAATTTTCCTATTTCTCAAGAGCCAAAATCAGCATATTAGAATGATTTTATTTTTTAAGGATCATGTCACACTGAAGATTTGAGCAATGACTGCTGAAAATTCAGCTTTGCCATCACAGGAATAAAATACTTTTAAAATATATTGAAATAGAAAACTGCAGAATCAAGTTGTTTATAAATAAGCATTTGCAGCACGCATATCAACCAATGATTGTATCTGTGCATTATCATTTGAATAATAAGATCATAATCAATGGTGATGCTAATTATCTAATCAGTTTCTCTGCCTGCATCCAGTTGATGTGAGATGTGAGCACAAAACAGACTCATTTCCACTGACAGCAAGCACTCCATCTAATGGTGGAGACGGGACACAGCACAACGAGGCCCAGAGTCCGCCTACCGCCCTCTTAAACATAACCAAGCCTCTGTAGAGCCGGCCGAAGTCCCGCCCAGCCAATCCTCCCTAAGACGACAGGTCACCACCACACTCAAGAGTGTTTGACTGACATCTGCTTTTGTTATTGTTTGTGCTGGGGTAAAATTAATATTTGTTTGCATGTGGGCAGCATGAATGGCAATGCAAGGAGCCAAGGGACCCGAGGCACACTCAACGGCAAGCAGGAAGCCTTTAATGAAGGAGCCGGCTCCATTACGTAACCCCTTGGAACCGAGGCCTCGCTTCCTGAAACACTTAGCCATATCAGTGTTGTTTAGGAGTTAGCGTATGCTGCCAAGGGCCCATCGGATGGATGTGCGGCAGCAGATTCTGACATTTAGCAGGGAAGGGCTAATTATGAAAACAGGGCGGTGGGTGAGAGGCAGCTTCAATCCTGCAGCTAATGGACATACATATGCCACTTAGCTTCTGATCTCGGGTCATGGAGTAAATAGAGATAAAATAGCTTGTGCTAGTTGGCAAAGCATTTGAATAATGCAAGATAATTTCAGGCTCTCTGTTTCCATTTCCTCAGCGGTTCCTGAAAAGCACAACACAAACAAATCAAGATGTGGTGTAGTAACATTGCTGTCTGATCTCAGATTGAAACAGGAGGGAGAGAGAGAGAGAGAGAGAGAGAGGGGAAGAGGGAGAGGGAAAAGGGAGAGCGAGAAGGAGAAAGGGAAACTCTAGATGCAAGCGAGCAAATCAACTTGAGTCAAGTTGAATAGGCGAGTCAGCGATCGTGGTCACCATGTCAGGTCATACAGATACGCCTCCCAAGCGACACTGGAGAACCGGCCGATAACCAAATCCACGGCGTTGCATTATAGGATTAAGGAGGGATTGCCGGGCCCCTGGTTTTCATCGTATATCAATATGGCGATTGCCCTAAGCTGCTTGGAGCTGCCTCCAAGACTCACTTTAACACATGGGACTTCCTCAAGTGATCAGCCGAAGCTATCCATGCAATCTCACCTCAGAGACCTGACATTCCTTTGGTCTGCTTGAGTGCGAAGGGCAGATTGGGACAAAGCAGCTCTCAGTCCGTTTATTCAGGCGGCGGTGGCTGAAGTCTGGCTGTTGACAGACGGTCCACCTCAAGTGCCCACAGCCCAAATGCTTGGATGTTTCTTCTGAATGCAAGGCTGTGACACTGGGAGGACATATTGGAAGAGTTAGAAAATACATAGAAACACATCCTCGTAGGCTCAGTGTGATAAATAGTATAATTTAATATTACTAGCAGGTTTGAAGCACTTGAGGGGATCCAGACTTTATTTATGATGAGTATTCAGTCTAGCAGTCAGCGCAGTTGAAATGTGTACTGGACAAGATGAATATCTCGGGTTTCTCAAATATCCTGTATCACCTCTCGATCTTGAAATAAGCATTAACAATTTAAGCACAGGGGAAACCAAAGGTGTAAATAGGAAGGAAAACATACGTCCCCCCTCTACAATATCTCTCTAAAAGGCCTCGAGGCCAGCAATACGGTGTTACTGCAGCCTACTTTAACTCTCAAAGAAATTTCTCCCTATGCCAAACCCGTGAAACCCGTATGGCCACAGGAACTCACGTGAGACCGAATGTTGTCCCTCCATGTAAAAAGGTAGACACTTAAGCTTTAATGTAAACAGTCATCATTTATTTAGGCAGGCCATCTCTTAAACATGAATGGGTAAATGTTTTGAATACCGGGGGCTTTAGTTCTTAGCAGGGGCCAAATGTCTCCCCTTGACCTTGCAAATTCAAGCAGTGGGACACACAAACACTTACATGTCATTCGGCACCCTGATTTTATGCCTGATGGAAAATGGTGGTGATGACAGTTCGTTACGAACAGCCTCCCTCCCATCCGACTTTCAAAAACACACATAGGCAACATTAAAGGGCAACACTGAAAAAAAAGACTGATATTCTTCATTGATCTCTCGAGAGCAGGAAGAAAAACGTGCATTGAAGGAATTGAGATATTTTTCCCAGTCAGACGAGAGAGAGTTGTGTAGGAGCGGGAACGGTGTTTGTCTATGTATGTTTACAACAACTGTCATTAAAGGCACAAGAAACAAGATGGCTAATGTAAGGCGATCCTTCCCCCTAGCTAAATAATTCATACCAGCTGCAAGGAAGAGAGAGCAGAGCATATTCTTCCTTCCTCACCGCTTGCCTCTCTCACCCTTCTCTAAGGGTCTCTTGGGATGGATGAGTTTCGTTCCTGGTCGCGATGAGTAGCCATTTACCGCCTGATCCGTGCTCCTTAGGCCCGTCTCTCTTCCTGTCTCCTGAAACCAAATTTGCTCATTTCAGTCACCTCAAAGCAGACTTGTATGTATATATTTTCAGGGAAATTTGATTGTCGGTATGGATTTTTCAATCGTTCTGCAGATCGGGTTTAGAAATATGTAAACTGTTGTGTTATTTCATCAGGCCCGGCAGAGGAACACATACCTTAGATACTGAACATCCAATACGGTGGAGTGATCTTTAAGCAAGACAACTCGGACATAAGTAGATTAAAAAAGCCATAATGGGGAAACAAGTGCCCATTTCAAGTGCAGCCGAAGGAAATTTAAGACCTGGAAAGTTGCATTATAAATTTTTGATCGAATTGACGATATTTTCACACTGGCTAAAGCCTGAAACCTGAACCTATATTTTCTGTCTTTGGTTTCCTTTCTTGAAGAACCCTTAATGTGCCAAAGATGTACTACTTAAGCTCGGGTTACTGTTGTTGGTTTGTACGTTAATGTCTAAAAAGTTCAGATTGGATTTGAATCGACCAATATGCATTAAAACCACTGTTCTTTAATCAAAATCTTATATGATCTGAAAGGGAATGTAACAAAAGCTTCCCATTCTTTCAACATCCTGCTCTTTTTGGCCTGTCTAATCCAGTTGAGGTCTGAATGTGGTCTTTCTTTTCTTACAGCAGTGGAGGGTTACTGCAGGAGATGGACAAATTAGCCCACACCTCCATTCCTGAGCGGGGCTATTGTATATCGCTGCAGTCTGTTCATGGAGTGGAGGGACCAGCACAACGAGCCAAACTTTGTTGCATAGTCTCGCTCACTCCATTAAAGCTGAATTTTAATCTGCGGGTTTATACCAGCTTTCCTTTAGTTCACCTAAAGTAGATATTTGGATCTGTCGACCTTTAATACAGGTCAAATATTATAATATACTTGGATGTTTTTTTCCATTGTTCACAAGCATCAACGTTTTGGGTTTGGGGTTGGAAAGATGTTGCTAATGCTCACCAAACCTATATTTATTTGATCAAAATTACAGTGCACACATTAATATTGTGAAAAATGATTACAATTTAAAATAACAGTTTTTTTTATATATTTCAAAATGTAATTTATTCCTGTGATGGCCAATCTGAATTTTCAGCAGCCATTATGCCAGTCTTCAGTGTCACGTGATCCTCCAGAAATCATTCTAAGAAACATTTTTTTTTTTTTATCAATGTAAAAAAAAAAGATTGTGCTGCTTTATAAGCTTTTGTAACATTATAAATGTCTTTACTGTCACTTTGATTAATTTAATGCCTTGTTGAATAAAAGTATTACATTCTTTAAAGAAATTCTTACCGACCCCAAACATTTGAATAGTAGTGTGTTTACCAAAAGCAATTTACAGAATAAAACAAAATAGCCAAAGATGACAGTATCATTATTCTTAGTCTGATCCAAATATTAAAAGCATTTATGTAAATTGCATTTCCTAATAAAATACTGCAGGGCAGGCATAATTTCAAACAAAAAGAATATCTAATAAACAATACCTCAATGAATTGATGTAAATAGCTTTCTACTCTTAAGATATGGTGGATCAATATTTTAAAATGTTCTCCCTTGGAATCTCCCATCAATTAAGATGCCTCTGAACAGCACTTCATTTTCATAATTCAGCTGCCCCGACTTGAACCGTAGACAATGTTGTCGTCGGTCGGGTCTCCGTTGGAATAAATGTCTCATCCTCCAACAGATGTGACTGAAATTGTATTGGGAACACTTTGTGCATTAGGCTCTGAATTCTAAATGAACTTGGGCCTCAGTGATCCAACCCAAGCAGACACTTAAAAACTGACACACAGGAACCCGGAGAAATTACTTAAAGGATCGGTTACGTCTAAAATGATGGAATCAATAACAATATTTTCCCTCGAACCCCATCGCACTGATAAGCAAAATCCTCACTTAAAAGCCACATTAAACTTTAATCGGGTGCAGTTTGCTCTGGTGACTGGTAATATCTGGACAGCTGTCTTCTGCCGTGTTTAAAGCTTGTTTCCTTTGCCATTTCAGTGTCATCTACTAATTGCCTTTTCTTTGGGATACATGATCCTACTGAATTCAATCATAGAAGTATGAAACAGGGAAAGGCTTTTTAGGGGGTCGGGTCAGAAGAAAACAACAGAGTCTGAGATGCTCTCTGAGCCTTGGCTACATTTGTCGGCTCCATCCCAAGTGACTTCATTTAGCATCTGATTTCAGGCCATCAAGGGATGGCTATTTGTTTATTGGCTTTTTCTGCATGTGTGAAATCTTAACACAACCCATCTTGGAGCAGGTCCTTGCTTCTTCTTGTCTACTTGCCAATTTTCCACCTACACACAGAACATGCTTTACATGTTTTTCCCCTTTTTTTCACATTTAACCAATGGTGTAAAATGTGAGGAATTTATATTTAATTTATGCTCCAATACATTTTCTACCGAAAAAAAAAAAAAGCTTCATGTATTTGTATTTTCCTCCTCAAGCGTGGCTGAACTATGGAAAGCCGCATCATCAGTCACCATACATTTGTATTTCAAGTACAATAAATTACTCCCATTGTTGTTTATGACAGATTGTATGTGAGAATCCCCCTGATGTCTGAAGGGAGAAAGGTGCTAGCTGGCTTATGGAGGCCCCAATCAGTATTTACTTGAAAAGAGAAACTTAGAAGAGGTCGATTTTAGCATCTCCTTCAGGTCTGGGACCAATGCAGGCTGTGATTTCACAAGTGCAACCCAAGCAATCACCGCTATCCCCTGATTGCTTGGCCTGCGTCTCTGAGGATGCTAGGAGCGAAAGATTATCTTTCCCCCAAACTTCCTCTGATTGCCGACTTTGAGAGGCATGCCTTCATCAGCCAACATGCCGACAGAAACCTCACCGTCACAATGTAGTATTTATTAAAGACAGGGCTATTTATGCCGATCAATACATCTAATTTCTGTCTCTGCCTTTTCCTGTCAAAGTAGAAAGGCTTTTACAAATATATTATAGATTAGCTAAAGCTTAAACAATTTGAACAGAGCTTTTAAAATGGGTTTATGTATGCATAGCTGAAAGTGTTTTTATTTTATTATATATTAGGTTCTTTAACTGATCAACATTTACACTTACTTTTGACTTAGCTATAATGCAATTAAAATCTGATATGACCAATTTCTAAAAGTATTTTATAAATTTTTTCTAAGAGTAAAAGTATTCAATTCAAATAATAAGAGGATGGGGGAAATATGAGCAAAAAAGCTGCATGCATAATAAAAATCAAACAAATAGCAAAATACTGTTTAAAAACAGACTTAGGTTAAATAAAATATCTGACAGCGGGAAATATCAGTGTCAGCATTTATACAAATAAAATGTTAATAAAATGAACACATATGTTCATTTTTAAATGTGCTATTTAAATGATTCATTACTAAATGTATTTTTTAAAATAATAAAATGCTCATATTGTTGTGTAAATCCTGAGTATTTACATTTTTAGCACTAGCTATTGTCTTTAGGATAGTAGAATACTGTTGGACCAAAATATAATAATGATATAATAAACATAAAACAGAATGTCATAGGAGCTCAAAGCTTTAAAATCTGGAAAAATTCTGAACTGTGCTCAGAGGTTGCTATAGAGAAAACATTAATTAGTTAAAAAAGTCCCCCAGCAGTAAATGGCATCTCAGAGCAAGTAGGTCTAATTGGGCTTCAAAACTTCAAGAGGCACCATGAGAACCTGTCTATTTATACTCCTTTCTTAACTGTAGCCATGGAGCAGGTTTGATGTATTGCCTTCCCTGTCTAACTCTTCACTGCCTCTCCAGCTCTAGCCAAGTATGAAGATCTTATCTGCTGCTGGTTCCATTGCCCCTGGCCTTTTCAGACCAGCACAGCTTAGTTTACGGAAATCTCTTTTGATACAAACCAGTGTATCAGTGTGCAAAAGGGAAAATGTTGTTCTGACTACAAGGAAAAGACGCACAACCTTCCAGATAATGCATTCTACTAGCTACTTATCTTTGTGACTTTTAATAAATTGAACAAATACGCATCATTCAGTTTTACCTATTGATTCTTATATATGAAGGCATCTGTCATTAGATGTCATACGTCTGAGTTAAAGACTACAAACAGCTCCCCTGTGGTGAAACTACTTCCTCTTTGACCATCCAAGAACTGCTTACAAAAAGCATCTGCATAGCTGGTCCCACCTGGTTTAACCCCAACCGGAACTTATCAATTCATCTCTCTCAGAACAGCTCAAGTGGGGGTAATCCTCCCATTGAACTGTTTCAACTTCTCTGCCCTTAGACAAAGGATGGGTAAAGGGCTTGTTGGGATTGTCTTGTTTGGGTAGAGGATCTTCAAGAGGCTTAAGGCCAAATGCTTGTAGATGCCATTTGTCTCTCTGCACGTCCAATAATCCTGACTTTTGTCAGGTCATTAGAGCTCATGAGGACCAAACTCAAGCTATGGCCTCTCTGTCCCTCCTTAACCACACTTAAGGTGCGCCTTAACCCAAGTGTCTTGAGGATGTTTCACTTTCTCTAGCTGTCTGCGGAGTGTAATGGGAGCAGATGTATGACAAATTTAGGGATCTTCTGAGGTCAAGAAGCCTGCTTACGTCACCGATTGCAATTATTTGACAATAAAATGAATAACATCAACTGTATGTCAACAGTATGGGTTAGATGTTCTCTTTAATTTCACAGCTAATTTAAAACAGCTCTTAGGGTGCGAGCAAATTAGCATTCATAGTGGTATTAATTTTCAA
Source organism: Leuciscus leuciscus (assembly GCF_965113295.1). Lineage (NCBI taxonomy): Eukaryota > Metazoa > Chordata > Actinopteri > Cypriniformes > Leuciscidae > Leuciscus > Leuciscus leuciscus. Next base: position 14,444,242 of record NC_138741.1, read on the forward strand.
CATACTTAGATTGTATCACCCTTATAGCAAATGCACTATAGAAATCAGAAGAAGCTCTCTGCATGCCAGCTGTGAGGTTTTTTTTTTTAGGATATATTCCAGTATGTCATCCAGCCAAAGCATTTCAGAGTTAGAGCTGAGAGGCAATAAAGTAATTAAAGCACCAGGGGTTCAAACATTCAATATCATTTTCCAAAATGTGTTTAATTAAAATTAATCATTGGCTGCATTATATCGCTACCTGTGGTGAAAAGTGGTACAGTGGTTCTCACTGTAGTCAAGCGTTTCTTTGAAGGTTGGGATTGGAGCTAGCAACGATTTAAGATGTTGCCAAAGAGTCTGAATTACAGCAATCTATTGCAATCTCCTTCATTCCACATTTTCCATTATGATGTGTCTTTTCAGAATCAAATAATTCCTCCCAGTGGGACAACATTAAATCCCCAGCCCTCATCAAATTCATCAAAATGTTTCCGCAGTGCAAATTGAAATTAAAAAATACTTAAAAAGGGCTAATGGTTTCTTCTAGCATATTGTAAAAATGTTAAAATCTTTGAATAATTAATTGAACCAGAGCTTGAAATCCTCTTTAGTTGATATCTTAATATTTGTTTGCCCATTGGAATTTTGAGCATTAGTTGTTAAAAATTAACTTTGATAAATCTCAATCAATGCATTTTGATCCACAAAAAAAAAAAAAATATATATATATATACACTTCTTCTATTGTGTAGTAGATGTGCATTTACATTGCTTTACATTTATTTAGAAAAAAGAGGTGGAACTGATAAAACATGCATGTGAATCAACCTTCTGCCCAAGTAGTAAACAATATTTATGAAATCAGTGCATTTTGGGAAACGTGCTAGATCCCAGGACACAAAATACCGCAGTAAGAGTTTCATTAGCTCAATGTGAATGTGAAAAGGCTTTGAGGAAAACAGTCCAAATATTCTAGACAGAACTTGCTTGATTAAATAATGAAATCCCCCGAAGGCTTCATTTGAATTTCACTCAATACTATAATTAAAACCAATATAAGTTAATGCTGGCTACAGACTACAGGAACTTTTCTTGCAAAAAAAATCTGTATCACAGTGGCTAAAAGATCGCTCTTGCCTTGTAGCACACAACACTAACCAATTCAAAGAGCTATTTCACTATTGAGGATAGACAGTTTGACCTACTAATTAGTAACAAAAGTATGCATGACCAAAACAAGCAAATTACTAAACAGCCATGACATATGTGACAATGTTCGCCACAATACTAAACACATGGATGCAAATCATGCACTGCATTTCATTTCATTATCATCAGGGTGCTAGCTATCAATTCAGATGTGTTGCATAAGAGATAAAACATGATTAACATTGTAATTTTCTCAGCTGCACATTAAAAAAAACACAGTGTAACTGTACAGGCATTTATTTCCATGGTGACAGGTTTAAGTGCAACCTATTGACCTGTTCCCCCCACTTCATGACTGGCTGAAGATCCAGCAGACTGACGCAGGAACTCAAGAGGGAGGCGGGCTCAGACTAGGCACGAATAGACACCTGACCTATTAACAGATCATTAAGGAGATTTCAATGACTTTGCCACTTTTGCTACTGACCTCCTGGGACTGGGCTCAAAGTTGTTTCCTGCTTGTGGAGGTTGTAAGCATTGTATGCCTCTAAGAAGCCCTGCCCATCCTAATGAGCTGCATTGTTTCCCTCCTGAGGAGGCCTGTGCTGGCGGCTTAGGGCATTACAGACTGGTTCCTCATGTGAGCTGCCAACATGTTAATCATCCTTATATCATTTTTCTATTAAGCGTGTTTCTTCTAAAGTTGCATGAAGTAAAAATACATGTAATTTTCCCACCCTCTCAGATTTGATGCAGCCGCCACATAATGATGCTCAGTGTAAGGAGGATTAATTTAATCCATAGTGAAAGAAGTTATATTTCGGTTTAGTTCCTGTTGGAACAATATATTTCCAGCTCATTAGCATGAAATTAAATCTCTCATTAACAACTGTAAAGAGTACGGTCCTTAAATTTGTTTTCGTAATCAAGTAAATCCAAGTTACAGCTTGTGTTCCTCACCCTTGTCCTCTATGTCCACTCACTCTCAATTAAGTGTATTTAGTTGCCTCACATTTGAGAGGAAAGCCTGCCTTGTTGCCAAATGAGGCTGCACACGTGTCCCGTTCTCTCTCTGCTCCGCAGTTAGTCATGGTTTACTCTCCAGTCTAGCACTTAAGAGATCATTAGCATGTGTAACTTCCACCGATGAGGACACCGACAAACGCGCCTGGGTACATGATGCAACCGAGCGCCTCATGAATAAAACTGAAAGAGGCAATGAGCCTCCATTCACTCTTTCAAAACCACAAGGCCCTATAAGATGTCATGGAAAGGCAACGGCTGTGTAGATTTACCTACTGATTCGCAATAAAACAATATAAGGAATGCCTGGTAAGGGTAATATAACGAATGAATTTCGACGTGAGTGTAACCGCCAAGCCGTGAAGCACCCAACCACCCCGGATAAGCAAGGGAGATCAAAGCAAATGAAAGTCCAATAATTCAAGACTTGCCGAATGTATGAAGACATGAGGTGAATTTGTGTCCGGGGGCCTCAATCAAAGCAAAGCCACACCACTGAGCATTCACTTCCCAAGCTGAATTCAGGTTGTTTCAGTCCTACGGAGTGCTGTTTTTAAGCAATAAGGTTGTTGTCATTGTCATACTGAGCTCCAACACACAAAGATCATCCGGTAGAGGGGTAAAATCAATGATTTCCCCAATCTAAGAAGTGAATGCAGGAGAGTAGAAAAGGATCGCTGGCCGTTTGACCTTCTCTGTGTATTAAACAAACACCAGATGGTAGACATTCAGCGAGTCCATTATCTGAGGACCTGGTGTGTTGTTCCTGCTGCTAAGTCCCACAGTGTCCCACTCCATGGCTGCCATTGAACTGCATGCATGGCAGCAACTCTGTCTTAGACCATGAATACCTGAAGCCCTATTCAAACCCATCTCCAGAACTACATTCTGATGACAAGCTATGATATTTACATCTCTTTGCCGCTTTAAAAAAAAAAAACAAGATGGCTGTCGGTTCCAGGTTACTTTAAGAACCTTAGATGTGTTCTAAACAACACGCAATACATTTCCTAAATGCTTTAGGTCATTCTTACAATTACGTGTGTGTTGGTTGAATGATCTAAAACACCTTGGGGAAGTATTTTTCATAGACCTACATCAGATTTCTATATCATATCGCTATTTGTTGATTCCTTAAAATACTTATAAATAACTAGACATATGTTATATTAAAGCAAATATGTAAGGACAGTAATAGAAGATTCTAAAGAGGCTAAGCTGAATTGGGGAGAAAACATGCTGGGCCACCATTGTAATGGCCCAAATGTAGATGGAATGCCCAGTGTGGAAATGAGAATACAGGCCACAATGGTACAGCAGGGTGCTGATGTGTGTGCTGAAGCAGACGCTTGACGAGGAAGTCATAGCTGGAATCAGACACAGGAGTTCATTCAGAAAGCACTTGTGAAAAGGGTGCAGGCGTAAAGGCAAACTATGCATTTATACCAATGTCTGAGGCTTAGCTTGCTTTTGGTTTCAACATTTTTGGCCGTTGAATAAAATGGTAAACATGTTCCAACGTGTAATATCTAGCTTTTAAAATGCAATATTTATTTCTGTTACACAATGGTTTCTAATTATGAAACCATATTTAGATATTGTGGGAGGTTACACGGTGAAAAGCATAGTTGGCACTAATGGTGCGTTTAAGATGTCGGTGTACCTTCTCTTAATTAACTACACAAAAAACAGCAAGCTTTTTAATTCCACTTCTAGAAAATGATGAACAAAGAATGTGCATCAGGTGTGTTTTGCTTTTTTATGCTTTTAATTAATTTACAAAGCCACTGTAAACTTTATCATTACATATTATATTATCATAATACAATGCTATCATATTTAGTGCAGGCAATTAGCTTACTTCGTTGTAAATAGAAAAGTTTGAGAATTACAAGGTCCCTACGCAATGTTCATTGCTCCCTGAGCGCGGGATATCCGTTGAAGTGGCTCATCAAAGAAAGGGAACGACAGGGTCACGCGGATTATGATGTAGCATTAATAAATATTTGCAATTCACTTTACTTTCAAATTTAAAATATATATGAAATGCATAAATAAAACACACATTATGTATGCATATCTATAAATAAAATCAAAACTTATGTTATATGTTTATTATAGCCTATACTTATAGCCTATGACTATTGCAGCTATTAACTGACTATTAACAGATTTGAAGATGTACTGTAACTGTCAAGCCATATGAAAATAAATTCAGATTTTGTTACTATGTGCATATGTGTTCTTAATCCATGGTCTTAATAATTCAATTGTAGGGCCTAAATGGGCCTGAATGAATTCACGTAGTGTATCAGCGCAGCGCGTCTGGGTTGTACGTCACCACGTAGGCTCACTATCATGCTCACTATTGGCCGACGCTGGTCATGTGTGTGATGCGTGTGACGTATGACACAGAAGCGCTGCGCTGTTACACTACGTGAATTCATTCAGGCCCACACAGACGAAAATGAATAATTGAATAAAGTCGTTATTTTTGTTGTTTTTTTCACGCAAAAAGTATTCTCGTCGCTTGATAAACTTGTGGTTGAACCACTGTAGTCACTTGGACTAGTTTCACGATGTCTTTACAAACTTTTGAGTTTGCAAGTTTCGATCCCATTTAAGCCTATGGAGTGATCCAGCTCTCAGAATTCATCAAAATTTCTTAATTTGTGTTCCGAAGATGAACTAAAGTCTTACGGGGTTGGAACAACATGAGGGTGAGTAATTACTACAAAAAAAAAAAATCATTTTTGGGTAAACTAACCCTTTAACGGCTCTGCTCCATCCTTAGTTCTGTCAGGACCACTACCGTCAAATATGATTGACAATTAGCATACAGTTTGGATTGGCGGTATGGTTCCGTTCTGGGCGAGAACTCCCTGCGCATCCATGCAGCCTAGCATGGATAAGAGCAGGGAGAGCAGCAATAATCCCCCTTGGGGTAAACAGAACAGAACAAACATGAAAATTTGCAAATGTATTTAATTCAAGATTTTAAAGTACAACATTATTCGATAATTATTCTAATTCAAGGGGAATCAGAATGTCAAATCCTGACAGGGCGAGAGGAGGAGCTGGGGATGGAGGAGGGTAATTAGCTCCTGAGAAACGCGATAGCTGCTGCTGTTAATACTGAAGGAGCTTATATATGTATATGGTGATGGGTGTCGTATTACTATAGGTAGATGTGGATCAGCTGAGGGTCAGCTGATGCGAGCTTGACTAACGTGACCTGCCAGAACTAACGCTACGCTTGATTTCTGAGTGGTGACGTGGTTGAGTTGGGTGATATTTTACTTCCTGTTAAGTGATCTATAGATGTTCCCTTATTCACTTTGCTGTTCGCAGTGTCCTTCGAACTGAACATGCTCACTCCCTTCGGATTGGAATCTCACTTAAGATGGCGAAATCTTGTTCATCCTGTCAGATCGTCCATCCATGAGCGTGTACGGGTCGGCCAATCTGGTTCCGTCCGTTAAAATGTACTTTTTTAAATAACAATCGCGGTCCTGGACAGTGAGTGACCTTACACATTAAGATAAAATTGGATTTTCTCCAGTCAATGTTAAAAAAACCAAGCTAACAAAACTTAACGTTAGTGAAGCGGCCAGGGGAATCTTTTTGCCTCCACTTAAACTCCGCCCACAAAAAAACCCCGTCACCATGTTTACTAATTGAAAAGGGGTCTTCCACGTGATTACGAGCTTGTTGTCGCATTCAAGTGCGTGGAGGACACTGGGTTTATTCTTGCTTATTTATTAGGAAAATTATTATTAAAGCCAAAATGATATTTAGCGTCCCATTCATTGGCAACCATACCACGCTATCTAGATAGCTTGCTGATGATTCTGGAATTTCGGTTAAAAACAGGCTATTTTTGCTAAAACATAGCCTACAATACGCTTTAAATGTTTAAACCATGTTTGTCCATATGCACTACTTTAATGACAAGACAAGGCAATGTGGTGGGGGGGAACTCATAAAGGATATAGCAGTCACAGAAGCAATCGTTTTTCCCTTCCGCCATGTTTAAGTTTGTGGCTCATCTCGGGAACTTGGGTATCAAAATGATCTCCGAGTTTCCCAGTGGTTGTTACGACTTGAGAGGGCATTCATGTCCAATTTTTAACTAGGAAACTCATATTGTAGACAAGCAGAACGTTATCACGTGTAGCAGCTCCTGGCCTCACTGCAGAACACGAAATCCAGCGGGAGGAGTTGGATCCAGATCCAACTCCTCCCACCTTACATATAGGCTACCTAAACCTACCCATCTCCAACCCCTGATCCCTAAACCCACCCCTAAACCTACCCATCTCCACCCCCTGATCCCTAAACCCACCCCTAAACCTACCAATCTCCACCCCTTAGATCTGGATCCAACTCCGCCCCTGGATCTCGTGTACTGCAGTGAGGTGCTACTGGAGATTCTGGCAAGTGGTACTCACGGCAGAGTCAAATGACGACCAACTCCTCCTGGGGTGGAGGGATAGAGTTGTGGGTAGGGTTAGGATGTGGTTGGATATTCTAGCTCCACCCATTAGGCCCAAATTACATTCGCTCCTCCTCGCTGGAGCTTCTATTTTAATCGCTGAACACATCAGACACACTTTTGGCAGAATTCTAATGTCCTTGCGGTATACTTTATCAGTATCATGAATACATGCCTGCTGAATCCATGCGCTACATTTTAATCCTGTTCACTTTACGACTTAAAATTGTCTAGAAAATCAGTGCATATAGAGGCCTATGTTTGGATGAATATTTTGCTGGCCATACCATAGGCCTATAGGCCTACAGACGAACCGTGGCCTAATAGAAAGAACTATGCTAAATTAATTTAACAGGATGCCCTTTATTTTTAAGTTTTTTTAATTATTGTTGTGTTTCAATTTATACCTACAATGTGAAAATGTGTAAAAGAAATGTGTCAAGAACTTGCTATTGAATTCTGTAATAAAAAATAAAAAAAACGTTTTTTTTTTGTTTTTTTTTCATGTATTACGATTAAAAATAACGTTTTAAAAATGTAAAAGAAAAAGTTTAAAACAACAACACATATTTAATCATTTCCCATGATCCATAGCCTATGTAAATTCCCCAATGAGGAAGTATATTTTCCTACTTTCGGAGCGATTCAAGCTAGAATGATTATACGGTTTACACAGGATGCGATATTCTTTTAAAAATCGAAATTGTCCCGAAATTACTGGTCTGGAGATGCATTTTCACCTGTTGAGACACTTCGAATCACACGCCATTTAAAAAATGTCGGCGCTAATGTCACGAGACGCCGAATTGCAACAGCGACGCCCCAACAGGTAAAGAAACTAACTTAACGTTTAAAAATAGTGCACACAAGCAAGATCATTTCGTCAATAATGTTCCTTAGTGTGATTGTTTTGTTGTTGTTGTGTGTGTGTGGGTGTGTTTTTAATGAGTTGTGCATATAATTGTGATAATAATGGGTATCATTATATCGTGTAGTTAATTCGATTATACTTTTTATGATCTATTTATCATTTAATAGCCTACTCTTGCTCGGCCGGAAAAAAAAATCATCGTTCCAGTGACATGACAGTATAGGCTACCACTACCACATTTAAGGATATTCAACCATTTTTGTAGATTTGATCAGCTAAATTCTGTCTGGAACTCGCTGACATAAAACTAATACATTTTTGTATCCATACCATCATGCTGAGCAATAAGCAGAATAACTAGTCGAAGTCTAGACAACATTTCATTTGTCATTTTAAGAAGTTCCCTGTTTAATTGTGCACTGACCTCTCCAGGTGGCTTTGGGTGTTTGTTACTTTTTGATTATAATGCAGGAACGCTGGACATTTGAAAAGGCATAGTGGTAATTACAGCCATCTAATTACACAGTGCCTGATGCCTGCCTTCAAGAGGTTAGTGCAGAGAGTCCACTGACCCGTCAACTGTTTGCAATTGCAACCGAACCAAAGCTGCTTTTGGAATTTGCTGAACCCAAGCACATAAAGGAATGAAATAATTTTATATAGGCTCACAGTAGCAGTGGCGTATCCAGGACATTTTTACTGGGGTGGCCAAGATGGGACACAAAACTAGAGTGGGGTGGCCATATATACTATAAAGTAATGTTATGTAAACCTTTAAACTCTTATATGTAAGGTGGGAGGAGTTGGATCTAGATTAGAGGAAATAGAGGATTTTAATAATAGTAACAAAGTGCAAACTTTATTTTTAAATAATGGTACTATTTCATAAAATGTAAGATATAGTCACAGGCCTATTTAGGAAATGTGTTTACTATAGTCTGTTATTAATTGCCATAGTGGGGGATATTATTTACTCAATTAACTTGGCCATTAACTTGTCCGAAAATGCATTTGTGTTTATCTGCAAAAAGGTTTACATACACTAGATTGCAGCCTAGGCTACTGTTAATGTAAATATAATGTTAGTGGTTTGTTTTTAAAGTCTACATTAGAGACCTGCGCGGGACGGATTTCTCACTTAATAATTCCTAAAAAGCTGACATCTCAGTTCATCGCCATCTCACAAATCTCTGTTATTATCAATGAAACTGGCAGCATAATTAATCTTTCATATTATCTACACTTTGTTTGATATAATAGATGATTTGCCAGTATGCAGAATTCAGCACTGAACAAAAAGTCCATTTTGAGCGGTGAGGGGATTCTATCTTAAATGCATCTGATTGGCCATTGCGTTCAAGAAATCAACACATATGTCTGTGATTGGTTACATTGTTCAACGCTGCAAACATGTTATAAATAGAGACTCTGGCCTGTAAATAGTTTCTATTTTGTTTTAGTTGTTCTTGTTGCTTTTGTGCAACAGATGAATGACAATTTATTTGTTTTTATTTGTTCAATTTATAGATCATTCTATTTTGCGGGAGTCCCGACTCCCGCGAATCGACACACGAGTGCATTACCGCCCGCGCCCGCACTCGGCCATCAGATCTATATTCCCGTGCCGCACTCTGTTGCGTTGGGTCCCGACCATACCTCTCAATCGACTGATTCCAGCGTTTTTATCGTTGTTGTATTGTTGCAACTGTGTGACGTCCTCTTGTTTCACGGACCAGCAGCAGCAGGTGCACCGTGCAGCGCGCGTGCTCTTATCTCATGGGTCATCTGATCTGCATGGCCAAACGTCCGCTGAGCAGAAATCAGCTCTCACAGTCTCAGTACGACCGTTCCTGTGTTAGTTAAAAATGTGAAACTGGCCCTAAATCAGTTGATCAGCTGTCATCACTGATTGACAACATTTCTCGTTTCTTGTGTTGACGAACTTGACCTATCTATCAGATCTGGGGTGGCCGCAGGGGTGGCCAATGAGCTTTCAGGGGTGGCACCGGCCACCCCAGGCCACCCCCTAGAATCGCCACTGCACAGTAGCTATAAGTAGCTCACAGCTGAGACAACTCTATATAGACCGTGTTTATTCCTAATATAATGTAGAGTGCTGCAGGCTTCAGCAGAAAACTATGTTGTCCAAGTGACGCACATTTGAGAATTTGTTTAACAAAAAAGTTCCATTTGACAGGTTTTTACTGTGAAATTTCAATGCATGAAAAAAAAAAAATCTTGACATGTCTACACAAGTGTAACAGTAAGTAGCAATGCTAACACTTATTTGTCTTGGATAGACTGCCGGTGTTGGAGAATTATGCCTGTGATTTTTAAAACGGCATGGTTTCATTACTAAGATGATTTAAATGTTACAACTGTGCATTCCTGGACTCGCCATGTTCTTATTCAAATAAAACTGTAGCATAATGGTCAAAATGACATATGTCTTAAGAAATAATATATTTTTTAATTATATTTTTAAATGGTTTAATCCGTTAAATCTTTTTTATATTTCATTCTGGTGGAGAAATTTGTCTTAACAATTAGGCAAACAGTTGCAGTGTCTGAAATGAGGGGGAAGAAAATCCTCTCCATGTCTCTCAGGTTTCTCCGTTTGGGGTTTGTCCATCAACAGTGGCCAATTAGACCGGGCCTGACCAGTCTCTGTTAAAACAGAAAGTGTTTACATCAGTTTGGCTGGTGTTTGCACTTGAAGATACTGAGAACCAAACATAACAGCAACATAAATACCCTCTATTATGTCCACAAGGCAAGAGCGAGTCCAAAATGTGGTACATTCTGCAATGAAATGGCTGTGAAGTCCCACACCAAGCATTTTTGTGTTGGTGCGTTAATAGCATTTTGGGTGTATTAGGTTGGGAATTTCACCTTCTTTTTCCCCTCAGTAATACTTAGAGGGGTTGTTGATTTATTTATATTTTATCAATGTTTTGTGGTTGTATCAGAACTAGCTCTATTCCTAGTTTCTTTAAAAAAAACCTCATTCTTGAATTAACAAAATGTATCTGCTGGCAACTACCGTAGCAAATGTTTTTTGTGTCGTTTCAATGAAGAAAAGCAGCACCTGTGGGATGTACATTTTTCTATTAATTACACATAACATTTGAACACATTGACATCACTGAGGTCTCCAAGCTTGGTGGGTGGCCAATATGAGAAATCATGGTCCTAAACTTCTCTGGTTCTGGTTTCCTTCTCAGTAGTTTTGTGCATATATAATTGAGACCATTGAAGTACATTGCAGGTCCATCTGCTTGGCAGAGAAGTGAATACTAAACCATCTGGGCCTCTACATGCGCCAAAAAAGGGATATGGATAGGTATTGTCTGAGATAGAGCACCTCAGGGGGTACGTTATTCCACAAGGAACACATACACACACAGAGAGTCTCACAAACACACACACACACACACACACACATTCACAAAGATCCATACTGTTCCTTAAAGATAGTAATACTAGCATGTGAAATCTGCTGTTGTTGAACTCCAGATGGAGTGAAATAATTCCGAGTCCCATCACCTCGAGTGATTAGCAAACTCTGATATCAAAGCAAATGATCATCAGTATCCCACTCGGTTAGTACACAAAGCCACGGCGCAGCGTAACGTTTGCTCTCAGCCCTTACATTCACAGAATCAACCGTGAATACATAAATGATAACAGACATTCTGTTCCTGCCATCAGTTGGTAAAATGGAGTGCCATGTTGAAATGTTTTCTGCTTGTAAGTCGCCCACCAGCTCTGGGGAGACACACATGCTCGCATTAAGGGCTTCGGCTGTGGTCAACACGGCGACTAATTTAACAAATTCTTTATTTTCTTAGGGATACATGAGACGTTTGGCAAGGCTAGAGGACTCAAAGAAGCGCAAGGCTGCTGCGCAGAAGGGAACGCTTGCTGAGGGTTTGTTTATTCGCAGGATTATACGCATTAAGCATCAGTCTTGTAGGTTAGCCTTCATCTGCTTGGAAACGGATCGTTTTCTTAACCTCCGAGCGACTCTCTGTTCCTCCATCGCAGCAGTGCCAATTCTGAAAACCGATCATAGTTTTGACATGATGCTGAACTGCTCTCCTGCGGCCCAGGATACATCTGTAAACATTGGCTAAATGAAGCCGGTGGGGTTCTCACAATGAAACACCCCCCGCTCCCACCCCCCCGATGGCCCTTCCATCATTTCTGAGGAACTTCAGATAACCAATGGATGTGCTAAAAACCCCGCTGTGTCTGGTCCTTTAGCAGCGAACCTGTCACAAAGCCTCACACCTCGTGGCCGACTCAGCGGCCCGTCTCTGGCTCCCATCTCTGACATCTGCTCAGGGTTGGGGTTTCATTCAAGAGGGGGGCAGAGGGAGTCAATCTGCTCTTTTAAAAGAGCCTCACAGTGCACTGGGTGCTGATGGGGAGGAATGAGGAATCCGCACCATTTCTCTTGCTGGCACCACTGGTGTGCTATTCTCCATCCCTTCCCCATCAACGCCACCACAACTCAAAGCCGTCTTTCATATCCTCCCACGGCTCCAGATTGACAGGCATCAGACAGTTCAGGTGATGAGGAGGAGAGGGTGTGAATGGAGATAGAGAGGTGCCATGTTTGAACACTTCCTAAAGAAGCACGCCCGATACTCGGCAAAAAAAAGGCCCTGCGCTTCCAGCCCTTTTTGGCAAGTCGACCATGATGACTATTTGAAGACTTGACAGATTGTGCTGATGTGTTTATTTAGTTGAGCAAATGTGGACTGGAGCTGTTTTCAAGCTTTATTTATGTTGCGTATTAACTCGGTCACCAACAGAAATGAGGCAGCATCAATCATCCACTTGATAGGAAGAACACTGAAACATTTATTTTAGCATCGGGTAGATAGCGGCATCTGTGCGCTTTCCTAAGTGGATGGAAAATAAATTATCTGCTTTTTTGTTCATTACTTTATAGACGCTAAATAATATCTTGTTTTTCTAGAAATGTATACAACATTTAATTTGTTTTATAAAAAATGAAACGACTTTTGACACATTTTAACTGATAGTTCTCTCAAAAACATGATTTACTAACCCTTGTGTCATTCCAAAGTCATCAAAACAACACTGGACTCCCGTACTTACAAAAAAAAAAAAAAAAAAAAAAAAATATATATATATATATATATATTTTGTGTTCCACAGAAAAAAGAAAGTCAGGTTTGAATACAGGTTTGAAATGACGTAAAGGTTTTAATTTTATGTGTGAACTATCCCTTTAAATAATAATAATAAAATAAAAACATGTTCATAGAAATAGGATATATGATAAATTGTGCACTATAGCTATGATGTATGATGTGGTATGTAGTCATTAATCATTAAACATTTGGATGTATTTAAAATGCATTGATTAAATGGCTCCAGTGACAGGCTTTGCCACTGTGTCACGGTGAGTGGAGAAGCATAGACACAGAGCTGAGGATTGTACACCATGTAATTCCAGTCTCTGTAACTACTTTACCACCTGAACACAAGTGGCATTCTTCTCCTAGATAAAAATCACCTCGGCGCATTTGTAGGACATGTAGCCACTTACTGCTCGTAAAGATTAAGCCTTGGAGCATGACTTTTAAAGGTGGCGGCTATTATCCTTCCGTGTATCCGACCGGGAAGGAGATGGGCTGCAAATGAATATTGTCCGAGAGATTTTAACATGAATGAAAGTGTGTTTGTAATCTAAGTGCATGTGTATTCATTCATTAGACTAACGGTGTTGGAAATGTAATACTGCAGGCTGCACAGAGCAGGTTTGATTGGACAAGCTGTGATTTAGAGCAAGTCTCAGGGCTAAAGCAGGACTCTTTTCTGTAGGGGAGAGGTTGAGGGGTGCCACATGCAAAAGCTGAAGAACCCATGTAACCAGAAAAATCCATTATAAAAAGCTATTTCCCTGGCTGATTGTTCGCTGATAAAATTATTTAAGTAATAAATGCTTATTGCAGGAGCCAGAGCTAATAACCACATCAGTTTCAGTCCTCATTTTACTAGTTAGAACAAAAGGGCATATTGAATTAAGGCACAAATTCACACAGATTGGTTGAGAGAATGTGGCAGTGGGTAATTATTAGGACCTTATTTTACAGTTCTAAAAATGTTATTTACTATGCCACTGAATAAATGGTTATTAAGCAATCAATTTCCAATTGATTGGAGGTTATTAGAAAACGGAGCTTCAACAAAGAGTCGTAATATTCTTTTTTCCTTTTTTTTTTTTTGTCAGTCATTAGACTGATCATGCTGGGATTTCCAATTGAACTGTCAATTCACCTAGCCCCGGTACCACGAGCTTTACCTCTCTGGGAGTAGCACAGTTGTTAATGTAATCTAAATATACATTAATTGCTATGAGATTTTGACAGATTGTGAATGATATTTCTCTCTCTCTAAAAAAAAAACAAGCTTTGATTAGTGCTAGGATAATTTAACTGGGTTGAAGGATTCATACAATCACTAAAGGACTCGGGTTTCAGCTGTTGTGACATTTGTTTTTTTAAATACAAAGACTGTATCGCTGTATGTCCATCATCAGTGATTTGACAGTGCATCTAGAAATACTTTTGGTAAAAGTAATTACTAAGTCAAAAAAGCTAAACTATGGAATAAAAATATATTTTATACTTGAAGCAATTTTAATATCTCATATTTGCACAAATCTACAGAGCATCAGAAGAATATTGAAATATACTTTTAATTAAGATTAAAAATACTATTGTACTGAAAAGGTATTTTAAAAGCTTAATTAATTTGCAGATTCAAATTAATCCATCAAGAATTTTAAACTATATTAATATCTTTCCTCTTTAAGATTTTAAAATGACCATAGCTTGATATGCCAATTGTGGTATATAAATATTCTTTATTTTTTATTTTTTATTTTTCTATAGGCTAATTATTGTTTTTCAGAATCAGTAACTCTGTCTTATTTTACATTTCAAATTATTTTCATTTTTTCATTTTCATTGGCTGCCAACATCACAATTTTGGCTGGAAAGCCTTTGTTTTGAATTAAGAAATTCTCACAGTCACAGCAACAGCATTGCATTGAGACATAATTGTCTGTTGAATGTTCCTCCAATTGTGTCCAAACTCGTGTTAGATCTCAGAACAAACAGACAAAGCCTAGAATCACAGATAAAGTATATGTGTGTTTCAACAGAACGGATGGCAGAAGTATTCCAAGTGTGAATATTTGGCTTCATTTTGTCAAGTTAATTTTTTATAATAGTTTACAGAGACTCAGTTGGAGAGGTCTATTTATGAATGTAAAAAAAAAATAAAAAAAAATAAAAAAATTACTTCAACACGGGTTGTTAAAATTAAATGCCATTAACCACATTTCACTCTTTAAAAAAAGCTAGCTTTGAAAATGTTCAACATACTAGCAGATTTGTGTTTCATTCTGCCACTCCAACTATTAAGGTGTGAGACAAATAACAATACCACCCTCTGGACTGTGATTATTTGAATACTGGAGGTGATATAATAAATCCCTTCCCATTAGCGAGGTTTCACACACGTCACAATTATTATAAAGGCTCACGGTTTATTTTCAATGAAGGTGACATGATTTGCTGTAGCTTCAAATATCTACATACTAATGTAGATTTAAGGTATATATGCTAACACCTGTGTGGTGGTTAACACAATTTTCCATATTTAGAGAGGATTTTCAAGAGTATGTCTAATTATAGATGCCAAATAGCATGATTTACATATTTAGCCCTTGTCAAATAGTTAGGGACAGACACATGTAATGCCTGGTGTTGGCTGACTGAGTGGGCTATGGAGCCATTGCCCTCTAGAGGCCGATTGCCACCGAATATACTGTATCCCACTCTCATCAGTGCTTGACCATGCACACAAACCTGTTTGTGTGTGCAAAACAAAAGTATAGCATTTCTTTTCACTGATAATGGTTCACTGATAAAGCACCAAAACTTTATCAGTCAGTATATCAAACCACATTCAAAAATGAATGCAAAGAACTGCGGCACCAGCTATAATGTGTCTGAATATAAAATTATCACACTTTTGGGACACAGAGTGCCAGTAGAATAAAAATAACCGTGATTAGTGTTATTTGTGCTATTAATTCGTGAGCAATTTGTTCCAAAATTCTCGATTCAAGCACTCTAGTCAGAATGTGTTTTTCTTTGGCTACTTCAAGTTATCCCAAGTATGTTGGAGTGCATTCTCTTCTTGACCATATTCATAAATTAATAAACGCGTTTGTGGGATACAAGTTCCATTAAATCACGAATAAAAGGTTATGATTGATGGCGTGTCACTTTTTTTTTTCTTCACCGCAACCTGCCTCGTTACAGATTACAGAAGATAATGGGCAGCAGGACAGGAAGGGGAAGAACAAAACGGGGTCTGCGTTTAATTAACTGCGCCTCCTTTGCGATTCGCCAGTGTGAATTTGCCTTGTTTTATGAAGAGAGATCCTGTTTTTCTAATTCGTCCCCCTTTGTTTCTCAGACAGGGAACGGATCTGGCTCTTTGGGACATTAAATAGAGAGCTAATTCAAGTGGAGGGGCTCTTTCTCTGGTGCTCTGCTCACATAGCTGGGCTGGGCTCACTGGGCCCTTTTGTGTGCTGCCCCTCACCGCATGTGTCCTCGCTCTCCCGGCTGGTCAGATTTTTTTGTCTCCGCTGGATAATCAGCTTGGAACGGTCGAGTCAGATGTGGTGGGAACTGGGCCTGCTTGAGGCTCCTCTCTGAAGGTGTTTGTTGTTAAATAGAACAATTCGTCTGTCTCTTTAGAAAGCCTGACAAAAGCAAATACTCCCTGCTGAAAATTTTCTTAGCCCGTCACACAAAGGCTCAAGTTTGTTTAAGAAATTGCTGCTAAAGAAAGCGTCAACCCATTAAGGTAATTATATGGAACCTGTGTCCTATAAAGGCTTAATTGATGTTAATGTTTGTCTAATTGGGGATTCAGGGAGAGCAAAGGACTAAAGGTCTTCATAGCACTTTCAGGCGAGCCTCTGAAAAGGGTCCTTCTGGTTTTCACACTTCCCACAATGGCTGCCCGTCTTTCTCACATTACTGCCTGTTTTCAGCTCCTTCCAGCATTCTGCAGCACTACTTAGAGCACAAAATAAGGGTGAAGAGCCATTGTCTGGTGCAAGCACTTCTCAAAGAGTGTTCCTGACAGGGATTGTTAGAGGACTCATGTTGAAGACAAGGGGGAGTGAGGGTGAAAGCCACTGTCATGCACTCTTGTCATGTCTCCGGTGTGCGGCAATGGGGCTCCTAATTGCTGCATCTGTTTTTTCATAGCGCCGATTCATTTAAACAAATACTTCAGTCAGCACCTCCTGTTCCTACACTGAGTCCGAGTTATCCATTGTGAGCGTCAAAGCATTTGCATGTGTTTGTGTGTGCAATCGAGGGGAAGTATTTGTTTAAATAGTACATTTTCCTTGTACATCTTTTAATAGCAGACTCAGTCGTTTGGGCTCCCGCGCGAATCCCCCGTTGACGCGAGCGAGACGCACGTATCGTCTCCTCAAAGACGCCCCCGGTTGCAGCGCTTATTTTTTGCAGAGTCTTCGTCGTCGAACTCGACGGAAACAATGACGGTGGCTGGGTGAAAACAAACATGGTGTTTCCCTTCCTTAAATGCTTAACTGATCTGTCTTTAAAACACTCGCGAGGCTCCGTTCGAAACTCTTCAAATATTTCTCTTGGCTCTAATTGCCGAGGTCTGAGTTAACAATCAATGCCATTTCCACATATACCAGTCCCTCCAGAAAAACGCGATTATGCGATCGCATGATTCCATGCATAATCAGCCAAAGTCCGCATATTTATGCGGGGGACGCATTTTTTTAAATACGCCGCACTTTCGCCGCATAAATTGCAGATTTCCGCGTGCAAAATATGCGGGCTTGCATGATTTCATAATCCCCGCATTTTCGTTGCAAAAAGTCACATATATCTTAGCAGAAAGTTGACAAATGTTGCGTTTACTTCACACAAGCGCAGCCATTTCCCCTGTTGCCATGGGAACGTTATGAAGTGACGTATTTACGCGACATCATTGAAAAGCTGCAAAGTTGTGCAAACCCCGCGATAGGCCTATTTCACAAAAATCCGGTCGTATATATCTTACGCCGCAGGCCGTGCTTTGCAGGTTTTCATGGAACAACTGGGGAGAAGTTATCACGTCAGACACAGAAGGCAAAAAGACGTGTCTGTGCCACTCAGACTCTGTGGTGTGAATGAGTAAGCAGATGTTGAAAATGGAGTGTTGATGCTGGTTCGGGAGTGATGCCCTGACAAAACATGTTTATATTGCACTTGATTGTTATCTGATTTGCACGTCATGCACTTTTATTAATTATTATTAACTGTTGGCAAATTAAAATTGTTTGTAGAAGTTGT
This sequence comes from Leuciscus leuciscus, assembly GCF_965113295.1. Classification (NCBI taxonomy): domain Eukaryota; kingdom Metazoa; phylum Chordata; class Actinopteri; order Cypriniformes; family Leuciscidae; genus Leuciscus; species Leuciscus leuciscus. The sequence goes on from NC_138741.1 coordinate 14,462,204, forward strand.
TTTCTGTAACTTTCTTAAAAATGAGTGAACACGGAGCAGTTTTTCCGTGAGCGGGACTGGAAAACCCGGAGTGGATCAGGAGCGGAGTGATAACAGAACGCTTAGAGTGGAGAGAGGAACATGCTTTTGCTCCACTCCAGGCTTTGATCACATCCCCCTAAGCAGGGTGAATAGCTTACACCTCTTCTTTCTCATTCAAACTAAAATGAAGACATTTATTACACTATTAATGTAATTGGTGTTGGGGGAATCACTTTTTTTTCTCTTTTTCATCAAACCGCAGTTTTTGCAAGTTTCCGCAATTTTTGCAAGTTCCCGCAATTTCATCGCATAAAATTGCATTTTATCCCGCATATTCCATCGCATTTTTTAAGAAAACGTGCCGCATAATCAAGGATTTTTGCCCGCAACAATCACAAAAAAACTCCGCGTTTTTCTGGGGGGACTGATATACAAGTTAAAATAGGGGCAGCGCAGCGGTGAATGGCAAACTGATTGTAGCGCTGTCAGCCTCCTGCTTGGGCTCTTTCTGCAGATGGGGAGTGAGAGGGATGGAGGTGGAGGGGCAAAGGCACTTCATTTAACTTGCACCAAGCTGATTGGAGTGGAGAAGGCAATTCAAATCTTGAGTGTAGTTCCCATTGCAATGCCTTTCCCCCAATCTCACCCCGTTTCCGCAGGCCTCCTGTCAGTCAAAAAGCACACAAGGCAACCTTGGCAGATCTCTCGATGGTGCCCTCCATCTCCACATAATAGCGCAGTGAAAGACATGGCCTCTGCAAGACCCCCGAGTATGTAGTCTATATGAAGCCAGCGTAATTAATGTCACGCTCTAACGCAATGCGCTAAATGGAGCTTCTAACGAAAGTTTGGGAGGAGTTTGTTCATAAAGATAAACAACTGCTTACCCCTTCAAATGGACATTTTAACTGAGATGTCAGCACTCCATTTTTATAATTGGTGTTGATGCTAGAACATGACTAAAGCATTCTCGGAAAAACTAGTCTAAAAACAAAGTTTCTTTTTATGACTATTCATGCACATGAAGTCCTCAGTTGCCCATAAATACATTGTGTGCTGCCACTGTAAAACAAATTATTTTTGGTTTAACTTACCTGGTTGCCTTAAAATGTCTAATTTAATTCTGAACCACATAAATTATCTAAGTTGATTTGACAAAAGAAAACATTTTGTGAAAACAATTCATGAAAATAATTTTTACAATGTGTTGAATCGATACACAAAATTATTTGAGCAAATAAAATACAGATTGTTCATAAAACGTCACTATCAAGGAATGTCATGGTGGACAATTGTCTGAAAACCATGTCGACACTCCACATTTATTTTATAATTAGTCTTGACGGTGGAACCCGTGGCCAGTGCATTCTCGAAGTCCCTCAAGACGAACAACAATTCAAACTTATTCCGTTTATCGGTGTTGATGACTATTCCGGGCCGGTTGCATAAACTGTTTAGACTAGTCTTACAAGTAAGTCATCTAATTTTTTCTTCTAGACTGGGGCCAGTTGCATAAACATAGTCATTAAGTTAAGAGTATGTCTTAAGAACTAGTATCACCAACTAGCAGTTAGTTAGGGTTAATCAGTCTTACTTTTCGGTATCAGATTAGACTAATCTACATTTTTATGTTACTGACTTAAAAAAGTTATGAAGTCTTAAAGACATTTTTTTATGACTAACTTGTAAGATTAGTCTAGCAGTTTATGCAACTGGCCCCTGGTCATAACTTTTTAAGTCAGTTACTTAAAAAGGTAGATTGGTCTAATTTGATTTCAAAAAGTAAGACTGATTAGCCCTAACTAATTGATAGTTGGTCAGACTAGTTCTTAAGACACACTCTTAACTTACCGGCTATGTTTATGGCCCCTGGACGTGAACTTCTCAATTGTTAATTGATAAATAGATTGTGTGCTGTTGTGAAATGGACACACAAAATTAAAATGCTGTCCAAGCATAGCAACTATTTCTGCATGTGAACTCCTTCAGTTGGCCATAAATCAATAGGTGCCCTGCACTGAAATGGACACACGCAAAATAAAAATTCAGATTCATGTTCATAGCAACATCTCTATCAAAATGTTGTGCCTTCCGAGAGTAACTCAATCACGGTATTTTGTTGGGACAATTATCTGAAAACCTTGTCGACAAAGTGTCACATTACTCATCAAAGTACTTTATGGGTGAATAATGACCGCAGGTTGCGACCTCTGACCCCGCTAGACGACCTCTAGAGATATAGAGTCAATTTCACGAAGGTTTACTGCCACGCTATTCCCTAGCCCTGCTGCTTCGGAGCAGAAATTTGACTCCGCAGCCATAATCACTTTAGTACTGTTTTTGCTCTTGGTAAGTGGACAAAATATTTGGATGATCTTAAGCAAGCACAATAATTGAATATGTGATTTGGTGGTAGCAGGTGTTTGGAATCTTGAGCTTGTCTTTACATAATGAAGCATTCTGTAAACAAAAGCAAGTTGTTATGTTTCTTCGGCATGCTGGGGATATACTTAAATGAAACAACTAATTTTCTTGATAGCATACTGTAATCATGCTGTTCCTCTACCACGCACTGTGCTGAGTGGTGTGATGCCTATTAATTCATTCTTCCTCTCTCCGGTGGGAGAGAGAGCCCTCCCCTCCTCTTGTAAACTGCTATTATTCATTACACCTCTATAAGTACAAATAATCGCCAGCATTTGAAAGAGAGAAATAATTGTTGTTATTTGCTTTGATATGGTTGAAGTGTGGCTCACACATCTTAAATGGCTCGAACATGCCTGTTTTAACATGCACTCGTTCATTTGTCTCACCGAAGGGGGACGGAGCCTTTGAAATCACCACTTGAGCAGGTAAGCGACGCCTTGATTGAGTACTGACAAATAATGTACAAAACCAAATTTTCCAAAAAACCGCCTACCGATCTGGCTAAACTCAAGCGACAATCACTGCAAATAAATCCAATCATCCAATTTGGCATTTCGCATGTGTTAATAATCCAAAGTCGCAAAGAAATAACCTAACCCTGAGAATTAATTATTGAATTGTCAGAACAAGCAGCTGCACTATTACTTGGCTATCGACCTCCAAGTTTCCAAGCTACCTGTTTCAGTTGCGTCTTAATGAACAACACATGTTAAACAACAAGCTACCATCTAGTGTTGATTTTACTGCATATATGTTCCATTTATGTTTGTTTACCTGTGGAGCCGCAGAGGTCCAAGACTGGGAAGTACTTATTATTTGTGCTTGAAATGCAGTGGGAAACACTTGTGTTTTTCACTTGAGGTTCATGTTGCGGTATAAAATTGATCTATTTAATGTACGGATAAGTCATGAGATGCATATCAGCTAAGTGTTGGCAGTTTGGACACAAGGAATTCGACAATGTGTCTAAGTGCCTCGACTTGACTGTGTGAATGCAGGCATGCTTGAGCGAATGTGCAAGTGGGAGAGCGAGAGAGTAAGTAGATGAATTAGTACGCAGGCTAGCATAAGAAACTCCACAGATAAGGGAGGAGAGTAATAAATGCAGTAAAGTTAAAAGCACATTAAGCTAACATTTGAAATGAAATCATCCTGCACATTATGGGCGGTAATTATCTGCAACGCTAAATCGTGGTGGAACTGTGTTTGTTTATTTCTTTAAATAGGTTCCTACGCTTTCACCTTTTGCTTTAGTGTGACGCTTGTTTGCTTGGGCTCGGAATGTGCTGTTTCCTCCTTGTAGTCATTCAATATCATCATCTTTCTTTCTCACAATGACATGGAGCATGAACAAAGCCCATGGGTCAGATCCCCGTTGCTCTCTGCTTGTTTGGGAGGGGCATCAATTGGTGGTCACTTGCTACACACTCTGTGACCTCTTGGTCCTGCACCTGTAGAGAATCCCCTCTGTGAGCTAAGAAAACAGAACAAGAGTCAGGTCAGAGGTCAAGGGTCAGAGGGTCATGAAGAGGAAGTTGTTTTTTTCAAAATGGCCAGGCACTTATCACTCTCATCTGATTTGACAGCCATCTGTCAGTCATGGCATTAAGATACTTGTTTTGCCCCGATCCATGTTTATCGCTGCTAACGTGATGCCAATTGACAGTATTAACTCTTGCTTTCAGCTGTACGCTGAAATTTATTAGCATGTCAATATTATTAATAATATTATTATAATAATATAAGCATATTTAAAAGATCTCAGATGAGGTGAAATACGACAATGTAGGAAGAATTTTATATTAGGCTAAAGTTTAGAAAGAAAATGCATCCTGCTTACTTGTGCTCATTAAAGGCAGGGAAGGTGATTTGTTCCAGATTTTTTTTGTTTTGTTATCCTGGTTGAAAGTCTCTTCATATCCCGAAAACCATCACTATGTTAAGTGGTCTAAATGTATTTATATGTATTTATATCTGTGGAAGGGGTAGGACCATAAAATGTTATGCAGACATCAGTTACCAATCACGCAACCAAAACAGCAGTCACATTTTACAGTTCCTCTTGAACCAAATCAAACAAGCTTATGCTGCGTTCATGCCATAACAACTGTAATTTGGAATAGATGGAAACCCGTGACATTGTACTCTGAGAGGTTTGTGACTTGAATTTATGCGTTTCAATGGCAACACTATCAACACCGAAATGAATCTACAACAGTCAGGTGGTACAGGGCAGTGCTCTTTAAGTCGTTGATGTTCATTATTATTGTAATGTTATTTGCTTTGAGACATGAGGTAGTTTAATGCCGTCTCTCGTGATGCTTGTATGCCCCCTGTTGTACGCGTTCATGTGTTTTGAAGGAGGCGTGGCGCTCTAAAGGGAGGGTGGGATCTTATGCTTTCAAAGCTAGCTCGCTATTGCTAGCCTCTCCGAAAATTGTAAAAAGTAATGAGAATGTAGTTTATTATTCTCTCTAAAATATTAAAGTTGTTAATTTTTTTAAGGGAGTTGGTTTTATACCTGCTCATTAACTCTACAACATCAAAATGTCTCATTTAAGCTTAAGAAAGCGTGAAATTCATGTAACTGTCACATATTGGCTTAACTTGATAATCCAGATTCAAGATGCTTGATGCAGATGAACGGTGAAATAACATTTAATAAACACAAGGAACAATAATAAGAAACACCTACAGGAAACGTTAACACAAGACACTGAACAGAGTATGACTGAGGGTTTAAATACACTAGATGACATGGGGCTAAATGAAGGACAGGTGTAGGTGATAATTGACATAATCTAACAAGATAACAATTGAGACAAGGTAAACTGGTACATAAAACACAGGAACTGAACATAGGCACAACAAGACAAAAGGAAATCAAAGTGAATTGCGTCTCAATTCACCTATACTACGCCCTAAAATGATGTAGCCCTACTCGTTTTGTGAAGAAAAAGTACATACTTTTGAGTGTGTAGCAAAAGAGTAGACAAGCTTTGGGACATACTATCACGTCATAAAATAGCGTCTTTAAAGGTTGCTCTCTGTCGCATCCTGTCACAGTAATCTGGCCTGTCAGTCATCTAAAATCCTCCACATTTCATTTATTTTCATTTCCTACCGTATCGGAGAGAAATGCAGTAGCACGCTGATCTGCAGTTGCTGGTCTTTCATGCGGAGACCTCTCGTCATATTCATCATAAAGATGCATTTAAAAGTTAATGGCCGAACGGATCTTTATAAAAGTTCACATTGTTATTGCAGATGAAATATAACACGGATAACATTTAAATAAATATTTTTTTATCAGGTTAAACTTTGATTAGTCACACAAACCTTTATTTAAACCTCTTACAGTCAGCCGCGCATATCCGCCATGTTTTGTCGTTTTTTAACACTTTTTACTTGTATTTGTAGTTCCTCCTCCAGCTCAGTGAGTTGTATATTAGCCTTTAGAGTGTGCACGGAGCCACACTTTGAAAATGTACTGGAAATAGTAGACCATCCGGGGACTTTTGACATACTCTTTTCAACATACTATTCTTTAGGACACACTTAATAATATCACATATTTAGGATGGATAGTATGGACATTGGGATGCAGGGAAGGTAATCGTGACAGTAACATGTAAGCAGCTGGCTCAAACACATCAACAGTCCACTCTGTGGAGGTCAGATCCCCTGAGACCACTAGACCCTGAGAAGTGAGTGTTTAACAGTAGCATGACGACTTCATCAGATGGCTTATTCACGGTAATTAATGGCATAATAACCCGATGAGAGATTGTCATCAGCAAACTCTGAGTTATCCTCTTTTTAGAGGTTTGGCTGATTTGAGCAATGTGTGTGTATACCTAAATGTGAAAAATATATTAGATTACTTTTTTTTCATATACATATATATAAATATATATATATATTGATTAGGGGTGTAACGATACGCGTATTCGTATCGAACCGAACCGTGAATTTTGTGAACCGTTACACCCCTAATATTGATTATAATATATTTGCCAAATTTATGTAATGGGTAACTTTTGGGGAAAAAAACCTTACTGTATATAAAATGTAGTCTGCACTTCTAGGTTATTGATCAGCATTTTCTTGAGGTTTAGCACCTCTATTCGCCATATATTGAAAGAGAAAAAAAAAAGAAATGTTTGTGGAGAGTAATTTACAATAAATGTAATCAAATTGCGTGGGTTTATTCCTGGATATTTGATTTATCTTAAGTGTTGTCTTGCATGACCAGTGCAGAGCAGATATTAGCGAGGGAGCTTAAGTGAACTTTATAAACAGCACTCAAGGGAGTGTTGGACTGGATCAGTGAGGTCCTGGGAAAGTCAAGCATGCCTTCGTGTCAGGTGAAGTGACAAAGTATAGGTAGAGGCTGCTGAAGACAATGAGTGGTGACCGTGCAGGTAAACTCGGCTTTGGAACAGAAGACATTGGATTAGCGGCAGCTGCAAAACCCACGCATTTACTCAGCTGGCACGCCGGTATCAAGTTTCACCCGAACAATGCCATGTGTTTGGAAACAAACATGACTCCCAAGCATCTCAAATGCATCTCTGGTGAATCTGTGACGAACACAGAATATAGAGCCCATGAGTACTGTTTTTATAAATTAAGGATGTATTTCTAGCAGTCTTCGCTTTAAATGTTTTTAAGTTGTTCTGAAGTCTTAAAGTGTCTATTTAGTTTACTGATCATCTATTCTGATTGTTGATATTTTGTTTGCATGGTAACATAGAGGCATGTTTATTTGTGCACAAATGGATAGTTAATTGCAAGAACACATGTAATCGTTATTGCAACTTCCTCTTTTTGTGAATGTATTCAAAAAAGAAGGCAGGAGCCACAGTAGTTTGATGAGACACATCTGTATTTTTCCTTAAGCCATTAATAAGAGGACTTGTATGTTTCAAATAAAGCTAATAAAATCAAAAGCAAGCAGGTCCTGCAGCCCTCCTGCCATCTCTCACTGATCCTAGCAAAATTACCTAGTAAACGATTTGCTAATTCCTATTAAACAAAACATTTTTTTTGCTTCTGCTCCTTAATTACAGTTGAAGCCAGTTTTAAGCTTTGTCACTAAATTTAAATACAAACTTTGAAAAACGCTTTGGAACGTTAGGCACAAATTAAAAAGCAAATATGCTTCCTTTTAGGTAGGACGAGGCTTCTTTTTTTTTTTAAAGACATTACATTTAGCTATGCAATGACAGTCATCCTTGCCTGGGAAACATCCTTGGGAAAAAAAGCCTAATTGGTAGAGTGCCGTTTAACCCAAACTCTCCCACCAATATCAGTATCTTGAAATTGTGGGAATATAAATTCTCATGAGGGAATATGTGTGAGTGAGGCAAACACTTACCGCACCATTATTCCAGACTCTCCTATCGGCCTCTGTGTTTCGTGACAGCAACTGTGAGGGGAGGGGTTCTGATGATGGATTCTGGGATGGTGACACCTGCAGCGCCTTTGAAAGGCATGCTGTTTCTGTTCACCCTTGAGTCTGTGGATGTTGTATGGAGGTGGAGAAAGGAACCAGGCCCCTTACCTGTGCAAGACCAGGGACTCTGGCCGTGCCGGGCCTCGGTTGGCAGATTGGTAATGAGCGGCTGTATGTGGTGAGGCTCAGGCACAGTACCGACCCCCTGGGGAAAATGTGGTGCAGGATAATGAGAGGGCTGAAACTCTTAATGTGGCGGTGATTCATGGAGACCATCCGTCCGGATTACCTTTCTCACTGTGTGCACAATGTGGACAAGGATTCCCAGGGTTAGGAACAACACCACCAGATTGGCCCAGCAAGCCCTCGGGGAGATGGGCCTTTCCCAGGGTACAAACACTGTGGTGCACGTTGGGTTAATATGAACTGTAAATACCTGTTTGTTCCCAAATGCAGCTGCAGAAAAGGTATGGAACACAAACACAAATAACTGCAAAAGGCCACATAGCAGTCTGTCGAACAGTTAAAAGAGAAATGATGAGTGCCACTTTGACACTTCAGATCTATCTATCTATCTATCTATCTATCTATCTATCTATCTATCTATCTATCTATCTATCTATCTATCTATCTATCTATCTATCTATCTATCTATCTATCATCGTTTTTGGTTTTAGTTATGAAAATAATGAATTCTTTTAATTTCAGTTTATTTTAAATCTACCGTCCTTACACTCAAATTCGAATTGGAATTCTGCATCCTGTTTGCTACATCAAATCGATCTAATTACTGAATGGTACATAACCCTGGAGTAAGCAGGAACAATTTAAATTACTACAGTTTTTCTCAGTTTGGTGCATTTCTCACATCACTATTTACATTTGCACAACAGTTAATGCAGTTCTCAAAACAATTAGTACAAACTGCAAAACATAGTTGATAACCTGCAAAAGCGTGTCACTTGCTCAAAATGGATAGCTCATTCCTCAAAAGCAAGTATTCATGTCAATGAAAGTGTCAGTGTCATCAAGATGAAAAGTCCTGACACCATTGTTTATGAACAAGATAGTCAAATGGCTTTGTCATGTTTTCATTATGATAATTTACTCTGTAAATGTTTTCCAATGCAAAAAAGTCAGATCTTGGTGACACTACCTGAAAATGCTCAAGACAGCACTATATACTATTTGCACAGCCATTTGAAAAATACAGTAAAGTTACACATTACTGTATTTAGTGAGGTAACTGAGTACAAGACACTGAATATGTATGTTTCACATTTTTACTGCATATGCTCTTTGCAATTCTAATTTGTTCACAGCATTGTGCGAAAGAAAAAATACACCCTTATTTACAACAAACATAAACTCCCTTTGGGTAGAGCTGTGCAACACTGTAAACAATACTGCAGTACATATTGGACCTGAACATACAACATACATAGTACTGTAATCATTCATGCACATCCAGACGTTCCTCTCTGTCTATGCTGAAAGCTGAAATTCACCTGAGAGAAATTTTTCAATTTAGGAGACATTTTCAGAAAAGAAAAAAAAAGATTAAATTTTTTTTTTTTGCTTGACAGATTTTGACAACAAGTTCAACATTTTTGTATGTAATGACTCAAGCAATGAAATGAGGACTATTAGTTTTATATGGAATGACTATTCAGCATTCACAAGTATAGTTCATTTTGACTGACATGACATAAGCAAATGATAATGTTATAAAACAGCAGAGAGTTGTATGAAAGCAATTGATGCATGTCCAAAAGCATCTGCAATTTGTTGGAAGGAATGAGAAACTGCTACTATGATGTGCACAAATGACTAAATGTTGTGGAGGTTGAACTAACTGTTGTGCAAATGTAAATAGTGATGTGAGAAATGCACCAAAGCGACTGAGAAAAACTGTAATATGATAAGACTTAAATGACAAATTTATGTTTGGGGGAGGCTTTTGAAGTTGGGCTCAATCGTGTTTTTCTCGGAACTTATTATTAGGGTAAAATTTAATATGTGTTTAATAAAGCTGAGAAAGAATGAGAAGGCATCATCTTCATGATAAACTTTGACATGTTACCCTTGCTTGCATCCATACACACCTATTGCTGTGCTTCATTTTTCTTTTTTCTTTTTTTTTTTTGCTAAGGTGCTAAGAGTAGAGGATTGGTTTTATACTTGTTTTGTGTTTGGACTGTGGTTAACTTAAAACCCAAACCATTCACAAGAGGACTTTCATGACTACAGCACATCATTTAGTTAACTGTGATGATTGGATTAGTGCTCCTTTAGAGCCATAAATGTTATTTAGCAAATGAAAGTGGTTTTAACTGCTTATCAAAAGCATATTTTTATTTTATTTAAGCAAACAGACCTTCTGATGGGTTGATGGGTTAACAGCAGACAGAAATGTCTCAGAGAAATAGTTGATTTGCAGTTTTTAATTGCATGTAATATGAGGTCATCTGATTGTGTCCTCTTACTTTAAAAAATGTATGCATGAAGGAACAGTTTGTAAATACATTTAATGAGATTTATAAAGAATTGAGATGGTGGACATGCTATTAGTCATGGTATTATTGTTGCAGATCAGGCATCAGAATTTAAAGTGAAACTGTTAGCTTGTGAGTGAGATGTACAAACAAATGCACCAGACACTTGTATTTTAGAAAAATAGCTTGCTAGTTATGTTGCTTGTTACAGAGAAATTTGTCAGATTAGACAAAAAGAGGAATTGAAGAAAAGATATTTGCCAATATGCACAGGTTTAATCATGAATACTGCACCAAATTTAGATCATGCTCAAAATACCGATACAGTGTAAAGAAAATGCCTAAATTGTTTCATCCTGCCTTTGAGTCCTATTTATTTTCTGGACATATTTATATGAAATGACAAACATATTTGAAAAAAAAAAAGAAAAAAGTGGTCAACAGAAGAATTTGAAGTTAGTTGAGCCCAAGTTAGTTGGGCCCATGAAGGCCCAAAGCGCGCGCGCACAGTCGCACAGTCACACACACACACACACACACACACACACACACACACACACACACACACACACACACACACACACACACACACACACACACACACACACACACACACACACACACACACACACACACACACACACACACACACACACACACACACACACACACACACACTTGTCTTGTAAGAGTGTAATCACTGGTCAGTCTCTCTGAAGCACTACATTGATGAGCTATGATTGTGTCTGATTGGCTGAAACCCCAAAGACAAAGAGACAGTGAAATATTGAAAATGGCAGTTAACCAGTCGCAATCATTTCAAATGTCTACATACTTTGTGAAAGTCCTGAAATTTCATGCTGTTTGTTTCTTTTGTTCTGTTAAATTTGAAGAAAAGCAACTAAAGCTCTAACAGGATTCACCAAGTAGAAATTTTGACAGATTCTTTAAAACTTTCATGTTGTATTTTGGGGGAACCACTAGACCCTTGAGCTGAATTGTTTGATAATGTTTTAGAGGGATGCGAAGAGTTTATAAAATATAATTATTAAATGTAAAACATCCTTATAAATGTTGTATACTTGGTTTTGTTGCAATGTTGCATAAATGGTTGCATAAAAACAGGGATACATAAAATGTATTAAAAGTTATACAGCAAATACATTTATAATGTTACAAATGGTTTCAAATGTATCACAGTTAACACAAAAATATGAAGCTGCACGGCTAGTACTAAGATATCAGTAATAAGAAATGTATATTGAACAGCAAGTCAGCATATCAGAATGATTTCTGAAGGATCATGTGACACTGAAGACTGGAGTAATGATGCTGAAAAAAGGTGGTGTGTATATGTAAACATACGTTTTTTTGCATACAAACTAGTGATTTTGGCATAAAGGTCTCAGAGAATGTGATAACATTTCCAAAAGGGACTGGGTCAGCAAATAGTGTCTGACAGCTCTTGTCCTCGGGACTTATTGTAAAAGCATGAGGCCACTGTGATTTGTTTATGCTTTCTTCCATGCAAGCTGTCTGTTCAGATTCCTGTCAGTGAGCAGAGATTAATACTGTTGGATCTCTAGGGTAAACAACTCTGAGCAAGGCAACCTTAGCTATTGGGATATTTGTAAACAGGCAGTAAATGCATGACATGTCACATGTTGTTCGATGGCGGATATTATATGAATTGTCAGATAGGATTTGCTTCAGGTTTAAGGACCTAGGTACGGACATATAGAGATGCTTATTGTGTTCACATTACTGTATACACCTGTCCAAAAAAGAAAAAAGAAAAAAAAAGGGCCAAGCCCAAAATGGCTTTAATTGTCTTAACCACAAATTATTGTTCAGCAATTTTACAAAACTTTAAGCAGATGCATTACTTAAAAAGCAATTGCTGTCTCAGAAAAACACAGAATATGGGAAGTTTGATTCAGAGTGGTTCAGCAGAGTTGTGTGGAGTGATGAATCACAATGAAATACGAGTTGTCTTTGAAAATATAATAATAGAAAATATAAGAAATATAATAATAAATGCATCTCTACCCCAGTGAAGCATGGAGGAAGAGGTGTCAATGTGTCGGGAGCCTTTTTAGCTCCTGGTATTGGTGAACTGCTTTACTGTGAAAAGTAATTTAATGCTTTGGAGTACAGGAGAATATTGCAGATTGGCTAGCTTCCCACAAATGAAAAGTTGTTATCCAAATAAGAATGATCAGATGTTATTTTTCAACAAGATAATACTCCTGCCCAAATTGCAAAGACAACAAAGAAGTGGCTTGAGAACAAGTCCATCAGACTCATGTTTCGGATTTATACTGAATATTTGGTCTCATATTAAACTCAAACAAACTGGGAGACATTTTTCAACTACTCATGAGTCGTCTTCCTGTAAAAAACTGTGTGCAAGTTTGGGAAGGCGATTCCCTCCTAAGTTACTTTATCTACAGCATTTGTGCAATTCTTGCTCATTTTCGCATTTGATTAAAAGGGTTAAGACCATTAATAGACCACTAAATACTTTGCCACTTTTGGCTTGGCCCATTTTACTTATTTTTTAAAAAAGTAGGAAAAAAGCCCAGGAGTGTACATATTCCTTGTATCCTTAATCCTATTATTAACTATTATTCTATTTTTATTAAGCCTTTTAGCATCCGAGTCTCAGACTCGTGCAGTGAGATAAATGTTTACTAACCAAAGAATCCTGTTTATATACCACGGTCACTTCAGCCAGGGCGACAGTCAAGAAACTTGTCAAAGCAGCGGTTTGAAAAGGTGTTTGATTTGCTGAAATACAGGTAAAATCCCTCCAGTCATACTGAGCAAACAGCAGCTATTTTTGAGCCATGTGACAGTACTTAAAGCTGGAAGCAAAGTGGCTCACTTCATGTGACTTTCTAATTAGAGTCTTTATGCCAACACTGATGTCAGGAAGGCAAAGTATATGTGACGCGTGGTGGGAAAAAAATGTAAATATATACTTAGCATACTTAGATGGTTTTGAATGAATTAGGGTAAATTTATACTAAATACAGCAAAAAAGAAATTATAATACATAACCAAGTCAAAAATATAGTCAAAACGATTAATAATTTTTACGAATCTGTTCATTTACATGAACCTTCCAAACAAACCGATTCACTGGAATAAATCGAACTTTCCAATACTAGATAGGCTATGTGAGAGAGGACCATTGAATGAATATGATTATGAGTTTTCAAGATTATTAAGGCCGAACTGATTTACTAGAATGAATTGGATTTTACAGCGTTCTGTGTTTGCATTTGATCTTTACTTCAACGTTAAAAACAGCGTTTAGAACCATGTGGTCACGCTGTACTACTACTCGTTGGATAAAGAAGTTAATTACTGGTATCAAAAATAACAAAATGTAGTTAATTTAGTAGCATTCTACTTTTAGCACGTCCTACGTACGTACGATGGATGGATGGATAGATAGATTTTTACATTCCTTTAGCGGTTAAATGTATTTATTACAAATAAAATTGTCCCATTAAAACAAGTGTAGAACTGGATGCAGGCCTATGAAGAAGTCTATTCATAGCAGAATCAGAGTTCAGTTTGTCCCACAAACCAAATAGCACCTTTCATCTTCAGCCCTTTATAGAGCTACTGAAGTGGAAGGTAAACTTTGCTCTCTCCTCCCTCCTTTCGCTCCTCGCTCTCCTTTCTTGGCGAGCACTTGGCTTGTTCTTAATGCCACAAAGAGGATAAAGTTAGTGAATACATCACATGGGTGACAGTGATGGTTGATTTTCAGAGGAGCTCCTCACACATTGACCTGTACAACCACATGACAGTCTCATCAGCTGGAGAACAGTTGGAAAGACAATTAAAGAAAGAATGTATGGGCGCTGACAGCAATGGTATTTAGTAACCAAAAATAATTTCTTCATTTCAATTAACCTTTGCTGTCGTTGCACGGCTCCGTATCTGTAGGCTGATGACCTTTGAAAAATATCAAAACAAAGACACTCTTTCAGCATTACAGAGGTTACTTGTGGAGGGTGGGGGGGACTCCTTAAAACACCTTTAAAGACATAATAGAGACAATGCCATTTTCTGCTGAAATAATGGCGTATAGAACTTCACCAGCCGACGTTAGCTTAAAATGTCTAATTTTCACATCTTTTTGAATATGGTGGTGAACACGGATATTCCCCCATCACGGTTCTGCCAGATTACTCTCCTCTGCTCGTCAGGTGTATTAATGAATGAAATCATCTTCTTTTGAATTAAAATTCAGCATACAATTGTTTACAGGAGGAACAGGCTACAACCAGAGAGAGGGAGGAAAACAATCAACAGACTCCTTATTTTCTTTTCCTATCAAATCTGAGCTATCCTTGGATCTCACTAATGGACAGTTATTGAATTTCTCGCACTACCATTGAAATGACGTTCATATCTGCAGAGAGAGAGAGAGAGGGGGGGGGGGAAATGTCCTCATTTTATACCTTAGAACATTGGTTTATCATAAGACCCCTTATTAAATCTTGGACTCTAATTTTCTCCTTCGCACTTAGGGGGGCTTTTATGATTATGGTTACCAAGGTGATGTAAGGCACAGCCTCAGCTAAACAAAGCCAGTGTCACTAGAGCGAATAACCAAGAGCAAGGTGAGCACCACCACGGGAAATTGCATGCCATTACTGTTAATATTTACTCATTAAAACAGCCAGTGGCTGGAGAGATGCTTGCACAATTACTAATTTTTCCAATCAACCAGTGCACATACCCTTCATTATGACCTCCAAGTTCTTTGTCCTTTTGAGAAGATACGCTAAATGAAACTGAGTGTAGTCATGTTGTTTGTCGCAGGAAAGAAATGAGGCTTATGTGTTGTATATATTTGTACTTAAAGTATTAGGAGGCGGATTTGATAGCTGTTTGCTGTTAGCACGCTGCCGCAACGTTCAGCTTCTTGTGGGATAATGGAACTTTGTTTGTTTACAGTGATAGGAGGTTAATGCAGAAAGACTTTATATAGAAAACAGTTTTATATATACAATGTCAGACTATTTCTATGTGAGAGCAGCCTTCAAGCAAAGACTTTTGTGCTTTTTAGGTGGGGAAACACACTGACCAAATCGTCGAAAACGAAAAAGTGAGGAGGACATTTTGAGCCTAGAAAGGCTTTTTTGTCTCTGTGAGAAATTATGTCTAATTTGGTCCGAGTGGTTGGATTGCTTGTCAGGTGCGTTATTTTAACTGTGGACAGTGAATGACAAAACAGTAGGGCACTGAGAGAAAATTGTACAGAGGGTAGAAAGGAAAACGAAATACTGCCTCAAACCCAACTCCTTTATGTGCCGAATTGATCAAATAAAGGTTTTAGAGGTTTTAGAACTTTTAGACCATAGACAAAACTGACAAAATAAAAAGGAAAAAGAAGACGAGCTGTCAGTCGTCACAAAAAAAAAGAAAAAAATTCTGCACATATGCTAGTAGCATGATGTAAAATGGCAAATGGAATTGTCACATGATACCTGCAAAAATAATGCTGTTAAAAAGTTTTGCATAATACACCAGGTATTTATTCAGGCAAAGAACAAAAATTCAACCAATACAATTACATCACTTAAGACTTTCTGGACATAGTTGCTGGTTTTGCTGAAGATGCTTTTTGTTCCGGAAGTCATTTGTCTTTTATTAACATGCTTGCGCCTTCTGTTTTATTTACAAATTTAGTTACAAATGTTTAAAATAAAAATTGCACAACTGCTGAGTGTTATGAAGTGTATTAATTAGTGTCAAAATACAAGCTTTAGGAATGTAGTAGATTTTTTTTATTATTATTATTTTATAAAGCCTAGCTTCACCGCAACCTACATTAACAGTAATTAGCTTACAAACTGAGCATATTAAGAGGCACAAGCTATTTAACAAGGTTTTTAAATCAGAATTGTTTCACTCATTTTAAAAAGAATAATTTCATCTTCAGATAGTTGGTGATAATTTGTACTTTGTTTTTTGCAACCATTGAAAAGCCTGTTGTTTTTTGGGGGGTATAATAGGCCTATCTCAAAACTTTGTAGGGAATATCATTACATAACTCGGTTACACTTTATTTTAAGGTGTCCTTGTTATAGTGTAATTATACAACTAAGTAATAGTAATTAACTACGTGTACTGGTTCATGTTTGGTTTAGGGTTAGCTGCATGTAACTATGCATAATTGACTGTATTACTATAGTAACAACATGTAAAATGTGTAACAGGGACACTGTAAAATAAAGTGTTACCCATAACTCATGTCAACTTTCATGTTTTCTTTTTTTTCCTTCAAAATGTGTCTATATCAAGTATGACATTTTGCTGATAATTGTTGTCCTTTGCTTTATTATCTTAAAACGGTTTACTTATTGTCCAGTTAGATTCTTTAGAATTTGCTGATAAAATGCTCATAGTGCTACATATAATCGATTATATTTTTTTAAAAGTCGTGCATCTGACGAGTCTAGTGTCATACTTCCGCTTTATGTTAAGGAGTCTAAGTCTAGTCTAAGAAGCTTGTCACTAATAAGAAAAGGGGTCAGGTGCAAATTTTTAAGTGAAGGAACGCATTCAAAGGTCTCTTTAAAAGTGCTCAGCTGCTGGATTGCATTGTTAGAATCGGTTTAGAGTGAATGAACTTACGGCTGCATGTGAGAAAAGGAACACATTGAAATGATGTTATAATCATCAGTGAATGACCTACTCACAACATGTAGGCTTACATGTTGTGATATAACTTTCAACGGTTTGTTGTTTAATGTCAAACGCAAGCTTTGCGTGAGGTTTCTGTACAGTCAGTTCTACAGGAGCAGAGCAATCATCTACACACCACAGATATTTCATGTTGCGGTTAAGACTGTCCAGTCTCGCCTGCTGAAGCCGTACTAAAATTGCCCTGCTGTGCAGAGGAAGGCCTTTAATCTCCCACCACCACCCTCTGCCAAGCCTGTAATCCCACTAATCCCCACCACATAGCACGCAAACACGTAGAGAATCCCTGTGCATCCATTCTGCCCAGTCCCTGCAGAAAGTGCCCTATCCTACAGCTTTGGTCTCTGTTAGTATGAAGGGGTGGTCATTTGTTTGGGGGATGGGTTTCATTGGGCGGAAACGGACCTGACCATCGCTCCACTTCCGCTATGAGCCCTTTGCGTGCAAGGCAAGAGTATGCGAGCCAGTGCCAACTATTGAATTCCCATCACAGAGGGACTTCTCAGTGGCCCAGGCAGTGGGTTCTGTCAACCCATAATAACCTCATTTAGCAACACGTTGGGTGTGGTGGAATAACAGAGCTATTTTTGTTTCTTCGCTTCGCTAGAGAAAACGCTTTAGCCGATCTGCACGGAAATTTGCATGAGCCTCTGTTGCCCAAACAACTCTGAACTGATAAACAAACACATAAAAGCAGGGTTTAAATTAAATCTTAACTCAGCTCAGGATTTGTGATCCGTGCAGACATTGGTCGTGCAGCATTTCGGGCAGTGTGAATAGTAAAATTCGGAGTTAACATTAAGGGTGTGCGGAAATGAATACTGACCCCTCGACTCCCACCCCGAAAACCCCACGTTCCCCTTCACTGACTTCCTGACATTTCTCTGAACCATGCACTTGAAATGTTGTACTGTAATTGATGTTGATCCTAGCATGTGTGCAGGCTGCACTACAAATTAGGATGGAAAAGGTTATCATAATATTTAGCTAGTCTAATTTGTCAGCTGAACAACTTCCCAATGGAGAAATCTTGAACAGGAGGATATATTTTAAGTGAAAAGGAAAGTTTTGAGGTGTACACTAATCAACAAGCAGTCCATGGGAGCTATACTTCTCTGACAAAAGTTTTATTGAACCTTTGGGTTTAGTCTTACCTTGTTTCACAGGATTCATTCATTTAGATACTCAAATACCCAGTTCACATATTGCTCCGTTCCATAACTAGATGTACAGTAGATTCATAATTATGGAATATGGTCATACACTATAAAAGAAAAATTCAACCCACTAAAATGGATAGTTTTCATTTAGTTGCTCACTGTAAAAAATGTGGCTGCGATTAGTTATAACAACTTAAAATTTGTTGAGATAACTTAAATATCCAACTTAACTAAAGTTAACTAAACTTAATATTTTAAGTCAAGCATGAACACATACTTTTTAAAGTTGAAACAATGTTGGATTTTAAGTTGTGATAAATAATCGCAGCATTTTTTTTTTTTTTTTTGAAGTAAAATTAAAGTGGTGTCGAAGTGGTAATGAGTGGTAATGAGTTCATTGCACCTTTTAACCACTTTGAATTGATTTAATGAAAAAAATCAAGTTGAAACTCTGAAAACATGACACATGAAATTGAAATGATTGTGACAAGTTATGGATGTTTCTAAAAACATTTTTGCAATATTCCAAAATATATGAATAATTGACTACAAGAATTGTATTATTATTATTGAACAGTTTTCTTTTCTTTTTTATTTGTTTACATATTTACTTGAATATACCCTTTCTTTAGCCCATATATTTTCTCTTGGTTTGTCAAATCTGATCTTTATCAGTTTCTGTTTTGGCGTCCCCTAGCGCACCATCTAAACACTGTAATCATTGTTATAAGACAAAAACCTGCATTAAAAATGTATTGAACTTAAAAGTTAATTGTCAACGTTACTGAACAATTTTTTAAAAATATTTTACATGATCAGAATGTTTTTTTAGTTATTTTAAATTAGGCTAAAACCAAGCATTACATTAGTTGTTTTGGTGTACAAGGCAGTTTAGCCTATCTCAGCATTTTATTTCATATTACGTGTAGCCTATTTTATTCTTATTTTTAATTATGTACATTTTATTTTAGTATAAAATTTGGAGTGAGTTTTATAGCTATTCTTCGATCATTCTATGTTGAGACCAACATCTCTATGTGTTTCTAACTGGCAGAATTTGACTATAAAAGAAAAAAATGTTGAATCTTTCTTTGAATATTCTCCGTTGCAGGAGCAGAGGATAACTGGGGGTTGATGAAGCTGTCGCGCGCGTAGCAGCACACAACTAAATGCACGTGCACATTTAGCAGATATAGCTGCCTGCCACGCGCAACTTGTTTTCACATAATCAAGATTTCAATTGATTACTCGTTTATGGCAGTCCAGAAGCGAGACATGTCTGATTCAAGGTACAAGCGATAAATGCCTACATTATGTCATGGATAACTAAAACATTGCTGACTAAATAGCCTAAGTCAATGAAAAACAAATAGGCTACGCCTAATATTAAATTGCCTATATACTTTTCACCAACGAATAACAACACAATGGCCGCTATTTATATTTAGACTTTAACATTTATGATTTAAAAACTATCGTTTGAAATGAATAGGCCTATCACACAAAGAGAAATCAACTTAACTGTTTGACTCGTGAACTGAAAAGTCATTTATTCGGCAATTTTTTTCTTCTTTTTTTTTTCTTCACCGTCTGGTTTCATGTTTGCTGCTCAACACGGAATCGGGGAAAATATTTGCGTGTTTTGTCTGACAGAACCAAATAATTCAGACGTGCGAAACTATTTGTTTTCCTTTTGGTGAAATTGTCTGTGCCAACGCAGCCAGGATGAAGAAAAACTGAGTTACTACGGCAACAATCCTTTCAGGATATATCTCTGTTTCTCTCCTTTTTTTCCTTCTTTTTTTTTTTTTTTTAATATGCAATTGCAGAACATATGGTTACTCATGTCAAAGCTGTGATTCTTCATTTGCATACTAACTATTTTCCGAGTAGGCTACACATTCCCTAGAAAACATGTGCAACTCCAGCAAATACATCGTATATGGGAGAAAAAAGACAAATGTGTTAATAAGAAATCTTTTAAGGCATAATTTAATATATTTATTGCTTTTATATTACTTGATTACTGTCCCTTCTTGTTCTAGAAAACGCAGAGATATTAAATAGCTGTTTTAGCGCACTGTTAAGCCAAGTTTCTTACTTTTTTTATTCTTGAGAAATTAATGCAATTTGGCGCGTGGTTAAAAGTTCTTGTAGTTGTTTATTTTAAAGACAGCAATTCAATCTCTTCCGATTGTGGACATTCTGTTGAAAGATTTAAAGACTTAATAAAATATTCGTTTAATGTAATAAGGCCTACTCGCGTAAATTAATTTTCATTATCATAAAATAAATGTTTAGCTTAATGACAGGCTTGAACTGCACTGTTTGATCAAAATAATTTTTTTAATTATTGCTATTTATAAATAATCTTGCCCATATAATTTTCTTACATTGTTTGATTTTACTTTTTTTATATTGTTGATGTAATTTATGCTTCACAATTAGTCGAATTTCTTATTTTTTAATTATTATTTGTAATAAAATGTAACAGTCAGTAGCATACATTTTGCTTTGGTTGTGTAACACCTGCACTATTGGCTCTATTCTCCATCTATTGTGGGGAGGAGTTTGGATGAGAAAGAGAAAAAACAGACTCAAATGATGCGTAACTCGATAGACAGCCCATCTGTAAGATTCTTCCCTTTCTTTCAGTCGCTACACGAGCTCGTCATCTCTTGTCCAGGAATAGGCTTCTGCTGGTGGGGTTGTGTAAATGATTCATAAACGACGACTGCTGTTTCAGAATGGGATATTTTCTAATTAAACAGGAAAAAGTCAGGAAAAACACATTTTGCGTTTTCTTGACAAAATACATTTTGAGACGAGTTGATACCCTATAGGCCTATGCAGACTAGCTATATCCCATGCAGGATGGGGGAAAATAGAAATTAGTAGGAGAGCCTGTAGGCTATAGCATAACAGACAAATGTCGCTCAAAATAAGACTATTTAATGTTTACATTAGCCTACATGTATAACCAAACGTTTCTGTTCATAAATCTTAACAGAAAAAAAAAAAAACACGAATGAAAAAAAGAAAGAAAAAAATCCGTGTAGACGTCATAAGAGATTTAAGTCATAATGGACTTTTAAAAACTGCCATATTTAATTGTTCACGACCAGTTTTTTCAAGAGATAGCTAATAATTTGAACTTTGCTGACGATTAATGACAACAACAACAAAAACTCACCGTGTTGTTGAAAATCATGACATTTAGAATAGTCTACGGCGTGTCCCCTCACGGCCTCTTTTTCAAACGCGAATAAATAAATAAATAGGCTATATGGCGTCTATCACGACTAAAGTCTTTTTTAAATCACCTTCAAACTTTCCGTATTTAGGCAATAAAACATTTGTTGAATAGCCTATGCCATGACAAATCCAGTTCATTCCTTGATTTGAGTTGTTTTTACTATTCTTACTATTGTTTTCAACGGTCTGTCCATCTAGTAAAGTGTTGAATTGAGAGAGGTTTGTACTGTCCCACCGAGCCAACTTTTTTAGGCTTTCATGCTGCATAAGCATACAGCGCCATCTGTCGATTAGGAAGCACCTTTCCTGTGGGCAAATAACTCCTACTTGATTTGAAGATGATGCAGCAGCGTGCCAAAAACACTAGACCACAGTATATGATCTTTTTTAAGCACTATGGCTTTATCACTCACCTTTGGCCAGTTATCGTCCAAACTGCCATTCTGTGACTTGCTCTCATTCCAACCCATAATTATTAATTATTATAGTTAACATTTAATCAGCCTTTTGGACAGAACAGCTTATGAGTACATTAGTGTTGCACTTCTTCACTTAAACGGGAACACTGAAAGAAACACACTGAAAATCTGTCATGAGCACATAATACTTTATGCATACACAACCAGCTGCACTTTATTATCCCAACATATCCGAAGAAAGCAAAAGGAAAAACATCTCCAGTCCACAGGCAGTGTTGCTTTGCTCTTACACTTGCACAGAACACTAACATAACCAACCTCCAAAGTACCCCCCCCCCCACCCCACACACACACACTCACACACACACACACAAGCACATAAACACAAAACCACATAGCAGAATAATTTAATATCAATAAGTTAATAAAAGGCTTTATAGGTTCATTTTATACTTCATTATTTTGTGAATTATACAAACAAATACTGTTGATAGTTTTTTTTTCAACTGTGTCGTGCCAGTTAAAGGCAAAATAATAATAATAATAATAATAATAATAAATAATTTTATTCTCAGGTTAAGAACAAGATTTTTGATTGTAGTACTTTAAGTGCAGTTGTTTTGTTTGATGTTTTGTTGTTGTTGTAGTGATGTGTTATTGTTATATATTTTGTCTATGTAATGTATGGCTAGGTTGGCTTTTGTGGTTTAGGCACTGTGTGTTTAATGAAATTTGTGCTTGATCTGTAGTGTACTGTTAAATGAAATTGTGCAGTACTTCTGTTAGGACTTGTCAAGTCATTTACTGTTGACTTAAGTGGTGATTTCGCAGTATACAGTTGGCTTGAGTTCCATTGTTGTGCCCTTAAAGGGGTAGGCAGCAATTTACAGAACACTGACTCTGTCGCTGAGCAGGCCCATCACAAGCTCGTCAGACTCCGCCTCTTCACGGACATCGGCGTGAGGGTTGATTAAGTGGGCTGGGTACTGAAGACCATTTTGTTCTGCAAAACGCTCCCAGCGCAAATCATCGCTTTCGTGGGTGATATATCGCTCCAGCATTTTACACTCCAGAGTCCGCAGGTCCAGCCACATTTGGTAGTCCTGACATAAAGATATATATTTTTAGGGATCAAAAACGTTCCACACTGCTAAAAAATAGGGAAAATAAAGAAATTATAATTATAATAAAAACACTTTGTCAATATCTACCCTTGTGAAAAAACGACTGCAGCTAATAAAACACGAATGAAATAAAAGGTCACTTTAGAGTACAATTTCATTACTATTTAACTCACTTAAATACATTTTTTAAAACGTGCACTTTATAATAATGTCAAATTAAAAAGTACATTTTAAATCTTTGTTTTAATTTTTTTTTTGTACTAAAGCACAGGTACTTGATTATAATTTTAACTGTAGTGTGTTATTCATTATTACATTTAAAGTCAACATATCTGAAATGTACTAAATTGCAACTTCTCCATTATAATTATATTTCTATGCATGACATTCAAGTTTTAATAGAAATGTTATTAGTATATTTAATTTGACCATAAATGCTTGACAGCACAATCGCTAGTGCACTTTAATCAAATTTAGAAGGCAATTCAAGTAATTAAGAAATTACATATATACTACATATATAGATATACTACTGAAGTAGGTCAAAAAGCACTCTAAAGTTCAGCTAATTGCATTTAATATTAATTTAAACTATCATGCACTTTCATTTAATTGCACAATTTAAATGTACATTATTAACATTAACAAATTATCATTTTGGACATTAACTGCAATTGCAATTAATGTCTGAAAACATTACATTCAGTTTGCTATTGTATATTTATTTATATATTTAATGTCTTAGGTTCATTTTAACATGTGAAAATGACAGAAATTATTTTGACAAATTAAATGGGGTGGAAACGAGATATAGTAACATGATGAACAATAGTATGACAGTATATATCTTTCTGATTATAAATAGATGTTGTAAACTTCTTTTGCAAGTTCCCTACTATGTGCGAATATCTATCACATGCTCATCTATGCATGTAAGAACTGATTACGACTCAATTAATCATTGGCACTGGAAGGGTTATTATCGCCTTGTTAAGATGTTAATATTCTCTAACATGAGGGGGTAACTCCACTCCTATTTCAGTTGCCTAATGTGTCTGTGAGGGGAAAAACTGAAAGTTTTTTTGTGTGTATATCATAGTTTTTTTTTTACACAGGGCATATCAAAGTCATTATCTACTAACCTGTAACCAGGGATGGCTGAGAGACTTGTCCACGCTGTAGCGCTTCCTCATTTTGACTTGCAGCAGGTTATTAATGAGGTCAATTGCTGTAACAACAAAACAGGTTGTCAGTGACCAGGCTTTGGTGGAAAACCTGAAGGATTTTGTGTCCAGAGGGATAATGAGCAAAACCAACATCACGTTAACATTATTTCAGGGGTCACAAATTTCCGAGACACTCCAAAGTTTCTTAACCTTGAGGCCTCTGCGCTTTAGTCTGAGGGATCGTTTGGCATTATACACATGAATGGGTCGTAACAAAAATTGAGCACGCTCACACCAGTCTCTTTCTTTAACCCTTGCCCTCTTTTCTCTTCATCTTTTCTTTTCCCCTTCCTTCTCTTCAACTCTCTCTTTTACACATTTAGACAGTTTACCATCAGCTTGGAAGCAGGGTAGTCACGCAAAGTTACTACACATTAATTAAAAAAAAAAACAATTGATTGATTTAATACATTATGAAAATTATCTATATTTAAATTATTTATTATATTATAATAGAAAATATATATATATTGAAAATTACAGAGAAAATGTACATGCTGTAAATCCATTGCAGTAAAATCAAATCTAACTTCTAATTTGTTCTGTAATTTCTCCCTTTGTTTTGCAACTTGTTTTATAAAGCGTTTTTGAGATGCTCTTTGTTATGCCACTTAATTATTTTCACTTCACAGTAAACAGGAACAAATTCAATTAAAACAGTTAAAAAACAGAACGTGATTGTTAAAATGGCCATACTTGATACCAGCCAAACTATATAAATAAATAAAAGTCTTTGTGAATAATTTGTTCCAATTGCCAGTGTTCTTAAGTAAGTAAAGTGTTGTCTCTGGTTCTCTTGCTATTTTAATGAGGAAGAAAGAGGGCATTAGTAAATAAACAGGGTCAAAGGTGAGGGCATCAAAAATCTAGTTAAGGTAATGAGATGAAGGTCAATTCTATTCATACAGATTTTGCACAGATTGCATATGACTTAAACGTTAATATTACCTATACAAGACCTCAACTCTCTGTTTTTTTTCTCTGGTCTTTACTCTGAATTAATCCTGACCATATCTACCTAGATCATGAAACCATGAGCCAAGTAGGTGAGTTGAGGTCATCTATGCGTACAGTCACAGGGCGGCGATAATTAGAACAACAGGAGCTTCAACAGGAACATAGTTTAACATCTGGGCGAATATCAGTAGCAGGCTGACTAGAAATAGCAGTACATAGGTCATATTTGTACGAAATTAGCAGGGATATTAGCTAATGGAAGTTAATTCATAATAAGGTTCTTCGCATGTGAGATGGAATTCGCGAAAATAGCTCTGTGACTGGATTACCGCTTACATTTTTAAGGATTAACACACACATAACGGACTCTAAATCGCTTCCAGCTTAGAGAGGTTAATACAGCTAGCTTCTGACTTGTTTTAAATGGTTATCTCAGTATTTCAAAACCTTTCTAAATCTATGTACTGCTTAATCTAATTTGGCGACTTTCTTCTGTGGAACACAAACTAAGATTTTTGGATTTTTTTCAAACAGTTTTTGTCTATACAATGAAAGTCAACAGGGTCCAGAACAGCATCTCACCCTAATGACTTTCATTCACCAAAAATGACTGAAATGTTTTATTTTAGAATTATACTCTTTTGTTTTCCTCATGGAGTAAATGATGACCGAATTGAAATTTCCGGGTGAACTATCCCTTTAAACTTTACTTTGATTCCACATTCATTGATGGTTTTGTTCCAAAGTTCACCCCAAAACTTACCCTCTGGGGTCACTGTTTTCCAGGGGTTGGGTGGGTACATGAAAGCAGCATTCTGGATTTGATCGTGAATGTCTTCATCCTCATTAAAGGGGAACGTTCCACTGAGACTGACATAGACGATAACACCCACGGACCACATGTCCAGCGAGCGGTTGTAGCCCTTGTTCCGAAGCACCTCCGGAGCGAGGTACGCCGGGGTGCCTACCACCGAACGCCTAAAAGACTTCTCACCAATAATACGTGCAAAGCCGAAATCACACAGCTTCACCTGCAAGACAAACCAAGGAATAATGAGCTTTACAATCAGCAGACACCAGGAGGAACTGGCTATTTTACTCGACTAGGACTGAGATGCACAAAAGACCAAAAAAATAACATCCTTTTGTTCTGGAGCTAGCTTTTAACACCACAGACGTCGTAATGATCAGTTGTCACGGTTTGAACGAAAGTCAAGTGAAATTATCACCCAGTTGGATGTGGTTACAATGCATCTCCTGCTGATCTACACTTTCTACCTTTAAAACATTTGCTTAAGCACAGCAACAAGCGCCCGAGGAAACAGGAACCGAGCTCAGATGTTGACAGCTTCAGTTCTGCTTCCACCTTTGCAAAATATTTGTAAATGACACGCAGTGATTTGTTTAGTATTCTTCCAAAATGTTTGCCTGCTCTCAAACAGTGAGTCATGTTTCTGCTTGAGAGCTTCCAGAGACAAGCTTGTGCAGTAGACAGAAGAAACAATGGGAGGATAATTTAGAAATCTTTCATTAGAATGTAGAGACACACACAACCCTGTGCCTCGAACACACCACGAGAACGCTATAATTACCATCTTTTATTCTTGCACATTTACAAAAACAGATCCATTTATGTTAATTTCGGTGTGGCCTCACTTCATTCAGATATTTCCTTTCTTTTTGTTGTCGCTTCTCGTTCTGTTGGGATTTTACTCACTTGTGGAAAAGAGTCAGCGGAGGCTAACAAAACATTCTCAGGTTTGAGATCACAGTGAACGATGTTTTTGAAGTGAAGGTGGCGGAGAGCGACGAGAATCTGGGAATAGAGCGGAACAGCATTATAACTACAATACGGTGTAAAACAAAAGAAATTGTAAATGAAAATGCAAAACTTTACCATTTTTTACTTCAAATATTTCTAAGGGATTGAGTGTATACTGACTGTTCCGTTGTGAGATGTACCTGCGTAACGAGAAACTTGGTGATGCGTTCTGGCAGCCTTCCCTTCTCACTTGACAGTATCATCTCCAACATGTCGCCATGGAGCTTTTCCATGACAACAAAGACACGCTCTGGTGTCTCGAACATGCACTCGAGGTTGACAATGCCAGGATGGTGGAGGTTCTGTAGAAGACAGATATGACATCTATATTTAATTATAAAATTAAAAAATGTCCAATATTGTAATATAGATGTTTAATCTAAATAAATTTGTACAAATTTGGATTTAATATGCTTTTAATAATATTATTATGAACATATTATAATTATTTGTTATTATTATTATTATTATTAGTAGTAGTATTAAATGCACATATTAAATACACACACACACGCACACATATATACAGTACATTTATATTTATATTCTGACTATTAACTAGTTGTTTATTAGCATGCATATTATTAGGATATTGGCTGTTAATTAGTACTTAGAAAACATATATTAATGACTTATTCTGCATGAGGACATCCCTTAATCCTACCCAACACCTAAACCTAGCAACTACTTTGTACTTACTATTAATGAGCAGTAATTAGGAGCAGTAACAAGGCTTTTATATATATATATATATATATATATATATATATATATACATACACACACACACACACACACACACACACACACACACACACACACACACACACACACACACACACACACACACACACACACACACACACAGCAGTATGTTATTTCTGTGTTTACCTGAAGAATGGCAACTTCATTCCGCAGTTGACTTTCCTGCTTGGTGGGAAATCGCAGCTTATCTATGATCTTGATGGCAACATCTCTGCCCGTTTTCCTGTGTTTCCCTGCAATTTATTGGATGTGAAGTATGGCTATATGTAAATGGCTATTTACTGTAAATATTCAAATAAAGTTTATCCACATTACACTGTAAAAAATTTCTAACCTCTCCAAGTCAAAATTTTCTAGTGACTGGTCACATCAAAATTTTTAATTGGCCCAAGCGTAATTCTTGTTGCAATAGTCTGTTAACATTGGCTCAATGAGAAATAATACGTCAGACTAATTGAAAAATTTAGATGTAACCAGTCACTAGAAATGTTTGACTTGGGGATGTAATTTTTTTTTTTACAGTGTATACATTCATAGATCATTGAACTAGATTGTACCACATTTGTTCTGAAAATCTGTTACGTATTTAAATATTTGAATACAGTAAAATATGCATTAAATATTCTCCTAGTATACAGATTCCAAAACATTTCCTCACTGGGTGCCCATGTCAAAGAACTCCCTGTAAATAGACTGATACATTACCTCCATAGACAATGCCAAATTGCCCAGAGCCAAGTACTTCATCAGGGAAAATCTGATACACTGTGCTAATATCCTGTAAGAAAAACAGAAACAAAATGTAAACGCATGTGCCAAAATGGGCTGTTCCCAAAGCTCGGAAGCAATGCTTGATACATCAGATTTCTTTGGATCTACTATTTTTTTTGTACTGTAACAATGGCTGAATTCAAACCAGTAGCCTAAAGAGCTACAGTATTTCCACATCTCACTTGGACTCTGTTAGAAAGACTTGCGTAACCATGGCAACCCCATGGCCAAGCAGGTAATCAAAATAATCTCCAAGAGGCATTGTGTGTTTATATCACACTGGAACTCAAGGTTGCACTTATAGGCAAACCGACAAGAACGGTGAGCTCTTGCACACAGAAACAAAGCTTGATAGATAAAGAATATGAGATATTTTATGTCTCCAAATATAAAAAAAGCATAAATGTTTACCACATTCTCCTGGATCTGGCAGTTGGATACAGAGATGCTAATGGAGACCTCTTCTGTTTGTGTGGAAAAAAAAAAACACACACAAAAAAAACAAGGAAAAAAATCATTATGTATCTCTTGTATTGAATGCCATAGCCTCAGATTTACACCTTTACTAATTTATTCTACCTGAAAAAGAAACACTTGACAGTAAATAATTCGTTAAAATCATGACATTTAAAATACGGCTTGTCGCCTCACAGCCTCGTTTTTAAAATCATCTCAAAGAAAACTCTAAACAAATGAGAAATGAAACCTGCACGATACTGATGTGAGAGGGGACCGTGTTTTTGTTCATTGAAATAAAGCTGAAATAAAATCAAATATAAATATTCAATGAAAAAGTCAACCTGAAACGATGATTTAGCAAATAACTGAAATAAAATAAGAACCAAAATTACTACAACTGAATTAAAAATGAATTAAAGCCTAAACTAAAAATTAAAAATGAAAATTTTCAAATAAAATCTAATTCAAAATATTAATGAATACTATAATACTATATAAATAATACTAAAGTAACACTGGGAGAGGCAAGCACACTTTTCATTGTTAGAATACAATATATCGCTGCAAGTATTTCATTTTTGTGTACAAAAACTACATTTAAGGTGCTCATTTTGCTGCATAATGCCATAAAACAGTGAATTATCCCAAATGTCTGGATGTGATTTTTATAGATATCGTTTCCAACCAAAAAAAAGCCAGTGTCCAGATATTTTCCTAACACAGTATCCCAAAAGCAGTGCATGAAATGAGTAGTATGTTCATGAAAATACTGCCAGTGGACATTTTACTATCCCATGAGGCCATGAGAGAGGAGTTGTCATATTTGCAAATAGCTGAAAATTGCAGCGCAGTTAATATTGCATGTCTCATAGCAATGCCAATATGCCATATGTAGTATGCATGGATTGTATTCATACTACACTCCTGCATTCTTATAGAATGTATTTTAATAATAAGCAAGAAGGTATTTTTCAAATGCACTACATACTCGTACACAAATTTGGACACCGCTATAGTTGCCCTGCAGTTTTCTGGCAGAAGCAAAGTGTAAAACTTTACAAAGCCTAGAAAACTAGAAAGGGAATATTACAACTGCACTGCATTTCTGTATTCGTAGCGTTTTCCCCCTTGAGGACAAGCCCTTAAATGTTTCACCATGAAGTTCATACTGTGGTAGCTGTGATGGCCGACGTGAGATATGCCCTTGGCGATGACAGGCATAAGTGCATGCTGGATGGCCATCTCCCACATGCGGGCCACGTCCTGTCCCACGCCGCTAACAAGCACACTGCTTCCGAAGCCTGACGTAGCCAGGTTCTCTCCTACATAGTACACTAGAGTTGTTGTGGCAATCTCAAAGCAATGTGGGTTGGCACCCTCAGGGAGAAGGTTGAATGTTTTCGCTGGTTCCAGAGACAGCACCTCAGATAGAGGAATTTCCTGTTGAAGAGAGTCAAGACGTCTATCTGAAAGCTGAAACCTCAATGATATTGCACAGACATGCCTGTGGATCTGATGTGTGCAGTGATCCATGAAACCTATCAAGACAAACTATCAATGTTCTCTAAAGAAATTATGAAAGCCCTCAAGATACTTCCTAGATTATTTAGTTAATGTGAGGTTCAAGTGTCAAACTTAATTTTTTGACCTAATAGTTGAAGTCACCTTATAGTATTTGCTCCCAGTGTCATTCTGGAACAGGGTAATGCACTTGCTGTCTAGTCGCCAGTAATGTCTCTTACGCTAGTGTGAAAAAAACAACAACAGATACTAGAAATGATCAGGTACAGAATGGAAAGTTCACTTGGTAATTCACACATGAATTCATAAGGTTTATAATGGAAACCCAGAGCACTTACCAATGTGTCTTTGCTGGTGAAATGTACAAGCCAGCCTTCTTTCATAACACTGCTGCTTTTCCTCTTGGTGTGTTTGACAGACTGAACTACCCGCATAAGTGGGATGTTGTTGCTGGTGGAAGGGCTTACAAACACAGCGACATGTCAAAACTTTCTAGAAAATGTCAATTGCAGGTCATGATTCATAGCATTCAAATACCTTTGCTGTTTAGTTGCTATTTTTATTTTCTATTTGACCTCAAAGAAACAACGATAACAACAATATGTTTTAACTCAAATTGGTACCCAGAACACAGCAAGAATCCTCGTAAGTTCAGTTTTTATTGTTTTTGTTATATTTTTCCTGTTTGGGAATGTATTTATTTTGCATTTGTCCCTAATATTAGGTACTTTTATTTTATAAAATCTCTGTTATACTGTAATAGTTACCCTACCGTTTAAAAAAAAGAAGAAATTAATACTTTTAATCAGCAAGGATGCATTACATTACAGTTTTTTACTTTCAATTCATCAACAAAATGCTGAAAAAATTTATCACAGTTAAATATTAAGCAATACAACTGTTTTCAATATTGATGATAAGAAATGTTAGAATGATATTAGATGCATTAGAATGGTTTCTGAAAGATCATGTGACACTGAAGACTGAAATAATGGCAGCTGGAAATTCAGTTTTACGATCACAGGAATATATTTCATTTTAAAATATATTAAATAGAAAACTATTTTCAAATAAATGCAGCCTTGGTGAGCATAAGAGCATCTTACCAACCCTAGACTTTTGAACGGTAGTGTATATTTGCAGTCATTTGTTCATTTATTTTGCATTTACTATATTTAGTCACTGACAGAGACAAGTTTTTGGACAAAAGTCAACTATTTGTGGCGTTTGTTTTGTTTATAGGGCTTCTAGAGGTGTCGAGGAGCTACCTGATGATTCTGTTGGATTCATCTGGGTCTTGGTCTTGGAAATCTCCAAGCTCACCATGTCCAGCTTCCAAAAGAGCAGCGGAGTCTGCCACCAGAGACTCTTCCATGTCATCGTTAAGTGGACTATGTCTGTCCCCATCATGGTCATCACAACCCTCCTCCATGACCACATCTGATTCAGCACCAGGACTTAACAGATCTATCAGCAATAATAAGAAGAAAGGGATTGGAGTGAACAGGAAAGATAAGCATGGCAAGAAAATGTAAGTTACGTGATGTATGTGTGTAAAAAAGCTGTCAGTTTAACACCACCAACGCTAGAAAGCAGAACTTGAAAATGAGCAGTTTTGAATTTCCATTCAGAAAAGTACAGAGTAATAATATTATATTATAATATAAATAAGGGATATTACAATAGAGTCCCTTTTGCAGTTATATCATTGTTCTTTAGCCTTTACATAAAATGTTGTGCTTACTATACATTTGCAGAAAGAAATTCCTTCTTTTGTTTTTGCTCTGGTATTATAACTAATAATATAAATGACTGATAATATCAATTTTAGGTTAATCGGTTTCAGTGATATAAACAAACAGGTTCAGTCTTACAACATTACCCTGTTTTTTTTCATCTGAGCACACTGTTATGTATTGAGTATGATGTTCACATAGCATTTAATGTTTAGTAAGATAAATATTGTTGTTTTTGTCATGAAAATGCAGTGTTGATCATTGATTGGCATGAAGACTAAAGTTAGACTTGCCTCCGTTTCTTGACACCTCTCCGAGGCAGTTGTTTGGCACTTTGGGTGCACATCTTTTATGGCAGTTAAATTTGCAATCTGAGACGGTGTGAGGGAAAAGAGAGTAGAGAAGATGACAGAACGACAGAGAGAGGGAGAAAGAGTTAAAGGGGGGAGGAGTGAGGGAGAGAGTTTACTACCAATCTGGCACATAAACATATGAGTTCCTGTTGTGCCGGTGGCTGACAGGCTGAGACCTCGCACATTGAACGCATGAACATTAAAGCTGTTTGTAACAGCCCAGCCAACTGCACTCTTTACCGCTTGGCACATGGCATATATTCCCTTTACACAAACACATCGTATATAAAAGCAGCTGTTGTGTCACTGTATATTTATGTTCTGTTCTAGATGACACAAAAGGATCAACAAATTCTATGATCTGTTAAACTGTACGGTGTTATCAGAATGTAGGATCTGTAAAGCAAGCATAAATATATTAAATATTGGCGCCTGATAGACTAAGGATAGGCTATGTTTGGAATACTACACCTACTATTTTTGCAACATGTATTATGTACTACTGTGCCATATGCAAATTTTATTTATGCATGGAATGCTACATTTTATTGACTACGTTTGCCAGAATGGCAAACACAACAATAGCGCACCATTTTAACATGCTATTGACTAGGCTATTTAATAGTATTGCCAAAGGTTAGAATTTATTTTTACGCTAAACTGGATTAAAATAAACTGAATTTATTTCCAGCATGCACTAAATTAATCCTAAATTAATTAATTTAGAATTAAATTAATTCAAATTAATCTTCATGTTGAAATTAAACATTCAACATGAAGTATTTTTGTATGCCAGAAATAGTAAGTTGTATGCTAATATGCTATTTTTAATTAGGCCAATATTTGCATAATAATACTGTTTGATATTTTATGTTGAAAAAAATACAATGCACTAAATGAAACATTCAACATGAAGTATTTTTATATGGCAGAAATAGTAGGTTTTATGCTATTTCAATTAAGCTAGAGCTTCACAATTAATTGTTAAAAGATCGCGATCTCGATTCAAACACCCATGCGATCTTATTCCTAAATGACAACGATTCGGCTATGTCTATTAAACCTTTGACAAGTATGATCATAGCGAGTCAAATCTGTGCTGCCACTGAGCCAGAGAGCAGTTGACATGTTGCAGTATGAAACAGCTTCACAAACAGTGTTTTCAACCTCAAAATATTATTATTTCTGTGTTTCAATAATTCAAATTATCACAGAAGTACTGGGATGATTAAAGTTTATAGTTGGGATATAAACACTGATGTCTACGGTAATGATCCAAAGTAAATTGACGCTTCAAATAAGGATTATAGGATAGGACATAGGATCATCATTAAACCAGTGGGTGGCGACAAGTGACTGTTAAAAACTGTATTTGTCATTGAATAATTCAAGAGATTCGTTTAATTTTGTTCAACATTTAGTCAGAACCTCTAGTAAATTACATGTTTTGTTGTTGTTGTTTTTTTTTAGTGGTCTATTTAGAGAGAATCATGATCTCTATTTAAAAAAAATTAAAAAAATGATGATTCTCAATTTATCCAGAATCGTCCAGGTCTAAATTCAACCAGTATTTGCATAGTCAAATTGTTTCACATTATAGTAAAAAAATTAATAAAAATGAGTAGTTAGTATACAGTATATTTTGTGCAGTATACAGTTTGCCCTATACTGAGCTTCATTATCTGTCTAATACAATGCAAAACGTCATATCTGCTGGAGATATTATAGTGAATATTATATTAAACACATTTGTGTACTTGTTGTAATTTGTGTAATTAGTTTTATGGATTTTGTGTATGAACTGCAATGTTAATTTGAGTAAGTAATGAGTCACAGCAATTAGTGACCATTATCCAATGTAAGCTCAGATGAGTTAATACAATTTTGATTACAAAGAATTCAAATTACATGGAAACATCTGGATCAGAGGGGATTTAGTCGAGGCACATTAACATGCAAAGCAATAAGACACTAAAACAATTACTGTAAGACAATAAAGACAATAATTTCACAGCCGTAGCTTAAAAATGTTAAGGATAAGCTCCTACCTTTGCACTGTAGACCCTGACGGAAGAGGCCCTTGAGGAGTTTCTTGCAGTGCTGGCAAACGGTGGGGCGTGTGTATGAATGGATGACTAATGTATGTGGCACCTTCACTTTAGACAGCAGGATCTTGTCTAACTCTATTGGCCGACCTATATAGGACTGAGAGTTAGAGCGGCCTCTTCCAGGAAAGATGTCTGATGGTGTTTTTTGCTGTGAACAAATAATATAGATTGTAATGTAGAAATTATATGTAAGAAATATAGGACATCCGCACAACACAAGGGGCTATATGTCACCGGTTCGACTGTGTTCTCGGTACATCAGTATTTTTCATTAATGTCAGGTCAGGGTAAGTGTCACACTTATATTGGGGCAAGTTGTCACATTATGAATTTGTATGTTATGAAGGTAACACTTTAGTTTAGGGTCCAATTCTCACTATTAACTAATTGCTTATTAGCATGCATATTACTAGAATATTGGCTGTTTATTATTACTTATAAAGCACATATTAATGCCTTATTCTGCATGACCATATTCTGCATTCCTTAATCCTACCCAACACTTAATCTTAACAACTACCTTACAAGCAGTAATTAGGAGTTTATTCAGGCAAAAGTCATAGTTAATAGTGAGAATTGGACCCTAAACTAAAATGTGACCGTAATGAATTATACAATTATTTACATTTTGTGACCAATTGTTTGATATTTTTGTGCAGTACCTTTTACATTTTTGCGAATAGTTTTAGGTTTTATAATTGTTTTACTGTGTGCATTTTGCTGAAAAGCCTATAATACAGTATAACAGTGGCAGCTTACACTGTGACAACTTACCCCCATATAGTGTGACAATTGGGGAATGTTCTTTTTTTCCTGGGCAATATTTAAATGTATAACAGATTTTAGCCAATATTTTAAATTATGTATTCATATAGAAATTAACTTCCAAAAATAAACCGTGTAGCCTGGTCTATAAAAAAAAAAACTATGACTGCTTTTTAGTGATATATCATGCAAAGGTTAAATAACAAAGGTAAATAAAAAGGATTACTTTGTCACACAGGTTCTCTGGTATTATTAACACGAGCCAAGTCAGCACTACCCCGATCTCGATTAGGTGAACAAAAACACAAAGGCCCTACGAGGTTCATGCTGAGGGAGATTGTTGTATATGCTGAGCTTTGATGAATTTGCATCAACTCAGAACAACAACTTTCTCATCAAGCTGATCTTTAATGTGCTGCTGATTGGCAAAGATGCAGATGTCTTACCACCTGTTGTGAATAGATCTGACATCACGCAGGTGTGCATAATCAACTATTCAATGTGCTCTAAAGAAAGAAAATGATCAATAGCTTCCTGTTGCCATGTTGTACACTTCACCAAAGGCCTTAAGAAGATTCATGTGAAAGGTAAGGTAATCGTACAGATGCAGATCATTTGCTGTAACCTGTCTTAGGTGTAGGGAACTGATTAGAGAGCAGCTAACAGATGTTTGATTTTGCCGTCAACAGCCGATTAACAGTTTTCTTCAAACAAACTCTACATGTGTACCACAACATTTATGTTGTCAGGTTAAAATGTCTTAACCTCTTAGAGAAAAGAACGACATGTACGGCTCACTAAATTTAAAAGGAGTAAACACTCAGAACTCAGGTTCACTGTAAATGGGGCAGCAAAAGATAATTAGACAGATAAATATAAAAACGGAATATATTTTTAATATATATGTATATAAAACACTTTTATTCAGCAAGGATGCATTTAATAGAGCAACAGTGACTGTACAAACATTTATATTGTCACAAAATATTTATTTTTCAAATAAATGCTGTTCTTTTTAACTTTCTGCTCATCAGAGAGTCCTAAAAAAAATGTATCATGGTTTCCACAAAAATATTACGCAGCACAACCGTCTTCCACATTGATAGTAGTTAAGAAATGTTTCTTGAGTATCAAATCAGCTTATTAGAATGATTTCTGAAGAATCATGTGACCCTGAAGACTGGAGTAAAGGTTGCTGAAAATTCAGCTTTGCTACAGTATCAAAGAAATAAATTACATTTTAAAACAGATTAAAATAGAAAAACGGTTATTTTAAATTTTTTAATAATATTTAATAATTATTTCACAATATAACTGGATTTTTGATCAAATTAATGCAGCCTTGGTGAGCATAAAAGATTTTCTTTAGATTGTGTGGTAGTGTGTATGGTGTATGTTTATATATTTATATATAAAATATATAGTATAGTCAAAGATATTCAAACAGTAAATATGAATAGTAGATGCTTTTCTCTATCACCCCTTTATCAAACAGATTTCTTTTTTTTTTAATGTTGCATTAAAACAGGGGGTGTATGACAGACAAAATATCACAAGGAGGTTAGTCAAAGCTGAATTAGTTAGTGCCTACCTCCATGCTAGGACTGACAGGAGACTGGGCAGGAATGAAAGGATGTGTGGGGAGAGGTAGAGAGAGACAGACAGAGATTGAGTAGTGTTAATAAACAGGACACACATGCAGTGGTAGCATAAGGTCAACAAACGGGCCAAATCTACGATCTATATCAATAACATCAGAGATTATAAGGGCAAAACCTGTTGTATTTATAAGATTCATATGGTCTGTATTTTATATTTGGACACTTATATTTGAGTATTCTATATTTTGTGACTTAACATCTGATATAATGTGCTGTGGATCTGATTTTGACATCAAACTCACCAGTAAAGCTTCATCAGAGGTGCTGGGAGACCGTTCAGCAGACACAGAGCGAGTGTTGGTCAGGCCGGTGAGGGACACGTTAGATAGGCGACGTTTACGGATGCCACTGCAGTTGTTTGGGATTTTAAAGGCACACCGTTTGTGGTAGTTCAGCCCACAGCCTAACACAAATATAGTGACAAAAGATGATCACATTGTGGTCTGTTTCTCCCTCTAATGTAATGCTGACACAAGTTTAGTGGAATGTTTAGACATTTACCTTCACACTTAAGTCCCTGCCTCACTAAACCCCACAGCATCTCTCCACAGTGATCACAGAACGCTGGAGCTCGATATGAGTGAACGAACAGAGCGTGAGGTCTGATCTGAAAATCCTCCACAGTAGCTGAAGCTGAAAGTTTAAAACAAAAAAATGAACAGCAAAATGTAAATGTCATACATAATTGGTTTTACATTTTCATTAGATTTTTTTTGTGTCCACCCCTGTTAGTATTTTGTAATATCCCTTTAAAAAAGCCAGATTCCTTAATGACATCATCCTCCGGGAAGTGACATCATCACTTCATCACATTAACAGTGGATTTGATTAATTCTGTGACGTTTTGTTCAGCTGGTTTGTCTGGTCTGGTTTATTATCGTTAACTAAAACTAAAACCATTAAAAAAACACTACTTGAAATAAAATATATATATTTTTTAAATGTAAAATTTGCCAAGGCAATATTTCTATAAACATAAAAATAATCATGAACGCAACAACAAAATGACTAAAACTTTAATAGTAAAATGAATTCAAATTATATTAGTGGATTCTAATTAAAAAGATTAACAAAAACTATACTAAAATATTATAAAAATGCTACTAAAATAACACAACCTGTATATAAAATTACAAAAAAGCAAAAGATGGTTAAATATACTGTATAAAAAGTGACTTAAGATTAAAATAGGTTGACATTCTCATATAAGCTCTAAATTCTAACCTTAGCTCTTTATTTTCACCCTGTAAGGCACACAGCTAATAAGCAAATTTGTAATTAATAAAGTGCCTGAGCTTGACCACAGAGTATTTCTGTGCTGTAGACTTTCATAAAAATATGTCCTTAAATTACAACACAGGCTTTTAAAGGGTACTGAATAGCATGAATGACCCCCTTGTTCAAGAGCACAGTAATATTATTTAAAACATATATTATGTTGTTATATTATATTATATATTAATTATGGAAAAAACATAAATTGTGCAAAAAGAAATGCTGAAAGAAACTGGATGGTTGAGAGAGAGGTTTGACACACAATTAAGTAACATAATTATTCAAAATAACCATGTCACTTTACTCCCAACAGCAAGCTTTTACCCCAAATACTATCCTTTCAGTTATTTCAACATTTACTATATACATGATTGACATTCATCCAAGAGTCTTTTGTCTGTAAATATGTGATAGTTTCAGGTATTCTCATTAGCTGCGTAAATCTGCAACATTTGAAGATCAATGATTCACTTCACTTCAACAACCGCAATTGCACATCACAATTACGAAATAAAAATTGATTTGATCTTTTTCATTATGCTCCGCTAACATTCCTAATACTTGCAATTAAGATGATTTGTGCATTTTATTTGAAGTGGCTTTGGTAAAACTGTATCTGCTAAAAACATCTATGTAAATCCTTGGTAATTCATTAAAGAATATGCAATACCTGATGAGAGACTTCAAGTTTTGACAACCTTAAACTCCGAGACATCTGTTATTTGTGTGTAATTGTGGTTGTTCAAGTGAAGTGAGTCATAGATCATCCCAAGTACTTACATTTCAATTTACATCTTAAAATCATAATTAAAGTTGTTTTCCCATAACAACTGACATAAATAACCACATTTTTTGTTTGCATTATTTGGACTTTCGACTTCATGAGGGAATTTGCTTCGCTCTTAATCCCAGCAGCACTGAGTAAACATGTCATGATTAAAAAGGCAAACAAATGTTGCAGAGGGAGTTATATCTTTATTTTATGAACCATCCTCTTCCGAGCTCCCACAAGGCATGTGTATCTTTGGGGTGCAGATGGATGAGAGGGTGGGCCAAATCCAATCTATCAATGGCCAGTCTGGCATGCTCTGGCTGTCTCCACAAAACTGCCACAAGGCCTGGGCAGCAGGCTCTCTGGCCTTGCCGAATTCTAATCAGATGGGCAGACTGTGTGTCTGTCAGGGTTAATGGGCTAGAGATGGTGGTCCCTTTAGAGGGGGTCGTGGTCAAGCACTAATTAATTGAGGATTCAGTTTGGTTGAGCTTTAAAATACGACAAAGAAGCTGATTCAGAGCCACATGACATCTTTGTACCAGATATTTTCACTTTAAAGCATGAACTCGAAAAATAATTACTCACTCGAAAAACCTATGCACCACAGCATAACCTTACAGAACAGAGCAAAATCCAGAGATATGACAATTTTTAATTGCCATCCAAACTCTTCCAAACAAACCCAGCTTTATTTATATTTGCAAATTGTACTATGAAAGGGAAGCTTTTGGGGTGGTTGGAGTGTTTTGATTGGCTCTTGTTGGCTGCATGTTGACAGGACCAATAGCGGCTGAGTGGCGAGCGCAGCGGGAGAACTGCCTGACTCGACGCATGCATGTTGCCTCCTCTCCAACATGGCTTCCCCTAGTACGCTCAAGTAGAATACAATCTGATTAGCCATTCTGCAGCTAAATTACCTCAATTCATTCAAATTATTGTTTTGCCTTTTGTTTAAAGGCCAAGATATGTTTGCAAGTTGAACTACCTGTAAACTGTCATTAAATGCTTCAGGGAAATGAGTATGATGCTGAAAAGGCATCCTGAGTTGACTTAATGCAAATACTTGTTTTTCCCGTCGTTTTTTTTCCTTGCTTCTGGTGGAAATTGGACGTTTTCTGTCCCTACACACTCTGGGCTCTGATTCCTCTTTGAGACATTAAAGGCAACAAGAAATGTACAATGATTGGGAATCACTATCACTTTGTCACACTAAAGTTTATGCATACTTCTTAATCAATATACACATATGGTTATTAATCCCACACATTCTGTCTAGCGCCTGTATTTTCATGCACTTTCTATGTTGCAATTATGTTGATCTAGGCACAGCCAAACATCCTGTCAGCGCGCTTCACTGGAGCCAACCCGTGGTTACTCTAAATTTATCCAGCAGAAAATAGACTTCAAGCAGACTTTAAGAACCACAACAGACTGGGTAGAGACCCAGCAGAGAAAGCATAGGTCATATTTTCATGAAATGCTGCTCTTTTTAATTACCGTAGTAGATATTGTCAAAGTGATAATCCGAGAGATCAGCATTTATTGGCCCGCTCGTTGCACCTTTTTTCAGATTCAGGCCAATTACAAAGCATACAATTTGTGCTTTGAAAACCATATGGTGAGCAAAATCAGGTTTTACACTTTAATACAATTGAAGAATTAATTTGGGCTTTAGAGTGCGGTAAAATAATAAGTTTACTTAATTAGTTAAGGAAAACTATGAGCTGGACCATTACATCCACCTATTTTTATGCACATTTTGGGATATTAAATAAAAACGCTGGATGGAAATGCCAAGATGCGCATAAATTCAACGTATGCGTTCAATTGAGTCGGATCCATTTTTTATTTGACAATAAAACATGTACATTAACTACAATGGCAACCCATTTACCGAATAAATTCCTCGATTCGCATAAAAAAAAAAAGTAATGTGACTTTGCCATGACTGCAGATCGATCTTGTTGCAGAGCATCTGAAATGCTGTTTTTGTTATTCTGAAATGCCTGAAGTCTGTCAAAGTGGTTTGGTATCATTAGCTGCCAGAACTGTCTTACAGCAGGCATGCAGAAACAAGATAACATATTGCATTTCGTCTACACGCTCTGAGGTGCAAGTAATTTATTATACGAAAATTATATACAGTGGCTTCTCCTCCTGCAGCAACTTCCATTTTTCTTATTGATACTTAGCGCCAGTTTATCAGTAAGTGACAATTTTGCTCTCTTCGGCTCACTGGATGGAAACGGTGCTTTACTCACAAATGTTTTATGCGATATTCCCATTTTGCGCACAAGTTAAATTCGCAACTTTGGATGGAAACATAGCTATTGATTCACTAAGACGCAGTTTACTTTTGCGTCAGTAACTGGTGAAATTATAATAATCCTCTGAGAAAAGTGACGAGACAATTGCACAGGGTCCCTCTGGGGGTGTCATATTTAATAAACGTTGACCTTACTTTTGTGACAGTTATAAAACTCTTCTATGTTACTTTACAGTGAAAGCAGCTTTCAAGTGTGTCATTGAGAAGTGTTACTCCGGGCTCCCAAAGGCTCGTCTATGAGAATTTGTGCATCTGGGTGTGTTAATCACCTGATTCATCTTGTCACAGACATGCACTTGTACAGAGAAACACACCAGACCTGGTAGAGAGGCTGGGGGGTAGAGGAGGTGTCAGTCCCCGCTTTATCTCGTCAGAATAGACTTCACTCAATTACCTGACATAGCACAGGGAGGAGAGGGGGAGGAAGGGAGGGGAAGGCCTGCCAAGTGTTTGGAGAAACACTTTAGCAGTGTCAAATGCGATACCTCCATCGCTTCCTCAGCAAAGCAACTCCGGTTTTCACACCGGGTAAGGCATCAAAACTTGGATGCGCATCAACTTTTCCAGAGTGGGAAATGGAAGGACTAAGAGACAAAAAACAGTCAGAAATGGCACAGGAATCGCACTACGGTGTGTGGCAGACTGCAAAAACTTTGGCGGCGTTGCAACAAAGTCACAGTGTCTTGTCTAACTGATCTATAAATCAATGTGTTACACCACAAA
The DNA here is from genome assembly GCF_965113295.1 of Leuciscus leuciscus. Taxonomy (NCBI): domain Eukaryota; kingdom Metazoa; phylum Chordata; class Actinopteri; order Cypriniformes; family Leuciscidae; genus Leuciscus; species Leuciscus leuciscus. Next base: position 14,504,538 of record NC_138741.1, read on the forward strand.
TAAGAAGACGATGGATGTACATATGTGTCTAGGGGCATGACTACATGCTGAGCAAAAACTATTGAACACGACACTTACCTGACAGGACGACTTCCACCAGGTCTCCCTCCATAATTTCAGCCGCGCACCTCACCAACTGCAGAATGTTCTCAGAGTTTGGATCATGACGGAAAAGAAGAATCTTTTCATACATCCCATAGAAGCCACATTCTGGGAACTGTGATGGAAGAAAAATTATGTCTGTCAGGTTTTTTTACTGAGTAAGGACTCCATTGAGTGGGTGGTGTGTAGTTTATGATGGTTAGCTTACATGAAATGCTTGTCTACTGATGCCAGACATATAATGCATCTAAAAGCCCTCCCCACACATTCAAATTGCAGACACCATTTCTCAAACCTGAAGCTTTTCATTCAGTTATAAAAAAGTACCAGTACTCAGAAAACACATTATGATCACTCATGGGACAAACCTTAATGACAAAAACAGATTTATAGCATTAAATGCTTTTTGTTTTTTTGTTTTTTTTCTCTTTTTTGACTGCTCCTAAACAGTTTTACAAACAGCAGCCTCGCAATCAATCCAATGTCAAAAGAAGAGAGCAACATATTGACTGACCCATGTAGACCGCTGGGGAAATGGCTCAGTAGCCTCATTCCCTATTGATCCCTGCTGGGTTGAGTTGCAGCAACACTGCAGAGAAGGCCTGCAGGTAATGGCAATTCAAACCTACACAATTCACAAAGGGTACTCTCATCTAAGCTACTTGGGTTTTATTATACCACAAACAAAGAGATCACAAATCAAAACTTCTCTAGCTGTCACTATGAACTTGTATTTGAACTTTGCATCTGCATTGACATTATTCTGCAAGTTCATACATCCAGAATATGCTGGTATTGAACTCTCTGTTGAGTATCAGTTACTGAAATACCACACATAAAGGAACAATGCATATGAATAATATAATATATAATATCTAAGCCAGAAGTATGCAAATGGCGGGACGTAATGTAGTGTAACAACGCCCAGTTCCAGGAATGCACTAATATTTTGTTGGTAGTACCAGTTTGCAACAATTATTAGTAAGCTGTCAACACTTCGGAAAAAATTATAATTTGTTGTTACACTACATCCTTATGCATCGCTTTCTGCCAGGACTTTTACGCGCTTTTCCCAAATCACTGAAGTGACGTCGACATCCGGGTTAGCAGTAGCATGAGCCGTCAGGCAAGTGTTATTTAAATAAACTCCTGATGTACTTACAAACTTTCCAATGCCTTGTTTTATGAGTACAGGACCTATTTGTACTACTGTAGAAGTTTGGTACCATTCTGGGCATTATTAGTGGGGTAATTTACGAGATGCATCCTAGGTTCCATTAGCGCCTGCACTAAGCCATCCGGATGGTATTTCAAAATAAGCTCTAACTTTAATAATGTTCAACCAAGGGAAAAAAAGCTTCTAGGGGGGTGTTTGGCTGGAGGTCATGGTGCAAAGGACCCTAGGTTGATTTTACTCCAAACCATCCCTTTAAGTTTATGCAACTGGTCCCAGCTCTTAAATTGCTCAATTTAGCTTTAGTCTTTATAGCAGCTGAGAGTATGTATGTGCCTGATATTCCTGTATGCATTTAAATGTACGAAAATTCAGGAAGCTGCTTCAAATGAGATTTCTAAAGAGGCATCTACAGAAAGCAAAGTATGGCAGCTGAATAGGAAGTGAACGAATGTGGAAAAAATCCAATTTCTAAATAGAGACACCGAGCAGCAATGACTAACATTGAGAAAGCAACTGTGGGATTATAAAGCGTCTCCATCCAAGATATCTGGATGCTAACAGACTGTGAAAGCATATGATGATTATCAGACTACAGGTTAACAGATTGAACGCTAATCGTTCGCCTTGTTCCCAATCCAGTTGAATAGCCGTGTCACATTTATTCACAATTCCAAATGTGCCATTTTATAGTAAGATCCTCTAAAGAACATTTGATCAGAGCTAATGCTTCTAGCGCACTGGTTTGGAGAAAATAGAGATGACTCTATAATTTTTTAGCAACCCGGCAGAGGAGCTCACCTCCGAACGCCCACACACGATGTACACTGCACCAAAACGCGCTGTTAGCATATCATACGGTTACAGAGTAAGGCGGTAGACTCGCCTTTTAAAAGCATACCACCGCAAGCACACATTCCAAACCAAAGCATGGAAATTAGATTCGAGCACCACACACAGACTCACACAACATTACAGCGTTTATTAGATTCAATTCGACACCACTTGCGGGACGGACTATCTCTTGTCCTTTTCCTTCTTTTCGTAGTTTAATTGTGCAGATTCCTACCCTTCTTGTCTTGCTCTAATGAGTGCTACACAATGAAGATACACAGAGGCAAGTGTGCTTTTGAGGTCACCATGACAGCAGCCTCACTGTAACAGTGTGGGTTGTCATGGCAGCGGACACCCAAGGCTCTTTCCTGATTGAGCACTATTCATTTGTTTGGCACAAATGGATGCACATATATCTGCTGCATGTCTGAGCCATCAAAGCCAAAGACACACCGATCCTTGTCATTAACCCCTTGGGAGATGTCTGGCTCCGATCGGTGGAATCCTCTGACAATAACTCTGTTATTGCCTCTAAGAGAGCTGCCCAGACCCCCTCGCTTGATGGTCTTTCATGACTGTCATTTTCTGCCATCTCTCTGTATGTGTTTTATAGATGACAGGCTAGCGCAGCGAGAAGAGCATCAATTTGGATGTTGTCTTCCCTTTAAACAACTGGTTGCTGAAGCTGGTTGTCAGGGTGGAGCGAGCACTTGTGTGTGTCGAAAAAGGCAGGTATGTTGGGGAAAAAAAGGGTAGGAGAAAGATGGACGAGCAGAGAGAAAGAGCAAGCGAGCACTCTGAAAGCTCGTAAGGAGTGAATCATCTGTTCTAACTGTCAACCCCCTCTCGCCTACGCCATACCAGGCTCAATGCCCTGCTCTTAACGCTAAACCGCAGTTCCTTCCTCTCAGCGAAGCTTTGACATCCTAAAGAACCTTAGCCCTTTAATTACTCAAACTAATGATATCAACCTGTTGTCATATTGTGATACGTGCATTATATTACATATAAAATACATAATGGATTACAGCTATTACAATTAAGCTTTAGCATGTATAAATACATTTTCATATCTTGGTGGATGTGCATATGGATATGTTAGATGATTTGCAATCAATTAACCTTTGCATTGATATATTAACCTACTGTTAGCCTAACATGCACACAAAATGCCTGAAATCGCATAAGGGCTTTTCACACTACGCTTAACCCCGGGTTATCGTCGTTCTAAACACCGCTTAACCCTGGGTAGGAGAATTTCACGCTTGTAATTTAGAATAGGGGTTAGCACCGCCTTTTATCCAGGGTTTTGAAACCCTGTTCTGGAGCTTTCGCGGTGTTAACTCTGCATTGGGGTGCCAAACGTGTACAGTGTGAAATGATATGGTGTTAGAACTAGATGCTAAGCAAACAACAACCAATCGCATGCCTTATATTCACGCACTTTGGGCAGTCATGGAAACAGTGGTTTCTGCGTATATGACAGGAAAAATGTGATGGAAAACACGACAATTGGAGTGAAGAAAAGACCGTTTCATTCTTACCTTTATAAACAAACTTGATATTACAGTCAACAATGTGTAATATGAGGATGTGCAATGCTAAAACCTTTATGTAAACAGGTCATGTGCTGTGTTTGTCCAGTCAGTAACATTGACACATCAAATATGCAAATAAGGACGTTGGGAATGTGCAGTGTGAAACGACAGCTTATGAATACCCAGGATTAACTGTTAACCTCGGGTATAATATGAGCAGTGTGAAACGTGAATAAAGATAACCCAGGATTCCTTTTACCCAGGGTTTACAATGACCCAGGGTTAATTTTTTTATGATTTTATAAATATTATGAATTCGGAAATAATGTTTTCCGCATATCCACCATATTTAGCAAAAAGTGGAAGTAAGCTGTTTTTTGAGAATCTGTGAAGCGTTCGATTCACTGGCAAATAACTAGAAGTATAACAATGTGCACTAAACGTTAAAACTATTTGCACTACAAGCCAGTGTGTTTATAATTACAACAATACATTAAAGTAAAATTATAAGAAATAAATACGAATATAACAAGCGGTTTTGTATAGAAAAAAATAACTAGGATTGGATGACAATGGAAGCCCATTCAGGTAAAAAATGGCCGCGCTCGCTTGTGTTAAAAATAAAGTGGATGTTGGGAAGTAGACATATTCGACAGGGTATAGGCCTATACGGAGCTAAAGCAAACACTGGGATGTACGAGGGCGGCCCTTTGACATCAGAGCCATGCCTCACACATGTTCCATTATGGAAGACGTATGGGAAGTGAAGGGAAAACAACACAAAATATTAACTTGATGCAAAATCAGGGTGGTTTATGTGACACTTCACTTCAAAACAAGCACAAATTGCAGGGAGAATTGCAGGCTAAAGATGTGGGTTATCAACAACAAAGATGACAACAACCACAGTAGCGCATATGCGGTGATGATGTCTAACTATATTAGGCTACGAAATCCATGCCAGTAGAAGAACAGACACCCGTGACGCACAGACCTTCGTCTTGTAATCAGTTTTGAGGATGATAAATAACCAAGAGGCTATGAGCAGAAGAGATTAAGCTGTGCACACTGTGCCAAAGTCAGTAGAACAGGGTGGTTTGTTTCCATGAAATATTGCAAGCCATTTTGTGCATTCAAAGCATGAGTGAGTCAAGCGTTGCACCTCAAGGAAAAGGGATTCAGTACTTTTGGCTGACATGCTCTCATATTTGGTACACATTCGTATATAAATGGTAAGCAGATGCAATACCATGTAACATATATATATTTATTTATTATTATTATTATTTTCATTTTCTTTACACAGTAAAACTGATTTCATCATTGGTGTTTTCATCCATTTGACTCATCACAATAATTCCTGGCACTTCTAGAGGAGTTCTCAGAGTTTCATCTTGATTTATTCCATTAGTTTCACCATAAGTAAATTCAGAGTGGTTGGGTGAAGTGTAATGAACTTAACACTGTTGTAACTTTGGCAGTGCAGTTTGCTGTGAGAAACTGTATGAACGTGCCAGAAGGGAGAACGCTTTGTACTGAGAAATATCATTTGCAATATTATGCTTTCCAAAACATGTCTTAAAGATGTGGCTGAAGACTTGTAGCTATTTTATTTAAGAAGGCTGTAACTGAAGCACCAATTGAGGACTGCACACAGTTGTGTGTTTAAGGGATAGTTGTATTTTATTTTATTTTATTTTTAAATCTATTGATGCTTTTATGTTATGACACAGTTAGCTCTTATAGTTCCTGTCATACTTCCTCACATCAACACACATCATGCATGCTACCTTAAATGTAAAGCAAATGTGTTGACTTAAATTTATTTTACACATATTTAGTGCAAAGAAACAAAAGTGTGCATTCAGTTAAATCATGTATAGCAGCAATGCCATTCAGACTACTACACTGTTACTAAATAAATGCTGTTCTTTTGAAGAATCCTGAAAAAAAGATATCAGTGTTTCCACAAATAGATTTGGCAGCACAAATGTTTTCAACATTGATAATAATAAAATAAATGTTTCTTGAGTACAAAATCAACAGATTTCTGAAGGATTGTGTGTCACTGTATTTTATCAAATAAAATACATGGCTTTGTACATCTACCAGAACACCAAACATACTAGATTTCACAGAGAGCCAGTCAATGAGCCTAGACAGCATGAACCAAACCACCATCAGTCAATTGGTCTGCCCGAGCCATGTGTAGTCTGCAGGTTAGTAGCTGCTGGCTGTGCTGTAACAACCACTGATCAATACTATTGGAGCACTGCTCCTCTATTTATACACCCTATACACACACACACGCACACAAGGAAACAACCAGGTGTTCTATGGAAGTAGAATAATGTCAAATGTTTTTGAAATAAAAAGCCTGTTGAATTGCACTACTTGAAAAAAATAGGCATTGCATTAACCATGCTTGCATTTTAATGCATTGTATTTTTAGTGCTTACATTTTTATGGGCTGAAATTCAACATGGTTGAATATTTAAGCTGTGAATATTTCAATTAAAAACATTTCAAACACCTTTTCATTATTAAAAATTCAATAATCCATATTCACCTTTCATATTTCACTTCCAAAATATTCAAACTGTTTAAAAATACAACCAATAATATTCAACAGGCAATTTTCGGTCCATTTTATTTCGCTTTGCAAATTCGCTTCCACAAATTCAGTGGTTCAAATTCGACAGTCAATTCAACATTGACGTCCAGGAACTGCAGGAAAAGCAGTAGATTGCCGAGCATACTCTCCATCTGCTGTTAGTCTACCTCACCAGCAGATGGTACAAAAGTGTGTTAAGTTAAGGCAGCTAAACAACCAAGAGAAATATATGTCAACCTCAAAAACGTAACATTGGATCTGTATATCCGCATCGGGGAATAACATTATAATCTCGTTCACAGTAGAGAAAGATGCATGTAGGCTACACAGGAAAAGTAACCGTGAAGACACTGAATTTAACATAAAACAGCCGTCATAATAATCACAAATACACTTACATTGCTGTAAATGAGTTTTATGAATGAATGACTTGTTCTAACTGTTGCTGGTCTTCAACATGCACTTTTGTACCATCTGCTGGTGAGGTAGACTAACAGCAGATGGAGAGTATGCTCGGCAATCTACTGCTTTTCCTGCAGTTCCTGGACGTCAATGTTGAATTGACTGTCGAATTTGAACCACTGAATTTGTGGAAGCGAATTTGCAAAGCGAAATAAAATGGACCGAAAATTGCCTGTTGAATATTATTGGTTGTATTTTTAAACAGTTTGAATATTTTGGAAGTGAAATATGAAAGGTGAATATGGATTATTGAATTTTTAATAATGAAAAGGTGTTTGAAATGTTTTTAATTGAAATATTCACAGCTTAAATATTCAACCATGTTGAATTTCAGCCCATAAAAATGTAAGCACTAAAAATACAATGCATTAAAATGCAAGCATGGTTAATGCAATGCCTATTTTTTTTTTTCAAGTAGTGCAATTCAACAGGCTTTTTATTTCAAAAACATTTGACATTATTCTACTTCCATAGTGTTCTGCCAAAGACATGGCTGCTGGATCAAGATGTTATAGACAAGGTTCATCATATGAGGTATCATATAGTATTAAGATCTCAAGCAAGTTTCAGACAGTTCACCGACAAAAGCTGTCACCGGGACGGTCACAGTACCCTTGAAAATGTTCTATGTACCATTTAGGTAATGTACACTTTTGGTACCAATATGTACCTTTGAGGTACCAATATCCGCTCTTTAGGTACAAAGGTGTACCTTTTGAAAGGGTACCACCCCAGTGAGCTTTTGTACCTTTTTTTCTGAGTGCAAAAATGAAATTCTGTCATTTATGTCATTCCAAACCTGTATTACTTCCTTTCTTCTGTGGAACATAAAAGGAATATGTACGTGTGTGTGTGTGTGTATATATATATATATATATATACACATACATATACATACATACATATATATATATAAAAATAAGTCAGTGTTCTTTTGGCTATACAATGAAAGTCAATAATTTGTTTTGGATTCAAGTGATTTCACTGTATATATCAGAAATATCTTCTTTTCTGTTTCACAGAAGAAAGAAGAAATATAGGTTTGTAACAACATTAGGGTGTGTAAGTAATTACAGTTTTCTTTTTGGGGGTCAACTATGCCTTTAATTAAATCTATACTGATGATTTAAATATGACTAATTTTACTAGAATTTGCACGAGATGGGCCAAAAAGGAGTAGAGCATTGATTTAAAAAAAATCAAGCCCTAAACATTGAGATGGTAAGGGTGTTTAGGTCTCAATTACTGTACATACACTCACATACTGTACATTTCCGTGCATAATCCTGTGGAGAATCATCCGGATGAGCGACACTATAAGATGAGACTGCACACTGTATCTAATTACAGCTCTCTTTTAGGGCTGCTAAGATTCTCATTGTCACCCTAATAGCTGTATGTTCACACTTTATTAGTGAGTATTTTACAGCTCTCTTCCTCGGTGCAGACATGCCCACTAACTAACCCTTGGCAAAGTGCACTCGGCTGGAGACAGCACAAGTTCTGTTGGGCTTTGAGGTGCTACAGCAGATCATTAAAATAGCATGACAGGCTTAGCGGGTGGTACACCTCTAAATTGACTTTATAATTTCGATATTTTGCCTATGACAAGGTGAACTGGACTCCCTCACACAGCATGAGGTGCAACAATCATGAAACAATACGTAAGCCAAGCTTTCTTCTGCAATCACTGTACCACTTTCAGTAGTTTTATATGAGATTAAAGAACAATTAAATTCTTAAGCAGTTAAAGTGACATTTTTATTGAAGTTAGCACTCATTTCAGTTTGTTTAAACATGTAGAGACCCCTAAGAGAGATTATCAAAGCTGTTTATATTTATTAATTGTTGCATGTGCCGCTCTCGTACATGTTTTATTAATCAATTACATATAAGGAAAAATATAAGAAAAAAATATTTTAAAAATGATCCTTCAGAAATCATTCTGATAAGTGTATGCTGATTTGGTGCTCAAGAAACATTTCTAATTATTATCAATGTTAAAAACAGTAGTGCTGTAATTTTTGTCAAAACTGTGGTACATTTTTTTTTGTCATTGATGAATAGAAAGTTTAAAAGAACAGCATTTATTTGAAATTGATTTATTTTATTTTTTTGTCTATCACTTTTGATCCTTGCTGAATAAAAGTATTAGTTTTGATGGGGTTGGTCATGTAACAATTACAGTAAAATGGACATTAAATAAAATAAAAATAAAATAAATTCCCAAACAGGGATTTTTTTTATTTAAATTAAAAAAGATTACACTTTATTTTGATGTTCTTTTGACAATACGTTGCACCTACATGTCAACTAACTCTGAGTATTTGTTGAATATAAGTAGACTAAGTGTGTTAGTAAGCTGACATATATTTGCAAAGTTATAGTAAGTAGAATATCTGTTGGGAGAGCATCAAAATAAAGTGTTAGCCGATATTAAGCAGACAGTCTACTAATATTCTACTAATACTCTAATGAGAGTTAGTTGACATGTCGTGAAATGTTACTTATACCTACACTATTTTATTTCAGTAATTAAAAACATGCTCATCATTGAAGAGGTGTATTAAATGCATTATGAATTGCATAGATTGGACAAAAACAAGCATCACATCACTGACCCAAAAATTTCAAAGATGCTAAATGCTTTAATAAATCAGACACTTGGACTGTAAAGTACATGCTGATACTTAAGGTTCAACATGAATGACTCATGTATACCTTTTTGTAAGAGCGTTTTCAGTGACTGGATGTAAAAAATAAAACACTACATGACCATGTTTGTGCTTGGTTATCCTGAAGAGATAATTGTGTTTTCCAATCCTGCATGAACACCCATGAAAACAACGTAACCTCCCAGTAAACTGCACTGACACTGAGACAAACACTACATATTTTTAGTCATTTCAATTATATTAGTCATGTGATTATGTCATTACTGAAAGCAATTAACAAGTTTCTTTGTTAACTTTCCTTCTTATGTCCATGTTGGACAGCGTGAGAATCCATTTCTCAATAATGCTATTAAATGAAAGCGCAAAACTCCATCGGTCCACCTTACCCATGAAACATTTCACGACTATTTCGCCAGAACCACATCATTATATACGACAGCAAGAATCCATTCAGCCACCTGACTGGTTGAAAGACCAAAGAGTGTTTTGCAGCACCGCTACACATTGTTGAAACAAAAAAAACAAGATGAATGAGACGCTATGAAGCCACGGTCCTCAAAAACAGGCGTACACACATGCACACCGTCATGTATCTCATGATAATGAAAGCTCTTTGAATACTCTCCAAAACAGCTGCTTAACAATGGGCTATGTGCAGCTCTCATCTCTTACCCCAGTGTGGGAGTGTGTGTGAGTGTGTGTGTGTGAGTGCGTGACCCCACCACACATGGCTCTCGTCATCATAATGGCACTCAGATAAGTACTTCACAGGCAATCATAATCAGTTGCCAAGCAACTAGAAAGACTCACATAGAAAGAACAGTGCTGGTGAGATGACCATATAAGCTAATATCGATAATTCAAATATAATGTCTTAGGCAATGTAAATGTATAATTGCGTTAAAATCTACATTTTGGAGGCTATTACATAGCAAAATACACTTCAGGTCTTTTATGCGCGTTTACAGAAAGACTCCATTAAACTTAGCTCCACGAATACAAGGATCTTTTTTTTAAACTTGTTTTAGACCCGTGATGGATGCATTAGGCTGACATGAAATCACTCGTCAAACACAAGTAGCTGTTCCACACAGCCGTCATCAGCTATGCTCATCTGCCAGCCACGCGTCTATGCTATGGACTGAGCAATGGATCGGTTAGCGCTTAGCATGAAGAGTGCGGCAGCCCCGCTGATTAATAAGAACACTTTGAGGAGCGGTAATGCAAAAAGGTGCAAACTTCAAACAAAGGCGCTATCACTTTAATTAAGCCTGATAATCCAGAGCACTAATGGATTCACAGTCTATTAAGCAGGCCCTTGATAGCACTAAGGACTTTTGTCAATGTGAGAAAGAAGAGGAGATGGTAAAGAGAGTTTTTATTTCTGCCTAAGATAAGGTCATATTGCTGCCCTTTGTTGCTTTTTGTTGTATATGTCTTGGTTAAGGTATGAAGTGATTTATTTTTATTTTTTTTCAAATAAGTTTTTTATAAGTGTTTGTCTTTCCCATTCCAAGTTTGAATGACTGTCATTTCGTCAAAGACAATTCTGAGTAATCATAGAAAATCCTTTTCACTCAATTCTAAATAATTTCCTCCCATCCATCTGACTCTGCTGTGAAGAGTTTCAATGCAGCAAATATCCTGTTCTGCTCATAAAATGACAATATAAGCTATTACACTCTTTCAGTTGCTTCATGGTCAAGCAGTCTTGCTCCACCTTTCTTGACTTCTTGTGATCTGACCAAGGATGGTCCTTGATCCTTACAGCTCAAAAGACATTTGTTGTCTTCTGCTGTATTACAGCACTGTCTCAGATAATAAATTAACAAAGTAGTAACTGAAGTTGATTTCAAAGGCCAACTTAAGTGTGGAACATCTTGTCCATTAAGGAAAAGTTATGCTAAATGATATTATTACTCTCCCTCATGTCGTTCAAAAGACGCTTGACTTTTTTATGGAACACAAAAGGTGATTTAAAAATATATTCAATGTAATGAAAGTAAGTGAGAACTGAAAATTACCAAAAACGACAAAAGTTAAAAATTTCCCATACTACTCATGCATTATATTCAAAGTCTTCTCAAGTCATATGAATACTTTAGCATGAGCAACAGACCAGACCAGTCAATATGAACTGAAAATCTTGGCATTCGCCAAACCCCAAAAAGGTGGTTTTCACAGCAGTGCCATAGAAGAACCATTTTAGGTTCTCCAAATAACTTTTCAGTGAATAGTTCTTAAAGGTGTCCTATTATGCCATTTTAAGTCTTCATTTTGTTATTGGGGAGTACTTACTTGATTGTTCAAAAAACACAATTTTTTTTACATATTTTACATTATTACAGCACATCTCTCCCCAGTCTGGCTTTAATATGTCTTTAGTTCCTGTTTCGATGAAGCCACTCCTTCCGAAATATGAAATGTGCTGTGATTGGTTAGCTGGCCCAGTGTGTTGTGATTTGCATGGCGTGTTTGAGAAATGATACGCTCATTACAATAACCGCGAGTTTCATCTGCTCAGGTGTAAATATTAAGGATGGGGTACATTTCAAACCAATTCAAGCCTGATTCAGACTTAAGAATGTTAACAAACAAGAGGATCATTCAGAACAGATTTCAAGCACGGATTTCACAGGACGTTTCAGAGTGGTATTTTTTGTTGTTGTAATTTTCTTATCAATTTTAGATATGTTATACACCATTTAATCATGATATTTGTAGGAAAACTATGGTAATATAAACAGTAATCGAATTAAGTCATCACAAAGCCATGATTAATTCTCATCTGAGGTTCTGGAAGCTGTTCTCTGTAAAATGTGCATCACACAGATAAATGTTGGGGTTCTAATGTTCAGGAATAGTGTTTAAAATCAGCCATAGGAAGGTCAAACTAATGAATTTTGGAAAAACAGTGTCTCTTTGCATAGAAACAACACTGTCTTCTCTAATGCAGCTCAACCAGGGCTCGTCCCCTTTTTTGCGTATTCTGTGGGCAGGGATTATTTAAATGAGTAACATTATGACTTCACAAAGCCAGGAAAAAACGCGTTGTTGTCCAAACGAGTTGTTTGTTGTAGTTCTTGGAAAGTGTATTCTGTTAAATGAAATATCTCTCTTTGGAGTGGACTTTGAGCTTTGTAACCTTACAGATCTTTTTTTTTTTTTTTTATGCTCAAACAGCAACATTACAGACGAACTAAAGTTCAAAAAATGTAAAAGCATAATAGGACCCCTTTAAAATATATATATTTTTCATATATTTTATCTACAATCTACAGAACCTTTTCCACTATAAAGAAAATTTTGTGCAATGGAAAGGTTTCAGGAATGTTAAAGGTACTTCATGGAACCAATAGCCACTTTTCCACTGTCGGGCCTAGCGGTTCTAAGAACAGTTAGGAAGGGTTCCCGTTATATTTCCACTACAGCTTGGTTCAGCACGCCATGATTATTCGTGCTGGAATTCTCAGTATGGTTAGCCAACCGTGCTGGTAGAATGCGTGTAGTGACGTCGCCACTCAGGATAGGTCACTTGTCTGTTGCCTAGCTACCAGTTTCTTGGTACCTGGCCAAGCGTGCTATTTAGCGAAATAAACACAAGTTAATAATACAATTTAAATTAATATCTGATCATCCTCCATAAAGCAGTCGCTATATGCATCTCATACTGTCTGTAAACTCTTGCGTCGCCAAGGCAAGGACTGACGCATTTGTATTACATTCTAAAGCGTTCTGTTATCAGCTTTAGAGTGGAAAAGGTAACCATATCTGTACCGGATCTCCACGGAATGGAACGGTTCAGCAACGAGAATGGTTTGGCCTGATGATGGAAAAGCAGCTAATGATGCCAATAAAGAAACTTTAATTCTAAGGGTGTAGCTTTTCTTGCTGCATAACAGTAAAGAGAGAAGTGGTGATGTAAGATTCATGAATGAATCTTTCCTTTGAGTCAGATCTCTTTGAATCATTTGATCCATTTCACAAAAACAATTTGACCAAGTACTCATTGACTCGATGATTTCAAGTCATCTGAAGCTATCAAATGGAATATCGCTCCCAAGTTGCATGGACTACATTTAGAATATTTTATGAAATTGTATGGTGCTTTTGTGTCCTTCTTGAAGCTTGAAAGCTTCAATCCCCATTTATTGTTATTACATGGAAAAGACATTTGAGTACATTATTAAAATGACTCCTATCGTGTTCCACGGAAGAGAGAAAATCATGCAGGTTTGGAAGAACATGAGGATGAGTAAATGGTGATGATGTCACTATTCCTTTAAAGACAAAATCTGCCTATAATATGACAGGGAATTGAACATATGAACAAACTCAACAGTTCTAGTGTTATAGGATTATATTGTCACACATGTGTTGTCACACATCAGACTTGCCCTAAATGTAACAATAAAAGATAAAAGAAAGAAGGGAAGTGTGACATCTCTGGGTTGTCTGAATTATTTTGAAGTGTTCTTTGCCATGTGAACAACACAACAGCACAGAGAGGCAGATAGATAAAAACGAAATAAACTCCCCCCATCCCACTAACACATTCCAACACATACAACCAAACAATACAAGCACAGCATTGTTTGAGACTGTCTGCACAACAATGTCACCTTCACCTCATACACACTTATTCAACATCTCACATCGAACTATTTAAAGTGTTAAATGCTTTGAGTGCTTATGCTCAAGAGAGCAAGAGAACGTGTACAAGGCGTTGAAGGCACCCAGGTTGCAGATCTGTTGTTCTCATTCACGTTTTTTTCTACTAAATATATTTAAACAAGTAATTCTATTTTCCTAAACTCATCCTGACAACGTCAGACCTAAAAAAAAAAAAAAAGGTGTTTCTTGTTAAGCATCACATGATGCTTGTTGTTGTTGTGCTTATCAAAATACTGCTCTGTATTTTAACACCTGTATGTCTTAAAACACAGACTGCAACCTCCACACTTTGTGTCACAGAATAAACAGGAAGCCGTGAGGGAGAGAAAGAGATTCAGGAAGAAACCAATGTTTGATTGTGGTGGGAAATGATGTTGTTGTCAACACCTAGTGTCTCATCACAAACTTTGTAAGATGCACACAATGCGTAATATAATATTTATGGAGCTAGTATCATTCTGGAGATGTCACAGCACAGGTGCTTACAAAACAGAAAACACTTTTCGCCAAAAGATATTAATAACTTGTGCAGATGTCATCTTATGTGCATTTTAAGGGGTGGTGACAATCTGACTGTTGTGTTATGCGATTTCTGAGAATGTGAATCTACACAGAAGACTTGAACTTTATTACTAGTGTAAGCACTTGTGAGTTCACATGCTCTTGTACTGCACAGAGAGGTAGTCAGGTGTGGCTTTCTCCTTCATGCCATTCCATGTCATTACACAAAAAACAATAACCACAAATCCTATTTATCATAATGAAAAGCATTTAAGGTATTTATCAGAATGCTCATTTCCATACAAGATTGGATGGTAACAAATCAAAGTCCACATGACTTGTTCGCTATATTCTAAGTCTTCTAAAGCCACACAGTTAGTTCTGTGAGGAAAAAATGAAATACTGTAAGTCGTTATTCACTGAAAACCGTAGTTCAAACCCGATGCCTTCATGATACACGAGAACTACAGATGCAAAATGCACTTGACACCATATAAGGAGGGTAATTAAACTGCACAGAAACTTCACTTCAGTTCTTGCGTATCAAAAATGAATTGTGTTTGACTGGGAGAAGGAATGGATGGAAAAGAGCAACTTAGACATGGGTGTTGCTAAATAACTTTTTTCTCTTCCAGGAAAAAAAAAAAAAATGGATTTGGAGAAAATTGAGGTAGGTAAACGATATTATTTTCACTCCTGTTACCTTAAGGCCCGGTTTCACAGAGAGGGCTTAGACTAAGCCAGGATTAGGCCTTAGTTCAATTAGGACATTTAAGTAGCTTTTATAAACTTTCCTTATAAAACGATGAATTGCGTCATCGTCCACCTTAAGTAAGGCAGATCAATAATATTGTTGAATATTAAATGTCCCCAACTAAGCAAGCCAAAAGCCAAGGCAACAAAACAATGGCAAGTTGCTTTCAGTTAAAACAGCTCAAATATGCATTTTAGTCTGGGACTAGTTTAAGCCTGCCCTCTGTGAAACTGGGGATAAGAGCTCAATTTCAAGTTAAAATTCACAATTTACTTAAGTAGATCTACCAATCTGCCAAAATAATAGAAGAAATCAAAAATTGACACACAACTATAAATATTTGTCTTGCATGTATTCTTGTCTTAAAGTCTCTGAATATGTTTTAATCTATTACAATTTAATGCCATTTACACTTATATTTATAAAGTTATAGTGTCATTTTGTCAAAGCAGTATATCTATCTCATGGCAGAAAAGCATAGTACAACTCCATAACAAAAATGCAGGTAGTGTGTTTTGTTTAGCAATTTCTATTCATTTAATCTGATAATTTCTCACATTGTGCTTTAAAACGTAATGTTTAATTATGAAGTTCAAGGCCAACTTATACAACCATCTTGTCAGGTGAACCAAAATAATTCCTTACTTGCCCTGATGTTCACTCAATGTAACATAAATTTGTACAGTGACAATTTGTACAGGATATCCCAAATATCAACAAACAAAGGAAAAATCTCCTAGACACAATCCACTGAATAGTTTTGAAAGAATGTATTTAGGAGAGACAGGCAGGCCTGCAGTAATCTGATGTGTGCTAGTACAAGCCCTTCACTGGTTCAATAAGTACCCAACGTCACCATGTCGTCATCACTGTCAATGGAAAATACAATGCAGAACAACCAGTGTGATTCTGCTGCTTCAGGTTATGAAGTAAACTCATAGTCTGACAAGAATTTATTTTACTGCCATTTTCCATAATTTTTTTTTCTTATTTACTATTTTGAAAGTTCTTTTTAAGCCTGTTATGTTCTGCCTAACAGACTTTTAAATGACTAGATTCAGACAAAACCCAATGCAGATCATATTAATATCAACACAAAAGCCAATATTTAAATGAAGCTTTCAAGTTCGTCGTAACTTAAAATTCTGTGAGTTTGGAAAGAAAATAAGCGACAAACCCCCATTTCCAACAAACGTGCAAGTAACAAGTAAAAGTTATTTCTAAACTCCAGACAGTCATTTCTTCAAATGGTATTTAGGATGACATCTATGATGTTTGTACGGGAAGGGCAATGAATGAGACATGAGGGAAAATGGAAAGTGTTACCTTCTGGTCTACGATGGAGCATGCCATCTCTCGGACCTGCGCCAGGCTGAACTCGCCGGAATCCAGCAGGACGGGTTCCCGGCTCAACCCGATCTGGATTTGGAAGGAAATGCCTTGCGACCCCGGGAGGGGGCTCGGCGGTCGGATCACCGGAGGCACGCTCATATGAATCCCCTGGTGTCTCCCCTGGACAGCGATCAAATAGGGCTGTTTGATCGAGTTCACACACCGGTTGCGCGAACTGAGGCAAACTTCAGATCCCCAAAGACGTTCAGAGGGTTAACAGACGGAAAACGCGAATTTGAAGGAAAATCTATAGCACAGAAATGCAAAGAGTTATTTTGACATTGAGAGGCGACGATGATGATGGAGATATAGACGTCAGATATGTTTAATGTTGGGCTCTGATCAGACACCGCCTCCTGGCTGGTTCCTTCATCACGGAGGCTCAGATGATGCTGCAATGGCGAACGGGGATGTGAATGTCAAAGTTTCTGTGCTATGGATTAATTCTTTCCGCTCTAAAACATAGATGCGATTATTTTCGTTTACAGGTCATATGGAATAGAGTCGGTTCCCTGATAAAAAAAAAAAAAATTGCCATGGTAACCATATTTTCCTCCAAAATACTTCCGCAAAACCATATGGGGCATATCCAACAGTGTAAGAAGAATATTTCGCTTATTGTTTTATTTAACAGCTGTTGCTAATGCCACGTTACGAGTTGTAATTTAAACAACCAGATACATTTTCTATAGAAAATCTCTTGTTATTCGGTTGCCAAAGTTTTTGATTGTTTTGTGTGTGTGTGTGTGTGTGTGTGTGTGTGTGTGTGTGTGTGTGTGTGTGTGTGTGTGTGTGTGTGTGTTCACATAGCAAGTGCCAAAACCTACTCTAAGAAAACACATAAGAAACCACACAGCAACGTGCTAAACTGCTCGGAACACCTTAGCAATGCCACTAACCACAAACCAACCATGAAACTCTAGCTTTGCAGTGTACGTTTAAAACTTAAATAAAATAACAATATGTAAAAATCTAGAATAGAATAAAACAACATTTTAAATACCCTCAAGCACCACTAAAAAATTATAAATGACAAAAAAATTATAATAATATTTTAAAGAATGTCATGTTGACTTTAAACCTGCCATGATAATATTGTCCTATAAAGCAGTGGTTTTCAACCTTTTTGCCTCCAAGGTCCCCCTTTGTCTGAGATAATATTCGAAGGCCCTCCAAGCTTAGCCAATGTATACCTCTGGTTCTTCTGTTGTAATAAAACAAATAAACTAAAGCATGTGATGTCAGTTTAATGTTGTACATCTTTATTTGTTAGTGTGTTTTAGCATTTTCAATTAAGATTTAGAGGATTTTAAGACTTACTTATGGAGCCCCTAAAGCAGGGGGCTGTGGGCCTCCAAGAACTGAGTTTTGCACTCCTGCAATAAAGGGACATGGTGATGGAAAAAATATGAGATGGTAGGGGGAAAAAAAATACTTCAATGCTTTTGTGTTCTCTCGCAAAAGTTTTGCGTTCCCCCGAGAATCTTTACGTTTGTTCGCAAAACCTTTGCATTCCCTCAGAAAAACGTTTGCGTTCCCCCAACCTGGGTTCACTCGCAAAAAACATTTGCGAGATATTTTTCCTTCCATCTCAAACATTTTTTCCCACCACCATGTCCTTTAAAGGGATAGTTCACTTTGAAATTAAATTTTGGTATGTTTTAGCTTACCTCAAGGGCATCCAAGATGTAGGTGTCTTTTTTTCCGCAGTAGTTTCAATTTTGATATTTTTAGGTCAAACCGTTCTTGTCTGTCAGTCATATAATGCAGGTCGATGGTCACCACCTCAAAGAGCATGCACAGAGTCCAAATTAAAACAATTCCCCGTCGTCCAAATTAAACAATTCCCCATCGTAAGTACACATTGATGGCCTAAGACACGAAACGAGCGGTTTGTGTGAGAAAACTAACAGTATTTATATCGTTTTTACCTCTTGTACACAGCCACGTCCAAGTGATCTGAGAGCGCAGGCGGGTATAGATATATACAATAGAAGTCGCCTTGGCTACGGTTTCGTTCCAATGAACTGCAGTCGCCAAGGCGACTTCTATTGTATATATCTATACCCGCCCCATCGACCTGCATTATATGACTGACAGACAAGAACGGTTTGACCTAAAAATATCAAAATTAAAACTACTGCGGAAAAAAAGACACCTACATCTTGGATGCCCTTGAGGTAAGCTAAAACATACCAAAATTTAATTTCAAAGTGAACTATCCCTTTAAGGGGCTCTGTTCATACTGGGGCCACCCTGGATGTTTGCTGAGGCCCCCTAGTGGGCTCCGGTCCCCTGGTGGAGAACCACTGCTATAAAGTGCATTAGCAAACTCCTTTTTCAGCGGCACTGGTTCCGTAAGTATTTTTTTACATTCATTTTTCCCATATAGGGATTTAAAAAAGACTTTGTTAAAGAGTTATAAACCATGAACCAATCATCTATGAGGTGAATCACAACACTATAAACTTTGATTTGAAGCAAAAAAAAAAAAGAATGAAAATCAGACAAAAATATATAGGTACAAGTTAATAGGCTCTATGCACGAACGCTGCTAACGTATTTCCGGTAGGATCTCAGCCAGTGTCTTTACTTCCGCATAGAGCGTTCTATGGCGAAGTGTATAGCGGCAAAACTTTAATAAAATTCATTTTCTCAGAAACGGAGACAACGATTTTAGAAACTGATTCGCTTGTCGGATTTCGCGCGATATGAGAGAATACTCACCCTCAAAGTTGTCGATGTAGCTCGAAATTGATAATTTAAAGCCCTTCTCTTTCTTACTCTTATGTGTGACAGCTATAACTGCCTCACAATATTGTTAACATCATTCACGTTAACTGCTGAAAGTTCTTGTAAACAGCGAGTGTAATTTGCCATTATCTCCACCTAATGCAAAAACGGCTTCCGACGCAGCACCGGATGTAACTGGGCGGGCTGAGACAAAACGCGGAAGCGATCGTGCATAGAGCCTATTAGGAAAAGAAAAACAATCCCATGAAGCTTTGCAAACAGCATCATGGGTAATGTAGTTTTTCACCAGGAATTTCGGTGTTAAACGGTTATTTTAAAATTAAGCTTAAATAATGCGGGCTGACGTCTTCAACAGAAGCAGATATCATCGTTTATCAACCTCGTAGTTCACAGTAGTTCTGTTTTTAATGGTTTATGAGTTGTCGTTCAAAATAAATTTCCCTATGGAGAAGTTGTATTTCAAGCTCCATTGACATATTATTTTTTTTCTCCATACTATGGAAGTCATCAGGGCCCATCAACTGTTTGGTTTTCATATTCTTCAAAATATTTTTTGTGTTCAGCATACAGGTTTGGAACAATACATTTTTTCTGGGTGAACTATCCCTTTAAGCGTTTTTGAATTACCGGAGTCTGTGCGTGTCTCTCAACAGTGTTTGGGAGCAAAATCACTACTAATACCAAAACTGTAAGTTTATCTGCATCAAGAACAGCGCCGTTAGTAAGAAATGTCATGTAGCTTTTAAGTTGCTAAACTATTTTACTGATAAAACTGTACGTCTGTACATGTGTGAGTTTGAGTGATAGAGAGAGCGGAAGAAAGAGAGTATGCTTTCCGTACATGATAAAACGTAATTTTGTGGCAAAAAACATGGAAATAATTTGTCGGTTGTATCCTATTGTTTACTATATTTACTTGCCTGGTCAGTGTCATTGTGGCTTTTGGTTATTTTGCTGTTGTAGGCTGTAGGACCTTTGAAATAATTTAAATCATTTGGCAAAGTGATATGGACATGAAATGCAGTCAAGACCTGCCTAGAACTACTTTAGCCATGAGTTTTCCTGAAAATAATTGCACACCGTTCATCAACCAATAAGATTCAAGCATTTACCTGCCAGGAAGTATAAATATAATATAATATTATTAAGTATATAGTATACAATGTTCAAATTAGTAAGGGCACACAGTTGTGGCTTTTTCCCAGACAGAGTTGAGTGGCTTATTAAATGCCTTTTATTTAGATAGAATCTTGTTAGGATCCAAATAACTCAGACCAGGCTTGAGTGGGCCAACTGTGTTCATGCACCTCCGTGTGTGCCGGCATTTTGTAAACAGAAGGGCTCAAGGACTTGTAGTTGCTAGGAGAGAGGCCAGCTGATGCTCGCCTCCCACGCATAGAGCAACTGTGTTCATCACTGATGTAGTACGATACAGAAGGCCACCAATATCACTCGATTCAATTAGAGAGATCACTAACAGGACTGCTTGTTTTAGGTCAAATTAGACCCACACAGATCTACCGCTTTTGTCAGAGAGCAGACAAATTTCCCCAAACAAATGATGTGTTGATTGTGGCAACATTTGTTTCACAACAGGAAGTGTTATATGAAGCTATATTGTTGGCTGTTTGTCATAAGTAGTTTTTTTTATAGAAAAAAATGAATGACTACAGTGGAGTCCGGAGCATTTTTTGCCTAAGATATAATGTTTTGAATGGGTAACGCACTGTGAATCTAATTTCTAAGTCAACTGTACTGTTCCACATTGACGGATTCATCATGATCACTTTGCAAAAAAATAAAAATCCATGTCCTTTTTTAAATAGCTGTCTGAACACCAACACTTTTCCCTAGAGGTAATTTATTATATGTAATTAAACAGATATGCCACGTGCCATTCTAAACCTTTATGACTCTGTTTTGTTCATAAATTTAAAGTCAGTCAGGTCCAAAACAACACTGAACCCCATTAATGTTTATCATATGAAAAGAAAAAAAAAAACACTTTTGTGTTCCACAGAAGAACGAATGTCATACAGGTTTGGAATGATGACAGAATTAAAATTTTTAGTGTAAACCAAGTCATTTTTCTTCATTACCTCATGCATGTTTCTTTGTGGTTTTGTGGTTGGTTCTGTACTGCGGCAAAGCATTTTGTTAAGGTGACGCAAACATCTCGCATGCTGCTTCTATTCCAGGTGGCTAACCTTTCCATGTGCATCGATTCTTGTTTGACTTCGTAAACTCTTCACGACACCGAATTTCTTATTTGACAAAAAGAACTCAAATTATTCCACTCATAAGCCTGTGAAATAATCTTCCTTAAATAAATCTAAATTACAGAAGACAGGAAGTCAAAAGATTATCGGAGCATGTCGCACAGAAAGAGCGAGAAAACGCTGGCATATGCCAAAGCACCTCTTGACAGATAATAAGGTTTCTCTGTGTTAGGAGCCATTACAGGTCAGGACCCCCAGCAGCATGTCATGATGACTTCTAATTGCAATTTATGTAATAAGTGGGAAAGAGATTTAGTAACATGGTCGAAAAGGGAGAATAAATGATTAGGGGCTTGGCAGAAATGACAGTTTTCAGTTTAGTACCCCGCTCACTCTCTCTCTCTTTCTCTAGCTGTGGCTCACTCAGCAATTAACTCAACGCCCATTACATCCTCAGTGCTGATCTGACTGACAGGGAAAATGTCTATATTTATAATTATGGAGAGTGGAGTGACTGCTCCATCAAGCCTTTTTGTGACATGAAGGTATTGACTGATACGGTTGATGTCAGGTGTGGTATATTGGGGAAGTGCAGGTTGTGCTTTGGTTTGGTTAAAGATGCATTTCACGCAATCCAACTCTAAATAAGAGTCCATTTCCAGCTAATATATTTTCCATATAGTAGGGGGAAAAAATATGGTCAATTAGTGGCAAAGAGGAAATCCAAGTTTCAAAGTACTACAATATTTTGATATTGATTTTTTATTTTTATTTCACATGAATATTGGGGGAAAGGAAATTTACCACTATTCAGAGCAGTTTGTGTGAATGTAATAAACAGGGTTATTATTGTTAACTAAAACGGAAATAAAAATAAATAATAGTCATATAAAAAAACCGAACAAAAATGCCAAAATTTCTACTAAAATTAAACTGAAAATATAAAATAAAATCTAATAAAAAAAACTATAATAGTTTGTAAAAAATGTTGCTGTAAAATTACTGTGCCTTAACACAATTCAAACAAAGATTCAGCCATGCGTATAACTGAGTGACACACCAAAGTTCAAGAAACAAGTGAAAGATCCTAAGATCCTAATATATTTGGAATAATTATTCACTAGACTGTATCCACAAGAACCAAAGAATTGCAAATATTAATAATAATAAAAAAAAAATCGTATTACCTATGTCATATTGTTCCAAATATCGCTATCACATTATCATCTGGATATATGCTTTTATCATTCGGGAATATTTAGGTAATTTGATTTAAAAACAAAGTTTTTTTATTCTTTCTCAAATCTCAGAATCAAATGTTTATCTCTATAACATACAATGTAAAATCACCAGTCATCAAATATAAGGTGCACACAGAACTGAAATAAACTCGTTATGGAAATCAAAGGGTTAAAGTGGATGCATGCATCAAAGTAAAATAAGCATGCCTGATGTGAAACCATTGTTTGACAAGAGCCACTCATCAATCTTTTGTGGGCCTCTTCAGCCACTGTGCCCTCTCTGCATGCTCAATCTCATTCAGTCCTTCATTCACTGACCTTTTGTTAAAATTCATTATCTTTTCTGCAGATATCTTCAAAGCTAACAAAACTTACAATTCAAATGATTTGCAATTGGGCGCCTGCTTTCCCATGGAACATGTGCACTATTTGCTAATGCTCAGGTTCATGATGTAGTGGGTAATGCAAAAGGTTCATTTCATATGATAAACTATCTATCTATCTATCTATCTATCTATCTATCTATCTATCTATCTATCTATCTATCTATCTATATATATATATATATATATATGGTGAGTAAGACTGGCTCTGACAGCTCATCTTTCCAGCACAAACGTCATTGTGCAAGGCTTGTTTATTTAGTATGTGGTCAGCAGGGATGCATATTAAATATCTGGAGAGAAAAAGTCTTCGTTTTGTTGGCTAATTCTGTTTGTTTTATATTCATTGTGATTGTGACTTTGGCAGCGATTTAAATCCCCACAGCGAAGACGCCTTTTCTGTAATGACACTTCTGAGGACTCTGCAAAAAGGTCCTGTTTAGAATGTTGTAGTTTTGCTGGGTGAAATTCAAATAACAATAGGAAGCATATATAACAGGGTATGTAAATGCCAATACCCCGATAGAAGTGTGAAGTAAAGTGTTTTGGGTTGGGCCTGCACATCTATTCTGTTTGTTCAGCATTTAACTGCATCATATTGATTGGTGGAAAGGATATCGAGTGTGAAAGAAAATGGGCCCTAAATGCTGTTATTTTCTGTTTGATCAACCAAAATGCATTAGTTTAAGGCACTTATCATCTTATTTAGCAAAATAACAGTTAAAGTATTAGTTCACAGGTCCTTCTAAGCCTGTGTGATTTTCTTTAATGCAAAAGAAAAATGGTATTTTGAAAAATGCTTCAACTGTTTGTGTTCATACAATGAAAATCATCGGGGTCCAAAACAACTTTGACTTTAATTTTGGACAAAAAAGTACAATGACACCTTTCCCCCTCAGAAGAAAGAAATGCCAATCAGGTTTAGAATGGCATGAGGGTGAGTAAATGATGACAGCATATCCATAACTATCCCTTTAAGGCCTTGTAAACGTGTTTGTGGGCTGGTGATAGATGCATAACTTCAATGATTCTTTATCATATTTATTTTAGGCTGTTGATGAAATGATGTGGAAAGTTGTTTGTGATTTATGTATGTTTGTTTGCAGGTGTGTGCATATATTGTGTATCTTCTCCATGCTCTGTCTCTTGTCTGGAACCTACAAGACATTTAATTTGAGGCCTTGGGAATCCTCTAGTGACAATGTGCTCACAAAACATGTAGAGTCACAGAGCCCTCTGCAGAGCATTGATAAATCTATAAGAATTATAAATCATGCCTAGAACTTGCATTTGAAATAGAAGGTAAATTCTGTACCTTCAAACAAACAATTGATGTTCTATTGACTTTCTATTTCTAAGCTCTTTCTTTTTCTATAAACACGTATGTGCAGATAAATCCACGGAGAGTAAAAATTTGTTTTAACGGTTGTATTTCACACCTTCATGAATATATATATATATATATATATATATATATATATATATATATATATATATATATATATATATTATACATTAATTGTGTGTGTGCGTATTTTATATATATATATATATATATATATATATGTGTGTGTGTGTGTGTGTGTGTGTGTGTATAATATATATATATATATATATATATATATATATAAAATATATGCACACACACAATTAATGTATAATATATATACTGTATTTATATATATGAATGTGTGAAATACAACCAGTAAAACTAATTTTTACTCTCCGTGGATTAATCTTCACATACATGTTTACAGAAAAAGTGCTTTAGACAGAAAACATTGCTTTTGCATAGATGTTTATCAACAAGTGGCATGTTTAGTCTTTATAACATCATGACGAAGCACGATCATGGCAGTATGTAAATAATTGACATGATTACAACACCCTCACATGAGAAATTGCCTATTCGTTATGCCGGCCAGGGCTTATTTTTGATACTTAACTGGGAAATTGAAAAGCAAACATCAGAAAACATATTGCAACACTGCCAGGGGCGGTCCCTCAGCACCCCAAATAAAAAACAACAAAGTGCACCTTTAATTATTTTGTGTCTCCCAATAACAACTTTAATTGGCTTGTGGAGGCAGGCAGGGACTGTGGAAGCATAGCCTGCGTTCAGTTGGGACTTGATGAGGACGGATACTGTCCCCTAATGGCTCACATCACTAGTTCTACAGTCACAGGCCGCTAATGACTCGCTTGTCACCCGTCTCGTTAGCAAGGGGCAGACCTCGGCAGGCCCTCCCCTTGCCCAGTCGCCAGGGACAGGCCTAATTGGGTACTGGGTGTGGCTGGATTTAGGGCGGATGGTGGTCACTGTTGCGTACACTTGATAATAGATTCCCGGGAGATTCCATTAATCTACAGTTTCAAACCTGTAAATTGAACACCCGTGGTCTGGCCTTTCTCTCGCCGCCCCCAACAATTTGTACTCTTTTGTTCAAATGTATGGAGTTATTTGTTTTGGACACAAGTTGGTTAGTTCTTTCAGCTGGCATCACACAACAACTCTGCTGATTGAAGTTTAGGCTATAGATTTTATAATTCTTTTTATAAAACGTATTCAGTCCTCTACCCAATAACTTCCAGGCGTCCCTCATAAAAATGCATGAATATGAATTAAGCATATATTAAATGTGTTTCATTTGTACCTGCTCTCCAGAGGACTTTCCGTCACAATATTATGTCAAGGAATGTCTATAGGCCACCAAAGTATGCTAAGTACGATTCAAATCGTAGATTGAATTTTCTGTCCCCTGAAATTTTTCTTTCAAAAATCACTATGGAAAAATCTGTTACTTTAATGTGACATTGACATCAGAGAACATTCTTGACAACGGAATGGAAATATGCTATAGGACCAACAATAGCTTTATTTTAATATTTTGTAAAACCAAATGTTCATGTAAAAATAATTTTGGGAATAAGTACCTGTCTCTTTACTTTTTTGTTGTTGTTTTGTTTAGTTTTTTTTGGTCTCACTTACAGATTTGCCGCATATTAAAATCTGGACCATTTAGCTCTTGATCCATTTGATGTTAATTTGGCTCAGGTTTGTGACATCATTCATTTGAAGGTATTGATTGTGTTGTGGCAACAAGATCTATCTTGGTCTCATCTTAAATAAAAAAAAATAAAAAAACATATATAGGTCAACAACATGCATTTCTGTTTTCACATTTGTAGTAATGGTTAACTACACTGCACTGCTTTACTCCATTCTCTACTGAACATTTCCTCTTTGAAATGATTGCTGGCCTCACTGGGCCTTCTGTGCAAAGCATTTTTACAAAACCTTTTCTATTTAGTGTCTCTAGCTTCCTGATAATTAACCCAACTGTGTCTGGGACATCCAAACACTTGTATACTTGCAAAGTATATTTATCTAATTTATGCATGTTATCATGCAACTCTAACTTCTTTGGAATGACCATTGGTCTCTAAGGATCCCTTAATGATGGTATTTTTACCAAATAAAAATAATTTTCAGTTTTCATACATAGACAATTCTGTAAAATACGAGAATTGCTGAAAAATCTGAATACTTTAACAGGCCACTGTATGTGTGTGAGAGAAAATCCTCTGATGAACTGGGTCAAATGATACAGTTATACTATGAAGAAAATATTTCTTCCCTCTGTACTCATTGATGTCTCACAATAAGTGAAATGTTTGAATTTAAATTAAATACATTTTCTTTTGTTACGAACTGAATGCTAGAATGAAACAGCTGACAGTCACACACTACAGACTATGTGTATGAGGGTTTCCGTGACCTGTTTTTGGGCTGTGGCAGTGGTATTTTGGTGTGTGTTTTTGTGATATAAATGAGCTGTTTACGTGTGAGTTCTGTGAAACCTCTTAAAGGCCCAATGCATTATTTATTGCATTTCATGTTCTTTTTTGTGACAACATGCCCCTATTGAATGAACTGCTGTTAAATGAACAATTTCTTTTAGCACAATAATGCTGGAAGTGTTCAACTTTTTTTTTTTTTTTTTTTTAGCCCAGAGTAAGTGCAGAAAAAATATATATACGCTTTATTCTCCATAGAAATTCACTGGAGAAAAACGTGACTCGTCACAGTCTCCTCTACATTACAGCTCTTTAAAATCCCATTTTGAAATATTTATTTGGCTCTTCATCATGGCTCTGCAGTACACATCTTTCAGTGTCATATTTGGTGGTCTAATTAATCTCCACAAGGGAGAAATTTGCCAAAGAGTCTGTCACCCGGTGGCCATTTTGACAGGTCCTGTCAGGGAGATACGAAGCCGTATCATAATCCACGAGTTTCAGTTTCTGCTCTCCTCTGCCCCAGCAGACAAATAAACTGAGACATGTTTTCTATCAGAAACCAGAATAAAACCTGAAGCTTAGCCTTGAGAGACACACAGTACATACAAGCATTGTCAGCATACATTCACTTAATAAACATAGGTATCTAAGTGAAAAGAAAAGTTATTTATGACCTTAATCACCTGACCTTCTCAGTGTCTCAGTTTCGTTCCTGAGCTATATAGAAGACACCTTGAAGTAAGTAAGAAAATAAATGCAGTGTTCAGAACAGATAACATTCAAGCTTATAAATGAAATTCATGAGGTCAGACCACAGCAGAACGTGGTATAAACATGGCAACGACAATTCACTCCATGCCTCAATGATAGCTAGTGAAACTGAAAATGTATGTTACACACTAGTAGCAATTCCCATCCGGACAACCAAACCGGCTTCAGAGAAGTCTGCTGGCATAGATAAATGCAAAAGATTTTTTGTTGCTGTATTTTTCCTAATGCATTCATGTTTTAAGGTTTGAACTTTAGCAGCTAAAAGGTGTCAACGTTGCTGCTATCCTGGAGTGTAACAACAATGAAATAATCCACACACACACACACACACACACACAGCCATCTGGCGTGTCTGTCAGAGGACCTGACAGTCTTACCAGATATCACAGAGGGTGCTGTATGATGTCATGCAAGAAACAGCCTCCAAAGTGATTTCCCACCCCCTCCTATGCATGGCACTATTATAAACCATGAACACACTGGCTCTTTTGACATATACACTCCTTCTATAGGAGACTGAATACATCTCCATGTTTTATCACCGTACAAGTACGCAGGCTATGGATATAGATATTACTTTGTGCCTTTGAGGGCATTTTTCTTCTTTCCGAATGATTGCGATTATAATGGCCGAACTATAAGAGCAGCATTATTAGCATCTGATACCACATTTCCAGCATATGTGTGACACTATTATATCTCCCCTCGCTTCATAGGCCTCACATAGCAGCACAACTACAAACCATTTTTGTGTCTGAAACAGACCATTAAGCCAATTAACATAATGTAAAGCGGAATAAAGGGGGAGGGGCCTATCCTTCAAGCACAGGTCTCCCATGAGTAATAGGTGTGAATATTCGCTAGCATCTCCTCCTGTACCCCCTTCATCCCTGTATACAGCTTTCTCCCCTGCCAATCGATCCCCCCCTCCCCACCCAACCCCACCCCACCCCACCCCACCCCACACCACCCCACACCACACACACACACACCTTCCAACAAACACACACTAAAGCGCCTAGCGCACTCCTGGCATAGTGTATATAATATGTAGCTAGCTAATTGCAAATCATCTGTGATGTACACGACTGCTTCACTAATTGCCGCTGGAAGCTGTGCTCATTAACTGTTCTCATCTGGCTCGGTACACAAGCTAAACAACCTGCAAACGATCCAGCAATTACTGTTATTTTACATCGACGACGACGCCAGGCGTGCATGAAAATAGCTGCTGTAAATAACAAAAGACATTTGGCTGCAAATGTCTGAAAACGCGTCGCCGCCAAAAAAGAGGCTCATTAAAGACTAGTTATTTATTGAAGAATATTTTAACAATAGACGCAAAAGCAGCAGGGCGCTCCGGAGGGACTCGCCGAAGGCTTTCCTGAGTTCGGTGGCACGCCCACGGATCATTTATTGACCAAACTGAGTTTTGTTGTTTACAAATAAAATGGTGGTATGCTGACAATGTTTGTGTAACATATGCCTCACGCATACTGTATGTCACCAGAAAGCAGCCTTACAACTGAGTGAGATAGTGTTTGCGTGTGTGTGTGTGTGTGTGTGTGTGTGTGTGTGAGAGATGGAACCAGAGGGCTAAGGTGAGGGAGAGAGAATGTTTTTAGACGGTCTGTCTTCCCTCTTACATTCATGCATATATTCACAGCTCCTCCAGATGCCTTTACATAAATTCATGTACATAAATGCACAGGCACTCTGTCAGGGAGGAGTCTAATGGGTGTTCATTATTGGGAGAGATACATGGCAAGAAACGCAAATTGGACCGCTAGGTTGTACCAGGCTTCAAGCTACTAACGTCTCGGTTGTAGGTTTTTTTTGTGTGTGATTTTTACAGAAAAAGACTAATACAGTAAAAATCTGTTTACTGTAAGTAACCTACCATATGCGATGAAAACTGATCAATGGTTTAACATCAAATAATTGTAATTTGACTGTAAAATACTGTCAAATTTATGTTTTTGCAAGTAACAACTATGAATTAAATACCATTTATATAAATGATTTTGTTCTTATTTTAGCGATCAGCAAAGTAGGGTGTTCTGGGTTACTATTTGTTATTTATTGCTTCACTCTAAATAATAAAGGTTCCAAGTGAAAATAGTTTTTCACAGTGATGCCATAGAAGAACCATTTTTGGTTCCCAAAAGGACCTTTCTGGCAACAGTTCTGAAAGAACCTTTTTTGCTGGTGTTGTCAAAGGTTCTTTATAGAACTATCAATGCAAATGAAGAACCTTTATTTTTAAGAGTGTTACACCCTGATGGTGTTGTCTTTGTGTATATGACCCTGCACCGTTTACACAAGTATTGGCCATGATTTATGGACAAACCACTTTCTCGGATTCATCTTGTGACTTTATTTTTGTATCACCTCGATTATTATGGTGGATATTATTTTGGTAGTTCAAGTTTTATATCACTTAATGAAATACGATTATAAGATGTATAATATATAGGCACCAATATGTAATCCTATAAAACCGTTAAAAAAAATTACATTA
The DNA here is from genome assembly GCF_965113295.1 of Leuciscus leuciscus. NCBI lineage: Eukaryota > Metazoa > Chordata > Actinopteri > Cypriniformes > Leuciscidae > Leuciscus > Leuciscus leuciscus. Next base: position 14,534,948 of record NC_138741.1, read on the forward strand.
TTTTTTACTGTGAATTTCTGTAAACTACAGCTGATGGAGTATTAGCAGAATATCTCTTAAAAATGCATTTATAGTCTAACAATACAGCCTCCAACTTAAAGAAAAGTAGAGCTATTGAGAGAAATTCTGGCGAAAAACTTTTCAAATCAGAATCTATTTGTGTTTCCCAGAATGAACTCATTCTCTAATATTGTCATTCATCAGTTCTTATTATTATGATATACAAACTTCAGAAGAATAATTGTTGTGCAATGTATGTGATTGTGACATTACTCTTTCTGTTCTATTGCTTTATTTTTTCCCACATCATGACATATTATGAGTCCATTATGTGAATTGATTTTCAAGTTGTGAATATGAAAGCAAATGCAAATATTGTCTCAGATGTGATTACCTGCATTGCGTCCATCCGCACTTCTAGAATTAGATTGTATTCAGAAACATTCAACAGCCACTCTCCATCTGGACATTAGCTCCATTACTAAAAAGTTTCTAAGGTTTGATGTGGGTCAATTAAAGCAAAACCTATTAGTGGGAACTGACTCATTGTGGCCGTCACAGTCAATTATCTCATTAGCATGAGTTCCTGGGTTTAGCCCATTATTCTCTTGTTATTTTCCACTATTTAAGCTATAGATTATGCAATAATGATGTTTCAGAAGTCAACAAATTAAATGTGAGTTAATGAACTTGAATTTGAGTTTTACTACACATCTTTGTATGAGAATTACTGAAAGTGCTGAAATATATATAAATGAAATTGCAGAATGACTTTCAAATTTTTCTTGATATAATAATAATTATGATCAGAAGCAGCAGTTTTATTTTGCCATGCCATAAAATAAAGATTTATTTTGACTATATAAATAAACAAAAACAAAAAGAGGAGGATGTGATTGAAATTAGAGATATGACATATAAGGATGAAAGCCTGTCAGTTACATTCCGTTATATTTTGGGCTGAGAAAAATCACATTGGCAATATGTTGGAAATGTCTGAGTTTGCTTTTGAAAACACAAAGCTTAATAATACACTCAGACACAAAGTAGTACTTCTTTCTTTCCCTCCCTCTTACCCTCTCTATTTTCTGTTTCACATACCCTTTTCGACACATTTCCCCATACAGACACGCACATGCACATAATGAGAACTCGTTTTAATGTGTTTATGGAATGTAAAGCCTTTCATTTTCTAAATCCTGTCTCTTAACCATTATCTCTCATTGTAACACATAAGGGCGGAGACAGGAGATATTGTGTGTGGGCGTACAACAGGCTTCTATGCGCAATCCTCTCACAGAAAACGAGAAAGAATGGTGAAGTGAAATTAATCCAAAAAAAGGTAGAGTCTCCAGCGGAAGGAAAGAGAGCACATTAATGCAGACATTGCTTGTAGACAGAAGGACACTCTCTACCACAGATCGTGATAATTATGAGAGAGAAAGAGAGAGGGAGTGCAGGAGGGAGGATGAAATTGCTTGATTAAGAAAGAGAGTGAGAAAAAGAGAGGGAAAGGGGGGGAGGGGTAAATATTCAACTAACCGTTTCATTTTCCTTCCTAGAAAATCGAACAGTATAAGATCTGTGCAGATGTGGTCAGACGCATGACTCCCTGTAATAACAAAAGAACAAATTCATCACTTTCTTTGTTCATCTTCATCCATATAATCTTTAGATTTTAAACTGAAATAAATCTGATAATATTTTTGCCCACCTGCTGACAGCAATCTCCAAAGGGAGGCACATTATATATGTAGATTAAGATTAGCATGCATTGCATTTTGGCTTTAACTGCAAAGGACAAAATGGAATTTGCTTCCATGAGGCCTGATTTAATACACGGCTCTGCATGAAATTCATTATAGAATCTCATTGGATGGACACATATTGAATAGACACATTATACCAGTGTAAACCTCTTAGGTTATACTTTGTGTGTATATATTTGTCCTGGAAAGCAAAAGCAATGGCCCCTAATCCAAATCACTTGACATCTCTTTTACCAGGACTTTACTATGCCACTTAATCCATTCGGGAAAGCACAGCTTGCTTTATACTATATATCCAGCTCAAACATATATGTAAGCTATAGAGCTAAATGTGAGCAGTGGCAGGCCGAGTGGGTTGTGAGCTGAATTAATGAAGCTCAGGTTGGAGCTTCATCGTCCTATGCTTTCCCACCTTTCACAGACGCTACCAGGGGAATCAATTTGAACAAATACAGAACATATTGTGGCTGGGTTCATTGCAGCGTTAATTAATGTAGCAGACGCTAAAGAAACTCTTGAGTACAGCGAGTCCCAATTATCCAGGGAGCAGCCAGGAGCTGATTTGCCATTTGTTATATTAAGTATTTGGAATTAGTGGAGTCCAGGTATAATTAAAAATTGTGCCACTTTCACCTGCAACATGTGGAAACTTGTTAATTCCCAACTTTTCTCCCCTTTCCCCCATGATTTAACAGATGGTGAGAAAGGAAAAAGGGTAAGCTACTGAGTGAGGGGAAAAAAACATGTTGCTATCTAATGTAAAGCTTAAAAAAAGCACATTTTGGCACCACTATTCGGATTGAAGTGAATGAAATGACAACGATTTTTTTTTATGTTGTGTATTTTATCAAGGTTTATCGTGTCAGTTAGAATGAACCAATCACATATCTTGTTTCTCGCTCGAAGGTTTGTTGGCGCAATGAGCTTTTCCTCCCCACTTTCGCTGTTTGTTTGTTTGGAGTCCGCCTTCACTTTATGTACCAATAAAACAAAACACGGAGGTGAAAAACTAAATAGTAATCATTTCGATCAACACGTCGCAGGACTTCTTCCTTAAACGTCTAGGGCGGAAACTGAATTGTATGCATTGAGGGAAATGCGTGCAAGCTACAACATCGAATCACAATATTTCTGATGTCTGCCCAGCCTGCGCTCGCGCGTAGGTGTGTGTGTGTGCACGCGCTTCCATTGGCCCGGGAATGGCGTCAGTAGGAAGCCGAATTCATTTGAGCATGTGTGTGCACGGTGACGTGGGGGCTCACTGTGAATCATAGGGTTGACATGGAAGACTTCAGTCACAGGTCATTTAGCACAGTGGGATTTCTGCTCCAGCACAGCACACACACAAATGCTGCTGTAAATACACCGTGCCTCGAATCAAATTTTCTGTACATTTTTGCCTTCTCAGAAAGTGTAATTTTAAAGCATCTTACCAGAAGTAGAATCTTAATCTTACATTTAAACTACACGCAGGCAGCTGTTAAAAAAAGAAAGAAAAAAAAGTGGGATATCATGGAAAACAAGCAGTGTTGTTTTCTAATGTGGACAAACAAGTGTCCATCAAATCACACTTTGTTTCGGAGCTCTCAGACAACAGTTTAAAATCCGCAAACAGGGCGCGCGCACGGCAGCGACTGTTAGCGTGATGAAGACAACAAACGAGACAAACAATGCGGTAAAATGTGCCACTGCCAAACAACACAGGATAGGATCAACAACAGCACATCTCGACAGAGACCAACCGTATGGTTGGTGTAGCCTATGTGTGCGATCATCTTCACAGCTGTTACCTTGCAGTCCAGGTTGTTTTGTGATGTTGCTATGGTGATTGTTCCTTTGACATTCCCTGAAAGATCTTTTCTATAACATAATTATGCTGGCTTTGAGAATTGTGCTATTATTCTGAGACACTATACAGTAACGTTATATCCTCCTAGATTTTTAAAGTTACACTAACATCGAGTCGCACCTTCAGACGATTCTCACGGGGTGTGCTAACGTTATATATTTTCTAACTGATTGCATTTACGGTTTTCATAAAAACGGACGATAAAAACTCACCAAAAATCTCATACTTATATTGACTAACTTAAATGTACAAATGAGCCAAGACTGTTCAAGCTAACTAGTGTCAATATCTAAACAGACACACTAACGTTAGGCCTTTGGTCGGCTTAAGTTGCTCTCGATGTCTTTTTCTATCCATCCATATAACTTATAACTTTTTAAACTTTCATCAAAGTCTGTTTACAAACTTTACTCATCTAGTTACCTATAAATGTCAGTAAATCAACAAAATACACACTGGCAGTGGCAGCCGAGGACAGAGCTGTGATGCTTCAGGTAAGTTAACTTATCATGCGGTAACGTTAGGCCTGTTGTGATTGTTTTTTTAGGCCTGTTGTGAAGTAACGTCACCTAGTAACGTTAGGCCTAGTACAAAATAATTGTCAATTTCTAATGAGTAATTTATCCTTCAATTAACCGGAGAGCTAAATCTAAGTTACATGTCACGTTGTTTATACAAGGCAACAGTCAAGGTTATATTTTATATCTTTTAACAGCACGTTCACAACCCTTTTCCCATAGCGATCAAGCTTAAATGAGCAATTCCCGCCCTTCTCACACTCCGCTCTTTCAAACTTATCTTTCTTTGAGTCTTTCTTTTTCCATGTCTTTATTCGTTGCCCTCCGGCCACTGAGTTGCCATTTTGGTGATATAACGTTAATAAGGGCTAAGAAAATAACAAAACCCCCGGTAAGATGTTATGCTGAGTTGCTTTGAGAGCCGCACAAAATTTCGACAAATTCCCCTCAAAACGAAGTTTGTTCTGAATTAGCCTCGCATGCCACAGGCGGTGTGTTTAAGTTGTTTATTTGTCGAAAACTACCTATGCAGTCACAGCCTAATTGACTAGTGAGTTTTGCCTTATGTAAAATCAGATTTAATCCAAATGCCTTTTCTAATAGGCATGTTAACAACACAAGATATTAGTAAGCAGTAGCACAAACAAGTCATATTAATGAGCGAAAAATATTTTGATGATACATTAATGTGTCAAGAGCTGTGGTTTCAAAAGGAATGTGTATAATTAGGTTTTTCCTGCAGAAACAGACTGAAGTCAAGACTGAGCTCTTGTTAAAGGCTTTAACATGAAACTTTATGGAGCACTGCCATCTACAGGCCAGATGAGGCATGATATAAACACTTCATACTGCCTCAAGGTTGTCTTAATAAATAAAAGGGCATTGAATAAAACTACATTATTCATTCAATTATTATTATTATTATATTTCGACGATTTGACTGTTGATATTTGTGAAATTTTATGATGCTATTTTAATTTTTTTTATGAAACTTGTAGGTGTCGCATGGAGTAAATACGTTTTAAAATACTTTACATCACATTACATTTAGAATTATTATTTTTTAATGTATTTTGTTATTAAATTATACTTTAATTTAGTCAAAGTGCGCACATTTTGAACTGCATTTAAAAAAAGGTAACTTTTGTGACATTTTGCGATAATTTTTTTATCGCAAAATAAAAATAAACTTAATTTGAATGGAGTAAAAAGAGCTCAAATTTGTTATGCACCTATTCAAAATTTGCTTATGAGTGGTATAATGTAAAGCTGTTGTGCATGCAGATCAGATATGAGGAAGGTAGCCACACTTACGACCACACTGTTTGCTAGGGGGCGCTGTGTACCTAATCTTGCTTTTTATATATAACTAATCTTTATTTCAGAGATGGATGCTTTGATTTGACATCTGATCTTGACTCTTTTGGACACTGAAAATGTATAATTATGATAGATTTAAAGTAGTATGACTACGGTGCATTAGTGTTAAAACCCTCACATTTATAAGCATGCAACTTCTTTCTAAATTTCTAGACCTCTTTTATACTACGTGATACAGCTCACTCTATCCATAGGTCTGATCCCCTGTTCACACTCATGGTTCACAGATGAAGAACAATCAATATCTGCAAATTCAAATGAGAACAGTAATTCGCACAAGGGCATGTATACATTGAAAAAAAATCACATGTGAAAATCATTACATCACAACAATTTACGGGTGGATATTCAAAAGTGCTGGATGAGAGGCGGGCGCTCCGATATGTATGCCTATAAGAGGAAAAACTATCTGTATGTGTGAACCACCCTTGGGATCCCTTCCAGACACCAAATGAAATTGCGTGACTGAGGTGTGCAGGATGAACGGACGGGGCTAAAGTGGTCATCAAAGAAGCAAATACCCAGTGGTTATAGGATTTGTCCTCTTGGCTCAAGCTTTTGTGAGAAAATAAATTAGCTTAATGGTCAGATATTACCTACTGGAAAGTGGCCTATGGTTTGCCACAGTTCACTGTGTTGGATCCAATTAGATGCTGATGACCTTTGACCTATATTTAGTTTGGATTGGTTGAACGTGTTTGTTTCTGTCTGACTCAAACAAATGATCAGGGATTACGGTAATGAGCGATGACCTGCTAACTCCATGCGATCAGCTTACATATAAATCTGTTCCAAGATAATCCATAAATCTTTCAAGTACACTAATTTATGACAAATGCTTAATTGAGTGCATTGGTTTAAGCTAAGGAGTTCATGTTTGCAGCCATCATAGTAATCCACACTCTATTTGTAAATATTGTGGCCTTTGTATGTGATAGCCTGTTGACTTCAAAGTATTGGTGCAAACACAGCTACTGTAAGGATGTGAATTGTGGCATGTCACTACAGCACCTAATACAGCACTTGTGAGTGATAGAATGTGTCAAAGGCCGGTCAGCCTTGGGACAGTGGTTTCCATCCATCCCTGGGTAGCCAGACAGTGTCATTACATAAGAAATGGAAAAATGTGGTGTCAAAACCCCTCTAAAACATTTTACATCCATGCCCATCTATAAAATCAAATATTTATGTTTAAATAAAGCAATGCGTATAATAAAATGTGCCCCTTGCCCACACTGCAATTTATTACATTTTTTTGTCATATTTTCCAGTCAAAAATAATAATAAAATAAAATAGAATAAAAAACTAATAATATATTTTATTAAAACATCCTCTTAACAAACTAGGTACATATTACATTTTCTGAGAAAAGGTAAGTAAATGCAAAATATATATACTCTGAAAAAAGTCTTATGCAGTGTTGCTTCTCAACTTTTTTATTTATTTAGTGGATTTTTTAGATATTGTCACTGGAAAACAAACAAAAAAGTTAAATAAAAAAAAAGATATACTTTTTTAAAGAAGATCAGTTACTTTTACTGGAATTTTTACACTATAACAAAGTCCAATTTGTAGTTTTTAAAACTGATATTTAGACGCAAAACTGCATAAGATGCTACTTATATTTGTTTCAATTTTTATTTACTGTTTGTATTATAAGTGCATTTCGTCTTATTGCACTGGCATCATTTTTCATAGTTTTGGGTATAAACAGTTTGCAGTAAGACAAGATACATCTTACATTTATAATACATTCTATGCAAACAAATCTTATACCTTGTGTAATTTTGCTTCTGTTTTTTGTAGATTTTTTCTGAAAAACACACAAAAAAATGAATTACAAATCTGGTAACTCTTTAGTTTAGGGTCCAATTCTCACTATTAACAAGTTGCTTATTAGCATGCATATTACTAGAATATTGGCTGTTTATTAGTACTTATAAAGCACATTTTAATGCCTTATTCTGCAAGACCATATTCTACATTCCCTTAATCCTACCCAATACCTAAATTTAACAAATACCTTACAAACTATTAATAAATAGTAATGAGGAGTTTGAGGCAAAAGTCGTAGTTAATAGTTAGTTAATAGTGAGAATTGGAATTTATATATCATAATCATTTTTAGTCTAATTTTTTATTTTTAATCTAATACTCTTTAGTCTGTAAATGTGGATTAAAGATTTTAAATGTATACTCAAGTGACTATTATTGTTATCAAAGAAAAAAAAAATCATATTATTGCTCATCAACTCTAGCTGCATAAAGTACATGTCTTCCAGTAGCACACTGTAATCATCTCTCTTCTCTAACTGCTTACAGGATTCACATATGACAAGGTACTGTGATTCAAGCCGACGATCTGAATGAAACATCACGGTCTGGAGAATGGATGTCTCCTATCATAGGATATAATACATTATGAACCAGGAAACAGATAGTGTCTAATGTCCAATCACACAGACAGTGCCAACACAAGAAGGAAACTTGACTTAGCCAATTGATGTAATAGTGTTTGGATGGCTTATGGCATTGAGCTCTGCCACATGAACTTGAGGCCTAACACGTTGATTCCTCACAACCTGCCGTATGAATATCGTCTGAACGGCAACATAAAAAAACGGAGAGGCAGAGAGGGTGAGTGAAGTGGCAAACAAAAGTCCAGCTGTGAGCCTGTAGAACCAGCGTCTAAATGAAGACGGAAAAGATAGAAAACCAAATGTGTTAGAATACCATAATTTACATTTGAAATGCATCCACAGCATATTACATTCACAAAGCGTTTCATTGAGCCTTCAAATGAGTATTTCTATGGTTTTATTTGTCTGGGTTATTTATTTATTGATGTTTTCCGTCGTCACACTGAATGTCAAATTGTATGGGGCAGGAGCTTAAGCAGTCATGCAACAGCAGGTGGTGATGCTTCTAGGATAGACAAGCTGCGCATATAGACACAAACTGCCAATCAACTGGGGTTTGTATGGTACAGTGAGTGTTGAAACTCGGAGACAGAATCACTCGTTAGACGAGCTCCAAATGTCAAACAGGCCAGACCTAATCTTTTTAACTTTAGGGATGTTGCCCTGTAAGGTTGGATAGGCCTATAATCACAGTTAGAGCTAAATCTGTTATTGCTTCTCACTCTAGAACAATTATTTGATTCTTACTTTTCTCCTAATTTGTCTTTACAAAGAAGGGGGGAAAGTCTAGTTATGTTCTTCATGTTGTTTGAGAAATACAGAAATAGGTAGAATCACATGATGCATTGCAGAGTTCAATTCCTATGCTAAAACACATGGCGCTTTTCTTCACAGCACATGACTGGAGTGGGGTAAAGGGATTACAGGAGTGATTGCTGGTTCCTCATCGCTATATGGGGCATTTAACAACCAGCTATATGTGCAAGTACGTACCATTATTACCTGACTGAGTGCACAAATGAAAGGTAAACTGGGTGTTTAGTTGCCTATTCTAGTGTTTCATTTATTTTTTTCTGACTGATTTTTGTAATTCAGGCATGGTTGAGCAAAATTCAAAAGTCAAGAAATGACTCCCTTTCAGTTCACAAGTTGGAATTTAAATTATATTGGCCAAATCCACAGGAAGTCAAACTGGAATATGAAATGGAGTGGCAGGAAGAGGAATTTACTGAACTGTAATTGACAGAAATTCAACACAGACAATGCATTCTGGTACAACAGTTAATGATCTCTATCTATCATCTATAATCATTTTTTTTTATGTAAGGCTTTATCAAGCCAACATCTTTGGTCAAAGTCTTGGCAAACCTCACTTTTACATTTAAAAATTAAAGATATATATTCAAATGACTTTTACTTTATATATTACTTTTACTAGGCTATTTAACTTTATGTAAAACACATTTTTTTTATTCTACTTCCAAAAATAAATTTGCATCCTGTTTGCTTCATCAAGTGAAATTCTATTCAAATTCAGGAATGGAATAACAACTTAAAAGACAATTCCGAATGGCACACAACTTCACATGGCAATAATCTAGAATTTTGCGCTGAATATTTAGCATGCTCATTCGTCAGGATCTTTATTAACCAAGTATGAATGGAAGTGTCAATTAGTTGGTAAAACCTCAGCAAAATCCGCTCAACCCCTGAGGCCATCTATGAACACAGTGTACAAAAGACAATAGCGAAAGTGTGACAGCTTGGATCTCCGACCAGGTGCACCTATGCTGATCAGCGTGGTTGAGACAACTCTATGTGAAAAATGTGGCCTGAGGGTGTTAAAAACTAAATGGAGACAGAACTGCTCTGTCAAATGAAATCACTAATTATGACTTCCACCAAATCCCTCAGTGCAGGGAACTGACGGCTCCTTTAATGGGACCATTGGCATAATGAGAAAGAGAGAGAGAGTGAGAGAAACTGTCTAAAAGGGGAGTCTAGCGTTGACTGACATCTTTGATGTCGAAACCAATTAGATTGGGCAGAACGGAGTGGACTCGCCGCTCCCCCTTTCCCGAGTTTATTATATTCTGTCACAGACGCAAGGCTCGATTTGTCAATTCGGTATCAGGTTGTGTGTGTGGCTGACGGGAAGGAGGATGTGGAGATTGACAGGGTTTGGAGGGCCTGGAGAACAAATGAGTGTGCCTGATAATGGGCATTCCACGCACCGTGTGACATTTTCTACCCAGCTGTCCGTGGGCCTGTCTAGCGTTTAAAGAATCGGGCCCTTTGTGCGGCCACTCTGAATGGAGGCCCTGAGCAGTTTCCCAGAGAGGAAACTGAGAGGCTAATAGAGCGGGTGAGATGTGTTGCCAGGTTCTTTCATTATGTCCATATTCCAAGGGTTGTGTTAACGAGGCGCCGCCTCAGGTTGAGGGTAACAAGCTGTCTATCACTCTACAATCACATACATGCACAGGCGCTCACACACACACACACACACACACACACACACACACACACACACACACACACACACACACACACACACACAGAGAAACACAGAAAGGGGTGTAGGCAGAAAGAGTCCCGGTGCTAACAAGGGCCACAAAAACCACTGATGTTAGGTCTAGAGTTCGGTGCCAGTTCAGTTAGTGCTTTTCGATGGGCTTCAGAACTATAATGTACATGTCAAGAGGAAGGCACGGCCCACATGAAGCAGAAAGATTCACAGTAGCAGTGGCTTTGAGTAGCTGTGGTAAATTCAATGGAAAATTCTATTCAAGTTGTCACGAGCTGACCTATTTTTGTATGAAAAAAAAAAGCTAACAAAATGCTGTTAATAATGTAAAATGGTAGAAAGCTGAGAATGATAGATTTAAAGCTGGTAGAATCGAATGGACACGAGGAAGCAGTGATTGACTTAAGAAGTAGTGAAGACATTTAGCCTTAAAGGGATAGTTCACCCAAAAGTGAAAATTCTGTCATCATTTACTTACCTTCATGTCAATCTAAAGCTGTTTGACTTCATTTCCTCTGTGGAACATTGAGCTTTAAATCATACAGAAGGAGTTTTTTTGAAAATGTAAAAATGCTGAAAGTTTTCTGTGATTTTCTGTTTTATAGGTTTAGAAGTAGGGTTAGTGTAAGAGGATAGAATATACCGTTTTTATAGCATAAAAACCATTAGGTCTATGGAGAGTCCCCACAAAGATAGTGAACCAGACATAAGTGTGTGTGTGTGTGTGTGTGTGTGTGTGTGTGTGTGTGTGTGTGTGTGTGTGTGTGTGTGTGCGTGTGTGCGTGCGTTCACAGATTTTCTTTTTTTAATATATATCTTTGTGAGAGGGACCCTGTTACTTCACATTATAATATTAAGTGCTGTGTTTTAAGCCTGGCCTATAATAATATGCATGTAGTTCCATATTCATGTATTAACATACTTTAATTATTATTGTTATACAGAGTATATACTTGCACCTTACTTTACATTTTTTACCGCATTCACATGGGAATTCATAAATGTCTTTTGGCAAATTGTTTATTCATATGAATTTGTACAATGTAATTCATACGTTTTTTTTATTACAATCTGCTTACGCCCCGCTGACAAATTAGCACTGGGGTAGACCTTCATGCTTACATTATTATTAGTTTTTCTAAAAATCATGATTCCATCCTCACACTGTATGAATTCAATTAATCAAATAGCTGAATTTTACATTGAAACTGTAATTGGTGAATCTCCCGCAGCACCATTTTCTGCTGACCCCTATTTGATTACCAACTGATATGATCACTGTACCATCAATTTTTACCTTTGGAAATTTACCTTAATGTACTACGTCACTATATGCCAAAATCAGAGTTTGTTTTGGAAAATTCAGCTCAGCTACATTACTTAACTCAATTTCTCCGTTAGTGTTGTCAGACAGTAGGCTACAACAGTGAGTGTACACACGTACATTGATTTTCAGGTCAGTTCATTCATGCATTCAGAAAAATATGCTTCCTGTGTTGTGAAGAAAAGCAACAGGAAAAGATGGTTTGGGAAATCCATTAACAAATATTTATTTAAATAAAATTGAACATTTACTTATGAAAATCATTAAAAGTCACTTTGTCAATTGAGTAAAAAAAAATCTGGTTTATCATTATAGAAATGCAATGAATAAATCACTATGATATCTTATCAGTTACAAGAAAGCATTGCTACTTCAATGAGAGTCAATATTTTTGTTTTCTTTGCCTTCTTCTCCTCTGAGTGCATTTGGGGGGCAACAGACATCCTCTTTTAGGATCTATGAAACATGTACTTTGCCTTGTTTTCTGAGTGCTAAATGCAGAGCTATGCTTATCGCATGAAAGGGCAATAATCAAAATAAAGCAAAACAACTGTGTGTGTGCAAGCAGCCAAGCAAAGATAGACCTTCAAGTTCTACAGTGTTATTGTGTCTAAACAGATACTCCACCTCTCTCATTTGCTGCCTGTAAATTTTTCAAGTCATCTGTGGAATCACAAGGGGAGGGGGGATATATAGTGTTATTTAATTTAATATTGCCTTGTTAACCATAGGCAATTTTCTGATTCTTAGAACTTGCTTTAAAACGCTGTTTTGTGCTTTTGAGAATTAGGTCATTCATCCTCAAGTCACACAACCAGCTGACACGTCTTGTTTTCTTCTAGTCGGGTGTGAAATTAAGATCCATTTTCAAGCTCAAATTAGAATGTGAACTATCCAGTCTTCTCATAACCAGTCTTCTGAGGCTGACCAATTATCCATCCATACCATAATAAAGAAACATCACAATTTATGCCGAAAACGTAAGTTTTGAACAAAGACTCTATTAGATCAAATAATGAGGTGAAGGGTTAATAAAGCTGTATCTGTTGATTTGGCAGTTTTTGGAGCTTGTTGAGTCGGGGGGAGCAGCGGGTGGGGTGCGCTCCCTTTCCTCTGACCTTTTACAACTTGCGTCCTTGTCACAACATATCTTCTCTCACCGATGACCTATTAAACTCCCCTAGCCTCAGTCATTCAGCTGCACTACTGTCAGTGTGCGTGCGTGCCTCTGCGGACACTAAATTACTCTATCCAAAGTAGGACACGAATAATCCTCCAATGATGTATCTCAACATGCCGGCCAGGATAAATAAATAAACGGAATCTCTGGAAATATTACACAAACACTTAAATCTGCAGCTTTAGAGCATTTGGAGTGGGGAATCATGAAAAGACCTGTCAATCATAACTGAATAGAAGTAATACTTTTGATTAATTTATTCTGAAAGGGAAATTTACACCATGGGTTGCTGATTTAAACAACAAATAATGAATATAGGCTATATACTATATCATATATTTATATTAATTAATGAAATAGAATATTACATGCAATATTAACAGTTTTAAATATATTCATTAAACAGACTATATCATGTAATATTATTCATATAATACTACTAATAATAGTGTTTTATAAAAATGAATTAAATATATTATATGAATTATATTTCTATCCATAAAATAATATAACATGCATTATTACTGTATCAGTTTAAACATTCATATTTATAATAGACTACATAATGTAATATTAATATAATAAGTATTTTATATAGTATTAAATATTGTGGCTAATATGATAAAATTAAATGTTGAGTGAACAGCCTCAACTTTAAAAAATGTTTCTTTTCCATTGAATGCACACTGCAAATATGGACTATACTAAAACTCTAATGCTAATTCCTTATTCTTGAAAACCCCCAGTTTATTTGCAATCAATGTGTGTACCATTTTAATTGTGTAACAAATATAAACAGACACAGATCGATTTCATAAGGATAAACACTCTGGGCAGTAACATTTATATCCTTTAGTATCCATTTCTTTACCTCATCTCCACCCTTTCTTTTTTCCCCCATCCCTTCTGAATGTGCGGTGACTCGCCCTTCACTGCACTTCTCTTTTTTTTCCCCCGTCAGAGTTTGCGTGCCGTTTCATAATGTTTTCATTGATGTCAAGACCTTGGTATAAAACATGACTAGCACTGCACTAATTCTCCCTGCGGTCCCCTGTGTCTTCCCTGGGCTTCCTCCTTCAGCGAGTGACACAGCTGCAGGACTATTTACCCTACGCCTTATTTCCCCTTTATCTTAGATGTCCCAGGATGTCAAAGGCTGTGAATATAATATTGATTTTATAAAGTACTTTTACTGTAACATGTCAGCTTGGATTAGGCTCAAGCGCTCCACGGCTCATGCAGTGAGCCGGGTTTGCACGCAATGTGGCTTTGCTGGGCCTCTCACTGAGCAGCTAACTGGAGCGAGTGCTTTATTTATTAAAGCGACAGTGTGCTGTGAAAGCAAGGACAGCACACAGCTCCCAGCGATCAGGCCATCTTGTGTACACAGCATTGGTGCTTTGTGTATACACTGTGCTTGGCGACAGAAGCGAATCAGAGACATTTCCTTTGCTGATACGTAAACAGACTGATGAGTTAATAGATTGTATTAAGCCCCAGTGGCACGGTCCTGAAGCAGAGAGAGCGGAGCCCTTTACACCTTGTCCTTCCCCCAGCCTCGTACCCTGCTCGCTCCCCCCTCAAGGGTTGACGTGAGTGAGAGATAGCAAGGTTTTTCCACACCACTGATACTCAAAATGTCAGCTTGGTGATGTCTGCTTGTTACCACACTAACTGTATCAACACATTCCCATGATCCAACACAAACAGCAGATCCCGAGGGTGCGTGTACAAAAATATACTGGGGGGACTCTTACTTGCTCCTTATTACTCTTGAAGAAGTAGGCTACCCAAGAGCTTGCAGGTGAATTTAACTGATGCGTCACTATAAACACACCTTTTATAAAATTTGGAAACTACCTATTTTTTGAGGCCTCAATCTCTCTCATATGTAATGAATCACATGTATTTTTCAGAATCATTTAAGGCTATTTGGACAAGTGTGAAAAACGTAATACAGCGTGACTGGGTTTATTTTTTTACGATTATAGTGAGTTTTTCTGTAATGTTTTGTAATTGCCGTCCCATGCTTCTGACTGACTGTGTTAGCCCACCCATTATGTGAACTTCAGAGGTATTTTATATAGGCTACATTGAGAAGTTGCAGTATGCATCAATGGGTAAATTGTGATCTGAAATCTACTCTATTTAGTATGACTCGGACTGCTGGTCGCTTCAGGAGAACTCTATCTACTTTAAAATGTTCATTTTTATACAAAAAATTTGTTTAAATTTATACTAAAATTTAAATATTATTTGGGAAATATTTTTTGTGTCTATTAAGTTGTTTATTATATTACATTATTACATTGTTTTCTACTCATGATAATACTGTGCTGTTAGATTTATTTGAATTACCCATTTATTTTATTCAGAGGTTTTATTTTATTTTATTAATTTTAATCTTATTTTTTATTATATAGCTCTAAGCACTCCCTTGCAGCCCCCCTGGAGTCCCTGAACCTCAGTTTGAAAACTCATGATTTACAACATAAAACATGCTGTCTAAAACTTTGGCCTTGCAGATGAAAATAAGAGGTTACAAATAAACAAATACGATCTATTGATCTATTACAAATACGATCAATGACATAAGGTTGTCTATGATTAAAGAAAAAGAATGTTGGTTTCATATGGTTTTGATTTTTTTTTATATCATTTTCAAGAAAGATTTAACTATTATGATCCTTAAAATTAAGTCAACATTTATAAAAATGTTCTTATACCTTGAATAGATGTACACATTATTTTCTAAAAACTTTTTAAAAATATTGTTTATTGTAAAAAATATATTTGACAAATATCATGAATTATTACATTTTAAAGTCAAATCACATGGCAACCTAAATTAAACTTGCATTGCCATAAATGGTCAAATTGCCTTCTCAACATACAGCAAATCTTTCATTAATATAGGCCTATATACATCTCTAAATGTGCAACATCTGAGTAGAATATAAAAACTATTTAATGTCACATTGTGTTTTGTTTCAAGCAAAAGTTTGGCGACAAATAAAAGGCACAATTTAACAGTGGATTTCGTAGATGATACCTAGTTTCACACTTGGCCAGATGTAAGCCATACACCTCCTCACGACGCCGCTGATGGAAACAGTGTTTGACAGACACCCTCGCATCAACAATGGAGCAGAGAAAAAAGGAGAGAGGAGAGATGTCCCCATGCCCTCCACATTCTGTGTTTGTTCTCTGGAGCATGTTGTATTATAAACACGTCCAATTTGGGAAAGCAGAGGAGGAAAGGAGGGGTGCTGTTGGGAGCTAGGCCGCTCTTCGCTTACCCATGCTTCATTACTCCGCAGCCCAAACTGTTCACCGACCCGCTCACCCTGGATTGCTCCCATGGCATGGGGCGACCAACACTGCCTAATAAGGGCTTAAAGTAGGGAAGTCATTGGTTAATCCAGGCAGGAATTCCAGCAGGGCATCATAGGAGTTGGACAGCTCTCCATGGCATGAGCTCTGATCCGTATTCTTCCCTTCATTAGCATGGGGCCTGAGGAACCTGGCAGAACAAATTAATCCACCTGCAGGCCCCCCTACCATGTTAAGACTCTCCATCTTCACAGAGGCTGTCATGGAAGGCACATTAATGAGGAGATCTCGAAGAGTCCCGCATACCTTCAAAAATGAATCATGGAGAGAAAAAGAAGAAAAAAATAAATCACCTAGTGAAACTTCTAAGACGGTCAAACAAATGAAGTCAATGTCCACCATTCACTCTACCAGAGTGGGGGAAAAGACGTATCTAGTATCCAACAGAAGTAACCAGTGACCCCAAGGCCTCATCTATAGAGCCCCTCACAAGCCCTACCACCTGACAGGCCAGCTAAAACTCTCAATATTTCATTAAAGCAATTAAGCCTCCCTGGACATATGCTCCCGTTGACAGAATCACTCACTGTTGAAAATGTCTGCACTGTAATCTGTTGCATGATTGAAACCATTAAAAGAGCATGAAAACAATTGCCCTGTTTGCACCGAGTCTTCACCCAGCCCATAGCTCAAAGCCACCCATGTCATGTCGCATTAACAGAGCGGCTCACTTTTGGCTGTTTTTGTAGGTGAATTTAACCACATCACACATCACGAAAAACATGTCTCTGTAATCCCCCGAAAGCTCTTTAATAATGTAGTGGAATTCAATTGAACGGCACGGAAGACAAGCCCTAAAATACAGCACAATGAGGGGAATGACCTATGGTTGCGAGGAGCAAAGGAAAAATATAATCCCATTAGAAGCCCGTTGATCCTGCTTTAACAGAGAATGGCATTTCTAACACTTGCTGATCTGGAGGTCTGGAGATTATGCACATCACATTGTTTTCACAAATGTGCTGCGATGGAAGGGCTAAACAAAAGTTCAAAAACCTGTACAACAATATATTGTGGTTGATTACCACAAAAATTAATTTCAACTCATCCCCACAAAATTCTGGGTTAGAGTGAGGCACTCACAATGAAAGTGAATGGGGCCTGTTTGTAAACTTGCTGAAATCAATCAAATACTCACTGCTTCAATAGTACAAATATAATATGTGCGTCAACATGATTGAGAAAATTAAATTTCTTACTACCCTATTCTTCATTGACTACACAATGCCATAAACCCTAAACCAACAGTAAAAAAAAGATTTTTAGCCATTTCTGACCAATTCTGTGACCTTTTGAAAGATTTTGGCCATTGTCCCTATACTACTACGGAGTGCCTAAAGAGACATGGTGGTGGAGAAAAAAATAGGAGATGGGTGGAAAAATAACAAGTCAATGCCTTGCGTTCCCGTGAAAAACTTTGCATTCACTCGCAAAACCCAAGTGAATGCAAAGTTTCTCGGCAGAACGCAAAAGTTTTCGTGAGTGAATGCAAAGTTTATCAGGGGAAGCAAAACATTTGCGAGAGAATGCAAAAGCATTGACAAATATATTTTCTTCCATCTCATATGTTTTTCCTGCTCCGTTTATTACAAATCATTTTATGTTTAAATGTGAACAGAACACTTCATGTTTTCAAGACAATATTTTTTTCTAGACACTTTTTTTTATTATGTCATTGAAGTTTGGCTGTGGCAATCAACACCCAACACATTTTTTATATATATATATATATATATATATATATATATATATATATATATATATATATATATATATATATATAAACTAAATATCCGTATTTCTTAACAGATTTTTTTTTTTTTTAAATCAGTCCTTCTTATGCTAATATTCAACTGCTTAAATGTCTACTTTTGTGTACTGCTAAAGATAGGCTCATAGTAACCTCCATTTTTTTTAAGAAATCAAGATTCACTTTTTATTTTATTTTATTTTTTATAATCAACGTTATGCAACAAATGCTGACAATTGGAACTGGTCTTGAACCTACAATATTCCTTTAAGGGTGCATACTGTATCTTTTGACCAGCTGTTATACACATACTGATTTTTCTGAGGCCATTTGTCAATAGAAGTTCATAAATTTCTTATTATACTGTGCTACTTGACTGATAGTATTTAAAGACAATGTAAAACATAAAAAAAAATTCTAGGATTTATGTTGTGTCCAAGATGATGGTGGGCTCACAAATTCAAATGCGAATACTGTAAGCACATGGCACCTAATTTGAAAAGCCAGATTATCCTGAGAAGTGCTTGCAGACTAGTGGAGCGAACTTAACATGACCTCGACCTCCCCCAGCAGCATGCGCCCCCATCACTCCCCAGCCATGCATGTGCAAAGGGAATGGTCTTAAGACGAGTCCCCATATATAATGCATAACTGTGTTGGGCCATATTTATGGAGCATTTACGAGAATGCAAGCACAGAGCAGAAATGTAGCTCCCCTCAGACAAGCTGCAGCTACATTTGACAGAGTTGTACAAACATGATTTGCAAAGAATCAAATTAAGCTGAGGGGAAAAACTGATGTGCACACATTAATTTGTGTCATGAATATACGTTTTAAGGAACAGCAAGAAGAAGTCTGTCTTTGCTGACAGCTATGGGTTTCAGAAAGAAATTGTTCAGTGCAAGAAAAACAGCTCTGGTATAAAAATGAATCATGCCTTCCACGTTCCAAAAACATTTGTGATACATTTCATGCATCAAATGTTTAGTTCAATGTCAGTGAAATTCTCATACTTGTTTAAAAAAAAGAAGAAAAGAAATATGGGTAGGTTAACATAAAAGACGAGAGATTTTGCTGTTGCCAATGGTTACCTATACTAGGACAAACACATTGGGATTGGGTTATTCACTCTATTAGTTTCTAGGCAACATGTTTCTGGACTGCATTTCAACCTGTCACACTAATGTTCTTGAAGCAGACAACAAACATATACACATAGCGCTTCTCTGTCAGGGGTTAATAAAAACAGCATTAGCTGCATTGGATTTTTTTAAACAGTATATTATGAACATGAAGCAGAACAAATATATATATATATATATATATAGCCTACATATTCATATATATATATATACATACTATATCACTGTAGCCTATATTATAAAAGGTTCTTTGTTTTTTCAAAAACACATTATTTTTCACATATTTTACATTGCTGCAGCACCTCTCTTCCCAGTCTGTCAGTAATGCTCTGGACTGTATTTCTCAATGTACTCTGTTTGGTCGGCTGGAGTACATTGTGTTGATTGGTCAAAACACTTCGATTGCATTTCGAAAATGTCACGCCCCTTAATCGCGAGGTTTCAACACACTACTAACTCAACTCAACCAAGCACCGTCCTTTTCCATGTTCAAATAGCAACATTATAAGTGAAAGAAAGTTAAAAAAAATATATATAAAAAAGCATAATAGGATCCCTTTAATATGCACATTTCCATTCCACTGCACTACTTCTCCATTATTTTTCAATGTAAACACGCACTAGACAGATGTGTATGACGTTGCGCTCGCATCTTGCGTCTCTTGCAGCGTCTCGCGCATGACATGATGTTCTAAAAAATGGCGCTCAAGTTAAAATAAGTTCAACTTTTAAAAGATGAGTCTTGAGACCTTGCGCTTTCAAACCCTTTCTGTGTGAACCAGCCTGAAGGGATCAAGCAACATATAGTGCATCAAGACAAATCCTCCACTGTAAAGGACAAGGTTTCTGAACAGATCCTGAGCCATGTTGAATCTTGGTTAAACACATATCTCCCTCATTCCTATTCACTTGCTCTGTCTGTGCCTTTCACTCATTTAGGACAACTCCTATATGATCATTAAATATGACCAATTTCCCCTTTGCTTTTTGTGAGATGTACACTGGCCCATATTCCAGATTCTCAGAAGAAATAGACGATTGAGGAGAGGGATGGATGGTTCACTGTTGGTAAAAATCTTCACGTGACTCCCTCATGGTACGGTTAATCCAGGTCTTGACATCCTTGAAATCCCACCTTCCCTGCTGGAGAGAGACACTACAGAGTCAACCACTTAATCTGAGGAAATCCACAGGAACTCTCAAATATGTTTTTACTAACATTGTCTAATCTCTTTAATGATGAGTTAACCCTTGTCCTGCAGCTGCTGGGCCGTGCGGCTTTGTGATCTTTGCTGGGCCTGAACTGTTCTTTATACACGAACATTCTCAGAGGCTCAATGCAGACAGACAGCACTGCAAAAAATTATTTAAATAAAGTTCAGCATTTGAATAAGAAATAATGTGTTGTTTCAACTTAAAAAAGTACGTATTCGTGCTTGCCTTAAAATATTAAGTTTAGTTAAAGGACAAGTTCGGTATTTTACACTTAAAGCCCTGTTTTCAGATAGTTTCTGATGAAATACAACGGTTAAGATTGAAATTTGGACACATGCTGCTGGCCCGAGAATTTTCGGTTTCTGTGGTAGCACCCCCCCACCTCCACAATGGTTGCATAGGTGCACTGGAATAATCCTTCCTAAAACGCATTAAACTTTCGTTTACAAAGACGTGAAACTCACCGAGTGGTCAGTGGTGTTCACTGATATGCTACCACAAAAATCGCTGCAAAAGATGCTTTCCAACAGGTTTTATCGTAGTTTTTGTCCAACTCCATTGACTTGTATTGGATGAAAAACTACGATAAAACGTACTCGGTTACTAACGTAACCTCGGTTCTCTCTAGAGAGGAAACGAGTACTGCGTAATATCTTACGCTAGGGGAAATCTCTTTTCCGCGAGATACTGAAGCCAAAAAATTATCCTTAATTTTGAAATAATGTAAAACGCGTTGCGGCAGCATGCAGACATAGGCGAGACAGCTTGCGCGCCTATTGGCTGCCCTGCGGCAACTGCAGCAGCCTATCGATAAGGCCCTATCGTGACGTCATCACCAATGGGGGCGCTTCGCGCCCCATACGTCACGTCCCGCCGAAACGGGCGTGGCCTGGGGCTATAAATATAGCATCGAAAGGCTAGCTTACCGGTTTTTCATCGCCGGAGCGAACCGGAGCGTGCGCAGGCACGGCAAGATACGCAGTACTCGTTTCCTCTCTAGAGAGAACCGAGGTTACGTTAGTAACCGAGTACGTTCTCTTACGAGAGGTACTCTCGTACTGCGTAATATCTTACGCTAGGGGAAACAGTGTAAAACGCCGTGCATGCTATGATCCAGCACCAAAGTCCCAAGGGCAGGTGCCCGGGCTCATGTAGTACATGATCATAAGTGACTCACAGAGAGCCCAGGAAGAGTGGCTAGAATAGCATCATTCCTGTAGTGCAGCATCCTATAAGAACAGTTATAGTGATGGTATTTACTCAGTCAGGGCGACCCTGGCCTGGACTGATGAATATAGTGGGTCTTACACATTGCCCATAGAGCTGCGCGATCTAAACGAGCGTTGCTCGCGCTATTTTGGTATTCTGGGCCGGACGTACTCGGGGCAGACAGTACCGATTTCTAGACTGAAAGCAGCTTAGCTTGCAGAGCGGGAACCTCTAGGTTATAAAACCTTATAAATGTAGACGGGGAGGCCCAGCCTGCCGCCATACAGATATCTTGCAAGGCAATCCCACTAGACCAAGCCCACGACGAGGCCACGCCTCTCGTGGAGTGCGCTCTGACACCCAATGGGCACTGCAAGCCCTTAGAGGTGTAAGCCAGCGCTATAGCATCGACTATCCATCTGGATAGGCTCTGTTTCGAAACGGCGAGTCCCTTAGAACGTCCGTAGAGTGAAACAAAGAGCTGCTCCGTCTGTCTGAAAACAGACGTGCGGGACACATAAGCCCTTAGCGCCCTGACTGGGCAAAGGAAGCTGGCGTCCTTCTCCTCGTTAGAGACCGGCAGGGCAGACAGGGAAATTACCTGGGCCCTGAACGGTGTATTGAGGGATTTAGGGACGTACCCGTGCCTTGGTTTGAGTATGACTTTCGAGTCATTTGGCCCAAACTCCATACACGTCGCGCTCACTGAGAGCGCTTGTAAGTCCCCTATGCGCTTCACTGAAGCGAGAGCCAGAAGAAACACCGTTTTGAAAGACAAGTGTTTGATATCTACTGACTGGATAGGCTCAAATGGGGCACCCTTCATGGCCTCCAAGACCGTAGAAAGGTCCCATATGGGGACTGAGGGAGGTCTGGGAGGATTTAACCTCTTAGCTCCTCTAAGGAACCGAATGACCAGATCGTTCCTTCCTAGTGACTGACCAAGCGTTGGTTTGGAAAACGCTGCTATAGCCGCCACATAGACTTTGAGCGTGGATGGGGCTCTGCCTTCATCCAGTAGCTCTTGTAGGAAGGAGAGAACCTCCGTCACTCCACAGTCCAGGGGTGAAAAGCCGCGTGCTGTGCACCAGCTGGAGAACACTGACCATTTTGAGGAATAGAGCCGTCTCGTAGAGGGAGCTCTAGCCTGCATGATCGTGTTTAACACTCCCTCTGGGATATCAGAGGGTACCCGTTGATGGCCCACGCATGTAGGGACCAAAGCTCCGGGCGAGGATGCCAGATCGAGCCCCTGGCTTGAGAGAGGAGGTCCCTCCTCACTGGTATTGGCCATGGGGCAGTGCTCGTCAGCTGCATAAGAACTGGGAACCAAGCCTGGTTCTTCCAGAACGGAGCAACCAGTAACACTGAGCATCTGCTTTCCCTGATCCGCTCTAATACCTGAGGTAGGAGCGTGATGGGGGGAAAGGCATAGAGCGGGCAGCGGGGCCAGACGTGGGCCAGCGCATCCCTGCTCTTTGAGAAAAATTCCGGGCAGTGAGCGTTTTCTTGAGACGCAAACAGGTCTATCTTTGCTCTGCCGAATGTCTGCCACAGCAGTTGGACTGTCTGCGGATGCAGTGACCATTCTCCTGCTGGAACATTGTTTCTGGACAGTCTGTCTGGTCCCACATTCAGGTGGCCAGGCACATGCGCTGCTCTGAGCGAGCGCAAATTGTGCTGAGCCCATACCAGGAGTCGTTTCGCTAACCTGTATAGGTTTCGGGATGTGATGCCTCCCTGGCGATTTATGTAGGCTACCACTGACATGTTGTCCGAGCGGACCAAGACGTGGTGTCCTGCTATTTGGGGACGAAAGCGCCTCAGCGCGTTGTCGACTGCCATCATTTCCAGGCAGTTTATGTGCAGAAGCTTTTCCCGTTCTGACCACTGGCCGAAAAACGGTCTGCCCTCGAGCAGTGCTCCCCATCCCGAGGTGGAGGCGTCCGTGGACACCACCTTCACACTCGAGGAAGTCCCCAGGCTTACACCTGACTGGTACCAGTCGGTCGCTCTCCAGGGTATCAGTGCTGAGACGCATTCCTGATCGACCTTGAGACGAAAGAGACCTGAAGTCCATGCTCGACGCGGTACTCGCGCTTGTAGCCAGAACTGCAGTGGGCGCATGCGAAGCAGACCCAGCTGGAGAACTGTGGATGCTGCTGCCATGAGACCGAGCATCCTTTGAAACTTCTTTAGCGGGACTATAGTGCCGCGGCGGAAGGTTTCTGTCATGCGCTGAATAGTCAATCTGCGCTGTAGCGATATTTGAGCTGTCATTGACAGCGAGTCCAGTTCTGTGCCCAGAAAAGATACTCTCTGACTGGGAGACAGTGAACTTTTCGCCCAGTTGACTTTGAGACCCAGATTCTCGAGATGTTCGAGTAAAATGGTTCTGTGTTCTATGAGCTCCGTATGTGACTGAGCTAGAACCAGCCAATCGTCCAAGTAGTTCAAAACTCGCATTCCCCGAAGTTTCAGGGGAGCGAGGGCTGCGTCCATGCACTTCGTGAATGTACGGGGTGCTAGGGACAGGCCAAACGGTAGGACTGTGTATTGATAAGCCTGGCCCTCGAAGGCGAATCTCAAAAATCGCCTGTGACGTGACGCTATTTGTATTTGGAAATACGCGTCTTTCAGATCTATTGACACAAACCAGTCCCCGTGGCGAATTTGCGCGAGGATTTTCTTGGTTGTGAGCATTCTGAACCTGCGTTTTGAAAGCGCTACGTTCAGTTGTCTTAGATCTAGAATGGGTCTGAGACCCCCGTCTTTTTTCGGAACCAGAAAATATCTGCTGTATAGCCCCCCTTCGCTCTGAGCTTGAGATAAAGGCTCTATTGCCCCTTTGCTCAACAGTTTCGCAATTTCGGTACGAAGTACACTTGCTACTTCCTTTTCTACCGTGGTTTCGACTCGCACCGCACAACGGCGGGGACGTCGAGCGAACTGTAGCGAATAGCCTCTTTTTATAATGTTCAGCACCCATTCTGATACATCGGGAAGCTTTGCCCACGCATGTGCGTGCATAGCTAAGGGTTGAATGAGATTGGAGCTCTGGTCGTGACATAGTGGCGACCGGGGAGCTTCGGTATGCTGTATTATAGACACCGCATTTGCAGCGCTCGAGGCGGGGAGTGTTTTGATCACAGCGGGCGGTTCGCCCGCGCTCGGCTCTCTCACGGCAGGTAGCTGAGAGACGGCGAGCGTGGGGGAAACCGAGGGATTCGTCATGTCTGTGAGTGAATGTGGGCGCAGGACAGCGGGCACATTTGCACTGAAAACACCATCGACCTGAGTCGGTTGTATGTGTGTTGGTTTCGTTTTTACAGAAACCAAGAGACATGCAGCGTGTAGTGTTTGTGGGCACTGGGACGTGGGCACGTTCACTACATTCTGTGCGCAATCGACATGAGTCGATTTTATGTGCGCGAGCCCTGTGGGGCGGGCTGTGTCTGTGTGTAGGAATGGGCACTGGGCAGTGGGCATTTTTACTACACTCATAACACCGTCGGCCGTGGCCGGAATACCAGAAAATACGCTCTTTACAGGATTTATCTGGGTCGCCGTGAAAACGGCGTTTGTGTACAGGCAAGCGGGTAATGCAACCGACTTGTTTACTGCAGAGTACACTGGAACAGTCGCATGTAATGGAACTGGACGAGCGGGAAGTTTTGGTGGAAACCCGGCCGCAGCGGGGCTTGAACACCGTCGTTTTCCTAAGCTGGCTAGGAAGACTTTGAGGCCTCGGGCTTCATCTCAACCTTCGGCCGAGTCCCACGCTGTGGGGGGCGGCGGCCGGCAGAGCGAGAGCGTGGTCTCTGGTCCCGGGCCTGTCGACGCTGTGAAGCGGCGGCGGGGGGCGGTGGCTGCGAGCTGCGAGCAGACGGCTGTTTAGAGCGGCCTGATGCGGAGCTAGAGCGCTTTGGCAAAAAGTGCTTCATGGCCTGCGACGTCTTTTGTACCTCAGCGAATCTGTCCGCGAAATCTTTGACGGACGATCCAAAGAGGCCAGTAGCAGAAACGGGGGCGTCGAGGAACACAGAGCGCTCCGAGTCCGGCATTTCTGAAAGCGTCAGCCAGAGGTGTCTCTCAGCAACGGTGAGAGAGGCCATGTTCCGCCCTATGGCCTGTGCAGCGGATTTCGTAGCGCGGAGTGCGAGGTCCGTAGCGCTCCTTAAATCCGCCACGTTGATTGCTTCCGTGCCTTCCTCGTCCAGCTTTCGGAGAAGGTTAGCTTGGAAGATCTGGAGAGTGGCCATAGTGTGTAGCGCTGATGCAGCCTGCCCAGCGGCGGTGTAAGCGCGACTGTGCAGGGTGGAAGTAGCGCGGCAGGCTTTTGAAGGTAGCGCCGTCTTAGTCCGCCGTCCAGCAGAGGGCGGGCAAAGATGGGCTGCTACCGCCTCCTCCACTAGAGGGAGAGCGAGGTATCCTCTGTCTTTGGCACCGTCCACCACGGAGAATGCCGCCGAAGCAGAGGAACGTAGCCTGGCTGAAAAAGGGGCGCTCCAAGACTTTGCCAGTTCTTCATGAAGCTCAGGAAGAAACGGGGCGGGTCTTGAGGGCGTGGAAACGCGGTCCCCTTGCAGAAAACAGCCGTCCAGACGGTTGCGTGTAGGCTCGGCGGGCGCGGACCACTCGAGGCCGAGGCTCTCTGTGGCCTGTGTGAGCAGACGCATCAGCTCAGCTTCAATGCTGGCCCGTTTTCCTGACGACTCGCGGGCAGAAGAAGGGGCGAGGTCCACAGAGCTCGCCCAATCCTCGCTGTCCGAAGCCAGGATAGAGCAGTTGTCCTCCTCGAAAACTGCCGCTTCTTCCTTGTCATCTCCGGCGGAAGCGGCGGCCAGCGGCGGCCACTGTCCGGGAGTGAGAGACTCGAGAGAAGCAGACGGCGAAGCTGGCAGGCGCACCGGCGAGCTTTTCTCGGTGGGAGGCTCAGGGATCCGCTGAGCACGGCGCTTTTTACGGCGCGGCGTCGAAGCGGGGGGTGCAGGCTCGTGGAAAGTTGCCATGCGAGTCCTCAGAGTCGCCATAGGCATAAGCTCGCAGTGAGGGCATCCGCCGTCAGCGAGCGCTAGAGCCGCATGTCCTTCACCCAGGCAGGAAACGCAGATGACATGGCGGTCCCCGTCGCTGAGTGGGGCTCGGCACGAGCCACAGGATGGACGAGACATCTTGAAAAAGACGCTCTGCTCTTTTAGAAAGGGAGTGTGAGTCGCGGCGGCGAACACACACAATGCAATGAAAGGATATAACGCCGGATAGCGTAGCAGGAACGGTGGTTGAAGGCGGCGCGGCCAGCGACTCCAGGTACCGAACTCGTCCCGCTGAAATGCTGTTTCCACGGCGCGGCTTCTTCTCTCTGGATCCAGCGATGCGTGAGCTCCGCTGAAGAGATGAAAAATCGGTAAGCTAGCCTTTCGATGCTATATTTATAGCCCCAGGCCACGCCCGTTTCGGCGGGACGTGACGTATGGGGCGCGAAGCGCCCCCATTGGTGATGACGTCACGATAGGGCCTTATCGATAGGCTGCTGCAGTTGCCGCAGGGCAGCCAATAGGCGCGCAAGCTGTCTCGCCTATGTCTGCATGCTGCCGCAACGCGTTTTACATTATTTCAAAATTAAGGATAATTTTTTGGCTTCAGTATCTCGCGGAAAAGAGATTTCCCCTAGCGTAAGATATTACGCAGTACGAGAGTACCTCTCGTAAGAGAACCTGTAGGGCCAGCAGCATGTGTCCAAATTTCAATCTTAACCGTTGTATTTCATCAGAAACGATCTGAAAACAGGGCTTTAAGTGTAAAATACCGAACTTGTCCTTTAACTTTAGTTTAGTTTGGTTGGATATTTAATTTATCTCAACAATTTTTAAGTTGTTATAACTAATTGCAGCAAAACATTTTACAGTGAGGGAATAGTTAGTCATATTACAGCAAATAGATGCATTTTATTCGGGAAAACACCGGGATTGATCAGATTTTATCATTCATAATGATAAATAACATGGCTCAACATTATTTTGGGCCATGTGCTTTAGAATTTTTTTAAAAGAGAAATGACATTTTCGTTTTAGCGACATTTTATATTTTAAATATATATATATATATATATATATATATATAACAAATAGATAAATAAATAAATAATTTGTTTACTATAATTTATTAGTATATTTACTGCTGAACATGTGATATTGATATGGATAACTGTTGTCATATTTTTGCAATTATTATAGTCATTTTATTGGACAAACAAGACTCTAAATACACTTTACTGTTTGTTAAGGATTTCTGAATCAGGATTTTTGATTTATTATATATTTTACATTTAAGAATCATCATTCCCTGTATATTTCATAAAGAACCCAGCACGGCCCTGACACTTCATGCTATTACAATTAGTCTGGTCTTTTAATTTAGACATTTTGACAAAATATTAAAGCTCAAATTGTAACAAATTAAAGCTAAAATGAGTAAGCTAACATTGCCTTTGGAAAAAAAATCTCTCCTTTGTCTTCAGGGAATGTGCAGGTGCTAACATGCATGCCTAATTGACTAGATAAAGCAATTAATTATGGAGGAGATGAATGATCTCATTTTCTTTGGTCTGCTGCTTAAACCTCAATGGCGATGCAGTTGCATATGAAAAACCTTGAGTAAATTCATTTTTCTATAGTTTTCTCAAATGCTTTGCAGTGAAATGTTACATATCTGGTCATTTAAACTGGTCATTGGTCTGACGTCTCTCTGATAGCGCACCGTAACCTTCATAGAACCACTCTACAGCAACAAAATACACCAACCCGACCTTCCTTCCGGAGACGGTTGCTATGAAACACATTTTTTCCCGTAGAATTCATTTACACGGCACACAAATATGTGGACAATTAACCCCTTTTGTTTTCATAATAAATTTGTAGATTTAATGGGAGCTCATCCACATGTGCTCCACATGCTCGAAGAACACAAAGCGGCCACATTGTGCAAAGCGCAACGCCCCATCCACTGCAATCATGCCCTGCTACCTGATTTCAGCACAGAGCCAGAGAAGGAGGATAAATTACCCCTAGCACAGCACAGAGCCTTAATTATAGCCTTGCAGACAAGAGAAAGGCTCATTGATGTGTAGATGAGGATGGACTATGCATGTTGCACTGAAAGAACCCATGTTTTGGTGATTCTCTATCAAAAGAACAGCTGGGTTGCCATTTTCTCTCAAATTAGATTTCACCAAAGCAATGCAATGTGAAACTAAGAGACGTGGTTTCAAAAGTTATTTTTCTTGTTTTGTTGAGTCATAAGAGCAACAGGAAAAGTCGATCTCGAATTATGTTAGTTGGCAGAAACGGGAAAGGAAGCAAACACCCCAATCATCTTCGCTAGGTTCAAAGGTTGAATTGAAATGATCTTAAATGAGACCATTTTTCAGCTCAACCTTTTCAGACCCGGCAGCAGAATAATGTTCGCAGAAAGATCCAGCTCTTGCATGCAACAACGTGAATTAATTATTTTGCACATTCAAACGACACAAGCGGTATTTAAAAAAAGAAACAAAGAAGTAAATCACGCCGACCCAGCAGTGGAGGAGTTTTTAGCTTAGTTGTTGCAGCTATAAAGTGAGGGAATGCTGGGTGAAAGGTGTTACCTGTGTCCAGAGACGTGGTGCTGTAGTGTAGGTCCTGGTGATGGCGGTCCAGCCTCTGTTTGTTTTCAGAGCGATTGTGTGGTGAAACATTGAGGTTATTGATACCCCAGCATGCCTCTGAGAGAAAAAGGCTCCACCCAATAGTGAACCCTGTGACCTGAGGGTGATGAAAAAAGAGACCCCCCCCATCCCATCTCCCTCACACACTCACACACACACACACACAAACATATGCATTGACTTATTTGTTTTTCCTCTATTCCCAAATGAAGGACTGTGTCTTACTGGTGAGACAGCGTTTTACCTTTGCAGAGTGTCAAATTATATCACAAATAATGATTCATAACTTGTTTGGATGTACAATAATGCTCAAATAGACATTATTCAGCATGGTAAATATATTGCCATATGGATAGACTGGATAAATGGCATTAAAGGTAGTAAAATCATTAAATAACTCTTACAGCAAACAACCATAGCCATGCTAACAACAAGACTAATGAGCGTCTATGATATGAAATGGCGCATATTTCCAAAAAGAATGTTTTCAAATGATTATATATGTTAGCAAAACTTTAGACAATCTGACAGACGGGAGGAAAGAAATCTGCAATTCTCTCATGCCCTTAGTGCCACTCTCACCCTGGATCCTTTCACATTTCTGATTAGCAGACACATTTTATCACTCTGCAGACAACTCAATTTTCATTTTGGGAGGGGAGACAGAAAGGGTGACAGCCCAGGGCCTTTAAGACGGCTCGGGGACCCCGGCGAGCCCAGCGCTGAAGCTGATAATTAGACTTTCCTGAACCACAGGTCAAAGAGACAGAATTATTTGGCCTGTGTAGACAGCAATTTCCTCAAGCCACACGAGATGAGATATCACAAGCTGTTATACATGTGCACCAGGAAGCCTCGAGAGTGGGGTCAGAGTCAATCCTATTCCCTACAGAAATGTGTATATTGAAAGGGCAGCTAACTAGGGAACATGATCATTTAATTTGACTTCTTTCAAGGGACCGTGTTCCTCAGCCATCAATTTCAAGGACTAGTTTGCAGCTCTTATACTCTGATAATAATAGCGAAGGTTTTTTTTGTCTGGAGGAGAGAGCTCTTCATCTGGGTTGGTGGTCATGTCGATTAAATGTATCAAAAGTGACAGAATATAATGAAAAGGTTGCTGTCCCCGGTGTAAGCTCTATCACTATCAAAAAAAGAGAGCCTGGGACTTTTCAGAGGTGTGTAGGAGTGTGGGATCAGGAATGCATTACACCTCTTTGGAAAGTCTTAGGATGCACATTCGTGACGAACATTTGAACGCTTGGGTTAAAACTCCCATCAAACATTGTTTTATAAATGGCCCTCCTCTCTAACTGTGAATTTAGAAGACACATTATTTACAATATACTATTTACATATTCCTGTGCCAACCAACGCTCTTAAAAATAAAGGTTCCAAAAGGGGGTTTTCACATTGATGCCATAGAAGAACCATTTTGGGAATGTCTTAGGAACCATTTTTTTTCTTAGTGTGAAGAACATTTTAAGGTAAAACTTTATTTTGATAGTCCACTTTAGACATTCTACTAAGGTAACTTTGCAAATACATGTCAACTACCAGTCATTAGAGAGTATTAGACTGTCTGCTTAATATCTACTAACACTTTATTTTGATGGCAACAGACATTCTACTGACTATTGCTGCATCCCAATTCATTGGCTGCATCCTTCGAAGGGTGCATTCAAATGCCGATTGCGTCATTGCTGCGTGATGAAGGCTCTTTCAAATTCGGCCTCTAAATGTGTCCTTCGTTTACCGTGAAATGAAGAAATGAAGGATTAATCCTTCACAGCCTTGCCTACCCCGGAATTCATTGCGCTCCAGTGATTCCGCTCCAGCCGAATTACACTTTTAAACGCAAGAATTGGGTTTCAACATACTCAAATATTTAATGACACAAATGTAAAAAAATAAATAAAAATCTTTTTAAAGTAATTCAAATGTTGACATACCTTGCTACGATTATATATAGTTTATACTCTTTATTATAAACATAAATGGACCATGGTGGACATATTTAGACAGTTTGTGAACTCAGACAGTTTAATATATAACTTTAAAAAAAGTCAAGTACAAAGGTTACTGTCACTCATCAACGGCAGCTGTCACAGTTGCTGGGCGACAAGAACAAATCCTCTGTAGGCCAGACCGTCCCATTTAATTAACAACGCTCGTTCCAACCTTCGTGGTCTTCGAAGTCTGCGTCCTTTAAAGGATGCAGCCTCTGAATTGAAACGCAGCTATTAAGTAACTTTGCATGTTACCTTATTCTACTAACTCTAACCCAACAGTCTACTAATACTTTAATGAAATGTAGTTGACATGTTAAAAATTAATGAGATAGTTGACATGTAGTTGCAAAGTTACTTATAGTTAGAATGTCTAAAGGAGACTATCGAGCTAAAGTGTAAGCCATTTTAATAATCTAAAGAAACTTTTCCAATGCCAATAAAAAACAAAACAATATTACATTTCATATGGAGCGTGATACAATCTCACACCTGTTTCACAAAGATGAACGGTTGAGTTGAAAGGGGAGAAAGTCGTGGCCGATTCTTCAAGATAGCCTTTACTGAAACGCTGTATTTTGTGAGACAGAGGCTGTTGCAGTGGTTGGGAAGGAAAACACAGGGACAGCTGTATAATTATACTATTTTTACTGTTGGGAGCTCGGTATGTGAGAGGAGAATTAGCATCACACCTGTGCATAATTGGCTAAATTAGCTTGCATAATGCAAACTCTGAGAAGCATTGGACAGTGGGGGAGGAAGTACTGTGTCGAAAATTGAGGGAGTTGTTTGGTCTCCCTCTGGAATTTAGTGAAGGGAGGAAAAGCATTGACTGTAATCTTATATCTCAAGTCAAAAGAGCATTCAAGAACCCCCTTGTAAGTGTTGTCAAACAATAAGCAAGTCAAGACCTTGATCTGGGTCTCCTGGCAGGACTGAAGCACTGCTCAGGCAAGAAAAACTGGCATGCAGTCCAGCACTTATTTGTTTTAATCCACTCCAGTGAATCTATGAAGAAATTGTGACTGCCAGCCAGGGCAACACAGGTTAGTTTACAGGTGCATCCAGTGACTGAATGCCGATTTAATGGGGGGAAATATGTGTACGCACTTGCTGAAGTAGGAAAAATCTCTAAAAACAGGAGTGTACCAGATGTATTAATCAGTTCTTATTACAGAGGCCAATGAGTTAGTAGTTTTCCATATTATACACAAGATGACGTCCTGACAAAACACAGCAGCAGTTAGTGGTCAGATTTGCTCAAAATCTACCATATGACTGTAAACTGTAATATTTCACAATACTTTAAAGCAAGTCCATACAAAATTAGTTCAGAACAGCCTAAAACATTCTTTTTATAATTATTAATTAATAATTGTATTTTTTAAATTATTTTTTTTGCAGAAAGAGGTAGGTAGTAAATGAATGCAAAAGTACAGATATTGACAGATATTGTTAATTAAAATGAATTATTAATGGCTACAAATCAGTATTCTAAATATCCTATAAATATAGTCTATGAAAAACGGGTACGCTTTTAGAAAATGTGCTCAATTAATATTGAACCGTTTGACATTTTACTGAAAAGATGGTTCTCAAAACTATGCCTTGTTCTGGTGTAGATGTGTCAAAATATTGGACAAACATCATAGGACATGGATCTTCAGGAGATCAGATCAGATCAGATGTCAGATTCAGAAAAGGGAGCTAGTTCTCAAGCGGACAGCACTTTGAACTGTTTTGATCTACTACCACCTACTGGTTAGTGATACTGATGAAGTATCAACTTCAAAATCAGGTGGTTTTCCTCAGCAACCATTAGGTGAAAAGCAGTGGTTACATACAACATATAGCCTACTGGAAATTTCAAAAGGCATGGCAAAAATGGTCATAAGAAACAAACACTAGTGACTTAATAAGCCCAATGGTCTTCTCACATACTTATTTGTAATGATATATGGAGCACACTTGTTTTTTTTAAACCATTCTCTATGCCTCAGATTATTTAAGTAGTCTATTGGAACTGAATCTTAA
The DNA here is from genome assembly GCF_965113295.1 of Leuciscus leuciscus. Classification (NCBI taxonomy): domain Eukaryota; kingdom Metazoa; phylum Chordata; class Actinopteri; order Cypriniformes; family Leuciscidae; genus Leuciscus; species Leuciscus leuciscus. The sequence goes on from NC_138741.1 coordinate 14,568,374, forward strand.
AGTATTTAAGCCAATCAGTGCACAAAAATATGCTTTGCACCAAATTAACAAAAAAATGTAAAGCCACTTTATGGAGTTGTCTCCAACTTAACTTTGCAAAGGTGGCACAAAAGCTGCATCTTAAGTTGCATATGACACACAAAAAGGTGCATTTAATGCTGCACAGAGGCAGAATAACTGCATTTACAGGGGGATTACAATTGCAGAAATAATGCTGAAGAACTAATGGAATAAATAGTGAAATTATTAATATATAAACAATTAATAAAATATTAAAATTTAAATAAAAATTAAACAATAAAAAATGTCATAATGTCAAAGTTTAAGGCAGCGCTAAGGTTGCGTCTCATGTTAACAGAACATCATGTTTTTATAAATATTACCAAAGTTTGTGGTTACTGTGACCTATGACTAGGATATTACAAAATATGACACAATACAGTAAGTTTTAAATAATTGATCTGAAATAGCCAACATAACGACACAATGTAGAAATATCACTTACTGTCAATGTGTGACTTGTACCTCATAAACCATATTTCCACAAAATCAAACTTCAAAAACGTAAAAAAAAAAAATTTCTCTGCTCACTTTTATTTTGTAGAATAAACGGAAGTTGTGTAGTGCGTGTCTTCCGCACCGTTTCCGCAGCACAGAGACCCTCCCACAGGAAATCCCAGTTTTTATTTGAATTCAACCAACCAAACTCAAGCAGAGGCGGGTTTTCACGGCCAGGGGGAATTTTGAATTTGTATCATGCTACTTACACTCAATCAAATGACAATAATATAATTGTATTAAAAACCCGACTACATAGGAGCATGTGTTTTTATCTTAAGGAGTGAAAGAACTAGATGAAGGTCGTGAAAAGTGTGTCTAATGGCAGTTACTGAACTAGCCAAGCCAGTAGCAACAGAACGCTAATTAAAAAGCTCTTTAAATCGCCATTTTAAAATTTTCGTAGTTTTTACTTCATGGACGCTGCCTAATATACAATAATGAAAGCGATGAAAGAGGAGACTACTGAAATAAAACAGATTAAGGACGACAAAGACCTCAGTAAGTTGCTTTTCTTAATAACTATAATCAGATAAGTACCTATATACCAGAATATTTCTTCACAATCTCGTCAACTGAATTTAGTGTCTGTCATTTAGTTTGTAGTCTTTGCAAGAGGTGCGACAACATTCCAGAGAAGTATGGGGAGAAGATCACCCTACAACAGCACAACCTGACTGTCCACTATTTCTGTCTGGTGAGAATGAGAAATCACCAAATTACATTTAACGTTAGTCTTCGGATTTTTCAGTGAAGTGTATAACGTTACTGCAAGCATGGCCATTGACGTCTGTTACCTTTTTGCAGACGCTGATGATGTGTTTTTGTGCAATATATTTCATTTTGGATCATCTTTTTTTTTTCTTTTCACAAAACTGTCTTTATCTCTTATTGTTAATTATTTTTTATTTTATTTTTTCTAATACATTTTACTCCTGCCACTACCCCAGTTTAATGATAAAAAAAAAAAAAACTACCCTAAATGATCACAGATATACTTGTTTCTACATGTTCTGTCAGCCACGAATATCTTATGCTAATGCAGAATATTACACCCTGCTTATTGTATTTAATTCACATTTGTTTTCAAACAGGAAAGTTAACTTCTAAATCTAGTTAACAGCTTTATCTTTGTATTATTATGTAGAGGAATTGTAGAAGGCATCACTCAAATCTTAATTCGTGCGTAAAAGTGTGTCAATTATTCTTCTATATAATTTTACAGCTGATGTCCAGTGGAATATGTCAGAGAGGGGAGGAGGATGAAGATGTCCATGGCTTTCTCGTGAATGACATAAAAAAAGAGATCCGCAGATCTTCGAGGCTGGTAAATACACATTTGACTGTTGACGTGTTCCATTTAACACTGCAGAAATGTATCTGATTCTGTATCACTGTTTGACTTGCAGAGGTGCATGCACTGCAAAAAGGTTGGTGCATCAGTGGGGTGTTCCATCAAAAGCTGTCGGCAAATGATCCACATGCCTTGTGGAGTAGAGCAGGAGTTTATTTTCCAGTTTACTGGCCTGTTTCCGTAAGTGTCTCTTGTGATATGCAAAATTTGAGTAAAAAAAAAAAAAAAAAATGTTTTTTTGTTTTTAAAGAAGTCTCTTTATCTCAGCTCAGCAGCCATAGAGTGGTGCAGGGATGGCGTATTTTTGTTGGCCAACTCGGAAGTTAGCGTCACACTGGTTCCCTTGACAAAAAACAATTACATTTTTCCATTGGCTTTTGAATTATTGCAGAAAATAAGGTCTGTAACTAACAAAAGCTTATGATTCGTACGGTTTGTTCATTGTGAAAATCTTCGCAAATTAACATAACTTTTATCATTTTTTAATCGTAAATACCATCGCTAGAAGTCAAAAGCTAAACATAGGCTATAAACAAACTGCACCTCGGTTGCATGACTTAAACGTCACCATCACTAAGCTCTTTAAGAGCATTTTCCCTTAAAGTTCCAGTTATAATCGTTTTTAACTACTATAAACACAATAAGGCTGTGAAATCGGGCTAGTGATTGTATGTTTATCTGTTTAATGTCCCTGACAACCTCTGTAGTCCCATGTAGCCATTTGTTAGCAACCACTTTTTTCAAGACAAGTAAAAGCTTGAAAAAAATCACAAGGTGGTATTACTGATGTATTTTATGTCGTAGAATAAAACATGAAAATATCTTGAGCTTGTTCAACACAGACCTTAATTCAGGCATGTAACCAAAAACCCATTGACTTTGGGAAGATGGAACCAGAAGTGGTAAAATGCAAACTAATTTTCTGCTTTTGGCCTAAAAAAATATGTCTCCCCTGCACCACTCTATTACCCCAGTCTTCAGTGTCACATGATTCTTCAGAAATCATTCAAATATGCTGATTTGGTGATCAAGTAACATTTCTTTTTTGTAGGACCTGTGATCTTTTATAACATTATAAATGTCTTTACTGTCACTTTTCTTGACTAAAACAAAATCAATTTCTTTCAATATTTCACCTTAATGACCCCAAACTTTTGAATGGTAGTGTAATTTCCTTTAAATTTCCAATAATTTAATTCTTCAGGCTTCTCATCTTTGGTATTGATGATGGCAATTATTTGCAGGTCTTTCTGTAAAAAACATGCACCTAGTCAGTCCTGCGTCTCCAGCCCCAGTCTGCCCCTCTCCTGCTCCGTCTGTCTTGAGCCCATTGAGTCTGTCCTCTCCTACAATGTCCTCAAGTGTCCTGCGTGTCATGGAAGCTGGTTTCACAGGGATTGTGTACAGGTAATTGTGCCACAAATTCAAACATATTAAAAGATGAAGATCTGGAATTAGAAATTTAAGTCTGGTTCTTAACTATTTTGTTCCAGCATTATGCACACAGTGCTGCCATGTTTTTCTTCAAATGCACACTATGCAATAACAAGGACCAGTTTCAGCAGGAAATGCTCCGAATGGGAATATATATACCAGAGCGGTAAATACAATTTATTACCTTCTACTATTGATTTGAGTGATTTAATTTTGAGTGAAAAATATATTGTCATTGGCTTGGACTGCCAGCAGGTGTGTGTGTGTGTGTGTGTGTGTGTGTGTGTGTGTGTGTGTGTGTGTGTGTGTGTGTGTGTGTGTGTGTGTGTGTGTGTGTGTGTGTGTGTGTGTGTGTGTGTGTGTGTGTGTGTGTGTGTGTGTGTGTGTGTGTGTGTGTGTGTGTGTGTGTGTGTGTGTGTGTGTGTGTGTGTGTGTGTGTGTTTTCCCCCACATCATTTTGGCATCACAAGACAATGTAATAAATATTTATTCATTTTCCATTACTATATATGTTAATATATTGTATATTTTTCAGGGATGCATCATGGGAATTAGAGGAAAATGCATTTGGAGAGTTGCTGCAAGTGTACCAGCACTGCGATGCTGTAAAGTGTCTTAGTCACAAAGGTCGTAAACACAGCTCACAGTCAGGGTAATTTCAGCATTTTATTCAGTCATTCTAAAATAATGAAATGGATTGTCAGGTTGTTTTTGAAAAGGATTCTAACTATCATTAAAATGACAAATACTGTACTTCATAGGTTGTTTGAGATTGTTCGTTGTAAGTTGTGTGGATCCAGGGGAACTCATCGAAAGTGCTCAAACCTTAGGCTTTACGACACCGACTGGGTTTGTGCTGACTGTAAAGCTGCTGTTGAGGAAAACAGTAAGCTCTCTAAACTATTGTTTAATATCTGCTTATTTTGTAGAATTATTCCAAAGTTACATACTTCACCTTTTGTAAACTGCCTTTTATTATATGTTTGTTTGTTTTTTGCCAGAGTCAGTGCAATTGCCTAACCATGTTGAATCACCGCTGGCTATAAGGCAAGAGAGGAAGAGGCTGTTTAAAAACATCTCTGACTTTCACTCTTCACTCATCACTAAAAGGTACTTGCCTAATCAATAGAATATGGGTTGAGTCGGTAATATTCTGGGTTGTTTATAAGTTCATGTTGATTGCTGTTGATTATCACAGAAATAATTTCAGGCTTTTTAATAATTTCAGGTTTGTCATTGTACAGTGATTGTAAAATGTAATGAAGAACTCTATATAGAAAAAAGCATTATTAATATTAATATATTAATTATTTTAATAATAAATTTAGCAATAATAAATTATAATTATAGTTATTATTGTTCCTTTAGATTATTGAATTCAGTTTCTTCACCACCGTCAACATAAGACCTAAACCCAACATCCATTAATTCCATGGGGTTGCAGAATCTGTTTCAACACACACACACACACACACACACACACACACACACACACACACACACTTAAGCTGATCCATTGAATCATAATTTTTGCTTTATTTTGAGCACCTTTCCTGAAAATGTGAAAAATTCCTTGTTTTCTAGGCAGCGTGTGCCAGCCACTTCTCCAGAGGTCTTAATGGATCTGGCCTGTCAGATATCACTGCAGCAGTCCACAGAAGTGCTAGTGGGAGATGATGATGGGGTGATAGAAGCAGCTCTGCAGGTTCTGCGGCAAAGTGACTTTAATCCCTGCTGCACACTTTCTGTGAAATTCTCCAAAGACAAACTGAACAACAACATTAGGAATCAGCGTCGCTTTCTCAAGCGACTTGTTTCGAAGCTGCAGATGTCAGAAATCTTTGAGGGACCTGATGGAGTTAAAAACCTGGCTCTGAACTCAAAAGGTAGAACAGATTATCTAATTCAAGCTCGTTTTAATTTATTTTTCTTGAAAATGTACCATTCCTGATTAATACAGTGCCTGACAACTTAGGTGACCTTCAAAACTAACAATTGTTGTGTGTGAACAGCTCTGAGGGATGATCTCTACTTTGAAGTCGGCAGTCTGTTAGCCCTCTCTTTGATTCACGGAGGTCCTCCCGTGGGCTTCTTCTCTCCAGCCCTCTACCATAGTCTGTTCAAATACCCCACAAACTACAGGCCTACTTTACAAGACCTCGGAGACACTGCTTTTGCACACAAAATCAGACAGGTGAATTATATTGTTCTTGCTTTAAAACTGCTGTTGCATTGAGACACATGATTACAATGAACCGAACAGTTGTTGTACACCTGCTAAACTCTGAATGCACTTTTAGATTGCAGAAGCAAACTCAAAGAAGGAGCTTAGACATGCAATGCAGTCAGCGTCACAATACTTGGAAGCAGCAGGCTGCTGGCGGAAGATCAGCAAACTCTCTGAGAAGGACATGTTGGTGGAGGATGTGCTAAATTTCTACCTGATCATCAGACTACAGCTGCCTCTGCAGAGGTTTGTACCCTAAACTGCCTGTGTTATTACATTTATTTTAACATTTATAAAACAATTATACATATACATATTTTATTTAATATGAATGCATTAAATGTATTGAACAAGTGGCAGCAAAAACATTTAAAATGTTACAAAAGATTTCTATTTGTAATAAATGCTGTTCTTTTTTAACTTTCAATTCATCTTAGGATAAAAAAAATAAAATAATACATCTATGAATTTAGCAGATGCTTTTATCCAAAGTGACTTAAAATAGAGTATAAAAAAATGTCATAGAGCCAGCAATATTTGGCAGTATACAATACCACATTTATTAGAAAGCTAGATTTGGAAACAAGTTAGAGCAGAGGAGAGCAAAGCATTTTTCTTTTCTTTTTTTTCTTTTTCTTTTTTGCAAGTACATTGCTTTAGTATCACTGTTTTTACGGAAATAAGCAGCAAAACTGTATTCATCATTGATAATAAGAAATGTTTATTGAGTCAACATTAGAATGATTTCTGAAGGATCATTTTAAAATCTAGTAAAACAGAAAACACTTATTTGAAAATATGGTACGAATATTTCACAATATTACTGTTTTACTGTATTTTTATATCAAATAAATGCACCCTTGGTGAGCATAAACAACTTCTTTCAAGCGTACAAACCCCAAGCTTTTGAATGGTAGTGTATACACGTTTTACAATACCTGATTTTTTTTTCCACACTGTAAGTAAATGCTCACTTATTTGCTTGTTTATATTGTCAGATTTCGTGAAGGTTTGAGGACCCTAGGACTGTTTGAGCAGGTTCAGATGTGTACAGAGTCTTTCTATTCAGTCTTCTGTGGGCCTGTGGAGAGGCTGACGGCTGAATCTGTCATGGAGCTCTTTACTGCCCGCTTTTCAGAGGAAAAGGAGCAACAAGCAAAAGAAAACACAACAATGAACTATTGGAAACAGTTTCTGCATGAGTGTGACGGTATGTTCCCTACAAAATATGTTATTGTATGTTGATAGAATTTAGATTCTTAGATATATCATAAAATCTATGATAATAGAATAAAGTCCTCATGAGATCAAAATTGACCCTATTTACTTTAGCACACATTACTGGTCTTAAGGTGAACAATTAATCCGTGCAAGATTATACACAGAATTATTCATTTTTTGTCATGGTTATCTTTAATCAAAATCTGGAAAGTTACTTCCAGTCTGGAATGGCATTCCGTCAGTTTGGAACGCTTAACCAATCCCCTCCAACCATTAGTCTGCTATGAGCGAGAGAGATGGATAAAATAAAACCCTGCCCTCTATTCAATATCCGTTTCACTTGGAAATACGTCATGATAGCACTGAAGTAAAATCTGTTGCTTCTTCCAGTTCACAGGACTTTAAGATGTGTTAGAAAACAAGCTGTTATTTGCATGATCTTAACCCTTTTCTTGTTTTTCAGAGGGTCGGTGTGCAGCATCACTTGAGGACATCCTAACATTCGCCACTGCTGCAGATTTGGTTCCGTCCATTGGATTCAAACCCACCCCGTCTATTTCATTCTTCAGCTCACCAGACCCTTCGTGTGCCTTTCCCCAGAGCTACTGTGATGCCAATCATCTCATTCTGCCCATACTACCCTCTTATGAGCTCTTCAAGAAACATTTGGATTACACAGTGTGTCAATTCTCAGTTATGCAGGACATTTAAAAAAAAAAAAAAAATCTTTCCTAACTGGATATTTCAGTAGATTCATGATGTGCATTAATCTAATGATCTACAATGATGCTTAGTCTATTTATTGGGGTTAATGAGTATTATACATATACATGTATATACATATGCTATTTTTCAACCTAACTCACATTAGCATTAATTGATCATAGTTGCTCCTCATTTGCTAACAGGTGTTGCTAACTCTTCAGTTATGTAGCAGTACATTAGAATCACTCAACAGAGAAGACAGACAATTTGACAGCTTTGCTTTGAGCCGTTCTATTGGGGCATCAACTACAAATCAATACATGAAGAGTTCAGATGCAAAAGCCTCTAAGTGCCATCTGAAATTTTCTTCTAGAATGATCATTTTAATCAAGCTCATATATTTAAGTTCAGTAATTTCACTTAAATGACAATTAATAGGTCATTTTCATTACCATTTAAGTGAATTTACTGAATTTAAATATGCAAGCTTGATAAAAATTATTATTCTAGAAGAAAATTTCAGATGGCACTTAGAGGCTTTTGCATCTGAACTCTTCACATGTTCTACTACACAATCTTAGAAGTGATAAGATTGTCTGTTCTTTGTATTTTCAAAACAATTGTGTAGGCTTATAAGTGCATGCATTAACTTGAATGTGTAGCTCATAAATGGAGTAGGGCCTGAATTTATCAGCCACACACTTTTTTATTTTTATTTGAGCTAGTAGCATTTCCAAAGATTAAACTCTTAAGTAGATAATGTTTTGTGTTCTTCTGAAAAGCATTGTTATTTAGCAGTGATTTAGTTTTTTTCATACAAAAACAGTTCACAATAACAAGGTTGCAATTTCCCGGTAGCCACAAGATGGTGCAATTGCAAGTTCTTTTTGCCACACAATAGCTGGCTGCTCCCACCACAAATTAATTAGTTGTTAATGAGTTAAATTATCTTATTGTTTGTGCCAGAGAGCCTTGTTAGAATCATACAAAAGCAGGTTTGCATTTGTTCTTGTAGTTTTTTTCTCCTGATGTAGTTTGAGATTGCATGATAACTTGTCAACTCTGTATATTATAACTTATTACACTTTTTACTTTTGTTACCCTCCGTGTCCTCCATTGTCTGTATTAAATGATTCTGGACCTTTAATTTATGGAATTTTTTTAATGAATAGTGTATTTTTTCAACCAGTCTTGAGACATTACTCTTAAAAAAAAAATTCCCAATAACTCATGCCATTGATCATGTGTCGGTGCGCGTTTCTGAATACTGATTGCGGTTCGCCGGTCGCCACGTCACCCTCGCAGTCGTCACTGCATAAACAGTAAAGATGGCGGCCTCCATCCGGGAAAAACAGACAGGTCTGTCCATAAGTTTGAATTTATATTGAAACACTCAGTGCTGTTGATGTTGATGATTGTCATGCGTTTTAAAAAAAAAAAAGTATTTATTTAAAATACATACATTAGTACTGAATACATAACAGCTGAAATTATACAGTCCTGTCAGTGTAGCTGTGGATGCTAACCGTGTTGTTCATCTAGCAGCTGGTTAACATCAAATGAAAGGACTTATCCAGCATGAATAGTTAAATAAGCATTTGTGCTTTTATGACTACGTACAGTCAACCAGCTCGTTTATGAAATCTACAGCTATTAATATCCCGTTTACCTTTCAGAAGGAACCCATCATTTGATTTGACAAGCTAGCTAAACTCACTACAGCGAAAACTATTAAGCTTAATATTTTGTGGTAGAGTATAATCATGGTTGAACTTAATGTTTCGTGGGTACAGTTTTTATGCTGAGGTTATTATTTTTACGGTTGTCATCGTCATTTATGGATATTGACAGTCGCTGTGCAGCTGCTACTATGTAAAATGTTATTCGTCTTAATGAATATGCAGTAGATGAATTTTTTTTTTTTTTTTTTTTTTAATGGGCAGCGTGTGAACGTTGCACAAGTGTTCGCTACAAAGATTGTATTGTGTGTTGGTAGAATTTAGATTCGTATGCATATCATACAAATTATGATAATAGAATATGACTATGTAAAATGTTATTCGTCATAATGAATATGCAGTAGATCATTTGTTGTTTAAAATACATAGGCTAATTCTGAAAATGATGTGTTTCTGATATAATACTGCCAAAGTATGTTGGTATCAGAACTTGTATTAAAATGATTTGTTTATGAACCGAGTCCTTTAAATCACAAACAATTATATTTGTCTGTTTGTGATATTTTAAATAGTGATAGAGGTGATTTAAAATATACATTTTTCATGTTTTTATTTTCAGCTGCTCTGAAGCGAATGCTTAACTTCAATGCGCCACCCCTGAAAAACACAGCAGCTGAGCCGGTATGGAAGGTAAGTCTAGGCAACAAACACCTTGGGGTTTCCTCATCCACTATGCAGTGCTTTTTAAACATGACTCAGTGATGCTTTTATAGTTATAATTTGCATGCACACTCACCCTTTGCAATTCTTGTTAGGTACTTATTTACGATCGCTTTGGCCAAGACATCATATCTCCTCTGCTGTCTGTGAAAGAGTTACGAGACATGGGCATCACTCTGCACCTGTGAGGACCTCTAAGAATTTTTCTTTTTAAATCAGTGATTTAATGAGATTGATTGTTTACATTTTGTTTGTTTCCTGTAGCTTGTTGCACTCAGATCGCGACCCCATTCCAGATGTTCCTGCCGTTTACTTTGTAATGCCCACAGAGGAGAACGTTGACAGGATATGTCAAGTAAATATGTTAACTAAACAACTGAATTAGTGTTTTTGTCAGTCCCGTTCCAGGACAATTTGTGAAGATCACACTATTGCAAAACTAATGGTTTGGTTATTTTCACCATCACAGGACTTACGAAACCAATTATATGAGTCCTACTATTTGAACTTCATCTCCGCAATCTCCAGAAGCAAGTTGGAGGACATAGCAAGTGCTGCTCTAACAGCTAATGCTGTAAACCAGGTGACCAAAGTAAGTCAAACACATTTATTCATTGTGAATGTTAGTTGTAAATCCGATTCAGTTTGCTAGAGTTTTTAATTCCTGCTCGAGCTCTTTAAATTCCTGAGGAAAGGCAAATAACATACTGCTCATTTTTATTATGCAGTTCAAGTATCAGACTGTTCTGTCCCTCCTCAGGTATTTGATCAATATTTGAACTTCATCACACTTGAAGATGATATGTTCATTCTCTGCAATCAAAACAAAGAACACATCTCCTATCATGGTAAGCTGCTAGACTGTTTTCAAATATTGACTTATTGACTTATTCATTTCATTTGTAATCTAAACAAAGTTATTAATAATGCTACTGTTCTGTCCCCTCAGCAATTAATAAGCCAGATATCATGGACACAGACATGGAGGGCATTATGGACACAATAGTGGATAGTCTCTTCTGCTTCTTTGTCACTCTTGGTAAATAATGACACACATTTTTATCCTTTCATGGACATATACTGCCATGCCATGTTTGGGGTCAGTAATATTTTTTTAAATGTTTTTGAAAGAAGTCTCTTCTGCTCACAAATGCTGCATTTATAGTTAAATAGTATTACAATTTAAAATAACTGTTTTTTTATTTTAATATATTTTAAAGTGTAACTTAATACTGTGATGACAAAGCTGATTTTTTTTAGCAGCCAGTCTTCAGCGTCACATGATCCTTCATAGATCATAGATCATTCTAATATGCTGATTTGCTGCTCTAGAAACATTTCTATTAATGTTGAAAGCAGTTATTTGATGAATAGGAAATTTAAAGAACAGCATTCATTTGAAACAGAAATCTTTTGTAACATGTATAATAACATAATATATATGTTTTAACTATCACTTTTGATCAGTTTAATGCTTCTTTGCTGAATAAAAGTTTTTTTTATCTTACTGACCCTACACTTTTGAACAGCAGTGTATTGTAAATAATGACTTATGAGTTAGAAGCATTTATTTTTAAAGATTTCTGTGCCACTATTAGCACCAAATGAAACAGCATAAAATAATGGTTAATGATTCCCAATCACTCCCTCTGTCTGGGCATTGTTTGACCAAACATGAAATTCCCACCACTAACTCCGTGTTAGTGAGTGTTTGTTTACACTCTTGAGGTGAATCAGACAACAAATTACTTTTAGATTTCTGCATATTAAGCTGGCCTAGGAGGACAAAATATTTTAACATCCGGAAAAAAATAACACCCTTCACCTTTAAAGATGCTTTAGCACAGAAATGGAAAATACTCAATTTTTTCTTGCTCCCTAAATCTTATGCGCTAAGACACAATCCTTTCCTCATATGGGGATATTCGTTTCTTTATAATCCATCTGAACTCTAATAAGGCAGAGTTCTTTCGTGGTACATGAAGTATTCATGATTAAAGACCTGATATTTAATCATAATTAAAGAGACGTTTTTATACTAATTCTCACATTACAGCCATTAGTTTTACACTCAACTGTCATAAAGAGCCACTGGGTGGCAGAACCTTCCCAATGTTGTTCTGTATATTGCTCAAAAGACAAAAACATTTAGATACGCATTGAATATTTCATTTAGGTCTATTTACATACTACACGATTACTAGAATTGTAAATGGCAGAAACTTCACAATTCAAATTAAGTACATTGATCAAGCCTGTATTGTTGTTTTTGAAATGTGATTATGTGTGTCTTGGGAGCCTGTGAGCAGATATTTAATGCACCCTCCTATTGGCAGAACAGTGAGCTTTCCTGTTATCATAGGTGCTGTCCCAATAATCCGATGTCCAAGAGGGAATGCTGCCGAAATGGTAGCCGTGGTAAGAAACCCACTGCTCTGTTTTTTAATGTTCCTCAATTTCTTTTTAAACAGACCGAGACACCTTTGTTTACTACTTCTCAGTAAAGCGGGGTTTACGAATTCAGAAATAGAGTATTATAGCATGGCTGTGGTCAAATGACCACCTCAACCCCTACATAATCTCTTTGTTGCAGTGCATTTGTACATTTTATACTCTAGTTTATGTGCACAGCGTGCAAACTGATACAGTCGCTTAATTCAGTTTCACTGATGGTACAGAATTCTTCTTTGTTCCGTATGTGGGACTCAGTCCAACCTTGGCTCGCTTTCACTAGAGTGCTGAACTTTTAGATGATTAGTTTCAGCAAAAGAATGTCTCACTGTAATATGAGACAAAATTAACACCTGTCGCTCAGGTTATTGGATTAATTTATTTTATTCATATTGTACAACTCGTTTCTACTGGAAAAATTAGTCATGTTGATTTAACACTTTTTTTTTTTTTATCACAGAAACTTGACAAGAAACTGAGAGAGAATCTGCGAGATGCTCGTAACAGCCTGTTCACCGGAGACACCATGGGCACTGGCCAGTTCAGGTGGAGCAAAAACACACTCGCAAACCTCCATGCAACTGATATGAACAGAATATATATATTAGTTAGCCATAAATCTCTGTAAAGTATTTAGTCTATTTATTATTGTTATAAAAGCATAATCCAAGACACAAATCTGGATGGATGGATGGATAGACAGACAGATGGATAAATAGACTAACAGACTCTACTATACTAGGACATCTTAAGAAAGATGTAGAAGTTTTGGGCCATAAAAAATCTCCCATCTTTCCCTCCACCTCTCCCACAGCTTCCAGAGGCCGTTGTTTGTTCTTGCAGATCGTAACTTGGATCTAGCAACTCCTCTCCACCACACATGGACGTATCAGGCTCTCATTCATGATGTGCTGGTGAGCAGAACCTAAAATATCCTGACATGACCCACAATTATTACTCCTAGTGTTAATGTTTTTTTTTTTTCCTAAATGGAAACTTCAAATAGTTTCAAGTTGTGTCATATGGAAAGATGAAGTTACTGCAGTTATCGTATGATAAAAGGGTTTCATGAAATGTGGAATGTACGTGCTGGGTTGCTTTTTGTGCCAGTGATCATTAATCATGTAGGTATTTTGTTCCACCATCTCAAAAATGCTTTTCTCAACTCCCTGTATGGCAGCAGTGCTCTGCCATGCTAAATGGAATTTTATTGTATGTACAGTGCTGCTCAAAAGTTTACACACCTCTTGCAGAATCAACACAATTTTTTTTTTAAATATTAAAAATAAAATTAGTTATTTTTACTGTCCTGAATATGATATTTTACATAATAGATGTTTACATGTAGTCCACAACTACAAGACAGAAAAATAGCTGAATTTATAAAAATGACAAAAGTTAAAAGTTTACAAAGTTTTACAAGTTTACAAAAGTTTACCATATTACTTGATTCTTAATATGGTGTGTTGTTACCTGGATGATCCATGACTGTTTTTTTGTGTTGTGATGGTTGTTCATGAGTCCCTTGTTTGTCCTGAGCAGGTAAACTGCCAAATGTTCTTCAGAAAAATCATCCAGCTCCCAAATATTCTTCAGTTTTCCTGCATCTTTTGCTTATTTGAACCCTTTCCAGCAATGGCTGTATGATTTTGAGATCCATTTTTTCACACTGATGACAATTAAGGGACTCAAACACAACTATTAAAAAAGGGTTCAATCATTCACTGATGTTCCAGAAGGAAACACAATGCATTAAGAGGCCGAGGGGTTAAAGCTTTTGAACAGGCTGAAGATGTCCAATTCCTCTTCATTTAGTACTGCACTTCGGAAGCAACAGAAAATACTTGCATGTTTCCCGGAAGACAAAATAAGTACAATTTACCTTGATCTTCAAATTCCAAAAGTTTTCACCCCCTGGCTCTTAATGCAGCGTGCTTCCTCCTGGAACATAAGTGAATGTTTGAATCTTTTTTTAATAGTTGTCGCTCAATTGACCTCAGTGTGAAAAGATGGATCTCAAAATCATACAGTCCCCACAAGAAAGGGTTCAAATATGCTGGAAAACTGAAGAATTTTTGGGACCTGGAGAATTTTTCTGAAGAACATCAGGCAGTTAAATTGCTCAGGACAAACAAGGGACTCATGAACAACCATCAAAAAAATAAAATAATTTGATTGGTCATCAATAATGACACACAGTAATAAGAATCAAGGGTACATAAACTTTCGGACAGGTTCATTTTTATAAATTCAGCCATTTTATTTTTGGTCTTGTGGACTATATGTAAACATCTTTTATGTAAAATATTTTATTCAGGACAGTACTTAATAAAAAATACCATACATTTTGTATGATTCCCTCTTATTTTGTTAAAATTATCCACATTTTCACAGATTCTGCAAGGGCTGTGTAAACTTTTGAGCAGCACTGTATATTTTTTATTCAGAGTAAAATGTTATTGGCGTGTATTGTGTTTTATGTCCTGTATTGTGTTTTGATTCAGTTCTGTTGCCTTGCCTAACCAACATTATGCCCTATATCAGGACTTCCACCTGAACCGGGTCAGTGTGGAGGAGTCTCAAGGGTCAGAGGCCAGCCCAGCAGGAGCTCGACCCAAAAAGAAAAACAAGAAGAGCTATGATCTCACTGCTGCTGACAGATTTTGGCAAAAACACAAAGGAAGGTAAATATTTACTGCTGATACAAATCATGTATCCAAATTAAGGTAATTATTGTTCATTTAATAAAGGCTTTAATTGTTTTTTCTTTCTTCAAGCATTTAGTATTTCTGATTTGAAATCTATTAAACTGATGGCTGTGTAATAATGTGTCTGATGGAAGTGCTTTTGACTGTTACTTCTCTACATTTTGCTAATAAGTTTCCAGAGACCTTATTCTGTCCTAGTTTTTAAATAAGTGATAGTTCACCCAAAAAGGAAATTTGTCATCATTTACTCACCCTCATGTCATTCCAAATTGGAAACCTTTTTTTTGTAATTTTTTTTTTTATACTATGGAAGTCAGTGGCCAACAAAACAGTTTGCTTACCAACATTTTTCAAAATATCTTTTTTTGTGTGTGTTTCACAGAGAAAGAAAGTCATACAGGTTTGTAATGACATGACATAATTGTCTTGGGTGAACTATCCCTTTAAGGACATTTAATAAACCAACTGAACTGCAAACGTGTAAATGCTTGATAGGAAAGCATTCCTAGTTGTCTTAATTCACTCATCTGGTTTGTCAGATGTCACAGTGTTCTTTAATATTCAAGAATGTTTGCTAATGTTTAAAATTTTTTGCAAAATTGCATCAGTTCGGTGTTTTGGAAACTGTTTTAGTGTCATTCCTGTTTTCAGGACTCTATCCAGCAGATTACACAGATTTATTTACAACATCTTAATGACACTTATTTTTAGCCTCCTCTGCAGAAAAGCATTTAATTGATTTCTGTGCACCATTTCAGTCCATTCCCTGAGGTTGCAGAAGCCGTGCAGGAGGAACTGGATACATATCGAGCCCAAGAGGATGACGTTAAACGCCTCAAGAGCATCATGGTAGGTTGATAAGGCTGATGCTAAATTATATATGAAGGAATTGTTGCATGCTGGTTAACACGGATAAATGTGGTTTTCTTCAAAGGGCTTAGAAGGGGAGGATGATGGAGCCATTAGTATGTTGTCAGATAACACTGCCAAACTTACCTCAGCCGTCAGGTAAGTTCCTTGTACCATGAAGTAATCGTGTATTTTTGCGTAAAGTACCAGTATGATGTATTGAACGTTAATTATTAACGTGCTTATTAATTTGGATGGATTTTTTTAAATGCCGGAAATATAATTTAAAATATTTATATAAATTATATTAATATAAATGTAAATTACAAGCATACTATCCAAATAATATTTATATAAATTATAATATATTTTGCTTATGATTTAAAATCTGCTAAGGGGTCATTAAATTGAACAAATCATGTAAAATTAAGCAACATTTTATTAAACTTTTATAATTACCTTAATCTTTTAAACAAATGAAAAGATAGTGATCAAACTACATTTCATAAAAAATCACCTATCAAGTTTATAATATATATTACACAGCATATGAGAGTCAAAATGGACGTCTAGAGGGACTCATCTCAAGATCGCTTATTTAAAGTTCATCTATTGCCAAAATTAAGGGGAAATAAATTCAGTCATGAATAGAAAATTCCAAATCAGTAATGTCAGAATGAAAATCAGAATGCATAGTTTGTGGATAAAAAAAATGTCTGTCAAATCCAACGCACTGAACGATGTGACGTTGTGAAGTTTTTCACTCAGTTCACTGATCATTCTGATTAAATTTTAGCAAGTGAAGAATACATTTATACTCATGTGCTTTATGTATTATGCACGTTATCATCTCTAACAGACAGCGTGTTCTCCCTCTTCTCGGAAAGCAATGATGCATTCAAAACTTCTGGTAGTGTGCGTTTTCCAAGAAACACGTGTACTTGCTGGACCTTTGCTTCTCGTAAATAATTCTGTGTATTGTGCACGTTTTTTTATGACATACATCGATGTTGTGATATTCAAATGATGTGGGTTTGAAAACAGATGGATAACATTTTAGTTAACATATTTAAAGGTGCATTAAGCAAGATTCTGAGTTTTTGCAGAACTATGCCACCTCTGGCGGCAAGTGAAACTGCAGCCAGAGATGTGCACGCTCATGGACCACACGCACGCTTGCACGAGCACGAGCTGTTCATAACCAAAGGAGCATCAGCCGCAAATCTTTTGTTTACAATCATAATGTCTTCAGAGGTAATAAAGTTATAAATCTCCAAGTCATTTTAAATATGTGAAAGGAAAGGCAATTGAGTAAATTACACACTTATGTGTGAGGGAAAAACGGGGGTAGTAGAAAACTTCGTTTTTTATTTCCATCTATCTCCATGTTGAACTGTGTTATGTGTTTACTGTATCCACTTATGATTGTATTATTATGGAAACACGTTCATGAACAATATAAGTTGTTACTTTGTAAAAGCTCAAAGCACAGTCGGTCAAAAAAGTACACTCAATTGTCTCAAGGTAATAAACAATTAAATTGCACTATGACGTTACCATAAAAGCCAAACAGGCTAATCCGCCGAAGATTTGCGGGGGTTTAGCCTGTTTTATTGATCTGCTAAGTACCATATTCCAATAGCAATACATCCTAATTAAGCAGTAATTTGCTCAAAATTTGTGTCTAATTATCTAACTTATATATCAGCATTTTATATCACACTCAAGATATTTGAACCGAATAGCAAATCATTAAACTACATGTAGTGCAGATTTATTTTGTAGATATTTTGAAAAAAGCCAACTGAGCATCCCGTTTGAGCCCTAGAGCAGACCGGAGATCTCTCCATTTATTGAAAGCCTTCCGTTTACTCTCGTCTTATTCCGACGCCTGTCTGAGTCCAATTTTGCCCTTTTGGTTGCACTAGAGACAAGTTTTCTTTTTTTTATCTTGCGTGGAGTTTGTGTTGGTGTTTGAAATGAACTACAAGCAGGTCTCTTACAATCCATCTTCTACGGAGAATGCCGGCGAATACACAAACCTGCCAGACATAGCTATGTGAGCGTGCCGTGAACGCGCATGACGTCACGCCCAGTCTAAAATTCCGGCCCGAATCCCTCTTATTTATTTTACTTTACAGGATTATAGAGACAATCGTACTCGGTTACCTAACGTAACCTCTGTTCTCTCTAGAGAGGGAACGAGTATTGCGTAAGTTTAGCTTACGCTACGGGTAAAGTCATCTTTTCTCGAGATATGAAGCAAAAAAATTATCCTTAATTTTAATATCTTGTCAACGCAGTGCGGCAGCAAGCTGACCTAGAGCAGGCAATCTAGCGTGCTCATAGGCTGCTCTGCGGCAACTGCAGCAGCCTATCACTGAGCCCTTGGCGTGACGTCACGTCCAATGAGCGCGAGCAGCGCGCCTACGCGTCACGGCCCGAGGCGGGGCGTGGCAGAGGGTATAAATACGGGCTGAGAGGCTGCTTTCACTGGTTTTTGTCGCAGAAGCGAGTGAGCTCGTGGCGCGAGCACGGCGGGTTACGCAATACTCGTTCCCTCTCTAGAGAGAACAGAGGTTACGTTAGGTAACCGAGTACGTTCTCTTACGAGAGGTTCTCTCGTATTGCGTAAGTTTAGCTTACGCTACGGGAACTCCCTTGTCAACGCCGTGCGCGCCCGGCATCCACTGAATGAGTCCCAGGGAAGCCCGGGGAACACGAGAGTGTGAGCCAGGCGGCCAATGATATGGCTAGCGCAAGTACATAAGCACATAGTAGGGGGAACAGAACGGCGCGGCCGGTCTGACTAACCAACCCTTATATTGTACAGCTCAACCAGGAGGGCTAAATCAAACAGCAGTAGCCCGCGCACAGAAGTGGGCCGGCCTACGCGAGATTTAGACTGATAAAAGTTTAGCCTGCAGGGCGGGAACTTCTAGATTGTAAAATCTAACAAATGTAGACGGGGAGGCCCAGCCCGCCGCCGTACAAATGTCATGAATAGAAATTCCGCTAGTCCAAGCCCATGACGAGGCCATGCCTCTAGTAGAGTGGGCTCTGATGCCCAAAGGGCATTGCAGGTCTTTAGACGCATAAGCAGCTGCAATAGCGTCCACTATCCATCTGGACAGAGTGTGTTTCGAGGCAGCGAGACCCTTGGTGCGCCCACCAAACGAAACGAAAAGCTGCTCCGAGCGCCTCATGGCGGCGGAGCGCGTAATGTAATTTCTCAGCGCTCTGACAGGGCAAAGGAGATTACTGTCAACTTCGCTGCCGGTAGCCGGCAAAGCTGAGAGAGAAATGACCTGTGCTCTGAAGGGTGTGCCCAACACCTTGGGGACATAACCGTGTCTCGGTTTGAGAATAACTTTAGAGTCATTAGGTCCGAACTCGAGACATGCCGCGTTAACTGATAACGCATGCAGGTCACCCACACGTTTGACTGAAGACAGGGCTATCAGAAAAACGGTTTTGAGCGTGAGGTATTTCATATCCACAGTTTCCATGGGTTCAAAGGGATGCGCTTTCATGGCCTCTAAGACCAGGGAAAGATCCCAAATAGGAACCGAGGGGGGTCGCGGGGGGTTCATCCTCCTAGCTCCTCTAAGGAAGCGGATAATGAGCTCATTCCTCCCTAATGCGCGGCCCAGCGCCGAGTCGGAAAAAGCTGATATGGCCGCAACATATACTTTGAGCGTGGAGGGGGACCTGCCCATGTCCAACAGCTCTTGGAGGAAACAAAGCACACGCGACACCTCACATGTTTGTGGATCCAGCCCTTGGGCGGTGCACCATTTATTAAACACAGACCATTTAGATGTGTAGAGCCGTCTCGTAGAGGGAGCTCTAGACTGTGTGATCGTGTTCACAACCCCTATTGGCAAGTCAACGGGTATCCGTTGACTATCCATACATGCAGAGACCAGCGCTCTGGATGAGGATGCCAGATCGAGCCGCGGGCTTGAGAGAGAAGGTCTCTTCTCACCGGTATCGGCCAGGGGGGTGTGTCCGCCAGCCGTATTAGATCTGGGAACCACGTCTGATTCTCCCAATACGGGGCTATGAGGAGCACCGTGTGGCGCGCTTCCCTGATTCTCCCGATGACTTGTGGCAGCAGAGAGACAGGGGGAAAAGCGTAAAGCGGGCCGCTGGGCCAGGTTTGGGCCAGCGCGTCCTCGCTCTTGGAAAAGAACCGTGGGCAGTGCGCGTTGTCTTTTGACGCAAAGAGGTCGACTTCCGCTCTGCCGAAACGGCGCCACAGCGACTGGACTGTTTGGGGATGCAAAGACCACTCCCCCAGGGGAACATTGTCCCTGGACAGTCTGTCTGGACCCTCGTTCAGGAGACCCGGCACATGCGCGGCTCTCAGCGAGCGCAGTGAGTGCTGAGCCCATACAAGGAGGCGTTCCGCCAGGGCGCAGAGAGTTTTGGATCTGACACCGCCCTGACGGTTCACATAGGCTACCACTGACATGTTGTCCGTGCGGACTAGTACATGGTGGCCCTGTAGGTATGGGAGGAAGTGCTTGAGCGCTTTCTCGACCGCCAGCATCTCTAGACAGTTTATATGAAGGTGACTCTCCTGGTCTGACCAAGGGCCATAGACCGGTCTGCCCTCTAATAGCGCTCCCCAACCTAGGTTGGACGCATCTGTCGAGACAACTTTCCGGTGCGAGACAACTCCCATCGTCACTCCCGTACGATACCATTCGGCTGCTAGCCAGGGCTGCAGGGCTGAAACACAGCCATGATTCACTCTGACTCGTAAGCGGCCGGCCGTCCAGGCTCGGTGAGGCACTCGCGCTTTCAGCCAGCGTTGAAGCGGGCGCATGCGCAGTAAGCCCAGCTGGAGCACTGCTGCAGCTGAGGCCATATGCCCCAGGACTCGCTGGAATGTCCTCAGCGGAACCTGACTGCCCGTCTGGAAAGACGCGGCGAGATGTCGAATGCGGCGCGCGCGCTGCTCTGACAATCTGGCCGTCATAGCCACCGAGTCCAGTTCTATTCCGAGAAAGGAAGTCGACTGGCGGGGTAGTAATGAGCTCTTGGTCCAGTTGACCGAGAGACCCAAGCATTCCAGATGGCTGAGAAGCGCTGTTCTGTGAGACAAAAGCTCTGCCTCTGACTGCGCGAGGACTAGCCAGTCGTCCAGATAATTCAGTATCCGCATTCCTTGTCTCCTCAGGGGAGAGAGAGCCGCGTCCATGCACTTCGTAAATGTACGGGGTGCTAAAGATAGACCGAACGGCAGGACGGTGTACTGATATACCCGACCGTCGAAGGCGAATCTCAAGAATGGCCTGTGACGGGGTATTATCTGAATCTGAAAATATGCGTCCTTTAGATCGAGAGAGATGAACCAGTCTCCCGGGCGAATTTGCGCGAGGATTTGTCTGGTTGTGATCATTTTGAACGGCCGTCTCATGAGAGCTTTGTTCAAATGTCTCAGATCTAAAATAGGTCTCAGCGCTCCGTCCTTCTTGGGTACGAGGAAATAACGGCTGTAAAAGCCCGACTCGCTCTGAGAAGGATGCACCTGTTCTATAGCCCCTTTGTGCAGCAGCTTTGCTATTTCTGCCTGAAGCAGATGCGCTACTTCTGTATTCACTCTCGTCTCTGTCCGTGCTAGAAAGCGCGGGGGACGGCGAGCGAATTGAAGCGAATAGCCGTGCATTATAGTATTCAGCACCCATTCTGACACGCCCTGGATAGCTTGCCATGCTTTCGCACACATAGCTAGGGGTCGAATGATCTCTGGGTTCGGATCGCCGCGCTGGGCGGGATGGGGAACCTCTATCAGAGAGGACGGGGCGGCGCGCGCGCTGCCGGTGCTCGAATATGGGGGCTCGCGAACAATGGTGACTGGCTGTACAGCACATAACGGCTCGGTCACTGGGGACGGGGCACATTTTGATGCTAGAAACCCGTGGCGCGAGAGCGGCATGAGGTTTAACGTGTTTGATAGTAAGTGCGCGCGCTCGTGAGCGGGCACAGGGCTTACATATGCAACACGGCCAGTGTAAGGGAGCTTTAGAGGATCTGCGTCCCGGGATAACTGTGTGACAGAGCGGGCAGTGGGTAGGTGTGGGCTTGGAAGAGCGGGCACATTCTCTACCTTTAGCACTCGAGCGGCGCGTGCCCGCTTTATGAGAGTGCGCTCTGTGAGCGTTACCGGGGAGATCGTGTTTGTGTGTAGTGGTGAGCACTGGGGCGTGGGCACAAATTCTACACTCATGACACCTTCGGCGTGAGCCGGAAAACCCGAAACCATACTCTTTATGAGATTTCTCTGGGTCGCCGTGAAAACGGCGTTTGTGTGCAGGCGAGAGAGTTGTATTACTGGCTCGTTGGCTGCGATGTAAGCTGCTGCAGTAGCCTTTTCTAAGGGGACTGGCAGAGCTGGGCGCTTTGATGGCGGTCCGGCCGCAGCGGGACTCAGCCATCTTTTCCTCCTTGCAGCCGCTAGGAGGACTTCGCGGGCTCAGGCTTGAGCGTCACCTTGGGCCGGGGTCCCCGGGGGGGAGGCGGTTTGTGACGGCTGGTTGAGCGCGACCTAGGGCGGCCGCCCTGTCGTCGCTGCGAAGACGGAGGCTGGGCAGAGCGCTGAGAGGAGTTCCGTGCAGGAGGCTGCTGAGAGCGGCCTGCAGACGAACTCGAGCGGCGGGGCAGGAAGAGATTCATCGCCTGCGATGCCTTCTGCACCTCCGAGAAGCGATCGACGATCCCGGCGACCGCTGGGCCGAACAGGCCGGTGGGAGAGAGCGGTGCGTTGAGGAACACTGAACGCTCGGATTCGCTCATATCCGCCAACGTCAACCAAAGGTGCCTTTCGGTGACGGTGAGCGAGGCCATAGCTCTCCCGATGGCTTGTGCAGCGGACTTTGTGGCGCGAAGGGAGAGGTCCGTCGCGCTACGCAGGTCCGTGAGAACGGCGCGATCCGGGCCTTTCTCGTCCAGCTCTCGGAGGAGATCGGCTTGGAGGATCTGGAGCACAGCCATTGAATGCAGGGCGGAAGCAGCCTGGCCGGCGGCGGAGAAGGCGCGGCCGACGAGTGCTGATGTGGTCCTGCAGGCCTTGGACGGCAGGGCAGACTTTGAGCGCCATCTGGCGGATGGCGGGCAAAGGTGCGTTGCCACAGCATCTTCCACCGGGGGAATTTGAGTATATCCCTTCTCGGCGGCCCCGTCCACTTGGGAGAGGGTCGAGGAGACCGGTGAGCGGAGTCTAGCGGAGAATGGGGCGTTCCACGACTTAGAGAGCTCAGTGTGGAGCTCAGGCAGGAAAGGTGCTGACCTAGAGGCAGGCGCTGGGCGGCGGCTAGGCAGAAAACACCCGTCAAGTCGGTTAGGCGCGGGCGCCCTCGGTGGGGACCAGTCGAGTCCCAATTGTTCGACCGCTTTGGTGAGGAGGCGGAGCAGTTCCGCGTCGACACTGGCGCGGGACCGGCTAGACTCCTGTGCAGAGGAGGTGGAGCCAGACCACTCCTCGCTGTCCGAGGCCAGGATAGAGCAGCTGTCCGTTAAAACAGCGTCGTCCGCTTCATCCCCCGAGGCGACGGCAGTGCGGGCAAAGGCCGGCCGCTGCGCGTCGGGAAGGGGGGGAGGAGATGGAGATAGCGAGGCTCGCGGGAGGGGCTCCGGCGAGCGCTCAGCTGCTGCTGCGGGTTCCGGTGGCCTCTGAGAGCGGCGCTTCTTCTTGCGCGGCCCGGTGGAGGCAGACGGAGAGACAGCTGGAGCGTCGAACAAGGCGAGTCGAGCCCGCAGGGTCGACATCGGCAGTTCTTCGCACATTTCACAGCCACCCGCCGCGAGGGCGAGGGCAGCGTGGTCCGGTCCCAGGCAGAGAGCGCAGATAACATGGCGGTCTCTGTCGCTGAGCGGAGCTTTACATGAGATACAATGCATAATAGAAAGGATATGTTTCGCCGGATAGCGAAGCAGGCAGGGATAGCTGAAGGCGGCGAAGGCGGCCGGCTTCCTCAGGCAGAATCCTCGGCTTGCAAAGCGCTGGTTTCAACGGCGGCTTCCTCAAAGATCAGCGATGCGAAGAGCTTCGCTGAAGAGACAAAAATCAGTGAAAGCAGCCTCTCAGCCCGTATTTATACCCTCTGCCACGCCCCGCCTCGGGCCGTGACGCGTAGGCGCGCTGCTCGCGCTCATTGGACGTGACGTCACGCCAAGGGCTCAGTGATAGGCTGCTGCAGTTGCCGCAGAGCAGCCTATGAGCACGCTAGATTGCCTGCTCTAGGTCAGCTTGCTGCCGCACTGCGTTGACAAGATATTAAAATTAAGGATAATTTTTTTGCTTCATATCTCGAGAAAAGATGACTTTACCCGTAGCGTAAGCTAAACTTACGCAATACGAGAGAACCTCTCGTAAGAGAACTCAGTGATCAGAGAAGGGCTCATTCAGCCCATCAGGCAATTGTTTAAGCATGTATGGGTTAGAAAACGGGTATTTTTAACATGAAAAGTTGCTTAATGCACCATTAAATATATTTCAGTTTTTATTAAATTATGCAAATTAAATATATCATTATATAATCTAATTACATCCAGTACTTGTCTCATATTGCATGAGAGATATTATGTATTAGTCATTGCACTCACAAAGGGCCTACCTTTGAACCCCTGCCTGACCCTACGCGTATAGAGTAGGATAACAGCGTGCTCTTCTCTCTCTAAACAGTTCTCTTCCTGAGCTCCTGGAAAAGAAGAGACTGATTGACCTCCACACCAATGTTGCCACAGCAGTTTTGGACCACATCAAGGTCAGTGTTCAATGAGAAAAATGTTTTTCATCTCTTAGGTTACATTTTCTCAGCACATTATATTATTTCAGTGAGGTAGAGTTGCATAGTTTTCTTCTAAATTTGCCTGTCTGTCTTTAGAGCCGTAAGCTTGATGTGTACTTCGAGTACGAAGAGAAGCTTATGAGCAAATCCACGCTCGATAAATCCCTGCTGGACATTATCAGTGATCCTGATGGTGAGTCTTCCTTGCGCTAAACATTCAAGGCTAATAGTCTCATCAGTTCCATCTCAGATCTGTGATAATGAACCTTAAGCCCTATTTGGACAGGATTAGTTTCATACAGGGAGGTGGGGTGATGAAAGATTTACCAAAGCTTGTCTGTGATTTTAATCTTGTCCGAATTGGCCATTTCAGTAATATTTCAGACCTTTTTTGCTCTGCGTATTCTCATGCTAGTAAAGATTACATTAGGGCTGCACAATTAAACAAAATAAAAACTGAAATAGCAATATGACTTATCCAATCGCAAAGGCTGTGATGTATGAATATATGAATGAATAAATATATGCGTTGGGTGTTCCAGAGTGAAGTGCAGCGCTGTTCTCCTTCACAATTGAGCAGCTCATGATCTTGGGTTTTTAGTTTCTCAGAGCGACTTGGTTGGCAGTAAATGCTCCTCCACATGAACTCCTCTCGGAGTTTGGGTCACTTATTAACATGCATTTGTGAAAGCAACATGCATCTTCCCAAACTTGTAATGTGCGGTTCTAAAGCCGCTGTTGTCAACAAGAGAAGCTTTAAAGGTTCCCATCTTAAATATAATAATTTTTATTTTTTATTTTTATTATAGTAATTTTGGTCCCACTTAATATTAGGCGGTGTAGTAACATTTAAATTAATCACTTGTTACAATACACTTATTGTGTACATGCATGTTTTTACATTGTACTTATGTTTAAAAATACCTGCATATAATTACGTCCAAAATTAATTTCTGTAATGATATCTATAATTACACTGTTGACCCTTACCCTTAAACCTACCCATACCACCAAACCTGTCCCATTTTACCCGTATCCCACCTCAATAGGAGCACAAGTGTTTTGCAAAAAACATGGACACAATAAGTACATTGTTTTTTTTTATATAAGTACATTGTAGTTAAAGACACTTAATATAAAGTGTGACCATCATTTTTATCAGATTTATCAGAAAACAGATTTTTCCTCATATCATGCAGCCCTAGTGTCTTTTAGTTATATACAATTCCCTGTAGAAATGCCCACAGGTAAAAACAATCCCATGTGAACTGTCACGCAAATAAATAACTTGGCAGTACTCTAATATCTGATTGGAAGAGCCCTGCCCAAAGCCATTGTAAAATATGCATACGGTGACTGCACATTAATTGAATTTTACGCTACCAGCACAAGTTGCTACAAACCAATAATAATACTGCTTGGTAATAGTAATAATATTGATGATGACAATAATAAGATCTTTGATTAATATGTGGCTTGGCAACCATGACAAACTACACATTCTGCCTGACTAAACCCCATAATTGTGGTAAAATCTCTGTAACGCTTGGCCTCAAGTGGCTTATTGCTTTAATAAGCCTTGATTTGTCAGATGCTCTTTGAGCTTGACCGTAATCCAAACACCACTATATCCCTCAAAGCATGGCATACTGCCTTACTGTCATAAAATTTTGTTTTACCAAGAGCAGCCCCATCCTGAGAGATCAAACAAAACTAATTGAATGAGTAACTCATACCCCCTTCCCCTAATGAGAGCCTATCCCACCCCCTCATCCTCATCCAGTCATTTTTCCAGCTTAGCGGACTGAAATGCATCACATCCCTAGGGGGATGCGGCCCACTTTAAAGGCTCTCTGTGATGCTACCACAGGATGGGATTTGTTTTCTCTCCTGCCAGCATTGTGAGGTTTCAAGAGGACACTGTTTCTTAATCTCCACAGGGTCCTCTGTTGGTTCATGGGTTTTCTTATGAGTACACAGGAATGGCCACCTACTATAATGATAGTGATCAGGTTTTTTTTCAAGTGATACACAATGCTTTATTGTTCCGATGAGCGCAATGATTGTTTCAACAAACTCTACTAGTTCTTGAATTTAAAGTAACTGTATGCATTTGCATGATGACTGTATAAATGTTGTTCTTATTGGTAGCTGGAACAGCAGAGGATAAGATGAGGCTGTTTCTGATCTACTACATCACTTCCCAGCAGCCCCCATCTGAGGTAAGGCCCCACACCACCACGGTCATGATCAAGTAGTTATCATAAGAAACTATATCCCATAAGAAACTTCACAGATCATAGCAACCTTAAAGGAATAATCTGGGTTCAGTACAAGTTAAGTTTATTGACAGCATTTGCAGCATAATATTGATTACCACTCAACAAAAGTGAATTGTGTGGCTTACTTTTTTATGGAAGCACTGACATAACATTTTCTGTTAAAAATTGTGTATTAAGCAGTGAAGTTGTCCTTGTCATTTTATGCGTAATGTTGTCATGACAACAAAAGTGTAAAATTGGATATACCTTTAAGCAATTTGTTCACAATAAAATCATGTACGCATATTGTTTACATCTTGTGGCTGTACTATTGAAACGATAGGTATTTTAATATTTATGGGTTTGCACCTTTCATTTCCTTTGTGCATCACTGTTACCCAGATTTTTGCTTCTTTCTGTCCCCCCTTTTTTAAAGAAAATGCAGGACAAGTGGAAATAATTTTTTGTTATAATCAACATTATGCTACAAACGATGTTGAAGGAGCTTAACTTCTACTGAACCCAGGATACTCCTTTAACTAGATAAATAATCCTAAAACGTAGGTTCGAGGATGACTGTGGTGGGCTACCCTGATGTGCACTTTCGGTAACACTACAGTTTATTATAATCAGTGGCAAATGCATGGATTTCATTGTTTGGGGACACATGGAGCCAAAAACATTCTGTCCATTTCCTATGAAGCTCAGCCCAGGTTCTTAAACTGTACTTTCAGAGTCTGTCTTCAAAAGCCTTGTTGTTCTTTGGGACACATGCAGCGCAGATTTGAGGAACACTGACACCCTTTGATGCCCCGGCCAAGTGTTATTACTCTTGTACCTTGATAAAGCAGGATTGTTTAGCTAATGGCAAGATCTCTTCTGTGGGATGTTTCTTAAACGGCCATACAAATGAAAGTTTTGAGTTCTTGTGTACACTTCCGACGCGAGAGCACGGAACCGTGGGACCAAGCTGGGATGGACGATGTCCAAGTGACCACATTTCAACCCTGGAGAAAGCACACTGACCTGTGCTGACTGTCACTCTCCATTATGTTTATCAATGCAGGCTGTAAAAGCTTTGACTTTCCAAAAACAGAATGGTGTGCTTAGAGTTGGAACTATTTTTCCATGTCTTTTGGTATCATTTCTTTCATCTGTGTCCTTGTGAACCAGCGTGGGTTATTGTTGGCTGAGTATTTGCTTAAACTTCAAAAACAGCCATTTTGGTGTTTGTTTTCTGAGGCTGTAATTAGGTTGTCTGACATGAAAATGGCCCTCTCACTCATGTGGTATGTCTCTAACAGGAATGAGATTTTCTCCTCACCCTGATGGATGCTTATGGCTTTTGAGCTATATGTCATCCTTCATTCTGTAAAAACAGCTCCTCTTGAATGGTGGACATTTGTTTTCATCTTTGAGAGTTGAGTGTTGAATAAAGATATTTGGTTCTTTTTAGGCTGATCTAGAACAGTACAAGAAAGCCATGGTTGATGCAAGCTGCGACCTATCCTCACTTAACTACATAAAGCAGTGGAAGTAAGTTCTGGCCATTGTCAACAAACACACCATAACACGCTGTCACATTTGCCTAGTTACTACATTAAATTCAGCAGAAAGATGAGAACAGTAGTGTTGCAAACTAATATGACCTATTTTCCAGAGCTTTCACCAAGATGGCTGCGACGCCAGCCAATTATGGGAGCACTGGAGTGAAACCAATGGGGTATGAGGCTACACCAAATTTAATTCTCAAAATGTGAATCCTTTTGTTGATGTGTTTTTAATGGAGTGGCCTGTCTTTTTTCAGACTGTTCTCAAGGGTGATGAACACTGGCTCCCAATTTGTGATGGAGGGGGTGAAAAATCTGGTCCTGAAACAACATGTGAGTATTATTACCACTTACACTTAAGGAAAAAAAGAATTAACAAGCCATCCATTTCTGCATTGACTACCATGAGCTAAATTTAACGATTTACACCTCAAATTGTGCCTCTTATTGAGGATGTGTGTGTTATTACCAGGGCAGAGAGTTCCTCAGAGACAGGGGCTCAAATGTAAAAAAGGGGCATCTCCTAGAAAGGCATCTCCATCTTTCACTATAAACCTTATATGATCATTTCATAAATACAGGCCATGTCACGTCACCATTTTGCACGTTTTAATAAACTAACAGCCTACGTTTCACATAATAGGGCTGTAGGGCACTTGGACTTAATTTAACCAACTATGATAGTTTCATCAAATGGTAAATTAATTTGCAGTACATAAATAAGAGTAAATTGAACTACTTACCATTAATGCAACTTCTGGTGCTGCATAGTTTTCAGAGTACTTTGGAGTCAATTCACATCTGATTTTGAAGTGACTGATTCAATTTTAAAATGAGACAACCCGCAGATCCAAATCGCTCCACAAATTCACATTTTTTTGTCCATTTGGACTATATTAACCACTGTCTGTTTTCAGTTTTTAACGAAGGTGAATAGAAAAGGATACAGCTTTTAACCAATTTATGACGAATAAGACTGGGAAATTGCCACTCCACTTCAAATTGTCTAATGAAATTTTAGGTTGTTGTGCCACATCATATTTGGTTGGGGTATTATACTGTACATGACACACCGGCATCAATAAATTCTGTAATATTTTTACATTTTAAATTTAATTGAATCAACTCCCTGAGAGAGCCATATATGGTTCTCGGTCGCTTTTGTAATTAGACTGTCTAGTCACAGTAATGAATGTGCTACTACTACTAACATATACACCTTGTATTTTATTTTTACTGTGAGCAGAATAATTACAACAAATAGAAATTTGAATGAATAGTTTATAGAATGAATGAAATGAATAGTGGTTAGCCAGCAAGTGGTGTCAGAATGCCACTTTGTCAAGTCTGAAGCAAGACGCAAACCCATAGCAACACATTATGGCAACGACATCTCGGACCTTCTGACAGCTGATACGTAAAAATAAACAAGAATTTTGACAGATTTGTAACTGTTTTGTACACGTTTCCATATTGATCATATTTCAAGTGCATTTTGATTTATTGACCTCAATATTTTTGTTGATGATGATTGTTGAGAGAGGCACTTTTCCTTTTGAAAAATTCAATATGAAAAAGGACAGGGGCTTTTGATTGGTTTATTTTTTTTAATATATTTTTTTTATTTTCTTCTCTAATATAGAACTTGCCAGTTACTCGCATCTTGGACAATTTGATGGAAATGAAGTCAAACCCGGTGAGCGCTCTTGTCTATTTCTCCCTTTCCCTACATCGTTTTAACTTCTCCCTCATAAGCACAAATATTTAACCTGTTTTGCTGCTATATTAGTATGAAACTCTTATAGTAATTAATATCTTTCTGATTGTTAGCTAAAAGTCTAAATCCAAAAATCTTTAAAGACCATTGGGTCCAGTGTACACTTGTTATTGTGCATCACCAAGGCTGACTGCTTTACCTCCTACTGTGATTGAATGCATATGACACTGCAGCGCTATGGGACAGTGAATTTGTTCTGAACGGGGCACTGAAGAGGCTCTTTGAGTGTGCCGAGACTTCAATCCAGGCAATCTGAGCTGCACGGTTAATGCGAATGTCTCAGCCAGGGGAACACCTGCGGAGAGAGAGAGAGGGAGAGGGTTTCTAGTGAGCAAACCCGAAGCATGATGTATTACGTTTCTAGGGCTAAGGGATTTGGAAGCAGTCCATTTGGGCTTTTCACCTTTGTGAGGCGAAACAGAGGTGCAAACCCCTCAGGTGCGCAGCACTAGGGGGCGTCTGTACAGAAGCCGAAGCTATTTCAGTAATAATTGGATTGTGTTCTGCTAAGGTTTAAAGATCTCATTGTCTGCATATAAAGCATCAGTTATTTGAACACACTGGTGGTTCTGAAGTTATTGTTGGATCACCTTAAAGGAAAAATCTGCTTTGAAAATTTCTCCTGATGCTTTGAAATCAACTAGCTGCCGGCACAGTGTGGGGGGAATGATTAATGCTGAATTTTTTTTATTTATTTTTTTATTAATGTGGAATTACCACAAAGGATATGATGTGGCAAATCTTTGACAGCGCCCTCATAATAGGACTCTTCTCTATTTAGACATCTTGAATTCTCCCTAAGCACACTTCCAAGAACTATCCCGATGTGTTTTAAATATAAAACGCTGTAATTGAGACAGCTAGCTAACATATAAGCTCTTGCAATCATTCACTTGTGTAACAGTGGCCTTTTAGATTCCCCTTCTCGTACCTTGACATAAAGACCTTTTTTCCGTCTGAAACACCCTCAGGGTCCCTCTGATCTTCTCGGTCTTAAAAGCTGGGGTGGACAGATTGCCGTATCCCGTTACCGACTGGAAATGCTTCCCCTTCACTACCCATAAACCTGAATTGAACATAACCGTATTATCATTTTCTCAGCTACTGGAATTTCAGTGCTCTGCACAATACGGCTGTTGTTGGGGACACTGGGCGGCTGAGTGCTTCAGAATCTCCTGCCTCCTCCACTCGTCAGATAGTCCTTGCAGATGGGCCTGTGCGACCAGGTTGCAATAGTGTGTTCGGCTCTCACTATTAATACTGTGCTTTGCTACCCAGTGAGGGTAAACCGATAGCAGAAAAATCTAGAGCATTTTAGCATTTGGATGTGGAGTGGGGCTCTTCTTTCAGCGAGTTGACGGCAAAGCATTTCTTCCCAGAATTAAGTATGCACCAGAGCGCCAGGCCTGCCAGGCCGGGCTGACTGAGGTCCCGTGGGGGAAGAGACAGGCTTGGCCCATCCGATACAGAGGATGAGGAAGTAGGAGGCCATTGGCCCCTGCCTCAGAGACAGTTCTCCTCAATTTGTGTCAGAACTCTTCAAAGCAGAGAGATGATAATCTTGCTTTTTAAATCAAACTGGAGGACATTTTACTGTTTGAGGCTTCTGGTTCTCAGACGAATGGTTGCTGGGAAGCATTAGATCTTGATAAGCATTTAATATAGATAGATGAGGTGGTTTTTAGGGTGGTGATGTGGGGAGGGTGCGCTGAGTGTTATTTCATCCTTAATTTGCTTACGCGCTCTGTAATCCCTAATGTTATGTGTTGTGATTTTTGTAGGAGACGGATGACTACAGATACTTTGATCCCAAGATGCTTCGCGGAAGCGAGAGGTAGGACACTGAAGACGAAGACTAGGCTCCTTATATTTTCAAATGATACATCCCTGTGTTTAACTTGGTCCCACTGTATTTAAATATTATGTTAAAGGCATTTGATCCATGGAGGAATTCTAAATCGCTTGTGTCTTTATTGCATATACATAAGGCAGTATTGAAGTTAGGTAAATAACGGATCTGCACATCCTTGCCAGAGCTGGAACTTTCCACTGAAAATATTTAGAATATAAGAAGATCTGTAGTTTTTTCCCCCACAACGATCAGCTATTTTCACTCTCTGCCTGTGATGATGAATTAATCCTAACTGTTTAACTCCCTCAGCTCCATTCCAAGGAACAAGAACCCTTTTCAAGAGGTGAGTATAAAAGGCAAAAGCATTTTGCACCATGAGGATGTTGATACGGTATCTTCACAGTTTGGCGCCCATGTGCTGTAACCTGGCTGGGTTAATGTTAGTCACAGATAGCCTTCTGTTCCTAGTGGAGATTAGGCCCTGCTGATGACAAAGTGAGTTGGAAGCCCAGAGTGTCTGAGCTCACGTCTGTAGGAGGGCCAATTGAAATATTACAGGGTTTTATTTAATACAAAGCGTTTGTACAGTTTGCATTGAAATTCACACATGATTAAACTTGAACAACTGATGACAGATTTTCATTTCACAGGCCATCGTCTTTGTCGTTGGTGGAGGCAATTACATAGAGTATCAGAATCTTGTTGACTACACAAAGGTATGACTGTGCCCATTTTCAAATGTAAAATGTGCAACCAGAACTTGCTTATGAAGACGAGTGTAATGATTTTCTTCTCTTCAGGCCAAGCAAGGGAAGCGGGTTCTTTATGGCTGTAGTGAGCTTTTCAATGCTGCCCAGTTCATTAAACAGGTATGATCACTTCCTCTACAGCATAAACTGATAGGAAATGCATGTTATAAAAAACAGGACATTTACATGCAACATTCAAGATGTGTCACCCGATTTGCGTCACACTTCAGTTGAAAGTACAAATTCATCAAAATACGTTTTCACGTACAAGGACAGAATTCCGTGAAAAATCAACTGCTCCGCGATCCATTGCTCTAAAATCCAACCGATTATCCCAGAGTTGGAGAGAACAACACTGCTTTGAGTGTCTTGGAATGCTTTTTGCTGCTTGAAGCAAATCTACGTTGTACTTTGTCTTAACAAAGTTGACACCAAGTCATAACGTGCCTTTCCCTCTGTAAATATTTTTTAAACATTTTGCCCAGTTTTTTTTCCACATCAATTTCTTGTTAATATACTTTTACCGCTTTGCTCTGAGTGAAAATAAGGGGAGGGTTTCGCTTTTCCCAATTCTTCCTGTAGTTGTGAACTTATATGACACTGACTGTATGCTGAAAAATTATTCAGTAGTTTTCATTATTCAATCCTAGTTTTGTTTAAGTGTTAATGTGATTTTGTGGTATCAGAGCTTTTAAGACTAAACCCATTCATTTCTCCACAGCTCTCCCAGCTTGGTCAGAAATAGGAGGAGCGTAGAAGTCTAGTTATCCACCCTTCTAGAAACGAATCAAGATCTCTTCATTAAAACCTCTCTAACTTCAGAATCACTCATATTCCATGTACTTTATACTGTTTTCCTATACTATTTAATTCAATACTAAAGGTAACCAACAATAAAGCTTAACCATCTCATGCACCAATTGCGCTTTGTTTTCTTTGTTTGAATTCAATTTGGATCATCAAAAGGAGATGTAGATATCCTCATTATGGGCTTATTGACATCGGGTGAGTTCAAGAGCTGAGGCAAATGCCTTAAGTGGTCTGGTGACTGACAAGAACTGTCCCAAAAACCTCAGTCTCTAAAGTCTTTAACAAGATTACACCTAGGAGATTACACCTAGTCTTGATCATCATAGGTCATCTGTTACAGTTCAAATGTGTGCTCAAGTGTAGATCCAGGGCATTTGGTCTAGTCCGGGTGGCCTGTGTGTGTCTGCTGAACTTCCACCAATGAAGAGAGAAATACCGTGAACCATAGCAAACGTCACCCTGAGATGAATCCAACCTAATGGTTTTCATGGAAGATGGACATCCACAATGTTCTTCCCTCAAATGTCACAGTCTACAGAGTGTCGAATGGAGGAGAAACCGCTATTGGTGTCTATTTGGTAATACTAGGTAATTGTCTAATTGTTTTGTATTCTCTGTACCTGAATATGGTTTGTTTCTTCTTGATCTTCACTACATTCAAATGTCTTGTGAGAATAAACAATAGGTGAATTTGATTTTTTTTTTTCTTTGATAGGATGGCTCTCTTGGATTGGAAATGGGGTTGTAATATTACTTTTAACTAAGCAAAGAAAGTCTCTCGAACCACAGGATATCTTAACTCTAAACCTTGCCATTTCTGACGCCAGCATTGCTATTTTTGGATATTCTCGAGGAATCCTTGAAGTTTTTGATGTGTTCAGAGATGAAGGCTATCTTATAAAGACATTTTGGACTTGCAAGGTAAGGGGATGATTCTCACCCTCATGCCACTTAAAACTTGTATGACTTTCTTTATTCAGTGGAACATAAAAGAAGATATTTTGAAAAAAGCCTGTGAAAGTTAAAGGGGTCCACTGTTTTGAACCACACTGGCTATCATCGTATGGACAAAAACATTCTTCAAAATATCTTTTTATGTTCTACAGAGAAAAGAAAGTCGTAAATGTTTGGAACGACATAAGGGTGAGTAAATGATTTTATTTGAGTTCCTCCTGAAGAATTCAGATACAAAGTTCAAATGATCAAGTGCCTTTCAGCATGATTCCCTTCAGTTCACGTCACTGAATGCTCTTAGAGGACATCACACAATATCTGGTGTGTGGAGCTGCAGTCTGGCAGGTGGTATTATGAGGCAGGAGGGGCTAAAGAGAGGAATCATTTGTAGTTGTTCCAAGTACACAGGCATGTGTCCCTTTATCCCCTAATCTAGCTGGCTTGTTCCCCAGGGCCTGGTTAGTGGGTGATGAGACAAGTAAGAGCGATTACTGCCTCAGAATGCCAGACCTGCTTGCAATGTATAAGATATTGTGTCTCTGCCAGGTGGATGGATTCCTAATCCTGCTCTTCGGACTCATCAGCATCAACACACTGACAGCCATCAGTGTCATCCGCTACATCAAAGGTTGCCACCCTCAGCATGGTATGCTCTATCTTGGCCAAACCTACTGGGTTATTATGCCTTTGTATGGCTGCTATCCAGTATTTAGTCCAGGTGCTCATGCAGTGGAGTCATTGAAAGCTGTTCTGCAATTACGTTACAAAATCTGTGCTAAATCGATTTGCCGAATCGGTTATTTCACATTCTCACAGTATTATTGACTATTAGGCTACAAATAGCTGCATACATTACTCTTAGAGAGGTTAGGAAAGGAAGTGGTCTCGCATAAGTAAAAATTCTAGTTTTTAAACTGATGTTCAGGAGTTGCAAGTGGGTGCTAGGGGGGTCTGTGAAATAAATTAGGGGGAAAATGTTGTTTTCTAATATATAAATTAAAAACATTAACCCAAATTTTAAAATGCCATTTATATTGAAGACATTTATAAAAAATAATGTTTAGCAAATTTGAGGGTGTTAGTTTAAGTTCTGCTTTCTAAAGACTGGCCATTTTAATAAATGATTATAATAATAATCATCAATAAAATACAAATTTAACTCTTATTATAAATTATCAGAATAAATTTTACAATTTTTTACAAGGGAATCATCCTGTTTGGGAGACAATGATCTACATTAGGACACAGTGAATACCAGCAAGTCCTGTTTGTTTAGTCTTTTATTTAACAATAAGTGGTTGAACCTAAAAACTTCTGAACTTGAATCTTTGATAAATCTGGGGCTGTTATTTTTCCATTTGTAGAAGCAATTTATCCTTGGCTGCACAAATGCTAGATAAATCAGCACGATTATGCTGAGGGCTGTGCTGATGTGAGTGTTTCTGCCATGTTCTTCAGCTCATCAGGTCAACAAGTGTAATATCTGCTTGGTCATAACTGCGGTCTGGCTGTTCTCTCTGTTCTGGGCTGGAGCTCCGCTGCTGGGCTGGGGCAGTTACAGAGGTAGGACTGTAACAGGGATGTTTACCATCTTAAAAATGTGCAATTGAGATTTCTTTGAATTTCATTTCTTCTGCAGCTCGCAGGTATGGGACATGTGAAATCGACTGGACACGAGCGCTGTACT
The DNA here is from genome assembly GCF_965113295.1 of Leuciscus leuciscus. Classification (NCBI taxonomy): domain Eukaryota; kingdom Metazoa; phylum Chordata; class Actinopteri; order Cypriniformes; family Leuciscidae; genus Leuciscus; species Leuciscus leuciscus. The sequence goes on from NC_138741.1 coordinate 14,604,718, forward strand.
CCGTTCCGTTCAAGCTCTACGTCATCAGCATTTTCCTCTTCAACTTCTTCGTGCCGCTGTTCATTATAGTTTTCACGTATGTGTCCATCATCCGCACGGTCAACTCCAGCCACAAGTTCAGTAGGGGAGGAGATGTTAGCGAGAGGCAGAAAAAGATTGAACGCAGCATCACACGGGTAAAACAATTGGCACATAAATTTCACTTATCATCTAACATATAACTATTGCCCTCAGCTTCATATTCACGCATGTGTCGTACTGTGTTTCTCGCTCCAGGTTTCCCTCATTGTGTGTGCGGCCTTCCTGTTGGCCTGGTCCCCGTACGCAGTCATTTCCATGTGGTCTGCCTGGGGTTACCAAGTACCCCCACTCACCGGCATCCTGGCAAGCCTCTTCGCCAAGTCAGCAAGTTTCTACAATCCGTTTATCTACATTGGCATGAGCTCTAAGTTCCGGAAGGACTTGCAGGCTCTGTTTTACTGTCTCAGACCCACATCAGCGCACAGTCACACCCCTCCTGTGCCATTGGCCCGGCCTGGTGATGTGCAGCTTGATGTGGACTGCTTTAGGGAGGATGAGCCGGTAGAGATGGACCATAAGGCAAGTGAAAGCAGCCCAGAGGGGAAGGCAGAGAGCCCTCCTGAATCAGAACGCCAGCGTAGCCCTTTAACAGAGTCACATAGGAGTGTCAGTCCTTATAGATTAATGAGGAAACCCAGCGACTCTGGAAGACTTTAGCTGTCTTTCTTATGTTAGTTTATGTGCTCTGAATGTTTATGTAAGATGATGATAATAATATTATGATGATAAAGTACATTCACTTTATGTATTATCTTAATTTCACAACAAATACAAACAGATTAGGACACTCCAGGCTACTAGTGAGTCATTTGTACAAATGCTTCATGTTGAACGTGAGGTCATTGTGCGAATCCAATAAAATTGAGGTTAATGGGCCTATTTCGCTTCATCTCTGTCTCTGGTTTGTGAAGTGTTGACACACATTTAATGGTAAGTCTGTATTACATCCTCCCCAGTTTAGGGTTGGGGAGGAGTGAGAAATAGGTTGCTGGAGATCTCCTCTCTCGTCCAAGCACATCAAACACACACAAATTAGGTAAGGAATAAAGTAAAAATATTAGGTAAGGTATAAAATATGTCTGGAAGAGGAAAGGCCAAAATAATAAAGAGGGAAAAGAATAAAAATTTTGATGAATAAGAAAATATCTCTCTCGCTAACCAAAAACAGGATAAAATAAAATAAAGACAATATGCAAATAAAATGGCTCCAACCACCCTACAGCTTTCCTAATTTTAAATTCAGAATTATATAGCATATATATAATTATTTAAGTAATATTTAAATAATATTACATAAACAAAAACATTAATAATAAAACTAAAAAAATTCACAAGCTAATCAAAGTCTGAAATTTTGCTTAATGGCACTGAAAGCCCATTAAAGATGAGCAACAAATCATGAATGTCTCAATGAGATGCTATTATAGCTAGGTTTTATTAGCATATACTTTGTTCAAATTTTAGTAAGTGATTTAGTCATTTTTGTTAGTTTTATAGTATATAGTTTTATTCATTTTATTTCAGTTTTAGTCTCAGATATGGTAGTACACAAAACTAAATGAAATCATGTTTCATTTTAGTTTTAGTTTAAGTTTATGTAATAACCCAGGTCTCCACTTCTAATTTATCTCCATCTTCATTCTCCCATCCGGTCAAACATGATGGGTCGTAATCAGTGGTGAGGTTTAAACCTCATTATAATCAACAAAGTGCCCCCGGTCCTACCTGACCTGCTCGGGGGCGGGCGCACTAAAAAGGACGCTAAAAACTGCAGTCTCTAGTGTGAGGTTTAGACTCGCAGCTATCCGGGTCACGGCACCAAATGTCACCGGTCCTACTCGACCCACTCCAAGTGGGATTCGAACTGATGTCTCCGATGTGAGAGCGGGCGCACTAACAAGGACGCTAAAGACTGCAGCCTCTGGCGTCAGTCGCTAGTGCCTCTTCAGATCAGGAGAGTGAGGTTTACGTACACATCTCTTACTGGCCTAAGTCTGTTACAAAAGCACTAGAAGGAATCATGGTGAGAAGCTCTAGGATGATGGGCTGGATGATAAAGAGCAGGAGGATTCACAAATTAAGCCTGGTGATTGCCGAGTAAGACCTCCTGTCTCTGTCCTCAAATGAGTCCGTGTTTGACCAGACTGTAATGTCAGGACTGAGTACGAATTACTCAAGCGCAGAATGAACAGAACAGTCAGGTAATGGTGCTTTATTTATATTATCCAGGCACATAATTCAAAAGCAGCAGGCATGCTCGTAGTCAGAGGAACAGCGAAAGCTTGAGTCCAAACAGAGCAGCGGGAAGAGTCAAACAATCCAGAGTCGTAATTCCAAGAACAGACAAGGTCAATAACTGGTTTCAGAACAAATAGATTAAAAGCAAACAACTATGACCTCATAGGTCACAAAGAAATTAGAACCTGGCAAAGAACAGAAAAATAGTACACAGATAATCAGTTTATAATTGTCAAGTGAGGGGTTGAACAGGATGAATAATATTCAATTTATGCAATAAATAACATGCTTTGATATGATTTTTGTTTATAATACAGGTAAAAAGCAGATCAAAGTGTTTTGTACACCGTGTATGTGGGAAACGCTGTATCAGAGGTTTGAAGCAAGTGGTAATTTGGTATGAGAAAGGATTTTTGTCAAAGACATGACTAACACCTCAGTGGCCTGATCTTACGGTTGTGGGAAATGTCTCCCTCCTGCCCCGTTCACAGCACTCGAACTTTCTCTACTCATGCATGTCACCTCTTCAAATGATTGCAGAGAGAATTAGTCCCACATGGTGGTCACAAAATAAGAAGATCTTGGTGCGTATGGTGTTGTGGTGAATGTTCTCTCAAATTAGTGGTGCCGGGGGTTAAAGTAGGTCCGTTATGCAATGAGATTTTATTGGCGCAGACCCATAGGCTTATGTTGGTGCAGGACTACTAAACAGTTTGAAAAGATATTGAATTCTGGAAACTTTTATCAGTGTGGTGTATAATTATAAGACTGGAAGGAAATTCATGAAAAATTCTAAGAAAGCCATGCATCTGCTAAGAGATGAGATGTCAAATGTTCACTACCTAGCTAAAAAAAAAGATTTTTTTGTGTGAATAAGTCTCTTATGCAAACTAACGCTGATCAAAAGACAGTAATATTGTTACTAATAGCTTTTTTCCATTTTAATATTCTTTTAGAATCTAATTTATTGCTGTGATGGTAAACCTTTGATCTATTTAATGTGTCTATGCTGAATAAAAGTATGAATTTCTTTTTTTTTTTTTATCCCTACCCAAACTTTTGAATGGTAGGCTAAAACATTTTGCAAAAGCTACTGCCATTCACTGTCAAGCTTTTGACAATATACTGTATGACACATTGACATTTACTTGAACTAGATGTCCATTAGCTCTAATGGAGAGTGAAAAGTACATAAGGTATTAGTATAGGAGGTCTCCATAAATGACCCTACTAAGTGCAAAAACATAAAATCACTCAGATGAAATGTCTAAAAACTAACTCAAAAATCAACAAACTCAAAACTCAAGCTTTTTTTTCAATAATTTTTTTAACTGCTGCAAATCTTCATTCTGCCCACATTTGGAAACTATCACTTTTTCTGTGGTGTATTCACAATGTCCAAAATCTCCAAGAAACCTAATATATATATTCTCTTATATTAATCGTGAAACTTCGTATTTTCTGGATAATGTTTCCAACATAGAGAATGAAATCTTTTTTATTATTATTATTTATTTTGGGAAAAAAAATTTCTCTTTTCAGCAGACAAATCTGGGCTCAAGTCTACACAGCATTAGCCAAGGCTAATATTTGTGTAGGTGAAGACGGTCGCCTAAATGAGACATCCATCGAAGTATTAGACGGCTACTACTATTTATAGGGAGTGGAGTGGTAGTCTATGCATTCTTGTACGAAGGCTGTGGATCTCCCATGAAGTCTCACATGGTGTGAAACGTGACAGCGCAATGCTGGCCTGGGAAGAAACATGTGTGTCACTTTGCTTTAATTCAGTATTTTTCATCTGACTGCACAAAGCCAGAGGAGTCAAGCCAACTTTTCCATATGACCATCAGCTGCCCCAATGGGAACAAACTGTAATAACAAGTCACAGGAAATCATCACCTGCTTAACACTAAACCTGTTCTATTACATAAAGGAACACAGTTTTCCCTTTGAGCCTGGCAAATTCTCCTAGAAAAATCAAGCAAAATCTAATATTAACATGGTAGCACTTTTACAATCCTCTTCCGCATGTACATACTATTTACTACTTATAGTAATTACAATAAGTGGGTTATAACTAGGTATTAACCTTTAACCTACCCCTAAACCTAACCTTAACCCATGTAGTTACCTTATATTACCCAGAACTTTCTTAGGTAAGTTCACTGTAAGTACACGTACTGTAAAATAAAGTGTAACCATTAACATTTATATGCATTTATGTATGGTAACACTTTTTAAAATCTCTTTATGAAATATAATGCCTAGTAGATCATATGCACTCAAATAGATTGCCATTCAAAAGTTTAGGTTCAGTAAGATTTTTTAAAGGGGTGGTTGATTATGATTTCACTTTTCCAACTTTAGTTAGTGTGTAACGTTGCTGTTTGAGCATAAACAACATCTGCAAAGTTACAATGCCCAAAGTTCAATGCAAAGGGAGATATTTGCTTTTAAAGAAATCACTTTTTAAGGACTACAACAAACGGCTGGTTGGGACTACATGACATTCCTCCCAGGTTAGTGACATCACTAACCCTAAAATTTACATAAACCCCACCCCCTGAACACGATTTATAGATGATCAAGACAGAATATGCTAATCAACGGCTAGAAGATAACTACACATAAGGTACATAAATTCATCAACTAACCATTCAGAAACATCCTGTTGCATTCTACATGTTGTCACTTCTTCTTGAGTCTCGTCTCCATCATTGTCTGAATCCGGTTTGAACATAAAAGGCTAAAAGTTTTTGAAATTTTCAGTGCATGTCTGTGTGAGAGCAAGTTGTTGAAGCTCCGCCCCCTGTGCCGGGAGCAGTAGCTCAGTTGCATTTAAAGGGACAAAAACAAAATGGTGCGTTTTTGCTCACCTTCAAAAATTTCTGCTGACAATTTTAACATGCTATATAAAAATATCTGTGGGGTACACTGAAAAAAATAATTCATTGGATTTACTCAATTGAATAGTGGACATTGGTTGCACACAAATTGTTTGCTTTGGTAGCCACTTACACAATTGTGTTCCATCAACACAGATTATTCACGTTTATCAACACAGACTATTCACGTTCAAACAACACAGACGAACACAGACTATTCATGTTCAATCAACAAAGTAAGTTATACTAAATATAAATTGATAAATCTTTTATGTGCATGAACCAATCTTAAATGCTAAGTTTACACACTCTTTCAGCCAAAGCATTTCCTATTAGTGTTGCTGAATCAGTCCACAACCAAACCAAATGCTCCACTCTTCTCCACAATGGTAACCCTCTGTAATTTAAATGGTTCTAATAATTTGAATGTAATTGAACATTAAACACAATTACACACTATCAAGTCTTCCCCTTTTCTAATTTTCTCAAAAACACATAAAATAACACTTAATTTCAACATTTATTCTCTCTTAAAGGAGAACTTGGTAACTTTTTTAACTTAATAAAACTGTCTAGAAATCATTTGGATGGTTAAACAACCTGTTCTGGTGATATTGGTGACTTTCCCCGCTCCCCCCAGCGTTCCCAGGAGGAAAACCAACCTTGCAACTTGCGCACTGCCGTCCCGGCAAAGTGAAATTGGAAGTCTCGTGAGAAGCGAGAACTAGAACGAGAACGAGCGCGAAACACAAATTGCTTTACGGCAGTTCGACATAAACACACACGCATGTATGATGTATTACCAGATTACTCACCTCCGTAGACATAGCTCCACGCGATACAGTTGGCTTGCTCCGATCAAAACAAACGCACATGAGCAGCGGTAGAGAGGGGGAGGAGGCCGCCGCAAGTGAGTTTTTTACGACTGTGTTGTGAAATATACGCCCCCCCACAGCTGAAGGGGGAGCTCGTGGGGAAAACATGCGACAACAAAAGGGAAAATCAGCGAAGAAGTGACTAGAGTTCGCTAGAGTTACAGAGTTCTCCTTTAATTCAGCCATATGCAAAGCATGCTGGGAACTAACAAGCACCGCCCAGTTTCAGGTTATGCAACACAAATCATTCATGTAATCCAACACAAATGGATTAAGTAAACTTAAATTTTACCTATATTTAAGCAGATTGAACACAATCAAATTAAGTTTGGACAAAATGTATAGCAATTGTGTTGCTTCAGCTCATTTTAATCAAGCAATTTGAACAAGCAGCAAAAAAAATTTTTTTCAGTGTATTTTCAGCTAAAATTTCACTTACACACTCTGGGGACATCAAAGACTTATTTTACATCTTGTGAAAAGGGCATTAAACCACCCCTTTAAATGTTTTTGAAAAACGTCTCTTATGCTCAACAAATATAGTAAAAACAGTAATATTGTGAAATATTATTACAATTTTTTATTAATTTTCTATTTGATATATTTAAAAATGTAATTGATTTCAAAGCTGAATTTTCAGCATCATTACTCCAGTCTTCAGTGTCATAAAATCATTCTAATCCTTCTGAGCCCAGAGGTGCCAAAGCTCAAGTTTTGAGTTTTGAGCTCAAACTCATTGAAAGTCGTTGGGATGTGCTGGAGTAGACTTTACAGAGTGCTGGACTCGTGCATTGTCAATACAAGATCTTGACCGAAAAAGTGTGCACCTCTTGATGAGCTGTTGCCAAACATGCTAGAAACATAATAATCACTGCAATAATGATCTAATCATCGACTCTTAAGCATTTGCCTATTTAAATCCAAACAGCGACTTTATTTTTTGGGGCTGGGTATTGTATATTTTTTTATAATTAAAATACTACCACATATTTATTATATTTTGTTAATAACATATGTTAATAACATTAATCATTTTTACATATTATGTTTTATTATTTAATAATACCACCTGATTGTGTCTTTGTTTACTATCCACAATCTAAAGTACCAGCCCACCCTTTCTTGTTTCATGTTGGCACACCATCAATAAGCGATTTAAACCGCTGGAATTTAATCATGAATGGTTTATCTAACCAAGCTTTACTTGATATGGAAGTTCACACTCTGGTTGAGAGACTTAATGTTTTCCACCATGACCTTCCTAAGAATGTTCTGCTGAAAGGCCGCTTGAGTCTGACATGGACTTTGTGTTCTGTGAAATATTCATTAATTGAGACATTGGGACAGTTCCCAGTTGTTACAATGAGCAGTTGTTCTAAGATGATTGAGTATCATTCCTTGAGAGGTTTTTTTACCTGTCGCACTGAATAAGCACCTTGTCGCACACTACGTACTCCTACAAACTTCCACAGCACTTAATAAATAAATGCCAATGAGTTGTGAGACGCCACAGTAAACATGGACCTATCATATTCCTGTTTGCTGCCAGGATTAACCTCGGAAATGGTCCACAGTAGAGCTGATGAAGGATGATTACATAAAAGTTACTAGGAGAAGACAAAGACCTCTTTGAAAACAGGACAGTGTCATGCTAATGCACCCAATTGCCCTTTCACATACTAAGCACTTTCTGTATATCGAAAATAAAAACAATTCACAGTTTTTTTCAGCATAAGCCATGTTCAAGATGTGTGTTAATTTTTAAAACCACAGTGAAGCAAATATATGTGTTCTGAAAGGGACTTGGGATAAAAGCATCTGTCACACGACTACTTGTGCTTTTATTTATTGGCTGATAAGTCTCCATTCTTTGGTCAGGTCTTCTTCATAGACTGCAATTCTTATCATTCGGACCATTTGGGGTGTTTGGATAATATTTATAGCACTGATTCAAGGTTAATTACACCCCATTAGCCTCAATGTAAAGTTTTGGCTCCCAGTCAGGGCCTAATCATGACATGTGTTCATGTGTTTTTTATTCTCCTCTTTGTAGCTCTCTGTTTCGTTACTCACCACCTCTGAATAAACTAAACTACATGGTTACAGCATTTAGTTATTATATTGGTACATATATTTGATCTAAATGGCTGAAAAGCAGGAGAATTTAAAACAATGTCCTTTTCAGGTGGTTTGGATGTAAGGCCCGCCTCTTGTGATGTCAGCAGAGAATCATTGGGGTTTTCGGGGACATTATTTAAAGGACTAGCTCTTTCCTCAATATCCAGACACCTCTGGAATATCATCCATAACGGAATTACTTCATTTTTCTTTTCTATAAAGCTTTTAAGGCTGAAGAAACGTCATCCTACACAATATCTGTAAGTTGGATTTAATCTTCATATGTGGTTGATGATTTTTGGCTGTTTAATGCATTTTAATAGAGATAATTGTAATAATCCAGATATGCATCTTTTTTTCTTCTCCATTCTGTCTCTCTCTCTCTCTTCTTCTACCTCATTCTGTGAGTGGATTAACTGAAGTATGCAGTTCCAAAGGAGCTGTTTGTGATGGATGTGTCTGGGGAGATTACATTTTTCCTGGATCATATCTGATTTCACTTCTGTGTGCCAAATAAATTTTACACACCCAGATAAAAGGAAAAATAAAGATTTAAAAGCCTTAGAAGTTTTAGTAATTTTTTTTATAGAAAAAAAAAAGTTTATTCATTGTTGTCTGGTATAATGTTCTTTTGTCTTTACAGATATCTTCATTAACCATGTCGACGTGGTTTGCTGTACTTCGTGTATTAGGTAGGTGATTCAGTTGTTCAAAGTGACTGATACTGAACGCTTCTTCTATGTAATTATGAATTATCATAATTTTTTCCCACATTTTTACAGGTATTCTGTCTTTGAGCTGTTGCACTTTTGGATCTGAATTAAACGGTCAGTGACTTCCTTTTTCATATTCTTTCCCCCCCAACTCTTATCATACTAAATGCAAAGAATGGAATTAAAATTTGTAGAAACTGTTTCAAAGTAGAAGAATTTCAACTTTTTAAATTTGAAAATAGTTCCACAACATTTGTATAAACTCTGAATAACACTTACTTTTGTATTGTTTTATTGTTTGTATTAATGAATTTTTGTATTTTTTTATTAGTAGCTAATAGACCTTTTCGACTTCAAAATGTTTAATATGTTTGTTTTATTTGACAAGAAAATAATCATTTTATGGATAATGTCTTGTGTTATACATGGTTAGTTCCAAAACCAATTAGCTGTGGAACTCGCTCGGTGGATCTACCAGACACCCGTCAGATAGTGCTCTGCCCAGCAAACTGCACCCTGTGGAGTCTGTCAGTCTTTGGTTCAGGAGTATATGCTTCTATTTCCAGCATATGTGGAGCAGCAATACACAGGTACAATCACAGAAGTAATGATAAATATACTGACTTGATAGACTCGAGTAAGAAACTCCAACTCTAGCAAGGAAAAAATGTCTGTGTCATCCAGAGGGATCATAAGTCTATCTGGTGGACCTGTGGAGGTTCACGGACTGCAAGGGAGGACAAACTACCTCAGCTCTTACGCTCATGGTGTCCAGTCTCAGTCGCTGTCCCAATGGAGTTCATCTTTCACTGTGGCCAGTGAGTGGAGACAATTACGATTTGCACCATTACAAATGCCTGTCAGTTTTGATTTCAAATGTATAGATTTGTTTAAAGATGCAGACAATGTAGCACTTCATTGCACTCTGCGGAATAATGTAATATAATATAATACAATACTTGAATTATATTAATAACAATGGATTATAGTGTTAATATTATCATAATAATGAATTAAAACAATAATTCTTAATTAGTGTAATCATGATATCATAATACATTGTTCATGATTAACTTACATTTTTAAACATAGAACTTTGTGGTTTCAAAAAGACATGCCTCCTATTCTCAGTAAGTATAACTAGGACAGAACTTTAGGAAAATTGAGATCAGTTAGAGTATATAAATAAGATAGTGAATAAAATTATGCAGAATATAAAAATGAACTCAAGTCATTTTAGACTTCATAAAGGTTTGTCAGGTTAAATGTTTTGTTATTTTGTCTCAGGAGCAATTAGCTTGCCTTTGGAGGTGTCCAGCCAAACCAGCAGTTCTGCCACAGTTGCGTCTGGAGCAGGTAACAAGTTTTTAACTAGAGATAGTTTACATATGTAGTCTACACTGAGCATTCCCATTTCTCCCTTGCAGTCAAGAAACCAGTCAAAAAACCTGTAAAGAAGCCTCCTCCAACGACAGCAAACAGAGGTCTGTATGGAATGATTTACTATTCTAACTTTAAATTGTCAAAGTACCATGACATGCAAGTACTGTAAATGTTACCTTGTTTCAGATTGCCCAGTCGATATGGCTTTGCTGCTGGATAGCAGCTACAACATTGGACAGCGGCGGTTCATCTTGCAAAAGAACTTTGTCAGTAAGCTTGCAACCATGCTGAAGGTCGGAACACCAGGTCCTCATGTAGGAGTGGTGCAAACCAGGTGATCTGTGCACATCCAAGGTGTTTATCACATTTAATGTTTTTCTTTCTTTGTCAATAAGTCGCCTAAAATATCACGTTTTTCTTTCAGCGAGACACCTCGAACTGAATTCTACTTGACAAACTATACGACAGCCAAAGATGTGACTTTTGCCATCAAAGAGATCCCGTACATTGGGGGCAATACAAATACAGGTTTTTAACTTGCCCTTCAACACACATTTCATACGAATGATTGGGTGGAATCTAGAGCAAATCAATACCACCCTTTTTGGAAAAGTATAAGACAAACTAAAATTCCATTTAAACAACAGACCAGAGAGGGTGACGTTTACCGGACTTCTCCAATCACGTAGTCCGATGTCGCTTTTATACAAAAGTTCAATGAACAAGAAGTTACTACTAAGTGGCTTACATTTTAGACCATGTTTTCAGTTACTTTGCCTAGTTTTGCTCTGTCAACTAAAATAATTCCAAGCGAAGCCACAGCAGAGCCAACTCCGAGCAACACTCAGTTTTGTTCCTAAATGAATCGAGTGAATGATTTAATGACCACACAGTCGCTCATAAACACAGTCACTTGTTTCATTCCTGAAAAACTTGTCTGCATCCGAAATCGCATACTTCCTTACTATATAGTAGGTGAAGTATGTCTGAATTCACAGTACTCATAAAAGAGGAGGTACCAGGATGACCTACTACTTCCGTGAGATTCTGAAGTGTACATCCGATGGACACTTTACTATGCAATTAGGCCAAATTACTTATTCAAAACTAGTACCTACACAAGAGAGTATGCGATTTAGGATACAGCCAGAGTGTTTTTAAATGAATCGGTTTACTGAATGATTCAGTTACTCAAAGACAGCCATTTGTTTTGTTCCTAAAGTGTTTAAAGATAAACAATAACCCAATCAAAGAGACAGTCACTTGTCGCCACCTACTGGCATAACAATGTAATGTGCTAAAATTTTCACATTTGGGCATTGAAACCCCTTGAAATCCAGAGTGCCTTGGCCCATAGTTATCAGGTGTAAGTACATTACTGTAAATGCATTATCCTTTGTTTTCAGTCAATCTGATTTTGTTTGATAACTGACAGCATTCCACAGATTTTGTTGATATAGATTAACTTGTAATGGACTCCTTCCTTTAAAATCTGACACTTACATAATGGTTTTAGTTGGAATAATAAATGATTGATGATGCTTAAGCTGAAATGAGCAGAACTTGGCAGGCTTGAGTTATTGTCTTCTGCACAGGTAAAGCCATACTGCACACTGTGAGGAACTTTTTCAATCCGGATTTTGGTGTGCGGAGAGGTTACCCACGGGTCATTGTGGTTTTTGTTGATGGGTGGCCTTCTGATAATGTGGAGGAGGCGTCAATTTTAGCCAGAGAGTCTGGCATTAACGTCTTCTTTGTGTCTGTGGCCAAACCTTCTCCCGAGGAGATGGGCTTGGTGAACGATCAAGACTTCATGAGAAAGGTGAGATGTTTAACATATGAATTCATGAACCTCTCTCTCTCACACACACACAAACACACACACACAAAAATTCATCAATGGGAACATTTGAGTTCCACTTATAAAAGTGAGTTCCAAAAATCCACTTATACTGACATGTATCTCACAGGCAGTGTGCAAGGACAATGAGTTCTTCACTTTCACCATGCCCAGCTGGTTCGGCACCAACAAGTTTGTGAAGCCACTAGCTCATAAACTTTGCTCCATCGATCAGATGCTCTGCAGCAAGACGTGCTATAACTCAGTAAACCTGGGCTTCCTGATCGATGGCTCCAGCAGTGTAGGTGATGGGAATTTCCGGCTTGTGCTGGACCTTCTTGTCTCCATCGCACGCAACTTTGACATCTCCGACATCGGATCTCGCATCGGTGCCATCCAGTTCACCTACGACCAAAGGATGGAGTTCAACTTCAATGACCACATCACGAAAGATAATGCTCTGAGGGCCCTGCAGAACATCCCATACATGAGCGGAGGAACGGCCACTGGAGACGCCATCAACTTTGCTGTGCGGAGTCTCTTTAAACCCCACTCAAGCTCCAACAGGAAGTATCTCATCATCATCACCGATGGACAATCTTACGATGATGTGAGAGGGCCAGCAATGGCCGCCCAGAGAGATGGTACGCTTTTTACACTAACATTTCATCTTGACTTAAAGTCCCTGAAGGTCCAGGGGGTCCTTTGAGAAGATAATGTTCTTATTTAAAGTTAGTATAAAGTGTAATCAAAAAAATGTAGCTTTATTTTTTTATAGTGAAGGTCCCTGAGGTGGTGAGGGAGTAGGTGGGGGTCCCTACATATGTAAAGGTTGAAAACAGCTAATCTTGAACATTTAAGAGTTTTGTAGGCAAAACATAGTATAGTTCTAAATATAGTGCATTTAGAAAGTAAATAAGTGTGATGTCACCCTGACCATGCACTTCCTGTTTTGTCACAGGGATCACTGTGTTCACGGTTGGAGTGGCTTGGGCTCCAATGGAAGATCTGAAGGCGATGGCATCCGAGCCCAAGGAGAGCCATGTGTTTTTCACTCGCGAGTTCACCGGCCTGGCGCAGTTCCAGCAGCCCATCGTACGGGGCATCTGCAGGGACTTCACAGAGTTCAATTAGACAGTGCAACTGCTTTAGTGCAAGAATAGGAAGTAAGAAATGGGGGATAGGAAGGAGAAAAAGGGCGGGCGTGAATAAGAAACATCGCTTTTGTCTTATGGCTTTTGATTTTTTTGTAAGAAAAGGGATTTGAACGGTTTTGTTATAAAGGAACTGGTATGTTTGATCCAAAGGTTTTTTCAGCTTTTTTGAGAATGTATCACAGTATTGTATGTCAACTTCTCTATAATGTGGAGAATGTAATTATTTGTGATTTGTAGTCTGTCTTTATATGTTCCTGGTGAAAAAAACATTCTTTCACTGCTTCTGGCAAGTCTTTTTTCCTGTGGAGGAGTCACTGTAACAAAAGGCTCTTTTATATTAATTTCGTGACTTGAAGATTCAATTCCAGTTGAGAAAGGTACTAGTGCAGAAGATGGTGAGCAAAAGCAGTCATGAAGAGAATTGTCAGTGAAACAGCGCCCTCTTATGCATTTTCATGGCAGTGCACGAATAGACAGCTTTCATTCTCACAATTACATAAATGGATCTGGGTTATATAAGACATGGTCCTTCCCAGGGGTACCAAACAATACACATGCAATACATTCACAACGTCACAATGAATCACGTATGTCTGGGTGTGAGACGAGTATCACGGTTGAAAAGTTAGCGTTTTGATTATATGTAATTCCCCTCCGTTTTCTTAAATTATACATTCATGTATTTATCGAACCTTTTTTTCTGTGTACCTTTCCATATGCATGATTTACTGCCTCACGTAATGAACAGAGAGGGGAGGAGGGGCATCAAACTGCTTGTACATTTGTTTATAATTTATTACTTTCTTCTCAATAAAGGACCAAGTGTTTGTACAACTTAACCAGCTGAATATCCTCTTCTGAACAGGCTGAGCATAATCAGAAGCCGCAACATATTCAAGTTACATGTATTAATTTATCTAGCTGAAGGTATGTTCAATCTGAGTCTCTCACAAGCTTTATTAAAATCGTGAATCTTGGCAATCATCATTCGTCATCATCAATGACCCGTCAATCAAATACCGTGATAACGCACAGCTGCATTAATTATCGAGACAAGGGGCATGTTGCATATACAGATACACCATTTAATATTTATTATAGACATTTTATATACATTACTTTTCAACAGTTGTTTTGCTATGTGGTACAATCTTTAAAATCTGTTGATTCGTAGTAAATCAAAAACCTTACAAAACTCATCAAACTGATCGGAACTTTTGGAAGACTAGAAAAAATACTTTATTGTAGAATTAATCATGCATTACACAAACAAAAGGTCTTTTGTTACACCATAAACTGCATTGTTTTCTTTAAAATCGTTGAACAGATTGGGGAATAACGACCAAACCAAAACATTTGTATAAATGCAAGCTATTCCACTCCCAAAAAAATAAAAATTGTCATTTTTTACTCATCCTCGTGTCTTTTCAAACACATTTGAAGTTTTCTTATGCGGAACAACAGGAGCTATCTGGACCTGTTTTAGTGATCACCGATTTATATTTATAAGGGGAGGAAAAAACGACAACACTGAGACATTTCTCAAAATAGCTTTTATGTCCACAGAAGAAACAAAGTCATACAGGTTTGTAAAGACATGAGGGTGAGATTATGACATTATTTTTTTCTTCTCCTGACTTGAAAAAGTTGAGGTGAATTTAAACCCAGGTTCCAGCCAACTATGAAACTGTATGTTTAAAAAGCTTTTATATGAACCTATAAACGTTAATTTCCTATCGGATTACCTGTTCCGTTTGGTTAGCAACAGCCCAATCTTTTACTTACCATTGAAGGATAAGACTATCCACACAAACTGAAAATAAATAAGCCAATAACGTTCGGATCTCTAACCTGTGATACTTAAACTCATTTTACAGTAAGGTGTACAGAAACATCACATAGTGACAGGATGCTGCAGTTTATTTGTAGATTCCTAAAAGCTCTCGGGGCACCACGCGCTGTGCCTCTACTAGCGTACAGTCTCTCCGTTATGTGATGATAAAACAACGTTAAAGCAATGTAGTTTGCGTAAAGAGAGCACTCATCCAGGGCTTCCATCCCGAGACACAAGACCTTCATGAAGGACCACCGCGTAAAATGGAGGGCTTGAGTGGGATTATAGTCCCTTTAAAAAATGTGATTTTCAGCGGTTTTATGACAGTCTTTATTTATATAAAATTGATTATAAAAACTATACTTTTTTTACACAAAGAAATGAGACAAACGCTAAAGGTATGAAGGTTGACCGAGTTTAACTGTATTTGTTTGCACGCTACATTAGGGTGAGGAGGGCGACTGAGATTAGGGTCTGGTTTATGGCTCGGCAGGGCGGGAATCAGTTCCTCTGGTGCCCGGATGATGGTCGGTGACAATCTACTGATGGATGAACATAACCACTCCATGGTCACTGAAACATACCTACAGGACACATTATCAGCTCAGTTCAAAACCAGTCGATAGGCTACAAACACTGGTTTCACTCCAGCTTTGACTTACAGTAAATTACAGTTACTTTTTTTCTTTTTTTGAGGAAACAAAAAGAAGATTAAAACTGATTGAGCACTCCACACTGGCATCGCAAAAAACGGCACGTCCCCCTCTTGGCACCTGGTATTTTGTGTATGGTGTGAGTCTGACAGCGAAGGTGGAAGCCACTTCAATGTAGTGTGAGAAATGCTACTCTTGTTACACAAGGCAGTGAAGCAGTCCTTTCTTTCACTCGGTCTTTACGTATGCGTTAATTCAGACGTGCTTTTATACAAACACTTTGGCCAGGGCATCGGCTCCAGCACTTCCTATGTATGCCTTAGATGGGTGGAAGGCAACGTCGTATATGGCCTCGTCCGACTTTTTCCTGTGAGCGGTAACCTCCTGTACACACGTCTTACTGTCCAGGTTCCACAAGCGGATGGAACTATCGTGACCTGTGTTAGATGAAGAAGAGGCATTAAGTTTATACTTAAAGAGATAGTTCAGCACAAAACTAAAAATTCTGTCATTTTTGCTAGACCTCCATGACTTGTGTTCTTTCATATAATGAAAGTTTCATCGTATGGAAAAGAGCAGCTTGGACATTCTGCTAAAGATCTCCTTGTGACAAGGGCTTGCAATGATGTGAGCGTGAGCTATATCTTTAAGAGTGACAACATATTACCAACAAATATTATGATGTAGTCAAGACTAACTGTATAACTTACATAAATGGTAAAGTAGAAGGATAAGTGAGCAAGTGAAAGGGCAGCGTTGAAACGCTTTTACCTTTTTGAAAAGAAAAAAAAGAAAAGAAAAAAACACTTACTTCCTGACATCAAGTAGATGCCATTTGGATCAATAGCCAGACTAGTAACAGCATCCAAGTGAGCCACCATTGCATGGATGGCTTTACCTTAAAAAGACAGACAGAAGGAAGGTGATGAATAACAGACAGATTTTTAAATAACTAAATAAGAATATAAAAAAAGCACATGGTTGCATAATTTATTAATATAATAATAGTAACAATAATAATTCAAACAAATATTTGAGGTAATATTTTTTTTTTTTTTATCAAAGAAATTAATATTTTCATTTAGCCAAGATGCACTAAATTGATCAAAAGTCTATTATGTTACAAAAGCTTTCCATTTCAAATAAATGCTGTTCTTTTGAACGTTCTATTCAAAGAATCCTGAAAAAAATGGATCACGGTTTCCACAAAAATATTAAGCAATACTGTTTTTAACTGATAATATTAAGAAATGTTTCTAGAGCACCAAATCAGCATGTGACACTGAAGACTGGAAGAATGATGCTGAAAATTCAGCTTTGCCATCACAGGAATAAGTTACATATTAAAATTAATAAGTGAAACAGAAAAGTTATTATAAAATCACGATTATATTTTTCACTGTATTTTTGATCAAATAATGCAGCCTTGCTGAGAACCCAAACTTTTGAACAGTAGTGTACATATTAGGGTATTTTACAATAATACAAAACAACACACTGACCTGATTTATTATCAAAGAATTTGATGTGTCTATCCTCGTGAGCGGTGACTGTGATTGGCAGGGTGGGGTGGGTGACTACTTTATTAATGTGATTCCCAAAAGGAATAGCTACAACAAAGCAGAAGAAAGTAAACACCACAAATCCAATTCTCACACTTAATTGAATGACTGAACTATATATACACATTATATCATATCTACACAAGTGTACTTTGTTTTGTTAAGAACATATATGAAGAATGTACCACTCTCTCCCTGTGCGGCGAACACCAAGACGGGCTGTGATGTCTCCAGATCGTAAACGACAGCATCTCCCGTGTTATAGGACGCCACCATATGAGCTGGATCACACCCATTAAAATCAATCGACGTGGGAACGCCATGATCTGAAAGACAGGAAACGAAGAAAATTAGTTGCCAACCCTTCAATCAATTATTGAACGCCACATAGAAGACGGATTGCACTCACCTCTGTCAGAGTTAAAGGTGCTGAGACATGGGGACTTCTCCTGAGGGTTCCACAGCTTGATCGTCCCATCAGCTGAACAGGAGAGCAGCCGGTTTTTGATTCCACTGTAAGCCAATCCCCACACTCCGTCACTGTGACCCAACAACGTGCCAGCCAACACGCTGGGCTCTGTGTGAAAACAGAGTACATATCTGAGCCACACATAGAGAAAATACTGGCGATCAGGCAGGTTTCTTGCTTTTAAGTTCTATCAAAAGGAAACCGTGGTTTTATCTTCTCACCATATGTGTCATAAGGGTCTACGTTAGAGCTGGGGATGTTCCACCACTGTATTGTTGAATCGATTCCACCACTAAAACACTGCTCACCACTCGAGGTCACAGCCAATGAGAGCACAGGCCCACTGCAGAAACAGAAACAACAGGTTCAGAGGGTTTGAGATCTATGGGTGGATTCAGCTGTTTACATCATTGTTGATACAGGGGCCCTAAAAAGTGATTAGATGCACTTCAAATTGTAAAAATGTCAATGCTTGTCAAGGCAAAAACATCAAACCATGTGGTATTTTAGTAATATTTATTTGTAATATTTATTTATTTTTAGGAAAATAGCACAAGTACTCATTTTAAGAAAAACTTTTTTTCTCTAGGAGTTATTTAATAATATAATATATTTTTCTTTAATATAATAAAGTTATTTAATGTTATAATAAAATGTATATTAATAAAAAAAAAAAGATAGCTCAAGTACTCTTTTTAGGTTTTTAAAGTCTTAAGTCTTAAATATAATAAACATTACTGTTCAACATGAACAAAACATTTTGTGGTTGTCAAACATTAGTGGAACTGTGGGAACTGACTTCTCACACCCACTAAAAACCACCTTGAGACCAACTGGTTAAAAGCAAGAGCAAAATGACAAATTCTGAGAAAAGCAACTCTGATTTGGATTTTATGCCTAATGCAATGACACTCATTGGCACGGTTTCGTTGTTTCTGTACCATACATGAGTAACATTGCTTTTACTGTGCTTCACAAAATCAAGATATGCTGTTGTAATGTTAGCTATATTAACAGGACAGTTTTGGTCTGGAGCTGGTGTGCTGCTCCCTGCTGGTGACAAAAAATGGACACTTGCTTGTATAAACTCTTGTGTACTGTATGTTCCTTTTCTGTAAGTGACTTCCTTCCTTGTCAGTTGTTCGTCATCTTTGCTTTATTTTTCGCGAAGCATTATTTTGCTTCACTTCAGCTATGATGAAGAGACATCCTCGCATTGCATGTTCGTGCACTTTGGGGGCGGAGCAATAAAGGGAGGGCTGTGATTGCTTTGGTTGATTTCAAATATCAAGTTTCTCAGAAGTCACTTAAGCCCCTTTCACACAGCGCTTTGAACCCGGCAAATTGCCAGAACGCCTTCTGTGTGAACGTAAACACGACCCGGGATTGATGCCGGGACCGATGCCGGGTTGGGGACCTAGTAACATTGCCGTGTTCAGTCCCGGAACGCGCGCTGTGTGAACAAAAGCCGTAATAATGGCGTGTTGTAATGATGACGCTGAAGCCGGGATCGTTCGCCAGCTGTGAAACGGTACGTAATGCGCAAGTTTATGATCGAATGCACAAGCGTGGTTTCTAGAGAGAGAAATTGCAGCTCATAAGCAAACTGAAGACGCTGCTGATACATTACAAGTCACATCGATGTCACGTGTCTTAGCGGAATTTTTACGGGTTGTGTGTGAACGCACTCTCTGATTCCGGAAAATCACTGGCAGAGTGAATGAACCAAAATCAAACGAACCCGGGTCAAATCCCGGGTCACTTTATCCGTGTATTTTCCGGAATATCTGTGTGAAAGGGGCTTTACTGTATCTTTTAAGGTGCACTCAGTCATTTTTTGTTTACATCACATTACCAGCCCTGTCATCCAACTGACCAACTACTAATATTACTAACCATAATGAGGACAAATGCAGGGACTTCAAGCACTCACTCAACCGCTGACAACAGACAACATAGTGTAATGCAGCAGCCAGCTGTGTTCCACCAACAACACATGAGAAATAATTGGGACTGAATCCAAAAATGTCCTTTTTATTGATGTGGTGGTACGACAGCAAAAAACACACAAATGTCAGAAATTAACAAGCATCCACACCAGTAGGTGTCAGTATAGAGTAGAAGAGCACTGGGACAAATAAGGGCAAGAGAAATGTAAACAAAATTGTACTGAATGCACCTTTGAATAGCTAACTTCACTATGCTCATGTTGTGGAGAATTAGTAATGAATCATGCCACCATCTCATGAATGGGCTTGGCAGAGGTCAGGGGAACACTAAATGCACAGAATCATCCATACTTTCACAAATTTTTGACCCTACAATTGAAGTCAATGTCATGAAATCAATACTTACACATGTCCTCTAAATGTGTATATGGGCTCCACATCAAAAGAGGCACTTCTGCAAAGCAAGATAAAACTTTGTTTAACGGTTTGTTTGGAACATTAATGGGAAAAAACACAACATGATAAAATCATCGTGCTCCTTGAGGAATCATTTATAAGATCAAAACCAATCCCAAGTAGACATGTGCCAATATACGGTATTACGACATATCACGATAATAAGAATGCACGTTATTGTTATCGTATTGTTCACTTCAAAATGCCGTGAATAATTATTTATTGCCAACAGATTTTTAGAATACTTTTTAATCAAACGGTTAAAATGTACAAGTGTGTGTGTGCTGCGTCAGAGACGTGCACACTCTGATGTAAACAACGCAACACGCACGAGTAGCAAGGCGGAAAGAGTGAAGGAGACACGCTGAATGAAAATGCACATTCACTCTCTCATCAGCAGATGGCGTTGACGGAACAGCCGAAATTCAGCAGATACACCTATAACCTGGCGTAAACAAAGCTGCTGCGCTACTTTCTGTTTCTGAACAGCATTTAAATGTTTCAAACAGCCATTCAGATGTTTGTATTCTCAATGGTGTTTATCACAACACCAAATATTTAAATAAAGACTTAAACATTTTTACATTTTAATATGGACTACAACATGCCCTAGATCTAGATCGAAAATGTTCCGATTCTTTACTATTATTCGGTAACACTTTACAATAAGGTTCATTAGTTAATATTAGTTAAACTGACAATGAAAAATACTTCTAATGCATTTTATTAATCTTAGTTAATGTTAGTTTCAACAAAACCTGAGCTAACATGAACTAACAATTAGCAGTTGTAAATTCTTTAAACTAACGTTATCAAAGAATTATTACTTTGAAAAAGTTAGTTAAAAAAATACACTTCTGTAACAAATGTAGCTATTGCTTATTGTTAATGTTAGTTAATGCATTAACTAACTTTAATAAGACCTTATTTGAAATTGTTACCTATTGGTCTTTATAAATCTTTTGCATCTATTTGAAACATTTGTTTACTTTATATTTTGTGTATTGTTTTAATGTAGTTCTCTCTGTTATAAGAAAAAAAGTTTGTACTTTTCTTGCAACTTATTTTTAATACTGCGATAATACCGTATAACGTGATAAAAGCTTCAGCAATTATCGCAGCATGAAAATGTTATACTGTCGCATTCCTAATCCCAGGACATCCCTTTCCTTGAAAAGCCACAGTGAGAACTTACTTTTTGGCAGGAACGGTCTTCTGGAGGTTCCACAGTTTGAGGGTGTGGTCTTCTGAGACTGTGACCAACACCGGTTCCACAGGATGGAAGGCCAGGGCCCGCACTCCATCAAAGTGGCTTCGCAGGGTATATTTGGGATTCCATGTCTTCCTGAATGCATCCTTATTGGCTGGCAACTAAAAATAGAGGGTGGGGGAGGGGCCGTTGCAGAGGCATTTTAACAACTGTGAAATGAAACCTGAAAATTGCAGGTCGACTGACTGCAAGGCATTAGGATAGTTGTCCTATTTGAGCACGCAGCAAACCACACCAGCGTAGACAAGTAACCTTTATCCAGAATGAAACTAATATAGTACATGACATTTGAGTAAACATGACGGGCTGTTTTTATATAACTGTTAACTGACGGTTAACACAATACAGACTGCATTTAAAAATTGAGCAGGGAAAAGACCTTGTTTTTTTTTTTTTTAAGTAGAGGCTATAATTTATTAATACCAGAATAGAATAGAGGAGCAGTCTGTGACATACTTACATCATAGCTGTATTCAGCCTCATCATTGGACACAGTCAGATCTGCGAGGTCTCCCAGGCCCAGCACACTTTCCAACATGTCATCAGAGCCCATGATAAAGGACTTGCCCCCAGCAGGCGTGAATGGCAGAGGCTCAGCTAAGAATAGGAAAGAGAAGGGCCAAGTAAACAAGGTGCCACACCTTGGAGTAAAAAACAGGGCTTAAGATATAGACGTTTTACAAACATATACCAGCAGTTCAACACCAGAACAACTCTGTAGTATATAACACAACATTAATGTATTCTAACACAAAATTAAATCAAGTAGAGTGAATAATACAGGTTGGATTTTAGCTTTAAAATTTTAGCTTTAATTTGACACCAGCCTCTGGTACCTCAGGACGGTATTCCAAAAAGCAGGTTATGTGACATACTGGGCATGTTATGAAAAAGCAAATGGATAACATCAATATTCGCTTTCAAAAACTGAGGTAAGTTTCAGGGTAAACAAGTAAATAGCCAAAGTAACTTATTCTCTTCTTTGCACACACACACTTTATTTTACTCTCCTCTTACACTTGGTAGATCTGCATTCAAAAGGTTTTTTTATGTAACAGGACATTTTCTATACTGTATTTCTATAATAAAAATACATCTCACCTTGCAACAAATATGGAAGCAAAATGACTAAACTTATAAAGCCATAATGTCTTTGCAAGCACAGACTGCTTTTAGTTCAATCAAGCTTTCTTTTTTACTTTATACATTTTGCATTAAACAAACAATATACTTCTTATAATTATATATATATATAGAAATAAAATATTTTTTTAATGCAAATGCACTATATCTATCTATATCAAATTTTTTTTTTTAAATGCAAATGCACTATATCTATATATATATCTATATCTATATATCTATATCTATATATATATATATATATATATATATATATAGAGAGAGAGAGAGAGAGAGAGAGAGAGAGAGAGAGAGATATAGTGCATTTGCATTTAAAAAAAATATAATGTATTCTGATATTCTTTAAAATACATAGTGTATTTATGATTTATACAGGACTCAAAAATAAATATTTTTAAGGTTACAGTGTCTAATTTTTATTTGCCCTGCCAAAGATTATCACCAGTCCAACCACAATTTTTTTTTTTTTATGCAATTCATTATATAAGTCAGAAATAATAAAAATAATAACGTACCACATTTATGGTAATAAATGTCTTCATTTCAGGGTGACACACACACATATACACTTATACTTCTTTACCAAAAATACATGTCCTATTTATGGTTACATTTACATAATCTTTAGTTAAGAAGTGGGTCAGAAAAGACAGAAGAGAGTAAGACAGAAAGAGGCAGAGATAAAGAAAGCAGAAGGGTGTGGGACGGTGTAATGGGCTGATGTGTTTGACCCAGCTGGCTCTGGTCGGAGCAGTGAGAGAATCTCTTGTGTTGGAAGCTGTCAGGAATGCTGATGCAGCAACAGGCCTAATTAAGATTCCACCGCAGGGCCAGCGTGCACAAAGCACATACAAAAGACACGCATGCACATGTTCACACAATTTTTTTTAATTATTTATCATTTCTTTGTATAAAAATAAAATAAAACTACATGCAGTATTTCAGAGTAGCTCATCTCCATATTTTAAAAGTGGATGGTGATTTTTCCTAATGAAGTACCATCTCTCGTGCTCTACATTTCTAGTCTTCTGGACCCATATTAAGGCTGTGTGATTAATTGTTTGGTTTTGGCTTCCAACGATTATGAAAACAAGTTAAAGGGATAGTTCACTTTGAAATTAAATTTTGGTATGTTTTAGCTTACCTTAAGGGCATCCAAGATGTAGGTGTCTTTTTTTCCGCAGTAGTTTCAATTTTGATATTGATATCCAAGTGATCTGAGAGCGCGGGCGGGTATAGATATATACACTAGAAGTTGCCTTGGCTACTGCAGTTCATTGGAAACCGTAGCCAAGGCGACATCTAGTGTATATATCTATACCCGCCCGCGCTCTCAGATCACTTGGACGTGGCTGTGTTGAAGAGGTAAAAACGATATAAATACTGTTCGTTTTCTCACACAAACCGCTCGTTTCGTGTCTTAGGCCATCAATGTGTACTTACGATGGGGAATTGTTTAATTTGGACGATGGGGAATTGTTTTAATTTGGACTCTGTGCATGCTCTTTCAGGTGGTGACCATCGACCTGCATTATTTGACTGACAGACAAGAACGGTTTGACCTAAATATATCAAAATTGAAACTACTGCGGAAAAAAGACACCTACATCTTGGATGCCCTTGAGGTAAGCTAAAACATACCAACATTTTATTTCAAAGTGAACTATCCCTTTAATTGAGGTAAAACGATTATTGTGTTACTGCAGCATTCCGTCCAGAGCACTTTCCTTTCCTTCACAGTGGTGCACTTTTGCTCCACTCTAAATGCCCAAACTTAACATCCAAATCAGCCAAAAAAGTGAGTATTGTAAAATGCAGTCTATTGTTTCTAAACTGTGGGACGTGTTTGATATTAAAGGGGTCCTATAATTCCCTTTTCACAAGATTTAAAATAAGTCTCTTATGTCCCCAGAGTGTGCAAGTGAAGTTAGCTCAAAATACCCCACAGATATTTTTTATAGCATGTTAAAATTGAGCAAAAACACGCCGTTTTTGTGTGTCCCTTTAAATGCAAATGAGCTGCTGCTCCCGGCACAGAGGACGGAGCTTCAAGAGCTCGTGTGTGTTAGCAGCTCCGAATACCTCACACAGACACACACTGAATATTTCAAAAACTTGTAGCCTTTTATGTTCGAACCGGAGTCGGACAAAGATGTTAGTTATCTTCTAGTCATTGATTAGCATATTCTGCCATGATAATCTATAAAACGCGGTCCCAGGGGTGGGGTTTATGTAAATGTTAGGGTTGGTGATGTCACTAACCCGTGAAGAAGCTCATTTTAATCCCTACCAGCCATTTGTAGTAGTCCTTAAAAAGCGATTTCTGTAAAAGAAAATATCTCCCTTTGCTTTGAACTTTGAGCGTTGTAACTTTGCAGATGTTGTTTATGCTCAAAAAGCAACATTACACACTAACTAAAGTTAAAGTGAAATCATAATCAACTACCCCTTTAAGCAGTGTTATTAAAGTGCATTAAGCCTACTGTGCCCCAGGTGTCTTTCTGTGTGCGCGCTCCAAGTCAGAGCCGAACGCCGATAGGCACTTGGGCTTCGGATACGTGCCTAAACGTGTACAGAGATGGCTGAGATATATCTAACTGCAGAACCACACGTCACAGCAGTCTGAGGACAACAGCACTAGGCAAACAGGATCAGACCTGAAGTTAGGGTGGTCCTAACGATCACGTACCCCGCCCCAACCATTAAACCTACCCTTAATGACGCTATAAGCTGAGCTCCACCCCAACACCGGTGTGAGACTGCTGGCCTGGCGCTGCTGTTCTCAGACTGCTGTGACACACGGTTCTGTGGATTCCGCAGTTGGTTTTTATTGTGATGGCCCGGGGCCAACGTAAAAGTCACTCTGGACAGTTGACGCAACTGTCACTTGTCTGACCTGCTGCATCACGAAAGTTTATCATTTGCACATGTTTTTAAGCATTGCCAATTTAAGTATTCAAGTGCATGAAGCTGCAAAAGAGAATTCAAATGAATAGTGTGAAGTTTTGTGCATGCACACATCCAAAGTGTCTCAGACAGTGTGCAAATGCTGAATTGAGCTCTCTTTCATGTCTTCTTGTGCTTTAATGGACAGAAAAAGTGAATGTCTCTTCAGAAAATTTGGACTAACCTGATTAATTCATTAGGATTAGTTTTACAATCAGAAATGGTGAGAGAACATTGTGCA
Source organism: Leuciscus leuciscus (assembly GCF_965113295.1). Taxonomy (NCBI): domain Eukaryota; kingdom Metazoa; phylum Chordata; class Actinopteri; order Cypriniformes; family Leuciscidae; genus Leuciscus; species Leuciscus leuciscus. The sequence goes on from NC_138741.1 coordinate 14,630,534, forward strand.
TGGTACGTTTTTAGCCTACAAAGTTTAAATCCCATCTGGCTAGCGCGTCCCGTCCCATAATGTTTATGCATTAGTCAATAGATGGAGAGCAGACGGTCTTTTGTGACTGTTTACATGAGTGTTAACACTGCGAAAGCTATCCGGTCGAATGCATTTTCGACTACCTCTGGAAGTGGTCGAAAGTGTACACCTGTATTTAGCGTCATCCACTTGTGATCCGATCGACCAAAATGCATCTTAATACCAGGTGTAAACAGGGCCTTTATGTCCGTTTTGGATTGTTTCAGTATAAATCACCATTCACTTTCACTTTATGGAAAAGAGCTGTGTGGAAATTCTGCCTAACATCGCTCTGTTTCATGGGATACAAAAAAACAAAACAGGGCTGGAACAACATGAGGGCGAGTAAATGACAACAAAATGTTCTTGTTTGGGTGAACAAACAAGCCATGAAAAAAAAAGTAAACCTTTAGTTGCAGGCTTTATTTTAACCCTCCACAATAATACACCTGAGTTCATTTAAGAATCTCAAGCGACGTGCCCTGTTTTCATCATGATTAATGATAATAAAATCGACTATTTGAGTTTGGCGAGTATTATTTTACCCCACTCTGTGCCGTCTCCTGAACTCCGAGCCTCCCCGGCACCTTCTCCATCCTCTGCATTCACCAAGAAGTCAAACTCCTTCAGTGCCTCCTCTGTGTCGGGGTCATCCGGCAAGTCAGAAGCCAAACCTTCATTTCCTACCTGGAAAAGTAGTCAAGTTATAGGCTATATTACATATCCTGAGGAAGATTAGTTTGAGATCATTGTATCGTTCATGCCAATTACCACTAAAGCTGTTGCACACCTTAATTTTATGTTTTTTTATTCTGCGTTTATCGCTCCTGTCAGGCACGTCCTCCATTATGTCACCCTCTTCATATTCCTCTTCATCACTATCGTCAGCATTTTCTAAAAAATTAAATGTCTCCAGAACCTCTGGATTCCTGTTGAACCAAAAGCATTATGAGAAATGTTTAAATTTTTCTTTTAACTGTTTATTTTAATCTTTCAGTTGAATCGGACCAAATAAATCAAGAAAAATCTGTACCTTTTCATATCTTGTCCCTTTCTTTTGGCTGGAGACTCTCCTCCATTGAGAATTTGTTCTAGGTTCTTGGTTTCCACAGAACCGTTTTGCTCTGAGCCGGACAGCCCCAGTAACGACCGAACTCTCTGCGACCGAACGTCCAGTATTGTGTCCGTATAACCTACTTCCTGAAGATATCTTGAAAAGACAGATGTGTAAAGAGATTCAGAACACAGCTCAGACATTCAGGTGATAGAAATAGTCCATGAACTTTCTTAGCAGGACTAATACTGTCACACCCACAGAGGAAGTGTCATTCACAAAAACATAATGACTCAAGGCTAACTTACTGTCTGAGGAGTTGCCTGCCCTGTTTCCACGTTAACTGGCTGTTCTGAGGTATAGCAGAGACCTCTGTTTCTTTGGTATCTTCTTTAAGAAACAAAGAAACAACAACAACAAAAAACACATCAGTGAACCTTGAACAAAATCTATACACAGACATTCATAGTAGCATTCAAAAATTTGGGGGAAGTACTTTTGAAAGGTAGTGTATATATACACATTTTCAAAAGTAGGTTGAATCCTCTTACCTGATTCAAAGCTAGGCATTTTTACTTCACCTTGATTTAGTTCTGTCCCATATTTTAATTTATGGTATTTTGCTCTGGTAATGGAAGAAATAATTTTTGTTAAAATACAAAAAAATATATGTTTTTATGAATACATTTACAAATGACATTACTTTTTTATCATTACATTTAAAAAGGATTAAGAAATAATACATTACAAATAATAAAAATAATGGTAACATTTTTTAATAAGGTTTCATTAGTTAACATGAACTAATAATGAAATGCTCTTCTACAGCATTTATTAATATTTGTTCATGTTAATTTCAACATTTACCAATACATTATTCAAATTAAAAGTTGTATTTGTTAACATTAGTTAATGCACTGTAAAGTAACATGAACAAACAAAGAAAAGCTGGATTTTTATTAACTAACGTTAAAGATTACAGATACAGATTACAAATACATTAACACATGTTTTTCTCATGGTTAGTTCATGTTAATTAAAACATTAATGTTAACAAATGAAACGTTATTGTAAAGTGTTAAAAAAAAAAAAATGCAATGTAAAAAAAAAAAAAAAAAAAAAAACTTTACAAACCTTTCTTGCTTTAATGCATATTCTAACATTTTTATTCTTCTAACAAGGTCATTCTTTAAATTTTCTTGACCCTTTCTTTCTCCTTGGAGGAACGCTATTCGGGCCTGGAAGACAAAAGCAGGTCATGAAGACATGTGACAGGTTAAACCAGTGTTTATATATTTTAGCCGAGTTGTCAGCTTGTGAATTGTATGTAATGAGCAAGAAAGACTTGGCACTGAAACAATATTACATATAGACTAATAAATAGCGATGTCCTAAGTGACATCATACAAAAAGGAACATTTAGCAAAACATGTATTTGTGAGCAAATTATTTGAATGGTGCAGTTCTTTTCTGAAAACGATTGACAAATCAGTCTGAATTGAACCCAGACTTATGTTTGATTGGACGTGAGATGCCCTGGGTAATCTCTGGTGATCCAGACCCGCCCCCCCCCAAAAAACCCCCATAGATCTCTTATTTTCTAAAGAGGAACCAACACATGGCCACTGGCAGGCGACTGCCCAGAGGAACAGAGCTCTACGGAGCAGGTTAACATTAGCAAATGAGAGCAGCTGTGCAACTTGACCCCTGTTAAAGGCCAGGAAGTGAATGAGAGGAGGCAAAGGGAGGGGGTATTTATAGACAACCAAAACCCTCAACCTTCCTGGAGAAAAAGAGATCTCGCAGGCTCTCATGACTACCTTGTTTGTTTGGCAGGTAAACTAGAGGCCATCCTGCGCAATTTTCATAGACACAGGGAAGGTGGGCTTGTCATTTACAATTCAATGAGAAATATTTTACTAAACTGCATGACGACAGAAAGAAACCTAGCATTTAATAAGGGCTTGTTAAATTTTAGCCTGTCACAGCAGAAATAAACGCAACAACAGCCAGTCAGTGCATGTCGCTAATAAGTGATTTCTGCGTGTCTCTGCGTGTGAAAGATGGTTTCGTCTGATACACAAACTCGCATACAGTTGTGGTCAGAATTATTGGCACCCCTGGTAAATATGATCAAAGATGGCTGTAAAAATAAATCTGCATTGTTAATCCTTTTGATCTTTCATTCAATTTTTTTTTGTAAAACTCCAACCTTTAATTGAAGTAAATGATTTGAAAGTGAAAAAAATAAAAATAAAAATAACACGTTCTCCACAATTATTGGCACCCTTTTATTAATTATTGCCTTTTTGCAACCTCCTTTTGCCAAGATAACAGCTCTGAGTTTTCTCCTATGCCTGATAAGTTTGGAGAACACTTGACAAGAGATCAGAGACCAGAGACTATTCCTCCATACAGAATCTCTCCAGATCCTTCAGATTCCCAGATCCATGTGGGTGCTTCTTCTCTTCAGTTCAGCTCAGCTCACTCATCTTCTATAGGGTTTAGGTGAGGGACCGAGATGGTCATGGCTGAAGCTTCCTTTTGTGCTCAGTGACACATTTTTGTGTTGATTTTGATGTTCGTTTTGGATTGTTGTCCTGATGGAAGATCCAACCATGGCCCATTATAAGCTTTCTAGCAGAGGCCATCAGGTTGATTTTTTATCTGTTGGTATTTGCTAGGATCCATGATACCATGTATCTGAACAAAAAGTCAAGGACCTTGACTTTAAATAGGCCCACAACATTAAAGATCCAGCAGTATTTAACCGTGGGCATAGGGTACTTTTAATCCCTGTTATCCCATCTGGTGGGTTTGCTGCCAAAAAGCACTTTTTTTTGTTTTGTTTCATCTGACCATAGAACCTCGCCCCATTTGAAGTTCCAGTCATGTCTGACAACTGAATATGCTGGAGTTTGTTTTTGAATGAGCGAGGAGGATTTTTCTTGAAACCCTCCCAAACAACATGTGGTGATGTATGGGTTGTTAGATTTTTTTTTTTTTAAGGCTTTTTGACCCCAAGGCTCAACTAATCTCTGCAATTCTCCATCTGGGATCCTTGGAGTCTTTGGCCACTCAAACTCTCCTCCTCACCGTGCATTAAGACAATATAGACACACGTCCTCTTCCAGGCAGATTCATAACATCTTTAGTTAATTGGAACTTCTTAATTTTTGTCCTGATGGTGGAAATGGGGATTTTCAATTCTTTAGCTATTTTCTTATAGCCACTTTCTATTTTGTGAAGCTCAACAATCTTTTGCTGCACATCAAAACTATATTCTTTGGTTTTACTCATTGTAATGGATGATTAAGGGAATTTGGCCTTTGAGTTTCCTCATATTTATAAGTCACAGCTAGACAATTTCATGATTAGTCACCCTGGTGTGCTAAAAAAAAAAAGTACATATTCATGAAAATATACTTCAGAGATATTTTACTCATAAAAAAATTCTAGAGCTACCATTTATTGTGGCCAACGTGTTTTGGAGAAAAACATTTATTTCATAATGTGATTTTCCCCCCACTTTCAATTCTTTTACTTCAATGAAAGGTTAGAGTTTTGTGAATTTTTTAAATGAAAGATCAAAAGGATAAACAATGCAGATTTATTTTTACATGCATCTTTGATCATATTTACCAGGGGTGCCAATAATTCTGACCACAACTGTATGTGACGCTCGTGGTGTTTTCAGCGCTTGTCGTCTCAATATATGAGGACATGAACACATGAACTTCATCTCTAGAGCTGCTTTGAGAGACACTTCACAAGCTTTCATTAGTATCATTTGAGAAAAACTAGTCAAATACAGACCGAAACAAAAAAATCTTCACGACAAACCGTCAAAATAAAAGAAATTGTGACAGAAATATATCAGTGCTGTAACCTAAAATGTACTTCTCAAAGTAATAATAATAATATTATTTCTAAAGAAAATCACAAAACCAAGAAGATATTTTTTACCCATGTATTAAATTTATACAGTTCTGTTGTGCAGCATCTTCTTTGACAAAAACATGGTTGTAAATTAATTGTTATATTTTTATTTGTTTACATTTTAAAAGCTTGATTAAATTGTTAACGTTTATATAAATTTATAATAAATCATTAAAAAGAATCCAGAAAAAGCTCCAATCGTGATTCGACGACAAGAAATATAGGAACTTACATAACTAGGGCTGTCAATCAATTAAAAATGTAATTGAATTAAATGACTGGCCAATTTCACTATGATGTCTAAATTCAAGTGTAGTATTTGAATTCAGTTATTTTTTATTTAGACATTAATATAGAATGTTAATATCAGAGATGTAGGCCTATCTGCTATAACATGAAAATAACTTGAATTGTTCCAATGGCACTAACCTTCATTGTGGTGGAATTTAAATACAGTTCGGGGGCATAATTAAACATGTTAATTTTCACAAACACATTACTCAACCAATAAAACTATCCTGAGAAAGATGTGAGAGAGAACAGGCTGGGCTGGGTGCTGAAAGCTTTTACACTCTTGGATGGAGCTTTCACACAAGACAGCTGTCTGTACATGTCTTCAGACTATGGACATTTTGGAACGAGACTGACACACAGAGGCCTGCAAAAAAAACCACGAGGCCTACTCAAAAGCACACCATGTGTACGACCCCACATCTCTGAACTACAGGCTCATACACAGATCAAAATACAACATGTATAACTCAGTAACTATGGTATTACTGCATGACTTAAGTTCTTAAGAAGAAGAGTCCAAACGTCAGGCAGAAGTGTGCTTTCACAATCCACCCCCATGTTCACAGCGCTGGAATCAATGTGTGAGGTCACTCCATTGAGACGCCTCACAGGCAGTCCGGGGGAAACATAGTGAGATCACTAGCCAAAACTAGACCCTTACAAAGGAGCAAGCTGCAGCGCACGGGGCAAGAATAGCCCTCACCGACGCATGACACATTCCACCATACAGTTGTTAGATTAGATAGCTAACAGCAAAGAATATTACAAGCAAATGAAGATTTTTCCCAAAGACAGGAATAATGTGTCATCTTTAATAGAATGGGGCGATAAAAACTGACGCTCTTATGAAAGCTGCTCGACAACTGGATTTTTTTTAATTACACCGAAATAAACTGTACTGGAGGAAGTTGTCACCTAAAAGGCCACTAAATAGCAAGTTGACCCAAAGAATGCAAACTATGTAGTGCTATGACTACATGGCAACACTGTCTGATTGGTTTGTCCAACCAATGGCAGACATGGGAATAGTCAGGAAACCAAATCAAATTTAACACTATTTTCTATTTTAATAGATCTATTCCTGTGGTGGCGAAGTTGAATTTTCATTACTCCAGTCTTCAGTGTCATATGATCCTTCAGAAAACATTCTAATACGCTGATTTGCTGTTCAAGAAACACTGATAATAATAATAAAATGTTGAAAACAGTTGTGCTGCTCATTTTTTATTTATTTTTTCAGGATTTTTTGATGAATAGAAAGTACAAAAGAACAGCATTTATTTGAAATAGAAATCTTTTGTAACATTGTGTCACTGTCACTTCTGATCAATTTAATACATACTGACTAAAAGTACAATCTCAGGAAGCCAGCTGGAATATATGAACACAACAAATAAAAAACTCTTTGAAAAAGTCTTTGCTCACACTGCTGTTAGTGCACATTTATTCACTTATTGCCTAATTCAAAATCCTCTGACAAGGGCAAGGCTCATTATTCAGTGTGTAAGCAAGTTATAGCCTATAATCAGACTTCTAAGTGAGAGCAAAAAATCTGCAGCATAGACATAATCGTAAAATTCAGGGACTGAGTAAATGGTCACTATTTGTACTCTTTGGTTCTTGCTTCCTCTTTTTGTTAATCAAGGACTCACATTTAGCTAATTTGCAAAATGCTTAAAATATCCAAAAATATATATGACAAACATGGTCATAGCATTTCACAGCAGTCCAACAGAGCTGACCGGGAAAGTCTTGATGTTGACACTGCAGCCGAAAAACCTGATAAACAATAGGGCTAGAACGATACTATCATGATACTTGCGTGCCAATATATGTATTGTGACTTAAGAATTGCGATTCTACAAGTACTGCGATTCGATAATGTATTGTGATTTTTGTTTGCATTTTAAATCTAGACCATGGGGAAAAGTTGAATGATGTCAGGTCAGTGGTTACATTTTTTACTTGCCCTTCCAAAATTCACTGGCCCCACCACAAAAAAAGTAATAAATAAATAAAAAATACCAACAGGGCTCCTTCGGACAAGTAAATTGGTCATTCACTTGTCAGAGTAAAAAAGTTGCTTGTCCGAACTGTAACTTAACTGTATAATATGGCATAAATATAAAAACTCCAAATTTAGAATTTTTACCACAGTATGTTAAATGAGATTATTTGTGTGCTGTGCTCATTTGTTTTGATTTCTCCTCGAGAAGCTGCACAAGCCTCGACAGCGCAACCTTGTTACCGTCTTTATATATTATTATCAACAATCAATCACCACTTAAACTAAATGAAATAAAATCAGAATCATTCTGACATTTAGTTTTTTTAGTTATTGACGTTTTAATCATTCTCTTTCACTTGTCCCGGACAAACGTTAATGTGGAGCCCTGACCTAGTGTTCATTGTTTTTGACCCATTGTGACACCAAAAACTACTAGCTGTCAGTTTTTTTTATTTAATTTTGCGTGAATATGTCCGTTCAAGTGCAAGAAGACGTGAAAGAGAGCTCGATTCAGCATTCACACGCCGTCTGAGAAGCCGCTTTCTGGGCGCACGCTTCGGATGTGCGCACACAATACTTCTCACAATAATGAATCGAGTTCTCTTTCACGTCTTCTTGCGCTTGAATATTTAATTTGGCAAGGCTTAAAAACACATGCAAATGATAAAACTTTCTTGATATAGCACTGGCCCGATCGGGCAAGTGACAGTTGAGTCAACTGTCGAGCGACGTTCATGCTGGCCCTGGCCCATCACAATAATAGCCAAATGCAGAATCCGCAGAACTATACGTCACAGCAGTCTTGTGGTTTGGGTGGGTTATAAGATCATAAGCACCACCTTAACTTCAGCTCTGACCCTGTTGGCCTGGTGCTGTTGTCCTCAGAATGCTGTGACGTGTGGTTCTGCGGTTAGATATATCTTGGCCATCGGGCAGTCCTTATTGCCGAGCCCTGCCCTCTGCTGAAATAAAAGACTCAAGGTAACTTTCCTCCGCCTTGTCTATAAGCAAGGACTAAAATAAAGCAATTTAATATGAATTAAAATTGATTCTGAAAAAAAAAAAAAAAACATCTTTCACATAACAGGACTGGTAAATGAGTGGATATTCATTTCAACTCTAAAATGGCTTCCTCAAAACTTCCCCATCCATCCCTCCAAAACAGCCCATATCATACACAATTTCTCTGAAAGTTAACATCTTAAAAGATTCCCACCGCATCTAGTTAATCAGTCTTCTGGTAAAGTGCAAGTTCATCACACAAGAGTTCTCCAACAAACAAACAAGCAGCTTGAAGCGATCAGATTACTACCTTGGTTCATCTCTGAAATGGGATACATGCATTAAGATCTAAATATTAATGAGCTGAGTCTATATAAGTAGAACATTAGGTCATTAGAAATTCACCTTACTAAGTGTTTAAGTTACAAGGAAATATCAACAGCATGCACGCAATCTATTGCTCCTGAACTAACTTGACCAGACCTACATTTTTTGGTAAATCAGTTTCCCTGTCACTTCTTAAGCAGTGCGAAGTGCTGGCAGGTAATACTAAGGAACACTGTTGTATTAAATCAGCGTTGCTCGTGTCAGCAGAGTGTGAGGATGGCTAGTACACATATGGTCATGAACAGCTGGCTGCTCACAGCTCTCTGATGCTTGCTGGAAATCTCTGTCACCTACCAGATTTAAGTTCGGCAGAACAGCATTTCAGCTGTGTGAACTCAACACAGACACTAAAAATACTCTGCCTGCTGTGGGAGAAAAACAGCTGAATGAAGGGACCCTATAGGTTTAATAATAGTACAATGGAAACATACTGGAAATGTAATGGTACAATGTTTATATAAGTAAAATGTGCATATAAACCTGACTGAATAGCACATTTAAAGCCGAGCTTTATATTTAAATAAATAAACAGCACGAAAGGGGTTTTAAGAACGCATAATTATGGTAACAAAAATGCTTAATTAAAACTGGATGCCACTACAATATGCCAGTTCAAAAAGTTAAAACATTCATCATAAACAATTACATAAGATTTAGCTATGGTTATCAAATCTGACTGGTTAAAGTTAGGCTATGGGATGTCACATCATCTTTTTTTACGCCATTTGTCTGTGTTCATGAAATTTCATATCAGAGTGTGTGAGCAGAGTGACTAGATTTTATTATATTTGTTGGTACAGAAGAAATATACAAGCTAACTGGCTCATTTTTTACTAAAATGTAAGATATTTGATATTAATGACTTGTTTCTTCCAATGTTGTTATTGTAAACTGAAACTACAACTATTAGCTAAAAAATAATTTTCATTAATTGAAATAAGGCTGAAATGAAATATCAGATGACAAACTTAGTTGTTTTGCTGATTTGTTTTACTAGAAATTTTGCTGGCTAACTCAAAATAAAATATGTTTAAACTGTTCTAAAAAGTATAAAAAAATAAAAATAAATTAAAGGTAAATATTAATACTAAAAAACAAAAGCGAATGGCAAAAGCACATAGCAAAATTCCATAACAAACTGAAATGATAACAGAAAATATTAAATAAAAGCCAATTCAAAACATTATACTAAAGCATATAAATAATAATAATAATACAACACTGGTTAATAATTAAACTGCTGAATAAAAGCTAAAAATGTGGTTGATTACCTGTAACTGAATAATTATGTTGTGACCAATGACTGTTTAGTAATCATAATGATTTCAGTTTGAACTTGAATCTCAATTCAATGATAAATATAAAACCTGCACTAACAATATCTGATGGCTGGAGAGTTGCAATGAGCCACAACTCTGAAGATGGTGCTACCATGACCTACAAACCCTGAGCTAACCCAGATAACTCTATTCAGGCCTTTTCCTGATGTGACTGCTCAGGACATCTCTGCTAGCAGCTATGCCTACGAGGCCCTGCAAACTGACAGGAGGAGTTTCACATCAATTAGATCCAGACAGTATCAAAGGAAGACTGAACCACTGTCCATTACGACGACATTAGCCAGATCTCCTATACATACACAAGATGCCAAATGCGTGGAAGAGCAGCACCAGATAATGAAATCTGCATGCAATGCTAGAGAATCAAAAAGTTCATAATTGGCAACATGATTTGATACAGTTTAACTTGCAGCATTATTTCGTTTGTGGTGTTTTCAATGATGATTAGATGACAAGTGAACATCTGAAACATGGAATGCAGAGCTGATAAACAAGACCAACCCCTTTTCTGAGAAGACCTGGATTGGTATGAGTGTGGGAGAGTACAAGCTGACTTCCTCTGAATAATGAAAAGTGCCCATTAGGTTTGAGGAGGGAGTCATGCTGAAAGTATGTCACTGAACAAGTCTGTACAGGGGTGGTGAAAACTCTTCAGCCTCCCAAGAGAAGACTGACTATGTTTACATAACGCAACGTCCTGCCACAGACCTTCCAACTCCTTTCCTCATTCACAAAAGACAAACTGCCACCCTCATCTCTAGTAGGCTGAAAATATGGGTGGCTGGGAAATTGAGCAATCATGACACACTTAAGGTAAGAGATGAGTTCACCCAAAAATGAACTTCATATCATCATTTACGCACCCTCATGTAATTTTAAACTTGTATGGCTTAGTATGCAGTCGCATTAACTAATTTTAAGTGAAATGTCGCAGGCAATAAGGTCAATTGTCTATTGTCAAAGTGTAGTGATGTATGAAGCACAGCTCAATCACTTTCAAACCAAACAAAAAACAAACACTTGAGACATTTAAAAAAAATATCTTATTTTATGTTCCATAGAAGAAAGAAAGCTATACAGGTTTGGAACGATAAGAAGTTGAGTAAATTATGACAATTTTGCTTTTTGGGTGAACTATCCCTTTAAGAACAAAATCCTATATTGCAGATGTTAAAGGTTAGTTCACCCAAAAATGAAATTTCTCTTACTCATCCTCATGTTGTTCCAAACCCGCAAGACTTTCGTTCATCTTCGGAACACAAATGAAGATATTTTTAATAAAATCTGAGCCAGTTCTGTACTCTCCATAGACAGCTACGCAACTAACACTTTGACGCTTCAAAAAGTTCATAAAGAGATTGTAAAACTAATCCATAAGAATTGAGCGGTTTAGTCCAAATTTTCTGAAGAGACACAATCGCTTTATATGATGAACAAATTTAATGTAGGTTTTTATTCACATTTAACATTGATTAGTGAACATAAACAGAAGCTCAACCGAACCTGCTTGATGTGCGAGAACAAACCTCTTGCTGAAGCTCAAACGTGCTGCGTAACACACGAGAATGAACCTCATTGGTTCTCGCACATCAAAGGAACATGCTTGAGCTTCCATTGACCATAACTGATGTGCATTGATAAATGTTTATATGTGAATAAAAGATTAAATTAAATCTGTTCACGATATAAAGTGATTGTGTCTCTCCAGAAAATTTGGACTAAACTACTCAATTCAAATGGATTGGTTTTACAGTCTCTTTATGAACTTTTTGAAATGTCAAACAGAGTTTTAGTTGCGTAGCCATCAATGGAGAGACAGAAATCTCTCATATTTAATATTTTTTCAAATATTTTCATTTGTGTTCTGAAGATGAATGGAAGTCTTGCGGGTTTGGATTCAGAACGACATGAGGGTGAGAAATCAATGACAGAATTTTCATTTTTGGGTGAACTAAACATTTAAAGGTATGGCCGTCAAAAACAACTTGCAAACACAAAACTGGTCAAATGGTATGTGTTGTACACCCAAAACACTTGCAAAATAAAATCTTTTTTTCATACAGTGAAGGTGAATGGTAACTGGGCCTGTTATTTATGTGAACATCTGTTTTTGTGTTGCATGTCAAGTCAGTCATACAGGTTTGGATAAATACCAGAGTGAGTAAATAATGGGAATGATTCATCAGAAATAAGTTTGTTATAATCAGATGGGGCACAAAACTTGAAAGACTATCTGCTCATTGCATTCTTAAACGGATAGTTCACCCAAAATTGAACATTATGTCATTATTTTACTCACCCTCATGTTGTTCCAAACGTGTATAACTTACTTTCTTTTATGTAATATAAATGGAGATGTTAGTCATAATGTAAGTAACTCGCAGTCTCGGCCACCATTCACTTCCAATGCACATTTTTTCATACAGTAAACGCAATAGGTGACTGTTGTCGCTGTCATTCTGCCTAACATCTGAGGACTATTACGTGAATTCTCAGGAAGAATAAGAAATAAACGGCGACATATACTTCTTATTGTTTCAAAAGAACAGATATGATGTCTTAGAAAATCCAGCAGGGTGTGAATTTGAACGGTAGTAGGATGGATCAATAAAAGAAGCAACCCATACGGACGCCATATTGACCAAAACAAAATGGCAGAACAAGAGAATAGTTGACAAAGTCTGCTGGCTTTCACTGACAGATGCTTTCTCGTGACCAGAAAAATCCACAACAACGACTTTTAAATCTGCTCCTGTGTTCTTGGGTAAGATAATATGACTTGATTGTACCGGGTGTCAAGTAATATCGCTAATACAACGATGTCATGTTAGCTTAGCTTAGCCCATTCACACTACAAGCGAGTGAGCGACGCGAAATACTAGATCACTGTATTAAAATAGGAGCGTACTAAATTTTCCTTCTCGCATACTTAGAGTGCAAACAGATTTATGTATTGTAATGTAACTGTTCCCGTTTAGTGCAAATGGAGGCGGCCAGGAAGCTCGCGAGATCTGTAGTAAATTGCTTACTAAATCAACGTTAAGTCTTTAATTAAAGCAGCCGATTTGATGGCGATCAATGTCCCCACTTGGAGTTACTAACTAGTGTGTCAGCAAATCCACGGGTCTGTACCTGGAGTTCGGCCCTCTCCACTTCCCAATGCGCCCTTTCCATCTCGAAACGGGCCCATTCGTGCTGAATGTAGTGTAAAATCCCCGGGATAGTGTACTGCTGGGGCCTGGGCATCTCGTCTTGCTGTTGTTGAACCATAGGCGCTCCTCCAGCGCTGGCGATCTGGGGATTAATGCTGTTGTTGCCCTGCTGCGGTGCGGGCTGCTGCTGTCTCTGGGAGGCCATTCCTCCTCCTCCTCCTCCGCCGGGCTGTTCATCCATGTTTAAAAATAGGAAAGTCCTGCTAGAAGTCGCCGATTGTTTCCCCTCAAGCCGCCCTTCTTTACCGTTCGTGTAGCGATGCGACGTCGCCCTGCCCCCCCACGAAATAGGCTGGCACCTGAGCGGCTGTTGTAGATTTCGTGTCAGCGCACGGATTTGCCGGCCGCCATTAGTCCGATCCCTGGATGTGAGTCTCCTACTGCGGGGTGAGTGAGTGGGAGGACTGGCGCGCGCGCTGCATGATGGGACGCCTTCACCCAACCCTGCGCTGTCTCGAGTCATCCGAATACAGACTGACGGGCGGATACTGCGCATGCGTAGACAGCGCTGTACAATGACAGGCTCTGTACCTGACTGACAGTATAAAAATAAATGTGGCGTTGAAAAATAGCTATACATATAGTCGGGCAGAGTTAAGTAAAATATCAAATAGCTTCAGTTGATATAATTAGTTTTTATTTTCACTTTTGAATTATAATTTTTTTTGCACTTGGTTTGGCTCATTGAACAAAAAAGAAATTCCCCTTTTAAAGATTTTTTTTTTACCCACAAAATAAACTGCAACTTATTAAAATGATGTACACTAACATGAAAACAAAACTTTTTTCCTACATGGAGCAGGTCGCCCCCTCATGGACGCTGCCATGTTGGCATCACATGACCAGTGTCATGACAAATCAGGTCCTTCCGCGAAATCGGCTCATAAGAACATAAGAACGATAATAAACGATACATTTTTTTACTTGATTAAACTGTTAATTCATAAATTATTATGAATAATAATAGCATATTAAGTGAATAATTGAACATTGCATAGTTTTTTTTCTAATTGAAATATTCCACACCTAAGTTATCAGGCTAATCTGTATGCTATTTTAGTACATAAGCTATCTAATACAGACATTAATGGGCATTATACCATATAGTTAAAACAGCTTTTTTATCATAACATTTTTTTGTAGGAATTGTAATGAGGCACTAAAGAGAGTACCTATTAAGCCAATATTCGGGGTCCTCCTAACGGCTCTGTCAAGCAATCCATTTAGTGTTAATTATTTTACAGCAGTAACAAAACCCTTTACTGTCTATGGTAACAACAGATGTGCTAACTGGTATTTTAGTGAAAACTGTTGGTTACCATAAATACATTTATGTAGTTTATTTATCAGATTACAGATAACATCTTTGATAATAAAAAAATAAAAAATTCATATGAAAATGTGGAAGTGAAAATAGCTATAAAGTCGGGAAGAGTGAAATAAAATATCATGAGATTTTTTTTCCCATTTTATTTTCATAATATAAGGTGCACACGATTTTACTAATTAAAAATATTTGACAGTCTTCGCAAAAATAATAATAAATAAGCAACTTTGAGAAATATTCAAATGATGTACAGTACACTAACAAAAAAAAAAAAAAGCATGGAGCAGGTCACTCCCTCGTGACGTGTACGCTGCCATGTGACGTACATCAGCAAAAGCAATCCGCCATCAATTTACAGTAGTAACAACAATTCTGACAACTGTGGTATGTTGGTCAAACTATCGGTTATACCGTAAATAATGTGATGTAATATATTTATACGTTTACAAATAACTTATAATTAAAACTGCTAATTTGTTACCCTCCCATGGCATGTTGTTTGCTAATGACGTAATGTCTCCTCCTTTCTAGAGGTGGCCACTCTTCTGAATTACTATGATTAAGTTCCTACTTATGGTCAACAAACAGGGGCAGACTCGTCTATCTAAGTATTATGAACAAGTGGAGCTTGGGAAGAGAGCAGCTCTTGAAGCTGACATGGTTAGGGGATGTCTCGCCCGGAGGAAGGAAGAGGTCAGTCATGCTTCCCTTTTACTCTTAATTTAATGATAGACGGCGGTGCAGAATTTTATTAATATTACTGACCCTCAGGATAATTCTAGTGATATAAAGGACAGAAACTTACCGTTTATGTTATACAAAGCATTACTATATGAAACATATCTTTGCATCTACACATATGATTTACATATATCAGGTGTTCAGTCTGTGGTCTTGAGTTTTATTTTACTTTTGTAAACTGGCAATTCAAATCTTCAAACTTGACCCTTGAATTCATATTAGCGGTTGAAATAATTATCTTTTTCCTCAGTGTTCATTTGTGGAGTATAAGGACTACAAACTGGTCTATCGTCAGTATGCAGCCCTTTTCATTGTTGTTGGCATCACTGAAAATGAGGTTAGTTATTCATACTGATATTGATAAAATAAATTTCTTTAAAGCTTTTTAATCTCTATTATTTTTGGCCCTCTTTCCCACAGAATGAACTGTCAATCTATGAGCTTGTGCACAACTTTGTAGAGGTGTTAGACAAGTATTTCAGTCGTGTGGTAAGTACTGATATTTTTGATAAAGGCCTATTACAATTTTCCTGAGAAAAGATTAACGGATGTTTTCTTCTCTTGACAGAGTGAGCTGGATGTATCCTTTACCGGTAAAAATTACATATTAGGAATTATTGACCAAACTTGGCTTTGATTGCTTTTTTTGCTGGCAATATATTATTTGTCATGGACTCTTTTCACAGACTGTAATGCATAATTACCACGGTTATCATCCACACAATTCTAGTAAAGTTTTTAATATTTTCATCAGCAGCTTCTGACCGCTGAATCACTCTGTATTTTTCCTTCTTTTGGAAAGCCTTCACTTGTGCTATTGGAGCAAATGGGAATACAAAAATGATATCTGATGTTGTCTCCCGTTCACCACGATAGAACTTTAACCAACTATGACTTTCTCTTTTGAGAACCCCTGAAATGTGAAAAGGGTCCATTGTGTCTTTAGTGATGCATGTTTATGAGTGTTCCATTCCTTAATGGAAAATCAGATCATGTTCAATTTAGATAAAGTACATATTATACTTGATGAAATGATCCTCAACGGACACATTGTGGAGACAAATAAGAACCGAATACTGGCACCACTACTGGCCCTGGACAAGATGGCTGAAAGCTAAACCAGTGCAATTGAGTTAATTAATTATCCGTTACAAATTTAAATAAAAGCTTTTCTTACCAATTAAAACCTAGTTCATTTTCCATTCTTCCACAAAAAATTTTAGTCAAAGAGATGAGTGTTGATACTTTGCAAACATTTTAATGATTATTTTTGGAGCATACACATTTGAAAATATTTGTTTACTTCAAACTGCAACTTGAGTTAAATAAATGTTTATAATATACAAAGAAAATACAAGGGAAAGCACAGCTTGCTTTTTGCTTTGTCTTTTTCTCTTTTTTTAAATGTGCCTTGCACACAGAACCAGTGTTTCTGTATCTATAGCTTTATTGTAAAATTACACAAATGCACTCAGGGACTTTGATCCTTTAGCAGGGAAATGAACAGTTGAAAACATACTCAACACAGTAACGGAAGCAAAAAAAGAAAGAAAAAGCATGTGCATGATTGTATGTAGGACATTAAGTAAAACAAATGAACGAAAAAAAATTCTAATATTTCAACAAATGCAGGCACTAGTAAAACTTAAAACCTGTTAAGGAAATGCCCAAACACACTATAGTTAGCTCTACAGAAGCAGGTGTGCTTGTGTCCAGGGTCTGACGCTGCAGCTGCAGGTGGTGATGTTTAAGTCTGAAAAAAGATGATCTATGCCAAAATGTACACTGGATCTGGAGTAATGACAGTAAACACAGTAGGTGAGGAGAGACTACCCTGGCTGCCAGTGGCTCAAGCCCTTAAAGCAGTAGAGTGACCTGGGAAAGGCCATGTGAAGCAGCCAGTTTAGGAGGAGACCCTAATCAGTTTCAGGAGCTAGTGGAGCTGCGATGGGACTGTTTTTCCTGTGTATTTGGGTACATGTCGGGTGCTTGGGGGGTGGGGGAGGGATTTCAGAGCACAGCTTTATTTTCTGCAACAAAACACAACAGGCTTCACCAGTATGGGAGTTGGTCAATGATGTAGGGAGAGCATGCTCAGTTGAGGTGGAAGCCCTTCTCCATAGTGGCGGCAAGGAGGCGCTCTCTCATGATCTCTTCGGAAGAATATTCCGGCAACTTCAAGTAGTGCACACACGTGTTAACTGAAGGATAGCTGGCATCTGTCGCATCAACCTACAGGAGAAAAGACAACAGCGGGTATGAAGAGAGAATGTTAGTGGTTCTTAGTTAACTAATTGGCTGGGTTTTAGCATCATGAATCTTAGCAAATTGAAAAAAGAAAAGAAAAATAGTGAGCTTATATACCTTTCGGACTATTGTGAGACGTGGATGGAGGTTGGCCAGTCCACCAGGGGGCAGGGTCGAGCAGCCTGTAGTGAACTGGAGGAAGGCCTTCCTTTCATCAGATGACATTCCACACAGGACTCGCACAAAGCGCAGGAAACCAGGACTGCAATACAATTAAATCATCAACATGATATACACTGTCTGAAATGTGCCCAAGTACAGAATTTCATACATTTAAATTCACAAAACTTTTATTCCAAACATGAAAGCATGTGATTCCCACATTCATACATTACTACTACAATATTCTAATAGCAGAATAATATGGCACATGTAAACGACTTTAGAATAAATGTTTTATGTTCAGTGTTCCAAAGTTTGGGTCAGTAAGGTTTTTAAAATGTTTTTTAAAAGTCTCTTATGCTCACCAAAGCTGCATTTATTAGGGAGAAAATAATAATAATCCCAACCCTATTACATAGCAATAAAATGAAAACAGTAATATTGTGAAATCATTTTAATTTGAAATAACTTGTATTTTAATACATTTTTAAATTGTAATTTATTCCTGTAATGAAAGGGCTGAATCATCCTTCGTGCTCAAGAAACATTTCTTAAATCACAGTTGAAAACAGTTGTGCTGCTATATTTGTGGAAACCATTCAAACATTTATTTGAAATAGAAATTTTTCTAACATTGTAAATGTCTTTACTGACACTTGACTAATTTGATGCATCCTTGCTGAATAAAAGTATAATTTTTTTGGAAAATCTTAGACACATTTTTTAACAGTAGTGTAGTTTGTTTAGGATATGATTACTAGGAATGCACTATATCGGCATCGGCCGATATATGTTCGCTTTTAATGTTATCGTTATTGCCCAGTTAAGAAAATATGGCCAATATATTGAAGCCGATAAATAATGGATTATTTCCTTCCGACACTTCAGATGCACAAAACCATGATGGTTTTGAATTGCCTGAAATATGATTGGAATCACTTTGAAAAGGAAAATACAGTAAGTGCAACATGTGCAGTGTAAATCTGTTATATAGACTACATAACAATGAAAACACTACTGTAAAAAAAATGTTTTAGCATGTTACAGGAAGAGCGCATCCACAACGGATTTACACCTTCTTGACTAAGTTTGCTTGTGCATTCATAGCCTTTACCAGGGATTCATCTTAAGTTTCAGCGCATACAGCTCAAATAGCAATGCATGACATTAACAACTAGGATTTGAACTGTCATATTACATAACATTATAGAGAGAACACTATTGTAATAAAACGTTGTGAACTCTGGGTTTAGTTGTCGTGTTTCAGCGCGTTGTTACAGGAAGAGCACATCCACAACAGGAGTAATAGATTCTGACTAGCACGTAACCAGTGTTTCCCATACATTGATTTATTTGTGGCGGCCCGCCACAATACCAACTTTGACCACCACAAATAGATTTCAGTGCCCATTCATTAACTCCACTGTGGCGGTACAAAAATATATTTCAACTTCTCACAACAACATAAAAGGTCTTTAAATGTTGCGTTTTGCGCCATTGCGTCCTTGTCAAAAGACTGTCTGTTTGCGCTGCGTAAAGAGAAGTGAGAGCACTTTGCTCACACGATCAGCCCTGCAGGTTCGATTCTCTATACCGATTCACAGTGAATGAATGCAGTGAATATCAGTTTAGCGTGCATTTGGGAACGCAGTTATGCATTATTTCCACATTTGCATAGTTGACGATTACATAATTTCACTAGATTTTGAAATGAGACACGTTTGTAAACTTGTTTTCTGCCAAAATAAAAGCTTGACTATTTCAGTCAAAATAAAAGCTCAAGGGTTAATCTCTTGCAGATATAGAAATTATTATAACATTATTATTATTATTGTTGTTATTATTACATTATTACTATTATTATTACATTACTATTATTATTACATTACTATTATTATTATTACATTATTATTATTATTACATCATTATAATTATTATTATTATTATTACTACTACTACTACAACATTATTATTATTATTACTATTATTATTGCTATTATTATTATTATTATTATTATTATTATTGCTATTGCTATTATTATTATTATTATTATTATTATTATTATTATTATTAGTAGTAGTAGTAGTAGTAGTAGTAGTAGTAGTAGAATGTAGTATGTAGTGTAATGTAGACTGAGACACTATATTACAACTAAAAAGAGGTTAAAGTCCAGGTACAAGTCAACTTTTTCTTTGTTCAATTTGCACACCGAATATAATTTGCACATTTGAACATGGATTGGAGCTCTTAAATTTAACTCAAAGTGCACCAAATTTATATTGCATAAAATTTTCTTCCGAGGTCCACCTACAACAGTTTCACAAAATCCTGTGGGGAAAACGAACTTAAATCAAGTTCACTTGTGCATTTGCATCATTTTGAGCAGATTTAAGTTAATATTACATTTATGTTATATAAATATTGAATTAATATCATATAGGATGCATTTGGTTGAGCTAACAAAACCCACTAATAAAGCGCTTCAGTTTCCTGGTGTTCATTCAGCTCTTCAGCGCACGCAGCTTAAACAGCAATGCTGTTATTTAAAACAGTAATATTCATTTTAGATGTTTCTTTTTCAAAAACATTGATGCATTATTAATAACTAGCACGTATTTTTCTTGTATCTTTTTCATTTACTATTCTGGCTATTCTACAAGTAATGTTGCACAGTGACTTGTTAGCATTATTTTATTTATAAAATTAAAAAAGAAAAAATTTGGATAAAGAAAGTTGGCCATAGGAGTTTACAATAATTTTAAAATGTACACTGGTTCAAACTAGGCTTCTATATATGTTTGATGTGCTTGGGACACGACTTTTAATGGTGAGACTTTTGTTAATGATTTAAAATTTGGATTTAGATTTATCGGCTTTCAAATATAAAGAATTATCGGTAATGGCCAACATTTTCATATCGGTGCATCCCTAATGATTACCAAGACATGCATGTTTTTTTCCATTTAAAATGCTGCAATTTTGTAACAATAGATTTACATGCATTTCGGTCCCATATAAAAAACAAAAACAACAACAAATCACAGACCTACCCAAGAAGTGTATGCCATCATAAAATGTAGAGCAATAGAAATAATAGTAAATGTCTACCTGTCCCGTGTGTAGCCAAGTTTAGGTTCTGTGTAATTGACAATGTCTTCAGCGGTCCAGGATGGAGACTGGTTGCCACACAAGATCATTTGCACCTCTTTATGACTAAATGAGCTGAGTTTCTCCATAGGGAACACTCTGTTAAAGCCCTCTGTATTAAAAAAAAAGAAAAAGATGTTACACACTTAGCACCATATTTATAACTGACATGCATAATGTAGTCATGAGTGTCATTCATAATATACTGATATCTGAGCAGCCAAGTTACACACACTTTTTTTGTACGCTTGGTACACACTGAGTGTAGCTTGAGTGAATTTAAAGTGCAAGGCATGAGAGTTTTGCCAATCTTGTCATACCTCTAAAGGCCTCCATTTGCTTCTGGATTCCTGTGTGCATGCAGAAGTCAAACATGAGCTCTACGTAGTCCTCAGCATTGTCCATGGTGACCATCTGAAGAGAGGACAGCAGAATATTTAGCATGTATATCTTATTCTATACAAGATGACACCAGAAACAATGCATTACATAATTAGATACCAAGCAAGCAGTGTGCATTTCAAATTCTGCCACTTGGCCTACATACATATAAACTACTGTTCAAAAGTTTTGAAATTAGTTTCTTACGTTAACCAAGGCTGCATTAATTTGATCAAAAATACAATAAAAACAGTAACTATGAAATAATATTACAATTTAAAATCGTATGTATCTTAATATATTTTAGAATGTAATTTATTCCTGTGATGGCAAATCAGAATTTTCAGCAGCCATTACCGCAGTCTTGACTCTTCAGCATCACATGATCATTCAGAAATCATTCTAATAAAACCAAGATTTTTTTCAGGATTCGATCAATACAATACAAAACAGCATTTATAAAAAATATTTGTTTGGTTTCAATCAAAAAAGTCTTTACTGTCTTTTTTGATAAATGTAATGCATCCTTGCTGAATGAAATACATTAGGGATTATAGTGTTGTCACGATACTGATACACGATACACGAGTCAGGATCTCCTAGTAACAGTGTCACCTGATCGAGATCGGCCCGCGACTGGCAAGTTCGGGCCGCTGCGCGGTCTATTATTGGTCCGAACTAATAAACGGTCCGTGAAGTATAATTGAGTAGCGCATTTTCGTTCCGCTTTCATTTTGTTTGCATTTGCTGCTCGGCAACGTTGTGGTCACGCCAGCGCGACCTAAATAAATATTTGGTCGCACCGGCGGTCGCAGTCTGGAGCCCTGAATTGTAAACAATAGCACAAATAACAACAGATAAAACAGAATAAAGCATAAAAACAAAATAAAGGGACAAATTAAATAAACATGACAGTTTTTCAGGTGGGTCTAACAGTAGTGTTCGGTGTTAACAGTAGAAATACTACAGTAATTAAGTAAAGTAACCAAATGTAAAAACACTGAATAGTCTTGTAAAAAAAAAGTCACTGTAAAAATTAAATACAGATCAATGCTTACAATTCTTTGCAATTGCTTTTCAACGATTTAAGTTCCAAAACTGTCATTTAAGCATTTAAGAGCTAAATGAGCTGTACTCACAAGCTGTTTGAGAAGCGGCTTTATTTATGTGAAATGTATGGGAATGAGTAAAATTATGCGAAATACTTGCAACCCTACACTGAAATTCAGGCCTTGTAACACCAACACATTATTCCAATAATGCTGAAATATTTATATTTTTGACAACACTATTAGGGATTCACAGATCTATCGGCCAATAATCTGTATTGGCCAATAAAATCAATTATTAAAAACTGCAGATTATCAGGGCTGATAATATCTTGTCAATCAAAAGGGGCGGAAAAAAAGTTACAGAAATCACCCGTTGTTCAAGCCATAGACAGTATATAAACTGGACACAGCGACCCCATAGGTTTCAACGGAGAAAAGTGAAGCAAATTAGAAGCACTCATTTCCTGATTGCCGAGCGAACTGCGCAGACTCAAACTGAGCTTGACGACGTGGATGTGACGTGAACAGCCTGTCTGACAGTTGTAAGTCTTCTAGTAGCTGTGCCAAGAGAAATCTGAATCATTCCCTTCCGAAACTTGCAGAGACGGAGAGCGTGAGTAGGAGCTGTCCATGAGCTAGGAGCAGGAGAAACTTTACGATTCTCTATGGGCTTCTCCCTTGACTTTATGCCTCCACGTCCCCCCGATTGACTGCGAGCTTCTCCTCCTGTCTCTACGGTAATTTCCAGAGAGTCGCGTGGTTATGACGCAATCGTTAGCCTGTTTTTACAAAAACTGCTTCTACGGGGCCATAACGTAAGATACAAGGTAATGGAGCATTTTATACATTGTCGTGTTTCTTTAGAAATAAATAATGGACAAATGGAGTCTTTAAACGCCTCAGATGTAAAGTTATTCGCTGTCAAAGTGACGCCAAAATGAATGGGAGTCAATGGGATGCTAACAGCAGGTGAAGGCTTGTTAGCCAATGGCGGCCGCCGGGGGTGGTACGGAAATCGAGAGCTCGATTACCCCCCTGGTTCAAGCCAGGGTTGCCAGGTCCAGGGTTTTCCCCTACACCCAAAGTTATTTGTAGCTCCTCCCATCCAATAATTGCAAACCGCTTTGTGCTTCATGCTTGTGTTTGTACTTCTGATGATTCTCAGCTGTCAAATTCTGTCAATTTTATCATGTCTTCCACTTTAATTCAAGTTATAGTACAAAATAAACATGAGTGCACAAAGATACAGTACAACTTACTGAAATTAATCATGTCTCAAGTAATCGCTCAGTGTTTCAACAAGGGAAAGATGTAAAAAAAATGCTTGTGAAGAATGTCATTTAACTGCATTTACATCGGGAAAATTATCCAATGTTCACAGTTCTTTAGTTCGCTATAAAAACACTAGAGAGGAGCTTATATACTGTTAATTATATGTTTGTTTGAATAAATGTCATGAAGAAAAGCATTTCTGAAAACTACATTATGTACAACTGAGTTGAATACAAACATT
The DNA here is from genome assembly GCF_965113295.1 of Leuciscus leuciscus. Lineage (NCBI taxonomy): Eukaryota > Metazoa > Chordata > Actinopteri > Cypriniformes > Leuciscidae > Leuciscus > Leuciscus leuciscus. Next base: position 14,654,401 of record NC_138741.1, read on the forward strand.
CGAGTTCTTATTCGTGTAATTATTATACCTGAAAATAAATAGCAGATGAATATAATAGTTTGGGCTCTGTTGTTAATTTTAACTTCTAATATTATTGTAATGTACCAAATGAGAGAGTTCCCTGTATAGTTTACAGCATTAGTTGGGAGAGATTTTGTTCCCTTAAGAAAATCAAACTATCAGTAGATATTATTCAGAATAATTGGCCAGAGGTATCAGCAAATTTCTAATATACTATCTTATTGACCCAAAACTTAACCTCTTCTCATTCGAACATCCTGCCGACTATCCCAAAAGGAAGTGTGATTTTATCAAGATGGCAGCAGGAAGTACTGGTACTAAGGGTGATGCAGCCCTGCTATACAAATATATGTACAAATAATGCATTGCCATAACTATACACAAAATAATGGAAACCACAAAATAGGATTTCATTTTCACTGTAGAGAGGCAGACTGTATAACAGTACACACACAGGGCATTACATTGCATGTCTGAAAAACATGTGACGTACCTCATCTTCTCCATTGGGCTTCAAGTCTACCGATGAGAAGCCATGTACTTTGGATGATGGACAGAACTGGAAATTTAATCTAATAACAAATAAAACAAAGAAATTTAGATAAGCAACATAAACATACATGTAGATAAAACATGTAAATAAAATACCCAGCAACAAGCAAGGAATTAACACACAATATTGATTTCCTTGATTAATATACAAAGTGACATTCATATCTCACCCAAGATCTTCTACACTAAGTGGAGGGCCAGATCCCATAGGATTCTTTAGCATGAGATCCTGTAGCCGTGTGTTCTTCTCATCCTCTGACAGACTCTTATTGCCCAGGATCTGCCTGCGCTTCACTGACAGTGCCTTCAGCTCTTTTAGGAATCGTGCTCTGTGAGGATTCACCAGTTCAAAGTCCTCCCATGTCAAGATGCCATGATACCAGGCTGGTGGCTTGGGCTTGGGTGGGTCAAGGATAAACTCGGACTTGGAGTCTTCATCAAAGCTACCCACTGAGTATGTGTCCTGACCATCCTCAGTGGAAGCCTCAGACTGGATTTCAGAGAAGTGGCAGTCCGACTCAATATGGTTTTGATAAAGTAGCTTACTCATGTTGCTTTTGATGTCACCCATACAGAGCAGTTTGAAGAAAGGCTGGGATATGGGCAGGTCAACGAGACGGTTGTCCTGGATGCATTTGGCCAGAAAGATGCCAAGGAACAGGAAAAGCTTGGTGATACGCTCCAGTTCATCGCTGTCCTGAGGGAAGGGAGCAGGGAAAAGGCCGCAGGAACGCTGCACATAATAGCCAGGTGGTTTTAAGCCTCCGCCCAGATCCACCTGATGAACAATGAAAATGTCAATTTATCAGCCAATTGAGAACAGTCTCATACCAATGGCTAGAGCCTTGTGGTTAACAGGTAAACGTGGTAAAGCACTTACTTGACGTGACTCATCATCTGGGAAGTCGTCGTCACAGAGCCAGATACCAAGGGAAGTCCTCTGGAACTCTGCAGCAACAAGGGCATAGAACTCCAGGGTGGGTCCAAGACCAGTGCCCTCCTCCCCCTGGAACTCCACCTGAGCAAGATAACCATCATTATCAGTCTTAATCAAACAGTCGGAGATGGATTTTCACTGCTCTAGAGCAGAGGTTCTCAACTATGGGCAGGGCCTCAGCAAACTGCCAAGGAGGCCACAAGATGACTTAATATAATAAAGAAAATTAATTACAAGTGAATTAAAATGTAAAAACACATGTCGTCATCACAGAAGAAATACTGATGAAAAATTGACCATGGAACTCCTTTGTACAGATGTTATTGCTTCCACTGAAGTACAAGATGCTCTTGTATCATGCTGTACAAAATATGACATGACAAAATTAACTATTTTAAGGTGTCCGTGTTACAGTGTAATTATACATTGAAGTACTGAGTAATAATGATTAACTACATGTACTTACTATTTGGTTAGGAATAGGGGTTGGTGTAGAGTTAGTTGCTTGTAATAATGCATAATTTATAGTTATTACTACAGTAAATACATGTAACATGTAACAAGGACACTGTAAAATAAAGTGTTACCATAATTTGTAATGAAAATAGAAGCACTTTCACAAGCTCTCTCAGACTTTTAGACCCCACTATTTTTTCCCCAAACATTATGTTGTGGTGTTTACCTCCAGTACAGACTTTCTGTCAGCATGTATCTGCATCACACTCTCAGCCCACTCCATCATACTCTCTCCACGAGGCACCTTGACACGCTCATGCTTGAGCCGACCAACACGGAACTCGCCGGGATCATCACGGCGAACTGTTGTGGATGGCCGGGAACGCTCCATAGTGGCTTCTCTTCGGTTTTGGAGCCAGACAATAGCCCTAGAGAGAGATGCAAATTCTCAAACGGCCATTTCAGATTTGAATGAATGAAGTAAAGATCTCTTTGAAAACTGCAAGCACAGACCTGGAGGCTCCAAACGCAGTGCATGTAAAATAAAGCTGCCGGGTTTCAAAGGGTATGAGGAAAGGACACTTGCTGGTTAACTGCTCACACCAGTCTGGGAGAGCCCCGCTAGCCAGGGCCAGTGGCTCCTAAAAAGACAATGAAATATTTTGTAACATTATAAACGTCTTTACTGTGGCATTTGATCAATTTAATGCATCCTAGAAGAAAATAAGTAATGATTTCTATAAAAAAATGTAAAAAAATTATACAGACCTGACTCTTGACCTGTACTGCATCTACAATGTATAACATGCATAAATAAAACTACATCAAACACGTCAGATTACCTCGATCTGCTGCAGGATTTTGGTTGTAATTTTTTTGCTGGTGAATTCCTCAGGTGATGCATTGAACTGTAGCTCTTCCACATCTACACAAATAAATGTGACTTATAAATGCATAAAAATGGAAGCAAAAACAACTGGTTCAAGACAATGCTCTGAGAAGGCACTCCTTACCTTCCTGTAGTGTGCGGCCGGATGAAGGTTCTCCTCCGATGGTGAAGAGGATGCGAAGGAGCTGCAGTACGTCCTCTACGCTGCAGGCACTCTGGCCTGAACCCGCCTTGGCCTGAGCCTGCTCACGTGCAGCACTCAGGATGTCACAGCTCTGTGTGGCGGACAAAGTCCCTGAACTCAGGCCTGAAGATCTACAGCCACGCTCACAGAAGTCCTGTAAACCCATGTAAGAACTGTTAACACAAACAACCCATCATTTTTCCTTCCAACCTTTTTAGCATCATCACAACATACCTATAACAACGCAATTACTAAATTCTTACAAAATTATATAGTTTATGGCCAAAGACGACAACAAAAATTTAAAAATCAAAAGCAAATAGAGAACAAAGTCCACAATGACAGCTAAAAACTTTCATGGCACATTTACACCCATTTAGGCAATAGAATTTACAAAAGGACAGCAACAACTGTCTAACAGGTGGCTACACAAGTGACAGTCAAGCAAGAAAGAGAAAAAATACTTAAAGTATAAAAGGGAAAATAAAGATGGTATGTACAGATATATATGCACATCCGATGGCATTCTATACCTTGTATGCAGCTATGAGCTGCGAACAATTTCTGTTTTTCCTAATACTTTTATTAGAGCCGGTTAATTTCCAGTGGCGCAGGAAAGTTGAGTCTGCATTCTTCTGCATGTAGGTTATCAAGTCATTCTTTGGTAATTCATCTGTGCCAAGGTACTGTTCCACATGCTCTACAGACCAGCAACCCTACAACAGGAAGAACCAAATGTTGGTCTTTCCTGATTGTAAAGTCTCACGCAATACACATGCATTACAGTAGGTTTAACCACTAGAGAGGCCCGTGCATTTAACAATAGATACCACTGGGGTCATTTCACAGTCTTCTGGCTTTAAGGTTAGTGACGTCTGAGACAATTTACTGAGAAGGAGCATTTACACATTGGGGACAGCCACAGAAAAATCACAGCCAAGATTTTAATGAGCCAAAGAGAGTGAATGAAAGGAAGATAGGTAGAGAGAGATAGTGTGGAGGAGAAACATTAAAAACGTGTTATTACCATCTTTCCACTCTCTCTTTCTTTGTCAGAGTCCTTCAATTCTCTGTACATTATCCTACAAAAAAAAAACAATGTTTGTTAACAGACGTCTGGGGGAAAAGCACTACAAAAATGACTATAAAAGTTTGAATACTAAAAACAACTGTAAAACGTTAGACTCACGTATATGTAGGTTCCCAGATGCGTCTAAGCTTGTCAGGTTTAATAGCACCATTGCATGAGAGTTGGAGAAGCTTTTGGACATAATAGAAAATGGTGGACTTGTAGTTGGTGAGAGGTAGCTCTACTTCTCGTGTAGTCCCTAGACCTGCTACTTTCAGGATGAGAGCCAGACGGGGTGAAGGCGTGCACTCCACCTCCTCTTGTACCTCTGAGCGAGGTGTACCTGTACACATTAAACATGAGATTTGCCATGATAAATCACAATGGATTGCTGTGTTTGACTCAGCAGGCAACCAGTTATTATTAAAGGGATAGTTCACCCAAAAATTAAAAATCTGTCATGCACTTTTTTTTCCATACAATGGAAGTCAAGTCAATGACAGTCAATCAACTGTTTGGTTACCCATATTCTTCAAAATATAGTTTGGAACAACTTGAGTGAGTAAATGACAGAATTTAAATTTTCGGGTGAACTAACCCATTAACAAGCTAAAACGATTAAATAATTATTTACATTAACTGAAATAAAATATTAGATGAAAAACTTAAAATGTAAGATTTTTTTGTAATTTTAGTACTTAAAGCTAAATATAAATAAAAGTAATAAAAATGGCAAAAGCAAATTAGAAAAATGACAAAGTAAAATTTAAATAATATTTAGAATTGTTTTATTTTAAAATGTTCCATTTGTAAACACTAGAATAGTATATCAATAATATTAAAATAACACTGCAGCAAACAGTGTGAGAATTTATCCCCTTTCTACAGTGTCACCAGTACCTGGTGGAGGGATATCCAGGTCAGTAGTTTGCTGGACGTTGGTACGGCCTGGTCTAGGGTCAAATGCAGGTACTAAAGCAGAAAACTGTCTCTTTAGCACAAAGTCGTCGTCCCATGTTCTGCGCCGACCCCCTTTGGTTTCATACTCCTCTTCCTCCTTTCAGGCCACCATTGAAAAAGCAAAGTGGTAAAGCTCTCTTACACATAATGCTCAACAGCTTGCAAATGTGAAACACATATATCACCTAACCAAAGACATGCTACACAGAGGAAACATGCTGGAAAACAAAAACAAAACAAAAAAAACCTGGAACACCAAATACATTCTTAGCCAAAAGAAGAAAAAAACAAACAAAAACACTGTTCACCAAAAATTAAAATAGTAAAAACACGAAATTTCAAGTAACCAGAGAGGAGAACGCGAAGAAAACCAAAAATAAAGGATTTCCACTGTACTATTATTGAAACTACAACAGGTTTTACCCTATGAATATGAACGTGGTAACCAAGGTTGACCCTGGACCGTACCAGAACTTCCTCATACTCCTGTTCTTCCTGATTGTCATCCTCATTCTCATCATCGTCATCATCTGGCTCTGGCAAGTCTTCCTCGTCATCTAACTCGGCAAGCAATGTGTTGGCCCGACAACTGTCCAGGAAGTCTGAGCGGAAGAAAGGCAATGAAAATATATCAGCCTTCATATAAAAAAAAAATTAATCAAGGAGATGAATTTAGAGGACAAGACTGAGTAATTAGTTTAGTAATAAGCAAAAACATCAAATTAGAGATTAATCTAAAAAAAAAAAAAAACGGGCTGAGGAAGGGGGATGTACTAGAACAATTGAGGTTGAGGGAAAAGAGAGTGTATAATAAACGTAACATGGCCTACCATAGAGTGAAAACTCAGCCTCCTGACCTGTGTCACTCTCACTAGAAGTAGAGGTCAGGCTGGTCGTCAGCGTGTTACTGAGCAACTGGCCGACGGACAAACCTGTAGTTGCCGTGGCTACATTATTGCTGCTGGTTACTATGGAGGTGGACATTGTAACAGTTGAGGTGGTACCAGTGGTTGTAAGGTTAGGAAAGCTCTGCGCACCCATAAGAGGAGAAGCTGCAAACAAAACCCAAAAACTGTGATTAGTCTCCAAAAAAAAACAAAATAAGCAGGTAACAAAAAAAATAAAATAATCAAAAGCTTGCTCTACAAACTAAACATGCTTCAAATGGCTGCAGTATGCAAATCATGGCCAATATTAGAGTCCTGTTAATATTCACAGAACAATTATATACTCTGGAGCAGGATGTTACTCAAAAATAAATTCAACAAAATGATTGCCATTACATAATAAGGACAAAAATATCCTGAAAAAGACAAGATTAGCTTACAGATTAAATAGTACTGCCTTGCAAATACTACTATCTATCTTCTATACTTGCATGTTTCCGAGTGCAATTCTAAGGTAACAATGACTATAATTTTTCTGAGAACATTTCTGCCTCCATTTAAGTTTGTCATTAATAAAGCTAAAAGGACATCTAAACAGTGGTTCTCAAACAGGAAGGCCAGGGCCTCAAGATGACAAAATAATTTAAAGCATTAAAATAAGCTTAATCAAGATATTTATTCACCCTCTCAACGACTGTTTGTTTCTTAAAAAAAAAAAATATATTCCAGAAAAAACCTTAATATAAATTTAAAAGTGTGATTTGTAGGGGTGTGTCCCCGAATAGTCGTTCATAGTCGAATCAGAATCGTCAAGTCTTGCCTATAGTCAACTAATAGTCGAATCGTGTGTTTGGGGGGGGGAGGGGACGGGGCTTTAACATTTTAAAGCCATGCTGTACAGAACACACAAAGATATACTGTAGAAGAATATGTATAAAAACATGTTGGATCAATAAAACTAAGAAATAACATAAATAACTGCAGAAAGGCCACACTGCAGACAGGATTTGCATTGTGCGAGAAGGCTCTAAGTACAGCGCAACATCGATGCACCAAAAAATAATCAACAATTAAATTTACAGAATTAATTTAGAACAGAATATACCTTTCTAATAAATAAAAATACAAACCGAAATAAGTCAGAATCAAGGCACAAGGTGCAGAACAAATGTGTGCAAAAAGCCTAAAGTGCAGGGGAACATATATTCAAAATACAAGCCACAAATAGTTAAATTAGATAACCATGATTGATCAAAAACTAAAATAAAAATAAAGAAATGATTAAAATAACGAAAGTATAGCCAGAATTGTCAACTTTGTCTTTTTAACTGCAGACACAACATTAAACGCTAAACTGGAGTGGCAGTCTTTTTAGCTAAACATGTTCACAGCATCCAAAAATCAAATTGGAACCGGTTGATATATTTTGAAATCACTTGTACCCTACCTGAGCAAAAAAAAAAAAAAAAAAAAAATCCAGTGTCTGTGTCTGTTTGAGTCTTTTCAAATTGTATGCGAAAAACGCTTAACGGCTTGATATCCTAAGACATATTAAAAGATCAAATTCTGTCCACACCTTATTAATAAAGCATACTACATAGCCTACAGAAAAGCAGATAAGCCCAGAATATGAACACAACGCATTTAATTACACGTTAAGCATTTTCCTCCCATAGAAAACCGTTATTATAAAGAAAACGTGTTGCGTTCATATTCTGCGCTCATCTGCTTTTCTGTACATAGTATGCTTAGTATGTTCTTTACTGAGTTTGGTCTTTTAACACCACTGTCTTAATATACATTAAGCCACGTTAAAGAGCCCTTTTTTCGCGTTAAGCGTTTTAGAATGTCCGGAGGAAAACCAACTTGTTAACGTTGGCCAGCAGAAGTGTGATCATGGTTTTCCTGATGCTAAATCCAGCCTTTGAGAATATCATTTCTGATGGTGTGCATCCACACTTCAGATTTTCTTATCCCAGACATTTTTAAAGATTTAAATCCCTGCCGCCAAGACGCTCCTCTGTCGGTCATGGATCGAAAGTGAAACTTAAATTGGTCACGGGGTGGTTGGATTTATTCACGCACGTTAAAAATATTTATTAAAAGCTTCTTTCTTTTCACATTTTTATTTACAGCATTATCATAATAGGCTGTATATTAACTTATTGTCAGAAAACCAGTAGTTAGATGTGAAATCAGACATTGAGCATCCCCATATAGCCAAAATGGCATGATCCTGTTTCATAAAACCTCTGCGAAGATTCGATCGTGAGATTGGTAGTCGAATCAGGCTCCTTCTATCGAAGCATCGAATCTTCGACAATTCGGGGTCACCCCTAGTGATTTGTAGATCCGAAAAAGTGTACATTTATATTAATTAATAAACTCTTAAGACTCCATGGCCATTTTATAATGAATATACATTTTACTAGTTATGCCAAGCTCCAAAATATTTTATCGGGTAGAAATTGAGTAATAAATCCAGTAAATAACGACTGACTGGAAGAGTCATGTAAATTCATTGGTTAAAAAGAGTGAAAACACTTCAGAACATTCTGCTCCTAAAACTACGCAAGTCTGGAAATTTCATTTTATTTCAATTAATAATATGAGCTATTCAATTTATTATTTAAATTATAATGCTTTTAATTTACAGTAATTAGCAGGACCCAAAGGTTAAATGAAGTTCTAATAACAAAACTGCTCTGCTCTAGGGGCCTACAAATAATGTTGTGAACATTGGTGGGCTATGGAGACTAAAAAGCTGAAAACCACTGATCTAAACCCAAGCACTGGCTCCTAGAAGAATGGGCAGTTGAAGATACTCACTGGCAGTACTCATGACATTACGCCCCAGCGTGTTAGTGTTGTTATCGCTGCTGCTTCGGCTCAGGTTCATGTTGTTGGTGGCATTGGTGCGAGACATGTTGGGCGCCCTGCGGACGAACGACTCCATCAAGCTGGCCTCGCGGGAGGACAAGTTGGGGACACTGGCACTGGAGCTCATGGGCGCTCCAGCTGCCAATAGTGAGCTGACGGACAGCCGCGCGCTGGTGGCAGAGCACAAGGGCCTCTGGGATGCAGCGTCCTTACTAGATGACTCTGAAACTGAGCTGACGTCAGGAGAGCTCACGCTCACGATTCCCATAGAGATAGCGGTCGAAGTGCCATCGGGTGCTGGTGTTTTACGTTCGCCGCCTTCGCTTCCCGTGTCCGCCGTTAGTGTGCTGGTGCTGGAGACGGAGCCACCCTCTGCAGAAGAAAGCACAACTATCGGTTCTTGGCCCTCCGCCCCCGGGGGCCCTCCGACGATGCTTACTCCCTGCTCCAACAGGCTCTCGACCCTGCGCTCCACTCGGGTGGAACTGAGGCTTAAATCGCTGCTGCTGGCCACGCTACACACCGAACTGCTACTACCCTTGCGGCTGGAGGAACTGGCCCCCGCTGTGGAGGATGAGCCACCCTTGTCTGGGCAGTTATTTTTCACCAGGCTGCTCCAGGACTGCGGTGTGCCTGCAACAGTGGATGAGACAGGTTTGGGTGACGGCGCTGACTCAGGGTCGTACCCTGGCGCAAGCTTGAGGTCAAACTTCCCTTCCGCACCCATACGATACGAGTTTGAGCCACCGGCATCCCAGGTGACATCAATCCAGCCTGGAAAGTGGGGGAGGGAGGGGGGATATGAACGGGTGAGACCCAGCAAGAGAGCAGAGAGAGACAGCAGCAAGTCAAAGACAACAGCTTTTGCTTGACACTGGACCAGAAACAACAGAATAAACCAAGACCATTGGATGAGGTCAAATTTTGCTTTGTATCTCTGCCAAACCTATTCAATTCATATTCATACTACTGACGATCATCTAAGAGGACACCCAAATCACTCTGGTCCAGGTGAAGCAGTGAGGTAGAAACATGAAGCACAGAAAATGACAAATTAAAAAACAAAACAAAAAAGCAGTAGAATTTTGCAAATGCCAAGCTACGAAGCCACTTAAGAAAAAGAACAGAAGAATCATTTCGGTCAGTGTCAAATACATTTGCAATGGAGTTCTTTCGGAGCTTGCAAATTGTGACATCAACATGCACTTGGCTTGACTGATGGAGACAGGTTAAAAAGGCTGTTTTACACACTGAAACATGGCTGCCCAAAGAATCAATAGCAACAGAGTGGATGCTTAAGATAATACGAGTAGGATATGTAAAAATGTTACCTGTTAAGTTGGGGGGGAGGGATAAAGGTTGCACTTCAAAATAGCAAACTAACAAAAACAAAAAAGTATGGAATGACAGTTGCAGAGAGCAAAAAGTAGTAATCTAACACGTATCACTGAACTTCAGAGTGTGAAACAGATAGTTTTTTATCATTTCTTCATGCAGAATAGAAGCAAGAGGAAAGCACCATATAAGGAAGTATACACAGGGGAAAAAAGACTAGTTTCAGATCAACCCCTTCACAGTTTAATTTTCTTTAAATACACAAAGCATTTGTGAAGTCACTTGAAAATAAAAAGGGCTGGTCTGAAAACAGTCGCTCTGAGGCAAGATGGGAAAACAAGTCCAAATGTGATTTAACTTTAGTTGTTTTATTGTGTGAACGTCAGTAATGGGTAACTCCATCTCCCCCCTCACTTTTGATGGATTTGCTGCAGAAAGCTCTAAAACATGCAAATGCACTTGATGTTCACAATTTGTTTCCCTTAAACACTGAAGTACCACTGAACTCCATTGTTGATTGGTCAGTAATGCACTTTTCATGTAGTGGTCCGATGCAGTGATGCCTTGAAAACCGCTGAACAGAAATCTGCTATGGCATAAGCATTACACATTGCGCTGTCCTACACAAGCTACCAACGGTTGGATGCACACACTAAGAGCCACAGAAGTGACTCCAATCCTCACCATTATGGGCCTCTCCGGTCACAGTGCCCTCTCCAGCAGGATTGCCATCCTGGTCCCTCCACTTCCAGTCAATGCCACGCACCACCCGTGCACCTGGAACGATGTACTTCATCACCTGAGAGCGAAAGAGACGGCGCTGTCGTCTCAAGTTGGCCTCTGCCTCCTTCACTGCTTTACCTGACAATGCAGAACAAACCTTGGCTGATTGGAAACATGAGCAGAGACAAAGCAACCTCAAATTAAAAAAAAGCATGCAATTAAGGATGGTCATTTTTCTTTTGTGATACTTTAGACAAATTAAAATGTTTACTAAAGAGCTCTATTTTAAAGACTTCCAGTTCATATGTTAATCATAATCCAATACTGTCATGATGAAAGATGTCTTTTTAAAGTTGGCATGAAATGTAAATTATTATTGTCTTTGATCTAAAAAATAAATGAATTCTCTTTTCAATAATCGGTTTCACTCGGCTGTACATCACAATATGAATAATTAGATCTTTAACTACTTCCTTCACATTGCAACTTTAAAGCCGAACTTAGTGTTTGGTGAAATATGTAGTAGCACATTACTGAATCTTCAAATGTTGCAATTATGGTGCTTTGGGAACCAAATCCCAACAGGAAAAAAAACAATGGCGTTAGATTACTGCAATTAGGTCAATCACATGTCAAATATTCACATACGGACAAGAAACAGCTCTTGAGTAAGCATAAATATTATAATTAAATTACAATATGACAAAAGTAGTATTAGAAATGATTGGCACTTACCCAGCTGGTCCTCACACACACCAGTAACAGTGCCATAGATCTCTAGACCAGAGAGGGAGAGGTAGTGTGTTTGTCCGCTGGCATTCTTCCCCATCTGTTTAATACGAATGTGTCTCCAGCCCTGCTTCTCATCTTTGGATGGATCCAGAGGCCAAGTGGCTGTCGACCTAATGCAGTAACATGAGTCATATAAGTAGGTGCACAAAAACAACAAAAAAAGCAATAATAGCAGTCTCAAGAATACTGGTTATAACACACATACCCTGGCTCATTGAGAGAGCTGTCATCCACATGCGTGTAGAGTGTCATCCAGTTCTGACCATCTTTGGACACTTGAAATACCCAATTCCGGAGGGCGGATCGACCGTATCCACGAGCGTGGCGAAGTGTGTACGCAGAAGGGATGACCCATAAACCAAGGTCAATGGCAAACCATGCGTTTTTATCATCGTTGGTGTGACAGTTGAGGGCTGAGCTGTCTCTGCTCAGGATGTCTTCAAGTCGGCCATAAGGCAAGTTTCTGCCCTCGGAAGAGGTCACAACCACTAATCCATAAGCAGCAGGGTTCACCCATTCATACGCAGTCCTGTGGACAAACAGAAAAGGATTAACTTCCTTATGCATAATTTTTTCTAAATGGGTCATATTGTGGTTCAGAATATGAGAATGATCATTGTTGATCATTTAAATAGGTTTTAATTGAAATTGGTTGTGCAAAAAAGACAAATCTAATCACTTCGCGTTAGTGCCGATCCAGTACACAATTCCATTCTCGTCAAAGTCATGTTGGTGCCTGAAGATGAAGCTCTGGCCCTCTCTGAGCTTTCTAACAAATATGAATGAAGACCTGTCAAAGTCATACCACTGCTTGGCCACCTGGGGAAAGGGAGGAGACAAAGTTATGATCTTTTCTCAGATACCTGTGGGGATACAGCTAAGTAAATATGGAACAGTAGAAATAAACAAAAAAGCTTTCCTACCATCTTGAGCAGATACTGCTCCAGTGACTCAACAGTGGCCAGTGGCTCCATCTTTAGCATTCTACCAGTACGATCAATCAGGGCCGTTTCACCTGGAGCACGCTCCAAGCGGAAGCGTAACCTCCTTGTCAGTATCTAAAAAAGATTTCAATGAAATGACAATTCATAATGAAAGATGTCACCGTTTCACATGCACCAAACTAAAAATACACATCCAAACATAGAGACTGACCTGTAAATTATACGTTGAGCCTGGTGTATCATATAAGTGTAGAGGTAGCCGCTCTATTGACTCCAACACTGCTATCAGTTTGCGGATTAAGGCAACTGCGGGTCGGCTGGAGGACAGAAACAATTAAATGTATGACAAACAAAAACAAATTTGCTCAACATGTCCAAACCAGAAAAATAACTTTCTGGTTGAGACTAAGGCTACGTTCACACTGCAGGCTGAAACGACCCAATTCCGATTTTTTTGCCCCTATGCGACCTGTATCTGATCTTTTCATGACAGTCTGAACGACACAGATCCGATCTTTTCAAATGCGACCCAGGCCACTTGGGTATGTGGTCCCAAATCCGATACATATCCGATCTTTTCAAATGCGACTTCAGTCTGAACGGCCAGGTCGCATTTATCCGACCCGCACGTCATTGATACGCGAAAAACGTCATAATCCTGCGTTGAAGTAGTCGTCGGTTTGAAAACGGACTGCATATTCGTCGAGCTGAGGTAAATCTGCCGAACGGGTCGACCTCGACGAGCCCGTTAATTAAAAAAAAAAAAAAAAAAAAAGCCCACGGCCATTATATATACGTTATGTTAACTTATTTGTGCTGAATCTGATATTAGATAGGTCAGCGGCTGCTGTCTGGCTCTTGTGTAACGGTCGCTGCGCGCGCTCGTGTGTGTGTGAGAGAGAATCACAGTTAAAGTTTAGCTACTTCCGCAAACAAAAAGTGACGTTGTTGACCGTTGAGTACTCTTCTGCGCATGCGAGTCACTTCTGGGTCATTTCACGTTCACACAGGAGATCACAAAAGGTCGCATTTAATTGGAAATGTGAACGGCCTTGCAAAAAAATCGATTTTTTTCAAAAAATCGGAATTGAGCATTAAGCCCTGCAGTGTGAACGTAGCCTTAGTCTAACGCAAGATATACTTTACCTTTCGTCATCTTCATTTTCAGTAAACGCAGTCTTGAACACATTTATTCTTTCCATCAGAGGCTTACAATCATGTTTCACGTCTATTTCCACACTCTGTGACGCAAACATGTAAATAAAGTAAAAGAGTAATGAGTATTGGGAATAAAAGTTGACATGTTTACAACTGACAGTAATGTAGTCGTGTATGTGTGACTCACATTGCTGAGGACAGTAAAAAGTGCTTGCACGAGGCCACTGCTGCACATTTCATATGGAGAAATGGTGTTCTCGTCTTTGAGAACGACTATTAAATTCTCCAGAGCTGTTTTCATGAGGTCTCGCCATGTGTTTTCACCTTCAATACACTGAGGGGAAAAAAGCAACAAAATCTTACTCACCGTTGTTTTCTTTTTGACCTCAACTACATGGAAGCTAAAATAAACTGTGACAAAGTTTCACATAATTATACCTGTCTGTTAGTATGCAACTCCCAAGCAGACTCTAGCTGGGTGGCTATGTTTCTCAGAGTGACCACTACCCCTCTCGGCATACTCTCCACAGCCTTGAAGTGATCGTCGTACAGATCTCTGGCCATGGTTTTCACCTACAGACACAGAGGTGGAAAAAGAATGTTGAGTAATTTTATGTAATACACTACCGTTTAAAAGTTTGGGGTCAGTGTAATTTTTTTAAGCAAGGGTGTATTCGATTGATCAAAGTGACAGTGAAGACATTTATAATGTTACAAAAGGTTTCTAATTCAAATAAATGCTATTCTTTTGAACTTTATGTTCATAAAGAATTCTGATGTAATGTATCATGGTTTTTAAACCATGGGATTTACAACCATAAAGTGGTTTTTGTGTGAGGATGAAAAAATTAATAAATTTCAATGTCTCTTGAGCACCAAATCAGCATAACAGAATGATTTTGGAAGGATCATGTGACACTGAAGACTTCAAACTTTGAACAGTTGTGCAACCATGGCTCAAATAGGCATGGTCAAAACTATGAGTCAAGCTCTAAAGGATAAAATTAATGTTCAGTAATCATACCTTCTGTTTAGTTTTTTCCAATTTGGATTTAAGCTTTCTTCCTCGCTTACCAGTCCAGCCAGTAACAAACTCGGACCCTGTTACAAAAAGAGGCACCAATAATTGAGTGACACATACTGACAAAACCGATGCTTTTAATATATTATTCCAAACTTACCTAGAGAGGTTTCTGCTGTGAAAGAGTGCTTAGTGCCTCGGTTCGACTCAAAAACAAAGCCTGGTAGGTCCTCTTTGAGGATGGTGGCCTGCTGGCCATCTGAGTTATGGATGGCAATCTCACCCTCTTTCAGACAAGTGAGAGACCAGTTGCCCACAGTGAGTTTGGTGGGACCTTGTGTGGACAGAATAGGCTGGCTTGATGTCACTGGTTTGACCTGACTCCTGGCACGCTGCAGCTTCTCCAGAAACTCACTTCTGCTCTCTACAGAAAGGAGGGAAAGCAAGCATCAGCTATTAGAGCGCATAGGAGTCAATCATAATTTAACAAAGAAATAAAATGTATTCAACTGGTGTCAGGAACTAATTGTGTTTTTTCATTGATCAAGGAGTCTGTGTGCAGGGGACCTACCCGAACTGTCAGAGCCACCCTCTGGGCTTCCACTGGAGTACATGGTGGCCAGTTTACCATCCAGGATGAAGCGGAACCAACCATTACTTCCATTGGAGAGCTCCAAAGCAGCTGCGTCACTCCAGATATAAAGGCAGTCCCTGCCTCTAATGATGGACCAGTCTCTCCAGTGGTAGGGCTTCCCCTGCTGGATCTCTTTGGCATCCTCTTGTGGTTCATCATCCTAGAAAATAGACAAAGATCAACTTCAGAGCAATTTCTAAATATTTTCAAGAATCTTTTTTACAAAATAATTGCACAACAATAAAGACATGAATCTGAACTGAGTTGATTCAGACCTTCTCAGGCTTGGCCTCTTCCTCATTTTCGTCATCTGACGTGGGTCCTGCCAGAGTGGATACCTTATTAATGACACCCAGTCTGGCCAGCTGATCTAAAAACACATCACCTCCCTTATCCACTAGATCCCTAATGATCTGAAGTGCCAGCAGGTGACCATCATCATCATCCTGTGAGAGAGGAGTAGAAAGGTCAGTAAGACTTAACTTTAGCCTTATAACATTTTTTTTTTTTAAATCATCAATAGGGTAAGACTAAATTATCTGACCTCCTGATCCAGGACAGTCGCAGTGATCTCCACAAGTACAGTGGGCAAGTTGTGGCCAGCATCAGAGTCACACACTTCCTTAAGTAGAACTTCAGAACTGTAGTGCACCATCTTTCTGATCAGAGCTAAACTGGCTTTTCTGTGAAAGAGATGATGCAAACTGTTATCCAAAATGCAAAACATAGCACTAAACGTTTTTTTTTTTTTAAATGTACTTCAGCACTGATGGTCCACATGAACCCCTCACCTTATTGAAGGCAGCATGGTTTGCTGAAAGGTCTGTGCAAATACTGGGAGGAGCCTTTTCAGGTAGATAGGTGCCATCTCAGGGTCACCTTTCGGCTCACTGCCCTCTTCCTCTTCTTTATTAATATCCTTCTTTTTCTTGTCATCCCCCTTGTTGACGGGGCACATCCAGTCTCCTACATCACACATAACAAGAAACTCTTTATTTGAAAAATCTAAAAATCCCATGAAAGTCACCATTATGAAATTAATGGTGAATGACTGCATTAAAGGGACAAGGGTGTAATTTCTATGCCACCAGTGTCACCACAAAGAAGTGCAAAAATAATATAGCTTTTAAACAGGGCTTTCCAAACACTCCCTCATCTGCCATTGGTTGTCCAAACAACCTACTCTGTCCCAAATTCACACTATTGGTTTAGCCAATACTGCGTTGTCTGACTGATTTGTGATTCTTAAATGACAAAGGCAATGTTCTGATTGCACCATATGGCCTCAGTGTTGACATTTTTCTGGAAAAATTAGCATAAAAATTGTTTACAATAGCCTCTGCATACTAAGTATAAATATACTAATATAAAAAGTATTTTAACTAGGGGTGGGAATCGATTAAAAAAAATTTACTAATTAATTGCACAATTTCTGTAATTAATTGCAATTAATTGCGTTTCCCCCAAGCTTGTAATCATCAATATTTAAAGGAATAGTTCACTTTAAAATGAAAATTCTGTCATCATATACTCACCCTCATGTTGTTTCAAACCTGTATGAATTTCTTTCTTCTGCTGAACAGAAAGGAATATATTTAGAAGAATGTCAGTAACCAGACAGTTTCTGGTACCATTGACTTCCATAGTATATATTTTTCCTAAAGACAATGGGACCCAGAAACTGTCTGGTTACTGACATTCTTCTAAATATCTTCCTTTGTGTTCAGTAGAAGAAAGAAATTCATACAGGTTTGAAAACAACATGAGGGTGAGTATATGATGACAGAATTTTCATTTTAAAGTGAACTATTCCTTTTAACTTAGAATCACCTAATTAAACAACACAGGGGGGAAAAGGAACAGAAAATAGCCCTATATTAAAATATAATCAATTTAACAGATTATTATTATTTTTTATTTTTTTAACTAATTATCAAAATAAAATATAGTCCTACTATTATTAGCAGAGCATGTGATCAAAGCAGGTCATAATTTTACCATTGTTGCCCAGCATGGCTATACCAGCTCAGCAAACAGAAGTCTACTGAGAAATTTCACGTTATTTGAGTGGACTTTACTTTTCCAGTGCTCGGTACATGATTGAAGCGTTTGGGCCGTTAACGACAGAGCCGCCGACACACACACACACACATACACGGAACTGAGAGCGCGCCGCTGGGCCGTTAGACAGAGCCGCCGACACACACGGAACTGAGAGCGCGCCGCTGGGCCGTTAACGACAGAGCGCGCTGACACACACACACACACACGCGGAGCGGAAAAGACCCGCTCATGAAAGCTGCGCGAGAATGAAACCTGATCGCCGAACACGGAGAGGCGGGAGGGCATATTTCGGTCTTTTCAATAGCAGCCGCAACAGGAAATCATAAAAAAAAAAAGAAAAAAAAGTGCTGCGTTAATTGCGTTATTTTTTTTTAACGCGTTAAACATTTCAAATTAATCGCAAAGATTAACGCGTTAATTCCCCCAGCCCTAATTTTAACATAAACACTTTAGCTTTATTCTCCTGAAGTATTTACTTTCAAATAGCAAAAGGGAAACAACCCTCATATTTTATTGATGTGACCGATACCAGTGGTTAACCGAAATTTCATGAAGTGAAGATAAAAGCTGATGGACTCACCAGGTGACTGGAGAATTGCTACAACCTCACTGTGTCCCCTTTCTCTAGCTTTGTCTAATGGAGTTTTTCCATCTTCATCTCTCAGGTCAGGGTTGGCCCCATGGCGCAGTAAAGTCTATTGGGAAAACATTTGCCATAAAATAAATAGAAAGCAAAAAAAAAAAAAAAAAATCAAACCATGTATGATGAATATACAAAGACTAGGTCACATGACAAACACTTTACCTTGGCTACTTGTGGCCTGCCAAAACAGGCAGCATAGTGCAGAGAGGATGACCTCTGGCCTCTATTGACATCAGCACCTCTCTCGCAGAGGAACTCCACCTTAAGCAGGCCAGAATACAGTGAGATCTTGCAGTCACCAGAAAACTATTTTCATCTGTTGCACTGACCCTATTCTTCTAACTTACACAAGCTTAAGAGGGTCCAAGAAATTAGGTTGTAGTTGTTTTCATTATGCACAGCATTTGTAATATTGCTGCTGGTGGCGAGTCAGCCAGAATTACAATAATGCCAATTCAGCCGTGTCTCCTCCACATAACCATATTGCACAATGTAAGAATAGTGTCGTCCTAAATTCAGCGTGTAACCTTTATTCATAAGTATGTGGTTTGTTTGCTCATGCTATTGCACTGTCTAAAAGTAATTTCTTGCAACATGTGCACTGAAAACCCCCCCCAGCTATAAATAAATAAAGCCTACCATCTCTTGTGTTCCAAATGCAGATGCCCAGTTCAAGAGAGTCTGTCCTACATCATCCATGAAATTCACTTCAAATGCTTTCAGGGGGAGGGGAAAAAAAAGTAAACAGTACAAGTCAGGTAGGATGTCACCTCAAAGCAACAAAAGCCTTCAAAGTCCATGCCCCCCTAATATATTGATATTGCATGCACTACTCAAACACTAACCACCAGTGTCAATGGCATCAATGAGAGCATCGGTGTCTTTGCTGCGTATACAGTCAATAAGCTGTCGGTGGGAACGTTCCCCGGAGCTGTCAAGACGCCGCAGACCAGGGATACGGCCGGTAGAACCAGCTGTGGATTTGGGCAAAGCCTTGCGGCCCTCAAAGAGCAGCACCAGCAGCAAGTCCACCAGCCGCATGGTGTCCAGCACGCAGCGCTCATCCCCCTGCAGAGCACTCTCCATGGAGTCAGGCAGCTCTGAGCGCAGGAGATCCTGGAGGAGGAGAGGAAACACAAATGTCCATAAATGTAACCAGTAGAAACTGGGATTTCAAATATATTTCGAAAATGTCCTCTCGCAATTTTCTGTCAAAAAAACAAAAACAAAAAAACCCTGGAGGAAACGCACCGTACTTGTGACATCTAGCAAATGGCTAGAATATTTCTGTGAATATACATCTTACATGTGTAACAAGTGGTGAGCCTCTGCAGAGTGTAGACAGCAGGCTGACAATGGTGGACACTTGGTTGCTCAGTTTAGAGTCTGCAGCAGATGGAGCGGCTCCACTAGAGGTTCTGCCAGGCTTGCAGGTGGAGGAGGGTCCAGATGCAGTCCCTCCTGCCGCGGCCATTCGGGATAGCAGCTCTTCTGTCAGTCCATGCTTAGCTAATGGGGCTGGGTCAACTCCACGCCGTGTAAACCGGTCCGCCAGTGAAGCAAAGCAGCGCAGAGCTCCATCAGACACCTGTGGATTTCACCAGGACAATTATCATTTAGTTCTTCATGTAACATTTGTGCGTCATTTTACCAACAATGTCAGTTCTCTATACCTATTAGGATGCATTAAATTGATTTAAAGTGAGAGTAAAAGCCATTTATAATGTTACAAAATGCTGTTCTTTTGAACTTTCTTTTCACCCAAGAATCGTATTTTTTTTTTATCAGTTTCCACAAAAATATTAAGCACAAAAACTGTTTGCAACAGAGAGAGAAAAAATCTGCATATTAGAATGATTTCTAATGGATCATGTGACAATGAAGACTGCAGTAAAAGCTGCTAAAATTGTCCAATATTACTGTTTTTACTGTATTTTTGATCAAATAAATAGTCTTCGAGAGCTTTTAAAAAAAAAAAAAAAAAAAAAAAAAAGTAAACTACCTCAAACTTTTGAATGAGAGCACAATTTTAAATTCTGAACAGCTTATATTTCAGTCCATTCCTCACAAAAAGCTACAGAAAACTGATTTCACACAAAATATAGTACAATTTCTTTTGGGTGAACCATAAGTTTTAGTCATGTATTACCTGGTGGTCTTCATGTTTCAGCAGACTAGACAGGGACTCCACGCATGTCTCAAGGGAAGAGTCCTGTGGCTCCATCTTACTGCAGAGGCGAGAAACTACTGCCATGGCAGAGTGCAATGTGTCTTTGTGCACAAGATGACCGCTGTCCCTAATGAAGCTCAACACACAGTTCAGTCCACCCGCTTCAAATACAGCTCCAGACTCCCGTGTGCAGATCAGCTCCAGAACCTGATGACAAGACCGTATATGGTATGACCATCATGCATAGTGGAATTACTGCATCTTTATAAAAATCAAGTAGCTTCATAGAGCATCTTTTCAACTGTTTAACCTCATATTAGCAAATTGATTAAAAAAATAAAAAAAGTCTGAAAAAATAAATCACACCAGCCAATAAAGCATTATTTACCTTTACACATTGTTCAGCCAGATCTCTGCTGGTCCTGTTGTTAAGCTCCACCACCACTAGACGGTTACACAGGGCTTTGATGGCTCCATCTACTCCCACAATCCTGCGGGTGCATTCAGCAGAAACGTCCAGGTAGTAGGTGATGGCCCTGGCTGTCACTTCCAGCACATTATCTGGTGCGCTCTCATCCAGGAAGATCTTACACAGAGCTGGGAGAAACGTTCGTGGAGGACACCTATGGTGGCGAGACAGCAGTGTCAGAGTGAAATGAAGGTACACATTAGGGCTGCACGATATGGAGGGACAACGGCGATACATGATTTACTTGTTGAATAGCAAAATGGTGATATGCGATGCAACATATCCTCACATTCCTCTCCTCCGACATGACGTCAAATCGCTCGCAAACCGTCAGTCTGGGCGACTAAATGTCTATCATTAGCCATTGGCAAATAAATTCTTAGATTTTATTCGCTTGTGTGTGTTAGAGGCTAAGTATAAGTTTTGCATAGATATATTTTCACTTGCTGAACACTCTGACTTGGTACAAATCGTTTGGCGGAGAGTGAAACTCAAGCGCTATTTCAATTCAGTTCAATGGATGCGCAGCGTACCTGTATTAGACGTATCGTAAACTCTAGTGTCAAGGCGCACAACCTGCCGTCTCTTTGCTGAGAACGCTGTTTCTCTCACACACACACAAAAAGAGAGAGAGCGCGAAAGTCTTACATACCACGCAGAATCAACGCGCTACGCGTAAATAATATTCTTTGTTGTATTTTCCTGTC
The DNA here is from genome assembly GCF_965113295.1 of Leuciscus leuciscus. Classification (NCBI taxonomy): domain Eukaryota; kingdom Metazoa; phylum Chordata; class Actinopteri; order Cypriniformes; family Leuciscidae; genus Leuciscus; species Leuciscus leuciscus. The sequence continues at coordinate 14,675,896 of NC_138741.1, forward strand.
AAAATAACGTATAGTTCAACAAGCAGAAGATAAGCTGATTTCTCCGGTAGTTGGCAGAACTAATGCTGGCGCTCATCTATTACCATCCCTGTTTAGTATATCTTTTACTTAAGAAAAAGTAATATCCATCATTAATGACAATCAGTGGGGCTGGGTAGTAGGGCACTGACAAATTTCACAATTTGATTTCAATTTCACAAGCTTGTGATTCAATTAAATAGCTCAAGGTAAAAAAAAAGATCACAAAAAATGCTGTAAACTATACAGGGAACCCTAGTTGTTACATTACTATAGTATTAAAGGTTAAAATTAACTGATTTGTATAGGTTACTTACAGTGGTGTAGTCTACGTGATACGCAGGTATACGCCGTATACCCACTAGAAAAGGCCAAGGATTTCCGTATACCCACTTAAAAAAAGCGTGAGGATACGTAACAACTTAGTTTTGTGTCAGAACTTTCATTCATAAATTCACCCCGTCTGTGTTTGCGAAGCGACACGGATAGAATTGCGGAATCCTGTCACGGAATTTGGCTATTTTTGAACGAATAAACCAAAAGTAGGGCTGTACAATGAATCAAATCTCGATATGGACTATAGTGTCTGTGAATATTAAAGTTAAAAGAGACTGCAATTGTTCTACGCGTCTCTGGGAATGAGCGCTCAATGTGTGCTCCACACACACACACACACACACACACACACACACACACACACACACACACACACACACACACACACACACACACACACACACACACACGACTCACGCTCGTGGTGCTTTCAGCGTTTCACTGTATTGAGACATGATGTAGGCTACATATGTGCACTTCATCGCAGACACACTGAAGCACGCGTGACTCACGCTCGTGGTGCTTTCAGCGTTTCACTGTATTGAGACATGATGTAGGCTACATATGTGCACTTCATCGCAGAGCTGGTATGAAAGTCACTTCACGAGAATTTCACCATTTCATTTAATAAAACTATCGTCATTCATTCGTTTCATATACACACAGAAACTGTAATGTCTTTACGACAACCTGTCAAAATAAAAGTTCGGTATAACTTGAAGAAATTATAACAGAAATATATTACTATTGCACAGTAGAGTATACTTCAAGTAGGCCTAATAATAATAATAGTTTATTAAAACACACTGAAACTCAAATGTGTACAACCCACCAAAATAAAAGTTCGGTCCAACTCGAAGAAATTAGAAAGAAATTGCACAGTAAAATGTATTTTAAAATAATAATAATACAATCTATTAAAACGATTAGAAAACCATTTCTAAAAGCAAATTTGTATTTGTGTAATGTTTTAATTTTTTTTTTTTTTTTTTTTGTCAGCTGATAAAACCTGTGGTTCAGGGACCATATTCATGTAACATCTAAGGCTAAATGTAGCTCTTAACTGGCGGGGGTGGGGGGAATTACAGTATACTCACTACAAAAAACTAGACTACACCACTGGTTACTTACATTTAAATTAGGAGGTTTTTATAATAATAATAATAATAATGTTATAATAATAACAATTATGTTTCTATTTGTTTTTTGAAATATAAACATTTAAATGGACATTGAGTGGCTTTCTGAGGTAAATGGAACATCAAGTTACATTGTTTACAAGTTGTTTTATTGATGTCTTTCCACGGTTCAAACACTGATTGAGCGATTACATGAGACATGATTCATTTCAGTAAGTCAATCTATATCTTTAGACATGCCTTTTGAAGTTGATGTTTATTTTGTGCTGTAATTATAGTACAGAGGAAAAGATAATCAGTTCACGAGGGCTCCACATTGCCGCTTTGCTCAAACGACAGCGATCTGTCACGCCACATTAAAGAGTGCCAAAATGGTATTTAATGTTTGAATTTCTTAATAAAATTGACAGAATTCAAAAGCTGAGACTTCGTTTCATATCGCAAGTAACAAAGCACAAAAGTTTTTGCGATATATTGAATGGGAGGCAAGCCAGAGTTTTTTCTAATTAATCAACTGAAAATAGAATAGACCAAAAGAACGATTCTTGAGATTTAAGAATCGATTAAAAGAAATCCATATATTTAACCCAGCCCTAACAATCAACTGTAAATATAAACAAATGGCAGGCTTAATTTATATGTGTCAACTTGTGTAAAAAACTGCTTATAGTTTGTTGTATTTTGGTTTAAGAGGTCTGTTGTATTTCTCCTATGGGTAGCCAGCCACCCCCTGTGATCTACAGCTTTTATCAAACCACTAGTGACTAAGTGTGGTCATCACATTTAAAACCAAAATAATCCCACACAACTGAGGTGCTTCCTTGTTTGTCTTGACCTTCTTCAACAGCTATTGTGGCTTCCTTGTTCTGACCTCCAGGCCTACTCAGCTTACAAAATTAGCAAAAAACACTGCTGATCCAACCAATTTAATTATAGACTTTTTAAAGATGTGTAAAAACATTTTAACAATCTTGTGTAAACCCTTTAATATTGTATGTTAGACTGAGTTGCTTTTGTATCTAGAGGTAGCAGACTTGTGTATACTCATTAAGTTCATAACTTAGTTCAAAATGTGAAATCTATAGATTTAGATACATCAGAAATGTTTTTTTTTTTTTTAGGGATGCACCGATTGGGAAATTCTGGGCTGATACCGATACCGATGTTTAACATAACAACTTGGCCGATGGCCGATGCCGATGTTTTTTCTTTTTGTTATTTATTCCTTCTTTTGTGCCACGGAAACATACAAGTCTTTCGGCTCTTGATCACACTATCCTAGAATGAGCACAAATTCAATCAGACCAATTTATGAAACAAAAAAAACCTTTAATGTCACTTTCTGGTTGACAGTTATAACCTTATTTATAAGTTCTTTTTCAGTTGTTATGAAGAGCAATATGAGAGAGAAATTTGGTAATCATTGTCTGACCCAACCAAAAAAAACATTATAATATTCATTTTATTTTTCGTGTTCGCATTTATGAGGGAAAAAACACGGGTGAATGTTCATACCAAAATATTAAATTTTAAGCGCGCACGCGCTCTTCTGCGAGAGAGAGAGAGAGAGAGAGAGCCCCGACCGCGCGCGCGCTCTCACTCACTATTCAGAGCGGTCAAGCTTCCCCGTACTTTTTGACAAGAGTCCTTGACAGGGAGGCCAGAGTTTCTTTGCAGCTCAAGTCGGCGGCGGTGTGTACAGTTAACGCTCTATCTGTTGACGGCGCTGAGGGAAAAGCTCCCGCCACTGGAAGAAGCAGTCGCCGCCCATTTGTGTCCTCCTGCGCACCCATCAAAGCCGTGCAGAACGTCTTCAGCACTCGCGGATCGTGCATACTCCGCCGCTTCTTCTGCTACACACCATGGTCGTTCTTTTCTCGAGAAAAGGAGTTTTCTCATAGAAAATAAATAAATAAATGCGTCATTGTACCCAGCACTTCTGAAAATGCACTTCCGAATGCGTCTCTGTCCCCAGCATATCAAACCAAACTGACGCCCATGTGACATCGGCGAATGTCATTTTTATTTCCCGATGGCAGTTAACGAGGCAAATATCGGCCGTTACCGATGTTCAGCCGATGCATCGGTGCATCCCTAGTTTTTTTTTATCTCAGGGAATATGTTCACAGGTGTAGTATGAGCATTACAAGTGCTTTTTTCTCCCAATATTTACACAACTCCTTTTTATAGGAGAATTACACCCATTTATAGGATATTTACTTTTAAGACTATACACACAAATTCTCATATAGCCTAATATCTAACAAATTCAAATACATTGGTTGCATCGTTGAGCTCTACTTACCAACGAAATTTGTTCCAAGGACAGTTTTACCAAACGCCCCTCTTTTGACTTGATTTTTATTGTTCGTATTACATTTAAAAAAATAATATTTAATAAAATGCTGTGATGTCTAAATTTCTGCTAAAAAGTGATTCCTATGTTTTAAATGTATTTTCATTGGTTTTAGATAAACATTATAGACTTGTCAGCCATAACATTAAAATAATGATTAGCTTGGTCTAAATTTTAATACCGGTGCATCCCTAGTGTAAGCATACCTGGAGACATTAGTGTTTATGAATTAATGATAGTGTTGCACCGATCAGATAATTTAAGGCCAATACAGTCACCAAAATTTTAACACTAAGATCAGACGATACCGTTAAACAATGTTTATTTTATAAAAGGGTCATAATCCGCGTCGGCAGACTCAAGTCTTTTTTTATTTGTATTATCTCTGAGTGCCTTTGCCACACTTCTACAAGTTGATATGCTATATTAAATTGTACCACACTTTTACATTTTGTAAAATACCAAAACAATGAACCACAGAAATAGCACAGCATCAGTATTCACACTTACGTTTCGAAGCAGCGGTCAACGTTGTCTGACATGAGCAACAGCATGCACAGCTGCTCCAGGGCGATGAGCTGCATATCCCGCTCATCGCCCTGTCCCATCTGCAGCCATTCCAGCAATGTGTCCGGGTCCACGTCCGCCATGACGCCCCACTACCCTATCCACCCAACACCCAGTCACCCCGCCAGCAGCAGGAGAGAAATGAACAGGGGCAGTCACTGGTCCTCTTGATGTCTCATCAAGTCGTCACCTTCATAAGAAATAGATACAAAATATGAGCATGGAAATGACATCTGGGATATAACAGGAGAAGAGAACTATACATAAAATCCTCGGCAACGTTGCTTTGGGCCTTAACCTCCACCTTCTCCCACTTGTTTGGTGCTGAACTGAAAACACAACCCTTGAGTAATTGAATGGAAACTGTTGGTTAATAATGAAAAAGGTGGAGCAAATGACTCCTTGAAAACGTATGCACTTGAAAGGTAAACTAATAGGAGTAAATCAGACTATAAACATGATGAACTGCTGCCTGTAATCGAAGCACTGAAAGAAATTGCTGTGATTAGCGAATTAGTAAGCTTGGCCAACAACAGTTCGCATGATGAATAGTTCATCAATGACTCACACTGTATGGCCCAAACAGCCCATCTCTTCACCAACACACAGTAAGCAATTCAAACAGAAATCACTATACTTTTATTGTTCTGAGAAACAAACCATTAAAGGAAAGAGCAGCACTACTTTCCTGAGACAGGCAAGCTGAGCCAAGCATGAGGATAAAATCATTAGAATAGAAGATTTATGTAAAATAGCAAAAGTCTGTCCTCCATTACTGCCTGAGTGGCTACAGACAGGCTTCAGATAGATCCACCACCTTCTTAGAGACTAACAGAGAGATCCACTTATCAACAGATTAAGTGACTAACTTAATTCAGGAAGAATGTCCTGTTGAACTTGACATTCAAAGCAACTGTCTGTGGCCTAATCCACACATTTGCTGGATGGAGAGAGGAAAGAAAACCTGATCACATGCACACCACATTACATTTCTACTCTAAAAATTCAAGTATGAATAACAATCACCTGATTGTGATCAAATTAGACAAATACATGCCATGCCCATGATAGCCAATGCATTCACCATAACTTTTTAAATTCATGAGCTGACATTTCCAGAGTTACTTTTTTTGGTTTCGTAACCAATTTTTAACAGTAACACTAGACCATTGTGAACGAAAACAAGTTCTGATGCCATTGCCCTGAGTTACAATTTCTCTTGGAAAGAAAGTGTTTACTATAATTATACCACCTTTAAATGAATAGGATCGGTTCATTCCCAGTCTATTAGTCCACCAGACCAATAACATTCAACTTTATCTTCATATCGTTATTAAGGTTTTGTTTGTTGTTAATTAACGCAACCCTATAAAGATTGTATCATATTTGATACATTAATTTAAAGCCTCTAAACTACCAACATGAGGAGAAAGAAAAAAAAAAATGTTGTACAGAATCATACATGCCTTCTGATTGATAGCTAATATTTTTTCAGTAAGTAAAAAGCCTTTTAGCATAATTCTAAAAAGTTCCACTTTCAGATTGTGGTACACTTGCTATTTTGCTGTGAAAAATGTAATGTTGTTTTACTTAGTAATGTAACAATACATTTTAAATTGTTATTAATATTTCAAGATAAACATATACTGGAATGAATCAACTAAGGTTAACTTTATTTTTTTATTTTTTTTATCATGTTAAATGGTTAAAACGTATCAAATATATGATGCAACAGGCTTTTAAAATGGTTTATTTGTACATCTCTCAATCATTGCATTATGTTTTGCTGTCCACAATTAAGAACTTTGATCATAAAACTAAGCATTAAATATCTTCTTACGAAGACATTATTGGGAGACAAAGTGAAAACTAATATTTATACATTTTATGCAAGCGGTCTGATACACAGTTATAAAAATCTCACTGATTTACAATATAAGCTATCAGAATTTCATCTAATGCTTTGGCCATATAAATAACATCACCAAATTTTGCTAATTTCGGGGCTGTGAATAAAACCGACACGTACATTTTTCTCCTTGAGTTGTGAGCACAATATTCTCACAAAATCATACTTTATGGCCCATAAAAGCATGATGTACAAAATATTATATAAAATTAAATGAAACGCTTATGTCAACTTTAAGATTTTATTTTATAGTTTGTCTAAACTAAGGTACAATAAAATGTTCCATAAAAGGAAATAGTTATTATAATAGTTTTTTTGTTTTTGACTATTATTTCATGTGTCAGGTTTTGCAGGCTCATTCCCACCTAAGCTAAATATAAGAAAAAGGAAGAAATTTAGTCTCGAATACAAAAGTTCCAGTCTAATTAAATTTAAGTAGTTCAGTATTTTTAGATTCTGTCTGCTGTTATTCTTACAGCATAGAGATCAATACAACTTCAAATAATCAAAGTACACTGCAAAGCAGACATTCAGCTTATCCGTGGCTCCTGCTTTCATGACACTTGATGTTTCACTAACAAACATGATTCTAATGATGTTCTTTGACTTTCTGCCATTGCAGCTGACTAAGGAGTCAGAAAAACAACTTGATTGCAACCGATGTCATCATGACACCAGCCTATACAGCAGCACAATAAAACCTTACCTTCACAGTGAACAAACGGCACATATGAGCGTTAATAGTGTGTAGCCTAATAGCAGTGTTTGATCTATAATATCATGTCGCGTTTAACTTCATGTTTGGCCATCTAACATGATCCTGAGAGCCAAACAGGTGAAAAAACCCCCTGAAAACCTGAACAATTAAACCTGAAAATCTTAAACAACAAACAATACGACGCTATCAAACATTATATCTTCGATTAAACATTAGAGAATGCAAGTTAAGCAAAGAAATAGTCATAACATTCAATCTAGTCTTGATGGCCTCTTTCTTGAGTTCAGACAGCTTATGTTAACTTAAACGCCATGACAGAGTCAAGAACCGTTTAATTTCCTCGTAAAAATCATATTTAAAGAAATAATTCCACAGCAAATGAGTAAAAACCAAAATAATCGGTTGAGAAAGTGAGGTTTAATTAGCTGGGATTAGCTCAAATGCGTCTTGTTAGCGTCACTTCGACAGACCTAATTAATCCCAAACTTAATTTACTTCATTCGTATTAGGTATTAATACGTTTCCCATCTACATATATAACCGGTCAGAAAACAATTTTAAGCTAAAATACAAAACAAAAACAACAAAAAACCAAGTAACACTACTGCGGCCTTGTGTTTACCAGTAAATCTGCGAGCTAAAGTTGAGTGGGATGCCGAGGCCTGATCGCGTCTGTCAGGCAGAGAAACGAACCCTTTGCCGAGCAACACAAACACTCACCGTTTATCGCCGAACGACGAGAAGAGAAGAAAAAACACACAGGGTGGACAAAATGCGTCTCGGGGTGAAGATGTCAGACGGCAAGATGTGAATATTGCTTCATTCCCCGCTTCTGCTGGTTGTAAGATAGAGGTCAAAGTAAACGGGAAGGCGACGGGTGAAATATTGAGTGAAATGGAGAGCCGTCGAAAGAACTAGTCGAGGCTCCGCATATCACGAGGCTCCGCAGTAGCGGTCAGGAACAAACGGCGAAGCGGCTCTGCGATAGGGGGCGCTAAAACACCTCGACATTTACAGTCAACGAGTTTGCCACAAAAATTACAAATCATTCACATGGATTGCACAATTGTACAAAGTGACCAGTGACACTGACTCTCTGAAATCAAGTCATGAGTGGTTCAGTGGGTTAATGTTCATCCTGAAACTTGCATTGTGCAGGAAATGCATTATGCAATTAATCCAGTGATCCTAATAGACTAGACAAATCCAAATTAAGACATACTATGCAGACAGTGAGGAAAAAACTGCAAATGTCCCTCTTAGGTTCTACTCTAGTCTAAAGTAAAGCCAATGCAACTCCTGAAGCAAAACTAGATTTTATTCTTCCAGTATAATCAGAAAATAATGGTTAATTTTGCCCTATTTCATCTGTACAATTTACAGCATACAAAATGGTATGGTTACAAATGCATAATTGTAATTGATCATCAATGTTTCTAGCAGAAAACAGCACCTGAAGTCTATACAAACTGGCAAAAAACAATGGTCCTATATTTGCTGAAACTCTTCCATTTGCATTGTAAACATGTTTGTAGTGCGTTTTAGTAGTAAATATTATTTTGCTGCATGTTTAATATTTTTTGCTCACTTAAGACCAAGCTATTACTTATACTGCCTGTCAGACAGTCAAAATAATTAAGTGTTGAGATAAAGCGAAACCAACACAGATTTGCATGCATAATTAGAATATAGAAAAAAAAACTTAAGGTAAGTACCATCTTGAACATGAAACCCATTTCCATCACATATGATAAAAAACCAGCTTTGGTAAATCAATTATGAGATAAAAGTCATTTTGAGATATTAAGCCAAAATTATGAGATCATTTTCATTACATTGTCAATTACGCAATATAAAGTCAACATTGGCATAAAAAGTAAAAAAAAAAAATGAGGTAAAAACCCAGTGACAGTCAAAACTATGACAGGCGACACCGAGATAAGCCATAATAGTCAATTATTCTTAACTTAGTAAGTCATAATGATAACTTTGTCAAAATTATGACTTGGTATGCCATAATTTTGAGTTTTAATCTCATAATTATGACTTTTTATGTCATAAAAAAAAAGCATGAGTTTATTTCTTATGTGGCAGAAATGATGCAAGGATCCATTTGTAATGCTTTATCATTAGTACATTCATATATCTCTATATTTAAAACAATTGACAATGCGCTAAAATTGTATATGTAGAGTTAGCAGATAACTTATCACCAGCACTGCAGTTGGTCTTGCAACAGGTTTAGTTGCAACTTTTTGTGAGAAATTTTGTGAGAAATTAAGGACTTGCATTCTTTGTACAGACACAATAATAAAAGACTTCTCACAAAATATCATGCTATGCATAACAGAGTTAAAGAAAACGATTCAAGCTTGTTGGCAAGCTAACCATTAAAACAAAAAAAAACCCTGTGAAATACACTTTCCCTTGCATTTAGTAATATGTATTAAGTTCCTCACAGAGGTTAATGCAGTTTTAAAACTGATTACAATTATTAAACGACACATTTTCATCTGATTTATCTTTAAAAACACTATTGATTAAAAGATTCACTCAGTCATTCAAATCATAATACAGTCATAATCATAACCATTAAGGAGGATTCACAGGAAATTGATCTTCAGTTGAATGCTGGGTGTGTTTTTGCTAATGACCCGAGGTGCTTGTGCCTTAGTGTTCACGCTCTCCTGGTTGCCCTTGACGGCTGCCTCGAGCCTGGCTTTCATGTGTGGGGCAGAGGCCATCAGCGCTTTGAAGACAGCCGAGTTCTGGGGGCCGATGCGCATTAGGTCTCTTAAGGCGGACTCGTGCAGTGAGCGAGAGGCCGCCGGAGCCGATGCCAAAGCATTTTCATCTAGCAGAAGAGAGATGAGGATGGGCAACAGCACAGCCACCAGCTGTGGACCTGCATGGATAAAACAAATACTGACTTGATTATCTTGGTATCCTAATAACAGCAAGTCACATTTTAAACAACACTATAACATTTTGCTAACAGTAACATTAAAAACTAATTTACAGCCAATGAATTCTCATTGTTTGTTGATGATATCATAACTTACTGTTCGTGATCAAAAGTTCATAAATCTTTTTCAGTCACTTACGGTTAGTTTCGTCAGCAGCAAACACTAGTGCTTCCAGGGCTCGGACTGCGTCTTGTACGGCCTGTAGCTCTGCTGGGCCTTGAGGACGACTCTTTTCAACTTCCTCCAGTTGTGACACCAGACAGCCACCCAAAGCCAGAATAAATGGCCTGGCTATCGGCTCTGGGCCTTGAAATAAAGATACTAGCAACTGATAACTCCTGCTCAGCACCTAAAGTAGAAATAAGACATAGAAGAGAAGGTTAATAAAAAGTTTTTTTCCCCTATGGGAATTCTACACAAATTGTAGCAAAGCTCCTTATTTAAGAGGTCGGATGTAAACTTTGGGATTCCTAGGTTTAAAAAAAAAAAATAGTTTTTCAAGTCTCTTCTGCTCATCAAGGCTGCATTTATTTGATACAAAAATACAGTAAAAACAGCAATATTGTGAAATATTACAATTTAAATAACCATTTTCTATTTAAATATATTTTAAAACGTAGTTTCTTTGTGTGATTTCAAAGCTGAATTTTCAGCAGCCATTACTCCAGTCTTCAGTGTCACATGATCCTTCAGAAATCATTCTAATATGCTTATTTATTACATAAAAAACATTTCTTCTTATTGTCAATGTTGAAAACAGATGTGCTGCTTAATATTTTTTTCAGGATTCTTTGATGAATAGAAAGTTCAAAAGAACAGCATTTAAAATAGAACTATTTTGTAACAATGTAAAAGTCATCACTGTTACTTTTGATCAATTTAATGTATCCTTGGTGAGTAAAAGTTCTCCTTTATAAAAAGAAGAAAAAAAAAGGACAGAGTAGAAATTTTGTACAAACATTATATGTTTGGTTCTATACTGAATAAGCTTTTTAATCAGCCCTCTTCACTCACTATAGGGTCCTTAGACTCCAGACCGGCTCTGAATGTCTGGATGCAGCATGTCTGCAGTGGCTCCACAGTGGTCACCTCAGCACTGGAGTACAGCAGGAAGATGGTGAGGGATGTCAACATGGTAACCTCATCTACTCCAGGCTCCATTTTATCTGTCCAAAACAATCCATTAACATGAATGTTCTTCAAATTATATCTCAAACATGCTTAAAACATGCAATGACAGAGTGTGGTGGATGAGAATTACCTGTACTCCAAGACTCCAAGAGTGTGTGCAGTGCACTTTGCAGCAGTTCAGTCCAGGCCCCACGACTCTTCTCAGCTCTGCTCATGGGAGAGGTGAGAACAGTGCGCAAAGCCTGTAGGATGCCTGGTACCAGATGTCCACTCTCAGCTCCAACAGAGCCCTTCACCGCCTCTCTCAACACCCCAAGCAGCAGATAGAGCACTGTGGGCAGCACTGACACACTGCCTGTAGAGGGAAGAAAAAACACTATGTCAGATCTTTTATCATTTATGGAATCAAATCTAATTTCTGTGCAACTAACATGACATTTCATATTGAAATATGAAAATTACGGTTTTTGGTTTTTTTTATGACCGTATAATGGAGCAAGAAAAAAAAAAGGGAATCCTAAATTAAACAAAATAAAAAGTAGATTTAAATGAAGTGGGCAGGAAGATTTTTTTCTCATAATCTGAAAGCTCTTATGGCCGCAGTAATTCCCTGGATCTCTTACCCTCTGGTGAACAGATGGAGGGCAGTTCTGAGAGGATGGCCACAGCAGATGTGACGAGTCTACAGTCAGTGTTGCTGAGAGAGCAGGTCTGTCCTCCCCGCCCCGTGGGGCTGCCGGCCAGCTTAGGGCTGAGCTGCGGAAGCTTTCTCACAAGCGTGCAGAGACACAGCTCCAGTGCTCCAAACACAAGAGACTGTCCCGGCACCAGGCCACCAGTGTCCCGCCCCTCACCAAACTCAGGAACAGTTTCCTTCTCTGCTGCACCATCATCGACTGACCAAATGCAGTAAAGAAAGATGAATTCAGAGGGTTATTTACGCACTACACACTTTTTTTTGTGTTTGTTTTAGACTTACCCTCCGCACTGTGCCGTTTCTCTTTGACATGCTCCTGAGCAGCACAAACGATCTGGCCCACCAGTTCCAGCACAGCCAACTGAATGCTGGGAGATTCCCGAGTGACTATGAGCCTATGCAGAACGCTGAGCAGCTCCACACTCAAAGCCTATAGAGAGAACACCATAGACTTGTCAGGAGCACAGAGTGATAAACATCAAAGACTAAAATATACCTGATATGAACTACATGCAAAGACAAATACCAAAACACAAATCTCAATGCATCACAATATCGTAATCAGGGTTTGAAATTAACCTTCACTCAGCGGCCAATTTGGCTACTAAATTTGTAAGTTAAATAAACCAGATTAACTACGTCACAATTTAGGGCCTATATATATATATATTTTTTTTATATATATACATTAATTTCTTTTATACAACCAAAATCCTGTCTAGCCATCTCCTCCCTTCCTTTTTCATCCTCATCACCAATAATTATTTTTTGGTGAAACATCCAACACCATGCGGAACAAAACAAACCTGTGGTCTCAGGATAAGCCAGGGGCTGCTAAAATTGTAGGATGTTGGAAAATTACAATGTCTTTTCTGTTAACCAAATGCTCAAATGTCCTCAGAGCTCTCATCTTCAGCTGTAAGGAACTGCTGTTTTTCAGCTCGGTCTTTGCGTGTGAACTGTGTGAACTCTGGTCTGAGGGAAGTATTGCCACATTATTGTTGTTTTTTAAAATCTTCGCTTCAGTGCAAATGAATCGCGCGCCGTTATTTGTTGCGTGGTGACGGGTATGTTCAAGTAAGCCAGATATGCACAGAGTCTGCTCAATACGCTGTATTTAATATATCACGATGACTCACAAGTTGAGTATTTGTGCTAAATCTACGCATATTTGGCTTACACCAACTTCCCCAGCAAAGTGAGTAATTATAATAAGTAACACGCCAAATAGGCTAGTGATTTGACAGCGTTGCCCGCCACAGTTGATTTGTACCCGCATTTGGCAGATTAGCAGGTGTTCATTTCAAACCCTGATCGTAATATTGTGCGGTTCACTTCAGTCCAGTGCCCTGTCTCATAGAAGTGTCTCTGAGAAATGCCACCTTATTTAGGCAAATATGCAAACTCTTTCTTCGTTAATTGATATGGAATTATATAAAAAAAAAGTACTGAAGCAATACTATAGGAAAAAATAACCTAACTAAACACAAAGAAACAATTATGGGAAAAACAAGTTCATTCTTTGTCTCATATAGTGCAAAAGGGTAAAACATACACTGTGCTTGCCAAGGCTGCATTCATATAATATAAAGTAAAATCAGAAATATTGTGAATTATTCCTGTAATGAAAAAGCTGAATTGTCAGCAGTCATTACTTCAGTCTTCAGTGTCACGTGATCCATGATTCATTATTTCAGAGTTTTTTAATAAATAGATAAAGCATTTATTTGAAATATAAACTTTTTGCAACATTATTAATGTATTTACTGTCCTTGCTGAATAAAAGTGTTTATTTATATACATTCAATTGTAGAATACCTGATCATTGCCCACTTTGGAACGGGGCCAAGGCACCTCCAATAAGGCCTGCAGAGCCTGAAGACATGAATTGATGGTTTCCAATTGTTCTCCAGAGTGAGGAGAGCACAAAAACTCCACGCTGATTCCTAAAGGAAAGATTTCAGTAAATGGAACAACATTAAACAAGACTAAAAACAAATACGTTGAATCTTTCAGAATCAAGTGAAATCCTAAAATATTGCAAGTATGGTCCTCGAAATCAGCACATGTCGAATGACTAGAGCAGAATTCAAAGCTCTGAATGACTATAATTTAGCAATGCATGCCCTATACACTGAACTACATCCAATTAATGAAACAGGAAATATTAACTGAGCTCTGTACCCAAGATGAGGTGGAGGCGATCAGTGTTGACGTCCTCTGGGGATTTGACACTGCTCATTGAGGCGGACTGACCCATGGAGGTGGGTGTGACTGGCCTGGAGAGGTTGGCGGGCCCCTCGTCCACTATGATGAATCCGGTGCTGTTGAGCCAGAGTGCAGTAGCGTGGAGAATGGTAGCCCAGGCACTGTAATAATGTGGACGGGCCTGTTCCACCGTCTCTGCAGTGTAAAATGAGCCACCTGACAAAAAAAAAGATGCATGTTAGAACTCACATACAGTAGCTGTAAACAAGATGATAACAGAAATGAATAAATCAAATTACAATCACTCCACTACTACTATTTTACTCCAATGGTAATAAAATAATCTTCAGATTATTTTGAATACACTGAATTATTAATGGAAAGATTACACTACCAATCAAAAGTTTGGGCTTACTAATATAAAAAATGTTTTTATATATTTTTACTCAGCAAGGGTGCATACAATAAAAAAAAAAAAGTGACCGTAAAGACATCATACTATTACAAAAGAAATGCAAAAGAAAAATAATATTAACAACTTTTTTCCCACATCAATAAGAAATGTTTACTGAGCACCAAATCAGCATATTAGAATGATTTCTGAAGGATCATGTGACACTGCAGACTGGAGTAATGGCTGATGAAAATTCATCGTTGCCATCACAGGAATAAACTACATTTTAAAATATATTTCTATATATTCTATAAATAACATTCTATTTCATTCATTCTTTTACATTCTAAGAATATTACACAATATTAATGTTTTTACTTTTTTTTTTTGTTCAAATAATTGCAGCCTAGGTGAACATAAGGGACTACTTAAAAAAATTGTACCAACACTAAACTTTTGAACGGTAGTGTAAACACTGTAAAAAAAATAAAATAAAAAAAAAATAAAAAAAAATAAAGAGTAAACAAGTAATTGTGACAGGAAATAGCTATTTAAAGCAGTTTTTTTTTTCAATGTGCAGAAAGGTATAGGTAAAGGTGTTTTAGCAGAGACAAATTACAAGCAAAAAATCTGTTGATCAATTTCCTGATGCACTTTAAATCATTTTTGAGTGACCGACATAGCAACATTGGTGTGAGTTTAGGACAGGACTACCTGCTTGGCTATGCAATAGCTGACAGGTTGAGTGTTTGGGAAATCTGTTTGCAAGTAGTCATTATTTTTTTATATTTATTTGTACATCATTTTGGACACTGTAAAGTAAATGACTAGATCTGCTTATTTTCCATCAGGTGGGTGTGTAATTGAGAATCAGAGCATGAGAAGTGACCTGTGGAGGGGAGTTGACTGGAGTATTGTGGGGGCAGGGTGAGCAGGGCATGGTCCTGAAGGGCAGCCAGCCACAGGCGGCTCAGGGTTGCCAAATCAGTCTGAACCAGTTTGAGCAAACCAGCCCCCGCTGGACCTGCAGTCCCACCCTCCTCGCTCTGCTGCTGAAGATGGCTGCCCGGACTCTCCCTCTGCCTGGAGCCCTGCACCGCTGTGATATACACCTTAGAGACACATAGATTTATTCAGATACAGGTTAGATTATAGTTTTCTGCTTTTTACAATTACAGATACACTAAGGAATAAAAAGTGTAGAAGAACCTCTCTTTATATGCCATCATACCGCCCATCCCTAGAGTCAAATATTGGCTAGACGTAGAGGTGCAACTGCTTTAATAGTTGTTAAGATAGTGTTCAGTACCTCCGCCCAGGCTTTGAGTACAGCCAGCGTCTCCATGGTGAAGGTGCTCTCGTTATAGAGCTGACTGGGAACATCTCTCCCCACCTGAACTTTGGCGAGAGAGGAAGCCAGAAGCTGATGTACCCTTCTCAGGTCACGCAGGTCGCTGATGACCCCACTGGCGATCCATGCACTGCAAACCTGAACAGCAACAAAGGTTCATGTCAGAACTCAACACTTCTGAGGCAGCTTTCAGCAGCAGCAGTGAACTGCCAGACTCAGGGAAGAAATTAGGTCAAGCGAATCCACGTGAACTGGAAAAGCGGGTTCAAAAGGTTGAAAACAGTTAAAAGGATTGTTTTGGGAACTTTTGACACTACTAAATGAACATACTTGGGATGCTCGATTTGACAATGACAACATTCTTTACTTAAGACTTTAAACAATGTGTTACATGGTATTTGGATCAACAAGTGTGCCAGTAAAAGCAAAGGAAAACAGAAAAAGCTTTATTATAGATATGCTGAAGTTCTTTAAGCAGCACACCTGGCAGGCTTTGACAGTCACATTCGGAGGGGCATCCACATGGAAGGCAGGTCTGAGTGCAGCTCCAACCTACAACACCAAACATTGTTTAGTCCATTATACCAACAGAAACAAAAGTTTGGGAGGTTTCTCATAACCCTAAAGATCCTTTGATCTAAATGTTTATGCTTGAATTAGTTTTGTAGATAAGTTGAGTGCCTATATGTATAGATGTATTTAATCCCAGACCTCCATTTGTGTTATTTCATAGTTTTGATGGAAAACTGTGGAAGATAATAATAAAGTGTCCAAAACTTTTACTTCCATAATATATAAACATTAATTACGTAAATGTAATGTCAATACAAATTTAGTTTAAAACTATTATCCACTCTGTTTGGAAATACGTTAGCAACTGTTAAAAAGTTTGGAGTCAGTTATTCCACATGGATGCATTCAATTTGTCAATTTTTTTTTTTTTTAAATAACTGCTGTTCTCTTTTTTTTTTTTACTGAAAAATATTTTGAAAAACCTGAGAAAACAAACATGGTTTTCATGAAACTATTAAGCAGCACGACAATTGTACGGAATTGATGTCCTACACCCTGAGTAAACTTATTAAACTTAAACATAGAATATTGTAGCACAAGGTACTGAAGAGGTTTAACGTCACTGTTTGAAACTAAGGCCTCCCGCTAAGCCCAGAGATAACCTAATTTAGTGTAAGCGATACAGGCCCTCACATGCGTACGCATGCACATGCACTTAGTAACAAGAGACTGATGAATGAGCTCAGGTAGGTCTAGCAGAAACAGTCTTCAAAAATTATAAACAACAAGTGGATGCAAAAGCATTTAGGAAATTAAAGTTCATCATTGTTATTGTTCCAGACAAGCAAAGTTTCTTTCAACACCTTTCTGGGCATATAATAGTATGCAAATTAGATTTTAAGAGTGAGGCTGGATAGTAAGTTAGTGCTCACATTGGCTTGATACTGCTCCAGAATTACATGCCCAGGAAACTCAGGCTCTGGCACATTAGAGAATTTACGGATAACGACCAGCAGTGTTTGTAAACCAGCCAGTCGAAGCTGATCGCTGTGGTCTGTGGCTGCCATGAAAGCCATGCGAATGAGGTCTGCCAAGTGGAGAACTAGGAAATCTACGAGACAGAAAGAGGTGCATATAAAAACAGAATTAACAAAAGTATATAAAATCACCCCAGAAGGTGGCACTAACATCCAGTTAACTCACTGAACACATCAAGAAAAACAATCACAGTATACAGAGTTAACTGCAAATACACTAAAGCAATTCTAGCATCTAACCTGTGGACTCATGTAAACGCTGCTCTTGAGCGAGTGCCATGTTGAAGTGAGCCGGGTCTCCGTTCTCACACTGCGCTATTATACGACACACACACTCCATGGAAAATACACGAGTGGACCAGCGCAGGTTATTGAAGGGGCCGCTGGACTCAGACTTTGCATGGAATGCAGAGGAATCATCATATCGATCTCCATCCTCCTCCTGCTGTGTTTCTACAGAGGCAGCTGCAGCGGAGTCTAAGGAGTGACAAGACCATAAAAAAATATATTCTCAATGACGCATCTCGTGTAAAACTAACAAAAACAAGGATACAAACAATGGGAATTGTACACAAAATGAGCACAAGATGGAAAATTAAGATCATCTTATTCTGCTCGTGATGCCGAGATTGCAGCCCACCTGCAGAGGCAGAGAGTACGTCTTTGCAGAGTTTCAGCCAGTGGGCCAGGTTACTCTCAGCAGCCGAGCTCATCATGTGGACTAGCGTCTCCTGAATGTCTCGGCACAATTGTGGGTCAGACTCCCTGTCCAGCAGACTGAACAAAGCCCCCTCCAATCCCACCTCCTTAATAGTGACATCTGCAGGACAGACAATAATCATTTAATATACAGACCACCTTATGACATATATATTTACATTATTTATTATGTTTTGCTTGAATTTATATATAAAATAAAATACACACACATACATACAACCAGTCAAAAGTTTGGAATCATACTATTTTTTATGTTTTTTGAAAGAAATCTCTTATGCTCATCAAGCCTGCATTTATTTCATCAAAAAATAATACGAATTTTTTGTAATATTGTGAAATATTATTATAATTTAAAAATAATGGTTTTCTATTTTAATATACTTTTCGCATATATACTATGTATATAATATGAATATACTATAAACTATTACAATTTAAAATAACAGTTTTCTAGTTGAATCTATTTTAAAATATACATTATTTCTGTAATGCAAAGCTGAATTTTCATCAGCCATTACTCCAGTCTTTAGTGTCACACGATCCTTCAGAAAGCATTCTAATAAGCTGATTATTATCAATGTTGGAAACAGTTGTGCTACTTAATATTTTTTTGAACCTGTGATACTTTTTTCAGGATTCATTGATGAAAAAAATAGTTAAAAAGAACAGCATTCATTCAAAATAGACATATTTTCAAACAATATAAATCCTTACCATCACTTTTTTAATCAATTTAACATATCCTCGCTGAATAAATAAACAAGTATAAATTTCAATAAATAAATAAATGAATGAATCTAAACTTTTGAATGGTAGCGTATATTGTTACAAAAGATTTATATTTTAAATAAATGCTGTTCTTTTATTAACTTTTTATTAATCTAAGAATCCTGAAAAGTATCACAGGTTATAAAAAATATTAAGCAGCACTGTCTCCAACATTGATAGGTCAGAAAAAGTAATATTGTAAAACAGTAATAATGTGAAACATTATTTTCCCAGTCTTCAGTGTCACATGATCCTTCAGAAAAAAAAAATCTTGATTTTTTTCAAGATTCTTTAATGAATAGAAAGTTCAAAAGAACAGCATTTATTTCAAATAGAAATCCTTAACAACATTATAAATGAATTTACTGTTACTTTTTATCAATTTAACACATCCTTGATGAATAAAAGTATAAAATTCTTACTGACACCAAACTTTTGAACAGTATTATATTCAGATGATCAAATCACAGTTGCATTCAAGGATCAAGACAAAATTCCAGGTCCTAAACTAAAGTATAACTCACTGCAGTCAAAGCCAACTCAATGCAGAGTACAGTAAAATCAACAGCAGAGATGTGCTGAGATGATACTATGTTGTGCAGCGGGGACGATGCTTGCTGACTCACCCAGTTGTGAGTTGTCTCTGCGTGGCAGCTCTTTAACCAGAGCGACTGCATGCTCCGATACCTCCACTGCCTCCCTCTGAGCCAACTGCCTCAGGCAGGCCACAACCACCCGCCTCAGAGACAGGTACGAGCTGCACAGGTTTATCTGTACGCGCACAAGAGGCATGCATGAGATATAATGAAAGATCTTATCATTAGTATGGTCACACTAATGATCACTAGTGAATCTAGTGAGATCTTGAGAAATAGAAGAACAAAACTGAGACAGAGCTGACAAAGTATAACAAAAAAATTACATAAAATAAAGTTTTAATGGTTTAAATCATTTAGTCATATGGCACACCTCTATAAGATATATATAGATAGATAAAAATGCGCACAATTTAAATGTGATGAACACTTCACATCACATTTTGCACAACATAATCCAGACAAAAGTGCAAAAAACACATCAAAGTTAGTCCCGTTATGTCAAAATGATCCCACAGAAATGCTGTTTTAGTGTAGAGAAGGCCAGAGGGAGAGGAGAAAGGGACAGCAGGGCTACTGTCAAGGCTTGTTTTGAGCTTTAAATGATGTGACAAGTGAGCTATTTGCAAAGAATAAGACCATAAATCAAACCATGTAAAAATAGAGCATGTAGAACAAAGCATGTTTTTCCCAATTACTGTCTAATATTGTCTGTGGTTGTGTGAAGGGGGGAGAGAGAGACAGAGAGAGAGAGAGAGAGAGAAAGAAAGAGAGAGAGAGAGAGCTCTCACAGTAATAAAGCTAATAGCTTGAATTGGCATAAGGCCACAGCTGTGGATGTGAATGTCATGTGCACTGTGTGGGTGGTCAGTGTTAGAAGCCTTTACTGAAAGGACCAAGCCAAGCAAATCTAATCCTTGGCATTAACCCTGCAGTTAGAGGCATTGACACTGTCTGCTCATGCTCAAAACCAGATCCTGCTTGAGTTAGTTTCACACTGGGAAATGAGAGGAGGACAACAGAGCATAATTATAGGGAAAGACACAAGTAAAGGAATATGAGATGCAAACAAAGGAAAGAGCATAAAGTGGCCTGACAGCAGAGAGCTAGACAAAACCTACCAACACAGAATAATCCAATAAGATCTCCTGTACGAGGGAACAGAAAACAGTACTGTCACTACAGATGAGGGCAAAGCCAGGCCCGTGTACACTCACCTTTATTTCAATGACATTCATTTTTTATTCTATATAATATAAACTAAATCAATGTGAAGAATCTATGATGAGAATAAGACAACTTTTTTTGGAGCATGTAAGCCACTGGTCATATAAGACTTTTGTGACTGTTATTTAATAACAACGATGATAATATATTGGTTTTCCTTGTACTTTAACCCTACATAAACAATGTAATAACTAAACATGACAACATGAAACATATGACTATAAGTCCTTGGTTGTGTGCATAATTCATTGTTAGTCTCATAACAAAACATCTTTCATAATCTTGAATGAAAATGTCAATTTATCTGAAACTGAAAGCAGTGATATGTCAGTTGTTCAGAATGACTGTGTGTGTTAAGTGCATTGTTCACGTACGCAGAGGCTGGGCACCAGGCTGGCCAGATTGACGAAGCGTGGCGCAAACATGTGAAGCTGCTGGAGGCAGGAAATGGCCTGAGCCTGGACCAGACAGTCCTGACTGTCCTGCATCACAGCACAGCCCACCAAACAGGAGGTCCTCACCGCACACACACCTGCACCCTCACCTGGGGACAGTTTGCATTAAATAACCTGTAAAGGTCTGTAAAGGTCTCACCTACATGATGAATATGTGTGAGAGAGTTTATGGGAAAATAAGTGAGTGCACCTTGCAGATCCGGCCCCATGGAGGTGATGAGGGCATTAAGGCAGCGGCCCAGGCTTTGCTGCACCTCCGCGTGTGTGTGTGGAGTTGAGAGGAGCAATCGTAGCACCAGAGTGAAGCTGGCCTCCAGATGGCTGTGGTACAGAGGCCCTGCAAGATCCACCACCATGGACAGAGCGTGGAGAGCCCACATCTGCACATATAATTCACTGAGAGATCAATGCATGAACTTCCTGACAACCCTCTAAATAAGAAAGCACACCATCGCAGTCCTGGTTAGACTTCCTATATTAATAAACGGAGTATAAACAGTCATGTGATCAGGTGACGTGTACCTGCACTTCAGGTGAGGTGCTGTCTTGGGACAGGGTGAAGAGGACCCCAACGCAGGCACTGATGTATTGAAGGGAACTAATCCCACTCAGGTAACGGTACACAGTCCCAAGGGCCAAAGCATGACCTGTGCGCGTGATGGCATCCCTCGCAGTCTTCAGTCTGAAAACCATTTACATTCATTTCAGATAGTTAAATACAAATATATATATAAAAAATGTTTAGGATCTTGGCATAAACTCACTTGTCAAAGCTCATGAGAGTGATGGAAACGGTGATGCTGGGCTCATTAAGAACTTGCACCAACCTCGCTAAACCCTCCGCAGCCATGCAGCGCAACAGAGGATTTGAGCCCTCTAGCGCTCCCAATAGGAGAGACAGCGCTGGTCTTTGAACCTCTTCTGGACCCAATTCCTTCCTACTTGATGCCAAACACTACACAGCAAAAACGGAAGGAGGGGGAGAGAAAAACAAAGCTGCTTTATATGGTATGAATGCACAGGTTTCAAACTGTCTTTAAAAAGCTTCTTACCTTCAAAGTGCAGCAAACAGCAGCAGCTACATGGATTTGAACTGTCTGTTGCCGGGCTCCTTTAAGTTGTCGCACAAACTCACAGAACTGCTCAAGGATCTGAGCCCTGAGATAGGGAAAACAGCAAATATTGTACCGTATGGCTACTGTAATATCTCGTTTTCACAAGGGATGCATGACGTGTCATGTGTACCATATCGATTATCAGCCAATATTATGAATTTTATATGGGCCAACATATTCAATATTGAATTGTTAATGCTTATTTTCCACCATTATTTCATTCAGTTTAAGAGAAGATGGCAAATGTAAAATTAACCTCTAAAAACACTAATAATACTGTTAATAACATTGTTAAACAATCTCAAATTAAATATCCATACAGTGCATTATAATGTTGTGATGTCTAAACTTTGCACTGATGTGAGGCTTATTCATTTTTATGCATAATCATCCACAAAGGCCAAAATTAAAAGAAAATAAAAAATGGGTTTATATTTACAAACCATATGGCAATGCCTTTTTTAAATAATCAAGTGAATTCAATACTTAAATCAAGTGAATTAAGCATTTAATTGACATGATTGTCCAAAAATACCACGTGGTTTATTAAATCTAAACCAATTTTTTTCCCACACTGAAAATCCATCAAAATAATATTGTGAAGTTGTGATACTGATGATGTTACTATGATAAAATCATACTGTGATATAATATTTTAGTCAAACATCTATCCACTCACTGTATTTCAAAATATTATTAGTGAAGTAAAGTTTATATTTAACAGCTTAAATGCCAAGAGTTAAGAACCAAAGGCTGTTTTCTTCTAAAAATGCTCTTGAACACTTAAATCGATCTTCTGGGAAAACTGTAGACATCCCAATTCTAAAGACGTGTTGTCTTAGTTCTGCTTCTAAAGAAAAAAACAACAACAACAACAACAACAACACCCCCCATTAAAACATTAAATAAATAATCTAGAGACAAGCTGCTAGTGGGATGAAAGATGCACTGCAGGAGGACTGATGGCCCCTTATGATCAGTATCATTTTCTCTCCACTGCCATGTTTAATGCATTGCACATGGCCAGAACAGCCCCCAATTATGCAAATACATGCAGATGTCTGGATGTAAATTTGGCTATGCTGCTTCAAAAAGCCTCTGAATCTCATTAAAGCCACTTCCCACAATTTGCTATCAGTAACAGTATCAGTTACTTCTAACAATCTGAATAACTTTAAATGGTAATGCTGGTTAACATTTGTATATCAACATTCAAGTGAATGTAACACAAAACAAAATATTTAAATAATTTACATAGTGGAATGTGCAATTAGTAAAGGAGTTGAGCAAATTAATTTAGTAAATATCCAATTTTATCTAAAGATTTGCTGTTCTATTCATCAGCGTTACCTGTTCATTTGCACACGTGAAGCATTACATGTATTGCTAGCATTAAGGTCCTATATAAAGTAACTGAATTAACTGATGTGTTGAAATGTCAATGCAATATCGAGACCCTTTCAAATCAACTAAACTAAAAGTACTCAAACCAAACAGCAACAGCATACAAAAAGCAGCATCTGTGGTGATGGTGGACGTACCTCTGCTGGATGCCCAGGTGAGGGAAAATCACACCAAACAGCTGGACAGCTGCTGCTGTTAGAGCGGAGGCTGGAGGGAGGGGGGTAGGAACCTCCTGGACTTTCTCAAAGATGGTAAATGGGTCGTGTTCTAACGTCCCACCTCCTGAACCACCTCCACGAAGCTTTAAACAGACAGACAATACAATGCAATGCGCTGTTCTAGGAAATCAATTAATTACATTGATTGCACGTTAACAAGGCTATTTCCTAGATGATTAGACTGTGCTCTGACCTGTTCCTCTATGTAGTGCTGATCCACATCCTGCAGTCCAGGGCCCAGCAGTGCCAGGTCTTGGCTGCAGCACAGTGAGGGCAGCAGGTTCAACTCGGCACATGCTGTAATTTCTGGCCCGGTCAGATCATTCAGCAGCTGCTTCAGCACTATGCCAAAGCTCTCTGAGCCAACACAATCAAACCATAATAAACAAATAAATACATATTTGGCCAATCAAATCGTCCAATTTCAGTCATTGAGAGAGAGGGGGGGAAGAATCATGATCTTAGCTGAGAACTTTTTTCTTTGTGCTTTTAGCAAAAAATCTAACTTCGTTATTTTAATTAAGCTCATTGTTTTAGTTGTTTCGATTTTTTTTTCAGATTACTGTACATTATCATAATTAACCAAATAAATAAATAGACATTTGAGTTCAAATTATTTTATTTTGTGAGTAGAAGACTACAGATTGTTATGAGAGACATAGGACAAGAACTTAAACAATCAGAATCAAGTATTCCAGAATAAAAATATAATTTATAAAACATCAGCACATGATCAAGATTGTGCTTACCTTCGTATGTTTTAGGTTGTAGCAATGTGAGGATCTCATACACTCTCAATCTAAAGATAGTGGCTGCATTTTTTATCTGGTTGCCATAGGATTTAACGATAGAAGGCAGGCTAAAAAGAGAGGATAGGGACAAAAAATTTATTAGATGTTATTTAACATCCTGTCCACATTACATCTGCATTTTACAGTCTTCTTTAAAAAGGTATTTATAACTTCATGGTGCTGTTTTCATTTTAAGCAACCAAGATCCACTCACTGAGTGAGCAGGGTCACCGCACAGGACAAGAGAGGAAGCAAACGACTGATAACATCATCGGTGAGAAGGTCTTTGCAGTGCACCACCAGACTCTTCATTGCTACAGGAGAGATGACAAGCTATGAAGACCAAATTTCCTGACAAATGTTTATTTCTATCTGCAGTCAATGGAAAAGAACTTCCAAACAAAGTTGTTTTTTTACTGTGATGGTATGGTATGGTATGGTATCAGCAGATGGGTTGGTGCATGAGAAAAAGAGCTTATTTTCACTGAGAGAAAGGGAGAGACATAAGTGATTAGCCTTTGAGATTCATAAAAGACCCTCACCGCACAGTACTCCTGCACGTCCCTCCAAGGTCACCTGCCAGGTGAAGGAGTCTCCACGCCGCAGCTCGTTCTCCACATCCTTCACAGACTGCGGGAAGGCACATTTCCATAGCAACAGCAATCGAGGCAAGTGATGCTCCATCACAGTGGGACCTTGAATGAAAATATCAGAAATAACAAAAAGGATGTTAAAAACTCAATCACATCAGCTGTTACAATATAGGCACATCTTGTCAATGTGGGCATATTGAAGATCATAAAGCAGTATATTGATTCATACCCAGTGTCGAGAGGGCACTGAGCAGCAGCCAGCCTCCTTGAGTGCGTTGGATGGAGATTCTGCTGTTCTGAGCTGCAGAGCGCAGCAGATCTTCTGCCAAGTTCATCACCACCTGCAACCAGTCCATCAGAATCAGTAAATCTTGATCATAAATGAACAATAATATCCAGATATGATACCAATAACAGGTACAGTGAATTTGAAAAATACATGTACAGTGAATTAGTGGGAAAAAAAGAAAAAGACTTAAAAAACAAAATCTTCACAAGCCTCATTATTTCTCTTTTTTGTGTGTGTGTGTGTGTGTGCGTGCGTGTGCGTGTGCGTGTGTGTGTGTGTGTGTGTGTGTGTGTGAATTTCAAGTGATGGAATAAAGCTCTTTTTTTCTTAACCCTCTCTGGTACTCCTCATTTGGGAGTCACACTTGTTATCTTTGCGGTCAGAAGTGACTGGACACCTGAAAATGAAACTTCCTCCACCCCAGTAAAACTAATGTAATATATATTTTGATTAATAATATTTCTTTTTTCTTTTGTATTGAGAGGATTTGATGGTACTTATTAATATTTATGCAATAATTATGGTTAATTTTTGCCATTGAAAATAAATATTTTAATGTTTAATTTATTTATTCTCAAATAATACTTTTGGTCAAGGTTTATAAAAAAACAAACAAAGTTTTGATGTGAAGTTTAAAGTTTTTGCATTATTGTTAATACAGTCAAACCTGAATACAGAGAAAGCATTTTGTTACACGTAACAAAATGGGTCTGTTTTGTTACGTGTCTGTTTTGACAGTGGGTCTGTTTTGCACTATTAATGTTTTAGAGTTTCACCCGTTCATTGCTGAGTACTTTTTTGTATGCATCGTGGCCGATTTGTAGAGAATTTTTGTGTTTATGTCGATTTCCCATTCATTTCCTATGGTCGGTCATTTTTGACCAAAGAGCACAAGTGTGACAATTTTTTTTACAACCACCTAGCCTGCTGGAATCATGCCCTCAATTGTTTTTGTGTGTTCACATTCCAAATGCCATAAAAGTCACCAAGTTTCGTACCATTCCGATGAAGCTGTGATTTAAAAAAAAATTAAAATCTCGTCGAACGCATAAAGGTAATGCATATGATTAGCCTTTTGCTTGACTAAAAATCAGCATCTTTAGAAATGCTTTGAACAACTCAGAACGTCAGTGGAGAAAGGGCATATAGCTCATCATAACATCGAAATATACATCATACACCTGCTATATTGCTAAATCTACCAGATTTTTCATATCAACAGAAAAATACCAGGATAACCTGGCTTCTCTTGAGACTTCCCTACTTCAGAGCATAGTAATGATATGCTAAAGCCCACCAGCACGTTGATGTGATTGGTTACAAGGTGGTTTGTGACGTAAGAAACACCAGCGATTTCAAACCGTGTTTTTGAGACAGCAGTTTTAAAGAGAAAATCCTCAGCAATGGTGTTGACTTGAATTTGCATATGGTTTGTCTTAAATCATGTTTAAAACACCACATAAACACATAAACAACATTAAAAACTTGATTTTCACCACAGGGGGACTTTAATTTCTTAATGTTTAGACAGCAACTTCATGAGCTCAGCTTCATTAAAGTGAGCAGTGATGCAGTGTGGAAACTACCAAAGGGAGTCTACTCTAGATAGTGATCCGGCGCCTAACTGAAAACTGCTTTTTTCGCCGAAATGCCTTCTAGCAGGCAGGCAACAGTAGAGACTCAGTGACTACAGTGATCCAAAATGCAGTCAGTATGAACAACCCTTAAGCAAATCTTGTGACATAGCACAAACAGAACCAAACACATTTAAAACTCTCTGTGTGCTTTAAAAAGGAGGCATAGGACACAAATCTTATTCATACCTTGCCCTTCGAGTGTGATATTCCTAGCGGACAAAGCTGTACCGCTCCCAGCAGAGCTGCGATGGCAGCACTGTACCCTGCCACGGACTCAGGGCATGACTTCAGGGCATTCAGTCTCTCTGCGCAGCGATCTAACAACACCGCCATTAGAGCAGGCATCCCTACGGCAACACACCGCAGGCACCAGGCGGCGGCCAGACGAGCAGATGCGCTGGGGTGAAGAAGAACAGAGATCACGGTGTCCAACATTCCTGTCACAAAAAACAACAACAAAGAAACTATTGAACTCACAGTTTTACTAAAGTTCAAGCCATCACAGATGCCACTCTGAGCTCTTTCTGGAATTCTTATAAAAAGCTAGCGTCTCTGAAGCAGGATGAATGTGTTAAATTTGCTGCAGGCACTTTTTTGGCTCACTCCTTCATCCTGGCCTATTACATATTCATTAAAGAGCAAACACACTCACACACAATCTAGAAATGCAGCTCTACACACTATCTTGAAAAACATATTCCTTTCAGACAGTTTGATCCTTAGTACGGTGACTCAAACTCCAGTATATGATCCACAAAGCATCACAACATTAGGAGCAGGATAATGCGCATACCTGCTTAATTGACAAAAATATTATATCTATTTGAAATTAATTTAATTTCTGAGCAATATCATGTCCTCTTCATAAGGCCAGTTTTTCAAGCCATATAAAGCAAAAAACATCCTGTCCATTTACATCCAATACTTTAAACTCATAGGCTTGAACAGAATTAAAAAATAGCAATATAATAAAAAATGCTCACCAAGGCTGAATTTATTTCAAATTATTTATATCAAACATGCAGTAAAAACGCTCATATCATTATTATCATTAAAATGTAATTTATTTCTGTAATAGCAAAGCTCAGCAGCCAGTCTTCAGTGACGCATGATTCTTCAGAAATCATTCTAAAAAGCTGATTTGGAGCTCAAGTAATATTTCTTATTATTTTCAATGTTGAAAACAGCAGTTGTTAATATTTTTGTGGAAACAGTGTGGAAACATTGTTTTTAGGGATTCTTTGATGGATAGAAGGTTCAAAAGAACCGCATTTATTATTTCTTTTTTAAATAATAAAATGTCTTTACTGTTTAAGCAATTTAATGCATCCTTGCTGAATATAATTAATAATCTCTTTAAAAAAACTCTTACCCAAACCTTTTAAACAGTAGTGTAGATATACAAACTCAAGAATTTATTTAGGGATTTTTATCTTTATAACGTTTTAAATATTTGGAGCATTTTTATCACTTTCTCCCATAGAAAGGTTTTGATGGTCAATTATGCGTGACAGACCTATGCTGGTGTCCTGCAGCAGTGGGGCGGCAGTGGAGCTCAGGTCCTGTAGCAGACTGCCCAGCTCCAGGAGGGTGCACACCAGGATATGCTGACTAGCTGCAACATCCGCAGGGCTCACACGTGTCTCCATGTTCCCCTCATGAAGAGCTGCATCTCATAGTAGCACAGGGTACATTTAAGACATTACAACTCAATGTCCATTCCAATGTGACCTAAATATTTGGCCTAGTCTCTTACCCATAACCCTCTTCTGTTTGCTGATAATTTGACAGATCTCCTTGGCAGCTGCGATTTGGGCCTTCTCCCCCAGCAAAGTGCCAAGAGTGGCCCGCAGTATGAAGGAGACACAGCAGCGGCAGGAGACAGCATCCGTTGGGTATTGTGTCGCCCTTGTGTGAGATACCCACTCCATGAGAAGAGAAAGAAGACAGGAGAAGTTTGCCTCCAGCCACGCACCACCCAGAATGGACACAAACACCACGCATGTCTGTTTAAGAGAGAGAACAGGTAGTATTCATGTAAAAAAAGCAAAAGCAAAATGAAAGCAAAATAAATCAATAAAAAAAAAAATGTATTTGATTATTTCTTCTATGTAGATTAGCTTTCCCATCACAAGGGAAGAGCTGTAGGAGTGTGAGCGACCTGTGTGATGCCCACGCGCACGTCTCTGCTGACTGAGCTGGTTCCTTTCAACATGTCTCCACTGGCCCGCAGGAAGCCGGCTCCACCCCGCAGGAAACCAGAACTCAGCAGCTCCATCACCTCCTGCAGGGAGTTGCGCTTGGAGCCTGGCCTCGGAGCTGAGAGCAGAGCCATGGGAACAGAGGAGGAAGAATGAACCAAAGGGAAGTGTGAGAGAGAGTGTTAGGGGATAAATGATAGAAAGATGAGTGTTACATTTAGAAAAAAGTTAAGCAGTATGTGGGAGACAGAGGACAGGATGGAAGGTCAGGGTTTTCACAAACTCCATTGGCAAATGCTCAGTTCAGTGTCCTCTGAGGATGTCACTGACATAACTGAATAAAATCCACCCACCTATGATCTGTCTGGGCTCCAGTGCCGACGCTAATAAAGTGCCAAGCAGTTTTGAGATACTGACTCGGACATCATAGTTTGAGCCCTCGAAGGCTCGGTAACAAAGAGTGGCCACATTCTCCAGCTCTGAGGACCACATGAAGACAGCCTCTCGCTGGAGCTCCAGAAGACACTACAAAAACATTTTTTTATAATAATTCACATCACAATTTGATAGCAATTCTGGGCAAACTGGGACAAAAACTGAAACCAAAACATAAACTGCCAAAAACATGAAAGTTATTAATATAGAAATTCACTTTAATATTAGTGCAGAGAAATTGATTTCCGAGTTTCTTTTTTTTTTTATGATGCAATTTTTTCTAACCATATAAAACGCACAACATCCATTTACAGTAAAAGTAACATTTAAAACCCATACGCCTGGAACAGACTACAAAATAGCAATATAATGAAATTTATCAGACGTTAAGATGAGAACAAAAGTGAAGAACCATCATCACTACCAAGACACACCACACTCCAGAAGACAAATACCAAAACAAAAAAAAGATAATAATTATGATAATAATAATAATGCACTTCATAACTTGATAGTGATTCTGGGCAGACTAGGACAAAAACATTCCTTGTTTGGAATAACTGAATAAATTATATTAATATGATCATATTTTTTAATAAATGGAAATTGGAATTACTACAATAGCATAATAGGAAGGAATCACATTTTTTTCAAATATTTTATAGATATTGAGCAGTAAAAATAATTTTATAAACTGAATTATGTCTGAAACAAACATCTTCTCAAAAAGAACAAAATGTACATTTTCCTTCAGTCAGCTATGATCGTGACTCTTTTTCTGTCAATAAGTAATGTGTGTTTGTCAAACAGACATGATTAGTAACTGAGGAATGTGGCTGAGTGTTCAGTACCTTTGCGGCCGCACAGCGCACAGCCATGGAGCGATCAGTGAGACATGTGCGGGCAGTTTTATAGATGTCTCTGTGACAAGATACGGCACTCACACCTAAACCCCTCAGGATCCTCTCAATACACAACATGATCTCACAGCGGCCCTGAGACTGAACACATTAACACACAAACACTCAACATTACACAAACACAATACCATAAATAATATCTCCATCATATTTTCTATATATAACACCCACAGAACCATCACAGAAATTAAACTAGGTTTCTAGGTGGTTTCTTACAGGCCTAAGTCAAAAGCGCCCACATCTAGGTCCTCTGTGATATTCTGGTTTCCAAATATGACTCAATGTAAGTCTATGAGATTTTTTGGCCGATTTATAATCTGGCAGGAAGCTTAGAAATAAGCAAAAGAAATTCGAGATAACCATGCACACTTAAGTTGAATACTTAAGATAAGGGGTTTATCCAAATTTGAACCTTTAGTATGAGCAACAGTAATGATTGCCTTTAAAAACACCATTAAATATACACTACCATTCAAACGTTTGGGGTCAGTAAGATATTTTAACTGAAATTAATACTTTTATTCAGCTTGCCTTGGATGCATTAAATTGATCAAAAGTGACAGTAAAGATTTGTTCATAAGATTTATATTGTTACAAATAATTAAAATAAATTTAATAAAAACTCTCTGTTCATCAAAGAATCCTGAAAAAAAAGTATCACAGTTTCCACAAAATTATTAAGCAAAACAGTTTTTAACAATTTAGAAATGTTTCTTGAGCAGCAAATAAGTATATTAGAATGATTTCTGCAGGATCATGTGACACACTGAAGACTGGAGGAATGATGCTGAAAATTCAGCTTTGCAATCACATGAATAAATTGCATGATTGTATCAGTGATTTCAGGCCCCCCAAAAAAAAGATCACATTCATCTAATCTTTCCTAACGATCCGCTAGCTGCCCGCCCCATAAGCATGCCGTCAAAAAAACGCGTCTCTGTAGGCAGCCTAGGCTCTGAGATCTGCACACAAAAACAAC
Organism: Leuciscus leuciscus; assembly: GCF_965113295.1. NCBI lineage: Eukaryota > Metazoa > Chordata > Actinopteri > Cypriniformes > Leuciscidae > Leuciscus > Leuciscus leuciscus. The sequence goes on from NC_138741.1 coordinate 14,707,584, forward strand.
TGGTTTCACCAACCACTCAAAACCAAAACAAATACTGTTCCAACCAATCACTGACAGGGGGTGGGTGTTGTGAGGTTAGGAAAGATTAGATGAATGTGATCTTTTTTGGGGGGGGGCCTGAAATCACTGATACAACCTTTAATATAGATTAAACTAGAAAACTGTTATTTTAAATTGCAATATTATTTTACGATATTACTTTATTACTGTATTTTTGATCAGAAAATGCAGCCTTGGTGAGACTTCTTTCAAAAGCATTAAAGTCGACATGAAATGTCTTTTCTTCGATCATCTTTTCTTTAGCTAAAAAAAATTTTTATTAAAAAAAAATAGCATTTTAGTTAGTTGCCAAAGCAACAGTCTCTTATTATTATTATTTTTATCTTTTTTATCATCCAATTTCACAGACAAGGCAGGAATCGATTTTGTTCATCAGGAATTGATTTGATGGTTGTGGTTTGCTATTGCTGTGATCTCATAGGTTGACCCGCCCTCTCGGGTCAGATAAATCAGTTATAATAAACAATGCAATATTACATGAAAAATAAGAATCTCCCTTTTTCCCCCCAAGGTGACAAACATTTTTTTACCAACCCCAAACTTTTGGATGGTTTGTTCCATCTCACTGACAAGTCTTAAGCATTTTGTGATGATCAAAATAAAAAGAATGTGTCTGTGATGATTCAAAACACCCAAAATAACTAGTTTGGTCTTCAAACTATTGGTCACAGGAAAGCTTTATCTTTTGCAGTCAAGCTGAACAGTAAATCACATACTGTTGTGCAGCCACACGTACCTCTGCGCTCTTCATGGCTTTCAGAAGGTTTGCCACGGTCTCTTTAAACGAGTTGATGAGTAGTCGGCCCAGCTGCTCATACAGCGCACCCAAACAGGCCACAGCTGCCCTATAGGGGAGAAATAAGTGAGCGGACTGGCAGGGAATCAAGCGGAAGCCCATCTGCAGTGCAGGCGGTTGGGTGTGCGTGATGCGCACATGTAGGGTCCAGATTTATTACACTCACAGTCGTGTAGGCAGGAAGCTGGGCGAGTCATCCTTGCTGCGGATGATGTCATTGCAGCGGTCCACAGTGAGGCTGGACATGAGGGAGTCGCCCACTCGGTAGACCAGCGCCAGACACTGTCCCAGCAGCAAGCGTGTCGGAGGACCCGGGGAACTCGTCAGTACCGCCGTCAGCTGCTCCACCAGGCGCTTCTGGGTCTGTTTTACATCGGCCTGCCACACAAATAGACACCAACATATTGTTTAGTTGAGCGCAGCTCTTTAATTGCATTTCCTTGGCACTTCACCAGTAAGAAACAGACAGACACATCACTAGTCCATTCCAGGCTAAGAGACAGCCAGTGGAAAGGCAGACAAATAATCAGAGAGTCTGTTCAGAGAGGCTTGCTTGTGTTTCTGTTTGAGAGGGAGAGAGAGAGAGACAGAAGCGTTTCTTCTCAAACAGAGAGCTTATTGTCAGCGCCCTCAACTCACCCGGTCTGTAGCAGGGAGTAGTTTCTTGAGGAAACGCAGCCACTCAAAGACAAACTCGGCCCTCTGGGGCTCCCGTAGCTGACTGCAGGCTTCCTCGTTCAGCAGTAAACTATGAGCCTGCTCCATCTTTCTGTCTCTCAGACTTTTCACCTGAGACCCCGAATGCAGTGCCCCTCACCTTCGGGACACCCCCATCCACCCTGAAATAAACCAGACGTTTAGACAAGGGGTTTTCAAACTGGGGGAGTTCTAAGGGGTACGTGGAAAAGTTAAGTACAGAAAAATTGTGTAAAGATTTAAGAAATAAATAAATAATTAAAGTAAGATAAAACAAAACATATGAGCCAGGTTTCACAGACTGGGCTTAGATTAAGCCAGGATTAGGCCTTCGTTTAAATAGGACATCTATGTAGCTTTTCATAAAATAGCCTTTCAAAAAAACATCACTGATGTGCATCTTGAGACAAGACACTGAATTTATTTCGCTTAAAACAGCTCAAACATGCAATTTAGTCCAGGAATAGGCTTAAGCCTATGTCCGTGAAACCGGGGGATACTAATTTATTAAATAAGAAAATTATAAAAATAAATAATTAACTAATATTAAGATACTGTTGCTTTGGCAACTACCTAAAATGTTTTTTGTTTTTTTTTACGTTTACTTTATGTTGAGTAATAAAAAATGTTTTAATGGTTTTCATGGTAACACTTTCACAATAAAGGTCTCATTTGTTAACATTAACTATCATGACATGAACTAACAATAAGCAATACATTTGTTATAGTATTTATTAATCTTTGTTAATGTCAGTTAATAAAAATCCAACTGTACATTGTTTGTTCATGTTAGTTCACAGTGTATTAACTAATGTTAACAGATATAACATTTGATTTCCACAATGAAGCCTATTAGTAAATGTTGAAATGAACATTAACCAAGGTCAATAAATGATGTAGAAGTATTGTTCATTCTTAGTAATCTGCTTAACATTATAGTAGGTTGACCGTAGTGTTACTGTTTTAGTTACATATAATAGCTCAGTACAGTATGGTGAGTAGAAACTAAATACTTTCCAATATTTTTTTACACATAGTTACAATATTAATTACAGTATAGATTAGGTCTTTATAAATAACAATATATGGCTGACTTTTACATTTTAATGGGGGTCCCTCGCATGGGGATGGTCATATTTGTAGGTTCGTGGCATTTAAAAGTTAGTTACAACAGATTCAGAAAAGGTGTTGTAATTAGAAACTGATGCAACTAAAATGACTCTGCATGTCTGTTTTACTGATAAAGACTTTGCAACATGTCCTGTTTCATAACTTCTACATTTCATTTCAATGCAGAAAAGTCTGTAAACATTGCATTTTATAAAAGAGTTTATTATACTTGGCACGTCCCTTCTTCCGGTACCTTGTAAACTTAGCCTATATGTCAGCTATGAATTATGCATTATGTCCACTGCATCTGCGCAGTCTGGAGAGAAACCAGCAGACCATGCAACTACAATGACTGAGAAAGAAAACCTTCATTTAATTGTATAACTTTTAAACCAGATTAGGAAGGGTGGGATGCAGACATCAAAAAGCCTGTCAGGGGAACAAAAAGGATGGGGTGGTGAAATTGTTTGGGGTTTGCTGGGTTCGTCCATGATGAGTCAGGCTGGAGGGAGATTCCATTCTTTTCTTACAGGTTTATTAAGCTGCAAGGCAGTAGCATTTAACTTATGTGAATTTGGTTCGTTATATTCAGTTTCAATGTGCATCATTAGAAATCTGATGATTATAAAAGTGTTTAATGTTATATGCTACTGTATTAACCTGTAGCTTTTTGGTAAAAATCCAACTATCTGTTTAAGCGCTGGATAAATAAATAAATAAGAACATACATTTTCAAAAATAAGTCTTTATGATGTGTGTGTGTGTGTGTGTGTGTGTGTGTGTGTGTGTGTGTGATGCAGAACAGATAATGACTCCAGGCTAAATAAACAGGACCTCTGGCTAACCCGATTTGCTGCCAACTTCACACAAAGATAGTTAACCTCTAAGTTAACATTTATTTTTAGCTAAACATAAAACACAAACTAAAACGGACATTTGGTTGTCAGTGGTTTTAGGTATTGTTTAGGTATTTTTAGCCTGACGCTAGCTATATCCAATGCTAACCAATTCTCTGACATGCTAGCGGGATAAATCTTCAAAAGCAGCGATTTACTGTCTTTAAAATGAAAATATCACAAGGAAATTGTGTATTACCTGCTAAACCCATCAACTGTATTGTCAGGGGGACGACAGTGAGAGAGGTATATCCTTGTTGAAGTCGACTGTATGTGTGTAATTCCTCAAAGACATCTGCTTGCATGAAAGTGCGAGTCAAACTGTGAAGCGCAGCCACGTTAAAGAGAAAATGAACGTGACTAACCGCTAGAGGGACAAATACACTATTGCAGTTATTCAAACCAGCTGTCTAAAACCTTCATTGCGGTCATCCTAGACTACATTTTTGGCTTTAATAGCTGCCTACCTAGAATATACTTATACTGTGTGCACTATTATACCTGCCTACCTGTACAGTTTGTATGAATTTAGCATTTTGGCCATATAGCCGCCTACCAACACAGCATTTATGGACATTAAAGTAGGCTATAGCTACAAACAGGAACTTGCGGTCATACGTTCACTTTGTATGCAAGATTTGAAGATTACAAGAGGTCATTTACATGGAGACCTTAACTACAGTAGCATGAACAGCTTTTTTACATTTATTCTAAAGGTCAGAGAGAGGGTGGTACAAATTATGTAAACCTTTTTGGTGCGAGGAAACTTCAATTGAAATAAGTGTAAGTTACTTCAAGGAGAAGGAGAAAAAAAAACTATAAATGAGTTGATTGTCAATATCCTTTTGCATAGCATTTCTAAAGCAGCAGTAGCAGGGACGTGCAGACACTTCCTCATGGGCAGGGGCTCAAATGTAAAAAAAAAAAAAAAAAAGGGGAATATATTTAGCAAATACCGTGTAGAGGTTTGTGGAGTTCAGATTCAATTCCAGCTAACTTTGTTATACATTTGTACATGTAATAACACTCGCAGCGGTCATGAAGCGGATATATTCTGTCTGTGAGTAGAAAGTAGAATCATTCAGTCGCAAGGTTTGATTACTTGAGTGTCTGATGAAAATATAGCTCTACTCTTACAGAAACACTTGGTATTGACTGCATGGAGCACTTTACTGTTTTTAAACACTTGTTTCATTACCATCAGAGACCCTTGAAAATGCAATAATAATGCAATAGAGTGAATGACAAATGTACAGGTAAAATGTGAAGGTTTTATCTTTAAAATGCCCATTATCACTGCTGTATTTGTTTTATTTTAAAAGAAAAACAAGCTGTGGGTCGTATTTATGTTATTTATATTAACATATCCTATATAATCTCCATCTGAAATTGACCCGTTTTAAATCTATATAACTTATGTTACTTATGTTACTTACTTTATATTCAATGGCGATTCTAGGGGGTGGCCTGGGCTCATTGGCCACCCCTGCGGCCACCCCAGATCTGATAGGTAGGTCAAGTTCGTCAACACAAGAAACGAGAAATGTTGTCAATCAGTGATGACAGCTGATGATCAACTGATTTAGGGCCAGTTTCACATTTTTAACTAACACAGGAACGGTCAAACTGAGACTGTGGCTGATTTCTGCTCAGCGGACGTTTGGCCATGCAGGTCAGATGACCCATGAGATAAGAGCACGCGCGCTGCACGGTGCACCTGCTGCTGCTGGTCCGTGAAACAAGAGGACGGTCACACAGTTGCAACAATACAACAACGATAAAAACGCTGGAATCAGTCGATTGAGAGGTATGGTCGGGACCCAACGCAACAGAGTGCGGCACGGGAATATAGATCTGATGGCCGAGTGCGGGCGCGGGCGGTAATGCACACGTGTGTCGATTCGCGGGAGTCGGGACTCCCGCAAAGTAGAATTATCTATAAATTGAACAAATAAAAACGAATAAATTGTCATTCATCTGTTGCACAAAAGCAACAAGAACAACTAAAACAAAATAGAAACTATTTACAGGCCAGAGTCTCTATTTATAACATGTTTGCAGCGTTGAACAATGTAACCAATCACAGACATATGTGTTGATTTCTTGAACGCAATGGCCAATCAGATGCATTTAAGATAGAATCCCCTCACCACTCAAAATGGACTTTTTGTTTAGTGCTGAATTCTGCATACTGGCAAATCATCTATTATATCAAACAAAGTGTAGATAATATGAAAGATTAATTATGCTGCCAGTTTCATTGATAATAACAGAGATTTGTGAGATCACGATGAACTGAGATGTCAGCTTTTTAGGAATTATTAAGTGAGAAATCCGTCCCGCGCAGGTCTCTAATGTAGACTTTAAAAACAAACCACTAACATTATATTTACATTAACAGTAGCCTAGGCTGCAATCTAGTGTATGTAAACCTTTTTCGGACAAGTTAATGGCCAAGTTAATTGAGTAAATAATATCCCCCACTATGGCAATTAATAATAGACTATAGTAAACACATTTCCTAAATAGGCCTGTGACTATATCTTACATTTTATGAAATAGTACCATTATTTAAAAATAAAGTTTGCACTTTGTTACTATTATTAAAATCCTCCATTTCCTCTAGATCCAACTCCTCCCACCTTACATATAAGAGTTTAAAGGTTTACATAACATTACTTTATAGTATATATGGCCACCCCACTCTAGTTTTGTGTCCCATCTTGGCCACCCCAGTAAAAATGTCCTGGATACGCCATATATTTATATTAAACATTGTTTTTTAAAGAGATGAATTATACTTGAAGAATTATTAAAGCTAGGTTCGTGTATTTTTTTATTTTGTATTAACAGACGTAAATGGGCCTGAAACGCTTGATTTGCAACTTGATTTGTCAGGAAGACACTAGAAAAGGTTATTCTAAAAGGCTTTGCCATGATTTTTTCCCCATCTCTTCAGTGAGTGTGCACACCTAGCAGAGAAGAGAGAACACACTTTTTGAATGTATGATAGATAATAGCACATCACATTTGGGAGCACAGAAAGATTCAGTTAAGCACATTTCTGTTGCACTGTTCATACTGAATGCATTTTAATGGTGTCAAATGACTTGGCAGTGCATACCCTTTTTGCCAAATTAAAATGGTCTGTTTTACTACAGTGGCTTGTTTGGTTCTTTTTGCAGTTAGATTAGCAATGAAGGTAGCTAATTGTAAACCTACTACTCTAAAGTACAAACAATAACAAATTATTGTCATGGGGCTTGAAAATCAGTTTAAAACCATGTAGTCTCACATCCCTTCATTCATCAAAGTGAATCCTAGATTTTACAATATTTTTAATCAAAATTTGACCAATTTTTATATCCAAGCGTGTTGACCCATATTGGGATGCAAGAAAATAAAAGCAGGGGGTTGCACCCAAACAAAGATAAGTACTTTAGAATGAACAGATTCATACAAAATAATATCTTTCTAATATCTATGTATACTTTCATTCGCTTGTCACACCACAGGTTCATCTGGAATTAATTAGTGAAGACAAAATGCTAATAAAAACATCTGTTTGTGACCAGTTACAGGACCCCAGACACAGGTGTTAACATGCCTAAGTGTGCAGCTTATTTTGAACATTTAATCCGCTCAGAGACAGGAGATGAAAATGATCTATTTTGGCTTGAAGTGCACATTTATATAACATTAGTGTTAATTAATGTGTGTTGTCCTGGATATATAAACAACAGCAGTTTATATTTGATTTTTTTATTATGCATTCCAATCAAAACGTACCAACACAATGTAACATATTTCTATTAAATATTTAAAACGTTACAAAAATGTATGTATATGCTACATAAATTGCACAGTTTCTTCAAGCTGCCTGGTTCCAACTGCTGGTCCTTGACTTTGATTGCCAAGCGCTGCATTTTTTGTGGAGGTGCCTGGTCCACACCTGCATTGTCCTGTTGAAGGAACAGACATATCATGTCACGCTGCAGATTTAATGAGTGATTCTTAGAGAAAATCTTAATACATGTCCCTTCTACAATTTCAATATGAGGGTTCTATAAACTGAAAAGAATATGATACTAGTCATATATTAAATGATTAAAGTGTTTACATTTTTAAATCTGAAAAAAAAAGGAGGGAACTTACCAATGCTCTCTTCCGGTTCAGCTGGGACCTGGGCTGAAGGCTGCTCTGGTCCAGGTGTGAAGTGCTTATCTTATTCTGGCTCCTCAGTTTAGGATTCAGCTGCACCTTCTTGTCAGTTTCCACACACATTTTATTTCGGGGAGGTGGCTGACACACACCTACATTGTCCTGTTGAAGAAACAAACATAATCATTAATGAGTGCTTGTTAGACTTAATCTAAACACATATCTTTCTATAGTTTTGAAATACTAAAACTAAAAGGATTTGAATAGAGGACCTAGAAAACATAAAGCATATTTGAAGTCAATGTTTAAATTTTTTTATATATATATATATATATATATATATATATATATGAAAATAAGTAAAAACAAGAGATGGAAGGGACTTACAGATGCTTCTGTGCTCCTCTTACTCTGACTGGACATGGGTGGTCCAGGATGGGACTGTGCAAAGGGACTTGGTTTCTGCTGCCACAGATGAAACCCAGATGCTCCCTGTGGGGAACAAGGTGGAACAAGTGCACTCTGTGATATCTTAGGAGACACAGAAGCTCCCTTTGGGATATTCTGCTCCCTCTGCTTCTGCCTCTGCTGCTTAGGGATCCTGAGGCTTTCTCCCAGTTTGGGGGAATCTGCAGGCACAAGTGATCCCTGTGAGGTCCCCGAATGCACAAGCGCACCTTTTGGGATCAGAGCCCCAGAGGGCACTGCCGCTGCCTGTGGATTCCTGGAAGGCACTGCTGCTCCCTGTAGGGTCCTGGCATGCTTAGACGCTCCCACTGGGGTCCTGTCAGGCAAAGGTTTATTGGCTTGGGGCTTCTTCTGCACCAGCTCCTTCCTCAGTAGCTCAGAGATCAGATTTCTCTTCCCTGGAACCTTCTCAGGGACAGGTGATCCCTGTGCACAACAGACAGGCTTCTGCTGCAGCATCTCCTGCTTCAGTGGTTCCAGGATCTTTAGTTTTTCCCTGTTTGCGGTCTTGTCAGGCACGGGTGCTCCCTGAAGAGAAGAAGCTTGAGGCCTCTGCCGCAGCAGCTCCCGTCTCAGAGGCTCAGGAATCTTTCGCTTTTCCCTCTTTGAGATATTGTCAGGCAGTGTTCCATGAAGAGAAGCTTGAGGCTTCAGCTGCAGTAGCTCTCGTCTCAGTAGCTCAGGGACCTCTAGTTTTTCCCTCTTTGAGGTCTTGTCAGGCACGGGTGCTCCCTGAAGAGAAGAAGCTTGAGGCCTCTGCCGCAGCAGCTCCCGTCTCAGAGGCTCAGGAATCTTTAGCTTTTGCCTCTTTGAGATATTGTCAGGCAGTGTTCCCTGAAGAGAAGCTTGAGGCTTCAGCTGCAGTAGCTCTCGTCTCAGTGGCTCAGGGACCTCTAGTTTTTCCCTCTTTGAGGTCTTGTCAGGAATGGATGCTCCTCGAGGAGAGAAAGCTTGAGGCCTCTGCTGCAGCAGCTCCCCTCTCAGAGGCTCAGGGATCTTTAGCTTTTGCCTTTTTGAGATATTGTTAGGCAGTGTTCCCTGAAGAGAAGCTTGAAGCTTCAGCTGCAGTAGCTCTCGTCTCAGTAGCTCAGGGACCTCTAGTTTTTCCTTCTTTGAGGTCTTGTGAGGAATGGGTGCTCCTCGAGGAGAAGAAGCTTGAGGCCTCTGCTGCAGCAGCTCCCGTCTCAGAGGCTCAGGGATCTTTGGCCTTTTTAATATGTTGTCAGGCAGTTTTCCCTGAAGAGAAGGAGCTTGAGGCTTCTGCTGCTGCAGCCGCTCCTGCCTAAGAAGCTCAGAGATATTTAGTTTTCGCCTCTCTGGGACCTTTTCTGGCATGGGTGCTCGATGTGAGGAACATGCGAGCACCTTTGGGGCAGGCACAGGTGGTCTCCGTAGAGACTGGGGCACAGGTGCTCCCCGTGGAGACCCAGTGGGCACAGGTGCTTTCTGTGGGGACTCGACAGCCACTGGTGCTTCCTGTGGCTTTTTCTGCCTCCACTTTCTCTGCTGTTCTGTGGATTTCAGTGTTGTATCTGAGTTCAGGGCCTTCTCAGATGCATCCTTGAAGGCCAGGGATGAGGTGAGGTTCAACTTCTTAGAACTGGCATGCACAGTTGATTCCTGTTGGGACCTGGTGGGCACATGTGCTCCCTCTGCCTTGTTCTGCTTCATGGACTTCAGGGATGTGGGGCATGGAGTTTCTCCTGCCTCCACTGTTCCCCACCACAGCCCTGAGGTGAGGTCCCCATACTCAGGCTCCTCAGAGATGGGATGTGAAACCTCCATTATTGCCCACCACTCCCCTGCAGCATGGGCCATGGTGAGCTCGTCTGAGAGTTCAGGACATAAGGACTGCTCTGCACTCTCAGGACAACCGATGGGAAAGGTTGACATACTCATATTGATTTGGATTTGATGATGATCTAAAGAACTGAACAATACTGCCTTTGTGCAATCTCTATATGTAAAACACTGTGAAAGACAGAGAAATGGAAGAGATGAGTTGAGTAAACACATACAAACCTGGAAACTGTTTGTCTTAGTTATCAAAATACTCGAAAAAAGAAATGTTCTACAGTGTATGCCCATGGCTGTCAATCAGAAGAGACAAGGGAGTCCAGTCAAAGAGCCTCCTTAAAATCTTTTCAAAATGAACAATTAAGCTGAAAAAGTTCAGCTATATATATATATATATATATATATATATATATATATATATATATATATATATATATATTTTTTTTTTAAATCAATTTAACTACTAATGTGGATAACTAAGATGCTAAGATCATATTAAAGGAGTGGTGGAGTTCCAAAGACAAGATAACGTCTATGGAGCTCTCCATTTATGAATATTATAATGGTCATAGACTGTATTTGTTGATTTAATGTGTTTTGTTGATTGAGATAATAATGTGTCATTAAATATCAAGAATATAGGAGGATATCATCTGTGTATGGGAGCATATCAACAAATAGCTAACGTTAGTATATTAAAAACATTAAAAACCCAATTTACATATTAGCCTCCCCAAAATGTTCCACACAAATTACCACTGTATAGCATGCCTATTTATGTATCTGCATCGAGTCAATAACATTCTATTGTTTAAGTAGATTCTAATCTGAGTAATACAAATATAAAAATTCAAATCTCCAAACCTTGAATGAAAAGCATACTTACGATCATTCGCCGACTCGCTACAAAAGGCAAGATTCCTCTGCACTCAGTTATACAGACCCCTATGACGTCACAATGGTGACGTCATAGGCTCAATTAACTCAAGTGTTTGTGAGTGACGTCAAATCTAGGCTGTTTAGATTCAAACTGGACATGCAATACAAATACAAAGAGTGACTAATAATTTGTATTCCATTGTTCTTAAACATATCTGTTTTACCCTTGTAGTGAAGTTTATGACCATTTTTTTCTTGTGCATGGTAGCTATGCTGAATAATTCTCAAAATTAACAGCTTCTTATTCTTTATATATATAGGGGAGCACGGGGCACAACCTAACGCGGGGCTAGTTGTAACACGCTTGTTTTAAATACTTCCGCACATGCTTGGATGACGAAACTTTGTGTATTTACTAGTTGCCATATCAACACTATATAGAAAAAAAAATTCCGCCAAAATTATTATTTTTTTGGAAGATATCCATAGACATTTATTAAACCATAGCAAAAGTAAATTTCTTACTTAAGTTAATTTTTCATCTCTATTTTTGGTGTTTATTTAAAATAAGACAAATCTGATATTATTTTAATCTCCAAGATGTTATTTAACAGTTGAGATAGTTATTTAATGCTTCGCTAACTAGCAGAAGACACTAGCAGGGTTTAAATCCCAGTTGTGCAGGCTGGGGCATGTTGTAACACTGCGTTACAATGTGCCCCTATTAGAAATATGCTATTATATTCTATACTTTTATTAATTTTATTGGGAAAACGTGAGAAAAAGGTGAATAAAGCCTGAGAGTCAATGTTCAGAAATTACTAATTATTCATTTGTTTTGAACTATGTTGTATAGCTTTGTTTTCATGTGTTCGTAGTCAAAACTCAAAAATTTGTTTATAATATTTAATTATTAAAAATTGCCATTATTTTATATGAAAAAGTTTTTTAATTGTATTTTATTTAGAAAATATTTTAGTTTGTTTTGTATATATTTTTTATTAGATCAGATAACATTTTAAGCTGTCATATGTTATGTTATAATGCGCCCCACACATGTTACAATGTACAATGTTACTATGGGGCATGTTGTCACATTTTACTTCCATTCTTTCGGGGTATGTCAAGAAAAAAAGTATATACTGTATTAATAAAACAAAACCACATAATTGTACTAGACATGTGGGAAATTAATGTGGGAAAAAATAAATACTCTGAACCATAAGTACTAGATTTACACAAACTGAGAAAGTCAAAAAGCGTTAGGTTGTGCCCCGCTCTATATATATGTTTTTTTTTGATAAGTTGCATAATTATTATCTCTATCAGTTTTCTTGTGTATTTCTGTGGTTTTCATGTGTTTATGCTTTAAGAGATTATTTTCAGATTTATATTCGATTTATGATTATTTTATTATCATTACTGTTTTCATCTAAATGCTTGTTGCAAATATTGTGGGTTGTATAATACGCGTTGCTTCAAATTAATACAAAATATTATTGTAGCTGGAGAAGGATGTGTGTGATTGGTTATACGTGCATGTTCGCGCGTCTTTACGTATATTTGGGGGAGTTCTACGCGATACACTTCATTCTCGATAAGCAACGGTGAAGGGGCATCGCTTGACCGTGTAGCCTATTCATATTAATATCGTCTTTTACAGGTATAAAATAAAATTCACGCCATCATTGTAGACTTCTTCACATTAATTGTTTTCTGATGTATATGAGCGTGTTATGTCTGTAAACTCTATTTAGTGTTAACGATCGGTGCCGCCGTTAGTGTAAATTACTCTGGTGATGCGGAGATAAAATACAGATTATGTAGTGGTATTGTATGTGTTTCATGTTATCCTTTATTCATTATTTCTTTGTTAGGATTTTATTTCGTGCTGATTCACTGATAATGTGAGTATATGACGTCATGTAGTCGAGTGAACTTGGATGTAGGCTACATGGCATGAATTAAATTTTAGTGTTTACATTACCAGTAATGTAAAGCTGTGTTGAAAAGTATGAGGCTGCACTTGTTAATGTATATCATTTATTTTCATTAATTAATCGTTTCATAATAGCCTAGCAGATAATACCGTGCAGGGGTTTGTGGAGTTCATTCAATTCCAGCTATAACTTTTTTATACATTTGTACATGTAATAACACTCGCAGCGGTCATGAAGCCGATATATTCTGTCTGTGAGTAGAAAGTAGAATCATTCAGTCGCAAGGTTTGTTTACTTGAGTGTCGGATGAAAATATAGCTCTAGTCTTACAGAAACACTTTGTATTGACTGCATGGAGCACTTTACTGTTTTTAAACACTTATCAGAGACCCTTGAAAATGCATTCATAATGCAATAGAGTGAATGACAAATGTACAGGTAAACTGTGAAGGTTTTATCTGTAAAATGCCCATTATCACTGCTGTGTTTGTTTTATTTTAAAAGAAAAACAAGCTGTGGGTCGTATTTATGTTATTTATATTAACATATCCTATATAATCTCCATCTGAAATTGACCCGTTTTAAATCTAAGCCTATAAGTTATGTACATAATGACATATATTTATATCAAACATTGTTTTTTAAAGAGATGAACCATACTTGAAGAATTATTAAAGCTAGGTTCTTGTATTATTATAATTTTTTTTGTATTAACAGACGTAAATGAGCCTGAAACGCTTGATTTGCAACTTGATTTGTCAGGAAGACACTAGAAAAGGTTATTCTAAAAGGCTTTGCCATGATTTTTTCCCCATCTCTTCAGTGAGTGTGCACACCTAGCAGAGAAGAGAGAACACACTTTTTGAATGTATGATAGATAATAGCACATCACATTTGGGAGCACAGAAAGATTCAGTTAAGCACATTTCTGTTGCACTGTTCATACTGAATGCATTTTAATGGTGTCAAATGACTTGGCAGTGCATACCCTTTTTGCCAAATTAAAATGGTCTGTTTTACTACAGTGGCTTGTTTGGTTCTTTTTGCAGTTAGATTAGCAATGAAGGTAGCTAATTGTAAACCTACTACTCTAAAGTACAAACAATAACAAATTATTGTCATGGGGCTTGAAAATCAGTTTAAAACCATGTAGTCTCACATCCCTTCATTCATCAAAGTGAATCCTAGATTTTACAATATTTTTAATCAAAATTTGACCAATTTTTATATCCAAGCGTGTTGACCCATATTGGGATGCAAGAAAATAAAAGCAGGGGGTTGCACCCAAACAAAGATAAGTACTTTAGAATGAACAGATTCATACAAAATAATATCTTTCTAATATCTATGTATACTTTCATTCGCTTGTCACACCACAGGTTCATCTGGAATTAATTAGTGAAGACAAAATGCTAATAAAAACATCTGTTTGTGACCAGTTACAGGACCCCAGACACAGGTGTTAACATGCCTAAGTGTGCAGCTTATTTTGAACATTTAATCCGCTCAGAGACAGGAGATGAAAATGATCTATTTTGGCTTGAAGTGCACATTTATATAACATTAGTGTTAATTAATGTGTGTTGTCCTGGATATATAAACAACAGCACAGTTTATATTTGATTTTTTTATTATGCATTCCAATCAAAACGTACCAACACAATGTAACATATTTCTATTAAATATTTAAAACGTTACAAAAATGTATGTATATGCTACATAAATTGCACAGTTTCTTCAAGCTGCCTGGTTCCAACTGCTGGTCCTTGACTTTGATTGCCAAGCGCTGCATTTTTTGTGGAGGTGCCTGGTCCACACCTGCATTGTCCTGTTGAAGGAACAGACATATCATGTCACGCTGCAGATTTAATGAGTGATTCTTAGAGAAAATCTTAATACATGTCCCTTCTACAATTTCAATATGAGGGTTCTATAAACTGAAAAGAATATGATACTAGTCATATATTAAATGATTAAAGTGTTTACATTTTTAAATCTGAAAAAAAAGGAGGGAACTTACCAATGCTCTCTTCCGGTTCAGCTGGGACCTGGGCTGAAGGCTGCTCTGGTCCAGGTGTGAAGTGCTTATCTTATTCTGGCTCCTCAGTTTAGGATTCAGCTGCACCTTCTTGTCAGTTTCCACACACATTTTATTTCGGGGAGGTGGCTGACACACACCTACATTGTCCTGTTGAAGAAACAAACATAATCATTAATGAGTGCTTGTTAGACTTAATCTAAACACATATCTTTCTATAGTTTTGAAATACTAAAACTAAAAGGATTTGAATAGAGGACCTAGAAAACATAAAGCATATTTGAAGTCAATGTTTAAATTTTTATATATATATATATATATATATATATATATATATATATATATATATATATATATATATATATATATATATGAAAATAAGTAAAAACAAGAGATGGAAGGGACTTACAGATGCTTCTGTGCTCCTCTTACTCTGACTGGACATGGGTGGTCCAGGATGGGACTGTGCAAAGGGACTCGGTTTCTGCTGCCACAGATGAAACCCAGATGCTCCCTGTGGGGAACAAGGTGGAACAAGTGCACTCTGTGATATCTTAGGAGACACAGAAGCTCCCTTTGGGATATTCTGCTCCCTCTGCTTCTGCCTCTGCTGCTTAGGGATCCTGAGGCTTTCTCCCAGTTTGGGGGAATCTGCAGGCACAAGTGATCCCTGTGAGGTCCCCGAATGCACAAGCGCACCTTTTGGGATCAGAGCCCCAGAGGGCACTGCCGCTGCCTGTGGATTCCTGGAAGGCACTGCTGCTCCCTGTAGGGTCCTGGCATGCTTAGACGCTCCCACTGGGGTCCTGTCAGGCAAAGGTTTATTGGCTTGGGGCTTCTTCTGCACCAGCTCCTTCCTCAGTAGCTCAGAGATCAGATTTCTCTTCCCTGGAACCTTCTCAGGGACAGGTGATCCCTGTGCACAACAGACAGGCTTCTGCTGCAGCATCTCCTGCTTCAGTGGTTCCAGGATCTTTAGTTTTTCCCTGTTTGCGGTCTTGTCAGGCACGGGTGCTCCCTGAAGAGAAGAAGCTTGAGGCCTCTGCCGCAGCAGCTCCCGTCTCAGAGGCTCAGGAATCTTTCGCTTTTCCCTCTTTGAGATATTGTCAGGCAGTGTTCCATGAAGAGAAGCTTGAGGCTTCAGCTGCAGTAGCTCTCGTCTCAGTGGCTCAGGGACCTCTAGTTTTTCCCTCTTTGAGGTCTTGTCAGGAATGGGTGCTCCTCGAGGAGAGAAAGCTTGAGGCCTCTGCTGCAGCAGCTCCCCTCTCAGAGGCTCAGGGATCTTTAGCTTTTGCCTTTTTGAGATATTGTTAGGCAGTGTTCCCTGAAGAGAAGCTTGAAGCTTCAGCTGCAGTAGCTCTCGTCTCAGTAGCTCAGGGACCTCTAGTTTTTCCTTCTTTGAGGTCTTGTCAGGAATGGGTGCTCCTCGAGGAGAAGAAGCTTGAGGCCTCTGCTGCAGCAGCTCCCGTCTCAGAGGCTCAGGGATCTTTGGCCTTTTTAATATGTTGTCAGGCAGTTTTCCCTGAAGAGAAGGAGCTTGAGGCTTCTGCTGCTGCAGCCGCTCCTGCCTAAGAAGCTCAGAGATATTTAGTTTTCGCCTCTCTGGGACCTTTTCTGGCATGGGTGCTCGATGTGAGGAACATGCGAGCACCTTTGGGGCAGGCAGGTGGTCTCCGTAGAGACTGGGGCACAGGTGCTCCCCGTGGAGACCCAGTGGGCACAGGTGCTTTCTGTGGGGACTCGACAGCCACTGGTGCTTCCTGTGGCTTTTTCTGCCTCCACTTTCTCTGCTGTTCTGTGGATTTCAGAGTTGTATCTGAGTTCAGGGCCTTCTCAGATGCATCCTTGAAGGCCAGGGATGAGGTGAGGTTCAACTTCTTAGAACTGGCATGCACAGTTGATTCCTGTTGGGACCTGGTGGGCACATGTGCTCCCTCTGCCTTGTTCTGCTTCATGGACTTCAGGGATGTGGGGCATGGAGTTTCTCCTGCCTCCACTGTTCCCCACCACAGCCCTGAGGTGAGGTCCCCATACTCAGGCTCCTCAGAGATGGGATGTGAAACCTCCATTATTGCCCACCACTCCCCTGCAGCAAGGGCCATGGTGAGCTCGTCTGAGAGTTCAGGACATAAGGACTGCTCTGCACTCTCAGGACAACCGATGGGAAAGGTTGACATACTCATATTGATTTGGATTTGATGATGATCTAAAGAACTGAACAATACTGCCTTTGTGCAATCTCTATATGTAAAACACTGTGAAAGACAGAGAAATGGAAGAGATGAGTTGAGTAAACACATACAAACCTGGAAACTGTTTGTCTTAGTTATCAAAATACTCGAAAAAAGAAATGTTCTACAGTGTATGCCCATGGCTGTCAATCAGAAGAGACAAGGGAGTCCAGTCAAAGAGCCTCCTTAAAATCTTTTCAAAATGAACAATTAAGCTGAAAAAGTTCAGCTATATATATATATATATATATATATATATTTTTTTTTTTTTTAAATCAATTTAACTACTAATGTGGATAACTAAGATGCTAAGATCATATTAAAGGAGTGGTGGAGTTCCAAAGACAAGATAACGTCAATGGAGCTCTCCATTTATGAATATTATAATGGTCATAGACTGTATTTGTTGATTTAATGTGTTTTGTTGATTGAGATAATAATGTGTCATTAAATATCAAGAATATAGGAGGATATCATCTGTGTATGGGAGCATATCAACAAATAGCTAACGTTAGTATATTAAAAACATTAAAAACCCAATTTACATATTAGCCTCCCCAAAATGTTCCACACAAATTACCACTGTATAGCATGCCTATTTATGTATCTGCATCGAGTCAATAACATTCTATTGTTTAAGTAGATTCTAATCTGAGTAATACAAATATAAAAATTCAAATCTCCAAACCTTGAATGAAAAGCATACTTACGATCATTCGCCGACTCGCTACAAAAGGCAAGATTCCTCTGCACTCAGTTATACAGACCCCTATGACGTCACAATGGTGACGTCATAGGCTCAATTAACTCAAGTGTTTGTGAGTGACGTCAAATCTAGGCTGTTTAGATTCAAACTGGACATGCAATACAAATACAAAGAGTGACTAATAATTTGTATTCCATTGTTCTTAAACATATCTGTTTTACCCTTGTAGTGAAGTTTATGACCATTTTTTTCTTGTGCATGGTAGCTATGCTGAATAATTCTCAAAATTAACAGCTTCTTATTCTTTATATATATAGGGGAGCACGGGGCACAACCTAACGCGGGGCTAGTTGTAACACGCTTGTTTTAAATACTTCCGCACATGCTTGGATGACGAAACTTTGTGTATTTACTAGTTGCCATATCAACACTATATAGAAAAAAAAATTCCGCCAAAATTATTATTTTTTTGGAAGATATCCATAGACATTTATTAAACCATAGCAAAAGTAAATTTCTTACTTAAGTTAATTTTTCATCTCTATTTTTGGTGTTTATTTAAAATAAGACAAATCTGATATTATTTTAATCTCCAAGATGTTATTTAACAGTTGAGATAGTTATTTAATGCTTCGCTAACTAGCAGAAGACACTAGCAGCTCACTGTAAAAAAAAATTTGTTCACTCAACTTACATTTTTTAGTTATTTTTTTGCTTTGACTCAGTTAAGTTTTATTGACTTAATCTACTAAGTATGTTCAACTTAAAAAGTTTAGTTGACATAGTTAAAATAGTTGAGCCAACAACTTATTTCAAGTTACCTGGACTTGTAAAGATTAGTTGAAATACAATAACTTACATTTTCAAGTTATCTGGACTTGTAAAGATTAGTTGAAATACGATAACTTACATTTTCAAGTTACCTGGACTTGTAAAGATTAGTTGAAATACAATAACTTACATGTTCAAGTTACCTGGACTTGTAAAGATTAGTTGAAATACGATAACTTACATTTTCAAGTTATCTGTACTAAAGTGTATGTTCATTGAACTTAATTTAGCATATTTTCTCAACTTGCAATATAGCACACTCAACCAAATAAATAACAGATTTTTCCATACAAATGGTTTTATTGTTCCTTACAAATCAATAAATGTTAAGAATAAACAACATATTCAAAGGAATACAATTATATCACAATTGCATGAAGTTTAAAGATAAAAATGTATTTGAAAAATGCATAGAAAGTGTATTCATGTGGGATTTTTTTCATGTTTGTACAAGTTTTCAGCATTGATGACCTGACATGCATTCTCATTGCTTAATTTTTTAAAATTTTACTTGGCTAAAACATATATTAAGATTTCATGTGTTTTAAAGTTATTTCACAAGGGGGTATATTTATGTGAAAAATCTTAGTCTCAGTTCACACAAAAAAAGTTGCTCACCTGTTAATACCTGTTAATACTTTCCATTGTTGGTAGACAAATGAAGATCTTTTTAATAAAATCGGTGAGCTTTCTGTCCCTCCTTTGACAGCCTAAGCAACTAGAACTTTCAAGGTCCAGAAAAGACATCCTTAAAGTAATCCAAGTGACTCCAGTGGTTTAACCTAGGTTTTATGAAGCATTGTCAGTGTTTCATTCCATTTTATTTATTAAATAGTTTTCTCCATCAAATGTTTACAAGAACATAGCAGCACATGATTCTTGTGTCGACGCGAAAGCTGACCCTGCTGCATGTAAACAAATATATAAACCACTGACGTCACTTGGATTACTTTAAGGATGTCTTTTCTGGAACTTGAAAGTATTAGTTGAATAGGATGTCAAAGGAGGGACAGAAAGATCAAAGATTTCATTTAAAAAAATATCTTAATTTATGTTTCAAAGATAAACAAAGGTCTTTTAGGTTTGGAGCAACATGAGATCTAACATTTAACAAAATAATTTTAATTTAGGTTAAACTAACACTTTAAGATTTTTCACATTAATAATACCTCTTTAACTGTGAAATAACTTTAAACCACATGAAATCTTAATATATGTTTTAGCCAAGTAAAATTAAACAAAGTTAAACAATGAAAATGATGTCAGGCCCTTGATGCAGAGAACTTGTAAAAACATGGGTAAACAAAAAAATACAGATGAAAACACAGGCTCTTTGTAGAAATACATACCTTACCTCAACAACATCTTTAATTCAACAATGTATTTTTAAGAGAGTGCACTCTTGCACTGCAGGTATCAGCTCCAATGTTCATGAATCACCTCGGAAGTGTATCTGAGGTGTTTTCTGGGGTAGTTTATGTTGAGAGCATAAAGCAATGTCATTTGTATGTCACCAAATCCTCGCAGAACAACTGCTTCCTCGATTACAAGGGCCACATCACTAGAGTTGCATGGAATTGGGTCTATCACATCTTCCACCACTGCGATGATTCCTAGAGTCATGCCCCGATCATATCTTCTTCAGAATCTGTGTGCTGTATTAAAAAATGACAAACTTCAAAATGTGCTTTCACACATACAACACTGAAGCTCAACCACTTAAACACAACATGAGTACACCAAGTCTTATTTAGTGTTCCGAAGAAGATTAAAGGTCTTACAGGCTTGGAACAATATGAGGGCGAGTAATTGATGAGAGAACTTTCATTTTTGAATGAACTATCCTGTAAAAAACCTTTAAACTGAGAGACTTAGGTCAAATACTATACACTGTGAATAAACGGAGGCATTTTGCATCTGTACACTAAATGAAGCATTATAAAATGTTACAATCAAGCTACAATATTTTAAGGCCTAAAGAAATTGATTTCACAGGGGACTTTTTTCTTCCAAAATGTAATTTTGATTATCAAAGATAAAACTTAAAGGTGGTATCAGCGATTTCAGGCCCAAACATAAATGATCACATTCATCTAATATTTCCTAACGATCCGCTAGCTGCCCGCCCCATAAGTATGCTGTCAAAAAACCGCGTCTCTCTAGGTAGCCTAGGCTCTGAGATCTGCACACAAAAACAGTTGGTATCAACATCACTCAAAACCAAAATAAATAGTGTTCCAACCAATCATCGACAGGGGCGGGTGTTGTGAGGTTTTCGCGTGCAGCCGTCATAGGCAGCCGTGCACGAGCGCAAAACCTCACAACACCCGCCCCTGTCGATGATTGGTTGGAACACTATTTATTTTGGTTTTGAGTGATGTTGATACCAACTGTTTTTGCCTACAGAGCCTAGGCTACCTAGAGAGACGCGGTTTTTTGACAGCATGCTTATGGGGCGGGCAGCTAGCGGATCGTTAGGAAATATTAGATGAATGTGATCATTTATGTTTGGGCCTGAAATCGCTGATACCACCTTTAATATGTCATTATAAAATGATTGACTAGAAGGTGACTAATTTTTTTTTATTTTAAATACGCATTAACAAATGACATATTACTTTTTTCTTCAATATTTTGCAGCACTAATAAAAAATATGCACGACAACAGAAATGGCAAGAAAGGAAGTGCCCATAATGTTTATGAAAAAAGTACAGTAGAAATATATGTACTTACATTTTTATCTAGGCTGTCCATTATGGTCCTCATTTCAGCAATGTCAGCAAAGTGCTTGAACGGTAGACACAACAGTTTTGGTAGATGCCAGTCAAGACCCTCATAAAAGGACTTGCTCAGGTCCAGTGAAATTAGCATGTTGAATTCTGCACTGATCTAAACTAATATTAAATGACACAAACATAACAGCAGCATGTTAAACAACACTGCAAAATAATATATCTACATATTCATCTAAACACCATTTTCAGCAGTGTAGGACTTTACCTGTCTCTCACAAAAAAAGAACCGGCCACCTCTTTTTCCATAGCAGATACTGGAGGATCCTTTTTTAACTCTCCTGTCTGCCTGTAATGCCACAGGTCTCTGAGAAAGCATAAAGATCACAGTTCAACGTAAAAGCTGCAGCACAGAGCCGGACAGATTGTGTATGGTCCCTGGACAAATGTATTTTTTAGAGCAAACTCAGTTCTAAATGAACACACACAGTCTTTATAGATGCAGGGAAGCAGACAGTTACTTACATGATGGCAGTGCTTCAGCTTGTAGTGCCTTCTGACAATGCGTTCATTGGTTGTCTTGAATAAACAGAACTTGCTGCTCCACTTTATTGGTCAAGGGCAAAAGAAAAGAACAATTAAGTCAACTAACATTTAATAAACCGAGTACACATACACAATCAAGATCAAGACTAGATCAATAATAGTTTATCACCAAATTTGTGGATATATATTTATTGACATTACTATTAAGACCTTATTAGGACAGTATTAGATAAGCATTTCACTAGTTCTGGGGAAAACACTGCGATGGTTAAGCGGTTGCTATAGTTACATAATCTCCCACAATAAACTAAACATAACTGACCACAGTCTTTTAAGTTCGACATTTAATAAGTAAAACTAGACAGTTGTACAACAACTTTTCAGTTATGGAGCGTCCATCTCGAACACCGGAGGATTCTGATAATCCTGCCGCACCACTCACACAGTTTTACATTAAATTAACGTTACATTATTTGTCAGCTCGTTGTTGTCGTACTCACGCGTCGACGCTGCTTTGCCTGAATGGTGATTAGACTTGCTGATTTTGGCGCAAATAACTTGAACATGAGAGTGAACAAACATGGTAGAAATGCGTTATTTTTCACGACATGCTTTTCCCGCTCTCTAGGCTATTTTATCATTCATCCATATATCAGTCTCTCTCACATAATTAATATATATATATATATATATATATATATATATATATATATATATATATATATATATATATATATATATATTAGCCTATGTAACGTTAAACTGGTAAAACTGGTAAAACTGGATTAGCAACAGTCCAATGTGATCTAGAAACGTTGATATTGAACAATACATAGATGATTACTTCATATGTCATTTTACAAGTTATTACATCATATTAACGAATATTTACTTACCATATTTGATGATAGTGGAAGAATTAAATCATCTGCCGATAAACTCTCCAGCAATGGCCGATGAAGGAGTCAAGGCGAGAGACCTGTTTGTTTCGCGCTTCACGTGATCTCATCTCGCGATAAAAAATGAGAACTAACCTTACTGGTTCAGCATATGTTTTTAAGTTGAGGCGGCAAATACTCTAGTTATGTCAACTTGCAGACTAGTTGAGACAGTGAAAACTTAACATGTTAAGTTGAATTAACAAATTCAGAAACCACAAGTTGTATAAACTTACAAAATTACATTGAAACAACTAAAATGCGGAATCATTTTTTACAGTGAGGGTTTAAATCCCAGTTGTGCAGGCGGGGGCATGTTGTAACACTGCGTTACAATGTGCCCCTATTAGAAATATGCTATTATATTCTATACTTTTATAAATTTTATTGGGAAAACGTGAGAAAAAGGTGAATAAAGACTGAGAGTCAATGTTCAGAAATTACTAATTATTCATTTGTTTTGAACTATGTTGTATAGCTTTGTTTTCATGTGTTCGTAGTCAAAACTCAAAAATTTGTTTATAATATTTAATTATTAAAAATTGCCATTATTTTATATGAAAAAGTTTTTTAATTGTATTTTATTTAGAAAATATTTTAGTTTGTTTTGTATATATTTTTTATTAGATCAGATAACATTTTAAGCTGTCATATGTTATGTTACAATGCGCCCCACACATGTTACAATGTACCCCACCTATGGGGCATGTTGTCACATTTCACTTCCATTCTTTCGGGGTATGTCAAGAAAAAAAGTATATACTGTATTAATAAAACAAAACCACATAATTGTACTAGACATGTGGGAAATTAATGTGGGAAAAAATAAATACTCTGAACCATAAGTACTAGATTTACACAAACTGAGAAAGTCAAAAAGCGTTAGGTTGTGCCCCGCTCTATATCTATGTTTTTTTTTGATAAGTTGCATAATTATTATCTCTATCAGTTTTCTTGTGTATTTCTGTGGTTTTCATGTGTTTATGCTTTAAGAGATTATTTTCAGATTTATATTCGATTTATGATTATTTTATTATCATTACTGTTTTCATCTAAATGCTTGTTGCAAATATTGTGGGTTGTATAATACGCGTTGCTTCAAATTAATACAAAATATTATTGTAGCTGGAGAAGGATGTGTGTGATTGGTTATACGTGCATGCTCGCGCGTCTTTACGTATATTTGGGGAGTTCTACGCGATACACTTCATTCTCGATAAGCAACGGTGAAGGGGCATCGCTTGACCGTGTAGCCTATTCATATTAATATCGTCTTTTACAGGTATAAAATAAAATGCACGCCATCATTGTAGACTTCTTCACATTAATTGTTTTCTGATGTATATGAGCGTGTTATGTCTGTAAACTCTATTTAGTGTTAACGATCGGTGCCGCCGTTAGTGTAAATTACTCTGGTGATGCGGAGATAAAATACAGATTATGTAGTGGTATTGTATGTGTTTCATGTTATCCTTTATTCATTAATTCTTTGTTAGGATTTTATTTCGTGCTGATTCACTGATAATGTGAGTATATGACGTCATGTAGTCGAGTGAACTTGGATGTAGGCTACATGGCATGAATGAAATTTTAGTGTTTACATTACCAGTAATGTAAAGCTGTGTTGAAAAGTATGAGGCTGCACTTGTTAATGTATATAATTTATTTTCATTAATTAATCGTTTCATAATAGCCTAGCAGATAATACCGTGCAGGGGTTTGTGGAGTTCATTCAATTCCAGCTATAACTTTTTTATACATTTGTACATGTAATAACACTCGCAGCGGTCATGAAGCGGATATATTCTGTCTGTGAGTAGAAAGTAGAATCATTCAGTCGCAAGGTTTGTTTACTTGAGTGTCGGATGAAAATATAGCTCTAGTCTTACAGAAACACTTTGTATTGACTGCATGGAGCACTTTACTGTTTTTAAACACTTATCAGAGACCCTTGAAAATGCATTCATAATGCAATAGAGTGAATGACAAATGTACAGGTAAAATGTGAAGGTTTTATCTGTAAAATGCCCATTATCACTGCTGTGTTTGTTTTATTTTAAAAGAAAAACAAGCTGTGGGTCGTATTTATGTTATTTATATTAACATATCCTATATAATCTCCATCTGAAATTGACCCGTTTTAAATCTAAGCCTATAAGTTATGTACATAATGACATATATTTATATCAAACATTGTTTTTTAAAGAGATGAACCATACTTGAAGAATTATTAAAGCTAGGTTCGTGTATTATTTTTTTTGTATTAACAGACGTAAATGGGCCTGAAACGCTTGATTTGCAACTTGATTTGTCAGGAAGACACTAGAAAAGGTTATTCTAAAAGGCTTTGCCATGATTTTTTCCCCATCTCTTCAGTGAGTGTGCACACCTAGCAGAGAAGAGAGAACACACTTTTTGAATGTATGATAGATAATAGCACATCACATTTGGGAGCACAGAAAGATTCAGTTAAGCACATTTCTGTTGCACTGTTCATACTGAATGCATTTTAATGGTGTCAAATGACTTGGCAGTGCATACCCTTTTTGCCAAATTAAAATGGTCTGTTTTACTACAGTGGCTTGTTTGGTTCTTTTTGCAGTTAGATTAGCAATGAAGGTAGCTAATTGTAAACCTACTACTCTAAAGTACAAACAATAACAAATTATTGTCATGGGGCTTGAAAATCAGTTTAAAACCATGTAGTCTCACATCCCTTCATTCATCAAAGTGAATCCTAGATTTTACAATATTTTTAATCAAAATTTGACCAATTTTTATATCCAAGCGTGTTGACCCATATTGGGATGCAAGAAAATAAAAGCAGGGGGTTGCACCCAAACAAAGATAAGTACTTTAGAATGAACAGATTCATACAAAATAATATCTTTCTAATATCTATGTATACTTTCATTCGCTTGTCACACCACAGGTTCATCTGGAATTAATTAGTGAAGACAAAATGCTAATAAAAACATCTGTTTGTGACCAGTTACAGGACCCCAGACACAGGTGTTAACATGCCTAAGTGTGCAGCTTATTTTGAACATTTAATCCGCTCAGAGACAGGAGATGAAAATGATCTATTTTGGCTTGAAGTGCACATTTATATAACATTAGTGTTAATTAATGTGTGTTGTCCTGGATATATAAACAACAGCACAGTTTATATTTGATTTTTTTATTATGCATTCCAATCAAAACGTACCAACACAATGTAACATATTTCTATTAAATATTTAAAACGTTACAAAAATGTATGTATATGCTACATAAATTGCACAGTTTCTTCAAGCTGCCTGGTTCCAACTGCTGGTCCTTGACTTTGATTGCCAAGCGCTGCATTTTTTGTGGAGGTGCCTGGTCCACACCTGCATTGTCCTGTTGAAGGAACAGACATATCATGTCACGCTGCAGATTTAATGAGTGATTCTTAGAGAAAATCTTAATACATGTCCCTTCTACAATTTCAATATGAGGGTTCTATAAACTGAAAAGAATATGATACTAGTCATATATTAAATGATTAAAGTGTTTACATTTTTAAATCTGAAAAAAAAAGGAGGGAACTTACCAATGCTCTCTTCCGGTTCAGCTGGGACCTGGGCTGAAGGCTGCTCTGGTCCAGGTGTGAAGTGCTTATCTTATTCTGGCTCCTCAGTTTAGGATTCAGCTGCACCTTCTTGTCAGTTTCCACACACATTTTATTTCGGGGAGGTGGCTGACACACACCTACATTGTCCTGTTGAAGAAACAAACATAATCATTAATGAGTGCTTGTTAGACTTAATCTAAACACATATCTTTCTATAGTTTTGAAATACTAAAACTAAAAGGATTTGAATAGAGGACCTAGAAAACATATAGCATATTTGAAGTCAATGTTTAAATTTATATATATATATATATATATATATATATATATGAAAATAAGTAAAAACAAGAGATGGAAGGGACTTACAGATGCTTCTGTGCTCCTCTTACTCTGACTGGACATGGGTGGTCCAGGATGGGACTGTGCAAAGGGACTCGGTTTCTGCTGCCACAGATGAAACCCAGATGCTCCCTGTGGGGAACAAGGTGGAACAAGTGCACTCTGTGATATCTTAGGAGACACAGAAGCTCCCTTTGGGATATTCTGCTCCCTCTGCTTCTGCCTCTGCTGCTTAGGGATCCTGAGGCTTTCTCCCAGTTTGGGGGAATCTGCAGGCACAAGTGATCCCTGTGAGGTCCCCGAATGCACAAGCGCACCTTTTGGGATCAGAGCCCCAGAGGGCACTGCCGCTGCCTGTGGATTCCTGGAAGGCACTGCTGCTCCCTGTAGGGTCCTGGCATGCTTAGACGCTCCCACTGGGGTCCTGTCAGGCAAAGGTTTATTGGCTTGGGGCTTCTTCTGCACCAGCTCCTTCCTCAGTAGCTCAGAGATCAGATTTCTCTTCCCTGGAACCTTCTCAGGGACAGGTGATCCCTGTGCACAACAGACAGGCTTCTGCTGCAGCATCTCCTGCTTCAGTGGTTCCAGGATCTTTAGTTTTTCCCTGTTTGCGGTCTTGTCAGGCACGGGTGCTCCCTGAAGAGAAGAAGCTTGAGGCCTCTGCCGCAGCAGCTCCCGTCTCAGAGGCTCAGGAATCTTTCGCTTTTCCCTCTTTGAGATATTGTCAGGCAGTGTTCCATGAAGAGAAGCTTGAGGCTTCAGCTGCAGTAGCTCTCGTCTCAGTGGCTCAGGGACCTCTAGTTTTTCCCTCTTTGAGGTCTTGTCAGGAATGGGTGCTCCTCGAGGAGAGAAAGCTTGAGGCCTCTGCTGCAGCAGCTCCCCTCTCAGAGGCTCAGGGATCTTTAGCTTTTGCCTTTTTGAGATATTGTTAGGCAGTGTTCCCTGAAGAGAAGCTTGAAGCTTCAGCTGCAGTAGCTCTCGTCTCAGTAGCTCAGGGACCTCTAGTTTTTCCTTCTTTGAGGTCTTGTCAGGAATGGGTGCTCCTCGAGGAGAAGAAGCTTGAGGCCTCTGCTGCAGCAGCTCCCGTCTCAGAGGCTCAGGGATCTTTGGCCTTTTTAATATGTTGTCAGGCAGTTTTCCCTGAAGAGAAGGAGCTTGAGGCTTCTGCTGCTGCAGCCGCTCCTGCCTAAGAAGCTCAGAGATATTTAGTTTTCGCCTCTCTGGGACCTTTTCTGGCATGGGTGCTCGATGTGAGGAACATGCGAGCACCTTTGGGGCAGGCACAGGTGGTCTCCGTAGAGACTGGGGCACAGGTGCTCCCCGTGGAGACCCAGTGGGCACAGGTGCTTTCTGTGGGGACTCGACAGCCACTGGTGCTTCCTGTGGCTTTTTCTGCCTCCACTTTCTCTGCTGTTCTGTGGATTTCAGAGTTGTATCTGAGTTCAGGGCCTTCTCAGATGCATCCTTGAAGGCCAGGGATGAGGTGAGGTTCAACTTCTTAGAACTGGCATGCACAGTTGATTCCTGTTGGGACCTGGTGGGCACATGTGCTCCCTCTGCCTTGTTCTGCTTCATGGACTTCAGGGATGTGGGGCATGGAGTTTCTCCTGCCTCCACTGTTCCCCACCACAGCCCTGAGGTGAGGTCCCCATACTCAGGCTCCTCAGAGATGGGATGTGAAACCTCCATTATTGCCCACCACTCCCCTGCAGCAAGGGCCATGGTGAGCTCGTCTGAGAGTTCAGGACATAAGGACTGCTCTGCACTCTCAGGACAACCGATGGGAAAGGTTGACATACTCATATTGATTTGGATTTGATGATGATCTAAAGAACTGAACAATACTGCCTTTGTGCAATCTCTATATGTAAAACACTGTGAAAGACAGAGAAATGGAAGAGATGAGTTGAGTAAACACATACAAACCTGGAAACTGTTTGTCTTAGTTATCAAAATACTCGAAAAAAGAAATGTTCTACAGTGTATGCCCATGGCTGTCAATCAGAAGAGACAAGGGAGTCCAGTCAAAGAGCCTCCTTAAAATCTTTTCAAAATGAACAATTAAGCTGAAAAAGTTCAGCTATATATATATATATATATATATTTTTTTTTTTTTTTTTTTTTTTTTAATCAATTTAACTACTAATGTGGATAACTAAGATGCTAAGATCATATTAAAGGAGTGGTGGAGTTCCAAAGACAAGATAACGTCTATGGAGCTCTCCATTTATGAATATTATAATGGTCATAGACTGTATTTGTTGATTTAATGTGTTTTGTTGATTGAGATAATAATGTGTCATTAAATATCAAGAATATAGGAGGATATCATCTGTGTATGGGAGCATATCAACAAATAGCTAACGTTAGTATATTAAAAACATTAAAAACCCAATTTACATATTAGCCTCCCCAAAATGTTCCACACAAATTACCACTGTATAGCATGCCTATTTATGTATCTGCATCGAGTCAATAACATTCTATTGTTTAAGTAGATTCTAATCTGAGTAATACAAATATAAAAATTCAAATCTCCAAACCTTGAATGAAAAGCATACTTACGATCATTCGCCGACTCGCTACAAAAGGCAAGATTCCTCTGCACTCAGTTATACAGACCCCTATGACGTCACAATGCGTGACGTCATAGGCTCAATTAACTCAAGTGTTTGTGAGTGACGTCAAATCTAGGCTGTTTAGATTCAAACTGGACATGCAATACAAATACAAAGAGTGACTAATAATTTGTATTCCATTGTTCTTAAACATATCTGTTTTACCCTTGTAGTGAAGTTTATGACCATTTTTTTCTTGTGCATGGTAGCTATGCTGAATAATTCTCAAAATTAACAGCTTCTTATTCTTTATATATATAGGGGAGCACGGGGCACAACCTAACGCGGGGCTAGTTGTAACACGCTTGTTTTAAATACTTCCGCACATGCTTGGATGACGAAACTTTGTGTATTTACTAGTTGCCATATCAACACTATATAGAAAAAAAAATTCCGCCAAAATTATTATTTTTTTGGAAGATATCCATAGACATTTATTAAACCATAGCAAAAGTAAATTTCTTACTTAAGTTAATTTTTCATCTCTATTTTTGGTGTTTATTTAAAATAAGACAAATCTGATATTATTTTAATCTCCAAGATGTTATTTAACAGTTGAGATAGTTATTTAATGCTTCGCTAACTAGCAGAAGACACTAGCAGGGTTTAAATCCCAGTTGTGCAGGCGGGGGCATGTTGTAACACTGCGTTACAATGTGCCCCTATTAGAAATATGCTATTATATTCTATACTTTTATTAATTTTATTGGGAAAACGTGAGAAAAAGGTGAATAAAGACTGAGAGTCAATGTTCAGAAATTACTAATTATTCATTTGTTTTGAACTATGTTGTATAGCTTTGTTTTCATGTGTTCGTAGTCAAAACTCAAAAATTTGTTTATAATATTTAATTATTAAAAATTGCCATTATTTTATATGAAAAAGTTTTTTAATTGTATTTTATTTAGAAAATATTTTAGTTTGTTTTGTATATATTTTTTATTAGATCAGATAACATTTTAAGCTGTCATATGTTATGTTACAATGCGCCCCACACATGTTACAATGTACCCCACCTATGGGGCATGTTGTCACATTTCACTTCCATTCTTTCGGGGTATGTCAAGAAAAAAAGTATATACTGTATTAATAAAACAAAACCACATAATTGTACTAGACATGTGGGAAATTAATGTGGGAAAAAATAAATACTCTGAACCATAAGTACTAGATTTACACAAACTGAGAAAGTCAAAAAGCGTTAGGTTGTGCCCCGCTCTATATCTATGTTTTTTTTTGATAAGTTGCATAATTATTATCTCTATCAGTTTTCTTGTGTATTTCTGTGGTTTTCATGTGTTTATGCTTTAAGAGATTATTTTCAGATTTATATTCGATTTATGATTATTTTATTATCATTACTGTTTTCATCTAAATGCTTGTTGCAAATATTGTGGGTTGTATAATACGCGTTGCTTCAAATTAATACAAAATATTATTGTAGCTGGAGAAGGATGTGTGTGATTGGTTATACGTGCATGCTCGCGCGTCTTTACGTATATTTGGGGAGTTCTACGCGATACACTTCATTCTCGATAAGCAACGGTGAAGGGGCATCGCTTGACCGTGTAGCCTATTCATATTAATATCGTCTTTTACAGGTATAAAATAAAATGCACGCCATCATTGTAGACTTCTTCACATTAATTGTTTTCTGATGTATATGAGCGTGTTATGTCTGTAAACTCTATTTAGTGTTAACGATCGGTGCCGCCGTTAGTGTAAATTACTCTGGTGATGCGGAGATAAAATACAGATTATGTAGTGGTATTGTATGTGTTTCATGTTATCCTTTATTCATTAATTCTTTGTTAGGATTTTATTTCGTGCTGATTCACTGATAATGTGAGTATATGACGTCATGTAGTCGAGTGAACTTGGATGTAGGCTACATGGCATGAATGAAATTTTAGTGTTTACATTACCAGTAATGTAAAGCTGTGTTGAAAAGTATGAGGCTGCACTTGTTAATGTATATAATTTATTTTCATTAATTAATCGTTTCATAATAGCCTAGCAGATAATACCGTGCAGGGGTTTGTGGAGTTCATTCAATTCCAGCTATAACTTTTTTATACATTTGTACATGTAATAACACTCGCAGCGGTCATGAAGCGGATATATTCTGTCTGTGAGTAGAAAGTAGAATCATTCAGTCGCAAGGTTTGTTTACTTGAGTGTCGGATGAAAATATAGCTCTAGTCTTACAGAAACACTTTGTATTGACTGCATGGAGCACTTTACTGTTTTTAAACACTTATCAGAGACCCTTGAAAATGCATTCATAATGCAATAGAGTGAATGACAAATGTACAGGTAAAATGTGAAGGTTTTATCTGTAAAATGCCCATTATCACTGCTGTGTTTGTTTTATTTTAAAAGAAAAACAAGCTGTGGGTCGTATTTATGTTATTTATATTAACATATCCTATATAATCTCCATCTGAAATTGACCCGTTTTAAATCTAAGCCTATAAGTTATGTACATAATGACATATATTTATATCAAACATTGTTTTTTAAAGAGATGAACCATACTTGAAGAATTATTAAAGCTAGGTTCGTGTATTATTTTTTTTGTATTAACAGACGTAAATGGGCCTGAAACGCTTGATTTGCAACTTGATTTGTCAGGAAGACACTAGAAAAGGTTATTCTAAAAGGCTTTGCCATGATTTTTTCCCCATCTCTTCAGTGAGTGTGCACACCTAGCAGAGAAGAGAGAACACACTTTTTGAATGTATGATAGATAATAGCACATCACATTTGGGAGCACAGAAAGATTCAGTTAAGCACATTTCTGTTGCACTGTTCATACTGAATGCATTTTAATGGTGTCAAATGACTTGGCAGTGCATACCCTTTTTGCCAAATTAAAATGGTCTGTTTTACTACAGTGGCTTGTTTGGTTCTTTTTGCAGTTAGATTAGCAATGAAGGTAGCTAATTGTAAACCTACTACTCTAAAGTACAAACAATAACAAATTATTGTCATGGGGCTTGAAAATCAGTTTAAAACCATGTAGTCTCACATCCCTTCATTCATCAAAGTGAATCCTAGATTTTACAATATTTTTAATCAAAATTTGACCAATTTTTATATCCAAGCGTGTTGACCCATATTGGGATGCAAGAAAATAAAAGCAGGGGGTTGCACCCAAACAAAGATAAGTACTTTAGAATGAACAGATTCATACAAAATAATATCTTTCTAATATCTATGTATACTTTCATTCGCTTGTCACACCACAGGTTCATCTGGAATTAATTAGTGAAGACAAAATGCTAATAAAAACATCTGTTTGTGACCAGTTACAGGACCCCAGACACAGGTGTTAACATGCCTAAGTGTGCAGCTTATTTTGAACATTTAATCCGCTCAGAGACAGGAGATGAAAATGATCTATTTTGGCTTGAAGTGCACATTTATATAACATTAGTGTTAATTAATGTGTGTTGTCCTGGATATATAAACAACAGCACAGTTTATATTTGATTTTTTTATTATGCATTCCAATCAAAACGTACCAACACAATGTAACATATTTCTATTAAATATTTAAAACGTTACAAAAATGTATGTATATGCTACATAAATTGCACAGTTTCTTCAAGCTGCCTGGTTCCAACTGCTGGTCCTTGACTTTGATTGCCAAGCGCTGCATTTTTTGTGGAGGTGCCTGGTCCACACCTGCATTGTCCTGTTGAAGGAACAGACATATCATGTCACGCTGCAGATTTAATGAGTGATTCTTAGAGAAAATCTTAATACATGTCCCTTCTACAATTTCAATATGAGGGTTCTATAAACTGAAAAGAATATGATACTAGTCATATATTAAATGATTAAAGTGTTTACATTTTTAAATCTGAAAAAAAAAGGAGGGAACTTACCAATGCTCTCTTCCGGTTCAGCTGGGACCTGGGCTGAAGGCTGCTCTGGTCCAGGTGTGAAGTGCTTATCTTATTCTGGCTCCTCAGTTTAGGATTCAGCTGCACCTTCTTGTCAGTTTCCACACACATTTTATTTCGGGGAGGTGGCTGACACACACCTACATTGTCCTGTTGAAGAAACAAACATAATCATTAATGAGTGCTTGTTAGACTTAATCTAAACACATATCTTTCTATAGTTTTGAAATACTAAAACTAAAAGGATTTGAATAGAGGACCTAGAAAACATATAGCATATTTGAAGTCAATGTTTAAATTTATATATATATATATATATATATATATATATATATATATATATATATATATGAAAATAAGTAAAAACAAGAGATGGAAGGGACTTACAGATGCTTCTGTGCTCCTCTTACTCTGACTGGACATGGGTGGTCCAGGATGGGACTGTGCAAAGGGACTTGGTTTCTGCTGCCACAGATGAAACCCAGATGCTCCCTGTGGGGAACAAGGTGGAACAAGTGCACTCTGTGATATCTTAGGAGACACAGAAGCTCCCTTTGGGATATTCTGCTCCCTCTGCTTCTGCCTCTGCTGCTTAGGGATCCTGAGGCTTTCTCCCAGTTTGGGGGAATCTGCAGGCACAAGTGATCCCTGTGAGGTCCCCGAATGCACAAGCGCACCTTTTGGGATCAGAGCCCCAGAGGGCACTGCCGCTGCCTGTGGATTCCTGGAAGGCACTGCTGCTCCCTGTAGGGTCCTGGCATGCTTAGACGCTCCCACTGGGGTCCTGTCAGGCAAAGGTTTATTGGCTTGGGGCTTCTTCTGCACCAGCTCCTTCCTCAGTAGCTCAGAGATCAGATTTCTCTTCCCTGGAACCTTCTCAGGGACAGGTGATCCCTGTGCACAACAGACAGGCTTCTGCTGCAGCATCTCCTGCTTCAGTGGTTCCAGGATCTTTAGTTTTTCCCTGTTTGCGGTCTTGTCAGGCACGGGTGCTCCCTGAAGAGAAGAAGCTTGAGGCCTCTGCCGCAGCAGCTCCCGTCTCAGAGGCTCAGGAATCTTTCGCTTTTCCCTCTTTGAGATATTGTCAGGCAGTGTTCCATGAAGAGAAGCTTGAGGCTTCAGCTGCAGTAGCTCTCGTCTCAGTGGCTCAGGGACCTCTAGTTTTTCCCTCTTTGAGGTCTTGTCAGGAATGGGTGCTCCTCGAGGAGAGAAAGCTTGAGGCCTCTGCTGCAGCAGCTCCCCTCTCAGAGGCTCAGGGATCTTTAGCTTTTGCCTTTTTGAGATATTGTTAGGCAGTGTTCCCTGAAGAGAAGCTTGAAGCTTCAGCTGCAGTAGCTCTCGTCTCAGTAGCTCAGGGACCTCTAGTTTTTCCTTCTTTGAGGTCTTGTCAGGAATGGGTGCTCCTCGAGGAGAAGAAGCTTGAGGCCTCTGCTGCAGCAGCTCCCGTCTCAGAGGCTCAGGGATCTTTGGCCTTTTTAATATGTTGTCAGGCAGTTTTCCCTGAAGAGAAGGAGCTTGAGGCTTCTGCTGCTGCAGCCGCTCCTGCCTAAGAAGCTCAGAGATATTTAGTTTTCGCCTCTCTGGGACCTTTTCTGGCATGGGTGCTCGATGTGAGGAACATGCGAGCACCTTTGGGGCAGGCACAGGTGGTCTCCGTAGAGACTGGGGCACAGGTGCTCCCCGTGGAGACCCAGTGGGCACAGGTGCTTTCTGTGGGGACTCGACAGCCACTGGTGCTTCCTGTGGCTTTTTCTGCCTCCACTTTCTCTGCTGTTCTGTGGATTTCAGAGTTGTATCTGAGTTCAGGGCCTTCTCAGATGCATCCTTGAAGGCCAGGGATGAGGTGAGGTTCAACTTCTTAGAACTGGCATGCACAGTTGATTCCTGTTGGGACCTGGTGGGCACATATGCTCCCTCTGCCTTGTTCTGCTTCATGGACTTCAGGGATGTGGGGCATGGAGTTTCTCCTGCCTCCACTGTTCCCCACCACAGCCCTGAGGTGAGGTCCCCATACTCAGGCTCCTCAGAGATGGGATGTGAAACCTCCATTATTGCCCACCACTCCCCTGCAGCAAGGGCCATGGTGAGCTCGTCTGAGAGTTCAGGACATAAGGACTGCTCTGCACTCTCAGGACAACCGATGGGAAAGGTTGACATACTCATATTGATTTGGATTTGATGATGATCTAAAGAACTGAACAATACTGCCTTTGTGCAATCTCTATATGTAAAACACTGTGAAAGACAGAGAAATGGAAGAGATGAGTTGAGTAAACACATACAAACCTGGAAACTGTTTGTCTTAGTTATCAAAATACTCGAAAAAAGAAATGTTCTACAGTGTATGCCCATGGCTGTCAATCAGAAGAGACAAGGGAGTCCAGTCAAAGAGCCTCCTTAAAATCTTTTCAAAATGAACAATTAAGCTGAAAAAGTTCAGCTATATATATATATATATATATATATATATATATATATATATATATTTTTTTTTTTTTAAATCAATTTAACTACTAATGTGGATAACTAAGATGCTAAGATCATATTAAAGGAGTGGTGGAGTTCCAAAGACAAGATAACGTCTATGGAGCTCTCCATTTATGAATATTATAATGGTCATAGACTGTATTTGTTGATTTAATGTGTTTTGTTGATTGAGATAATAATGTGTCATTAAATATCAAGAATATAGGAGGATATCATCTGTGTATGGGAGCATATCAACAAATAGCTAACGTTAGTATATTAAAAACATTAAAAACCCAATTTACATATTAGCCTCCCCAAAATGTTCCACACAAATTACCACTGTATAGCATGCCTATTTATGTATCTGCATCGAGTCAATAACATTCTATTGTTTAAGTAGATTCTAATCTGAGTAATACAAATATAAAAATTCAAATCTCCAAACCTTGAATGAAAAGCATACTTACGATCATTCGCCGACTCGCTACAAAAGGCAAGATTCCTCTGCACTCAGTTATACAGACCCCTATGACGTCACAATGGTGACGTCATAGGCTCAATTAACTCAAGTGTTTGTGAGTGACGTCAAATCTAGGCTGTTTAGATTCAAACTGGACATGCAATACAAATACAAAGAGTGACTAATAATTTGTATTCCATTGTTCTTAAACATATCTGTTTTACCCTTGTAGTGAAGTTTATGACCATTTTTTTCTTGTGCATGGTAGCTATGCTGAATAATTCTCAAAATTAACAGCTTCTTATTCTTTATATATATAGGGGAGCACGGGGCACAACCTAACGCGGGGCTAGTTGTAACACGCTTGTTTTAAATACTTCCGCACATGCTTGGATGACGAAACTTTGTGTATTTACTAGTTGCCATATCAACACTATATAGAAAAAAAAATTCCGCCAAAATTATTATTTTTTTGGAAGATATCCATAGACATTTATTAAACCATAGCAAAAGTAAATTTCTTACTTAAGTTAATTTTTCATCTCTATTTTTGGTGTTTATTTAAAATAAGACAAATCTGATATTATTTTAATCTCCAAGATGTTATTTAACAGTTGAGATAGTTATTTAATGCTTCGCTAACTAGCAGAAGACACTAGCAGGGTTTAAATCCCAGTTGTGCAGGCGGGGGCATGTTGTAACACTGCGTTACAATGTGCCCCTATTAGAAATATGCTATTATATTCTATACTTTTATTAATTTTATTGGGAAAACGTGAGAAAAAGGTGAATAAAGACTGAGAGTCAATGTTCAGAAATTACTAATTATTCATTTGTTTTGAACTATGTTGTATAGCTTTGTTTTCATGTGTTCGTAGTCAAAACTCAAAAATTTGTTTATAATATTTAATTATTAAAAATTGCCATTATTTTATATGAAAAAGTTTTTTAATTGTATTTTATTTAGAAAATATTTTAGTTTGTTTTGTATATATTTTTTATTAGATCAGATAACATTTTAAGCTGTCATATGTTATGTTACAATGCGCCCCACACATGTTACAATGTACCCCACCTATGGGGCATGTTGTCACATTTCACTTCCATTCTTTCGGGGTATGTCAAGAAAAAAAGTATATACTGTATTAATAAAACAAAACCACATAATTGTACTAGACATGTGGGAAATTAATGTGGGAAAAAATAAATACTCTGAACCATAAGTACTAGATTTACACAAACTGAGAAAGTCAAAAAGCGTTAGGTTGTGCCCCGCTCTATATCTATGTTTTTTTTGATAAGTTGCATAATTATTATCTCTATCAGTTTTCTTGTGTATTTCTGTGGTTTTCATGTGTTTATGCT
This sequence comes from Leuciscus leuciscus, assembly GCF_965113295.1. Lineage (NCBI taxonomy): Eukaryota > Metazoa > Chordata > Actinopteri > Cypriniformes > Leuciscidae > Leuciscus > Leuciscus leuciscus. The sequence goes on from NC_138741.1 coordinate 14,745,167, forward strand.
TTAAGAGATTATTTTCAGATTTATATTCGATTTATGATTATTTTATTATCATTACTGTTTTCATCTAAATGCTTGTTGCAAATATTGTGGGTTGTATAATACGCGTTGCTTCAAATTAATACAAAATATTATTGTAGCTGGAGAAGGATGTGTGTGATTGGTTATACGTGCATGTTCGCGCGTCTTTACGTATATTTGGGGAGTTCTACGCGATACACTTCATTCTCGATAAGCAACGGTGTAGGGGCATCGCTTGACCGTGTAGCCTATTCATATTAATATCGTCTTTTACAGGTATAAAATAAAATGCACGCCATCATTGTAGACTTCTTCACATTAATTGTTTTCTGATGTATATGAGCGTGTTATGTCTGTAAACTCTATTTAGTGTTAACGATCGGTGCCGCCGTTAGTGTAAATTACTCTGGTGATGCGGAGATAAAATACAGATTATGTAGTGGTATTGTATGTGTTTCATGTTATCCTTTATTCATTAATTCTTTGTTAGGATTTTATTTCGTGCTGATTCACTGATAATGTGAGTATATGACGTCATGTAGTCGAGTGAACTTGGATGTAGGCTACATGGCATGAATGAAATTTTAGTGTTTACATTACCAGTAATGTAAAGCTGTGTTGAAAAGTATGAGGCTGCACTTGTTAATGTATATAATTTATTTTCATTAATTAATCGTTTCATAATAGCCTAGCAGATAATACCGTGCAGGGGTTTGTGGAGTTCATTCAATTCCAGCTATAACTTTTTTATACATTTGTACATGTAATAACACTCGCAGCGGTCATGAAGCGGATATATTCTGTCTGTGAGTAGAAAGTAGAATCATTCAGTCGCAAGGTTTGTTTACTTGAGTGTCGGATGAAAATATAGCTCTAGTCTTACAGAAACACTTTGTATTGACTGCATGGAGCACTTTACTGTTTTTAAACACTTATCAGAGACCCTTGAAAATGCATTCATAATGCAATAGAGTGAATGACAAATGTACAGGTAAAATGTGAAGGTTTTATCTGTAAAATGCCCATTATCACTGCTGTGTTTGTTTTATTTTAAAAGAAAAACAAGCTGTGGGTCGTATTTATGTTATTTATATTAACATATCCTATATAATCTCCATCTGAAATTGACCCGTTTTAAATCTAAGCCTATAAGTTATGTACATAATGACATATATTTATATCAAACATTGTTTTTTAAAGAGATGAACCATACTTGAAGAATTATTAAAGCTAGGTTCGTGTATTATTTTTTTTGTATTAACAGACGTAAATGGGCCTGAAACGCTTGATTTGCAACTTGATTTGTCAGGAAGACACTAGAAAAGGTTATTCTAAAAGGCTTTGCCATGATTTTTTCCCCATCTCTTCAGTGAGTGTGCACACCTAGCAGAGAAGAGAGAACACACTTTTTGAATGTATGATAGATAATAGCACATCACATTTGGGAGCACAGAAAGATTCAGTTAAGCACATTTCTGTTGCACTGTTCATACTGAATGCATTTTAATGGTGTCAAATGACTTGGCAGTGCATACCCTTTTTGCCAAATTAAAATGGTCTGTTTTACTACAGTGGCTTGTTTGGTTCTTTTTGCAGTTAGATTAGCAATGAAGGTAGCTAATTGTAAACCTACTACTCTAAAGTACAAACAATAACAAATTATTGTCATGGGGCTTGAAAATCAGTTTAAAACCATGTAGTCTCACATCCCTTCATTCATCAAAGTGAATCCTAGATTTTACAATATTTTTAATCAAAATTTGACCAATTTTTATATCCAAGCGTGTTGACCCATATTGGGATGCAAGAAAATAAAAGCAGGGGGTTGCACCCAAACAAAGATAAGTACTTTAGAATGAACAGATTCATACAAAATAATATCTTTCTAATATCTATGTATACTTTCATTCGCTTGTCACACCACAGGTTCATCTGGAATTAATTAGTGAAGACAAAATGCTAATAAAAACATCTGTTTGTTACCAGTTACAGGACCCCAGACACAGGTGTTAACATGCCTAAGTGTGCAGCTTATTTTGAACATTTAATCCGCTCAGAGACAGAAGATGAAAATGATCTATTTTGGCTTGAAGTGCACATTTATATAACATTAGTGTTAATTAATGTGTGTTGTCCTGGATATATAAACAACAGCACAGTTTATATTTGATTTTTTTATTATGCATTCCAATCAAAACGTACCAACACAATGTAACATATTTCTATTAAATATTTAAAACGTTACAAAAATGTATGTATATGCTACATAAATTGCACAGTTTCTTCAAGCTGCCTGGTTCCAACTGCTGGTCCTTGACTTTGATTGCCAAGCGCTGCATTTTTTGTGGAGGTGCCTGGTCCACACCTGCATTGTCCTGTTGAAGGAACAGACATATCATGTCACGCTGCAGATTTAATGAGTGATTCTTAGAGAAAATCTTAATACATGTCCCTTCTACAATTTCAATATGAGGGTTCTATAAACTGAAAAGAATATGATACTAGTCATATATTAAATGATTAAAGTGTTTACATTTTTAAATCTGAAAAAAAAGGAGGGAACTTACCAATGCTCTCTTCCGGTTCAGCTGGGACCTGGGCTGAAGGCTGCTCTGGTCCAGGTGTGAAGTGCTTATCTTATTCTGGCTCCTCAGTTTAGGATTCAGCTGCACCTTCTTGTCAGTTTCCACACACATTTTATTTCGGGGAGGTGGCTGACACACACCTACATTGTCCTGTTGAAGAAACAAACATAATCATTAATGAGTGCTTGTTAGACTTAATCTAAACACATATCTTTCTATAGTTTTGAAATACTAAAACTAAAAGGATTTGAATAGAGGACCTAGAAAACATAAAGCATATTTGAAGTCAATGTTTAAATTTTTATATATATAGTAATACAAATATAAAAATTCAAATCTCCAAACCTTGAATGAAAAGCATACTTACGATCATTCGCCGACTCGCTACAAAAGGCAAGATTCCTCTGCACTCAGTTATACAGACCCCTATGACGTCACAATGGTGACGTCATAGGCTCAATTAACTCAAGTGTTTGTGAGTGACGTCAAATCTAGGCTGTTTAGATTCAAACTGGACATGCAATACAAATACAAAGAGTGACTAATAATTTGTATTCCATTGTTCTTAAACATATCTGTTTTACCCTTGTAGTGAAGTTTATGACCATTTTTTTCTTGTGCATGGTAGCTATGCTGAATAATTCTCAAAATTAACAGCTTCTTATTCTTTATATATATAGGGGAGCACGGGGCACAACCTAACGCGGGGCTAGTTGTAACACGCTTGTTTTAAATACTTCCGCACATGCTTGGATGACGAAACTTTGTGTATTTACTAGTTGCCATATCAACACTATATAGAAAAAAAAATTCCGCCAAAATTATTATTTTTTTGGAAGATATCCATAGACATTTATTAAACCATAGCAAAAGTAAATTTCTTACTTAAGTTAATTTTTCATCTCTATTTTTGGTGTTTATTTAAAATAAGACAAATCTGATATTATTTTAATCTCCAAGATGTTATTTAACAGTTGAGATAGTTATTTAATGCTTCGCTAACTAGCAGAAGACACTAGCAGGGTTTAAATCCCAGTTGTGCAGGCGGGGGCATGTTGTAACACTGCGTTACAATGTGCCCCTATTAGAAATATGCTATTATATTCTATACTTTTATTAATTTTATTGGGAAAACGTGAGAAAAAGGTGAATAAAGACTGAGAGTCAATGTTCAGAAATTACTAATTATTCATTTGTTTTGAACTATGTTGTATAGCTTTGTTTTCATGTGTTCGTAGTCAAAACTCAAAAATTTGTTTATAATATTTAATTATTAAAAATTGCCATTATTTTATATGAAAAAGTTTTTTAATTGTATTTTATTTAGAAAATATTTTAGTTTGTTTTGTATATATTTTTTATTAGATCAGATAACATTTTGTTATGTTACGTTATGTTATGTTACAATGCGCCCCACACATGTTACAATGTACCCCACCTATGGGGCATGTTGTCACATTTCACTTCCATTCTTTCGGGGTATGTCAAGAAAAAAAGTATATACTGTATTAATAAAACAAAACCACATAATTGTACTAGACATGTGGGAAATTAATGTGGGAAAAAATAAATACTCTGAACCATAAGTACTAGATTTACACAAACTGAGAAAGTCAAAAAGCGTTAGGTTGTGCCCCGCTCGATATCTATGTTTTTTTTGATAAGTTGCATAATTATTATCTCTATCAGTTTTCTTGTGTATTTCTGTGGTTTTCATGTGTTTATGCTTTAAGAGATTATTTTCAGATTTATATTCGATTTATGATTATTTTATTATCATTACTGTTTTCATCTAAATGCTTGTTGCAAATATTGTGGGTTGTATAATACGCGTTGCTTCAAATTAATACAAAATATTATTGTAGCTGGAGAAGGATGTGTGTGATTGGTTATACGTGCATGTTCGCGCGTCTTTACGTATATTTGGGGAGTTCTACGCGATACACTTCATTCTCGATAAGCAACGGTGTAGGGGCATCGCTTGACCGTGTAGCCTATTCATATTAATATCGTCTTTTACAGGTATAAAATAAAATGCACGCCATCATTGTAGACTTCTTCACATTAATTGTTTTCTGATGTATATGAGCGTGTTATGTCTGTAAACTCTATAGTGTTAACGATCGGTGCCGCCGTTAGTGTAAATTACTCTGGTGATGCGGAGATAAAATACAGATTATGTAGTGGTATTGTATGTGTTTCATGTTATCCTTTATTCATTAATTCTTTGTTAGGATTTTATTTCGTGCTGATTCACTGATAATGTGAGTATATGACGTCATGTAGTCGAGTGAACTTGGATGTAGGCTACATGGCATGAATGAAATTTTAGTGTTTACATTACCAGTAATGTAAAGCTGTGTTGAAAAGTATGAGGCTGCACTTGTTAATGTATATAATTTATTTTCATTAATTAATCGTTTCATAATAGCCTAGCAGATAATACCGTGCAGGGGTTTGTGGAGTTCATTCAATTCCAGCTATAACTTTTTTATACATTTGTACATGTAATAACACTCGCAGCGGTCATGAAGCGGATATATTCTGTCTGTGAGTAGAAAGTAGAATCATTCAGTCGCAAGGTTTGTTTACTTGAGTGTCGGATGAAAATATAGCTCTAGTCTTACAGAAACACTTTGTATTGACTGCATGGAGCACTTTACTGTTTTTAAACACTTATCAGAGACCCTTGAAAATGCATTCATAATGCAATAGAGTGAATGACAAATGTACAGGTAAAATGTGAAGGTTTTATCTGTAAAATGCCCATTATCACTGCTGTGTTTGTTTTATTTTAAAAGAAAAACAAGCTGTGGGTCGTATTTATGTTATTTATATTAACATATCCTATATAATCTCCATCTGAAATTGACCCGTTTTAAATCTAAGCCTATAAGTTATGTACATAATGACATATATTTATATCAAACATTGTTTTTTAAAGAGATGAACCATACTTGAAGAATTATTAAAGCTAGGTTCGTGTATTATTTTTTTTGTATTAACAGACGTAAATGGGCCTGAAACGCTTGATTTGCAACTTGATTTGTCAGGAAGACACTAGAAAAGGTTATTCTAAAAGGCTTTGCCATGATTTTTTCCCCATCTCTTCAGTGAGTGTGCACACCTAGCAGAGAAGAGAGAACACACTTTTTGAATGTATGATAGATAATAGCACATCACATTTGGGAGCACAGAAAGATTCAGTTAAGCACATTTCTGTTGCACTGTTCATACTGAATGCATTTTAATGGTGTCAAATGACTTGGCAGTGCATACCCTTTTTGCCAAATTAAAATGGTCTGTTTTACTACAGTGGCTTGTTTGGTTCTTTTTGCAGTTAGATTAGCAATGAAGGTAGCTAATTGTAAACCTACTACTCTAAAGTACAAACAATAACAAATTATTGTCATGGGGCTTGAAAATCAGTTTAAAACCATGTAGTCTCACATCCCTTCATTCATCAAAGTGAATCCTAGATTTTACAATATTTTTAATCAAAATTTGACCAATTTTTATATCCAAGCGTGTTGACCCATATTGGGATGCAAGAAAATAAAAGCAGGGGGTTGCACCCAAACAAAGATAAGTACTTTAGAATGAACAGATTCATACAAAATAATATCTTTCTAATATCTATGTATACTTTCATTCGCTTGTCACACCACAGGTTCATCTGGAATTAATTAGTGAAGACAAAATGCTAATAAAAACATCTGTTTGTGACCAGTTACAGGACCCCAGACACAGGTGTTAACATGCCTAAGTGTGCAGCTTATTTTGAACATTTAATCCGCTCAGAGACAGGAGATGAAAATGATCTATTTTGGCTTGAAGTGCACATTTATATAACATTAGTGTTAATTAATGTGTGTTGTCCTGGATATATAAACAACAGCACAGTTTATATTTGATTTTTTTATTATGCATTCCAATCAAAACGTACCAACACAATGTAACATATTTCTATTAAATATTTAAAACGTTACAAAAATGTATGTATATGCTACATAAATTGCACAGTTTCTTCAAGCTGCCTGGTTCCAACTGCTGGTCCTTGACTTTGATTGCCAAGCGCTGCATTTTTTGTGGAGGTGCCTGGTCCACACCTGCATTGTCCTGTTGAAGGAACAGACATATCATGTCACGCTGCAGATTTAATGAGTGATTCTTAGAGAAAATCTTAATACATGTCCCTTCTACAATTTCAATATGAGGGTTCTATAAACTGAAAAGAATATGATACTAGTCATATATTAAATGATTAAAGTGTTTACATTTTTAAATCTGAAAAAAAAAGGAGGGAACTTACCAATGCTCTCTTCCGGTTCAGCTGGGACCTGGGCTGAAGGCTGCTCTGGTCCAGGTGTGAAGTGCTTATCTTATTCTGGCTCCTCAGTTTAGGATTCAGCTGCACCTTCTTGTCAGTTTCCACACACATTTTATTTCGGGGAGGTGGCTGACACACACCTACATTGTCCTGTTGAAGAAACAAACATAATCATTAATGAGTGCTTGTTAGACTTAATCTAAACACATATCTTTCTATAGTTTTGAAATACTAAAACTAAAAGGATTTGAATAGAGGACCTAGAAAACATATAGCATATTTGAAGTCAATGTTTAAATTTATATATATATATATATATATATATATATATATATATATATATATATATGAAAATAAGTAAAAACAAGAGATGGAAGGGACTTACAGATGCTTCTGTGCTCCTCTTACTCTGACTGGACATGGGTGGTCCAGGATGGGACTGTGCAAAGGGACTTGGTTTCTGCTGCCACAGATGAAACCCAGATGCTCCCTGTGGGGAACAAGGTGGAACAAGTGCACTCTGTGATATCTTAGGAGACACAGAAGCTCCCTTTGGGATATTCTGCTCCCTCTGCTTCTGCCTCTGCTGCTTAGGGATCCTGAGGCTTTCTCCCAGTTTGGGGGAATCTGCAGGCACAAGTGATCCCTGTGAGGTCCCCGAATGCACAAGCGCACCTTTTGGGATCAGAGCCCCAGAGGGCACTGCCGCTGCCTGTGGATTCCTGGAAGGCACTGCTGCTCCCTGTAGGGTCCTGGCATGCTTAGACGCTCCCACTGGGGTCCTGTCAGGCAAAGGTTTATTGGCTTGGGGCTTCTTCTGCACCAGCTCCTTCCTCAGTAGCTCAGAGATCAGATTTCTCTTCCCTGGAACCTTCTCAGGGACAGGTGATCCCTGTGCACAACAGACAGGCTTCTGCTGCAGCATCTCCTGCTTCAGTGGTTCCAGGATCTTTAGTTTTTCCCTGTTTGCGGTCTTGTCAGGCACGGGTGCTCCCTGAAGAGAAGAAGCTTGAGGCCTCTGCCGCAGCAGCTCCCGTCTCAGAGGCTCAGGAATCTTTCGCTTTTCCCTCTTTGAGATATTGTCAGGCAGTGTTCCATGAAGAGAAGCTTGAGGCTTCAGCTGCAGTAGCTCTCGTCTCAGTGGCTCAGGGACCTCTAGTTTTTCCCTCTTTGAGGTCTTGTCAGGAATGGGTGCTCCTCGAGGAGAGAAAGCTTGAGGCCTCTGCTGCAGCAGCTCCCCTCTCAGAGGCTCAGGGATCTTTAGCTTTTGCCTTTTTGAGATATTGTTAGGCAGTGTTCCCTGAAGAGAAGCTTGAAGCTTCAGCTGCAGTAGCTCTCGTCTCAGTAGCTCAGGGACCTCTAGTTTTTCCTTCTTTGAGGTCTTGTCAGGAATGGGTGCTCCTCGAGGAGAAGAAGCTTGAGGCCTCTGCTGCAGCAGCTCCCGTCTCAGAGGCTCAGGGATCTTTGGCCTTTTTAATATGTTGTCAGGCAGTTTTCCCTGAAGAGAAGGAGCTTGAGGCTTCTGCTGCTGCAGCCGCTCCTGCCTAAGAAGCTCAGAGATATTTAGTTTTCGCCTCTCTGGGACCTTTTCTGGCATGGGTGCTCGATGTGAGGAACATGCGAGCACCTTTGGGGCAGGCACAGGTGGTCTCCGTAGAGACTGGGGCACAGGTGCTCCCCGTGGAGACCCAGTGGGCACAGGTGCTTTCTGTGGGGACTCGACAGCCACTGGTGCTTCCTGTGGCTTTTTCTGCCTCCACTTTCTCTGCTGTTCTGTGGATTTCAGAGTTGTATCTGAGTTCAGGGCCTTCTCAGATGCATCCTTGAAGGCCAGGGATGAGGTGAGGTTCAACTTCTTAGAACTGGCATGCACAGTTGATTCCTGTTGGGACCTGGTGGGCACATGTGCTCCCTCTGCCTTGTTCTGCTTCATGGACTTCAGGGATGTGGGGCATGGAGTTTCTCCTGCCTCCACTGTTCCCCACCACAGCCCTGAGGTGAGGTCCCCATACTCAGGCTCCTCAGAGATGGGATGTGAAACCTCCATTATTGCCCACCACTCCCCTGCAGCAAGGGCCATGGTGAGCTCGTCTGAGAGTTCAGGACATAAGGACTGCTCTGCACTCTCAGGACAACCGATGGGAAAGGTTGACATACTCATATTGATTTGGATTTGATGATGATCTAAAGAACTGAACAATACTGCCTTTGTGCAATCTCTATATGTAAAACACTGTGAAAGACAGAGAAATGGAAGAGATGAGTTGAGTAAACACATACAAACCTGGAAACTGTTTGTCTTAGTTATCAAAATACTCGAAAAAAGAAATGTTCTACAGTGTATGCCCATGGCTGTCAATCAGAAGAGACAAGGGAGTCCAGTCAAAGAGCCTCCTTAAAATCTTTTCAAAATGAACAATTAAGCTGAAAAAGTTCAGCTATATATATATATATATATATATATATATATATATATATATATATATTTTTTTTTAAATCAATTTAACTACTAATGTGGATTGCTAAGATGCTAAGATCATATTAAAGGAGTGGTGGAGTTCCAAAGACAAGATAACGTCTATGGAGCTCTCCATTTATGAATATTATAATGGTCATAGACTGTATTTGTTGATTTAATGTGTTTTGTTGATTGAGATAATAATGTGTCATTAAATATCAAGAATATAGGAGGATATCATCTGTGTATGGGAGCATATCAACAAATAGCTAACGTTAGTATATTAAAAACATTAAAAACCCAATTTACATATTAGCCTCCCCAAAATGTTCCACACAAATTACCACTGTATAGCATGCCTATTTATGTATCTGCATCGAGTCAATAACATTCTATTGTTTAAGTAGATTCTAATCTGAGTAATACAAATATAAAAATTCAAATCTCCAAACCTTGAATGAAAAGCATACTTACGATCATTCGCCGACTCGCTACAAAAGGCAAGATTCCTCTGCACTCAGTTATACAGACCCCTATGACGTCACAATGGTGACGTCATAGGCTCAATTAACTCAAGTGTTTGTGAGTGACGTCAAATCTAGGCTGTTTAGATTCAAACTGGACATGCAATACAAATACAAAGAGTGACTAATAATTTGTATTCCATTGTTCTTAAACATATCTGTTTTACCCTTGTAGTGAAGTTTATGACCATTTTTTTCTTGTGCATGGTAGCTATGCTGAATAATTCTCAAAATTAACAGCTTCTTATTCTTTATATATATAGGGGAGCACGGGGCACAACCTAACGCGGGGCTAGTTGTAACACGCTTGTTTTAAATACTTCCGCACATGCTTGGATGACGAAACATTGTGTATTTACTAGTTGCCATATCAACACTATATAGAAAAAAAAATTCCGCCAAAATTATTATTTTTTTGGAAGATATCCATAGACATTTATTAAACCATAGCAAAAGTAAATTTCTTACTTAAGTTAATTTTTCATCTCTATTTTTGGTGTTTATTTAAAATAAGACAAATCTGATATTATTTTAATCTCCAAGATGTTATTTAACAGTTGAGATAGTTATTTAATGCTTCGCTAACTAGCAGAAGACACTAGCAGGGTTTAAATCCCAGTTGTGCAGGCGGGGGCATGTTGTAACACTGCGTTACAATGTGCCCCTATTAGAAATATGCTATTATATTCTATACTTTTATTAATTTTATTGGGAAAACGTGAGAAAAAGGTGAATAAAGACTGAGAGTCAATGTTCAGAAATTACTAATTATTCATTTGTTTTGAACTATGTTGTATAGCTTTGTTTTCATGTGTTCGTAGTCAAAACTCAAAAATTTGTTTATAATATTTAATTATTAAAAATTGCCATTATTTTATATGAAAAAGTTTTTTAATTGTATTTTATTTAGAAAATATTTTAGTTTGTTTTGTATATATTTTTTATTAGATCAGATAACATTTTAAGCTGTCATATGTTATGTTACAATGCGCCCCACACATGTTACAATGTACCCCACCTATGGGGCATGTTGTCACATTTCACTTCCATTCTTTCGGGGTATGTCAAGAAAAAAAGTATATACTGTATTAATAAAACAAAACCACATAATTGTACTAGACATGTGGGAAATTAATGTGGGAAAAAATAAATACTCTGAACCATAAGTACTAGATTTACACAAACTGAGAAAGTCAAAAAGCGTTAGGTTGTGCCCCGCTCTATATCTATGTTTTTTTTGATAAGTTGCATAATTATTATCTCTATCAGTTTTCTTGTGTATTTCTGTGGTTTTCATGTGTTTATGCTTTAAGAGATTATTTTCAGATTTATATTCGATTTATGATTATTTTATTATCATTACTGTTTTCATCTAAATGCTTGTTGCAAATATTGTGGGTTGTATAATACGCGTTGCTTCAAATTAATACAAAATATTATTGTAGCTGGAGAAGGATGTGTGTGATTGGTTATACGTGCATGTTCGCGCGTCTTTACGTATATTTGGGGAGTTCTACGCGATACACTTCATTCTCGATAAGCAACGGTGTAGGGGCATCGCTTGACCGTGTAGCCTATTCATATTAATATCGTCTTTTACAGGTATAAAATAAAATGCACGCCATCATTGTAGACTTCTTCACATTAATTGTTTTCTGATGTATATGAGCGTGTTATGTCTGTAAACTCTATTTAGTGTTAACGATCGGTGCCGCCGTTAGTGTAAATTACTCTGGTGATGCGGAGATAAAATACAGATTATGTAGTGGTATTGTATGTGTTTCATGTTATCCTTTATTCATTAATTCTTTGTTAGGATTTTATTTCGTGCTGATTCACTGATAATGTGAGTATATGACGTCATGTAGTCGAGTGAACTTAATGTAGGCTACATGGCATGAATGAAATTTTAGTGTTTACATTACCAGTAATGTAAAGCTGTGTTGAAAAGTATGAGGCTGCACTTGTTAATGTATATAATTTATTTTCATTAATTAATCGTTTCATAATAGCCTAGCAGATAATACCGTGCAGGGGTTTGTGGAGTTCATTCAATTCCAGCTATAACTTTTTTATACATTTGTACATGTAATAACACTCGCAGCGGTCATGAAGCGGATATATTCTGTCTGTGAGTAGAAAGTAGAATCATTCAGTCGCAAGGTTTGTTTACTTGAGTGTCGGATGAAAATATAGCTCTAGTCTTACAGAAACACTTTGTATTGACTGCATGGAGCACTTTACTGTTTTTAAACACTTATCAGAGACCCTTGAAAATGCATTCATAATGCAATAGAGTGAATGACAAATGTACAGGTAAAATGTGAAGGTTTTATCTGTAAAATGCCCATTATCACTGCTGTGTTTGTTTTATTTTAAAAGAAAAACAAGCTGTGGGTCGTATTTATGTTATTTATATTAACATATCCTATATAATCTCCATCTGAAATTGACCCGTTTTAAATCTAAGCCTATAAGTTATGTACATAATGACATATATTTATATCAAACATTGTTTTTTAAAGAGATGAACCATACTTGAAGAATTATTAAAGCTAGGTTCGTGTATTATTTTTTTTGTATTAACAGACGTAAATGGGCCTGAAACGCTTGATTTGCAACTTGATTTGTCAGGAAGACACTAGAAAAGGTTATTCTAAAAGGCTTTGCCATGATTTTTTCCCCATCTCTTCAGTGAGTGTGCACACCTAGCAGAGAAGAGAGAACACACTTTTTGAATGTATGATAGATAATAGCACATCACATTTGGGAGCACAGAAAGATTCAGTTAAGCACATTTCTGTTGCACTGTTCATACTGAATGCATTTTAATGGTGTCAAATGACTTGGCAGTGCATACCCTTTTTGCCAAATTAAAATGGTCTGTTTTACTACAGTGGCTTGTTTGGTTCTTTTTGCAGTTAGATTAGCAATGAAGGTAGCTAATTGTAAACCTACTACTCTAAAGTACAAACAATAACAAATTATTGTCATGGGGCTTGAAAATCAGTTTAAAACCATGTAGTCTCACATCCCTTCATTCATCAAAGTGAATCCTAGATTTTACAATATTTTTAATCAAAATTTGACCAATTTTTATATCCAAGCGTGTTGACCCATATTGGGATGCAAGAAAATAAAAGCAGGGGGTTGCACCCAAACAAAGATAAGTACTTTAGAATGAACAGATTCATACAAAATAATATCTTTCTAATATCTATGTATACTTTCATTCGCTTGTCACACCACAGGTTCATCTGGAATTAATTAGTGAAGACAAAATGCTAATAAAAACATCTGTTTGTGACCAGTTACAGGACCCCAGACACAGGTGTTAACATGCCTAAGTGTGCAGCTTATTTTGAACATTTAATCCGCTCAGAGACAGGAGATGAAAATGATCTATTTTGGCTTGAAGTGCACATTTATATAACATTAGTGTTAATTAATGTGTGTTGTCCTGGATATATAAACAACAGCACAGTTTATATTTGATTTTTTTATTATGCATTCCAATCAAAACGTACCAACACAATGTAACATATTTCTATTAAATATTTAAAACGTTACAAAAATGTATGTATATGCTACATAAATTGCACAGTTTCTTCAAGCTGCCTGGTTCCAACTGCTGGTCCTTGACTTTGATTGCCAAGCGCTGCATTTTTTGTGGAGGTGCCTGGTCCACACCTGCATTGTCCTGTTGAAGGAACAGACATATCATGTCACGCTGCAGATTTAATGAGTGATTCTTAGAGAAAATCTTAATACATGTCCCTTCTACAATTTCAATATGAGGGTTCTATAAACTGAAAAGAATATGATACTAGTCATATATTAAATGATTAAAGTGTTTACATTTTTAAATCTGAAAAAAAAGGAGGGAACTTACCAATGCTCTCTTCCGGTTCAGCTGGGACCTGGGCTGAAGGCTGCTCTGGTCCAGGTGTGAAGTGCTTATCTTATTCTGGCTCCTCAGTTTAGGATTCAGCTGCACCTTCTTGTCAGTTTCCACACACATTTTATTTCGGGGAGGTGGCTGACACACACCTACATTGTCCTGTTGAAGAAACAAACATAATCATTAATGAGTGCTTGTTAGACTTAATCTAAACACATATCTTTCTATAGTTTTGAAATACTAAAACTAAAAGGATTTGAATAGAGGACCTAGAAAACATAAAGCATATTTGAAGTCAATGTTTAAATTTTTATATATATATATATATATATATATATATATATATATATATATATATATGAAAATAAGTAAAAACAAGAGATGGAAGGGACTTACAGATGCTTCTGTGCTCCTCTTACTCTGACTGGACATGGGTGGTCCAGGATGGGACTGTGCAAAGGGACTTGGTTTCTGCTGCCACAGATGAAACCCAGATGCTCCCTGTGGGGAACAAGGTGGAACAAGTGCACTCTGTGATATCTTAGGAGACACAGAAGCTCCCTTTGGGATATTCTGCTCCCTCTGCTTCTGCCTCTGCTGCTTAGGGATCCTGAGGCTTTCTCCCAGTTTGGGGGAATCTGCAGGCACAAGTGATCCCTGTGAGGTCCCCGAATGCACAAGCGCACCTTTTGGGATCAGAGCCCCAGAGGGCACTGCCGCTGCCTGTGGATTCCTGGAAGGCACTGCTGCTCCCTGTAGGGTCCTGGCATGCTTAGACGCTCCCACTGGGGTCCTGTCAGGCAAAGGTTTATTGGCTTGGGGCTTCTTCTGCACCAGCTCCTTCCTCAGTAGCTCAGAGATCAGATTTCTCTTCCCTGGAACCTTCTCAGGGACAGGTGATCCCTGTGCACAACAGACAGGCTTCTGCTGCAGCATCTCCTGCTTCAGTGGTTCCAGGATCTTTAGTTTTTCCCTGTTTGCGGTCTTGTCAGGCACGGGTGCTCCCTGAAGAGAAGAAGCTTGAGGCCTCTGCCGCAGCAGCTCCCGTCTCAGAGGCTCAGGAATCTTTCGCTTTTCCCTCTTTGAGATATTGTCAGGCAGTGTTCCATGAAGAGAAGCTTGAGGCTTCAGCTGCAGTAGCTCTCGTCTCAGTGGCTCAGGGACCTCTAGTTTTTCCCTCTTTGAGGTCTTGTCAGGAATGGGTGCTCCTCGAGGAGAGAAAGCTTGAGGCCTCTGCTGCAGCAGCTCCCCTCTCAGAGGCTCAGGGATCTTTAGCTTTTGCCTTTTTGAGATATTGTTAGGCAGTGTTCCCTGAAGAGAAGCTTGAAGCTTCAGCTGCAGTAGCTCTCGTCTCAGTAGCTCAGGGACCTCTAGTTTTTCCTTCTTTGAGGTCTTGTCAGGAATGGGTGCTCCTCGAGGAGAAGAAGCTTGAGGCCTCTGCTGCAGCAGCTCCCGTCTCAGAGGCTCAGGGATCTTTGGCCTTTTTAATATGTTGTCAGGCAGTTTTCCCTGAAGAGAAGGAGCTTGAGGCTTCTGCTGCTGCAGCCGCTCCTGCCTAAGAAGCTCAGAGATATTTAGTTTTCGCCTCTCTGGGACCTTTTCTGGCATGGGTGCTCGATGTGAGGAACATGCGAGCACCTTTGGGGCAGGCACAGGTGGTCTCCGTAGAGACTGGGGCACAGGTGCTCCCCGTGGAGACCCAGTGGGCACAGGTGCTTTCTGTGGGGACTCGACAGCCACTGGTGCTTCCTGTGGCTTTTTCTGCCTCCACTTTCTCTGCTGTTCTGTGGATTTCAGAGTTGTATCTGAGTTCAGGGCCTTCTCAGATGCATCCTTGAAGGCCAGGGATGAGGTGAGGTTCAACTTCTTAGAACTGGCATGCACAGTTGATTCCTGTTGGGACCTGGTGGGCACATATGCTCCCTCTGCCTTGTTCTGCTTCATGGACTTCAGGGATGTGGGGCATGGAGTTTCTCCTGCCTCCACTGTTCCCCACCACAGCCCTGAGGTGAGGTCCCCATACTCAGGCTCCTCAGAGATGGGATGTGAAACCTCCATTATTGCCCACCACTCCCCTGCAGCAAGGGCCATGGTGAGCTCGTCTGAGAGTTCAGGACATAAGGACTGCTCTGCACTCTCAGGACAACCGATGGGAAAGGTTGACATACTCATATTGATTTGGATTTGATGATGATCTAAAGAACTGAACAATACTGCCTTTGTGCAATCTCTATATGTAAAACACTGTGAAAGACAGAGAAATGGAAGAGATGAGTTGAGTAAACACATACAAACCTGGAAACTGTTTGTCTTAGTTATCAAAATACTCGAAAAAAGAAATGTTCTACAGTGTATGCCCATGGCTGTCAATCAGAAGAGACAAGGGAGTCCAGTCAAAGAGCCTCCTTAAAATCTTTTCAAAATGAACAATTAAGCTGAAAAAGTTCAGCTATATATATATATATATATATACATATATATTTTTTTTTTTTTTTTTTTTAAATCAATTTAACTACTAATGTGGATAACTAAGATGCTAAGATCATATTAAAGGAGTGGTGGAGTTCCAAAGACAAGATAACGTCTATGGAGCTCTCCATTTATGAATATTATAATGGTCATAGACTGTATTTGTTGATTTAATGTGTTTTGTTGATTGAGATAATAATGTGTCATTAAATATCAAGAATATAGGAGGATATCATCTGTGTATGGGAGCATATCAACAAATAGCTAACGTTAGTATATTAAAAACATTAAAAACCCAATTTACATATTAGCCTCCCCAAAATGTTCCACACAAATTACCACTGTATAGCATGCCTATTTATGTATCTGCATCGAGTCAATAACATTCTATTGTTTAAGTAGATTCTAATCTGAGTAATACAAATATAAAAATTCAAATCTCCAAACCTTGAATGAAAAGCATACTTACGATCATTCGCCGACTCGCTACAAAAGGCAAGATTCCTCTGCACTCAGTTATACAGACCCCTATGACGTCACAATGGTGACGTCATAGGCTCAATTAACTCAAGTGTTTGTGAGTGACGTCAAATCTAGGCTGTTTAGATTCAAACTGGACATGCAATACAAATACAAAGAGTGACTAATAATTTGTATTCCATTGTTCTTAAACATATCTGTTTTACCCTTGTAGTGAAGTTTATGACCATTTTTTTCTTGTGCATGGTAGCTATGCTGAATAATTCTCAAAATTAACAGCTTCTTATTCTTTATATATATAGGGGAGCACGGGGCACAACCTAACGCGGGGCTAGTTGTAACACGCTTGTTTTAAATACTTCCGCACATGCTTGGATGACGAAACTTTGTGTATTTACTAGTTGCCATATCAACACTATATAGAAAAAAAAATTCCGCCAAAATTATTATTTTTTTGGAAGATATCCATAGACATTTATTAAACCATAGCAAAAGTAAATTTCTTACTTAAGTTAATTTTTCATCTCTATTTTTGGTGTTTATTTAAAATAAGACAAATCTGATATTATTTTAATCTCCAAGATGTTATTTAACAGTTGAGATAGTTATTTAATGCTTCGCTAACTAGCAGAAGACACTAGCAGGGTTTAAATCCCAGTTGTGCAGGCGGGGGCATGTTGTAACACTGCGTTACAATGTGCCCCTATTAGAAATATGCTATTATATTCTATACTTTTATTAATTTTATTGGGAAAACGTGAGAAAAAGGTGAATAAAGACTGAGAGTCAATGTTCAGAAATTACTAATTATTCATTTGTTTTGAACTATGTTGTATAGCTTTGTTTTCATGTGTTCGTAGTCAAAACTCAAAAATTTGTTTATAATATTTAATTATTAAAAATTGCCATTATTTTATATGAAAAAGTTTTTTAATTGTATTTTATTTAGAAAATATTTTAGTTTGTTTTGTATATATTTTTTATTAGATCAGATAACATTTTAAGCTGTCATATGTTATGTTACAATGCGCCCCACACATGTTACAATGTACCCCACCTATGGGGCATGTTGTCACATTTCACTTCCATTCTTTCGGGGTATGTCAAGAAAAAAAGTATATACTGTATTAATAAAACAAAACCACATAATTGTACTAGACATGTGGGAAATTAATGTGGGAAAAAATAAATACTCTGAACCATAAGTACTAGATTTACACAAACTGAGAAAGTCAAAAAGCGTTAGGTTGTGCCCCGCTCTATATCTATGTTTTTTTTGATAAGTTGCATAATTATTATCTCTATCAGTTTTCTTGTGTATTTCTGTGGTTTTCATGTGTTTATGCTTTAAGAGATTATTTTCAGATTTATATTCGATTTATGATTATTTTATTATCATTACTGTTTTCATCTAAATGCTTGTTGCAAATATTGTGGGTTGTATAATACGCGTTGCTTCAAATTAATACAAAATATTATTGTAGCTGGAGAAGGATGTGTGTGATTGGTTATACGTGCATGTTCGCGCGTCTTTACGTATATTTGGGGAGTTCTACGCGATACACTTCATTCTCGATAAGCAACGGTGTAGGGGCATCGCTTGACCGTGTAGCCTATTCATATTAATATCGTCTTTTACAGGTATAAAATAAAATGCACGCCATCATTGTAGACTTCTTCACATTAATTGTTTTCTGATGTATATGAGCGTGTTATGTCTGTAAACTCTATTTAGTGTTAACGATCGGTGCCGCCGTTAGTGTAAATTACTCTGGTGATGCGGAGATAAAATACAGATTATGTAGTGGTATTGTATGTGTTTCATGTTATCCTTTATTCATTAATTCTTTGTTAGGATTTTATTTCGTGCTGATTCACTGATAATGTGAGTATATGACGTCATGTAGTCGAGTGAACTTGGATGTAGGCTACATGGCATGAATGAAATTTTAGTGTTTACATTACCAGTAATGTAAAGCTGTGTTGAAAAGTATGAGGCTGCACTTGTTAATGTATATAATTTATTTTCATTAATTAATCGTTTCATAATAGCCTAGCAGATAATACCGTGCAGGGGTTTGTGGAGTTCATTCAATTCCAGCTATAACTTTTTTATACATTTGTACATGTAATAACACTCGCAGCGGTCATGAAGCGGATATATTCTGTCTGTGAGTAGAAAGTAGAATCATTCAGTCGCAAGGTTTGTTTACTTGAGTGTCGGATGAAAATATAGCTCTAGTCTTACAGAAACACTTTGTATTGACTGCATGGAGCACTTTACTGTTTTTAAACACTTATCAGAGACCCTTGAAAATGCATTCATAATGCAATAGAGTGAATGACAAATGTACAGGTAAAATGTGAAGGTTTTATCTGTAAAATGCCCATTATCACTGCTGTGTTTGTTTTATTTTAAAAGAAAAACAAGCTGTGGGTCGTATTTATGTTATTTATATTAACATATCCTATATAATCTCCATCTGAAATTGACCCGTTTTAAATCTAAGCCTATAAGTTATGTACATAATGACATATATTTATATCAAACATTGTTTTTTAAAGAGATGAACCATACTTGAAGAATTATTAAAGCTAGGTTCGTGTATTATTTTTTTTGTATTAACAGACGTAAATGGGCCTGAAACGCTTGATTTGCAACTTGATTTGTCAGGAAGACACTAGAAAAGGTTATTCTAAAAGGCTTTGCCATGATTTTTTCCCCATCTCTTCAGTGAGTGTGCACACCTAGCAGAGAAGAGAGAACACACTTTTTGAATGTATGATAGATAATAGCACATCACATTTGGGAGCACAGAAAGATTCAGTTAAGCACATTTCTGTTGCACTGTTCATACTGAATGCATTTTAATGGTGTCAAATGACTTGGCAGTGCATACCCTTTTTGCCAAATTAAAATGGTCTGTTTTACTACAGTGGCTTGTTTGGTTCTTTTTGCAGTTAGATTAGCAATGAAGGTAGCTAATTGTAAACCTACTACTCTAAAGTACAAACAATAACAAATTATTGTCATGGGGCTTGAAAATCAGTTTAAAACCATGTAGTCTCACATCCCTTCATTCATCAAAGTGAATCCTAGATTTTACAATATTTTTAATCAAAATTTGACCAATTTTTATATCCAAGCGTGTTGACCCATATTGGGATGCAAGAAAATAAAAGCAGGGGGTTGCACCCAAACAAAGATAAGTACTTTAGAATGAACAGATTCATACAAAATAATATCTTTCTAATATCTATGTATACTTTCATTCGCTTGTCACACCACAGGTTCATCTGGAATTAATTAGTGAAGACAAAATGCTAATAAAAACATCTGTTTGTGACCAGTTACAGGACCCCAGACACAGGTGTTAACATGCCTAAGTGTGCAGCTTATTTTGAACATTTAATCCGCTCAGAGACAGGAGATGAAAATGATCTATTTTGGCTTGAAGTGCACATTTATATAACATTAGTGTTAATTAATGTGTGTTGTCCTGGATATATAAACAACAGCACAGTTTATATTTGATTTTTTTATTATGCATTCCAATCAAAACGTACCAACACAATGTAACATATTTCTATTAAATATTTAAAACGTTACAAAAATGTATGTATATGCTACATAAATTGCACAGTTTCTTCAAGCTGCCTGGTTCCAACTGCTGGTCCTTGACTTTGATTGCCAAGCGCTGCATTTTTTGTGGAGGTGCCTGGTCCACACCTGCATTGTCCTGTTGAAGGAACAGACATATCATGTCACGCTGCAGATTTAATGAGTGATTCTTAGAGAAAATCTTAATACATGTCCCTTCTACAATTTCAATATGAGGGTTCTATAAACTGAAAAGAATATGATACTAGTCATATATTAAATGATTAAAGTGTTTACATTTTTAAATCTGAAAAAAAAAGGAGGGAACTTACCAATGCTCTCTTCCGGTTCAGCTGGGACCTGGGCTGAAGGCTGCTCTGGTCCAGGTGTGAAGTGCTTATCTTATTCTGGCTCCTCAGTTTAGGATTCAGCTGCACCTTCTTGTCAGTTTCCACACACATTTTATTTCGGGGAGGTGGCTGACACACACCTACATTGTCCTGTTGAAGAAACAAACATAATCATTAATGAGTGCTTGTTAGACTTAATCTAAACACATATCTTTCTATAGTTTTGAAATACTAAAACTAAAAGGATTTGAATAGAGGACCTAGAAAACATATAGCATATTTGAAGTCAATGTTTAAATTTATATATATATATATATATATATATATATATATATATATATATATATATATATATATATATATATATATATATATATATATATATATATATATGAAAATAAGTAAAAACAAGAGATGGAAGGGACTTACAGATGCTTCTGTGCTCCTCTTACTCTGACTGGACATGGGTGGTCCAGGATGGGACTGTGCAAAGGGACTTGGTTTCTGCTGCCACAGATGAAACCCAGATGCTCCCTGTGGGGAACAAGGTGGAACAAGTGCACTCTGTGATATCTTAGGAGACACAGAAGCTCCCTTTGGGATATTCTGCTCCCTCTGCTTCTGCCTCTGCTGCTTAGGGATCCTGAGGCTTTCTCCCAGTTTGGGGGAATCTGCAGGCACAAGTGATCCCTGTGAGGTCCCCGAATGCACAAGCGCACCTTTTGGGATCAGAGCCCCAGAGGGCACTGCCGCTGCCTGTGGATTCCTGGAAGGCACTGCTGCTCCCTGTAGGGTCCTGGCATGCTTAGACGCTCCCACTGGGGTCCTGTCAGGCAAAGGTTTATTGGCTTGGGGCTTCTTCTGCACCAGCTCCTTCCTCAGTAGCTCAGAGATCAGATTTCTCTTCCCTGGAACCTTCTCAGGGACAGGTGATCCCTGTGCACAACAGACAGGCTTCTGCTGCAGCATCTCCTGCTTCAGTGGTTCCAGGATCTTTAGTTTTTCCCTGTTTGCGGTCTTGTCAGGCACGGGTGCTCCCTGAAGAGAAGAAGCTTGAGGCCTCTGCCGCAGCAGCTCCCGTCTCAGAGGCTCAGGAATCTTTCGCTTTTCCCTCTTTGAGATATTGTCAGGCAGTGTTCCATGAAGAGAAGCTTGAGGCTTCAGCTGCAGTAGCTCTCGTCTCAGTGGCTCAGGGACCTCTAGTTTTTCCCTCTTTGAGGTCTTGTCAGGAATGGGTGCTCCTCGAGGAGAGAAAGCTTGAGGCCTCTGCTGCAGCAGCTCCCCTCTCAGAGGCTCAGGGATCTTTAGCTTTTGCCTTTTTGAGATATTGTTAGGCAGTGTTCCCTGAAGAGAAGCTTGAAGCTTCAGCTGCAGTAGCTCTCGTCTCAGTAGCTCAGGGACCTCTAGTTTTTCCTTCTTTGAGGTCTTGTCAGGAATGGGTGCTCCTCGAGGAGAAGAAGCTTGAGGCCTCTGCTGCAGCAGCTCCCGTCTCAGAGGCTCAGGGATCTTTGGCCTTTTTAATATGTTGTCAGGCAGTTTTCCCTGAAGAGAAGGAGCTTGAGGCTTCTGCTGCTGCAGCCGCTCCTGCCTAAGAAGCTCAGAGATATTTAGTTTTCGCCTCTCTGGGACCTTTTCTGGCATGGGTGCTCGATGTGAGGAACATGCGAGCACCTTTGGGGCAGGCACAGGTGGTCTCCGTAGAGACTGGGGCACAGGTGCTCCCCGTGGAGACCCAGTGGGCACAGGTGCTTTCTGTGGGGACTCGACAGCCACTGGTGCTTCCTGTGGCTTTTTCTGCCTCCACTTTCTCTGCTGTTCTGTGGATTTCAGAGTTGTATCTGAGTTCAGGGCCTTCTCAGATGCATCCTTGAAGGCCAGGGATGAGGTGAGGTTCAACTTCTTAGAACTGGCATGCACAGTTGATTCCTGTTGGGACCTGGTGGGCACATGTGCTCCCTCTGCCTTGTTCTGCTTCATGGACTTCAGGGATGTGGGGCATGGAGTTTCTCCTGCCTCCACTGTTCCCCACCACAGCCCTGAGGTGAGGTCCCCATACTCAGGCTCCTCAGAGATGGGATGTGAAACCTCCATTATTGCCCACCACTCCCCTGCAGCAAGGGCCATGGTGAGCTCGTCTGAGAGTTCAGGACATAAGGACTGCTCTGCACTCTCAGGACAACCGATGGGAAAGGTTGACATACTCATATTGATTTGGATTTGATGATGATCTAAAGAACTGAACAATACTGCCTTTGTGCAATCTCTATATGTAAAACACTGTGAAAGACAGAGAAATGGAAGAGATGAGTTGAGTAAACACATACAAACCTGGAAACTGTTTGTCTTAGTTATCAAAATACTCGAAAAAAGAAATGTTCTACAGTGTATGCCCATGGCTGTCAATCAGAAGAGACAAGGGAGTCCAGTCAAAGAGCCTCCTTAAAATCTTTTCAAAATGAACAATTAAGCTGAAAAAGTTCAGCTATATATATATATATATATATATATATATATATATATATTTTTTTTTTTTTTTTTTTTAAATCAATTTAACTACTAATGTGGATAACTAAGATGCTAAGATCATATTAAAGGAGTGGTGGAGTTCCAAAGACAAGATAACGTCAATGGAGCTCTCCATTTATGAATATTATAATGGTCATAGACTGTATTTGTTGATTTAATGTGTTTTGTTGATTGAGATAATAATGTGTCATTAAATATCAAGAATATAGGAGGATATCATCTGTGTATGGGAGCATATCAACAAATAGCTAACGTTAGTATATTAAAAACATTAAAAACCCAATTTACATATTAGCCTCCCCAAAATGTTCCACACAAATTACCACTGTATAGCATGCCTATTTATGTATCTGCATCGAGTCAATAACATTCTATTGTTTAAGTAGATTCTAATCTGAGTAATACAAATATAAAAATTCAAATCTCCAAACCTTGAATGAAAAGCATACTTACGATCATTCGCCGACTCGCTACAAAAGGCAAGATTCCTCTGCACTCAGTTATACAGACCCCTATGACGTCACAATGGTGACGTCATAGGCTCAATTAACTCAAGTGTTTGTGAGTGACGTCAAATCTAGGCTGTTTAGATTCAAACTGGACATGCAATACAAATACAAAGAGTGACTAATAATTTGTATTCCATTGTTCTTAAACATATCTGTTTTACCCTTGTAGTGAAGTTTATGACCATTTTTTTCTTGTGCATGGTAGCTATGCTGAATAATTCTCAAAATTAACAGCTTCTTATTCTTTATATATATAGGGGAGCACGGGGCACAACCTAACGCGGGGCTAGTTGTAACACGCTTGTTTTAAATACTTCCGCACATGCTTGGATGACGAAACTTTGTGTATTTACTAGTTGCCATATCAACACTATATAGAAAAAAAAATTCCGCCAAAATTATTATTTTTTTGGAAGATATCCATAGACATTTATTAAACCATAGCAAAAGTAAATTTCTTACTTAAGTTAATTTTTCATCTCTATTTTTGGTGTTTATTTAAAATAAGACAAATCTGATATTATTTTAATCTCCAAGATGTTATTTAACAGTTGAGATAGTTATTTAATGCTTCGCTAACTAGCAGAAGACACTAGCAGGGTTTAAATCCCAGTTGTGCAGGCGGGGGCATGTTGTAACACTGCGTTACAATGTGCCCCTATTAGAAATATGCTATTATATTCTATACTTTTATTAATTTTATTGGGAAAACGTGAGAAAAAGGTGAATAAAGACTGAGAGTCAATGTTCAGAAATTACTAATTATTCATTTGTTTTGAACTATGTTGTATAGCTTTGTTTTCATGTGTTCGTAGTCAAAACTCAAAAATTTGTTTATAATATTTAATTATTAAAAATTGCCATTATTTTATATGAAAAAGTTTTTTAATTGTATTTTATTTAGAAAATATTTTAGTTTGTTTTGTATATATTTTTTATTAGATCAGATAACATTTTAAGCTGTCATATGTTATGTTACAATGCGCCCCACACATGTTACAATGTACCCCACCTATGGGGCATGTTGTCACATTTCACTTCCATTCTTTCGGGGTATGTCAAGAAAAAAAGTATATACTGTATTAATAAAACAAAACCACATAATTGTACTAGACATGTGGGAAATTAATGTGGGAAAAAATAAATACTCTGAACCATAAGTACTAGATTTACACAAACTGAGAAAGTCAAAAAGCGTTAGGTTGTGCCCCGCTCTATATATATGGGTTTTTTCGATAAGTTGCATAATTATTATCTCTATCAGTTTTCTTGTGTATTTCTGTGGTTTTCATGTGTTTATGCTTTAAGAGATTATTTTCAGATTTATATTCGATTTATGATTATTTTATTATCATTACTGTTTTCATCTAAATGCTTGTTGCAAATATTGTGGGTTGTATAATACGCGTTGCTTCAAATTAATACAAAATATTATTGTAGCTGGAGAAGGATGTGTGTGATTGGTTATACGTGCATGTTCGCGCGTCTTTACGTATATTTGGGGAGTTCTACGCGATACACTTCATTCTCGATAAGCAACGGTGAAGGGGCATCGCTTGACCGTGTAGCCTATTCATATTAATATCGTCTTTTACAGGTATAAAATAAAATTCACGCCATCATTGTAGACTTCTTCACATTAATTGTTTTCTGATGTATATGAGCGTGTTATGTCTGTAAACTCTATTTAGTGTTAACGATCGGTGCCGCCGTTAGTGTAAATTACTCTGGTGATGCGGAGATAAAATACAGATTATGTAGTGGTATTGTATGTGTTTCATGTTATCCTTTATTCATTAATTCTTTGTTAGGATTTTATTTCGTGCTGATTCACTGATAATGTGAGTATATGACGTCATGTAGTCGAGTGAACTTGGATGTAGGCTACATGGCATGAATTAAATTTTAGTGTTTACATTACCAGTAATGTAAAGCTGTGTTGAAAAGTATGAGGCTGCACTTGTTAATGTATATAATTTATTTTCATTAATTAATCGTTTCATAATAGCCTAGCAGATAATACCGTGCAGGGGTTTGTGGAGTTCATTCAATTCCAGCTATAACTTTTTTATACATTTGTACATGTAATAACACTCGCAGCGGTCATGAAGCGGATATATTCTGTCTGTGAGTAGAAAGTAGAATCATTCAGTCGCAAGGTTTGTTTACTTGAGTGTCGGATGAAAATATAGCTCTAGTCTTACAGAAACACTTTGTATTGACTGCATGGAGCACTTTACTGTTTTTAAACACTTATCAGAGACCCTTGAAAATGCATTCATAATGCAATAGAGTGAATGACAAATGTACAGGTAAAATGTGAAGGTTTTATCTGTAAAATGCCCATTATCACTGCTGTGTTTGTTTTATTTTAAAAGAAAAACAAGCTGTGGGTCGTATTTATGTTATTTATATTAACATATCCTATATAATCTCCATCTGAAATTGACCCGTTTTAAATCTAAGCCTATAAGTTATGTACATAATGACATATATTTATATCAAACATTGTTTTTTAAAGAGATGAACCATACTTGAAGAATTATTAAAGCTAGGTTCGTGTATTATTTTTTTTGTATTAACAGACGTAAATGGGCCTGAAACGCTTGATTTGCAACTTGATTTGTCAGGAAGACACTAGAAAAGGTTATTCTAAAAGGCTTTGCCATGATTTTTTCCCCATCTCTTCAGTGAGTGTGCACACCTAGCAGAGAAGAGAGAACACACTTTTTGAATGTATGATAGATAATAGCACATCACATTTGGGAGCACAGAAAGATTCAGTTAAGCACATTTCTGTTGCACTGTTCATACTGAATGCATTTTAATGGTGTCAAATGACTTGGCAGTGCATACCCTTTTTGCCAAATTAAAATGGTCTGTTTTACTACAGTGGCTTGTTTGGTTCTTTTTGCAGTTAGATTAGCAATGAAGGTAGCTAATTGTAAACCTACTACTCTAAAGTACAAACAATAACAAATTATTGTCATGGGGCTTGAAAATCAGTTTAAAACCATGTAGTCTCACATCCCTTCATTCATCAAAGTGAATCCTAGATTTTACAATATTTTTAATCAAAATTTGACCAATTTTTATATCCAAGCGTGTTGACCCATATTGGGATGCAAGAAAATAAAAGCAGGGGGTTGCACCCAAACAAAGATAAGTACTTTAGAATGAACAGATTCATACAAAATAATATCTTTCTAATATCTATGTATACTTTCATTCGCTTGTCACACCACAGGTTCATCTGGAATTAATTAGTGAAGACAAAATGCTAATAAAAACATCTGTTTGTGACCAGTTACAGGACCCCAGACACAGGTGTTAACATGCCTAAGTGTGCAGCTTATTTTGAACATTTAATCCGCTCAGAGACAGGAGATGAAAATGATCTATTTTGGCTTGAAGTGCACATTTATATAACATTAGTGTTAATTAATGTGTGTTGTCCTGGATATATAAACAACAGCACAGTTTATATTTGATTTTTTTATTATGCATTCCAATCAAAACGTACCAACACAATGTAACATATTTCTATTAAATATTTAAAACGTTACAAAAATGTATGTATATGCTACATAAATTGCACAGTTTCTTCAAGCTGCCTGGTTCCAACTGCTGGTCCTTGACTTTGATTGCCAAGCGCTGCATTTTTTGTGGAGGTGCCTGGTCCACACCTGCATTGTCCTGTTGAAGGAACAGACATATCATGTCACGCTGCAGATTTAATGAGTGATTCTTAGAGAAAATCTTAATACATGTCCCTTCTACAATTTCAATATGAGGGTTCTATAAACTGAAAAGAATATGATACTAGTCATATATTAAATGATTAAAGTGTTTACATTTTTAAATCTGAAAAAAAAAGGAGGGAACTTACCAATGCTCTCTTCCGGTTCAGCTGGGACCTGGGCTGAAGGCTGCTCTGGTCCAGGTGTGAAGTGCTTATCTTATTCTGGCTCCTCAGTTTAGGATTCAGCTGCACCTTCTTGTCAGTTTCCACACACATTTTATTTCGGGGAGGTGGCTGACACACACCTACATTGTCCTGTTGAAGAAACAAACATAATCATTAATGAGTGCTTGTTAGACTTAATCTAAACACATATCTTTCTATAGTTTTGAAATACTAAAACTAAAAGGATTTGAATAGAGGACCTAGAAAACATATAGCATATTTGAAGTCAATGTTTAAATTTATATATATATATATATATATATATATATATATATATATATATATATATGAAAATAAGTAAAAACAAGAGATGGAAGGGACTTACAGATGCTTCTGTGCTCCTCTTACTCTGACTGGACATGGGTGGTCCAGGATGGGACTGTGCAAAGGGACTCGGTTTCTGCTGCCACAGATGAAACCCAGATGCTCCCTGTGGGGAACAAGGTGGAACAAGTGCACTCTGTGATATCTTAGGAGACACAGAAGCTCCCTTTGGGATATTCTGCTCCCTCTGCTTCTGCCTCTGCTGCTTAGGGATCCTGAGGCTTTCTCCCAGTTTGGGGGAATCTGCAGGCACAAGTGATCCCTGTGAGGTCCCCGAATGCACAAGCGCACCTTTTGGGATCAGAGCCCCAGAGGGCACTGCCGCTGCCTGTGGATTCCTGGAAGGCACTGCTGCTCCCTGTAGGGTCCTGGCATGCTTAGACGCTCCCACTGGGGTCCTGTCAGGCAAAGGTTTATTGGCTTGGGGCTTCTTCTGCACCAGCTCCTTCCTCAGTAGCTCAGAGATCAGATTTCTCTTCCCTGGAACCTTCTCAGGGACAGGTGATCCCTGTGCACAACAGACAGGCTTCTGCTGCAGCATCTCCTGCTTCAGTGGTTCCAGGATCTTTAGTTTTTCCCTGTTTGCGGTCTTGTCAGGCACGGGTGCTCCCTGAAGAGAAGAAGCTTGAGGCCTCTGCCGCAGCAGCTCCCGTCTCAGAGGCTCAGGAATCTTTCGCTTTTCCCTCTTTGAGATATTGTCAGGCAGTGTTCCATGAAGAGAAGCTTGAGGCTTCAGCTGCAGTAGCTCTCGTCTCAGTGGCTCAGGGACCTCTAGTTTTTCCCTCTTTGAGGTCTTGTCAGGAATGGGTGCTCCTCGAGGAGAGAAAGCTTGAGGCCTCTGCTGCAGCAGCTCCCCTCTCAGAGGCTCAGGGATCTTTAGCTTTTGCCTTTTTGAGATATTGTTAGGCAGTGTTCCCTGAAGAGAAGCTTGAAGCTTCAGCTGCAGTAGCTCTCGTCTCAGTAGCTCAGGGACCTCTAGTTTTTCCTTCTTTGAGGTCTTGTCAGGAATGGGTGCTCCTCGAGGAGAAGAAGCTTGAGGCCTCTGCTGCAGCAGCTCCCGTCTCAGAGGCTCAGGGATCTTTGGCCTTTTTAATATGTTGTCAGGCAGTTTTCCCTGAAGAGAAGGAGCTTGAGGCTTCTGCTGCTGCAGCCGCTCCTGCCTAAGAAGCTCAGAGATATTTAGTTTTCGCCTCTCTGGGACCTTTTCTGGCATGGGTGCTCGATGTGAGGAACATGCGAGCACCTTTGGGGCAGGCACAGGTGGTCTCCGTAGAGACTGGGGCACAGGTGCTCCCCGTGGAGACCCAGTGGGCACAGGTGCTTTCTGTGGGGACTCGACAGCCACTGGTGCTTCCTGTGGCTTTTTCTGCCTCCACTTTCTCTGCTGTTCTGTGGATTTCAGAGTTGTGTCTGAGTTCAGGGCCTTCTCAGATGCATCCTTGAAGGCCAGGGATGAGGTGAGGTTCAACTTCTTAGAACTGGCATGCACAGTTGATTCCTGTTGGGACCTGGTGGGCACATGTGCTCCCTCTGCCTTGTTCTGCTTCATGGACTTCAGGGATGTGGGGCATGGAGTTTCTCCTGCCTCCACTGTTCCCCACCACAGCCCTGAGGTGAGGTCCCCATACTCAGGCTCCTCAGAGATGGGATGTGAAACCTCCATTATTGCCCACCACTCCCCTGCAGCAAGGGCCATGGTGAGCTCGTCTGAGAGTTCAGGACATAAGGACTGCTCTGCACTCTCAGGACAACCGATGGGAAAGGTTGACATACTCATATTGATTTGGATTTGATGATGATCTAAAGAACTGAACAATACTGCCTTTGTGCAATCTCTATATGTAAAACACTGTGAAAGACAGAGAAATGGAAGAGATGAGTTGAGTAAACACATACAAACCTGGAAACTGTTTGTCTTAGTTATCAAAATACTCGAAAAAAGAAATGTTCTACAGTGTATGCCCATGGCTGTCAATCAGAAGAGACAAGGGAGTCCAGTCAAAGAGCCTCCTTAAAATCTTTTCAAAATGAACAATTAAGCTGAAAAAGTTCAGCTATATATATATATATATATATATATATTTTTTTTTTTTAAATCAATTTAACTACTAATGTGGATAACTAAGATGCTAAGATCATATTAAAGGAGTGGTGGAGTTCCAAAGACAAGATAACGTCTATGGAGCTCTCCATTTATGAATATTATAATGGTCATAGACTGTATTTGTTGATTTAATGTGTTTTGTTGATTGAGATAATAATGTGTCATTAAATATCAAGAATATAGGAGGATATCATCTGTGTATGGGAGCATATCAACAAATAGCTAACGTTAGTATATTAAAAACATTAAAAACCCAATTTACATATTAGCCTCCCCAAAATGTTCCACACAAATTACCACTGTATAGCATGCCTATTTATGTATCTGCATCGAGTCAATAACATTCTATTGTTTAAGTAGATTCTAATCTGAGTAATACAAATATAAAAATTCAAATCTCCAAACCTTGAATGAAAAGCATACTTACGATCATTCGCCGACTCGCTACAAAAGGCAAGATTCCTCTGCACTCAGTTATACAGATCCCTATGACGTCACAATGGTGACGTCATAGGCTCAATTAACTCAAGTGTTTGTGAGTGACGTCAAATCTAGGCTGTTTAGATTCAAACTGGACATGCAATACAAATACAAAGAGTGACTAATAATTTGTATTCCATTGTTCTTAAACATATCTGTTTTACCCTTGTAGTGAAGTTTATGACCATTTTTTTCTTGTGCATGGTAGCTATGCTGAATAATTCTCAAAATTAACAGCTTCTTATTCTTTATATATATAGGGGAGCACGGGGCACAACCTAACGCGGGGCTAGTTGTAACACGCTTGTTTTAAATACTTCCGCACATGCTTGGATGACGAAACTTTGTGTATTTACTAGTTGCCATATCAACACTATATAGAAAAAAAAATTCCGCCAAAATTATTATTTTTTTGGAAGATATCCATAGACATTTATTAAACCATAGCAAAAGTAAATTTCTTACTTAAGTTAATTTTTCATCTCTATTTTTGGTGTTTATTTAAAATAAGACAAATCTGATATTATTTTAATCTCCAAGATGTTATTTAACAGTTGAGATAGTTATTTAATGCTTCGCTAACTAGCAGAAGACACTAGCAGGGTTTAAATCCCAGTTGTGCAGGCGGGGGCATGTTGTAACACTGCGTTACAATGTGCCCCTATTAGAAATATGCTATTATATTCTATACTTTTATTAATTTTATTGGGAAAACGTGAGAAAAAGGTGAATAAAGACTGAGAGTCAATGTTCAGAAATTACTAATTATTCATTTGTTTTGAACTATGTTGTATAGCTTTGTTTTCATGTGTTCGTAGTCAAAACTCAAAAATTTGTTTATAATATTTAATTATTAAAAATTGCCATTATTTTATATGAAAAAGTTTTTTAATTGTATTTTATTTAGAAAATATTTTAGTTTGTTTTGTATATATTTTTTATTAGATCAGATAACATTTTAAGCTGTCATATGTTATGTTACAATGCGCCCCACACATGTTACAATGTACCCCACCTATGGGGCATGTTGTCACATTTCACTTCCATTCTTTCGGGGTATGTCAAGAAAAAAAGTATATACTGTATTAATAAAACAAAACCACATAATTGTACTAGACATGTGGGAAATTAATGTGGGAAAAAATAAATACTCTGAACCATAAGTACTAGATTTACACAAACTGAGAAAGTCAAAAAGCGTTAGGTTGTGCCCCGCTCTATATCTATGTTTTTTTTTGATAAGTTGCATAATTATTATCTCTATCAGTTTTCTTGTGTATTTCTGTGGTTTTCATGTGTTTATGCTTTAAGAGATTATTTTCAGATTTATATTCGATTTATGATTATTTTATTATCATTACTGTTTTCATCTAAATGCTTGTTGCAAATATTGTGGGTTGTATAATACGCGTTGCTTCAAATTAATACAAAATATTATTGTAGCTGGAGAAGGATGTGTGTGATTGGTTATACGTGCATGCTCGCGCGTCTTTACGTATATTTGGGGAGTTCTACGCGATACACTTCATTCTCGATAAGCAACGGTGAAGGGGCATCGCTTGACCGTGTAGCCTATTCATATTAATATCGTCTTTTACAGGTATAAAATAAAATGCACGCCATCATTGTAGACTTCTTCACATTAATTGTTTTCTGATGTATATGAGCGTGTTATGTCTGTAAACTCTATTTAGTGTTAACGATCGGTGCCGCCGTTAGTGTAAATTACTCTGGTGATGCGGAGATAAAATACAGATTATGTAGTGGTATTGTATGTGTTTCATGTTATCCTTTATTCATTAATTCTTTGTTAGGATTTTATTTCGTGCTGATTCACTGATAATGTGAGTATATGACGTCATGTAGTCGAGTGAACTTGGATGTAGGCTACATGGCATGAATGAAATTTTAGTGTTTACATTACCAGTAATGTAAAGCTGTGTTGAAAAGTATGAGGCTGCACTTGTTAATGTATATAATTAATTTTCATTAATTAATCGTTTCATAATAGCCTAGCAGATAATACCGTGCAGGGGTTTGTGGAGTTCATTCAATTCCAGCTATAACTTTTTTATACATTTGTACATGTAATAACACTCGCAGCGGTCATGAAGCGGATATATTCTGTCTGTGAGTAGAAAGTAGAATCATTCAGTCGCAAGGTTTGTTTACTTGAGTGTCGGATGAAAATATAGCTCTAGTCTTACAGAAACACTTTGTATTGACTGCATGGAGCACTTTACTGTTTTTAAACACTTATCAGAGACCCTTGAAAATGCATTCATAATGCAATAGAGTGAATGACAAATGTACAGGTAAAATGTGAAGGTTTTATCTGTAAAATGCCCATTATCACTGCTGTGTTTGTTTTATTTTAAAAGAAAAACAAGCTGTGGGTCGTATTTATGTTATTTATATTAACATATCCTATATAATCTCCATCTGAAATTGACCCGTTTTAAATCTAAGCCTATAAGTTATGTACATAATGACATATATTTATATCAAACATTGTTTTTTAAAGAGATGAACCATACTTGAAGAATTATTAAAGCTAGGTTCGTGTATTATTTTTTTTGTATTAACAGACGTAAATGGGCCTGAAACGCTTGATTTGCAACTTGATTTGTCAGGAAGACACTAGAAAAGGTTATTCTAAAAGGCTTTGCCATGATTTTTTCCCCATCTCTTCAGTGAGTGTGCACACCTAGCAGAGAAGAGAGAACACACTTTTTGAATGTATGATAGATAATAGCACATCACATTTGGGAGCACAGAAAGATTCAGTTAAGCACATTTCTGTTGCACTGTTCATACTGAATGCATTTTAATGGTGTCAAATGACTTGGCAGTGCATACCCTTTTTGCCAAATTAAAATGGTCTGTTTTACTACAGTGGCTTGTTTGGTTCTTTTTGCAGTTAGATTAGCAATGAAGGTAGCTAATTGTAAACCTACTACTCTAAAGTACAAACAATAACAAATTATTGTCATGGGGCTTGAAAATCAGTTTAAAACCATGTAGTCTCACATCCCTTCATTCATCAAAGTGAATCCTAGATTTTACAATATTTTTAATCAAAATTTGACCAATTTTTATATCCAAGCGTGTTGACCCATATTGGGATGCAAGAAAATAAAAGCAGGGGGTTGCACCCAAACAAAGATAAGTACTTTAGAATGAACAGATTCATACAAAATAATATCTTTCTAATATCTATGTATACTTTCATTCGCTTGTCACACCACAGGTTCATCTGGAATTAATTAGTGAAGACAAAATGCTAATAAAAACATCTGTTTGTGACCAGTTACAGGACCCCAGACACAGGTGTTAACATGCCTAAGTGTGCAGCTTATTTTGAACATTTAATCCGCTCAGAGACAGGAGATGAAAATGATCTATTTTGGCTTGAAGTGCACATTTATATAACATTAGTGTTAATTAATGTGTGTTGTCCTGGATATATAAACAACAGCACAGTTTATATTTGATTTTTTTATTATGCATTCCAATCAAAACGTACCAACACAATGTAACATATTTCTATTAAATATTTAAAACGTTACAAAAATGTATGTATATGCTACATAAATTGCACAGTTTCTTCAAGCTGCCTGGTTCCAACTGCTGGTCCTTGACTTTGATTGCCAAGCGCTGCATTTTTTGTGGAGGTGCCTGGTCCACACCTGCATTGTCCTGTTGAAGGAACAGACATATCATGTCACGCTGCAGATTTAATGAGTGATTCTTAGAGAAAATCTTAATACATGTCCCTTCTACAATTTCAATATGAGGGTTCTATAAACTGAAAAGAATATGATACTAGTCATATATTAAATGATTAAAGTGTTTACATTTTTAAATCTGAAAAAAAAAGGAGGGAACTTACCAATGCTCTCTTCCGGTTCAGCTGGGACCTGGGCTGAAGGCTGCTCTGGTCCAGGTGTGAAGTGCTTATCTTATTCTGGCTCCTCAGTTTAGGATTCAGCTGCACCTTCTTGTCAGTTTCCACACACATTTTATTTCGGGGAGGTGGCTGACACACACCTACATTGTCCTGTTGAAGAAACAAACATAATCATTAATGAGTGCTTGTTAGACTTAATCTAAACACATATCTTTCTATAGTTTTGAAATACTAAAACTAAAAGGATTTGAATAGAGGACCTAGAAAACATATAGCATATTTGAAGTCAATGTTTAAATTTATATATATATATATATATATATATATATATATATATATATATATATATATGAAAATAAGTAAAAACAAGAGATGGAAGGGACTTACAGATGCTTCTGTGCTCCTCTTACTCTGACTGGACATGGGTGGTCCAGGATGGGACTGTGCAAAGGGACTCGGTTTCTGCTGCCACAGATGAAACCCAGATGCTCCCTGTGGGGAACAAGGTGGAACAAGTGCACTCTGTGATATCTTAGGAGACACAGAAGCTCCCTTTGGGATATTCTGCTCCCTCTGCTTCTGCCTCTGCTGCTTAGGGATCCTGAGGCTTTCTCCCAGTTTGGGGGAATCTGCAGGCACAAGTGATCCCTGTGAGGTCCCCGAATGCACAAGCGCACCTTTTGGGATCAGAGCCCCAGAGGGCACTGCCGCTGCCTGTGGATTCCTGGAAGGCACTGCTGCTCCCTGTAGGGTCCTGGCATGCTTAGACGCTCCCACTGGGGTCCTGTCAGGCAAAGGTTTATTGGCTTGGGGCTTCTTCTGCACCAGCTCCTTCCTCAGTAGCTCAGAGATCAGATTTCTCTTCCCTGGAACCTTCTCAGGGACAGGTGATCCCTGTGCACAACAGACAGGCTTCTGCTGCAGCATCTCCTGCTTCAGTGGTTCCAGGATCTTTAGTTTTTCCCTGTTTGCGGTCTTGTCAGGCACGGGTGCTCCCTGAAGAGAAGAAGCTTGAGGCCTCTGCCGCAGCAGCTCCCGTCTCAGAGGCTCAGGAATCTTTCGCTTTTCCCTCTTTGAGATATTGTCAGGCAGTGTTCCATGAAGAGAAGCTTGAGGCTTCAGCTGCAGTAGCTCTCGTCTCAGTGGCTCAGGGACCTCTAGTTTTTCCCTCTTTGAGGTCTTGTCAGGAATGGGTGCTCCTCGAGGAGAGAAAGCTTGAGGCCTCTGCTGCAGCAGCTCCCCTCTCAGAGGCTCAGGGATCTTTAGCTTTTGCCTTTTTGAGATATTGTTAGGCAGTGTTCCCTGAAGAGAAGCTTGAAGCTTCAGCTGCAGTAGCTCTCGTCTCAGTAGCTCAGGGACCTCTAGTTTTTCCTTCTTTGAGGTCTTGTCAGGAATGGGTGCTCCTCGAGGAGAAGAAGCTTGAGGCCTCTGCTGCAGCAGCTCCCGTCTCAGAGGCTCAGGGATCTTTGGCCTTTTTAATATGTTGTCAGGCAGTTTTCCCTGAAGAGAAGGAGCTTGAGGCTTCTGCTGCTGCAGCCGCTCCTGCCTAAGAAGCTCAGAGATATTTAGTTTTCGCCTCTCTGGGACCTTTTCTGGCATGGGTGCTCGATGTGAGGAACATGCGAGCACCTTTGGGGCAGGCACAGGTGGTCTCCGTAGAGACTGGGGCACAGGTGCTCCCCGTGGAGACCCAGTGGGCACAGGTGCTTTCTGTGGGGACTCGACAGCCACTGGTGCTTCCTGTGGCTTTTTCTGCCTCCACTTTCTCTGCTGTTCTGTGGATTTCAGAGTTGTATCTGAGTTCAGGGCCTTCTCAGATGCATCCTTGAAGGCCAGGGATGAGGTGAGGTTCAACTTCTTAGAACTGGCATGCACAGTTGATTCCTGTTGGGACCTGGTGGGCACATGTGCTCCCTCTGCCTTGTTCTGCTTCATGGACTTCAGGGATGTGGGGCATGGAGTTTCTCCTGCCTCCACTGTTCCCCACCACAGCCCTGAGGTGAGGTCCCCATACTCAGGCTCCTCAGAGATGGGATGTGAAACCTCCATTATTGCCCACCACTCCCCTGCAGCAAGGGCCATGGTGAGCTCGTCTGAGAGTTCAGGACATAAGGACTGCTCTGCACTCTCAGGACAACCGATGGGAAAGGTTGACATACTCATATTGATTTGGATTTGATGATGATCTAAAGAACTGAACAATACTGCCTTTGTGCAATCTCTATATGTAAAACACTGTGAAAGACAGAGAAATGGAAGAGATGAGTTGAGTAAACACATACAAACCTGGAAACTGTTTGTCTTAGTTATCAAAATACTCGAAAAAAGAAATGTTCTACAGTGTATGCCCATGGCTGTCAATCAGAAGAGACAAGGGAGTCCAGTCAAAGAGCCTCCTTAAAATCTTTTCAAAATGAACAATTAAGCTGAAAAAGTTCAGCTATATATATATATATATATATATATATATATATATATATTTTTTTTAAATCAATTTAACTACTAATGTGGATTGCTAAGATGCTAAGATCATATTAAAGGAGTGGTGGAGTTCCAAAGACAAGATAACGTCTATGGAGCTCTCCATTTATGAATATTATAATGGTCATAGACTGTATTTGTTGATTTAATGTGTTTTGTTGATTGAGATAATAATGTGTCATTAAATATCAAGAATATAGGAGGATATCATCTGTGTATGGGAGCATATCAACAAATAGCTAACGTTAGTATATTAAAAACATTAAAAACCCAATTTACATATTAGCCTCCCCAAAATGTTCCACACAAATTACCACTGTATAGCATGCCTATTTATGTATCTGCATCGAGTCAATAACATTCTATTGTTTAAGTAGATTCTAATCTGAGTAATACAAATATAAAAATTCAAATCTCCAAACCTTGAATGAAAAGCATACTTACGATCATTCGCCGACTCGCTACAAAAGGCAAGATTCCTCTGCACTCAGTTATACAGACCCCTATGACGTCACAATGGTGACGTCATAGGCTCAATTAACTCAAGTGTTTGTGAGTGACGTCAAATCTAGGCTGTTTAGATTCAAACTGGACATGCAATACAAATACAAAGAGTGACTAATAATTTGTATTCCATTGTTCTTAAACATATCTGTTTTACCCTTGTAGTGAAGTTTATGACCATTTTTTTCTTGTGCATGGTAGCTATGCTGAATAATTCTCAAAATTAACAGCTTCTTATTCTTTATATATATAGGGGAGCACGGGGCACAACCTAACGCGGGGCTAGTTGTAACACGCTTGTTTTAAATACTTCCGCACATGCTTGGATGACGAAACTTTGTGTATTTACTAGTTGCCATATCAACACTATATAGAAAAAAAAATTCCGCCAAAATTATTATTTTTTTGGAAGATATCCATAGACATTTATTAAACCATAGCAAAAGTAAATTTCTTACTTAAGTTAATTTTTCATCTCTATTTTTGGTGTTTATTTAAAATAAGACAAATCTGATATTATTTTAATCTCCAAGATGTTATTTAACAGTTGAGATAGTTATTTAATGCTTCGCTAACTAGCAGAAGACACTAGCAGGGTTTAAATCCCAGTTGTGCAGGCGGGGGCATGTTGTAACACTGCGTTACAATGTGCCCCTATTAGAAATATGCTATTATATTCTATACTTTTATTAATTTTATTGGGAAAACGTGAGAAAAAGGTGAATAAAGACTGAGAGTCAATGTTCAGAAATTACTAATTATTCATTTGTTTTGAACTATGTTGTATAGCTTTGTTTTCATGTGTTCGTAGTCAAAACTCAAAAATTTGTTTATAATATTTAATTATTAAAAATTGCCATTATTTTATATGAAAAAGTTTTTTAATTGTATTTTATTTAGAAAATATTTTAGTTTGTTTTGTATATATTTTTTATTAGATCAGATAACATTTTAAGCTGTCATATGTTATGTTACAATGCGCCCCACACATGTTACAATGTACCCCACCTATGGGGCATGTTGTCACATTTCACTTCCATTCTTTCGGGGTATGTCAAGAAAAAAAGTATATACTGTATTAATAAAACAAAACCACATAATTGTACTAGACATGTGGGAAATTAATGTGGGAAAAAATAAATACTCTGAACCATAAGTACTAGATTTACACAAACTGAGAAAGTCAAAAAGCGTTAGGTTGTGCCCCGCTCTATATCTATGTTTTTTTTTGATAAGTTGCATAATTATTATCTCTATCAGTTTTCTTGTGTATTTCTGTGGTTTTCATGTGTTTATGCTTTAAGAGATTATTTTCAGATTTATATTCGATTTATGATTATTTTATTATCATTACTGTTTTCATCTAAATGCTTGTTGCAAATATTGTGGGTTGTATAATACGCGTTGCTTCAAATTAATACAAAATATTATTGTAGCTGGAGAAGGATGTGTGTGATTGGTTATACGTGCATGCTCGCGCGTCTTTACGTATATTTGGGGAGTTCTACGCGATACACTTCATTCTCGATAAGCAACGGTGAAGGGGCATCGCTTGACCGTGTAGCCTATTCATATTAATATCGTCTTTTACAGGTATAAAATAAAATGCACGCCATCATTGTAGACTTCTTCACATTAATTGTTTTCTGATGTATATGAGCGTGTTATGTCTGTAAACTCTATTTAGTGTTAACGATCGGTGCCGCCGTTAGTGTAAATTACTCTGGTGATGCGGAGATAAAATACAGATTATGTAGTGGTATTGTATGTGTTTCATGTTATCCTTTATTCATTAATTCTTTGTTAGGATTTTATTTCGTGCTGATTCACTGATAATGTGAGTATATGACGTCATGTAGTCGAGTGAACTTGGATGTAGGCTACATGGCATGAATGAAATTTTAGTGTTTACATTACCAGTAATGTAAAGCTGTGTTGAAAAGTATGAGGCTGCACTTGTTAATGTATATAATTTATTTTCATTAATTAATCGTTTCATAATAGCCTAGCAGATAATACCGTGCAGGGGTTTGTGGAGTTCATTCAATTCCAGCTATAACTTTTTTATACATTTGTACATGTAATAACACTCGCAGCGGTCATGAAGCGGATATATTCTGTCTGTGAGTAGAAAGTAGAATCATTCAGTCGCAAGGTTTGTTTACTTGAGTGTCGGATGAAAATATAGCTCTAGTCTTACAGAAACACTTTGTATTGACTGCATGGAGCACTTTACTGTTTTTAAACACTTATCAGAGACCCTTGAAAATGCATTCATAATGCAATAGAGTGAATGACAAATGTACAGGTAAAATGTGAAGGTTTTATCTGTAAAATGCCCATTATCACTGCTGTGTTTGTTTTATTTTAAAAGAAAAACAAGCTGTGGGTCGTATTTATGTTATTTATATTAACATATCCTATATAATCTCCATCTGAAATTGACCCGTTTTAAATCTAAGCCTATAAGTTATGTACATAATGACATATATTTATATCAAACATTGTTTTTTAAAGAGATGAACCATACTTGAAGAATTATTAAAGCTAGGTTCGTGTATTATTTTTTTTGTATTAACAGACGTAAATGGGCCTGAAACGCTTGATTTGCAACTTGATTTGTCAGGAAGACACTAGAAAAGGTTATTCTAAAAGGCTTTGCCATGATTTTTTCCCCATCTCTTCAGTGAGTGTGCACACCTAGCAGAGAAGAGAGAACACACTTTTTGAATGTATGATAGATAATAGCACATCACATTTGGGAGCACAGAAAGATTCAGTTAAGCACATTTCTGTTGCACTGTTCATACTGAATGCATTTTAATGGTGTCAAATGACTTGGCAGTGCATACCCTTTTTGCCAAATTAAAATGGTCTGTTTTACTACAGTGGCTTGTTTGGTTCTTTTTGCAGTTAGATTAGCAATGAAGGTAGCTAATTGTAAACCTACTACTCTAAAGTACAAACAATAACAAATTATTGTCATGGGGCTTGAAAATCAGTTTAAAACCATGTAGTCTCACATCCCTTCATTCATCAAAGTGAATCCTAGATTTTACAATATTTTTAATCAAAATTTGACCAATTTTTATATCCAAGCGTGTTGACCCATATTGGGATGCAAGAAAATAAAAGCAGGGGGTTGCACCCAAACAAAGATAAGTACTTTAGAATGAACAGATTCATACAAAATAATATCTTTCTAATATCTATGTATACTTTCATTCGCTTGTCACACCACAGGTTCATCTGGAATTAATTAGTGAAGACAAAATGCTAATAAAAACATCTGTTTGTGACCAGTTACAGGACCCCAGACACAGGTGTTAACATGCCTAAGTGTGCAGCTTATTTTGAACATTTAATCCGCTCAGAGACAGGAGATGAAAATGATCTATTTTGGCTTGAAGTGCACATTTATATAACATTAGTGTTAATTAATGTGTGTTGTCCTGGATATATAAACAACAGCACAGTTTATATTTGATTTTTTTATTATGCATTCCAATCAAAACGTACCAACACAATGTAACATATTTCTATTAAATATTTAAAACGTTACAAAAATGTATGTATATGCTACATAAATTGCACAGTTTCTTCAAGCTGCCTGGTTCCAACTGCTGGTCCTTGACTTTGATTGCCAAGCGCTGCATTTTTTGTGGAGGTGCCTGGTCCACACCTGCATTGTCCTGTTGAAGGAACAGACATATCATGTCACGCTGCAGATTTAATGAGTGATTCTTAGAGAAAATCTTAATACATGTCCCTTCTACAATTTCAATATGAGGGTTCTATAAACTGAAAAGAATATGATACTAGTCATATATTAAATGATTAAAGTGTTTACATTTTTAAATCTGAAAAAAAAAGGAGGGAACTTACCAATGCTCTCTTCCGGTTCAGCTGGGACCTGGGCTGAAGGCTGCTCTGGTCCAGGTGTGAAGTGCTTATCTTATTCTGGCTCCTCAGTTTAGGATTCAGCTGCACCTTCTTGTCAGTTTCCACACACATTTTATTTCGGGGAGGTGGCTGACACACACCTACATTGTCCTGTTGAAGAAACAAACATAATCATTAATGAGTGCTTGTTAGACTTAATCTAAACACATATCTTTCTATAGTTTTGAAATACTAAAACTAAAAGGATTTGAATAGAGGACCTAGAAAACATATAGCATATTTGAAGTCAATGTTTAAATTATATATATATATATATATATATATATATATATATATATATATATATATATATATATATATATATATATATGAAAATAAGTAAAAACAAGAGATGGAAGGGACTTACAGATGCTTCTGTGCTCCTCTTACTCTGACTGGACATGGGTGGTCCAGGATGGGACTGTGCAAAGGGACTCGGTTTCTGCTGCCACAGATGAAACCCAGATGCTCCCTGTGGGGAACAAGGTGGAACAAGTGCACTCTGTGATATCTTAGGAGACACAGAAGCTCCCTTTGGGATATTCTGCTCCCTCTGCTTCTGCCTCTGCTGCTTAGGGATCCTGAGGCTTTCTCCCAGTTTGGGGGAATCTGCAGGCACAAGTGATCCCTGTGAGGTCCCCGAATGCACAAGCGCACCTTTTGGGATCAGAGCCCCAGAGGGCACTGCCGCTGCCTGTGGATTCCTGGAAGGCACTGCTGCTCCCTGTAGGGTCCTGGCATGCTTAGACGCTCCCACTGGGGTCCTGTCAGGCAAAGGTTTATTGGCTTGGGGCTTCTTCTGCACCAGCTCCTTCCTCAGTAGCTCAGAGATCAGATTTCTCTTCCCTGGAACCTTCTCAGGGACAGGTGATCCCTGTGCACAACAGACAGGCTTCTGCTGCAGCATCTCCTGCTTCAGTGGTTCCAGGATCTTTAGTTTTTCCCTGTTTGCGGTCTTGTCAGGCACGGGTGCTCCCTGAAGAGAAGAAGCTTGAGGCCTCTGCCGCAGCAGCTCCCGTCTCAGAGGCTCAGGAATCTTTCGCTTTTCCCTCTTTGAGATATTGTCAGGCAGTGTTCCATGAAGAGAAGCTTGAGGCTTCAGCTGCAGTAGCTCTCGTCTCAGTGGCTCAGGGACCTCTAGTTTTTCCCTCTTTGAGGTCTTGTCAGGAATGGGTGCTCCTCGAAGAGAGAAAGCTTGAGGCCTCTGCTGCAGCAGCTCCCCTCTCAGAGGCTCAGGGATCTTTAGCTTTTGCCTTTTTGAGATATTGTTAGGCAGTGTTCCCTGAAGAGAAGCTTGAAGCTTCAGCTGCAGTAGCTCTCGTCTCAGTAGCTCAGGGACCTCTAGTTTTTCCTTCTTTGAGGTCTTGTCAGGAATGGGTGCTCCTCGAGGAGAAGAAGCTTGAGGCCTCTGCTGCAGCAGCTCCCGTCTCAGAGGCTCAGGGATCTTTGGCCTTTTTAATATGTTGTCAGGCAGTTTTCCCTGAAGAGAAGGAGCTTGAGGCTTCTGCTGCTGCAGCCGCTCCTGCCTAAGAAGCTCAGAGATATTTAGTTTTCGCCTCTCTGGGACCTTTTCTGGCATGGGTGCTCGATGTGAGGAACATGCGAGCACCTTTGGGGCAGGCACAGGTGGTCTCCGTAGAGACTGGGGCACAGGTGCTCCCCGTGGAGACCCAGTGGGAACAGGTGCTTTCTGTGGGGACTCGACAGCCACTGGTGCTTCCTGTGGCTTTTTCTGCCTCCACTTTCTCTGCTGTTCTGTGGATTTCAGAGTTGTATCTGAGTTCAGGGCCTTCTCAGATGCATCCTTGAAGGCCAGGGATGAGGTGAGGTTCAACTTCTTAGAACTGGCATGCACAGTTGATTCCTGTTGGGACCTGGTGGGC
The DNA here is from genome assembly GCF_965113295.1 of Leuciscus leuciscus. Taxonomy (NCBI): domain Eukaryota; kingdom Metazoa; phylum Chordata; class Actinopteri; order Cypriniformes; family Leuciscidae; genus Leuciscus; species Leuciscus leuciscus. The sequence goes on from NC_138741.1 coordinate 14,788,513, forward strand.
ACATGTGCTCCCTCTGCCTTGTTCTGCTTCATGGACTTCAGGGATGTGGGGCATGGAGTTTCTCCTGCCTCCACTGTTCCCCACCACAGCCCTGAGGTGAGGTCCCCATACTCAGGCTCCTCAGAGATGGGATGTGAAACCTCCATTATTGCCCACCACTCCCCTGCAGCAAGGGCCATGGTGAGCTCGTCTGAGAGTTCAGGACATAAGGACTGCTCTGCACTCTCAGGACAACCGATGGGAAAGGTTGACATACTCATATTGATTTGGATTTGATGATGATCTAAAGAACTGAACAATACTGCCTTTGTGCAATCTCTATATGTAAAACACTGTGAAAGACAGAGAAATGGAAGAGATGAGTTGAGTAAACACATACAAACCTGGAAACTGTTTGTCTTAGTTATCAAAATACTCGAAAAAAGAAATGTTCTACAGTGTATGCCCATGGCTGTCAATCAGAAGAGACAAGGGAGTCCAGTCAAAGAGCCTCCTTAAAATCTTTTCAAAATGAACAATTAAGCTGAAAAAGTTCAGCTATATATATATATATATATATATATATTTTATTTTTTATTTTTTTTTTTTTAAATCAATTTAACTACTAATGTGGATAACTAAGATGCTAAGATCATATTAAAGGAGTGGTGGAGTTCCAAAGACAAGATAACGTCTATGGAGCTCTCCATTTATGAATATTATAATGGTCATAGACTGTATTTGTTGATTTAATGTGTTTTGTTGATTGAGATAATAATGTGTCATTAAATATCAAGAATATAGGAGGATATCATCTGTGTATGGGAGCATATCAACAAATAGCTAACGTTAGTATATTAAAAACATTAAAAACCCAATTTACATATTAGCCTCCCCAAAATGTTCCACACAAATTACCACTGTATAGCATGCCTATTTATGTATCTGCATCGAGTCAATAACATTCTATTGTTTAAGTAGATTCTAATCTGAGTAATACAAATATAAAAATTCAAATCTCCAAACCTTGAATGAAAAGCATACTTACGATCATTCGCCGACTCGCTACAAAAGGCAAGATTCCTCTGCACTCAGTTATACAGACCCCTATGACGTCACAATGGTGACGTCATAGGCTCAATTAACTCAAGTGTTTGTGAGTGACGTCAAATCTAGGCTGTTTAGATTCAAACTGGACATGCAATACAAATACAAAGAGTGACTAATAATTTGTATTCCATTGTTCTTAAACATATCTGTTTTACCCTTGTAGTGAAGTTTATGACCATTTTTTTCTTGTGCATGGTAGCTATGCTGAATAATTCTCAAAATTAACAGCTTCTTATTCTTTATATATATAGGGGAGCACGGGGCACAACCTAACGCGGGGCTAGTTGTAACACGCTTGTTTTAAATACTTCCGCACATGCTTGGATGACGAAACTTTGTGTATTTACTAGTTGCCATATCAACACTATATAGAAAAAAAAATTCCGCCAAAATTATTATTTTTTTGGAAGATATCCATAGACATTTATTAAACCATAGCAAAAGTAAATTTCTTACTTAAGTTAATTTTTCATCTCTATTTTTGGTGTTTATTTAAAATAAGACAAATCTGATATTATTTTAATCTCCAAGATGTTATTTAACAGTTGAGATAGTTATTTAATGCTTCGCTAACTAGCAGAAGACACTAGCAGGGTTTAAATCCCAGTTGTGCAGGCGGGGGCATGTTGTAACACTGCGTTACAATGTGCCCCTATTAGAAATATGCTATTATATTCTATACTTTTATTAATTTTATTGGGAAAACGTGAGAAAAAGGTGAATAAAGACTGAGAGTCAATGTTCAGAAATTACTAATTATTCATTTGTTTTGAACTATGTTGTATAGCTTTGTTTTCATGTGTTCGTAGTCAAAACTCAAAAATTTGTTTATAATATTTAATTATTAAAAATTGCCATTATTTTATATGAAAAAGTTTTTTAATTGTATTTTATTTAGAAAATATTTTAGTTTGTTTTGTATATATTTTTTATTAGATCAGATAACATTTTAAGCTGTCATATGTTATGTTACAATGCGCCCCACACATGTTACAATGTACCCCACCTATGGGGCATGTTGTCACATTTCACTTCCATTCTTTCGGGGTATGTCAAGAAAAAAAGTATATACTGTATTAATAAAACAAAACCACATAATTGTACTAGACATGTGGGAAATTAATGTGGGAAAAAATAAATACTCTGAACCATAAGTACTAGATTTACACAAACTGAGAAAGTCAAAAAGCGTTAGGTTGTGCCCCGCTCTATATATATGGTTTTTTTTGATAAGTTGCATAATTATTATCTCTATCAGTTTTCTTGTGTATTTCTGTGGTTTTCATGTGTTTATGCTTTAAGAGATTATTTTCAGATTTATATTCGATTTATGATTATTTTATTATCATTACTGTTTTCATCTAAATGCTTGTTGCAAATATTGTGGGTTGTATAATACGCGTTGCTTCAAATTAATACAAAATATTATTGTAGCTGGAGAAGGATGTGTGTGATTGGTTATACGTGCATGTTCGCGCGTCTTTACGTATATTTGGGGAGTTCTACGCGATACACTTCATTCTCGATAAGCAACGGTGAAGGGGCATCGCTTGACCGTGTAGCCTATTCATATTAATATCGTCTTTTACAGGTATAAAATAAAATTCACGCCATCATTGTAGACTTCTTCACATTAATTGTTTTCTGATGTATATGAGCGTGTTATGTCTGTAAACTCTATTTAGTGTTAACGATCGGTGCCGCCGTTAGTGTAAATTACTCTGGTGATGCGGAGATAAAATACAGATTATGTAGTGGTATTGTATGTGTTTCATGTTATCCTTTATTCATTAATTCTTTGTTAGGATTTTATTTCGTGCTGATTCACTGATAATGTGAGTATATGACGTCATGTAGTCGAGTGAACTTGGATGTAGGCTACATGGCATGAATGAAATTTTAGTGTTTACATTACCAGTAATGTAAAGCTGTGTTGAAAAGTATGAGGCTGCACTTGTTAATGTATATAATTTATTTTCATTAATTAATCGTTTCATAATAGCCTAGCAGATAATACCGTGCAGGGGTTTGTGGAGTTCATTCAATTCCAGCTATAACTTTTTTATACATTTGTACATGTAATAACACTCGCAGCGGTCATGAAGCGGATATATTCTGTCTGTGAGTAGAAAGTAGAATCATTCAGTCGCAAGGTTTGTTTACTTGAGTGTCGGATGAAAATATAGCTCTAGTCTTACAGAAACACTTTGTATTGACTGCATGGAGCACTTTACTGTTTTTAAACACTTATCAGAGACCCTTGAAATGTGAATGACAAATGTACAGGTAAAATGTGAAGGTTTTATCTGTAAAATGCCCATTATCACTGCTGTGTTTGTTTTATTTTAAAAGAAAAACAAGCTGTGGGTCGTATTTATGTTATTTATATTAACATATCCTATATAATCTCCATCTGAAATTGACCCGTTTTAAATCTAAGCCTATAAGTTATGTACATAATGACATATATTTATATCAAACATTGTTTTTTAAAGAGATGAACCATACTTGAAGAATTATTAAAGCTAGGTTCGTGTATTATTATAATTTTTTTTGTATTAACAGACGTAAATGAGCCTGAAACGCTTGATTTGCAACTTGATTTGTCAGGAAGACACTAGAAAAGGTTATTCTAAAAGGCTTTGCCATGATTTTTTCCCCATCTCTTCAGTGAGTGTGCACACCTAGCAGAAAAGAGAGAACACACTTTTTGAATGTATGATAGATAATAGCACATCACATTTGGGAGCACAGAAAGATTCAGTTAAGCACATTTCTGTTGCACTGTTCATACTGAATGCATTTTAATGGTGTCAAATGACTTGGCAGTGCATACCCTTTTTGCCAAATTAAAATGGTCTGTTTTACTACAGTGGCTTGTTTGGTTCTTTTTGCAGTTAGATTAGCAATGAAGGTAGCTAATTGTAAACCTACTACTCTAAAGTACAAACAATAACAAATTATTGTCATGGGGCTTGAAAATCAGTTTAAAACCATGTAGTCTCACATCCCTTCATTCATCAAAGTGAATCCTAGATTTTACAATATTTTTAATCAAAATTTGACCAATTTTTATATCCAAGCGTGTTGACCCATATTGGGATGCAAGAAAATAAAAGCAGGGGGTTGCACCCAAACAAAGATAAGTACTTTAGAATGAACAGATTCATACAAAATAATATCTTTCTAATATCTATGTATACTTTCATTCGCTTGTCACACCACAGGTTCATCTGGAATTAATTAGTGAAGACAAAATGCTAATAAAAACATCTGTTTGTGACCAGTTACAGGACCCCAGACACAGGTGTTAACATGCCTAAGTGTGCAGCTTATTTTGAACATTTAATCCGCTCAGAGACAGGAGATGAAAATGATCTATTTTGGCTTGAAGTGCACATTTATATAACATTAGTGTTAATTAATGTGTGTTGTCCTGGATATATAAACAACAGCACAGTTTATATTTGATTTTTTTATTATGCATTCCAATCAAAACGTACCAACACAATGTAACATATTTCTATTAAATATTTAAAACGTTACAAAAATGTATGTATATGCTACATAAATTGCACAGTTTCTTCAAGCTGCCTGGTTCCAACTGCTGGTCCTTGACTTTGATTGCCAAGCGCTGCATTTTTTGTGGAGGTGCCTGGTCCACACCTGCATTGTCCTGTTGAAGGAACAGACATATCATGTCACGCTGCAGATTTAATGAGTGATTCTTAGAGAAAATCTTAATACATGTCCCTTCTACAATTTCAATATGAGGGTTCTATAAACTGAAAAGAATATGATACTAGTCATATATTAAATGATTAAAGTGTTTACATTTTTAAATCTGAAAAAAAAAGGAGGGAACTTACCAATGCTCTCTTCCGGTTCAGCTGGGACCTGGGCTGAAGGCTGCTCTGGTCCAGGTGTGAAGTGCTTATCTTATTCTGGCTCCTCAGTTTAGGATTCAGCTGCACCTTCTTGTCAGTTTCCACACACATTTTATTTCGGGGAGGTGGCTGACACACACCTACATTGTCCTGTTGAAGAAACAAACATAATCATTAATGAGTGCTTGTTAGACTTAATCTAAACACATATCTTTCTATAGTTTTGAAATACTAAAACTAAAAGGATTTGAATAGAGGACCTAGAAAACATATAGCATATTTGAAGTCAATGTTTAAATTTATATATATATATATATATATATATATATATATATATATATATATATGAAAATAAGTAAAAACAAGAGATGGAAGGGACTTACAGATGCTTCTGTGCTCCTCTTACTCTGACTGGACATGGGTGGTCCAGGATGGGACTGTGCAAAGGGACTCGGTTTCTGCTGCCACAGATGAAACCCAGATGCTCCCTGTGGGGAACAAGGTGGAACAAGTGCACTCTGTGATATCTTAGGAGACACAGAAGCTCCCTTTGGGATATTCTGCTCCCTCTGCTTCTGCCTCTGCTGCTTAGGGATCCTGAGGCTTTCTCCCAGTTTGGGGGAATCTGCAGGCACAAGTGATCCCTGTGAGGTCCCCGAATGCACAAGCGCACCTTTTGGGATCAGAGCCCCAGAGGGCACTGCCGCTGCCTGTGGATTCCTGGAAGGCACTGCTGCTCCCTGTAGGGTCCTGGCATGCTTAGACGCTCCCACTGGGGTCCTGTCAGGCAAAGGTTTATTGGCTTGGGGCTTCTTCTGCACCAGCTCCTTCCTCAGTAGCTCAGAGATCAGATTTCTCTTCCCTGGAACCTTCTCAGGGACAGGTGATCCCTGTGCACAACAGACAGGCTTCTGCTGCAGCATCTCCTGCTTCAGTGGTTCCAGGATCTTTAGTTTTTCCCTGTTTGCGGTCTTGTCAGGCACGGGTGCTCCCTGAAGAGAAGAAGCTTGAGGCCTCTGCCGCAGCAGCTCCCGTCTCAGAGGCTCAGGAATCTTTCGCTTTTCCCTCTTTGAGATATTGTCAGGCAGTGTTCCATGAAGAGAAGCTTGAGGCTTCAGCTGCAGTAGCTCTCGTCTCAGTGGCTCAGGGACCTCTAGTTTTTCCCTCTTTGAGGTCTTGTCAGGAATGGGTGCTCCTCGAAGAGAGAAAGCTTGAGGCCTCTGCTGCAGCAGCTCCCCTCTCAGAGGCTCAGGGATCTTTAGCTTTTGCCTTTTTGAGATATTGTTAGGCAGTGTTCCCTGAAGAGAAGCTTGAAGCTTCAGCTGCAGTAGCTCTCGTCTCAGTAGCTCAGGGACCTCTAGTTTTTCCTTCTTTGAGGTCTTGTCAGGAATGGGTGCTCCTCGAGGAGAAGAAGCTTGAGGCCTCTGCTGCAGCAGCTCCCGTCTCAGAGGCTCAGGGATCTTTGGCCTTTTTAATATGTTGTCAGGCAGTTTTCCCTGAAGAGAAGGAGCTTGAGGCTTCTGCTGCTGCAGCCGCTCCTGCCTAAGAAGCTCAGAGATATTTAGTTTTCGCCTCTCTGGGACCTTTTCTGGCATGGGTGCTCGATGTGAGGAACATGCGAGCACCTTTGGGGCAGGCACAGGTGGTCTCCGTAGAGACTGGGGCACAGGTGCTCCCCGTGGAGACCCAGTGGGCACAGGTGCTTTCTGTGGGGACTCGACAGCCACTGGTGCTTCCTGTGGCTTTTTCTGCCTCCACTTTCTCTGCTGTTCTGTGGATTTCAGAGTTGTATCTGAGTTCAGGGCCTTCTCAGATGCATTCTTGAAGGCCAGGGATGAGGTGAGGTTCAACTTCTTAGAACTGGCATGCACAGTTGATTCCTGTTGGGACCTGGTGGGCACATGTGCTCCCTCTGCCTTGTTCTGCTTCATGGACTTCAGGGATGTGGGGCATGGAGTTTCTCCTGCCTCCACTGTTCCCCACCACAGCCCTGAGGTGAGGTCCCCATACTCAGGCTCCTCAGAGATGGGATGTGAAACCTCCATTATTGCCCACCACTCCCCTGCAGCAAGGGCCATGGTGAGCTCGTCTGAGAGTTCAGGACATAAGGACTGCTCTGCACTCTCAGGACAACCGATGGGAAAGGTTGACATACTCATATTGATTTGGATTTGATGATGATCTAAAGAACTGAACAATACTGCCTTTGTGCAATCTCTATATGTAAAACACTGTGAAAGACAGAGAAATGGAAGAGATGAGTTGAGTAAACACATACAAACCTGGAAACTGTTTGTCTTAGTTATCAAAATACTCGAAAAAAGAAATGTTCTACAGTGTATGCCCATGGCTGTCAATCAGAAGAGACAAGGGAGTCCAGTCAAAGAGCCTCCTTAAAATCTTTTCAAAATGAACAATTAAGCTGAAAAAGTTCAGCTATATATATATATATATATATATATATATATTTTTTTTTATTTTTTTTTTAAATCAATTTAACTACTAATGTGGATAACTAAGATGCTAAGATCATATTAAAGGAGTGGTGGAGTTCCAAAGACAAGATAACGTCTATGGAGCTCTCCATTTATGAATATTATAATGGTCATAGACTGTATTTGTTGATTTAATGTGTTTTGTTGATTGAGATAATAATGTGTCATTAAATATCAAGAATATAGGAGGATATCATCTGTGTATGGGATCATATCAACAAATAGCTAACGTTAGTATATTAAAAACATTAAAAACCCAATTTACATATTAGCCTCCCCAAAATGTTCCACACAAATTACCACTGTATAGCATGCCTATTTATGTATCTGCATCGAGTCAATAACATTCTATTGTTTAAGTAGATTCTAATCTGAGTAATACAAATATAAAAATTCAAATCTCCAAACCTTGAATGAAAAGCATACTTACGATCATTCGCCGACTCGCTACAAAAGGCAAGATTCCTCTGCACTCAGTTATACAGACCCCTATGACGTCACAATGGTGACGTCATAGGCTCAATTAACTCAAGTGTTTGTGAGTGACGTCAAATCTAGGCTGTTTAGATTCAAACTGGACATGCAATACAAATACAAAGAGTGACTAATAATTTGTATTCCATTGTTCTTAAACATATCTGTTTTACCCTTGTAGTGAAGTTTATGACCATTTTTTTCTTGTGCATGGTAGCTATGCTGAATAATTCTCAAAATTAACAGCTTCTTATTCTTTATATATATAGGGGAGCACGGGGCACAACCTAACGCGGGGCTAGTTGTAACACGCTTGTTTTAAATACTTCCGCACATGCTTGGATGACGAAACTTTGTGTATTTACTAGTTGCCATATCAACACTATATAGAAAAAAAAATTCCGCCAAAATTATTATTTTTTTGGAAGATATCCATAGACATTTATTAAACCATAGCAAAAGTAAATTTCTTACTTAAGTTAATTTTTCATCTCTATTTTTGGTGTTTATTTAAAATAAGACAAATCTGATATTATTTTAATCTCCAAGATGTTATTTAACAGTTGAGATAGTTATTTAATGCTTCGCTAACTAGCAGAAGACACTAGCAGGGTTTAAATCCCAGTTGTGCAGGCGGGGGCATGTTGTAACACTGCGTTACAATGTGCCCCTATTAGAAATATGCTATTATATTCTATACTTTTATTAATTTTATTGGGAAAACGTGAGAAAAAGGTGAATAAAGACTGAGAGTCAATGTTCAGAAATTACTAATTATTCATTTGTTTTGAACTATGTTGTATAGCTTTGTTTTCATGTGTTCGTAGTCAAAACTCAAAAATTTGTTTATAATATTTAATTATTAAAAATTGCCATTATTTTATATGAAAAAGTTTTTTAATTGTATTTTATTTAGAAAATATTTTAGTTTGTTTTGTATATATTTTTTATTAGATCAGATAACATTTTAAGCTGTCATATGTTATGTTACAATGCGCCCCACACATGTTACAATGTACCCCACCTATGGGGCATGTTGTCACATTTCACTTCCATTCTTTCGGGGTATGTCAAGAAAAAAAGTATATACTGTATTAATAAAACAAAACCACATAATTGTACTAGACATGTGGGAAATTAATGTGGGAAAAAATAAATACTCTGAACCATAAGTACTAGATTTACACAAACTGAGAAAGTCAAAAAGCGTTAGGTTGTGCCCCGCTCTATATCTATGTTTTTTTTTGATAAGTTGCATAATTATTATCTCTATCAGTTTTCTTGTGTATTTCTGTGGTTTTCATGTGTTTATGCTTTAAGAGATTATTTTCAGATTTATATTCGATTTATGATTATTTTATTATCATTACTGTTTTCATCTAAATGCTTGTTGCAAATATTGTGGGTTGTATAATACGCGTTGCTTCAAATTAATACAAAATATTATTGTAGCTGGAGAAGGATGTGTGTGATTGGTTATACGTGCATGCTCGCGCGTCTTTACGTATATTTGGGGAGTTCTACGCGATACACTTCATTCTCGATAAGCAACGGTGAAGGGGCATCGCTTGACCGTGTAGCCTATTCATATTAATATCGTCTTTTACAGGTATAAAATAAAATGCACGCCATCATTGTAGACTTCTTCACATTAATTGTTTTCTGATGTATATGAGCGTGTTATGTCTGTAAACTCTATTTAGTGTTAACGATCGGTGCCGCCGTTAGTGTAAATTACTCTGGTGATGCGGAGATAAAATACAGATTATGTAGTGGTATTGTATGTGTTTCATGTTATCCTTTATTCATTAATTCTTTGTTAGGATTTTATTTCGTGCTGATTCACTGATAATGTGAGTATATGACGTCATGTAGTCGAGTGAACTTGGATGTAGGCTACATGGCATGAATGAAATTTTAGTGTTTACATTACCAGTAATGTAAAGCTGTGTTGAAAAGTATGAGGCTGCACTTGTTAATGTATATAATTTATTTTCATTAATTAATCGTTTCATAATAGCCTAGCAGATAATACCGTGCAGGCGTTTGTGGAGTTCATTCAATTCCAGCTATAACTTTTTTATACATTTGTACATGTAATAACACTCGCAGCGGTCATGAAGCGGATATATTCTGTCTGTGAGTAGAAAGTAGAATCATTCAGTCGCAAGGTTTGTTTACTTGAGTGTCGGATGAAAATATAGCTCTAGTCTTACAGAAACACTTTGTATTGACTGCATGGAGCACTTTACTGTTTTTAAACACTTATCAGAGACCCTTGAAAATGCATTCATAATGCAATAGAGTGAATGACAAATGTACAGGTAAAATGTGAAGGTTTTATCTGTAAAATGCCCATTATCACTGCTGTGTTTGTTTTATTTTAAAAGAAAAACAAGCTGTGGGTCGTATTTATGTTATTTATATTAACATATCCTATATAATCTCCATCTGAAATTGACCCGTTTTAAATCTAAGCCTATAAGTTATGTACATAATGACATATATTTATATCAAACATTGTTTTTTAAAGAGATGAACCATACTTGAAGAATTATTAAAGCTAGGTTCGTGTATTATTTTTTTTGTATTAACAGACGTAAATGGGCCTGAAACGCTTGATTTGCAACTAGATTTGTCAGGAAGACACTAGAAAAGGTTATTCTAAAAGGCTTTGCCATGATTTTTTCCCCATCTCTTCAGTGAGTGTGCACACCTAGCAGAGAAGAGAGAACACACTTTTTGAATGTATGATAGATAATAGCACATCACATTTGGGAGCACAGAAAGATTCAGTTAAGCACATTTCTGTTGCACTGTTCATACTGAATGCATTTTAATGGTGTCAAATGACTTGGCAGTGCATACCCTTTTTGCCAAATTAAAATGGTCTGTTTTACTACAGTGGCTTGTTTGGTTCTTTTTGCAGTTAGATTAGCAATGAAGGTAGCTAATTGTAAACCTACTACTCTAAAGTACAAACAATAACAAATTATTGTCATGGGGCTTGAAAATCAGTTTAAAACCATGTAGTCTCACATCCCTTCATTCATCAAAGTGAATCCTAGATTTTACAATATTTTTAATCAAAATTTGACCAATTTTTATATCCAAGCGTGTTGACCCATATTGGGATGCAAGAAAATAAAAGCAGGGGGTTGCACCCAAACAAAGATAAGTACTTTAGAATGAACAGATTCATACAAAATAATATCTTTCTAATATCTATGTATACTTTCATTCGCTTGTCACACCACAGGTTCATCTGGAATTAATTAGTGAAGACAAAATGCTAATAAAAACATCTGTTTGTGACCAGTTACAGGACCCCAGACACAGGTGTTAACATGCCTAAGTGTGCAGCTTATTTTGAACATTTAATCCGCTCAGAGACAGGAGATGAAAATGATCTATTTTGGCTTGAAGTGCACATTTATATAACATTAGTGTTAATTAATGTGTGTTGTCCTGGATATATAAACAACAGCACAGTTTATATTTGATTTTTTTATTATGCATTCCAATCAAAACGTACCAACACAATGTAACATATTTCTATTAAATATTTAAAACGTTACAAAAATGTATGTATATGCTACATAAATTGCACAGTTTCTTCAAGCTGCCTGGTTCCAACTGCTGGTCCTTGACTTTGATTGCCAAGCGCTGCATTTTTTGTGGAGGTGCCTGGTCCACACCTGCATTGTCCTGTTGAAGGAACAGACATATCATGTCACGCTGCAGATTTAATGAGTGATTCTTAGAGAAAATCTTAATACATGTCCCTTCTACAATTTCAATATGAGGGTTCTATAAACTGAAAAGAATATGATACTAGTCATATATTAAATGATTAAAGTGTTTACATTTTTAAATCTGAAAAAAAAAGGAGGGAACTTACCAATGCTCTCTTCCGGTTCAGCTGGGACCTGGGCTGAAGGCTGCTCTGGTCCAGGTGTGAAGTGCTTATCTTATTCTGGCTCCTCAGTTTAGGATTCAGCTGCACCTTCTTGTCAGTTTCCACACACATTTTATTTCGGGGAGGTGGCTGACACACACCTACATTGTCCTGTTGAAGAAACAAACATAATCATTAATGAGTGCTTGTTAGACTTAATCTAAACACATATCTTTCTATAGTTTTGAAATACTAAAACTAAAAGGATTTGAATAGAGGACCTAGAAAACATATAGCATATTTGAAGTCAATGTTTAAATTTATATATATATATATATATATATATATATATATATATATATATATATATATATATGAAAATAAGTAAAAACAAGAGATGGAAGGGACTTACAGATGCTTCTGTGCTCCTCTTACTCTGACTGGACATGGGTGGTCCAGGATGGGACTGTGCAAAGGGACTTGGTTTCTGCTGCCACAGATGAAACCCAGATGCTCCCTGTGGGGAACAAGGTGGAACAAGTGCACTCTGTGATATCTTAGGAGACACAGAAGCTCCCTTTGGGATATTCTGCTCCCTCTGCTTCTGCCTCTGCTGCTTAGGGATCCTGAGGCTTTCTCCCAGTTTGGGGGAATCTGCAGGCACAAGTGATCCCTGTGAGGTCCCCGAATGCACAAGCGCACCTTTTGGGATCAGAGCCCCAGAGGGCACTGCCGCTGCCTGTGGATTCCTGGAAGGCACTGCTGCTCCCTGTAGGGTCCTGGCATGCTTAGACGCTCCCACTGGGGTCCTGTCAGGCAAAGGTTTATTGGCTTGGGGCTTCTTCTGCACCAGCTCCTTCCTCAGTAGCTCAGAGATCAGATTTCTCTTCCCTGGAACCTTCTCAGGGACAGGTGATCCCTGTGCACAACAGACAGGCTTCTGCTGCAGCATCTCCTGCTTCAGTGGTTCCAGGATCTTTAGTTTTTCCCTGTTTGCGGTCTTGTCAGGCACGGGTGCTCCCTGAAGAGAAGAAGCTTGAGGCCTCTGCCGCAGCAGCTCCCGTCTCAGAGGCTCAGGAATCTTTCGCTTTTCCCTCTTTGAGATATTGTCAGGCAGTGTTCCATGAAGAGAAGCTTGAGGCTTCAGCTGCAGTAGCTCTCGTCTCAGTGGCTCAGGGACCTCTAGTTTTTCCCTCTTTGAGGTCTTGTCAGGAATGGGTGCTCCTCGAGGAGAGAAAGCTTGAGGCCTCTGCTGCAGCAGCTCCCCTCTCAGAGGCTCAGGGATCTTTAGCTTTTGCCTTTTTGAGATATTGTTAGGCAGTGTTCCCTGAAGAGAAGCTTGAAGCTTCAGCTGCAGTAGCTCTCGTCTCAGTAGCTCAGGGACCTCTAGTTTTTCCTTCTTTGAGGTCTTGTCAGGAATGGGTGCTCCTCGAGGAGAAGAAGCTTGAGGCCTCTGCTGCAGCAGCTCCCGTCTCAGAGGCTCAGGGATCTTTGGCCTTTTTAATATGTTGTCAGGCAGTTTTCCCTGAAGAGAAGGAGCTTGAGGCTTCTGCTGCTGCAGCCGCTCCTGCCTAAGAAGCTCAGAGATATTTAGTTTTCGCCTCTCTGGGACCTTTTCTGGCATGGGTGCTCGATGTGAGGAACATGCGAGCACCTTTGGGGCAGGCACAGGTGGTCTCCGTAGAGACTGGGGCACAGGTGCTCCCCGTGGAGACCCAGTGGGCACAGGTGCTTTCTGTGGGGACTCGACAGCCACTGGTGCTTCCTGTGGCTTTTTCTGCCTCCACTTTCTCTGCTGTTCTGTGGATTTCAGAGTTGTATCTGAGTTCAGGGCCTTCTCAGATGCATCCTTGAAGGCCAGGGATGAGGTGAGGTTCAACTTCTTAGAACTGGCATGCACAGTTGATTCCTGTTGGGACCTGGTGGGCACATGTGCTCCCTCTGCCTTGTTCTGCTTCATGGACTTCAGGGATGTGGGGCATGGAGTTTCTCCTGCCTCCACTGTTCCCCACACTGTTAGACGTTTCAAGGGTTTTTTACAGTAACTTATTGGCAACACTGTTGCCAGTAAGTTACTGTAATTAAGAGTTACAGTACCAAACCGTATTTCAGTTTTGTGTAATACAGTGCATTACTGTAAAAACGAAGCTAATCAGTACAGTGCATTACTGTAAAAACTAAGCTAATCAGTACACTACTGTAATTATTTTTATTTGTACTAAATATAAATTAGATTTGATAATTTTGATATATGATTAATTTTATTTTTATCCTACATAAGTACTACTTTCATACAAACCAATTAGACAAAGTTATCACAAAATACAATTTTTTATTTAAAACATTTCATATATATCACAAAATAAACATGCCAATGCTGGAAAGGATGTGTGAAATTTTTACACATTAATGGGTAAGTTTAGAGACAAAATTTTTTGTGTTAATTTTAACTCATTCATTGTGTTAATGATTTTAACAAAGTAAATATGTCAGAGAGGTTAGCACAAAGATGTGTAAACGTGTTAAATTAACACATTATGTGCTGTCCTTCACTGCAAACATTTTTGAAAACATACATAAAATCATAAACAAAACATTAGCATTTGACTAAATGAATGTAGAGTCATTGGTTGTTTAGCTTATACAAGTATTATAATGAAATATCAACCATTACATTCATAAAACTGCAGAATATAAATACATTAAGCATTCAAAAAGGAAATGTCCAAAACAGGACAAAACACAGTTCTTTTCACAATACAAGATACATAACCCCACCTTAAAAATAATTTCACTTATTTCCAAAAATGTGTTGGATTCATGTACACTGGTGGCCAAAAGAAGTATTTAAGTGGCGTAATGTTTTTGAAAGAAGTCTCTTTGATGCTCAAGAAACATTTATTATTATTATCAATGTCTGACTGTCTACTCCATCTTTTCTACAGCATAGGAGTAAAAGTCATCAAAATAATCTTTAAAAAGCCAACACAATGTTTTTGTCCACCTTTGTGAATAAATGAACTTCTCCAAAGATTGGTTCCTGTTCAGAACTTGATTGACAACATCAGAGTGTTCCCTGGTCTGCATGCGTGCCCACAAACACAAATGTACTCAGTCCTTCAGAGGAGATCCCGGTTCCAAAACTATATGAGAGAGAGAGAGAGAGAGAGAGAGAGAGAGAGAGAGAGAGAGAGAGAGAGAATATTAGTGTCACATTATTTTTAACCTCCTTTTTTGTTAATTTTTATTATTATTTTCACAAAAACTTAAGAATATATATTTGTAAACAGCTTTTGTCAATAAATAGCATACAAAAGAACTAAATTAAATTATGCCAGATTAAATTTTAATACTTACAAATCCTAAATTCTGTCCAAAAATGCTGAGATGCATAGAAAGAAGTTGAACGACTGAAATAGATGATTTTAGCCCATTTCAGCTTGTCTGCAGTGAAGGAGTACCTGTTTGAGACAAATACACAGTAAGATACATGCAAGAAATCACTGTGTGATGATCGTTCTCCTTCCTACAGTAGTTAACCCACCTGTGCGCTGATATTAGGACCTTCCTAGTCAGGTGGAACTGCAATGGTAGAGTCGCTGGCTAATAAAATATAAAAATAATGCAAAAATATAAACTTAAGTTGTTTAGAATGCTAGATTTGGTCTTAGTGAGAGTTTTACTGCAGTGCTTACCTGGATACATTTAATCTGGTGAGACTGAACAAAGACAATGGTCCATCTTCTGATTGGTTCATTTGCTGTGTAATAAAGTTAGACATAATGCAAAGGTCACTTATTTGATATAAAGTTAGCCAATTTTATAGAGATTTTATAAGATATTGTTAGCTACCTAGTCTGCACCAGTGGCTCAAAAGCAATTTTCACATAGTGTATGCTAATCATTTCAGCAAACTTATCTCAAAATATATCACAAATGGGCTGGCCTACCTCTGGAATCTTGCTAAGTCACTGGCGCGAATTGGCGCTTTGTTGCAGTTGCCTTTAAACACAAAAATTAAAATTAAATTCCATAAATAAAATAAAAACTATAATATGGTATAGTTTGCAAACTAATGCTAAAACTATAAAGGTTCTCATCAGTAGGCCAACATTAAGATATAAACAGAATTTCACATTAGTTTATTCACATTTATTGTTAATGTAAACGCGTTGCTCGTTGGCATATTTTAACTCGACAATTCAATAATCTAACAAAGTGTGTAAAATGAAACGTTAGCTCAGTTTACCATGGTAAAGTTCGTTACCGCCATGTTGACGACGAGTAACGTTAGGCTAACGTTAACGTTATAACATACGTTAAACTGGGCACAATCCTGTCAACATACACAGAATGTTTTTTTTTTTTTTTTTTTTTACCTTGCTTGCTGATCTCTCTCTCGGTGAAGTGAATTCCGTCTCTTCCCCGGGCCAGACACGAACGTCGCGATCCAACAAAAGACAGACCCCATTACCTACACTGGATGTCTGTCTGACGCGACACGACAAATCCCAGACAGTGTAGTGATGCGCCGCGGCCGTTATATTTCAGACGTAGTCCGATACAAGTCCAAGCGCTCGCACTAGTTCTTACAAGGGATAAACAGGTTTGCATTTAAAGGTCCGGTCGCTTCAATGTGTCCAATATAGACAGCCTCTGGCTATTAAAGCGTTGTAGACACGTGGTGTAAGGCAAAAATTAGGAAATAAAAAGCACGGTGGAATGGTGCCAGCCAGAGAGGCAGTTACGTCAAATACAGTAGTATACAGCAAATTTAAAAAATACAGTAAGTCTCTGTATGTGGTGTTAGACGTCACAGAAAATTCCCATGATGCAATTGGAATCACAGTTATTTACTGTAAAGAGAAATAGCAGTATAATACTGGGGGATTTAAAGTAAATAACTGTAGAAATTACAGAAAAGTCTAACAGTGCACCACAGCCCTGAGGTGAGGTCCCCATACTCAGGCTCCTCAGAGATGGGATGTGAAACCTCCATTATTGCCCACCACTCCCCTGCAGCAAGGGCCATGGTGAGCTCGTCTGAGAGTTCAGGACATAAGGACTGCTCTGCACTCTCAGGACAACCGATGGGAAAGGTTGACATACTCATATTGATTTGGATTTGATGATGATCTAAAGAACTGAACAATACTGCCTTTGTGCAATCTCTATATGTAAAACACTGTGAAAGACAGAGAAATGGAAGAGATGAGTTGAGTAAACACATACAAACCTGGAAACTGTTTGTCTTAGTTATCAAAATACTCGAAAAAAGAAATGTTCTACAGTGTATGCCCATGGCTGTCAATCAGAAGAGACAAGGGAGTCCAGTCAAAGAGCCTCCTTAAAATCTTTTCAAAATGAACAATTAAGCTGAAAAAGTTCAGCTATATATATATATATATATATATATATATATTTTTTTTTTTTTTTAAATCAATTTAACTACTAATGTGGATAACTAAGATGCTAAGATCATATTAAAGGAGTGGTGGAGTTCCAAAGACAAGATAACGTCTATGGAGCTCTCCATTTATGAATATTATAATGGTCATAGACTGTATTTGTTGATTTAATGTGTTTTGTTGATTGAGATAATAATGTGTCATTAAATATCAAGAATATAGGAGGATATCATCTGTGTATGGGAGCATATCAACAAATAGCTAACGTTAGTATATTAAAAACATTAAAAACCCAATTTACATATTAGCCTCCCCAAAATGTTCCACACAAATTACCACTGTATAGCATGCCTATTTATGTATCTGCATCGAGTCAATAACATTCTATTGTTTAAGTAGATTCTAATCTGAGTAATACAAATATAAAAATTCAAATCTCCAAACCTTGAATGAAAAGCATACTTACGATCATTCGCCGACTCGCTACAAAAGGCAAGATTCCTCTGCACTCAGTTATACAGACCCCTATGACGTCACAATGGTGACGTCATAGGCTCAATTAACTCAAGTGTTTGTGAGTGACGTCAAATCTAGGCTGTTTAGATTCAAACTGGACATGCAATACAAATACAAAGAGTGACTAATAATTTGTATTCCATTGTTCTTAAACATATCTGTTTTACCCTTGTAGTGAAGTTTATGACCATTTTTTTCTTGTGCATGGTAGCTATGCTGAATAATTCTCAAAATTAACAGCTTCTTATTCTTTATATATATAGGGGAGCACGGGGCACAACCTAACGCGGGGCTAGTTGTAACACGCTTGTTTTAAATACTTCCGCACATGCTTGGATGACGAAACTTTGTGTATTTACTAGTTGCCATATCAACACTATATAGAAAAAAAAATTCCGCCAAAATTATTATTTTTTTGGAAGATATCCATAGACATTTATTAAACCATAGCAAAAGTAAATTTCTTACTTAAGTTAATTTTTCATCTCTATTTTTGGTGTTTATTTAAAATAAGACAAATCTGATATTATTTTAATCTCCAAGATGTTATTTAACAGTTGAGATAGTTATTTAATGCTTCGCTAACTAGCAGAAGACACTAGCAGGGTTTAAATCCCAGTTGTGCAGGCGGGGGCATGTTGTAACACTGCGTTACAATGTGCCCCTATTAGAAATATGCTATTATATTCTATACTTTTATTAATTTTATTGGGAAAACGTGAGAAAAAGGTGAATAAAGACTGAGAGTCAATGTTCAGAAATTACTAATTATTCATTTGTTTTGAACTATGTTGTATAGCTTTGTTTTCATGTGTTCGTAGTCAAAACTCAAAAATTTGTTTATAATATTTAATTATTAAAAATTGCCATTATTTTATATGAAAAAGTTTTTTAATTGTATTTTATTTAGAAAATATTTTAGTTTGTTTTGTATATATTTTTTATTAGATCAGATAACATTTTAAGCTGTCATATGTTATGTTACAATGCGCCCCACACATGTTACAATGTACCCCACCTATGGGGCATGTTGTCACATTTCACTTCCATTCTTTCGGGGTATGTCAAGAAAAAAAGTATATACTGTATTAATAAAACAAAACCACATAATTGTACTAGACATGTGGGAAATTAATGTGGGAAAAAATAAATACTCTGAACCATAAGTACTAGATTTACACAAACTGAGAAAGTCAAAAAGCGTTAGGTTGTGCCCCGCTCTATATCTATGTTTTTTTTTGATAAGTTGCATAATTATTATCTCTATCAGTTTTCTTGTGTATTTCTGTGGTTTTCATGTGTTTATGCTTTAAGAGATTATTTTCAGATTTATATTCGATTTATGATTATTTTATTATCATTACTGTTTTCATCTAAATGCTTGTTGCAAATATTGTGGGTTGTATAATACGCGTTGCTTCAAATTAATACAAAATATTATTGTAGCTGGAGAAGGATGTGTGTGATTGGTTATACGTGCATGTTCGCGCGTCTTTACGTATATTTGGGGAGTTCTACGCGATACACTTCATTCTCGATAAGCAACGGTGTAGGGGCATCGCTTGACCGTGTAGCCTATTCATATTAATATCGTCTTTTACAGGTATAAAATAAAATGCACGCCATCATTGTAGACTTCTTCACATTAATTGTTTTCTGATGTATATGAGCGTGTTATGTCTGTAAACTCTATTTAGTGTTAACGATCGGTGCCGCCGTTAGTGTAAATTACTCTGGTGATGCGGAGATAAAATACAGATTATGTAGTGGTATTGTATGTGTTTCATGTTATCCTTTATTCATTAATTCTTTGTTAGGATTTTATTTCGTGCTGATTCACTGATAATGTGAATATATGACGTCATGTAGTCGAGTGAACTTGGATGTAGGCTACATGGCATGAATGAAATTTTAGTGTTTACATTACCAGTAATGTAAAGCTGTGTTGAAAAGTATGAGGCTGCACTTGTTAATGTATATAATTTATTTTCATTAATTAATCGTTTCATAATAGCCTAGCAGATAATACCGTGCAGGGGTTTGTGGAGTTCATTCAATTCCAGCTATAACTTTTTTATACATTTGTACATGTAATAACACTCGCAGCGGTCATGAAGCGGATATATTCTGTCTGTGAGTAGAAAGTAGAATCATTCAGTCGCAAGGTTTGTTTACTTGAGTGTCGGATGAAAATATAGCTCTAGTCTTACAGAAACACTTTGTATTGACTGCATGGAGCACTTTACTGTTTTTAAACACTTATCAGAGACCCTTGAAAATGCATTCATAATGCAATAGAGTGAATGACAAATGTACAGGTAAAATGTGAAGGTTTTATCTGTAAAATGCCCATTATCACTGCTGTGTTTGTTTTATTTTAAAAGAAAAACAAGCTGTGGGTCGTATTTATGTTATTTATATTAACATATCCTATATAATCTCCATCTGAAATTGACCCGTTTTAAATCTAAGCCTATAAGTTATGTACATAATGACATATATTTATATCAAACATTGTTTTTTAAAGAGATGAACCATACTTGAAGAATTATTAAAGCTAGGTTCGTGTATTATTTTTTTTGTATTAACAGACGTAAATGGGCCTGAAACGCTTGATTTGCAACTTGATTTGTCAGGAAGACACTAGAAAAGGTTATTCTAAAAGGCTTTGCCATGATTTTTTCCCCATCTCTTCAGTGAGTGTGCACACCTAGCAGAGAAGAGAGAACACACTTTTTGAATGTATGATAGATAATAGCACATCACATTTGGGAGCACAGAAAGATTCAGTTAAGCACATTTCTGTTGCACTGTTCATACTGAATGCATTTTAATGGTGTCAAATGACTTGGCAGTGCATACCCTTTTTGCCAAATTAAAATGGTCTGTTTTACTACAGTGGCTTGTTTGGTTCTTTTTGCAGTTAGATTAGCAATGAAGGTAGCTAATTGTAAACCTACTACTCTAAAGTACAAACAATAACAAATTATTGTCATGGGGCTTGAAAATCAGTTTAAAACCATGTAGTCTCACATCCCTTCATTCATCAAAGTGAATCCTAGATTTTACAATATTTTTAATCAAAATTTGACCAATTTTTATATCCAAGCGTGTTGACCCATATTGGGATGCAAGAAAATAAAAGCAGGGGGTTGCACCCAAACAAAGATAAGTACTTTAGAATGAACAGATTCATACAAAATAATATCTTTCTAATATCTATGTATACTTTCATTCGCTTGTCACACCACAGGTTCATCTGGAATTAATTAGTGAAGACAAAATGCTAATAAAAACATCTGTTTGTGACCAGTTACAGGACCCCAGACACAGGTGTTAACATGCCTAAGTGTGCAGCTTATTTTGAACATTTAATCCGCTCAGAGACAGGAGATGAAAATGATCTATTTTGGCTTGAAGTGCACATTTATATAACATTAGTGTTAATTAATGTGTGTTGTCCTGGATATATAAACAACAGCACAGTTTATATTTGATTTTTTTATTATGCATTCCAATCAAAACGTACCAACACAATGTAACATATTTCTATTAAATATTTAAAACGTTACAAAAATGTATGTATATGCTACATAAATTGCACAGTTTCTTCAAGCTGCCTGGTTCCAACTGCTGGTCCTTGACTTTGATTGCCAAGCGCTGCATTTTTTGTGGAGGTGCCTGGTCCACACCTGCATTGTCCTGTTGAAGGAACAGACATATCATGTCACGCTGCAGATTTAATGAGTGATTCTTAGAGAAAATCTTAATACATGTCCCTTCTACAATTTCAATATGAGGGTTCTATAAACTGAAAAGAATATGATACTAGTCATATATTAAATGATTAAAGTGTTTACATTTTTAAATCTGAAAAAAAAAGGAGGGAACTTACCAATGCTCTCTTCCGGTTCAGCTGGGACCTGGGCTGAAGGCTGCTCTGGTCCAGGTGTGAAGTGCTTATCTTATTCTGGCTCCTCAGTTTAGGATTCAGCTGCACCTTCTTGTCAGTTTCCACACACATTTTATTTCGGGGAGGTGGCTGACACACACCTACATTGTCCTGTTGAAGAAACAAACATAATCATTAATGAGTGCTTGTTAGACTTAATCTAAACACATATCTTTCTATAGTTTTGAAATACTAAAACTAAAAGGATTTGAATAGAGGACCTAGAAAACATATAGCATATTTGAAGTCAATGTTTAAATTTATATATATATATATATATATATATATATATATATATATATATATATATATATATGAAAATAAGTAAAAACAAGAGATGGAAGGGACTTACAGATGCTTCTGTGCTCCTCTTACTCTGACTGGACATGGGTGGTCCAGGATGGGACTGTGCAAAGGGACTCGGTTTCTGCTGCCACAGATGAAACCCAGATGCTCCCTGTGGGGAACAAGGTGGAACAAGTGCACTCTGTGATATCTTAGGAGACACAGAAGCTCCCTTTGGGATATTCTGCTCCCTCTGCTTCTGCCTCTGCTGCTTAGGGATCCTGAGGCTTTCTCCCAGTTTGGGGGAATCTGCAGGCACAAGTGATCCCTGTGAGGTCCCCGAATGCACAAGCGCACCTTTTGGGATCAGAGCCCCAGAGGGCACTGCCGCTGCCTGTGGATTCCTGGAAGGCACTGCTGCTCCCTGTAGGGTCCTGGCATGCTTAGACGCTCCCACTGGGGTCCTGTCAGGCAAAGGTTTATTGGCTTGGGGCTTCTTCTGCACCAGCTCCTTCCTCAGTAGCTCAGAGATCAGATTTCTCTTCCCTGGAACCTTCTCAGGGACAGGTGATCCCTGTGCACAACAGACAGGCTTCTGCTGCAGCATCTCCTGCTTCAGTGGTTCCAGGATCTTTAGTTTTTCCCTGTTTGCGGTCTTGTCAGGCACGGGTGCTCCCTGAAGAGAAGAAGCTTGAGGCCTCTGCCGCAGCAGCTCCCGTCTCAGAGGCTCAGGAATCTTTCGCTTTTCCCTCTTTGAGATATTGTCAGGCAGTGTTCCATGAAGAGAAGCTTGAGGCTTCAGCTGCAGTAGCTCTCGTCTCAGTGGCTCAGGGACCTCTAGTTTTTCCCTCTTTGAGGTCTTGTCAGGAATGGGTGCTCCTCGAAGAGAGAAAGCTTGAGGCCTCTGCTGCAGCAGCTCCCCTCTCAGAGGCTCAGGGATCTTTAGCTTTTGCCTTTTTGAGATATTGTTAGGCAGTGTTCCCTGAAGAGAAGCTTGAAGCTTCAGCTGCAGTAGCTCTCGTCTCAGTAGCTCAGGGACCTCTAGTTTTTCCTTCTTTGAGGTCTTGTCAGGAATGGGTGCTCCTCGAGGAGAAGAAGCTTGAGGCCTCTGCTGCAGCAGCTCCCGTCTCAGAGGCTCAGGGATCTTTGGCCTTTTTAATATGTTGTCAGGCAGTTTTCCCTGAAGAGAAGGAGCTTGAGGCTTCTGCTGCTGCAGCCGCTCCTGCCTAAGAAGCTCAGAGATATTTAGTTTTCGCCTCTCTGGGACCTTTTCTGGCATGGGTGCTCGATGTGAGGAACATGCGAGCACCTTTGGGGCAGGCACAGGTGGTCTCCGTAGAGACTGGGGCACAGGTGCTCCCCGTGGAGACCCAGTGGGAACAGGTGCTTTCTGTGGGGACTCGACAGCCACTGGTGCTTCCTGTGGCTTTTTCTGCCTCCACTTTCTCTGCTGTTCTGTGGATTTCAGAGTTGTATCTGAGTTCAGGGCCTTCTCAGATGCATCCTTGAAGGCCAGGGATGAGGTGAGGTTCAACTTCTTAGAACTGGCATGCACAGTTGATTCCTGTTGGGACCTGGTGGGCACATGTGCTCCCTCTGCCTTGTTCTGCTTCATGGACTTCAGGGATGTGGGGCATGGAGTTTCTCCTGCCTCCACTGTTCCCCACCACAGCCCTGAGGTGAGGTCCCCATACTCAGGCTCCTCAGAGATGGGATGTGAAACCTCCATTATTGCCCACCACTCCCCTGCAGCAAGGGCCATGGTGAGCTCGTCTGAGAGTTCAGGACATAAGGACTGCTCTGCACTCTCAGGACAACCGATGGGAAAGGTTGACATACTCATATTGATTTGGATTTGATGATGATCTAAAGAACTGAACAATACTGCCTTTGTGCAATCTCTATATGTAAAACACTGTGAAAGACAGAGAAATGGAAGAGATGAGTTGAGTAAACACATACAAACCTGGAAACTGTTTGTCTTAGTTATCAAAATACTCGAAAAAAGAAATGTTCTACAGTGTATGCCCATGGCTGTCAATCAGAAGAGACAAGGGAGTCCAGTCAAAGAGCCTCCTTAAAATCTTTTCAAAATGAACAATTAAGCTGAAAAAGTTCAGCTATATATATATATATATATATATATATTTTTTATTTTTTTATTTTTTTATTTTTAAATCAATTTAACTACTAATGTGGATAACTAAGATGCTAAGATCATATTAAAGGAGTGGTGGAGTTCCAAAGACAAGATAACGTCTATGGAGCTCTCCATTTATGAATATTATAATGGTCATAGACTGTATTTGTTGATTTAATGTGTTTTGTTGATTGAGATAATAATGTGTCATTAAATATCAAGAATATAGGAGGATATCATCTGTGTATGGGAGCATATCAACAAATAGCTAACGTTAGTATATTAAAAACATTAAAAACCCAATTTACATATTAGCCTCCCCAAAATGTTCCACACAAATTACCACTGTATAGCATGCCTATTTATGTATCTGCATCGAGTCAATAACATTCTATTGTTTAAGTAGATTCTAATCTGAGTAATACAAATATAAAAATTCAAATCTCCAAACCTTGAATGAAAAGCATACTTACGATCATTCGCCGACTCGCTACAAAAGGCAAGATTCCTCTGCACTCAGTTATACAGACCCCTATGACGTCACAATGGTGACGTCATAGGCTCAATTAACTCAAGTGTTTGTGAGTGACGTCAAATCTAGGCTGTTTAGATTCAAACTGGACATGCAATACAAATACAAAGAGTGACTAATAATTTGTATTCCATTGTTCTTAAACATATCTGTTTTACCCTTGTAGTGAAGTTTATGACCATTTTTTTCTTGTGCATGGTAGCTATGCTGAATAATTCTCAAAATTAACAGCTTCTTATTCTTTATATATATAGGGGAGCACGGGGCACAACCTAACGCGGGGCTAGTTGTAACACGCTTGTTTTAAATACTTCCGCACATGCTTGGATGACGAAACTTTGTGTATTTACTAGTTGCCATATCAACACTATATAGAAAAAAAAATTCCGCCAAAATTATTATTTTTTTGGAAGATATCCATAGACATTTATTAAACCATAGCAAAAGTAAATTTCTTACTTAAGTTAATTTTTCATCTCTATTTTTGGTGTTTATTTAAAATAAGACAAATCTGATATTATTTTAATCTCCAAGATGTTATTTAACAGTTGAGATAGTTATTTAATGCTTCGCTAACTAGCAGAAGACACTAGCAGGGTTTAAATCCCAGTTGTGCAGGCGGGGGCATGTTGTAACACTGCGTTACAATGTGCCCCTATTAGAAATATGCTATTATATTCTATACTTTTATTAATTTTATTGGGAAAACGTGAGAAAAAGGTGAATAAAGACTGAGAGTCAATGTTCAGAAATTACTAATTATTCATTTGTTTTGAACTATGTTGTATAGCTTTGTTTTCATGTGTTCGTAGTCAAAACTCAAAAATTTGTTTATAATATTTAATTATTAAAAATTGCCATTATTTTATATGAAAAAGTTTTTTAATTGTATTTTATTTAGAAAATATTTTAGTTTGTTTTGTATATATTTTTTATTAGATCAGATAACATTTTAAGCTGTCATATGTTATGTTACAATGCGCCCCACACATGTTACAATGTACCCCACCTATGGGGCATGTTGTCACATTTCACTTCCATTCTTTCGGGGTATGTCAAGAAAAAAAGTATATACTGTATTAATAAAACAAAACCACATAATTGTACTAGACATGTGGGAAATTAATGTGGGAAAAAATAAATACTCTGAACCATAAGTACTAGATTTACACAAACTGAGAAAGTCAAAAAGCGTTAGGTTGTGCCCCGCTCTATATATATGGTTTTTTTTGATAAGTTGCATAATTATTATCTCTATCAGTTTTCTTGTGTATTTCTGTGGTTTTCATGTGTTTATGCTTTAAGAGATTATTTTCAGATTTATATTCGATTTATGATTATTTTATTATCATTACTGTTTTCATCTAAATGCTTGTTGCAAATATTGTGGGTTGTATAATACGCGTTGCTTCAAATTAATACAAAATATTATTGTAGCTGGAGAAGGATGTGTGTGATTGGTTATACGTGCATGTTCGCGCGTCTTTACGTATATTTGGGGAGTTCTACGCGATACACTTCATTCTCGATAAGCAACGGTGAAGGGGCATCGCTTGACCGTGTAGCCTATTCATATTAATATCGTCTTTTACAGGTATAAAATAAAATTCACGCCATCATTGTAGACTTCTTCACATTAATTGTTTTCTGATGTATATGAGCGTGTTATGTCTGTAAACTCTATTTAGTGTTAACGATCGGTGCCGCCGTTAGTGTAAATTACTCTGGTGATGCGGAGATAAAATACAGATTATGTAGTGGTATTGTATGTGTTTCATGTTATCCTTTATTCATTAATTCTTTGTTAGGATTTTATTTCGTGCTGATTCACTGATAATGTGAGTATATGACGTCATGTAGTCGAGTGAACTTGGATGTAGGCTACATGGCATGAATGAAATTTTTGTGTTTACATTACCAGTAATGTAAAGCTGTGTTGAAAAGTATGAGGCTGCACTTGTTAATGTATATAATTTATTTTCATTAATTAATCGTTTCATAATAGCCTAGCAGATAATACCGTGCAGGGGTTTGTGGAGTTCATTCAATTCCAGCTATAACTTTTTTATACATTTGTACATGTAATAACACTCGCAGCGGTCATGAAGCGGATATATTCTGTCTGTGAGTAGAAAGTAGAATCATTCAGTCGCAAGGTTTGTTTACTTGAGTGTCGGATGAAAATATAGCTCTAGTCTTACAGAAACACTTTGTATTGACTGCATGGAGCACTTTACTGTTTTTAAACACTTATCAGAGACCCTTGAAATGTGAATGACAAATGTACAGGTAAAATGTGAAGGTTTTATCTGTAAAATGCCCATTATCACTGCTGTGTTTGTTTTATTTTAAAAGAAAAACAAGCTGTGGGTCGTATTTATGTTATTTATATTAACATATCCTATATAATCTCCATCTGAAATTGACCCGTTTTAAATCTAAGCCTATAAGTTATGTACATAATGACATATATTTATATCAAACATTGTTTTTTAAAGAGATGAACCATACTTGAAGAATTA
This sequence comes from Leuciscus leuciscus, assembly GCF_965113295.1. NCBI lineage: Eukaryota > Metazoa > Chordata > Actinopteri > Cypriniformes > Leuciscidae > Leuciscus > Leuciscus leuciscus. The sequence goes on from NC_138741.1 coordinate 14,815,711, forward strand.
TTAAAGCTAGGTTCGTGTATTATTATAATTTTTTTTTGTATTAACAGACGTAAATGAGCCTGAAACGCTTGATTTGCAACTTGATTTGTCAGGAAGACACTAGAAAAGGTTATTCTAAAAGGCTTTGCCATGATTTTTTCCCCATCTCTTCAGTGAGTGTGCACACCTAGCAGAAAAGAGAGAACACACTTTTTGAATGTATGATAGATAATAGCACATCACATTTGGGAGCACAGAAAGATTCAGTTAAGCACATTTCTGTTGCACTGTTCATACTGAATGCATTTTAATGGTGTCAAATGACTTGGCAGTGCATACCCTTTTTGCCAAATTAAAATGGTCTGTTTTACTACAGTGGCTTGTTTGGTTCTTTTTGCAGTTAGATTAGCAATGAAGGTAGCTAATTGTAAACCTACTACTCTAAAGTACAAACAATAACAAATTATTGTCATGGGGCTTGAAAATCAGTTTAAAACCATGTAGTCTCACATCCCTTCATTCATCAAAGTGAATCCTAGATTTTACAATATTTTTAATCAAAATTTGACCAATTTTTATATCCAAGCGTGTTGACCCATATTGGGATGCAAGAAAATAAAAGCAGGGGGTTGCACCCAAACAAAGATAAGTACTTTAGAATGAACAGATTCATACAAAATAATATCTTTCTAATATCTATGTATACTTTCATTCGCTTGTCACACCACAGGTTCATCTGGAATTAATTAGTGAAGACAAAATGCTAATAAAAACATCTGTTTGTGACCAGTTACAGGACCCCAGACACAGGTGTTAACATGCCTAAGTGTGCAGCTTATTTTGAACATTTAATCCGCTCAGAGACAGGAGATGAAAATGATCTATTTTGGCTTGAAGTGCACATTTATATAACATTAGTGTTAATTAATGTGTGTTGTCCTGGATATATAAACAACAGCACAGTTTATATTTGATTTTTTTATTATGCATTCCAATCAAAACGTACCAACACAATGTAACATATTTCTATTAAATATTTAAAACGTTACAAAAATGTATGTATATGCTACATAAATTGCACAGTTTCTTCAAGCTGCCTGGTTCCAACTGCTGGTCCTTGACTTTGATTGCCAAGCGCTGCATTTTTTGTGGAGGTGCCTGGTCCACACCTGCATTGTCCTGTTGAAGGAACAGACATATCATGTCACGCTGCAGATTTAATGAGTGATTCTTAGAGAAAATCTTAATACATGTCCCTTCTACAATTTCAATATGAGGGTTCTATAAACTGAAAAGAATATGATACTAGTCATATATTAAATGATTAAAGTGTTTACATTTTTAAATCTGAAAAAAAAAGGAGGGAACTTACCAATGCTCTCTTCCGGTTCAGCTGGGACCTGGGCTGAAGGCTGCTCTGGTCCAGGTGTGAAGTGCTTATCTTATTCTGGCTCCTCAGTTTAGGATTCAGCTGCACCTTCTTGTCAGTTTCCACACACATTTTATTTCGGGGAGGTGGCTGACACACACCTACATTGTCCTGTTGAAGAAACAAACATAATCATTAATGAGTGCTTGTTAGACTTAATCTAAACACATACCTTTCTATAGTTTTGAAATACTAAAACTAAAAGGATTTGAATAGAGGACCTAGAAAACATATAGCATATTTGAAGTCAATGTTTAAATTTATATATATATATATATATATATATATATATATATATATATATATATATATATGAAAATAAGTAAAAACAAGAGATGGAAGGGACTTACAGATGCTTCTGTGCTCCTCTTACTCTGACTGGACATGGGTGGTCCAGGATGGGACTGTGCAAAGGGACTTGGTTTCTGCTGCCACAGATGAAACCCAGATGCTCCCTGTGGGGAACAAGGTGGAACAAGTGCACTCTGTGATATCTTAGGAGACACAGAAGCTCCCTTTGGGATATTCTGCTCCCTCTGCTTCTGCCTCTGCTGCTTAGGGATCCTGAGGCTTTCTCCCAGTTTGGGGGAATCTGCAGGCACAAGTGATCCCTGTGAGGTCCCCGAATGCACAAGCGCACCTTTTGGGATCAGAGCCCCAGAGGGCACTGCCGCTGCCTGTGGATTCCTGGAAGGCACTGCTGCTCCCTGTAGGGTCCTGGCATGCTTAGACGCTCCCACTGGGGTCCTGTCAGGCAAAGGTTTATTGGCTTGGGGCTTCTTCTGCACCAGCTCCTTCCTCAGTAGCTCAGAGATCAGATTTCTCTTCCCTGGAACCTTCTCAGGGACAGGTGATCCCTGTGCACAACAGACAGGCTTCTGCTGCAGCATCTCCTGCTTCAGTGGTTCCAGGATCTTTAGTTTTTCCCTGTTTGCGGTCTTGTCAGGCACGGGTGCTCCCTGAAGAGAAGAAGCTTGAGGCCTCTGCCGCAGCAGCTCCCGTCTCAGAGGCTCAGGAATCTTTCGCTTTTCCCTCTTTGAGATATTGTCAGGCAGTGTTCCATGAAGAGAAGCTTGAGGCTTCAGCTGCAGTAGCTCTCGTCTCAGTGGCTCAGGGACCTCTAGTTTTTCCCTCTTTGAGGTCTTGTCAGGAATGGGTGCTCCTCGAGGAGAGAAAGCTTGAGGCCTCTGCTGCAGCAGCTCCCCTCTCAGAGGCTCAGGGATCTTTAGCTTTTGCCTTTTTGAGATATTGTTAGGCAGTGTTCCCTGAAGAGAAGCTTGAAGCTTCAGCTGCAGTAGCTCTCGTCTCAGTAGCTCAGGGACCTCTAGTTTTTCCTTCTTTGAGGTCTTGTCAGGAATGGGTGCTCCTCGAGGAGAAGAAGCTTGAGGCCTCTGCTGCAGCAGCTCCCGTCTCAGAGGCTCAGGGATCTTTGGCCTTTTTAATATGTTGTCAGGCAGTTTTCCCTGAAGAGAAGGAGCTTGAGGCTTCTGCTGCTGCAGCCGCTCCTGCCTAAGAAGCTCAGAGATATTTAGTTTTCGCCTCTCTGGGACCTTTTCTGGCATGGGTGCTCGATGTGAGGAACATGCGAGCACCTTTGGGGCAGGCACAGGTGGTCTCCGTAGAGACTGGGGCACAGGTGCTCCCCGTGGAGACCCAGTGGGCACAGGTGCTTTCTGTGGGGACTCGACAGCCACTGGTGCTTCCTGTGGCTTTTTCTGCCTCCACTTTCTCTGCTGTTCTGTGGATTTCAGAGTTGTATCTGAGTTCAGGGCCTTCTCAGATGCATCCTTGAAGGCCAGGGATGAGGTGAGGTTCAACTTCTTAGAACTGGCATGCACAGTTGATTCCTGTTGGGACCTGGTGGGCACATGTGCTCCCTCTGCCTTGTTCTGCTTCATGGACTTCAGGGATGTGGGGCATGGAGTTTCTCCTGCCTCCACTGTTCCCCACCACAGCCCTGAGGTGAGGTCCCCATACTCAGGCTCCTCAGAGATGGGATGTGAAACCTCCATTATTGCCCACCACTCCCCTGCAGCAAGGGCCATGGTGAGCTCGTCTGAGAGTTCAGGACATAAGGACTGCTCTGCACTCTCAGGACAACCGATGGGAAAGGTTGACATACTCATATTGATTTGGATTTGATGATGATCTAAAGAACTGAACAATACTGCCTTTGTGCAATCTCTATATGTAAAACACTGTGAAAGACAGAGAAATGGAAGAGATGAGTTGAGTAAACACATACAAACCTGGAAACTGTTTGTCTTAGTTATCAAAATACTCGAAAAAAGAAATGTTCTACAGTGTATGCCCATGGCTGTCAATCAGAAGAGACAAGGGAGTCCAGTCAAAGAGCCTCCTTAAAATCTTTTCAAAATGAACAATTAAGCTGAAAAAGTTCAGCTATATATATATATATATATATATATATATATATATATATATATTTTTTTTTTTAAATCAATTTAACTACTAATGTGGATAACTAAGATGCTAAGATCATATTAAAGGAGTGGTGGAGTTCCAAAGACAAGATAACGTCTATGGAGCTCTCCATTTATGAATATTATAATGGTCATAGACTGTATTTGTTGATTTAATGTGTTTTGTTGATTGAGATAATAATGTGTCATTAAATATCAAGAATATAGGAGGATATCATCTGTGTATGGGAGCATATCAACAAATAGCTAACGTTAGTATATTAAAAACATTAAAAACCCAATTTACATATTAGCCTCCCCAAAATGTTCCACACAAATTACCACTGTATAGCATGCCTATTTATGTATCTGCATCGAGTCAATAACATTCTATTGTTTAAGTAGATTCTAATCTGAGTAATACAAATATAAAAATTCAAATCTCCAAACCTTGAATGAAAAGCATACTTACGATCATTCGCCGACTCGCTACAAAAGGCAAGATTCCTCTGCACTCAGTTATACAGACCCCTATGACGTCACAATGGTGACGTCATAGGCTCAATTAACTCAAGTGTTTGTGAGTGACGTCAAATCTAGGCTGTTTAGATTCAAACTGGACATGCAATACAAATACAAAGAGTGACTAATAATTTGTATTCCATTGTTCTTAAACATATCTGTTTTACCCTTGTAGTGAAGTTTATGACCATTTTTTTCTTGTGCATGGTAGCTATGCTGAATAATTCTCAAAATTAACAGCTTCTTATTCTTTATATATATAGGGGAGCACGGGGCACAACCTAACGCGGGGCTAGTTGTAACACGCTTGTTTTAAATACTTCCGCACATGCTTGGATGACGAAACTTTGTGTATTTACTAGTTGCCATATCAACACTATATAGAAAAAAAAATTCCGCCAAAATTATTATTTTTTTGGAAGATATCCATAGACATTTATTAAACCATAGCAAAAGTAAATTTCTTACTTAAGTTAATTTTTCATCTCTATTTTTGGTGTTTATTTAAAATAAGACAAATCTGATATTATTTTAATCTCCAAGATGTTATTTAACAGTTGAGATAGTTATTTAATGCTTCGCTAACTAGCAGAAGACACTAGCAGGGTTTAAATCCCAGTTGTGCAGGCGGGGGCATGTTGTAACACTGCGTTACAATGTGCCCCTATTAGAAATATGCTATTATATTCTATACTTTTATTAATTTTATTGGGAAAACGTGAGAAAAAGGTGAATAAAGACTGAGAGTCAATGTTCAGAAATTACTAATTATTCATTTGTTTTGAACTATGTTGTATAGCTTTGTTTTCATGTGTTCGTAGTCAAAACTCAAAAATTTGTTTATAATATTTAATTATTAAAAATTGCCATTATTTTATATGAAAAAGTTTTTTAATTGTATTTTATTTAGAAAATATTTTAGTTTGTTTTGTATATATTTTTTATTAGATCAGATAACATTTTAAGCTGTCATATGTTATGTTACAATGCGCCCCACACATGTTACAATGTACCCCACCTATGGGGCATGTTGTCACATTTCACTTCCATTCTTTCGGGGTATGTCAAGAAAAAAAGTATATACTGTATTAATAAAACAAAACCACATAATTGTACTAGACATGTGGGAAATTAATGTGGGAAAAAATAAATACTCTGAACCATAAGTACTAGATTTACACAAACTGAGAAAGTCAAAAAGCGTTAGGTTGTGCCCCGCTCTATATCTATGTTTTTTTTTGATAAGTTGCATAATTATTATCTCTATCAGTTTTCTTGTGTATTTCTGTGGTTTTCATGTGTTTATGCTTTAAGAGATTATTTTCAGATTTATATTCGATTTATGATTATTTTATTATCATTACTGTTTTCATCTAAATGCTTGTTGCAAATATTGTGGGTTGTATAATACGCGTTGCTTCAAATTAATACAAAATATTATTGTAGCTGGAGAAGGATGTGTGTGATTGGTTATACGTGCATGTTCGCGCGTCTTTACGTATATTTGGGGAGTTCTACGCGATACACTTCATTCTCGATAAGCAACGGTGTAGGGGCATCGCTTGACCGTGTAGCCTATTCATATTAATATCGTCTTTTACAGGTATAAAATAAAATGCACGCCATCATTGTAGACTTCTTCACATTAATTGTTTTCTGATGTATATGAGCGTGTTATGTCTGTAAACTCTATTTAGTGTTAACGATCGGTGCCGCCGTTAGTGTAAATTACTCTGGTGATGCGGAGATAAAATACAGATTATGTAGTGGTATTGTATGTGTTTCATGTTATCCTTTATTCATTAATTCTTTGTTAGGATTTTATTTCGTGCTGATTCACTGATAATGTGAGTATATGACGTCATGTAGTCGAGTGAACTTGGATGTAGGCTACATGGCATGAATGAAATTTTAGTGTTTACATTACCAGTAATGTAAAGCTGTGTTGAAAAGTATGAGGCTGCACTTGTTAATGTATATAATTTATTTTCATTAATTAATCGTTTCATAATAGCCTAGCAGATAATACCGTGCAGGGGTTTGTGGAGTTCATTCAATTCCAGCTATAACTTTTTTATACATTTGTACATGTAATAACACTCGCAGCGGTCATGAAGCGGATATATTCTGTCTGTGAGTAGAAAGTAGAATCATTCAGTCGCAAGGTTTGTTTACTTGAGTGTCGGATGAAAATATAGCTCTAGTCTTACAGAAACACTTTGTATTGACTGCATGGAGCACTTTACTGTTTTTAAACACTTATCAGAGACCCTTGAAAATGCATTCATAATGCAATAGAGTGAATGACAAATGTACAGGTAAAATGTGAAGGTTTTATCTGTAAAATGCCCATTATCACTGCTGTGTTTGTTTTATTTTAAAAGAAAAACAAGCTGTGGGTCGTATTTATGTTATTTATATTAACATATCCTATATAATCTCCATCTGAAATTGACCCGTTTTAAATCTAAGCCTATAAGTTATGTACATAATGACATATATTTATATCAAACATTGTTTTTTAAAGAGATGAACCATACTTGAAGAATTATTAAAGCTAGGTTCGTGTATTATTTTTTTTGTATTAACAGACGTAAATGGGCCTGAAACGCTTGATTTGCAACTTGATTTGTCAGGAAGACACTAGAAAAGGTTATTCTAAAAGGCTTTGCCATGATTTTTTCCCCATCTCTTCAGTGAGTGTGCACACCTAGCAGAGAAGAGAGAACACACTTTTTGAATGTATGATAGATAATAGCACATCACATTTGGGAGCACAGAAAGATTCAGTTAAGCACATTTCTGTTGCACTGTTCATACTGAATGCATTTTAATGGTGTCAAATGACTTGGCAGTGCATACCCTTTTTGCCAAATTAAAATGGTCTGTTTTACTACAGTGGCTTGTTTGGTTCTTTTTGCAGTTAGATTAGCAATGAAGGTAGCTAATTGTAAACCTACTACTCTAAAGTACAAACAATAACAAATTATTGTCATGGGGCTTGAAAATCAGTTTAAAACCATGTAGTCTCACATCCCTTCATTCATCAAAGTGAATCCTAGATTTTACAATATTTTTAATCAAAATTTGACCAATTTTTATATCCAAGCGTGTTGACCCATATTGGGATGCAAGAAAATAAAAGCAGGGGGTTGCACCCAAACAAAGATAAGTACTTTAGAATGAACAGATTCATACAAAATAATATCTTTCTAATATCTATGTATACTTTCATTCGCTTGTCACACCACAGGTTCATCTGGAATTAATTAGTGAAGACAAAATGCTAATAAAAACATCTGTTTGTGACCAGTTACAGGACCCCAGACACAGGTGTTAACATGCCTAAGTGTGCAGCTTATTTTGAACATTTAATCCGCTCAGAGACAGGAGATGAAAATGATCTATTTTGGCTTGAAGTGCACATTTATATAACATTAGTGTTAATTAATGTGTGTTGTCCTGGATATATAAACAACAGCACAGTTTATATTTGATTTTTTTATTATGCATTCCAATCAAAACGTACCAACACAATGTAACATATTTCTATTAAATATTTAAAACGTTACAAAAATGTATGTATATGCTACATAAATTGCACAGTTTCTTCAAGCTGCCTGGTTCCAACTGCTGGTCCTTGACTTTGATTGCCAAGCGCTGCATTTTTTGTGGAGGTGCCTGGTCCACACCTGCATTGTCCTGTTGAAGGAACAGACATATCATGTCACGCTGCAGATTTAATGAGTGATTCTTAGAGAAAATCTTAATACATGTCCCTTCTACAATTTCAATATGAGGGTTCTATAAACTGAAAAGAATATGATACTAGTCATATATTAAATGATTAAAGTGTTTACATTTTTAAATCTGAAAAAAAAAGGAGGGAACTTACCAATGCTCTCTTCCGGTTCAGCTGGGACCTGGGCTGAAGGCTGCTCTGGTCCAGGTGTGAAGTGCTTATCTTATTCTGGCTCCTCAGTTTAGGATTCAGCTGCACCTTCTTGTCAGTTTCCACACACATTTTATTTCGGGGAGGTGGCTGACACACACCTACATTGTCCTGTTGAAGAAACAAACATAATCATTAATGAGTGCTTGTTAGACTTAATCTAAACACATATCTTTCTATAGTTTTGAAATACTAAAACTAAAAGGATTTGAATAGAGGACCTAGAAAACATATAGCATATTTGAAGTCAATGTTTAAATTTATATATATATATATATATATATATATATATATATATATATATATATATATATGAAAATAAGTAAAAACAAGAGATGGAAGGGACTTACAGATGCTTCTGTGCTCCTCTTACTCTGACTGGACATGGGTGGTCCAGGATGGGACTGTGCAAAGGGACTCGGTTTCTGCTGCCACAGATGAAACCCAGATGCTCCCTGTGGGGAACAAGGTGGAACAAGTGCACTCTGTGATATCTTAGGAGACACAGAAGCTCCCTTTGGGATATTCTGCTCCCTCTGCTTCTGCCTCTGCTGCTTAGGGATCCTGAGGCTTTCTCCCAGTTTGGGGGAATCTGCAGGCACAAGTGATCCCTGTGAGGTCCCCGAATGCACAAGCGCACCTTTTGGGATCAGAGCCCCAGAGGGCACTGCCGCTGCCTGTGGATTCCTGGAAGGCACTGCTGCTCCCTGTAGGGTCCTGGCATGCTTAGACGCTCCCACTGGGGTCCTGTCAGGCAAAGGTTTATTGGCTTGGGGCTTCTTCTGCACCAGCTCCTTCCTCAGTAGCTCAGAGATCAGATTTCTCTTCCCTGGAACCTTCTCAGGGACAGGTGATCCCTGTGCACAACAGACAGGCTTCTGCTGCAGCATCTCCTGCTTCAGTGGTTCCAGGATCTTTAGTTTTTCCCTGTTTGCGGTCTTGTCAGGCACGGGTGCTCCCTGAAGAGAAGAAGCTTGAGGCCTCTGCCGCAGCAGCTCCCGTCTCAGAGGCTCAGGAATCTTTCGCTTTTCCCTCTTTGAGATATTGTCAGGCAGTGTTCCATGAAGAGAAGCTTGAGGCTTCAGCTGCAGTAGCTCTCGTCTCAGTGGCTCAGGGACCTCTAGTTTTTCCCTCTTTGAGGTCTTGTCAGGAATGGGTGCTCCTCGAGGAGAGAAAGCTTGAGGCCTCTGCTGCAGCAGCTCCCCTCTCAGAGGCTCAGGGATCTTTAGCTTTTGCCTTTTTGAGATATTGTTAGGCAGTGTTCCCTGAAGAGAAGCTTGAAGCTTCAGCTGCAGTAGCTCTCGTCTCAGTAGCTCAGGGACCTCTAGTTTTTCCTTCTTTGAGGTCTTGTCAGGAATGGGTGCTCCTCGAGGAGAAGAAGCTTGAGGCCTCTGCTGCAGCAGCTCCCGTCTCAGAGGCTCAGGGATCTTTGGCCTTTTTAATATGTTGTCAGGCAGTTTTCCCTGAAGAGAAGGAGCTTGAGGCTTCTGCTGCTGCAGCCGCTCCTGCCTAAGAAGCTCAGAGATATTTAGTTTTCGCCTCTCTGGGACCTTTTCTGGCATGGGTGCTCGATGTGAGGAACATGCGAGCACCTTTGGGGCAGGCACAGGTGGTCTCCGTAGAGACTGGGGCACAGGTGCTCCCCGTGGAGACCCAGTGGGCACAGGTGCTTTCTGTGGGGACTCGACAGCCACTGGTGCTTCCTGTGGCTTTTTCTGCCTCCACTTTCTCTGCTGTTCTGTGGATTTCAGAGTTGTGTCTGAGTTCAGGGCCTTCTCAGATGCATCCTTGAAGGCCAGGGATGAGGTGAGGTTCAACTTCTTAGAACTGGCATGCACAGTTGATTCCTGTTGGGACCTGGTGGGCACATGTGCTCCCTCTGCCTTGTTCTGCTTCATGGACTTCAGGGATGTGGGGCATGGAGTTTCTCCTGCCTCCACTGTTCCCCACCACAGCCCTGAGGTGAGGTCCCCATACTCAGGCTCCTCAGAGATGGGATGTGAAACCTCCATTATTGCCCACCACTCCCCTGCAGCAAGGGCCATGGTGAGCTCGTCTGAGAGTTCAGGACATAAGGACTGCTCTGCACTCTCAGGACAACCGATGGGAAAGGTTGACATACTCATATTGATTTGGATTTGATGATGATCTAAAGAACTGAACAATACTGCCTTTGTGCAATCTCTATATGTAAAACACTGTGAAAGACAGAGAAATGGAAGAGATGAGTTGAGTAAACACATACAAACCTGGAAACTGTTTGTCTTAGTTATCAAAATACTCGAAAAAAGAAATGTTCTACAGTGTATGCCCATGGCTGTCAATCAGAAGAGACAAGGGAGTCCAGTCAAAGAGCCTCCTTAAAATCTTTTCAAAATGAACAATTAAGCTGAAAAAGTTCAGCTATATATATATATATATATATATATTTTTTTTTTTTAAAATCAATTTAACTACTAATGTGGATAACTAAGATGCTAAGATCATATTAAAGGAGTGGTGGAGTTCCAAAGACAAGATAACGTCTATGGAGCTCTCCATTTATGAATATTATAATGGTCATAGACTGTATTTGTTGATTTAATGTGTTTTGTTGATTGAGATAATAATGTGTCATTAAATATCAAGAATATAGGAGGATATCATCTGTGTATGGGAGCATATCAACAAATAGCTAACGTTAGTATATTAAAAACATTAAAAACCCAATTTACATATTAGCCTCCCCAAAATGTTCCACACAAATTACCACTGTATAGCATGCCTATTTATGTATCTGCATCGAGTCAATAACATTCTATTGTTTAAGTAGATTCTAATCTGAGTAATACAAATATAAAAATTCAAATCTCCAAACCTTGAATGAAAAGCATACTTACGATCATTCGCCGACTCGCTACAAAAGGCAAGATTCCTCTGCACTCAGTTATACAGACCCCTATGACGTCACAATGGTGACGTCATAGGCTCAATTAACTCAAGTGTTTGTGAGTGACGTCAAATCTAGGCTGTTTAGATTCAAACTGGACATGCAATACAAATACAAAGAGTGACTAATAATTTGTATTCCATTGTTCTTAAACATATCTGTTTTACCCTTGTAGTGAAGTTTATGACCATTTTTTTCTTGTGCATGGTAGCTATGCTGAATAATTCTCAAAATTAACAGCTTCTTATTCTTTATATATATAGGGGAGCACGGGGCACAACCTAACGCGGGGCTAGTTGTAACACGCTTGTTTTAAATACTTCCGCACATGCTTGGATGACGAAACTTTGTGTATTTACTAGTTGCCATATCAACACTATATAGAAAAAAAAATTCCGCCAAAATTATTATTTTTTTGGAAGATATCCATAGACATTTATTAAACCATAGCAAAAGTAAATTTCTTACTTAAGTTAATTTTTCATCTCTATTTTTGGTGTTTATTTAAAATAAGACAAATCTGATATTATTTTAATCTCCAAGATGTTATTTAACAGTTGAGATAGTTATTTAATGCTTCGCTAACTAGCAGAAGACACTAGCAGGGTTTAAATCCCAGTTGTGCAGGCGGGGGCATGTTGTAACACTGCGTTACAATGTGCCCCTATTAGAAATATGCTATTATATTCTATACTTTTATTAATTTTATTGGGAAAACGTGAGAAAAAGGTGAATAAAGACTGAGAGTCAATGTTCAGAAATTACTAATTATTCATTTGTTTTGAACTATGTTGTATAGCTTTGTTTTCATGTGTTCGTAGTCAAAACTCAAAAATTTGTTTATAATATTTAATTATTAAAAATTGCCATTATTTTATATGAAAAAGTTTTTTAATTGTATTTTATTTAGAAAATATTTTAGTTTGTTTTGTATATATTTTTTATTAGATCAGATAACATTTTAAGCTGTCATATGTTATGTTACAATGCGCCCCACACATGTTACAATGTACCCCACCTATGGGGCATGTTGTCACATTTCACTTCCATTCTTTCGGGGTATGTCAAGAAAAAAAGTATATACTGTATTAATAAAACAAAACCACATAATTGTACTAGACATGTGGGAAATTAATGTGGGAAAAAATAAATACTCTGAACCATAAGTAGGCTACTAGATTTACACAAACTGAGAAAGTCAAAAAGCGTTAGGTTGTGCCCCGCTCTATATATATGTTTTTTTTTTGATAAGTTGCATAATTATTATCTCTATCAGTTTTCTTGTGTATTTCTGTGGTTTTCATGTGTTTATGCTTTAAGAGATTATTTTCAGATTTATATTCGATTTATGATTATTTTATTATCATTACTGTTTTCATCTAAATGCTTGTTGCAAATATTGTGGGTTGTATAATACGCGTTGCTTCAAATTAATACAAAATATTATTGTAGCTGCAAGGATGTGTGTGATTGGTTATACGTGCATGTTCGCGCGTCTTTACGTATATTTGGGGAGTTCTACGCGATACACTTCATTCTCGATAAGCAACGGTGAAGGGGCATCGCTTGACCGTGTAGCCTATTCATATTAATATCGTCTTTTACAGGTATAAAATAAAATTCACGCCATCATTGTAGACTTCTTCACATTAATTGTTTTCTGATGTATATGAGCGTGTTATGTCTGTAAACTCTATTTAGTGTTAACGATCGGTGCCGCCGTTAGTGTAAATTACTCTGGTGATGCGGAGATAAAATACAGATTATGTAGTGGTATTGTATGTGTTTCATGTTATCCTTTATTCATTAATTCTTTGTTAGGATTTTATTTCGTGCTGATTCACTGATAATGTGAGTATATGACGTCATGTAGTCGAGTGAACTTGGATGTAGGCTACATGGCATGAATGAAATTTTAGTGTTTACATTACCAGTAATGTAAAGCTGTGTTGAAAAGTATGAGGCTGCACTTGTTAATGTATATAATTTATTTTCATTAATTAATCGTTTCATAATAGCCTAGCAGATAATACCGTGCAGGGGTTTGTGGAGTTCATTCAATTCCAGCTATAACTTTTTTATACATTTGTACATGCAATAACACTCGCAGCGGTCATGAAGCGGATATATTCTGTCTGTGAGTAGAAAGTAGAATCATTCAGTCGCAAGGTTTGTTTACTTGAGTGTCGGATGAAAATATAGCTCTAGTCTTACAGAAACACTTTGTATTGACTGCATGGAGCACTTTACTGTTTTTAAACACTTATCAGAGACCCTTGAAATGTGAATGACAAATGTACAGGTAAAATGTGAAGGTTTTATCTGTAAAATGCCCATTATCACTGCTGTGTTTGTTTTATTTTAAAAGAAAAACAAGCGGTGGGTCGTATTTATGTTATTTATATTAACATATCCTATATAATCTCCATCTGAAATTGACCCGTTTTAAATCTAAGCCTATAAGTTATGTACATAATGACATATATTTATATCAAACATTGTTTTTTAAAGAGATGAACCATACTTGAAGAATTATTAAAGCTAGGTTCGTGTATTATTATAATTTTTTTTGTATTAACAGACGTAAATGGGCCTGAAACGCTTGATTTGCAACTTGATTTGTCAGGAAGACACTAGAAAAGGTTATTCTAAAAGGCTTTGCCATGATTTTTTCCCCATCTCTTCAGTGAGTGTGCACACCTAGCAGAGAAGAGAGAACACACTTTTTGAATGTATGATAGATAATAGCACATCACATTTGGGAGCACAGAAAGATTCAGTTAAGCACATTTCTGTTGCACTGTTCATACTGAATGCATTTTAATGGTGTCAAATGACTTGGCAGTGCATACCCTTTTTGCCAAATTAAAATGGTCTGTTTTACTACAGTGGCTTGTTTGGTTCTTTTTGCAGTTAGATTAGCAATGAAGGTAGCTAATTGTAAACCTACTACTCTAAAGTACAAACAATAACAAATTATTGTCATGGGGCTTGAAAATCAGTTTAAAACCATGTAGTCTCACATCCCTTCATTCATCAAAGTGAATCCTAGATTTTACAATATTTTTAATCAAAATTTGACCAATTTTTATATCCAAGCGTGTTGACCCATATTGGGATGCAAGAAAATAAAAGCAGGGGGTTGCACCCAAACAAAGATAAGTACTTTAGAATGAACAGATTCATACAAAATAATATCTTTCTAATATCTATGTATACTTTCATTCGCTTGTCACACCACAGGTTCATCTGGAATTAATTAGTGAAGACAAAATGCTAATAAAAACATCTGTTTGTGACCAGTTACAGGACCCCAGACACAGGTGTTAACATGCCTAAGTGTGCAGCTTATTTTGAACATTTAATCCGCTCAGAGACAGGAGATGAAAATGATCTATTTTGGCTTGAAGTGCACATTTATATAACATTAGTGTTAATTAATGTGTGTTGTCCTGGATATATAAACAACAGCACAGTTTATATTTGATTTTTTTATTATGCATTCCAATCAAAACGTACCAACACAATGTAACATATTTCTATTAAATATTTAAAACGTTACAAAAATGTATGTATATGCTACATAAATTGCACAGTTTCTTCAAGCTGCCTGGTTCCAACTGCTGGTCCTTGACTTTGATTGCCAAGCGCTGCATTTTTTGTGGAGGTGCCTGGTCCACACCTGCATTGTCCTGTTGAAGGAACAGACATATCATGTCACGCTGCAGATTTAATGAGTGATTCTTAGAGAAAATCTTAATACATGTCCCTTCTACAATTTCAATATGAGGGTTCTATAAACTGAAAAGAATATGATACTAGTCATATATTAAATGATTAAAGTGTTTACATTTTTAAATCTGAAAAAAAAAGGAGGGAACTTACCAATGCTCTCTTCCGGTTCAGCTGGGACCTGGGCTGAAGGCTGCTCTGGTCCAGGTGTGAAGTGCTTATCTTATTCTGGCTCCTCAGTTTAGGATTCAGCTGCACCTTCTTGTCAGTTTCCACACACATTTTATTTCGGGGAGGTGGCTGACACACACCTACATTGTCCTGTTGAAGAAACAAACATAATCATTAATGAGTGCTTGTTAGACTTAATCTAAACACATATCTTTCTATAGTTTTGAAATACTAAAACTAAAAGGATTTGAATAGAGGACCTAGAAAACATATAGCATATTTGAAGTCAATGTTTAAATTTATATATATATATATATATATATATATATATATATATATATATATATGAAAATAAGTAAAAACAAGAGATGGAAGGGACTTACAGATGCTTCTGTGCTCCTCTTACTCTGACTGGACATGGGTGGTCCAGGATGGGACTGTGCAAAGGGACTCGGTTTCTGCTGCCACAGATGAAACCCAGATGCTCCCTGTGGGGAACAAGGTGGAACAAGTGCACTCTGTGATATCTTAGGAGACACAGAAGCTCCCTTTGGGATATTCTGCTCCCTCTGCTTCTGCCTCTGCTGCTTAGGGATCCTGAGGCTTTCTCCCAGTTTGGGGGAATCTGCAGGCACAAGTGATCCCTGTGAGGTCCCCGAATGCACAAGCGCACCTTTTGGGATCAGAGCCCCAGAGGGCACTGCCGCTGCCTGTGGATTCCTGGAAGGCACTGCTGCTCCCTGTAGGGTCCTGGCATGCTTAGACGCTCCCACTGGGGTCCTGTCAGGCAAAGGTTTATTGGCTTGGGGCTTCTTCTGCACCAGCTCCTTCCTCAGTAGCTCAGAGATCAGATTTCTCTTCCCTGGAACCTTCTCAGGGACAGGTGATCCCTGTGCACAACAGACAGGCTTCTGCTGCAGCATCTCCTGCTTCAGTGGTTCCAGGATCTTTAGTTTTTCCCTGTTTGCGGTCTTGTCAGGCACGGGTGCTCCCTGAAGAGAAGAAGCTTGAGGCCTCTGCCGCAGCAGCTCCCGTCTCAGAGGCTCAGGAATCTTTCGCTTTTCCCTCTTTGAGATATTGTCAGGCAGTGTTCCATGAAGAGAAGCTTGAGGCTTCAGCTGCAGTAGCTCTCGTCTCAGTGGCTCAGGGACCTCTAGTTTTTCCCTCTTTGAGGTCTTGTCAGGAATGGGTGCTCCTCGAGGAGAGAAAGCTTGAGGCCTCTGCTGCAGCAGCTCCCCTCTCAGAGGCTCAGGGATCTTTAGCTTTTGCCTTTTTGAGATATTGTTAGGCAGTGTTCCCTGAAGAGAAGCTTGAAGCTTCAGCTGCAGTAGCTCTCGTCTCAGTAGCTCAGGGACCTCTAGTTTTTCCTTCTTTGAGGTCTTGTCAGGAATGGGTGCTCCTCGAGGAGAAGAAGCTTGAGGCCTCTGCTGCAGCAGCTCCCGTCTCAGAGGCTCAGGGATCTTTGGCCTTTTTAATATGTTGTCAGGCAGTTTTCCCTGAAGAGAAGGAGCTTGAGGCTTCTGCTGCTGCAGCCGCTCCTGCCTAAGAAGCTCAGAGATATTTAGTTTTCGCCTCTCTGGGACCTTTTCTGGCATGGGTGCTCGATGTGAGGAACATGCGAGCACCTTTGGGGCAGGCACAGGTGGTCTCCGTAGAGACTGGGGCACAGGTGCTCCCCGTGGAGACCCAGTGGGCACAGGTGCTTTCTGTGGGGACTCGACAGCCACTGGTGCTTCCTGTGGCTTTTTCTGCCTCCACTTTCTCTGCTGTTCTGTGGATTTCAGAGTTGTGTCTGAGTTCAGGGCCTTCTCAGATGCATCCTTGAAGGCCAGGGATGAGGTGAGGTTCAACTTCTTAGAACTGGCATGCACAGTTGATTCCTGTTGGGACCTGGTGGGCACATGTGCTCCCTCTGCCTTGTTCTGCTTCATGGACTTCAGGGATGTGGGGCATGGAGTTTCTCCTGCCTCCACTGTTCCCCACCACAGCCCTGAGGTGAGGTCCCCATACTCAGGCTCCTCAGAGATGGGATGTGAAACCTCCATTATTGCCCACCACTCCCCTGCAGCAAGGGCCATGGTGAGCTCGTCTGAGAGTTCAGGACATAAGGACTGCTCTGCACTCTCAGGACAACCGATGGGAAAGGTTGACATACTCATATTGATTTGGATTTGATGATGATCTAAAGAACTGAACAATACTGCCTTTGTGCAATCTCTATATGTAAAACACTGTGAAAGACAGAGAAATGGAAGAGATGAGTTGAGTAAACACATACAAACCTGGAAACTGTTTGTCTTAGTTATCAAAATACTCGAAAAAAGAAATGTTCTACAGTGTATGCCCATGGCTGTCAATCAGAAGAGACAAGGGAGTCCAGTCAAAGAGCCTCCTTAAAATCTTTTCAAAATGAACAATTAAGCTGAAAAAGTTCAGCTATATATATATATATATATATATATATATTTTTTTTTTAAATCAATTTAACTACTAATGTGGATAACTAAGATGCTAAGATCATATTAAAGGAGTGGTGGAGTTCCAAAGACAAGATAACGTCTATGGAGCTCTCCATTTATGAATATTATAATGGTCATAGACTGTATTTGTTGATTTAATGTGTTTTGTTGATTGAGATAATAATGTGTCATTAAATATCAAGAATATAGGAGGATATCATCTGTGTATGGGAGCATATCAACAAATAGCTAACGTTAGTATATTAAAAACATTAAAAACCCAATTTACATATTAGCCTCCCCAAAATGTTCCACACAAATTACCACTGTATAGCATGCCTATTTATGTATCTGCATCGAGTCAATAACATTCTATTGTTTAAGTAGATTCTAATCTGAGTAATACAAATATAAAAATTCAAATCTCCAAACCTTGAATGAAAAGCATACTTACGATCATTCGCCGACTCGCTACAAAAGGCAAGATTCCTCTGCACTCAGTTATACAGATCCCTATGACGTCACAATGGTGACGTCATAGGCTCAATTAACTCAAGTGTTTGTGAGTGACGTCAAATCTAGGCTGTTTAGATTCAAACTGGACATGCAATACAAATACAAAGAGTGACTAATAATTTGTATTCCATTGTTCTTAAACATATCTGTTTTACCCTTGTAGTGAAGTTTATGACCATTTTTTTCTTGTGCATGGTAGCTATGCTGAATAATTCTCAAAATTAACAGCTTCTTATTCTTTATATATATAGGGGAGCACGGGGCACAACCTAACGCGGGGCTAGTTGTAACACGCTTGTTTTAAATACTTCCGCACATGCTTGGATGACGAAACTTTGTGTATTTACTAGTTGCCATATCAACACTATATAGAAAAAAAAATTCCGCCAAAATTATTATTTTTTTGGAAGATATCCATAGACATTTATTAAACCATAGCAAAAGTAAATTTCTTACTTAAGTTAATTTTTCATCTCTATTTTTGGTGTTTATTTAAAATAAGACAAATCTGATATTATTTTAATCTCCAAGATGTTATTTAACAGTTGAGATAGTTATTTAATGCTTCGCTAACTAGCAGAAGACACTAGCAGGGTTTAAATCCCAGTTGTGCAGGCGGGGGCATGTTGTAACACTGCGTTACAATGTGCCCCTATTAGAAATATGCTATTATATTCTATACTTTTATTAATTTTATTGGGAAAACGTGAGAAAAAGGTGAATAAAGACTGAGAGTCAATGTTCAGAAATTACTAATTATTCATTTGTTTTGAACTATGTTGTATAGCTTTGTTTTCATGTGTTCGTAGTCAAAACTCAAAAATTTGTTTATAATATTTAATTATTAAAAATTGCCATTATTTTATATGAAAAAGTTTTTTAATTGTATTTTATTTAGAAAATATTTTAGTTTGTTTTGTATATATTTTTTATTAGATCAGATAACATTTTAAGCTGTCATATGTTATGTTACAATGCGCCCCACACATGTTACAATGTACCCCACCTATGGGGCATGTTGTCACATTTCACTTCCATTCTTTCGGGGTATGTCAAGAAAAAAAGTATATACTGTATTAATAAAACAAAACCACATAATTGTACTAGACATGTGGGAAATTAATGTGGGAAAAAATAAATACTCTGAACCATAAGTAGGCTACTAGATTTACACAAACTGAGAAAGTCAAAAAGCGTTAGGTTGTGCCCCGCTCTATATATATGTTTTTTTTTTGATAAGTTGCATAATTATTATCTCTATCAGTTTTCTTGTGTATTTCTGTGGTTTTCATGTGTTTATGCTTTAAGAGATTATTTTCAGATTTATATTCGATTTATGATTATTTTATTATCATTACTGTTTTCATCTAAATGCTTGTTGCAAATATTGTGGGTTGTATAATACGCGTTGCTTCAAATTAATACAAAATATTATTGTAGCTGCAAGGATGTGTGTGATTGGTTATACGTGCATGTTCGCGCGTCTTTACGTATATTTGGGGAGTTCTACGCGATACACTTCATTCTCGATAAGCAACGGTGAAGGGGCATCGCTTGACCGTGTAGCCTATTCATATTAATATCGTCTTTTACAGGTATAAAATAAAATTCACGCCATCATTGTAGACTTCTTCACATTAATTGTTTTCTGATGTATATGAGCGTGTTATGTCTGTAAACTCTATTTAGTGTTAACGATCGGTGCCGCCGTTAGTGTAAATTACTCTGGTGATGCGGAGATAAAATACAGATTATGTAGTGGTATTGTATGTGTTTCATGTTATCCTTTATTCATTAATTCTTTGTTAGGATTTTATTTCGTGCTGATTCACTGATAATGTGAGTATATGACGTCATGTAGTCGAGTGAACTTGGATGTAGGCTACATGGCATGAATGAAATTTTAGTGTTTACATTACCAGTAATGTAAAGCTGTGTTGAAAAGTATGAGGCTGCACTTGTTAATGTATATAATTTATTTTCATTAATTAATCGTTTCATAATAGCCTAGCAGATAATACCGTGCAGGGGTTTGTGGAGTTCATTCAATTCCAGCTATAACTTTTTTATACATTTGTACATGCAATAACACTCGCAGCGGTCATGAAGCGGATATATTCTGTCTGTGAGTAGAAAGTAGAATCATTCAGTCGCAAGGTTTGTTTACTTGAGTGTCGGATGAAAATATAGCTCTAGTCTTACAGAAACACTTTGTATTGACTGCATGGAGCACTTTACTGTTTTTAAACACTTATCAGAGACCCTTGAAATGTGAATGACAAATGTACAGGTAAAATGTGAAGGTTTTATCTGTAAAATGCCCATTATCACTGCTGTGTTTGTTTTATTTTAAAAGAAAAACAAGCGGTGGGTCGTATTTATGTTATTTATATTAACATATCCTATATAATCTCCATCTGAAATTGACCCGTTTTAAATCTAAGCCTATAAGTTATGTACATAATGACATATATTTATATCAAACATTGTTTTTTAAAGAGATGAACCATACTTGAAGAATTATTAAAGCTAGGTTCGTGTATTATTATAATTTTTTTTGTATTAACAGACGTAAATGGGCCTGAAACGCTTGATTTGCAACTTGATTTGTCAGGAAGACACTAGAAAAGGTTATTCTAAAAGGCTTTGCCATGATTTTTTCCCCATCTCTTCAGTGAGTGTGCACACCTAGCAGAGAAGAGAGAACACACTTTTTGAATGTATGATAGATAATAGCACATCACATTTGGGAGCACAGAAAGATTCAGTTAAGCACATTTCTGTTGCACTGTTCATACTGAATGCATTTTAATGGTGTCAAATGACTTGGCAGTGCATACCCTTTTTGCCAAATTAAAATGGTCTGTTTTACTACAGTGGCTTGTTTGGTTCTTTTTGCAGTTAGATTAGCAATGAAGGTAGCTAATTGTAAACCTACTACTCTAAAGTACAAACAATAACAAATTATTGTCATGGGGCTTGAAAATCAGTTTAAAACCATGTAGTCTCACATCCCTTCATTCATCAAAGTGAATCCTAGATTTTACAATATTTTTAATCAAAATTTGACCAATTTTTATATCCAAGCGTGTTGACCCATATTGGGATGCAAGAAAATAAAAGCAGGGGGTTGCACCCAAACAAAGATAAGTACTTTAGAATGAACAGATTCATACAAAATAATATCTTTCTAATATCTATGTATACTTTCATTCGCTTGTCACACCACAGGTTCATCTGGAATTAATTAGTGAAGACAAAATGCTAATAAAAACATCTGTTTGTGACCAGTTACAGGACCCCAGACACAGGTGTTAACATGCCTAAGTGTGCAGCTTATTTTGAACATTTAATCCGCTCAGAGACAGGAGATGAAAATGATCTATTTTGGCTTGAAGTGCACATTTATATAACATTAGTGTTAATTAATGTGTGTTGTCCTGGATATATAAACAACAGCACAGTTTATATTTGATTTTTTTATTATGCATTCCAATCAAAACGTACCAACACAATGTAACATATTTCTATTAAATATTTAAAACGTTACAAAAATGTATGTATATGCTACATAAATTGCACAGTTTCTTCAAGCTGCCTGGTTCCAACTGCTGGTCCTTGACTTTGATTGCCAAGCGCTGCATTTTTTGTGGAGGTGCCTGGTCCACACCTGCATTGTCCTGTTGAAGGAACAGACATATCATGTCACGCTGCAGATTTAATGAGTGATTCTTAGAGAAAATCTTAATACATGTCCCTTCTACAATTTCAATATGAGGGTTCTATAAACTGAAAAGAATATGATACTAGTCATATATTAAATGATTAAAGTGTTTACATTTTTAAATCTGAAAAAAAAAGGAGGGAACTTACCAATGCTCTCTTCCGGTTCAGCTGGGACCTGGGCTGAAGGCTGCTCTGGTCCAGGTGTGAAGTGCTTATCTTATTCTGGCTCCTCAGTTTAGGATTCAGCTGCACCTTCTTGTCAGTTTCCACACACATTTTATTTCGGGGAGGTGGCTGACACACACCTACATTGTCCTGTTGAAGAAACAAACATAATCATTAATGAGTGCTTGTTAGACTTAATCTAAACACATATCTTTCTATAGTTTTGAAATACTAAAACTAAAAGGATTTGAATAGAGGACCTAGAAAACATATAGCATATTTGAAGTCAATGTTTAAATTTATATATATATATATATATATATATATATATATATATATATATATATATATATGAAAATAAGTAAAAACAAGAGATGGAAGGGACTTACAGATGCTTCTGTGCTCCTCTTACTCTGACTGGACATGGGTGGTCCAGGATGGGACTGTGCAAAGGGACTCGGTTTCTGCTGCCACAGATGAAACCCAGATGCTCCCTGTGGGGAACAAGGTGGAACAAGTGCACTCTGTGATATCTTAGGAGACACAGAAGCTCCCTTTGGGATATTCTGCTCCCTCTGCTTCTGCCTCTGCTGCTTAGGGATCCTGAGGCTTTCTCCCAGTTTGGGGGAATCTGCAGGCACAAGTGATCCCTGTGAGGTCCCCGAATGCACAAGCGCACCTTTTGGGATCAGAGCCCCAGAGGGCACTGCCGCTGCCTGTGGATTCCTGGAAGGCACTGCTGCTCCCTGTAGGGTCCTGGCATGCTTAGACGCTCCCACTGGGGTCCTGTCAGGCAAAGGTTTATTGGCTTGGGGCTTCTTCTGCACCAGCTCCTTCCTCAGTAGCTCAGAGATCAGATTTCTCTTCCCTGGAACCTTCTCAGGGACAGGTGATCCCTGTGCACAACAGACAGGCTTCTGCTGCAGCATCTCCTGCTTCAGTGGTTCCAGGATCTTTAGTTTTTCCCTGTTTGCGGTCTTGTCAGGCACGGGTGCTCCCTGAAGAGAAGAAGCTTGAGGCCTCTGCCGCAGCAGCTCCCGTCTCAGAGGCTCAGGAATCTTTCGCTTTTCCCTCTTTGAGATATTGTCAGGCAGTGTTCCATGAAGAGAAGCTTGAGGCTTCAGCTGCAGTAGCTCTCGTCTCAGTGGCTCAGGGACCTCTAGTTTTTCCCTCTTTGAGGTCTTGTCAGGAATGGGTGCTCCTCGAGGAGAGAAAGCTTGAGGCCTCTGCTGCAGCAGCTCCCCTCTCAGAGGCTCAGGGATCTTTAGCTTTTGCCTTTTTGAGATATTGTTAGGCAGTGTTCCCTGAAGAGAAGCTTGAAGCTTCAGCTGCAGTAGCTCTCGTCTCAGTAGCTCAGGGACCTCTAGTTTTTCCTTCTTTGAGGTCTTGTCAGGAATGGGTGCTCCTCGAGGAGAAGAAGCTTGAGGCCTCTGCTGCAGCAGCTCCCGTCTCAGAGGCTCAGGGATCTTTGGCCTTTTTAATATGTTGTCAGGCAGTTTTCCCTGAAGAGAAGGAGCTTGAGGCTTCTGCTGCTGCAGCCGCTCCTGCCTAAGAAGCTCAGAGATATTTAGTTTTCGCCTCTCTGGGACCTTTTCTGGCATGGGTGCTCGATGTGAGGAACATGCGAGCACCTTTGGGGCAGGCACAGGTGGTCTCCGTAGAGACTGGGGCACAGGTGCTCCCCGTGGAGACCCAGTGGGCACAGGTGCTTTCTGTGGGGACTCGACAGCCACTGGTGCTTCCTGTGGCTTTTTCTGCCTCCACTTTCTCTGCTGTTCTGTGGATTTCAGAGTTGTGTCTGAGTTCAGGGCCTTCTCAGATGCATCCTTGAAGGCCAGGGATGAGGTGAGGTTCAACTTCTTAGAACTGGCATGCACAGTTGATTCCTGTTGGGACCTGGTGGGCACATGTGCTCCCTCTGCCTTGTTCTGCTTCATGGACTTCAGGGATGTGGGGCATGGAGTTTCTCCTGCCTCCACTGTTCCCCACCACAGCCCTGAGGTGAGGTCCCCATACTCAGGCTCCTCAGAGATGGGATGTGAAACCTCCATTATTGCCCACCACTCCCCTGCAGCAAGGGCCATGGTGAGCTCGTCTGAGAGTTCAGGACATAAGGACTGCTCTGCACTCTCAGGACAACCGATGGGAAAGGTTGACATACTCATATTGATTTGGATTTGATGATGATCTAAAGAACTGAACAATACTGCCTTTGTGCAATCTCTATATGTAAAACACTGTGAAAGACAGAGAAATGGAAGAGATGAGTTGAGTAAACACATACAAACCTGGAAACTGTTTGTCTTAGTTATCAAAATACTCGAAAAAAGAAATGTTCTACAGTGTATGCCCATGGCTGTCAATCAGAAGAGACAAGGGAGTCCAGTCAAAGAGCCTCCTTAAAATCTTTTCAAAATGAACAATTAAGCTGAAAAAGTTCAGCTATATATATATATATATATATATATATATATATATATATATATATTTTTTTTTTAAATCAATTTAACTACTAATGTGGATAACTAAGATGCTAAGATCATATTAAAGGAGTGGTGGAGTTCCAAAGACAAGATAACGTCTATGGAGCTCTCCATTTATGAATATTATAATGGTCATAGACTGTATTTGTTGATTTAATGTGTTTTGTTGATTGAGATAATAATGTGTCATTAAATATCAAGAATATAGGAGGATATCATCTGTGTATGGGAGCATATCAACAAATAGCTAACGTTAGTATATTAAAAACATTAAAAACCCAATTTACATATTAGCCTCCCCAAAATGTTCCACACAAATTACCACTGTATAGCATGCCTATTTATGTATCTGCATCGAGTCAATAACATTCTATTGTTTAAGTAGATTCTAATCTGAGTAATACAAATATAAAAATTCAAATCTCCAAACCTTGAATGAAAAGCATACTTACGATCATTCGCCGACTCGCTACAAAAGGCAAGATTCCTCTGCACTCAGTTATACAGATCCCTATGACGTCACAATGGTGACGTCATAGGCTCAATTAACTCAAGTGTTTGTGAGTGACGTCAAATCTAGGCTGTTTAGATTCAAACTGGACATGCAATACAAATACAAAGAGTGACTAATAATTTGTATTCCATTGTTCTTAAACATATCTGTTTTACCCTTGTAGTGAAGTTTATGACCATTTTTTTCTTGTGCATGGTAGCTATGCTGAATAATTCTCAAAATTAACAGCTTCTTATTCTTTATATATATAGGGGAGCACGGGGCACAACCTAACGCGGGGCTAGTTGTAACACGCTTGTTTTAAATACTTCCGCACATGCTTGGATGACGAAACTTTGTGTATTTACTAGTTGCCATATCAACACTATATGTGACCCGATCTGGCGAAATGAGTCGGAAGTCGCAACGTTCCATTTTAAGATATGGGCCGTTTATGTGGAAAAACAATGAAATGATAGATTTTTTTATTTATTATTATTATTGCTAAATTTCAAAGAACAGACATTCAAAAATAATCTCCTAAAGTTTCGTAGTCCAGATAATTGAGAAAAGGTATTTAAATGACTATTAAAGTTTACAAAGCTTTACTAAATTCGCTGGAAATGAATATTGCTTTTCTCAACTCCTCTCGTCAACTCTGAGCATTTCCCGGGAATCCCCTCAAACGTCTCTGCTTTCCAAATATGGTGTTACACGTTGTATAGAACCAATCATAAAGCTTAGAAATGTACACAAACGCTGATCATTTGTCAATGGGAAGCCCCGTTTCGACTGACCGGCACGCGATTGGTCCAGCCATCCTCCTCAGACTCGTAGCGCTATGTGTAAACAAGCTAGCAGATCTCCTCAGAAAGATTCAATATTATTAATTTGAGAAATGTCGCTGTCAAAAGAGAGCAAAGTCGCCAAAAAGTCGCCAAAAACGTTGAACTCACTGGAGGCTTCTAACCTAAGCTCTGCTGCTGGTCATCAAGAGTGGCTAAGGCTAGTCAGTGATTGTTTTGGATCTGGAGACGTGTCATCCTCTGATGACAGCGACAGCCCTGTGGTATTTATCGTGTATGGATGTGAATGAGTGCAATTATTCTGTGAGTGTATTTATCTGCAAGGAGAATCCATTACAATGTGTTTGATTTATTTAAACCCAATATTTAACTGTTGGTATCTCCGTTATGAATATGTTACACTGTTATTGTCATCTAGATTCTAGCCTACACAAAGATATGATTGCATAGGCTAACATTATTTGTTCTCTGTTTCCTTGTCTCTCTGCCTCTCTCTCTCTCTCTCTCTCTCTCTCTCTCTCTCTCTCTCTCTCTCTCTCTCTCTCTCTCTCTCTCTCTCTCTCTCTCTCTCTCTCTCTCTCTCTCTCTCTCTCTCTCACACACACACACACACACACACACACACACACCCCCTCTCTCAAGCAAAACTGTAGCACCTCTGTTCAATCTTTCTGATTTTAGTAAATGTTTGTAAAAGTGCCTTTTAAATTATTTATTCAAATAAAATTTTTTAAATAATTTGAGCTTCAGCCTGGCATAATAGCATATATTAATGTCTTTGGTCAAATTAAGCTGTACAATAAATAGTTAATCCCTTTAAATGCAATGGATTTTGAAAGATATCAACAAAAAACGGGCAAAAAACTTTAAAAGCGATTTTCTCAGGTTTTCAATTGGAAAAAGAGGGCAGACGACCATAATTCAAATGTGTATATCTTTACAACCATTCAAGGTATGACTTTGACTAGGATATCAGTTGAAAGCTTATGGTCTCCTCTTTCCATTAATACCAAAATCTCAATTTTGAAGTTTGGGTCACTGTGACTCATTTTGCTGGATCAGGTCACATATAGAAAAAAAAATTCCGCCAAAATTATTATTTTTTTGGAAGATATCCATAGACATTTATTAAACCATAGCAAAAGTAAATTTCTTACTTAAGTTAATTTTTCATCTCTATTTTTGGTGTTTATTTAAAATAAGACAAATCTGATATTATTTTAATCTCCAAGATGTTATTTAACAGTTGAGATAGTTATTTAATGCTTCGCTAACTAGCAGAAGACACTAGCAGGGTTTAAATCCCAGTTGTGCAGGCGGGGGCATGTTGTAACACTGCGTTACAATGTGCCCCTATTAGAAATATGCTATTATATTCTATACTTTTATTAATTTTATTGGGAAAACGTGAGAAAAAGGTGAATAAAGACTGAGAGTCAATGTTCAGAAATGACTAATTATTCATTTGTTTTGAACTATGTTGTATAGCTTTGTTTTCATGTGTTCGTAGTCAAAACTCAAAAAAAAATTTATAATATTTAATTATTAAAAATTGCCATTATTTTATATGAAAAAGTTTTTTAATTGTATTTTATTTAGAAAATATTTTAGTTTGTTTTGTATATATTTTTTATTAGATCAGGGGCCTGTACCATGGAGCCGGTTTAGGTGGCTAGCCAGCTATGTTTCAGTTTAGTTTCCGCCAACCCTGGGTTTTAGGTACTATGAAAGTAGCTCGGCTTTAATCGGTGTTCGTTGCCATGGTATCTTACGCTGCAGGGCTAACCTGCTCCGGGGCAGGTTATGTTCTGGATTCAAGATCTCAGACTGAAGTTTGACCAATCAGCTGAGAGCAAAGAAACATATAGGTGACTTAACTTATTCCCAGTGTCTGTTGCAATGGCTTGGACATCTCAGCGCAAATTGTTATACGAGCACTTTGTAAAGAAAAAGTTTTTAGCATGACAAAATCCCCTTGCCTTTCCTGATAGTTATTTGTATGAAAGATACAGATTTTCCGCGGAAGCAATGTATTATCTTTGCGAACTTCTTGAGCCGCACATAAAGAATTTAACACGTCGAATTCATGCACTTACTGTACCGCAAATATTGCGTTGCGTTGCGTTTTTTTTTTTTTGTTTTTTGCAAGTGGTACATTCTTGCACGGTGGGTGACGCACAGAAGCTCGGGGAAAACACGGTTTGTCAAACCATTCGCAAGGTCGCTCTGCAGGAGTAGGCTACATGAATAGTGTTCCCCGGACATTTATCGACCATATGTCCATAAAAGAGGGCTTTTATAAAATTGCCGGTAAGATATATTGATAGGGTGACATCACATGAACACTTTTTTTTTTTCAAAAAGCAAATTTCACAAATGTACTATACAATACATGTTAAGAATTATTTGTAAACTTTTTTTATTATTCTGTTAATCTTATGATAGGATTCCCTAGAGTCATTGCAATATGCAGTCTATTGCTCCAATCTCCACTGCTCTAGTCTAGGGGAATATGAGGCAGATTATGTTAATAGTAAGTCCTATCACAGCCTTAATGTTCAGGTAGAGATGATGTGAATATGTGAGATGAATCTTTAAATTAATAGTAACATTAACAGATATAACAATGATCTACTAAACATTTCATCTGCAGACGACTTGTGGTCGTGAACGTATGATCACAAGTTTGGATGGTAAATGGCCTGGCTCCAGTGCTTGACTCACAAATTTCTGTGAGTCTGTGTTGTATCGGCGCTTTGAGGAAAGCCAGTTAAATTTGGTACAGTACAAAACACTGTTAATTTGAACTGAGATAAACCTACACAATAACCCCCTATCATGACCCTCAGACAGGGCCACAGCACAGCTTCAATGTGGCCCTCAGTAAAACCAGAGTGAAGATAGAGATGACCTTTGACATCCTAAAGGCACATTTCAACTGTTCGGCACTTCAGAGTCACCAGAGTGTAAAGATGTAGATGCAATCACCATACAGTATTCCACTTAATTAAAGCACATTGAAACTGCAGATAGGTCTCAAACTGTTTTATTGGTTTTGTGGGATGGGAGGGAGAAAGAGAGCAAGAGAAAGTTGCATTAATAAATATTTATACTAAAGTGTTACTTGGTTAAATAAGTTCACATACTGAGATCAGTTTTATCCAGCTGTTTGATTTCCAAAATTTATTTTTTTTTAAATTTTTTTTTGAGCCTCCTCAGCTCAGTCCAGCTCCGTCCAGCTCCTTTAGTGAACAGTCTAGTTCAAGTCTCCTTTAGTGAGCAGTCTAGTTCAAGTCTCCTTTAGTGAGCAGTCTAGTTCAAGACTCCTTTTGTACAGGGCCCTGACTGAGTCTGTTTCCACCTGAAACATAATTCCACCACAAACATGATCATTACAAGTTTTCTGGAGGCTCATCAAATCACAAAAAAGTTCCTTGTCTTCCTACAAACACAGGACTGACTGTAATTTATGTCAAGGGTTTTAAATCCTTACCTTGTTCACATTTCTTCTGAAGGCCATTGAGGTAGAGGCCTCAGTTTCTGGGGCAGGTTGTGAAAAATCCACCAATAAAAGAGATGTGTAAGGGCCAGTCCCTTTTTTATGCCACACATTCAAATGTTTGCCATAATAAAAAGCCCAGTGCATTCACATCAGCAACTGTCTGAGAACACACAGACAGAGTGTCTTCATTTCCTCCACCCTAATAAATAAAACTGGCTAATGTAAAGCATAACTGTTGTAAAGCAGGTTATGTTTGGTGTTCTGTCTGCTGCATACTGACCTCTGTGTGGGAGACTGTGTGTATGTGTGCTGGCTTCAACAGGGACACTGTATTTCCCTCTACTGCAGAACATACAGTCAGCCATATTTAAAACTTAAAAAAAGTAGTAATGTATTGCACACGTACCCAGTGTGACTTGCTTAGAGGAGCCAGCACCAGGGTCAGATTGTACAGCACCTGTAATCACATCCATAATCGGCCATCCCTTATTGCCTACTCAGAGCCAACTCCTCCGCCACAGTGTATTCTGGTTTTCTGAATTTAACTCTTTATTTCTGTTTGCTGCAAACAAGTGTTTGTGATAAAATGTTCACAAAAGTAAAAAGGTTGTGGTAAATACTCACCACTTTAAATTATATTTTTATTTTTATATTTTGTCTTTATCTGCTGACAAGAACATTTGGAGTTGGGGTTGCATCAAAAACCAATGAATATTGAATAATATGAACAATGAATAATATAATCTTTCTTAGTAGCCAACATACATGCACATTTTTTTATATATTATAAAAATAGGCTATAGGCTATATTACACATAATATAGGCTATACTTATTGTATGTGTATTTATGTAATACATAATTTTACATAAATATAGAACGTATTTGTTTAACTTACACATTAACAATCAGCAATCTTTCTCCAACAGTCTTCTCTTGCTTTGGCAGCAGAGACCGTATTGTTTCGAGCTTGAAATACATATTTAAATTAATCGTAATTATGAATGATTATCTCTTGCTCCTCCGCGGAAAAATATATCGCTCTCGCTCTACCCGCGATTGGTTGTTCAGTGTCGACGTCACTCTTTTATGTGCACGCGCGCGTGGAGTAATCATAGCTTGAGGATCAAAGCCTGAGTTGACAAAGAAAGTTGATGAGCTGCATCATGGTACCAATAAAGCCTGATTGCATCGGTTTGGTTTTGTCAACTCAAAACTAATCCTGTAACCCCGAGTTTGTTCAGCTACCTTCATGGTACAGGCCCCCGAATCAGAACGCGAAAACATATGACTCGGTTGATTTGACTCAGTTTTATAATTTTTTTTATTTACCCCTGGGGCCTGTACCATGAAGGTAGCTGAACAAACTCGGGGTTACAGGATTAGTTTTGAGTTGACAAAACCAAACCGATGCAATCCGATGGATTTTGTCATGCTAAAAACTTTTTCTTTACAAAGTGCTCGTATAACAATTTGCGCTGAGATGTCCAAGCCATTGCAACAGACACTGGGAATAAGTTACGTCACCTATATGTTTCTTTGCTCTCAGCTGATTGGTCAAACTTCAGTCTGAGATCTTGAATCCAGAACATAACCTGCCCCGGAGCAGGTTAGCCCTGCAGCGTAAGATACCATGGCAACGAACACCGATTAAAGCCGAGCTACTTTCATAGTACCTAAAACCCAGGGTTGGCGGAAACTAAACTGAAACATAGCTGGCTAGCCACCTAAACCGGCTTCATGGTACAGGCCCCAGATAACATTTTAAGCTGTCATATGTTATGTTACAATGCACCCCACACATGTTACAATGTACCCCACCTATGGGGCATGTTGTCACATTTCACTTCCATTCTTTCGGGGTATGTCAAGAAAAAAAGTATATAGCCTACTGTATTAATAAAACAAAACCACATAATTGTACTAGACATGTGGGAAATTAATGTGGGAAAAAATAAATACTCTGAACCATAAGTAGATTTACACAAACTGAGAAAGTCAAAAAGCGTTAGGTTGTGCCCCGCTCTATATATATGTTTTTTTTTTTGATAAGTTGCATAATTATTATCTCTATCAGTTTTCTTGTGTATTTCTGTGGTTTTCATGTGTTTATGCTTTAAGAGATTATTTTCAGATTTATATTCGATTTATGATTATTTTATTATCATTACTGTTTTCATCTAAATGCTTGTTGCAAATATTTTGGGTTGTAATATAATACGCGTTGCTTCAAATTAATACAAAATATTATTGTAGCTGGAGAAGGATGTGTGTGATTGGTTATACGTGCATGCTCGCGCGTCTTTACGTATATTTGGGGAGTTCTACGCGATACACTTCATTCTCGATAAGCAACGGTGAAGGGGCATCGCTTGACCGTGTAGCCTATTCATATTAATATCGTCTTTTACAGGTATAAAATAAAATGCACGCCATCATTGTAGACTTCTTCACATTAATTGTTTTCTGATGTATATGAGCGTGTTATGTCTGTAAACTCTATTTAGTGTTAACGATCGGTGCCGCCGTTAGTGTAAATTACTCTGGTGATGCGGAGATAAAATACAGATTATGTAGTGGTATTGTATGTGTTTCATGTTATCCTTTATTTATTAATTCTTTGTCAGGATTTTATTTCGTGCTGATTCACTGATAATGTGAGTATATGACGTAATGTAGTCGAGTGAACTTGGAAGTACATGGCATGAATGAAATTTTAGTGTTTACATTACCAGTAATGTAAAGCTGTGTTGAAAAGTATGAGGCTGCACTTGTTATATAATTTATTTCCATTAATTAATCGTTCCATAATATAAATAGGCCTATAAAATTACCGGCCAAAAGTTTGGACACTAATATTTTTTTTATGTTTTTGAAAGAAGCCCTTTATGCTCATCAAGGCTGCATTTATTTGATCTAAAATACAGAAGAAAAAAAACTGTAATATTGTGAAATATTACTACAATTTGAAATAGTTTTCTATTATAATATACTTTTTTGATACTTTTTTCAGGATTCGGAGTTAAAGAACAATTTATTTAAAATATAAATATTTTGTACCAACATAGGCTACACTACCGTTCAAAAGTTTGAGGTCAGTAATATTCTATCTTTCTTTTTCTTTTTTTTTAAAGAACTTAATAGGCTACTTTTATTCAGCAAGGATGTGCTAAATTGATCAAAAGTGACGGTAAACGACTTATAAAAGAATTTCTATTTTAATTAATACTGTTCTTTTTATTCATCAATGAATCCTGAAAAAAGTTACATTTCTAACATTGATCATAAATCAGTATATTAGAATGATTTCTGAAAAATCATGTGACACTGAAGACTGAGTTATGGCTGTTGAAAATCCATATTTGTTGGCATCACAGAAATAAACGATATGTTTAAAGTATATTAAAATAGAAAACCATTATTTTAAATTGTAATAATATTTTTCTGTATTTTTGATCAAATAAATGCAGGCTTTATTCGCATAAGAGACTTCTTTTAAAAAAAAACATGAAAATAGTAAAGTGTCCAAATTTTTGACCAGTAGTAGGTTACTGTAGCCTACTATTGCAGCATACATTTAAAAAATGTTAAAGTCCTTTCACGTCACTATTTCGCCTGTTGTTGTCCGCCGACACTTTACATAACGTTAAGCCTGTAGGCCTGGGCTTCATTTCACAAACTATGATAGTTTGATCAAATGGTAAACGGTGTATGTAGCCTATAAATAGACATAGTAGCCTAGACTAAATAAAGCGACTTTAATACTAGGCCTACTTACCATTAATGCGACTTTTGGTGCTGGTTTTGTGCAGTGCTGTGTATAGTCAATTAGCATCCATTGTTTAAACGACGCAGATTCAGATCGCTTCATAAATGTAAATTCGTCTGTGCATCTAAATTTCAATTTCAAACGATTTATGAATGACTGGTAAATTACCGCTCCACTTCACATTGTCCAATTAAATTTGAACTTGTGCCAGATAACGATTGGTCGGTGTATTATAGCCTACATGACAAACGGGCTTCAATGAATTATGTAATATTTTAAAATATGTGATAGGAAGATTTTTAATTGATTCGACAAACTACCTTTTATTATAAAAATTAAAAAAAAGTTACACAATTGTTGAGTTTATTCCTTCCTGCCGTCGAGCCATATGCTCACTGAAATAACTATATTTGGCTCGAGAGCATCGGTTCCCGAGCAGACTGTGGAATACATACGTTTACACTAGTGCATTTTCATTTTAAAACGCATAACTTTTGCTAAGATTACGTCTGCCGTCCACACTACTCGTTCCAGAAGGGTTTTAGACCCTCGTTCCAGAAGGGGTTCAGCGAAAAAAATCGAAGCCAGAAGACACACGCAACTTGACGCAACGCGTTGTGGCAACGACACCAACCTCAGACTGACAGAAACGTAAAAATAAACGTGAATTTAGGCATTTTGTTTTATTGACCACAATATTATCATTGATATTTGTTTGAGAAGGACACTTTTGATTAATTTTGAAAAAGGGCAGGGGCTAAACCAAAAGACCAATAAAAGGATTTGCCCAAAAATGTAGCCTATAAAGACAGGAAGGAACAAGATAAAGAAAAAATACAAGACACACAGCTGAGACTTCACTGCTAGCCCAGCATGTCTGCCCTTTGCCCCCAAAGAATAGTTATGTAAAACTTGTGATCACATTTTTTATTGTAACCGTTTTATTAGTTTATATTTATTTACAATACAATACGATCAAATAAAATCATTTAAAATGTTGCATTTTCAGTGAGGAATAATTCAATTTTTTTTCTTGGATAACATCCACAGGTGATGAACTCCAAATTAAAAATATACAATCCATTGATAAACTCTGAACTGGCCAAAAACAAAGCACTTCTCTTTTTCTTTAAAAAAAAAAATTGTTTTGTAAGCTATTAAGAGCTAGCAAACATGAGCCTTGGATCTGCCAAAGCAAAACGCACTTAAAAAACATCCGGATGCCAAATAGAAGTTAAAACATTGTAAAATAATGTGATTAACAGCATTGAAACTAGCTGATTTAAGATGATTTTTACAAATGCTAAACAATGATATTGAAACTCAGCAGTATTCCATAAAATAATCATCCTCCTCATCACTGTCATCAGCTCTGGATGGGTTATCCTTTTCTGAGAGCATATTCCACACCACAAAGTCATCATCTTCAGCTGCTGAAAACATGGGGGATGAATGGAAAAAAACAACATGGATAAACAACATAGTATATTTTTCAACTCACTGCTCTGTATCTAACCATGTTCAGATTGCAAGTCTTAAACCGACACGCAACGATAACATCAAAACCGGTGACGGAATAGAAATGTCGGAAGTATTCAAATGGTAGTTAAAACGGTTTGTCCAAAGATTTCAGCTGTGACTACAGCATGAGATGATAAATAGATTTGATAGATAGACAGATAGATAGATAGACCACCACAACGTAAGCATACCTACATGTGACAAGGCTTTCAAAACAGAAACAAGAAAAATGGAGGTGCATCATCTCGCTCTCCAAATAAGCTCCCTGTCGAGTCGCGGTGCAGAATTCCTCCGTCGAGGAAGTTCTGCACAGTGACTCGAAAGGGCGCTTCAATTTGGAGAGTGAGACTACGTCATTGCCAAAGCAACCCATCCATGCAGATAGGTTGGTTATGTTTGGACACACAAATCTTTTTTGATCACTCGGAATTAACAGTGCAAACAGTCTGCCTGAAAAGATCTGATTTGAGAACAAATCTAATTTGCCTGCAGTCTGAACAAAGCCATAGAGTTACCATTACCAAAAATGTAATGTGCATACATTACCAACACATCTCTTTAGGGTCTTCTTGACTGCTGGAGTTGGTGTAAGCTTGTCCTACACAAGAACAATATTGCATCACCATCATATTGATTGAAAAAAAGGAACACTTATGGGAACAATGTTAAAAACAAGCAGGATTTTAATATTGTTACCATTGGTGCAGCCTTTTTGCCCCGTTTCTGTCCTTTTTGTTTCTTCTGAAGATGAAAAATGTACTTGTCCATGTTATTCCTAAGATAAACAAAGAATTTAACTGATTTATACAAAGATGCAAATTAGACATCTGCTATTTGAATATTTCCATTTTCAAATGAGGCAATAAGCCTGATGAGTACACTCAGCATCCGCCCACTAAACACTCCAAAAGCATAAAAAGCTTTGGCAGTAGAGATACAAACGTACTTATTGATGGATCCCAGCATTCCTGGGCTAATATGCAGACACTGAGGGGTTTTAGCAGTAGTAGAGTTGCTTGAACTTGGCGTCTGAGGGTTCTGGAGCTGGCTGAAATCCTCATCATCTCCATTTGCAGCAAATACAGGCAACTACAGAAGACAAAGGTCAAGTTAGATTATTTTAATTTTTTTAACAAGATATCTGATTTAGGCTTTATCAGGTCTCTGTGTGCAATTTTTATGAAATCTAGTTCAGTGTATGTGGATCTAAATCAACCAACATAAAAGCACCTTGATTTGTTGTTTATTGTGCATTGGTGAGCTGGTAAACACATCATCATGGTCATCTTTAGGCATGTGGTCCAAGAAATGCCTCATCTGCTGTCTCCTTTTAAGAGTTCCAGCTTTAGCAGTTATTTCAACTACTTCCTTTCCTGTGAGCAAAACATAAGCTCAGGCATTTTCAATTGTATGGATTTACAAAAAAAAAAAAAATCCATAACCTGTAAAAACTGTCATACTCATAACTCATCAAGCTATACTGTAAAGGATAGGTTACCTGGTTCCTCAGTTGCTGCTGGTTTCTTTGATGAATTTTTACTGGAACTTTTGGTCTTCTGATGGGCATTACACTGTTCCTGACACTCTTCAGCCGAACGAGTTCCAACAACATATGCAACGTTTGGCCAGTATCCGCTCTTATGCTTGGGTAATGAGTTGACAGCCCTTTCCAAAGAGATACACAGTGAAATCATTTCTAAATTGCATCCAATTAAATTATGTGAATTTGTTAAATCATGGCCAGAAAACATTTCATATCAAAAACAATTTTAGGGTTGGCTTTCAAGATAAAAGCTTACTCGTGTAGTTTTTGTAGTTCTTCTTCAGTCCATTTTCCATCCAATAGCTCATCATGTTCATTCGTATTGCCTTTTTCTTTTTGTGGCTTTTTGCTTCTAGTGTTTGCTTTTCCCGTTTCAGATTTCTTTGATCTTCTGTTATTTGAAACAGCACGTTGAACACTTTCCTCATCCTCCGAGTACTCAGAATGTATGTCCTCTGAGGAAACCAGGTGTCCAGTCATTTTAAGTTCAGATTTACCTTTCCTTTGTCTTGTCCTTTTCAACAATAACGTGGCCTTTTTGTCGTGTTGTCGTCTCTCTTCATCATCCTCTGTGGAAAAATCAATAGAATCTCCTGGGAAAACATCATCTGAATTTCTCAGCGAGACCTTTTTTGGTCTACGTGAACCTTGTTCATTTTGTTCCTCAAAACTGGTAGAGTCTTGCGGCACAGAGGTATCAATCTTATGAGGTTTTGTTAGCTGTTTACAGTCTGTGGACCGTTTTCCTCTTTGTCTTTTTGGAGGGTCTGGAGATGCAAATGAGCTGTTTGAGTCAGTAGAGTATTGGGCTCTGGAGCTTAGGCGAGAGCTTCGGCGCAAGGAACTGTTATTGCGTGGCATGGAGTGCGGTTCATCTTGAATTTGTTTTTGGGAAGGCTTTCTGTTGCGGTTTGTATTCGAATCACTCTCAATGCCAGTTTCCTGTTCATCATATGACATTCCACCATCTCCAAGTGAGAAATTAGAATTCACTGCATCAACTTTTGCGTTCTCTGTTATTTCTTCTCCAGAACTCACAGTGGCTTCCTCTCCTCCAAACTGTTGTTTTCTCAGAGAGGCTCTTTGAGGTCGACTAGCTTTTTGTTTCACCGCATGACCCGAATTCGAGCTGGGGGCCACAACCGGGGGTCCTTTCTGAGCTCTTGTAGGTTTATTCAGTGAAGTGCTCTCTATTTGATTGCTTTGAGATGGGGCATTCCTTTGGGGCTTGGAATGCTGTTTGATCCTCCTCATTGGCACTGACAGGTCATCTTCACTGCTAGATGTGTTACGTTTCCCTTTTGTAAAACAAATAAATGTGAGAATTTGCGCTAAAAAAAGCAAATGCACTTTATAAATACAAGCGTGTTATCAATACTAGTGCTGCACAATTAATCGAATTTCTAATCGCGATTACGAATGCCGCGATTACAAAAGAAAATCCACTATGCGTGCGTGTGTTTAGAGCGTGTTATGTTATGAGAGGCGAATCACGACTACTTCAGAAAACCCAGCACAATAGGAACTACCAGGCAGTGACGTAAGTGTACGATGAAATAAAAAGTCTTTCACCTCAGAAAAACGGACTTTCATGTCATGTCAGCCATTAAGCCTTGTTTATACTTTCGCCTGGCTACGCAGCGCGAGTCTCCGCACACTGCGCGCGCACCTCCCCAAAGGGACGAGGCGTGCGCTCTCCGTTTTACTATTCTTTGAAATGATAGGGGGCGACTCGAGTAATTGTCCTCTAAAGTCTAAACCATCAGGAATCAGCAGTGAGAAGAAGAAAGCTATAAACACGTGACAATGTTTATTTTAGTACACCACCACCAATACCACACTACAAAAAGAATCGTGTAAAACCCAGTAAACCCTGAGATTATTACTCGTGACAATAAAACAAAATATATGGATATGAGAACGTGTATACAACATAACTAAATGAACGATCTCTTACATATTTTCTAATTTTACTAAACATTTCATTAAGTTTCGTGAACATTTTATTAAACATGGACCTTTATGTTCATTAAAAATACTTTTTATGCTATTGTATGCTCATTTTTTTAAATGTAAGCAACTAATTTAAACGTGCAAACTGGGTGCCGGTGTGGTGAAAAGTTCGAGCTCGGCCAGATTCGGCTCGAAGTCGTTCATCTTCGGATGCAGAGCCGCGCGCGCTGTTACAAAAAAAGCCATGCACACCGCCAAGCGAAATGGGGTCTTGCACCCAACGCGCACAACCGCCCACACCGCAATGACATTTTTGCCGCGCGCACCTTCGCGCTCGTGCGGACGCGTCGAGTGTGCTCGTAGCGCACCATCTTCAATTGAATGCGCAAATGCGCCGGCGCGCGCTGTGTATCGCTTCACTGTATATAAAGTGCAAAATAAACTACGAGCATGCAACGTCGTTCAGTGGTAAATTAGTAAGTCACGAAATAAAAGTAAAATACCAATAAATCACGTTACTGGTACGTCGTGTGTTAGTTGAGAAGGATTTGCATGCAGGTATGATTTTCATTCTAATCACCAGGAGAAGTTTCCATGTTTCATTAACAGTTCTTGTTAGTATTGTGTATTCACCATGTCGTTTCCATATTAACCCCAAAATGCCACTTTATTTTCATTTTGTGTTATTTTTTATATTTTTAAATGACTGTGGTGGCTCATACCAACATTGTATTAACACAAAGTTTGGGACTGCTATTTAATATCTTTAGCATAGGCCTAATGTTTATTAGTAGTCTTTACTATTAGTCGTATTCTTACAATTTATGTGTATGTTAAGTAAACGGGGATAGTACTTGTGTGTGTAAAATTGTTTTTGTGTAAACATGTATTATAATAATATACACTACCGTTCAAAAGTTTGGGGTCAGTAAGATTTTTTATGTTTTTAAAAGAAGTATCTTCTGCTCACCAAGGCTGCATTTATTTGATAAAACAAAAACAAAACAAAAAACCAGTAATATTGTGAAATATTATGACAATTTAAAATGACTGTTTTCTATTTTAATATATTTTAAACTGTAATTTAATCCTGTGATCAAAGCTGAATTTTCAGCATCATTACTCCAGTCTTCAGAGTCACATGATCCTTCAGAAATCATTCTAATATGATGATTTGATGCTCAAGAAACATTTATGATTATTATCAATGTTGAAAAGAGTTATTTACATTTTTATTTCATGATGCTATGATGAATAGAAAGTTCAAAAGAACAGCATTTATATGAAATCTAAAGCTTTTGTAATATTAAACACTACCGTTCAAAAGTTTGGGGTCAGTAAGAATTTTAATTTTATTTTTGGGGGAAAGAAATAAAATAAATCAATACTTTTATTCATCAAGGATGAGTTAAACGGATCAAAAGTTACAGTAAAGACATTTATAATGTTAGAAAATATTCTATTTTAAATAAATGCTGTTCTTTTGAACTTTCTATTCATCAAAGAATTTAGAAAAAAAAATTACACAACTGTTTTCAACATTGATAATAATAATGAATGTTTCTTGAGCATCAAATCATCATATTAGAATGATTTCTGAAGGATCATGTGACACTGAAGACTGGAGTAATGATGCTGAAAATTCAGCTTTGATTACAGGAATAAATGACAGTTTAAAATATATTAAAATAGAAAACAGTCATTTTAAATTGTCATAATATTTCACAATATTACTGTTTTTTTAATTGTTTTTTAATCAAATAAATGCAGCCTTGGTGAGCAGAAGATACTTCCCCAAACTTTTGAGCGGTAGTGTATATATATATATATATATATATATATATATATATATATATATATATATATATATATATATTAAATGTAAATTGTGATAATCGTAATTAATAATCGCAATTACAGTTTCAAGGGAATAATCGGCAATTATGATTTTTGTCATAATCGTGCAGCCCTAATCAATACACACCTCTTCCCCGAGTTTCAGGCCTGAATGATTGTTCCTCTGTGATTTGTGATGTTGCCAGAGTTACTGGCTTCTTTGGCTGGAAAGAAAAATAACATAATATTTAAGAAATGGCCCACTTGCACCATAACAACATATAAAGTCCCTGTGAATGTCACCAGAGATCAAAAGACATTGACACTGCTAAATAAAATGATAAGAGTACCGTGGACAGCAGTGAGGTAGAATAGTCTTCATGGATAGTGACATTCATGTCAGAGTCCATAACAATCCTCCCTCCTTTCCAGTATTCCAATGGCGGTTTGATGAGTCGGCCACTGCGAGAAACTTTTGCACTGCCCGGCTGAATGCTGTCAGCGGGCGTGATGGGAGCTGAATAACACAAAAAATTGTGTGACCTTTACAAACCTATGAGGATGGCCAGAGTTTAAACTAAATCATTTGAATTGGGATTACAAACATTCTTGATCCAGACGCTAATAAAATATAAACGCAGCTAGATATTAAATGAATCAATTATTTTTGATCGATTCAATAACAAATGATTCAGATTGATTTGTGAACCCATTTTACCTGATTCTTCAAAAAAGAAGTCACTCAAAAGAACAATATGCACTCACATTAGACATCACTATACAGGCCATTCTTTGCTCATATATATGATATATGATATACTCACAGGTTGTAAGGCCTTGAATCTTGGGATGTTTGGATGTTAAGTTTTTAGAAGCCTGTTGATTTCTTGCTCTGGGAGGTTTTGCACTGCTGTCATCCTTCTGACCTTTCTGTGATCTAAATCAAAATTAGGTAAAATCGTTCAATGAAATGTATGGTATCTTTTTTGTTATTTGATGATACATAACGTAATAACAGAGTTGAGGCAACATACCCCATATGGCCACTCAAAAACTGATCCAGGTACTCTTTCCACATATTTGGAAACCCAAACAGAAACTTCTTCAAAAACCATGATGGAAATGCTGCAATGGTTAAAACAAAAATGTTAAATGAAGTAAACACAAAGTAAGGCAATCTCATTTAAAAATAAATTTTCTTACATGAATTGGGATATTTAGCCATTTTCCCAATGAGCACATAGGTTCTGCCAGATGAGGTCTTGAGCACATTACTTGAGACTCTTTCAGTGATTAAACTGCTGTGCCAAGGTATCATAGTGTCTCTGTATTTATCAAACAAACCACATTAGAGCTACATGATATCTGAAATCATTCATCTAATCTTTGCAATGGGTTTGTAAAGTAAAAATGTTTGTGTATTTAAGAAAAGTATAATGCTGTAGTATAATAAAATTTACATTCACATATAATGTAGCACACAGACGATATATCAAGTCATCAAGATTTACCAAAAGCACAATCAAACAAAACGAATAAGGAAAAAAACAAGTAAAAAGCAAATATCTTACACGCGAATACCATCAACCACAAGGTCTTTGTTGAGCAGTTTCAAAACCCATTCTCTTAAATGAATACTCCTCACCTAAAAGACAAGTACAATGTCACCATTACAAAATATAAAAATCATAATAACCTTAAAGCCCACTAAGAAACAATGATAATTTCCTTAACTTACATTGGTTCCTTCATCCAGTGCTATGGCTGCTTGTCTAGCTTGTTGTTTTGACTGAAACACAGACACTTGCTTTCGTGGGATCAAGACGCGAGGAGAAAGCTGCAGGAGAGGATCTTCCAGAAGATTATGAGAGGGCTGAGGGGGTCCAGGGACAACTTCTGCGCACTCCGACTGATCAAACGGACCAGATTCAGGACTACTGGACATGTCATTTTGGAGGTCTTCCTCGTTGTCTTTTTCTACACAAATGCTCTTCTCACGAAATACACAACCGCCTGCAATCAAATTTCAGAGCAAATCTATTATGATCAGTGTCATATTGCTCTTTGCATGAGTTACTTTTGCATTCTTAATCAGATTACAGTAGGTCTATGTCTATAACCCAGTGTTCTGTAAAAATCTGAATCAGATCTATTATCAAGTAGGTTTACACACACAAGGAATTTGTCTTGATGAAAGGAGATGCTTCCAGTGCACAAAAAATAACAACGAAAAATAAAGATTAATAAACACACTCACAACTGGTCACGCTTTATATAAGTTTATGTTTATGAAAAAGGAGATTCATATCCAAACACATACATCATTCTAAACTACTGTAGTTTTATGAGTAATGCAGGATAAAATGAAACATTATACCTCTATTTCCACTTAGATAATTGATGGGTTTCTGCTGAAGCTGGGCTAATGTCTCATCAGGAACCACCTTGTCCAACAGCACACAAGGCTCTTGAGTAAACAAACAAAAAAGATTTGTATAAATTAATTGAGTCCCAGTGAATACAACTGTGCTGAAATGTCAGAGAACAGCAATTGCAAAAAGCATTTTTTTTTTTTTTTATAAATAATATATCTATATCTATATATACACATACATACATACACACACACACGTATATAAAAATCATACGTCTGTTTCTGTTCAGATTCTCTGGCATTTGCTTAAGCCTTGCTTTCATCTCTGAGAACATCTCCCGAGGCATCTTCTCCAGTAAAACACATGGCTCTAGACACACAAATAATAAAAAGAATTAAAAGAATTCAATTACAGCAATATGTACGACATCTGAAGAAAAAAAAGAAAAGAAAAAAAGATAAAACTAACCAATAAATGACCGTGACTCAGTATTAAAAGTTTCATTTTTTCTTCCAGGAACTTTATGAACATTGATGGAATGACTTTCCTGTGGCAAATCCATTTCTCCAGCCTGTGCATCTCCTCTTGGCGACTGTGGAGGTGAGAGGGCTAACACATATGTCTCCTGGCTGGCGTTACTCTTTTGTGAGTACTGGATGACAGGGTTCGAAGGCATATCACCACAGATCTCTTGGTTTCTTACATGATCAGAGGCTGCCCCATGCCCAGCAGAATTCTGTCTCTGAACTTTTGCCTTCATTCTCGCAAAAATCTTTGCTGGCGTCTCAGTGCACCTCTTCAGCATCAGGTTAGCTTTGTCTTGAGGGGTTACAACCTCTGCCGTGGCATTGATACTGCTGAGCTCGCAGGGGATATTTGGACTGTTTTCTTCAGCACTCTGTGCAGTGGAGTTCATCACCAACACATCTCTGTTTGAATTCTTTCTGCCTGAACCAGCGGCCCCATTGTGAGCAGTTTTAGGTATGGTTTTGACTGGTGTGATCATGTCACCAGGATTAGGGACTTCAGGACGTATGAAATAGTGTTGTCGTTGATGATACATTGTTGAGTAAGAGGAAAGATAGTCTAACTGTTTACATACCCGTTGTGGTCCATGTTTTCAGCAAAAATCCTATAAGATGCAAAGAAAATTAAATTAGCTAAATAATAATAATAATAATCCAAATCCAGTGTCTATCAAATTGGACACTTCCATGAAGAATTAGAAACATATCTTTAATATGACACGCAACATCAGTTATAAAATAACATAAAAAATGAATAAACATCTTAATGGAATTATACTATAAACACTTCTCTAAACCCAACGATTTTCATTGGCTGTACAATACTAAAGCTAGAACGAAAACAAAAAACCGTGCACACTTATCCGTCGACAAAATATACAAAACGATCGATTACATATCAGTAAACGAAATAAATATCTAACTTAATAGTTAAGTGAATAACATTATGGACTCCCTTTACAAGTTACAATAACAACAAAGACACTCACCATAAAAACTCATTTGAATTTTCCCGGATAAGCGCGGCTAACGTCTCGCGTCGCGCAGGCACTGCGTCACTTCCGTTAATGCTGCTAGGAAGTGAATGATTCATTTAAGCGAGTCGGTTCTTTCAAAGAGTTAGTTTTTAAAAAATGTGGTCAAAAACCGTTATGTGATTATTTTACCTCAAAACGCATGGCATTGCATCTTGCTGTTCATTACGTTTTCAGATTAGGATTGATTAATTATGGCGTTTTTGTAATGTTTATCAGTAAAGTTTGAG
The DNA here is from genome assembly GCF_965113295.1 of Leuciscus leuciscus. Lineage (NCBI taxonomy): Eukaryota > Metazoa > Chordata > Actinopteri > Cypriniformes > Leuciscidae > Leuciscus > Leuciscus leuciscus. The sequence goes on from NC_138741.1 coordinate 14,859,785, forward strand.
CCATCCGGCTTATAAAACAAAATCATTGAACCTACATAAATTGCATTAGCGTATTACAATTAATATGGGTGGCTTTTTTATTTAAAGACCAAAATGTAACAGTGAGTATAATGCCAAAAAGGCTTAAGATGTCAGACATAGGGTGTCACAATATACACTTTGAATTTATTTTAACCAATTTTGCAAATACGGACACTCCTTTAGACATTCTCTGTTTAATCTTAGTCGTGAACGAATCGTTCAGACTGGTTTTGTGAACCGGTTCAATTGATTAATCAAAAAGATCCGACTCAAAATAACTACGCATTATGAACCACGTGTCGGAATGAATACAAAATGATTGGTGTACGTGTCGGAGTGAAAACAAAATGATTCGTGTACAAGAATGAACATTTAGGAAATACATGTGAGGATAACGTTAAAGGAGACGATGTCCGCTTTTCAACTAACGGATGAGATCTGGATCCACGTTTTTGGATTTCTCTCTGTTCGTGACAAATTGAGTGTTCGTTTAAGCTGCACGTGCTTTAAAAGACTGATCGACTATTGGACCTTATGGAAAGACAGCGTTGTTGTCCTCAAAAAGTTCGAACTCTACGACTCACATTTTTGGAAAACTCTGCGCCAAAGAAAAACCAAGTCCATTGTTGTTCAAAAGGCAAATGCAAAAGGATTGCGACATATTGTGACCGAGCTTCCGTGGATCAGTTCCGTGACTCTGGCTCAGTGCAGTGATGGCAAAGCTCTGGCAGAGTTGGGTGCTTTAAAACACCTCGAAAAGCTCGTCATCCGTCAATGTTGCTGTCGGAGTCTGACCAGCTCACTTTTATCTTTGAGACAACTGACTCATCTCTGCTTGTGTGAGGTCCAGAAAGCTTCAGTATCGGAGATAAGTGCTGCTACTTCGCAACTTGTCAAGCTTACCTCCCTACACTACCATGAAGATAAAAATCCTATCTTTAAACCTGTCCTTCATGGCATGTTGAGGCGTCTGCCCAAATTGAAACACCTTTCTTTGAGATTGGGACCAAAGTATGGGATTCTTCCTGATGATTATTTTTGTCCAACTAAAGCATGTGGGCGTCCTGGTATGTATGCTTCATAAAGAAAAAGAAAATGAAGGAAAAAGTATATTCTCTCACTTGTGTTTCACACAGGGGTTAGTCCGGATTCAGAGTTCGGGCTGAGCAGTCTGGAGCTGCTGAACTGTTATGACCCCTGCCTCTCCCCTGTTGCCTTTGAAGCCCTGTCCTCCCTTACTAAACTGACGGTGCATTATAAACAATGGTGTGATGATCCAACTCTTTGCCGTCTCACAAAATGGTTGCAAGGGCTTCGTGTACTCTCAGAACTCAAAATTTCTTGTAAGTATGAAATAATGCATAAACACGGCTTATATATCTTTCATTTTTACCTCGCAGATTCGATAGAAAATGGGCTTCAACCGGAAGTTACAAATGAGACAAAGATACTTGTAAAATAATGTAACGATTAAGATGCAAGCAGAAACTTGCAGCATATTGCTTACTTGTCAGAAAACTACAAAGTTAATACAGACAAGTTTTCATTTTCATTGGCACCCATAGGTTCATGAACAAAAATATAACAATAATGATTAGCATAAATAATAATTGTTATTATTATTATTATTAGTAGTAGTAGTAATAAATGTAGTTCAAATTTGTTACTATATATTTTACTACTAATAATTATTCCATTATTATTATTATTTTATATTGATTTGAATCTATTGACAGCCCTAGTTTGTGTTTCAGAAAATGTGGATCATTAAACAAGTATGTTAGGGAAGAACATAAGAGTAACAATTCAGCACTTGATCTTGATTTTGCAGTTTGATTATACAATAAATCCCTCTACATTTTTGCTCTTTCTTTTGTATTTTTTTTTAGTAGGATACCCGCTCGGATTCTATGCTAAATCAATACCCAGGACTGTGCAGCATTTGTCTCTCATGGGAGTGAAGGCAGATTTGAAGGTAGTCAGGATCATGGCAGAGCAGGTGCCAGATCTCCTTCACCTCCACTTGGACTTGTGTTGTCACGACATCTGTAATATAATCAAAGAAATTCCTCAGATGTTTCCAAAGCTGGAGATCCTAAAAGTGAGGTGAGAGTTCTTAGTATAATAATCGAACTATATAATGTCAGAATAAGTAAACATGCTGCTTTTTGTTCATATCTGACCTCGGTTAACTTTCATTCTAAATAACTTCTCTCTTTCAGACACCAAAATGTTCCAGCATCAGTGTTTCTTCAGCTTCAGCATCTGCCTCGACTTCAGCAGTTAGTGATTTTGGATGCACCCCAAGGTCCCAGTCCTACTGTCCAAGACCTGAAACAAAAACTTGATGACCAAACAAACAATAAAATCCATGTGCTTCATTCCAATTCAAAGGACCAAACCACTTGTTCTTGTGGTTTTAATTGATGCACTTCATTGTTTCTTATGTGCAACTTGTGTATTTGATGCATTTGATGATTTCAGACATATACAGATACTCGTGCCTTTCACACAGTTGTTTTTGTAATATAGAGGAACATGTATGTGGAAGATGGAAAATGGACATAAATTGTAAATAGTGGATTAGTCTACATTTTTTACATTTGTTACATTGTCAATGACATTGTATGCCACCAGCATTCACTTGATTCTTTACAAAGTGGAATATATTTAGAAAATGGTATAATCTCTCATAGTCTCTTTGTATATCGTCTCAAATAAAGTAATGAAAGGAAATAAAGACAACAGGAAGAAGTCTTGTTTTAAATCCTTAACGTCCAAACCCCTCCACTAGGTGGCAATCCATTCACATTTGAGTATTTAAAAAAAGAAAATATACTTTTTTTTTTTCCCTCTTCATCTTTCCAGTTAAAACACAAAGTATATAACAAATATGTGCAAGTTCTTTTTTTCTTTTTTACAAGTAGATATACCATATATTTTCACTTTGGAACTACAAATAAGTTTAATATTAAATGATTTATACATTTATGTAGGCTATTATACAGATTGCCTCAAATACATTTAAAATGAAAGCTTTTATTTATTAGGAGCCAGGCACCTATTGTAATTTTTGGCATTCCTATTATTATTATTCTTTTTCCGTTTCTTCTTCCGCTCTGGAAGTCTATGGCTGCCCATAGAACCGCTTGCAGGAAAGTTATGAAATTTGGTACACAGATAGAAGACAGTCTGAACTGTCACCATAGCAAATTTGGAGTCTCTAACTCAATCCCTCTAGCGCCACCAACTGTCCAAATTTGCACTCACGTTTATGCTAATAACTTTATGCTAATAACTTTTGAACCGTAAGGGATAGGAACAAAATAATTTTCCCTCTGATTCTGTGGCTCAAGATGAATCATTGACCTGAGGCTACCTGCACAGTTTCGGCGCAGTGCCACCTAGTGGTAATTTACTTTTTTTGCTTGTAACATAACTTCACAAAAATCACAAAACTAGTCTCTTTTGATTCGAACGATACCCGAACGATGATGGCCATTTAGAATTTTGGCAGAATTTATATTTTACAAAGGCATTGGTGTATCATTTGGGGCAGCGCAATCTTGTGGTCAAAAGTTATAATGAATTGTCAAAAATGCTAATAACATTTGATTAAATTAGCCAATTTTAATGAAGCTGGTCTTAATAGTTTCATTGGGTCATGTCTAGAACATAGATACCGATTTTGCCATATTTGGCCAAACTTCCTGTCAGCCATTTGTATTTTGTTTCAAAACCTACTTTTTCAAACTCCTCTCCCTGTAAAAAATTGCTGTAAAAAAACAGCCACATTTTACAGTAACATGCTGTTTTCCATTAAAACAGCAATATACCATAGAAAAAATGCATTCTGGGTGATATTTGTCGTTTTGGAGAAAGTAGCCTTCAGGAATATACTGTGAATTAACAGCGCTCAAAGTCGACACTCAACGGCTGTGTTCCAAATCACACCCTATACCCTCATTCACTATTCCCTACATTAGTTCACTAATATAGTCCACTTGACTGAGTGAATTATTTCATAGTTAATTCAGTTAATTTTCTAAGTTAATTGAGACACTGAGGTTGACCTGCTCTTAACAATCAGATCACTGAAGGAAAGAGGAACTAGAAGAACAGAAAAAAAGATGAAATCAAGATAAAAGACATTAAATCTTAGCAAAATATCTTAGCAGAGGGGGATTAAACACCTCCACAAACAGCATTACCAGCTTCTCTTATTACTAACCAGTTTGACTTTATTTCTGTCAGACGTCTACAGAAGTTATTATTAAAAGGTAGCAGAGGTTAAGATGTAATTTTAGTTTCATTTGATGTCACCATGATGGTGATCAGTGATTGCTTTAGTTGGGCTCTTGACCCTTGACTTTTGAACATTAGAATTTCTTTGGCTGCAATAGCTGTGCCTTTAAAATACATTTGCTATGGCAAAAAAGCTGAAAGAAAACAGGGTCGATGAAAATAGCTGTTTGTTAATGGTCACAATCATCATATAGTGGCCTAATACATTTTGAATTTCTAGATCAGCTAGACATACACAGGCATCAAGAATCAGCATATAAATCTCAACAATGGTGACAATCATAAGTTTCATGCTGCACTGCATGTTGGGTATCAGCGTAGTACAAAAAAATAAATAAAAATAATTCAGCCTTGACTCCCAGCATGCATTGCAGCATGAATAAATTATGCAGCTGAATTGTCTGGTTATTTTCTTTAATTTGTACGTTTTGCTTTTATTTTTGCTGTTGGTTGTGTGTTGACTTTTAGTAGCATATTTTATGATGTTCAGATTTGATGTTATCTTTTTTGTTGATTGTCACCATTGTTGAGATTCATTGGCTGATTCTTGATGTCTGTTTGTGTCGAACTGAAGCCATAGTTAAAACATTTTTTGTGAATGATGAGTTAAAAGAATTCTTCATAACTGATCACGCAGCACTGCTTGAACTTTTGCTGTATTTTCACAGTGTAGTAAAATAAAATTGAGCTGCTTTAAAACAAGACAATTTTGATAAGGGGTTAGGACAGGGGATGTCAACAGTGATCCAAACATTATGTAATGACTAGTGGTGGGCAGATCGAGGCTTCGTGAAGCAATGAAACAGTTGAACCAAATGGGCCATATTGTTTCGAGGCTTCGAATCAATCCGACACCCGTCTCAACGGTGACACCTAGTGGTCACTTGCAGGTGTTGATCTGAAACAACCTTGACGAGCCATTAAAAAAAAGTGTTTTTTTATTATTGTATTTTTCTAATATGTGAAGCTTGTAACCTATAGGCTCTTCACTGTGCATAATGTTATTTTGGTCCTGGAAAATGAATATTAATAAAAGAAATCAAGCCACAATGTCTCACTTTTTTAGAGATTTTTATTAAAAAATATTAATTTTTCTGCTGTGGATGGACTTAGCCTACTTCTTTTTTTACAGATAATTTCTCCAGCCTTTGAAAAAATCCTCTCACAAGGGACACTTGTTGCTGACGTGCAAATATTTTTTTTTTTGGCTAGGACATACAAATGAGGAAAGATTACTGCTCTCTCTTTCCAGTAAGTTAGTGGATCATGAGTTCTGGGCAAATTTCAAATTCTCCTCAAATGGCGCATCATGGATGATGTATTGTTGGAGTAGGCTAGCTGCCGATCACAATACACACATCTCACTTTATTTGGGATTTCTAAACGGAAATGCTCCCACACCACAGATGTACGGCATCTCTTCTGGGGAGCCTCCATTTTATCTATCTATCTAAATCTATCTATCTATGTAGGCCTATCTATATATATGAATCTATCTATGTGTCTAGATATGTATCTAGATATAATCTATCTATGTATATATATGTATCTATCTATAATCTATCTATGTATTTATATATGTATCTATAATCTATCTATATATGTATCTATCTATTAATCTAGCTGTCTATATATATTTATATCTATGTATCTATTAATGTGTCACTATATGTATACTCTGTCTGTCTCTAGCCTATCAGTCAATGTGTTGTGTAAATTTAAATGTAAGCCTAAATAGCCTACAACTAATCAAATTGCACTATGTCACTATATCACCAAAAATCTCAAAATCAAACTCCTCTCAAAAACCCACGAGGTCAATATGCGTTGATTTCACTTTTATACAGATGTGTGCGACTGTGTGGTCTGTTCCCGACTGTGTCAATCAAACGCTGATTCGGCGGACCACACCTGATGAAACACTTAGTGAAACACTTCGAGGCTTCGTTTGGCCATAGTCACGTGACATGGGTGTTTTGAATCACGCTTCGGATCAGTGTTTCGAAACATCTGCGCTTCGGGATCTCGCAAAGCTTCGGAAAGACTATTTCGCGTCAGCCATCCCTAGTAATGACATCATAATCAGCAAAACCTGATCTCATTTTTGTTTGCTTTGTTTCTGCCACACATGTGTCTTAAAAACACATAGTTGCAGCAGCCGAAGAAAAACTAATGTTAAAGTCAAGGGTCAAGATTCCAACTAAAGCAAACACTGATCTCCATAATGGTAACGTCAAATGAAACAAAACAACATCTAAACCTCTGTTAATTCTCAATAGGAATTTCTGTAGACGTATGAAAAATAAATAAAGTCAATCTGGTTAGTAATAAGCGAAGCTGGTAATGCTATTTTTGGAGTTGTTTAATCCTCCTCTTCTGAGATCTTGAGAGATTGAATGTCTTCTGTGGCTGAAGTCAGTTGTAGTTACTGTGTTTCACTTTTTTATCTTCTTCTTGTTGTTCCTCTGTCCTTCAGTGATTCTGCTTGTTAACATCAGGTGTTCATCACTAATGCTCAATCATCAGTTAATTAATCACTGAATTATATCATTAACTTCAACACTGTGTTACTCCAACACTGTAGTGTAAACACACAAGTGTTCATTTAAAACTGAAGATGGAGTGGGGATTGCAGTGGGGTTAAAAGGGTTAAATAAAACAAACAAAAAAACAGAGCGAAGCAACTTAACTGTAAATTAATTTATGACATAAAACTGTAGAAAAACAGCAATTTACTGGCAACCCAGCTGCCAGTAGATTACAGTAAAATCAAGGGAAAACAGTAATAGCCTATACTGTAAAAAGTTACAGTCAGATTTATTAAACAAAAGAAGTTAATTTCACTGAAAAAATATTTGTGAAAGTTCATAGAAAAAAGGTATGCAAAGTCAATAACTGATAAGGAGAGTAAATATTAAACTGAATTTTTTTGTGTGTTTTGCACAAGATGATACAGGAGAGATCTGTTAGTTTAATTCATTAGTTTTGTGGGTCACCATTGTGCTGGAGAGTAGAGCCTGTGCTTCAGTCAAAGATGAGAGAAACACTGATGTTATGCTGTCTGTTGCTTTATTTAAAGGCAGTATCTGTAATTACTGATGCAGTGACAATCTCCTTGCTAAGTACTTTAGCACATACATCCGTGCTATTGTTCGCTATACGAACTGCAAAGACTTTAGTTAAAATCATGTTTTTAATTAATTCACTATTACACATTAGGTGTTTGCAGTTTTATATAAAGATATATTAATTTTCAGTGGACTCAAATGAAGTCAGTTCACAGTACTATCAGTATAAATACTAGTTTTTGAACTCGAACTGTTTAAAGCAATCTGTTTCCCAAATGGTATGAGTTATGGTATTTTTACGGTATCATACTGTAAAAAAGGAGAGCTGTAAATTAACGGTAAAGGGCTGTAAATTAACATTTGCTGGCAACCACAGCTGCCAGTAGATTACCGTTATTTTACAGGACAATTCTTTTACAGTGTAGACCGTTTGTCCAATTTCACCAAATTTGTGGGTAGTATCCAAAAACTGTACTTAGGTAAAAGTACAAGTACTTTTTGGCATATATACAATATTTACTCTAAGTAAAAGTAAAAGTAATAATCTTAATAGTTACTTGAGTAAAAGTAAAAAGTATCCAATGAAAAAACTACTCAAGTAACTAGTTACTTCGGATCATCATCATATATATATAACATGATATTATTTAGTTTTTGTTTTATTTAAATTACTATTATAATCATAATTTGATAGGCTATCTTTGCACACACAAAAAAACAGACGAGACAAGCATTATTTCTGTCATCTGTAGCCCGAAAATTATTGCCTGCCCTTTGGTTTGTATAATAGTAACTTATACAAAGTACGTTTGGATTATTAGACAATGTCGAAATAAAGTGAATTTGCAGAGTTTTGCATTCAAAGGAATTTAAAGGCAGGGAACCATAAGCACAGCCACAGAGAAGAAAGAGTTAAAACTCTTCACATGTGCTCGCGCTCATGACCGATAGGCTACTGAACATCTGAACACATACAACGATCAAATGCATATCGACGGATCTTCTTCTGTCTGTTCTCCAAAATGTAATCAAATATATATTTCTGCAAGCATATTTAAACTGGTTAACTGTGTCATAAGGCAGGCAAAAGCATTCGTTTTCAAGACGATTTCGCACGCCACTGCGCAATAGCCTACACAAATTACCGCGGGATGGCTGGTGTTCATTTCATAAACTATGAAAAATGGTAATGTTAGCTTATTTAATGTATAAATTAAGGGTCCATATATATATATGTCCAAAAATAATTCTCGTAATAATCTGTTTGGTTGTAATTTTGTAAAATTAACTGAATGAAATGAAATCGAATGTATCGTAGGCCTACTGTGGAATCATTCATTCACAGACAGCATACGAAGATGTTCAACTAATAATAAAGATCTTCATCGCTGGCAAACAATATGCACTTGCAGTTGCAGATTTGCTTGCTTTCACTTGACTGTAGGTCCACGGCCACTTCATCCAACGCTCTTGACGTTAAACCTTCCTGTTACAAACTCAAGAGTGTGAAACCGCTTCAGACAATTCAGTGCGTGAAGGAAACTGAACAAATCATTCAAACTGATTTGCGAACCAATTCAGACAGTTCTGCCCATAGACATCATATAATATCTATGGTTCTGCCAACTTGTTTGATGAAGTCTTTTAACAGAATCGACTCAAAAGAGTGATTCATTTGTGAATTGAGCATCGCTCATGCCCCAGAAAAAAGATAAAGCGCGCTTGGAATAAACTACATTTAACAACATGTAGGCTATTGCATTAAAATAAAGTAACGAGAGTCACGTCGCCCAACGTAACGAAGTAAAAGTAGCCTACAGTTTTTTCATTAGAAATGTAGGCTACTCAAGTAAAAGTAGGCTACCCACATTTAAATCTACTCTTAAAAGTAGGCAATTCCCCCCCATCCCCCCCCTATTGATTTCGAGTCAATAGACGAAACCATTTTCGTATACCACATCAACAAAGTTGAGGCATGATGTCAAAAACGATTCTGAGGCTGTGTCTCTGCAATGCTTTGGCACATTGACATCATTGTCACCTTATTACTCTGACCACACCACATCAGATTCGTAACAGTGCCATCTATTGGTCGAAAGTGATATACCATTATTTGCCTTTTTTTTGGGTCATTTTGCCTAAACTAATCTTAATAGGCTTTTAATTGCTCATTGTTGCAGTTGGTCTGATGCCCACCCTTGTTTGCATGACTTATTGTGCCTTCTTTGTGCTTGGCCCCTTAATTGCTGCTTGCAGCTATATAAAAAAATATATATTTTTAACACATTGTGATTTCACACGCATTTTCAGTTGTATGAAAGACAAATATGTGAAATGTTAAAACATTTAAATGTTTACCATATACTCGGAACAGGATTATCATATTTAGTTTTATAGTTAATTGCTGATAAAACAGTTATGTTTTTTTTTATGTTTTTTTTTTTTTTTACCACACTTCATTTCCAATTTAGACGTTTAAGGATTTATGATATGAAAATTAATTTTAAAGGCTTTCTATCAGGTTTTACTAATCAAGACCCAGTCAAACTGATGAGGCATTCATATAATTTAGAAGCAATTGTGCTAGCAATTAGCTGCAGTAAAGCTGATCCATCATTGCATATAATACTGAAGGGTGAATGTTTGGATGTTTTAATCCCACTCAAGGTTATACAGTTGTAAGAGCTTCCCAGAAGTTTTATGGTGTATTGAAGCTGTGAGAAATCTTCCATTAGCCGAGGATGGAGCATTCATCAAACGAGAGACGACAAGGACAACATATCATTCCACATTATATCCCACTGAGGGAGAAATAATATGCTCATAAGTAACAGTGGCGACTGAGTGAAAACACTTCTGGAGTAGCATGCAATGCTGCCTGACTTAAACAGTGTCCATTGAGAAGCCTGCAATGCTTCAACATCCAGTTCTATCTGCAATTTGAGAAGTGTTGAGCTTAGCATGCGTTTGATGTGAAAGTTGTGGTTCAGTCTCCTTAAAATATTTTACATACATTTTTTTTACATTATGTTTCATTTCAGGCTGTGTAAATATTCTACATTTATACATGTTCCAGAAATTTCTATATTTCACCTCAGCAAGAGAACTATATGTTCTAATGCTTCAGTCATACACTCTGAGATGAGTAGCAAAGGAGAAAATGGAAGGAGATTGGTGTATTCTCTTTGAATTTTCATTCTGAGACAGACATTCAAAATTCTTTCAGAATGCTAAGTGTTCTGTACTGGATCTCTTAGGGGGAAAAAATGTTTTCAAAAGCCAAGACCAAAAATACCATGATGAGTCTGCTATTGCAATTACGAATTAGTGTTGCATGGTTTTCTCGGAACATTGTATTGCCTCTTAATTAACAAAAAAACCCTTTTTTAATTTTTTTTTAATTTAAAAATTTTTTTTTAGATACAAGTATCATACTGTCAGAAGGAGTTCACTCAGTCATTATAGAATTGACAGATAGCATTTGATTCGAAAATGGGGCAAAATGTCCCTAATTAAAGCATCTTTTGAATTTTCCTTGAAAGTGTTTTGAGCCATAATACGAGCTTGGAACACTCTGCAGCTTTTGACTGCTGTTGGGCTCTGGATGGGAATTTCGGATTTCTTTTTAATGATATGACCCTAAACTATCTGAATGGCAGGCCTGCTGGAGCTGAATTCAAGGTAGCTCGTATGAAGCAATAAAACGCCAGCCCTATTAGTTTTGATTGAGATGATATGGCTACGGAGGATGGCGTGCACCTCCCCACATGATCACACATAATCAATGCCATTTAGTGGATGGTATCATCTTGTTGGTTTCTTCCATTACAGTCTATGGAGGGATTTTGCATTCTCTTCCACACACAATCATTTCTCATTTTGAGTATGTGAATGGCGAAGCCCCCACTCTACTGTGAGTAAACGACTTCTCAATTCTTATCAGAAAGCAATTTGCTCGTGCGAGACAGTACAGTCCAAGCTCTCCATCATTATGAAATGGCTGTCCATGCCGTCTGATCTACGAGAAAGGAGATGCCGTATGAACAGACTGACTATCTGGGAGATAGCTTGCCAGCTCATCCGGATGCAAACGCTGTATCATGCCGGGACAATGAAACCTGTGTCGCAAAGGGAGCTATGAAAATGTCGAAAACTGGCAAAACTAGCGAAAAATAATGTCTGTGCATGCAGGAAGATGCCATTCTATGTAATATATATATATTATATATATATATATATATAGGTTATGGTGGTTTTATATGATGTAATACAAATAAATAAATAATTCCCTCTGTTTTATCATTTTAGGCCTACATTTTGCCAAAAATCTAAATGGCTGTCCTGATGATCTAAACAGGTTATATTGTGACAACTTATCCCAACGTGTTCAATTATGTTTGAATTATGTTCATGTTTTTTTTTTTTGTTTTTTTTTAAAGAAACCTATACTTTGAGAAATATCAACTGTGACAGCTTTCCCCGGATATAAATAGAGGTCTTTAGAAAAAACACAAACTCAAGCAAATATGTTTTCTTTGCACATGATTTATATCCCTTTCTCTCCCTTTCTATGTTCAGAGGTTTTGAGGACACTAGGAGTTGTAAATGGCATAGTGAAGAACCTGATGAGTTCTGAAGTGAAAAGCAGGATGTGGGTCAGTGTGAATGTGTGAGAGTGAGGCTGTTATTCCCGTAGAACAGTAAAATCAGTAGCTGCCACTAGTAGTGAGGAAGTAATACCAGAAAAAAACTGATCAGGGAAAGAAAAAAAAACCAAGAAAAAGTCTATGCAAAGATCTCTCAATGGAACACATTATAACCAAAACCCTAATCCTGCTAACTGTATCCTGCATCAGATTTTTTTCTTTTTCAAAAAGGTTCTCTAAAAGCTCAAGGTTTCTGTCAAACTAAATACAATAGATGTTTTTACCTCCCAATGACAGTCGTGTATCTTTGACAGTCTTGAATCTCATAATCCAAATCTTTCAAATTTACTTTAATTCTTTGCTATATTTTAAATTTTCCTTTCTATAAAAGCCTACTGCTTGTATACATTCAGAAGGTCTTCTGAATCATTTTGTTTTCTCAACATTGCAACACTGCATATCTAATCAGCTCCTGACAAACACATTAATTATTATTTGAATTATCGCTCAGTGAGTCATTTAGTATTACTCTGGAAGGTTTTTGTCTTTCAAACATATTAAAATATGCAAATTCACGTCATTTCATATTTATATGCTAGGATTCCACAACTTATTTTTGTCAGCTAAACCACTTTGCCCTAAAAGTAAAACTTGGAAGTTAATAAGTTAGGTCAATAATAAAATTAAGCCAATAATAATAAAAAGTTCACGGTTCTCTGATGTCGGTTAATGGTCACATGACAGGTAAACGATTTTTCTCTAATTTTTTTAGTAAATGTTTATTATTATTATTATTTATTGATTATATTGATTATTTATTAATTATGATTTAATTACTTAATAGCTTTTCGTTAAACTCACAAACCCCTGCAGTTCCTTCACGAACCTGTCTGGGAAACCCTGACGTAGGCCTAATGTAAAATTGAATGCACTTCATGTTGTTGACAACAAGAAATGGAATATATTTTCTTTGTTTTCGTATTTCTATATTAATATGGTACAAGATTATCCTATTCAAATCAATGTGATAAACGAGTCCGGTCAAAGTAATCTAGAAAATAATCAAAAAGTAGTCAGAATACATTACTTAAAATGAGTAATCTTGCATTAGCCTACTAACTACAATTTTTGTCATGTAATTTGGAATCAGTAACTGACTACAATTTGCAAGTAGGCCTCTTTTACCCAGCACTGCCCACAACTTAATATTAGATTTCAGGGATTATACTAAGTATATTTCCAAAATGATGTTCCTAAAACTTTCTAATAAAAAAATCCTATATTTTTAATGTGTTCATACCCCATTAGATATAGCCAGAGAACGAAAGAGAATGATGAAGTAGCTGAGCAAAATAATGAAAGAGAGAGATGGTCAAACATGTGGACGAGTGCCATAAGAACATTTCTATTTCATAAGATGCTCAAAGTGCTGATGTACAAACAATGAATAAATAATTCCATTCTTTGAACTAGAGTTTGAACTGTGTGTTCCATAGGGAGTTGACAGAAAATAGACCTAATGATGACTTTTTCATAAATAAAATGATTTGCTTCAAGACAAATACTAAATTATATTAGGTAGTGTATGAAAACATACATTATTATCTGAAAAAGATCAATAGGTGGGTTTGTATGAGGAGTCGATTACTTTGTTATTTAAATGAGAGAGTAAAAAAAGGCAATATAGCATTAATAAATCAAGAGTTGGGAGACATACAAATCTTTTGTTTTAAATCTGTTTGTGTTAGATCAGCTGGACAGAAGAGACACTCATATATGAGCAACATTACACAAACCAACATGAAAGAGAAAGAATAGTGCTAAGGTGCTGGATGTGATAATTTCTCACAATTAGTTTAATCATACCCGTGGGTTATGCTCTCTTTAAACCCCGGCCGGGTTATGAAACCCTGTTGTGCTCTAAACTGCCTTGCCAAAAATGAACAGCATGGAATGATGCAGTGCATGAAGAAGACAACCAATCATAAACTAAGCAGTGCTTACAGCATTAAATATTCATGCATTTTGTAGTCGCATAAACTTCCAAAAGTTTAAGCTCTAAAAGAAAGATAAAAAAAACAGTGGCTGCAAATGACTTAAAAAAATTATTTGTTATTACTGTTGCACATTTCAGGAGAGTTAAGAGTGGACTTTACATGGCGACATTTCCCCACATCGACAAACAATTATTCAAACATAATGAGTACGTGTGGCGATAATCATCCAATCAGTGTCACTGATCTCATAAATCTGCATAAAAGAAAGTAAACCCAGGGTTTAAAAATGTACAGTAAAGCGTCTCAGGTTGCGACTGTAACCATGGTTCCCTGAGAAGGGGAACGAGACACTGCTGATACTACGACGACAGTCCATGACGTCACAACTGGAGCGCCTGTGATTATAAGGACTGCGCGCTACTTTCCAGTTCCCACTGGATTTCGTCCTTTGCATTGTTGATTCGAATAGCAAACAACTCTTACTGCACACACCGCAACAGACTTTTATTAAATGGTGGTTGAAATAAAATGCTGCGTGGTCAACCAATCAAAATGCTGCGTGAACTCAACCAATCAGCATGTTCAGCGCCCAAGTCCCATCTCCGAAAGTTCCAGAACTTTCATCAACTTCCTCGCCAGCAGGGACTTTCTGAGGGGATTCTTTTTACCTGGAACTTAATTTAGACCCTGGTTCCTGCAGTTAAAACACACCGAGTACCACCCTAAAGTCCCTAGTTCCTGGGGAAAGTTCCTGCGGTGGAAACGCAGCTTTAGCCGGAGTCAGATCTTCAATCATGCACATCCAAAAGTCTCATAAGTGACTTTTACACCAGGTAGTTCTAGGAACTAGCCACCAGGGTGGTTCCTCAAGAACTAATGGTTCCCTTAAGGAAACATTTTACTTGTTGCATTCGCACCGCTAATAGGAACTCTGAAGTGCATGACGTAAGCCGCGCTTGTTGTTGGGACCTTTATTTTAACGGCGCTGAGAACGCCAGAGCCTTCTACTTCATTAGTTTACGATCTGTCTAACAGTCCTGTCTAATACGTCTAATAATCATGTTTGGCTTGGTCCCCTCAAAGTTGCGTTGGATTTTATCCTTAGCGTAAAGGTTAAGAGGCCTAACTATCACTGTTTTCTATGTTCATAGAGTTAGTTTGCGGAATAAATATATAGGCTATAATCTGTATGTTTACACAGCTTTTTTTTTTAAATGGCGGCTGCTGGTGTTTCGCGTACGTTAAGCTAGCTAATCAGCGTATACTTATGTCACTGGTAGTTCCTATAGTGCTGGTTTAGACCCTACTCTGAAGTAGGAGCTAAATTAGTTCCTCCAAAAGGAGTTCCTAGAACTAAAATTATTCCTGCGGTGCGAACACGCCAAAAACTGGGTACTTCCGCCAATAGTTCTAGGAACTATGAAAAGGTTCCTCCGGTGCGAAAGCCCCTATAGAGACTGTCCTTACTACTGCATAATCTACTTCCCAAGCTCCTATTCTCTATGACAAGGAAAGTCCTGGCCTTTACTTTCCTCCCCTTAAATTAGTCATATAGATCACTTATGATTTTTTTTTTGGCTTGAAATCTCTATATTTTGTTTTATCTTTTCAGTCACTGGGCTTGTATTTGAAATCTCCAACACAAAGCAAATCAAGGCAACAGTAAAGAACATAAACAAACTCTTTAAATCTTTAGATAAGTTATACTGTGCTATAAAGGAGTCCTCAACAGGTTAGTTTTTGTATCAGTAAATGAGTTCTACCAGCAAATGCTGGTAGATGCTTTTTTTTTTTTCATGAGGAATACTAATAGATTAAAAGCGGCAAGCTGATGGCTCCCTTTGTCATATAGTTGGAGACAGAGATAAAGAAGCAATTCCGGAGGAGTTTGATAGAGGATTGGAATTTGGTTTTCATACACGCCATCCACTGGTATGTAGCCGAAGATGCCGTGGGAGTGGTCATCACTCACGGACGCTTGGTTCCCGGGGTGTAGACTCCTGCTGCTAGTAAGTCACCATAGACTGATGATAGTGTCAGCCACAGAACAATCTGCATTCATCATTTCTTATCTGCTGGGCCGCTGTGCTGATCCAAGAGATGCATCCTCTTGCTGCTGCAGGGTCAAGGACTGCATGATTGAGTTGAGTGTGTGTGTTGCTTTTTGACCCATACAGCATACTCCCAGTCCTGGAATTACTTGAGATCAAAATGACATGGAGTGTTAATGCACCATGGAAGCAAACCAAGCACCCAAGTGCAGACGTGTAAGAGGATTGTCCCAGTTACTGTCACTATACAGTACTGGTGTCTACATGATAGGAATGTAAGCAGTGCCTGTTTTATGGATGTAAGGGTGTTCGTGGTCAAGCAATAACACAATGCTATCATTGTCTAAGGGACAGGTCATTTCCGAATATCGTCCTCTAATACCAAACTCAGTACTCAATCAGAGAAATAGGAGGCCTGACCTTCACTGTGTCCATACCTTCTCCAACAGCAGGTTTTAAAAGATGTTCTGGATCATATTGATGTTGATGCTGGCAATAAGTGCCAATACCTAGTCAAGTAGTTGTTTAAAATAGCATTGCATATTTTAAACGAATATATTATACAAAAAAAATGTCACCTTATTTTTTTCATAACTTGAATGCTGAAAATCATCCAGCAAAAACACAAAATATATATTTTTTGAAGCATCAATATGCAGATTTTGCTATGCAATGACAGTTAATTGTGACTATGGGTTGTTAAATTCGTGATGAAACAGACGTACAGACGTTAACCAATATTGTTTTGACGTTAAAAGTTGGCATGAAACGGGTGTTGCGATAGTCTTTTCTTCCTAATGTGACGCACAGTATATCCGAGGGAAATGGTTTATTGAACAAGAAAAAATGCTGGGTGGGATGTGATTTTTCCCATTAATTGAAATTGATTGGATGGTTGTATTTTGCTATTTTCTGTGATCTTGTGAGTGACAAGTCGCCCCGCCCTCGCTCCAGTAAACACGCCATCAGAGAAGAGATGTCACTGCAAGAGGGAGGGGAAATTACTTTGATTAAAGATTATGAGGGCACATGAATAAAAAATAAATAATAATAAAGATGTGCACTGATAAGTCATTCATAATGAATACTGCAATATTCCATAAAAAGCAATAATTGTCCATTTTGATTTCATTGTGACTTTTTATGAATGGTGACTTAATTATGAACACATTGTTTATTCCTGGCATGTTACGTAGGGGATTTACTTATCGTGGTGTGGAATATAAAGGAAAGCAACATTCACCTATAAGCCTATTTTATTAATTAAATAGTCTGTCTAAAGGAGTAATGGGATTCAAAGTGAGGGAAGAATAAGAGACATCACGAGTTGTCTGCATGCAGAAGGACGTTATCGTAAATATAGCCACTAACCAAAAGCAGCTGAGCAGAGCGGATTCAATCTGCCTCCTTTATGACATCTGATTATCAATATGAATGAACCTCCGTCTTTTTCCCTTCCCTGATATCCAAGTCATCATCTCCATGGTGACATCCCAGGCTTTTCGTGGCCACTCCTTAAAACAAAATTAAGCAGAACAAAAATACATTTCCAGTAGGCCTAGCTCAACTTATATTTGGAGAGGCACATTCGGGATTCATTTACTCTAGCAGAACGCAATTTAGTTATAGTAAACATAATGATGAAAAAATTTGAATTCAAGTGAAGAAACACCATTGAAATCTTGCTATGTTGTTTTGCAAATGCCTCAAGGAATGTCTGTTGTGAAAATATGCAGCTATACATTTTTAAGCACGCAATCTTTTCACATCCCTCTCCAGCAGTATGTGCCTTCTCAGTGACTGAATCATTACAGAGACCTCCATAAAGAGTAAATCAACAGTGTTTACTTAAAGACAGAAACACATTCCACATCATTTACACTTTCTCAGAATCCACTAAAGTCTGATTTTCACTGCCAGCTTCTGGAGAAGAGGGGCTGCAGGTTCTGTGGTTGAAGGTGCAACTCAGCACAACTAAACTGCATGCTCGACAACACACTATATCAGCATGCTTGGCCTGGATTCATAATTTACAAGTATGACCCTAGCTACTTGCAGCCGTCGGAAACTTCTCCTTCCTGTCTAATTAGGATAGAGCTTGTGCGAATCTTTAGATAACACAAGCTCATACAGCGGCCCCAAAACTTATTTGGACACTTAAGCCACACTTAAAAAAAGTTATACATTTATAAAATTCCAAACCATGTGGCATCTGCAAGCTACTTATGGTGATTTTCTTTTCTTTTTTAAAATTCTATTATTATAAAATGTTGCTATCTTAAGGAACAGCACAAAATAAAGAACAATTACAACTTTCCGGTAACTCTTTAGATTCATATTCACAATTAACTAGGAGTTTTCCCTCAATAAACTCCTAATTACTGCTTGTTGACAGTAAGTAAGGTAGGTGTTGTAGTGGTTATGTTTAGGTATTGAGTTGAGTTAAGTGATGCAGAATATGGTCATGCAGAATAAGGCATTAATATGTGATTTATTAGCCAATATTCTAGTGATATTCATGCTAATAAACTGTTTCCTTATCTAAAGCGTTACCAACTTTCAAACTCCAACATATAGAATTACATTAATAATAATAAATATATTTGCATAAGAAAATTACTTAAATTATAGTTACAGCTATCAGTACAGTATTTTTATTTTATTTTATAATTCTCACATAAATGTAATCTTCACTATTATTCGCAGCCATGTTGATAAGCTGTATAAGGGGGTCCATATCTTATTAAATATCTATTTTATTCAATATCTACTTTTCTCAAAGTGACTGTTAGTGGATGTAAAACACATAAAGTGTGGCAACCAGAAATAACACTATACCTTTTCCAGATATGTCTTGTCTTCATTTTAGTGATTACATCCAATCTGTCATTTAAAACCAAATAAACAGCATTTTTTTTAAATGTTATATTATATTATATTATATTATATTATATTATATTATGATATTTTGTTATTTCAAACATTTTTGCCATTTTGGCCAATGCGTGTTCAAATTATTTATTTTGGCCACTGTATGTAATAACAAGTGATCAAACTCAATGTGCTGCATTCTGATCACATGGTATTTTCTTTCCCATCACCCATTGAGTGACTATCCGCTGTGATGGCATCTGTTCTGATAGGCACCTGACAGAGTCGAGATCCATTACTCAACAGTGACAGCTACAACCTGTCAGACAAATGGACCAGCGTCAGCTGACATATAGAACAGACTTCAGACACTGAATGCAATATTAGGAGCACCCTGAGTTTGGCATGGGAAGCAGCTCCTGTTCATTCATGCACCCTTCATTCTTCTCATACAGCTCATTTAGATTCCATCACCTTATGTTAATGTTCGGGCTGTCAAACAAAGTCATTTTCCTTTAAAATTTCAGACACATTTTGAAGACAGACAATATTTTACGTGATGAAATCACTGTTGGAATAACTACAGGTTCTCAGCTGAATTTTTTCCCTGACTCATTCCTTCAGTGGGAATACAATGAGTTTTCAGAACGATTTAAACACCAGTTGTCTAATTTTAAAAGCACTAAAAGAAATAAATAAAAGAAAGAGGAGGCATACTTCAGCAACTTCAGTTCTGATTTAATTCAGTCAGTTTGCAGAGGTTACCAAAATGAAACAACCGATCATTTTAATAAATAAAATATATTATCGGAAGGCAAATATATGTGATTTATATGCTAAGAACGGCACTAACTAAAGTTTCCTGTACCGGCCTGCCACCAGCCACCAGCTATACACTCAAATTTTCCCAAAAGATTTTTCAGTGAACTTTTTTCTTAGTGTAAAACATATTTTAAAAACCTGAATAATCTTTTGAGGGAATCAACTGACAAATTACTTATGGCTGCCTTTGCACATGGAACTGGCATAGAAAAAAAGTATTTTAACACAACAAAAATGTCACACTCCACCTTTAAACTAAACTAAACTAAACTAAACTAAACTAAACTAAACTAAACTAAACTAAACTAAACTAAACTAAACTAAAGCTCATTCTAATGCTAAGAACTTGAAACTTTAGTCAAAGCGCTTGGCTGCCTGTAAGGCTGTTTGTATTTCAAGTATAAAAATTGTATAAGGGAATCAAACATCGCATGTAAGATTATTTAAAGAATCAGCCGGGGAAATCGCATTTGAACATTATATGTGTTCTATCAAACTCTACATAAAATGTTTGTTTGATTCTCTTCCATGTCGCTTGCATTTATAGTCAAAATGACATATTGTGTGAAATAACCCACAAGAGTGTGTAAGAAAGGCAGAGGCTCAGGTTTTTTCTCAGAGAGAAAGTGTGTGTGTGTGTGTGAAGAAGACGTTAGCCTGTTGAAGTGTAAAGCAAAGACTTCACAGAGAAATCTCTGGTGGATGGAATCTCAGGCCCTACAATGTTTCAGACTTCACTGAACGCGCACATCACAGGATTTAAGTCTAATTGAACCGCAGAATCTACCAGGCACAGAGGGTGAAAGCTTTTCTTGTATTATATAATGCAATCTTAAATTTTTTATAAGAGAGCTGTCAAATATACGCTTTGTACTGCAGGAACTAAAGCATAATTCAAACAAAAACAGCCATATTATAACTATTGTTGTTAAACTTATTATTAATTATAATTCATATGAATATCCCCTGAAACAAACACATTCATATGAATGTTTTTACAAATAGCTTCATTAATGCTATTTATGGTGAACAAAAAAGTGGCCAAAATGTTTTAAAATGATGATTATTTATTAATATTATTAAGCTATTTGAATTTTTTTTAATTCAAATAATCATAGTTTTCCTTATAGCTTCAAAAAAAGCTATAATAATACATTTCACTAATAGCATTAATAATTGTTCAATCATTTATGTTTTTCAAATAGTTAAAATAGCAATTCATAAAACAAGTCAACGTAAAACAATGGTCAAAATGGTTAAAGTTATCTTTATGAAGCTATTTGTAGCTACTTTATGATAATCATTGTTTTCAGATAGCCTTTATAAAGCAAATAATAAACATCATTTCACTATTATGTGTCTTTCAAATTGCTTCATAAAAGCCATTCATAAAACAAATGAACCAATCAATCCTGTCAATAATAATTATGATGCTGATAATTAACATTACTGCAGTCCGCAGTTTTTCCTCTTTGTCGCCATCTCTGTTCGAAATCTGCAATTGCAGTTATTCGCGGAATTATCAACTTTGAGTGGGTTGTGCCTAGGCACAGCGCGGATGAATCCAATGTTTTGAGGAGAATGCGGCTGTCAGTCGCTGGTGTGGATATTGACATTCGCAATCACAGATTCTACTTTTTGGAAGTATGACCAACATAAAAATTTTCTACGGAAAATGCCATCTGAACAAGTAGTTCCTTATAAGTAACACCCACATTTGTTCTGACCAGCTAAGGGAAAAGAAGATCATATGATAATGATGATGATCGCTTATCATATCACGTCAAACCTTGCAAATTATAGGCTACTTTGTTCAAATTGTTAAATTTAACAACATCAGCATTGCGTGACTACATTAAATGCCCTTAGGATATTCAGACTAATTTTTTCTGTAGCCACTCCTAAGTCCGAAGTCTTTTGCATTTTACAACGGGTGAATCTCCAGTTGTCACTGGTGATCGTCGTTTGAACCTTTCTGGATCCGCCATCAAATTGATAAGTTTAATTATATAAAGTGCTGTGAGAAAAGGCTATAAATCTCCACCGCCAACATCCTCACACGCAATATAGCCTACTAGCTGGGACACCTTCTTTAAGTGTATCCAGATGTGACGTAATGACGCAAAGATGCTCGAATTTCCCGCGGAAATCCACCAGTACCAACGGAATTAAAAACATTATTACAAGTTTACCGTTTAGAATCGAACTAAGGCAAGCAGTTATGAACACTGGCTGGTTATGTACTTGCTCAAACAATTTATTTTGGATAATTTTTAACCCAAAAAAGTTACTGAATTTTTTTAACTACTATACTTTAACTAGGCTACTATAGTTAACATGAACTAAAAATGAACAATACGTCTACAGCATTTATTAATCTTAGCTAATGTTAATCTCAACATAATTATATTAATACATTATTAAAATCAAATGTTGTATTTGCTAACATTAGTTATTGCACTGTCAACTAACATGAACAAACAATCAACGACTGTATTTTATAACATTAACAAAGACGATTAAATACTGTAACAAATGCATTGATTGTTAGTTAGTGTCAATTAACACATTAACCAATGTTAACAAATGATACCTTATTGTTAAGTGTTACCAGGGAACCAATTAATTCTGTCAATAATGAATATTATTATATGTGTTTTTAATAAAAGCTATTTAATATTATTATTTATCTACTGTATTGCAGCCAAACTTTTAATAACTATATTAATAATGCATCCATAGCAAAAACTGCATTTGCAGGACAAGTAATGCTATACAGGCTGATTATAAATGTGGAAGTCATTGGCAGATACTTGACCAGCTCTCTATTGTAAAGGATAAGAGAATATCCCTGCAGTACTACCGCCAGTCCAGTGTTTTCAGCATGCTCAGGATATTTTCTAAAATCTGTCCAGCTAGTCTCAATAATCCGCTCAAACAATATGCTTTTCCGTTGGTTTGCATCACTGGTCTGGCAACGTTTTCTCATTTGTATGTTAAGTTAATATTTTCACATGAGTGAAAGTGGGGCAAGGAGAGAGAAGGATAGAGATGAAAATGTACAGCATGGAAACAGATGGTACTTGCTTTGTTTGGAGCATTTCGCCATGAAATAATGGATTATGGGAAAATATTTTATAAGCACAGACAAATCATACCCCTCAAAACAGCCAGACCACCCCAACCAAAAAAAAATTAAATAATCATTTACATTTGATGTATGATAGCTATTAACTAGCAACTCATACAATAATTTTAATGACATAAATATAGAAGGGTGTCCAACCTGTTCAGCCATAATCTCATTTCACATGACAGCACTGGAAGGCAGAGGCAAAGTTGCCTTTAGCTTTATACATTACGGTGTGTGTTTTCTCAGTGGCTTGTCACTGGTGACAAATGGGCCTGCTTGTAGGGACTTTCAGACCATAAATTACAGATAATCATATGGGTACTTATAAAATAACCTAATGGAGGGTTTTTAACCATCCCTAACATCATAAGCTCCTGGGCATTATATGCAAAAATCCTCCACGCTTGATAGAAGTTAATCTTTTTCTTTTTAAACAAAGGGTCAGAAGTTGCAAAAAGTTTGCACTGCAGATAAACAAATATCTGTCATTAGGAAAAACTGTAGCTCTTATTTTTTGGCTTATAAGGATCTGTGGATTTATTTGGCCACCCAGCTGAACAGATAAACCAACAAAAACGTATGATATATCTGATGCAGGAGGTTTCAGTGAAAATATATTCAAAGGCGATAAAACTGATGAAATTTCTGTCAAGATTAGTAAATAAGCCTGAACTGAACACATTTCAGTAAGAGCCAATGCCATTTCACATGCATTCCAGCTGAATTCTTACAATTTCAGCTTTGTGTTTCGCGTATACAGACCGAAGATCAAATGAGGCCCAAAACTGAATCAGTAATCTATTTTTGATGAAACTACCAGACACCCTGTGGTGAGACCCCTCAAACTACAAAATAAGACGGGTATTTGTAGGATTAGTGGCAGTCTCCGCAACGTCATTTAGCTGGCACTTTTTAGGGCTTAAAGTGGGTTTGCAGCCCAAGGCGGAACCACACACGGGTTTTATCATAATTAAGACAGCAAATGTTCTGTTAAGTGATGGTTAGTGGAACTGTAACTGCACATCCTCTTTTCAAAAATTCAAAGCTTTCATTTCATGGAATGACAAAATATATCTCCCCAGTCCCACACACACGCAGTGCTGCTTGAATGTTGGAATCTGGCTTGAGCCACAAAAAAAAGAAGAAGAGAAAAACAATACAGAACTGATGTATGAGAGCAGCTCTACATAGCTTTATTTACCAAATGGACCAAATCTATATATATATATTTGGCAATCTACCAAATCTATTGTTGATAATTTTGCTACAGTTGCCAAAATAGGTGAGCTTTAAGTCAGATCTATCTATCTGTCCGTCCGTCCATCCATCCATCCAGAAACTGTTCCATTGATCAATCAGTACTTGATTCAGAAGATAAAAACTGATAATTTGCTCTAAGCTGTTGTTTGGCCATATAGCATTTTTTTCTCAAGATGTCCAAGCAACTGAAAAAAAAAAAAGTATAATTAATGAAAACATCTGTACTAAGGAAAAAACCCACACACAATACCATGAAAGCCTTTTATTGAACCGAGATGTAAAATATCTTTTTTTTTTATGTAAAGAATTCGATAGTTTATTCCTGTTGATTGTAACTTTAATAAAATCGAGAAAAACAACTTATTGTGTGTTGAAGGTATTGTGTTTCTGAATATTGACATTAATATTTCACATTGTGCTTTGTCTGAATAAGTGTGAAACCGTTTCCATAGACCTCCCTACCAGGTGTATTTGCATATAATCTCATATATTTTATATTATTTTATAATGTCATACTATAGATTCAAATTATGTCATAATATAGTAATGCAAAGGGATTTTAGAAATGAATAAATGTTGAAGACAAAAAAAATAAAATATATATATATATATATATATTTGTTGCCCGAAGCAACATTTTTGGGCTGAAAAAACTAAGAGCAACGTAATTCTTCCTCGGAAATGAATAAGATGAATGAGAAAAGTGATTTTACAATACATGTCCAAAAACCAGCTGGTTAAGGTAACGGATGGTCTCAGGTAGTTCATAGTTTGTAGTACAGTTTTTGTAAAAGCAGTCATTTTCATTAGAGTAATAAAATATCATTTGTACGAATCCAACCGGATGGATCCAGATCAAGGCTGATCATCTTGTCCAGCTTGAGCATCAGTCCTCTAAAAGGTCCTCATTTTTTCAAACCTCTCAGTCCTCGGGATGTCAGAAAAAAAATGCCTTTTTTCGGCGGCACAGAAGTCTCATCAGATTTCTCAGGAGGATTTCATAGTGACCCTCCCGGCTGTTTTTCACCTGGTGATAATAGCTCCCAGATGTCCTACTGAGGAATCAATGGTGCTTTTAGTCCAGTCCCACCACCATTGTTTTCCTTATATCAGTCGGACGTGGAGCAGGTGGGATGTATGCTGTCGAAATAAAAATAAGTCATCATCTATCAACAGTATGTGGAACGCAAGACATCAGTGATGGGCTGCAACTCTCAAAACTCTCAAAAATGGGCACCCGTCTCTCATCGCGGCTCTCTGATTTTCACCTTTCACTTCACGTGTGTATGTACGCTATAAACCGTGCCAAAAGGAAATGCTATAGATGATACAGTAGCACAGTAAAATGATTTTACAGAGGCTCTGAAGGCACTTGATTTCATAAAAGACAGCAACTCCATGTCCCTTAGCGAACAGGTGACGGCTATCTTTACGCACCTAGAGAAAACAACTGCAAGCGGACACAGTGGGGAGATTTACATCCACACCAGCAGCAGGTACATCGTGATGTTCAACAGTTCTCTACCTCTGTTGTTTAGAGTTGCACTGAAATGAAAGGTCAACTCAATGATTCTCAGTGAGAGACGGTGTTTGTTGTGTCAGCTGCGTGATTAGCTGTTAATATCGATTCAGATGAGTTTGGTAACATACCTAATATAACGAAACACATAGAGTAAGAATGAAACATATACAGCCCAGAATGGGCGTATCAGGACGCCAACTGTTCAACTTGCTCTGTTAAAGCACAAAGGACAAGTACATGAACGCCCCATCTGTCTGAAAACATACTTTACATAGAGATTGTACTCCCCTTTACAAAAACACACATTTGTGGAGCCCTGATGTTCACATCAAAACGATAACATCAGAGCACAGGGAGATACAAAAAGCGCGATTGTATTTGACATACCTCTATTTTCAGACATAAGAAACGAAAACATTTTCAATTTTTTTTTCACATTTTTTTTTTTTTCAAACAATCATTCATTTTTGTTACCAACTCTGGTATCCTTGTTTTTTTCCTTCTCGGAAGCTTTCTTCATGTGGTTCAGTATTACGTATTGTGACATAATGAGGTCTTTGATGACAGAATCAGACGTTCAACAAAGCAAAAAGCATGTAGTGATAGAAATACATGTTACGTCTTTGTGCTTTGAAAGATTTCCCTATTAAGTCTCTCAAGCCGTCCTGCTGTAACCATCCACCTGTTCTTTTCTTTCTAACACTGACAACGGTAATGGGCTTTTTCCTCAAGATCTTGAGTGGACTCCAGTATAATACTCATGCCAATGTGTTAGCGAGCTTCAGATTCCCTCCCCGGCTTCCTTTTCATTCGCACTGATCTAAAACCTACGTTCCTTTTGTGTAGACGGGATGAATCTTTGGTTGTAGTCTTCAGGCAGTCCGAGTCAGCCGAAATCTCTATGAATGCCAAAGCTGGGTTCCACCTCCATGTGATGAGGTCACCTTCGGAGGCCAACCAAGACCAAAAGTAAAGTGAGACAGAGCTGCCATATATGCACTGCAGCAGAAGAAGCCAGGGATCTTATATCTGTGGGAATAAAGACAAGAACAAATGCAGTTATGGATGTGAACAAATATTCATTTCTCAGTGTTGTGTAAATAATTCAGAGATTAACAATTCTTCGTTCCTTTAGAAGTTTAATGAGGTTTGTCTACGCTCTGTATATATAGAACATCTTTCTTTCAACGTGCTATGCTTTAATGCAAAAAAATATATTGTAAATGTTTGCTGAGTCATGAAAGAGACCTTCAAGCTGGTGGATTGTCTTGTCATAGACAAGAAAAATGAAAGATAATACAGTCCACGTCTTGTTAGCCTTGATCCTACAGAAAAGTTTCTTCCACAATTGTTTGTTCTTGTGACTTATTTATACTAAACAGGTATTCAGCAAAGCAAAGTATAATTAAGCTGATCAAAAGTGACAGTAATATTTCAAATAAATGTTGTTCTTTTTAACTTTCTTTAAACTTTTCTAAAACTTTTCTTAAAAAAATAAAATAAAATAAAAAACGGAAAGAATTTCTGAAGGTTCATGTGACATTGAAGATTGGAATAAATGATTTTTTAAGACACATCAAAATGTAAAAGGTATTTTAAATTGTAATAATATTCCACAATATCACTGTTTTGGTGAGCATAAGAGAGTTCATTAAATAGATTAAAAAAAATCTCCCTCCCTCAAAATAACCAAACTTTTGGATAAAATCCAAATTTGTAATTGCTAGTATACCAATTTATAAACTAAAAATATAGCAATTAAATATGAATGAATTACATGTATTATTTCAATCAATTTGGGCTTCATTACAATAGAAAGACATTAATTACAATTATTATTTTTCTTATTTCTTTTTTATTTCATTGCAATAAACTCAAAAGCCATTTCTTAAAAACTCTTTTCCAATATACTTACTACTACTGGGTGGGGGGTCTCGACACTCTCCTTCCTCTATGGCCACATCGTCTATAGCAATATCCCCCTCAATGCCAGAGCCACGTATGCCCTCCAAAACCATCTAAATGAATAGGCAGAAAAAAAAAAATATATTTTCACTCCGTAATGGCTTTTCATTTCATTTTGAATGCAAAGTATATTAAATTATATAATTAGAAATGAGAAAAATATTATTCATGTAGTTTTTATCATATTATATTACATTATTTTATTATTATATTTCTTATATTATTTTTTTCGTGTTATTATGCAAGCAAAAAGAAGAGGCACCTGGAAAGAGGATGTTGGATTGATGTTAACTCTGGCTTGCCTCCAACGGTCTCCTTGGTTCCCACTCAGGGTCCACACAGATGTATCCTGACCTGTCTGGCTCTTCTGCCTCAAATACACGTTTAACGTTCCTTGAAAAAAAGGCATATGCACTTAGTGTCAATAGAAGTCATTAGATGCAATATGCCAGTTAACTACATAATGCCCTTGGAACCGTTCTTATGTATTACACAGCAACTGCAAGGTTCAGTGACCTTGAAAAGACATCGACTCATCTCCATCTCCAGAAGAAATCAATCATTAATCTGTTCAGAACACAACCACTGCTGTTGTTGTATGTATATACTGCATATATATATATATATATATATATATATATATATATAAAAAAAATATATATATATATATTTGGCACTATCTATAATTGCTACTACTCTAATTCTATGCTAATGAAAGGAAACGCTGGAAGAAAATCTGTATTACTCTCTCAGATGTCTGGGATTTGGCCAAATGGCATGTTTCATTTCCTTGCAAATGAGGAGACAATGAGATTAGTGCCACAGAGATCTGATGCTATTAATGCTAAAATACACTTTCTGGAGAAAAACGGGGAGTGGAACATTAAAACAACACACAAAAAAACTCTTGTTGCTATTTCGTTCTTCTTTAACAATGTATTTTTTTCCATCATTACAACATTTTTTGAAAATGAGATGAGGACTCTAGTCATATTACTTCTCAAATATATTTATTTTACGTGGAGCGGTCAGTGGCGGGCATTTTGAGATCACGTAACAAGCCGAATATTACTATAATTGATCTTTTACAATAGCATTTTTTACTGAAAACAATTGGATTTGCATTACAGTCCATCCAAACCACTAGCTGTCAGTATAAGTCAAAGACAACTGGAATATAGGCTAGTGCAACATACACAAAATGGATTTTACTTGCACCTTAAGAACCACTTGGGTTGGTTTTTATATCAAAACAGCCATCTAACCATGTTGTCTGGGTTGCTTGCTGTGCAGCCAGACAGAAGATCTTGTTGGTCACATGGAATTTTAACCCCAGACGCCCGATGAGACCATGTGTCAAAAGCCAGGAAGAGAACACCCTTGTGAGTTGGAATTAGCTTCACACTTACTATTCGAAAAGCACACAGCTTTGTGAAGCAGAAAATTGCAGTTACAAGCTTGTCTGTGAGGCCGTGGAGGTCATTGCTACCCCAGAAGTGCAATAGCATGTCCAGCTCAACTGCAGCAGCATAAAGTAAGCATGAAAAAAGGAACTATAGAAATGTATGTGTACCAAAGAGCACAAATTGAGTTATTGGTCTAAGTCATTTACAGCACTTACAGTCCACTAGAAACCTTTAATAGCAGGTTTTTCCATCCCAGAAAAGGCCAAAGAGTACACTGCAAATTTCTGACTAGCATGTTAACTTATATGGAAGCCCATTTCTTTCTGAGAGTAAAAAAGAAAATATAAAAAAGAAATCCGTTATTTAGGAGACAAAGTGTAAAATAAGAAACAAGTTACGTGATGTATAAAATTCACAATAGGATATGAGAAATAAATGGGCAATTTTGACATATAAAGCCTATGAGATTTAAAGAATTATGAGAAATATATTTTTCTCAGGCCTGTTTCTACCTAAAGTAAAATAGTAATATACATTTATATGTAAAAATCACATTTCTGAGAAATTAAATCTACCCCAATTCCATAAATTGAATATTCAATAAAGCTCATTGGATTTGAAAGCATCTATATTCATTCATACATTAAAACGGTTCATACATAACACATTTTAGAACCTGTCCATATTTTGACATTTTATACATATTTAACTGGAAAGTGGTAGACATTTCATCTTTGTTTTCATCTTGAGACACTGAAAGTAAGAATGTTCCAGCCCGTATCTGCCTGTCACTGACTGACCAGGGCTGCGTTTCCAAAAAAGCATTGTAAGCCTAAGAAGATCGTAAGAAGAAGAAACGCAGCCCTGATCACCAAGCACTCATTTGAACAGTAGATTTGTGATGTCAAACACACTGTAGTTGAAGAGGTTACAGCTCATCAACACTAATTAGAAGAAACAATTAAAATAAGTAATCTGCATACAAATCCCCTTTAGTTGATGACATCAGGAGTCCTTGCAATGTACTGTGCTAACAGAACCCACCTATATGCTTTCCATACATGTGGTAGTAGAAGCTGAAGCAGTACGTTGGGTTGGGGGCCACATTCCCGTAGGGATTTTTAGGGGCAACACTGAAGGATGGGGTCAACAGTCGGGCCTTGTCTCCCTCCAGACGTGGTCGTGAGGTCTCAATGTACATGTAGAAACCTGTGCAAAGTCCACAAGTACATCAAAATTAACTGATCATAGTAGCTCCCACACTACTGTTTAAAAGTTTGGGGTTGGTACGATTTTTTTTTGTTTTGTTTTTTTGAAAGAAGTCACTTATGTCTATCAAGGCTACTAAAAAATACAGTAAAAAACAGGGATGTTGTGAAATATTATTACAATTTAAAAGAATGTTTTCTATTTGAATATATTATACAATGTGATTTATTCTGTGAAACATTTTTTCAGGATTCTTTGAAGAATAGAAAGTTCAAAAGAACAGCATTCGTTTGAAATAGAAAAAACATACTGATCCCAAACATTTAAATGGTAGTGTATACATAATATACATCAAATCAAGAAAATGATTTGAATTTGGCACAATAATTAAAATAGTTTAGCATCAAAATCACACAACAGTTCAAATCTGATATTGCACATGCTAAATTATCAGGATATAATTTCTCCAAGCGTTAATACACTCCATTGAACTTAGCGCTGCCTCAGAATAATCAATAGGACCTCAGTGACTCCACAGAGCAGGACAAATGATTTTTCAATTCACATTTCTCATAGCCTTTTAAAAGAAAGATTTTTTTCCTTTCACATCAGGTCAGAGGGACTTAAAAAGCTATTGACCTGCGTTTTTCTCCCACTCAAGTCAAGCCCTTGAACATCAATTAATATAAATATTAACAGAGCGCTGCAAGAATGAGTCCTAAAACCCAGAAACAACTTAGCATTTTAGCACTTCCGGTTCCATCGTCCTCAAGTCAATAGGTTTTCTGAAAGGGTTTTTGGTTAAATGCCTGAAACAAGGTCTGTGGTTAACACAATTTTTTTCCCTTTTATATTACATCAAGTACATCAGTTTTTTAAAAAGCTTTTATGTGTCTTACAAAAGTCAGTTGCTATCAAGTGGCTAAATGGGACCAGATGTTGTCGGGGACATTAAACATAATCACATTGAACAAGTAAACTAATATACTCGCTAGTTTTCTTTTTGTGGTTATACTTGTGCTTCTGCAAACTATTATAACTCAAAATTTCTAACTTGCACATTTTTTAGAGGTTGAAAGATTTGTCGGAAGCTTAACGGGATAGTTCACCCTAAAATTCTGTCATCATTTAATCACCCTCATGTCATTCCAAACCGGTAAGACTTTCATTCATCTTCGTAACACAAATAAAGATATTTTTAATAAAATCTGAGCCAGTTATGTACTCTCTATTGACAGCTACACATCTACCACTTCAAAATCTTCATAAAGAGATCGTAAAACTAATGTTACAATGTAAAAGTAACCTAATTCCGTGGGAAAACCGAGGATTTGGCAACACTGAGGGTGATGCTAACTTCTAGGTTGTCCTACAAAAATTACGTCACCCCTGCAGCACTTAAAAACCCACTTCAGTTTATAGATTAAATAAGCACCCTACCGTTATTTCTGAACTTATAACTTGCAATCTTCAGATTCCACTACTTTACCAAAGTAGACAAGCTGATTGCATTAGTGATGTGTTGACCCATGAAAATGATCCAGTTGCACACCGGATCTGTCATGATCCGATGTCAAGTGTAATGACTGACACCATTTTTCTGAAAGTGCAGTTAATGGAACCCACAGAGCATCTTCCTCTAAACATCGCCCAACCAAAAGACAGCCTGTGCACTCCTTCAGCAACATGAGAAATTGAAAGTGCCTTTGGACGCTAATGCTATTAGCCTCTCTCTAAAAGTCACAAGCTTCATTTTGCTGCTGATATAACCTCCTTTTACTCAACATCCACTATGCCACTGATGAACAACAATTCATTAACTTATTTGTGAAAATATGAATCTTGAATTGTTTGACTTTGGTGTAGCTATAAATCCACATCTATCTATATTTAACTTACAGATTTGATTTACTACTAAGTGGCACATGTGCGGTATACCTTGTTTAGAGCCACTGCGGTCACTGCTGGGTCCAGTGTTGGGTGTATATTTAGTGTCCCTGGTGGCAGCGCTATGTCTCGTCCAATCAAACTCTTCCGTTTTATCTTGGGTGAACATACAGATGGTGTCCTCTTCGAAGCCGCACTGAAACTTACCTATGGTTGTTTCAGCAGAAAAAACAGTAAAATGTAGAGTGTGCAGAAAGAGCATCTAACAAGCTATATCAGACAATTCAGTCATTCCAGAGTGATCACATATCTGTACATAAATACATTTATGGATCATTATTAGACAGCTGAAATGTACAATATCAATGTATAGAGAACATCTAAAACAAGATATTTAGAAACACATTTGTACAAATTTTCATTTGTATTCATGATGCTTTCATCATCATCATCAGAGTTCGAAATGTATGAACTAGTCCAACACTGTTGATGTCACATTTAAATGTTTCACCCATTTACTGTCACAATATTTATGACCATTAGAAATTACACAGATAAAATTAAACCTTTAAATGACAAATTTGATAAATGCATTAACTGTGTTAAAAAATGTGATGGCAGTAAACATTTTTCATTTTCACGTTACAATCCATGATTTTAATATACAATAAACTAGATTTGAAAATATTTGTATGTATATGCTTTCAAATATGTATAATTTGCATAATACATACACTACCGTTCAATAGTTTGAGGTCAGTAAGATTTGTTTTGAAAGAAATTAATAATTTTATTCATCAAGGATGCATTAAATTGATCAAAAGTGAGAGTAAAGTTATTTATAATGTTGCAAAAGATTTCTATTTAAAATAAATGCGGTTCTTTTGAACTTTCTATTCATCAAAAAATCCTGAAAAAATGTGTCACGGTTTCCACAAAAATATTAAGCAGCTGTTTTCAACATTGATAATAATAAAAAAAAATCTCAGGCACCATATCATTATGTAAGAATGATTTCTAAATAATGGCTGCTAATAATGACCAGATAAAATAAATGCAGCATTGATGAGCATAAGAGATTTTTTCAAAAACATAAATAAAATGATTGACCTCAAATTTTAACAGTAGTGTATATGATAAGCAGATGTATGACTGAACATAATTATGACAACACTGTTAGATTACATTTTAAAATATAATTATTGAAAGATAAGTTATTTTCAAAAACATATTAAAGATCTTAACAATCCTAAACTTTTGCGAGTTAGTGTACATAAAAAAGTTGTTAATGTTATGCACATTAAAATGTTAATATTTTGATACATAATCTGTCTATCCAAACATATAAATGTCTATACCTATACTAATGAGATCATGTTGATAATTTACTCATGCTAAACTTCAAAAAGCAACAGCTATACATATTTTTAAATAGCTCTTATTCCCCCTTTTTTTACAAAAAAACCCACAAAAAAACTAAAACTTACTCCAATGAGGATTCACCGGTGCTGTAAAACAGAAAAAAGAAGAGGTTACACATGTGAAACCCTAGGCTTATAGTAGATAGTTTATTAATAAATCATTATAAACAACAGCAGGGGATTCAGAGAGGGGAGAATGCAGTTTGCCCTTGGAGAAAAGTGTTTAGAAAGTGCTTTGGGCATCATTACCATGTATCACACAGTTAGAGAGGGGAAATGAAATAGCGTTTTAGTGCAGGAGGGGGTGTTTGTGTGGGGAGAGGTCGCTATGGGGCTGTGCAATGCTCAGGTGAACCATAAAGACCTGTATCTCTCTTCATTCCATTCACAAGCAGCCTATCTGAGTGTGGCAGAAAGCCGTGTGCTTCCAGGCAGCCTCATTGAGGGCTAAGGTGCATTGTGGAAGAAAGGTTTCAGAGGGCATGTGTGGAAAAGATAGTGAGACTGAAACGATCCCTTTTTCAACCAACTAAGTTCAGTGCCTTAATAGAATACAGAAAAACCATGCGCAATCCTGTTTAAGTCAGAAAATGTGTATGGATCCTCCACACTAAGCTTTGAATATCTATGTTGGGAAAACAAAAATCGAAGGTCATCCATTCAAAAAATGTTTGAAAAGATAATATTGTCGAGGGCTCTAACTTTAGCAGAGGAATTTAAAGAAATACGGCAATATAAGTGTCTCAAATTGACATTCCAGCAGTAAAATGAGTACAGTGTGTCAGTCGCCTTCTGGGACGGAAAAGTGGCATCGGTTCTGGCATTTGATCAGGCTCCTATAATGAGAGAGATTAGCACAACAGCGTTCAAACATAGCAGATGTTCACAAGGGGTTGTCAGTGTAAATGTCTGCTTTGTGAACTGCAGGGGGAACAGCTCCACACGAAATTGATGATGCAAATGAAAAAGTAAAAAGTTGACAGGAGGGGGAAAGAAGGGGAATCAATTATCAAACGTCTGTTTACATACACAGGATTTACAAATGAATGAATGAGTGAATGATGGGAAGTGTCATGGGATTTGCAACCTCAACGGGAAAAGAGGGTTTTTGTCAAGGAAGACAAAATGCCAGTGAGTCATTCCTTGAAACAGATGCCTTTTCTTTTTTGGTGGTTATTTTTTAAGTAAATATGAATGTTATGGTTTGGTGCATTCTATCAGATATAGAATGTCTTCAAGTGTTAACAAACTGCTTTTGGCATCTCAAGCTAAGTTTATCAAATTCTTTGGACATTAAGAGAAAAAGGGAGGAAAAGGGGTGGAACATTTCAAACCAAATTGCTGGTGCTCTCCATGTTATCAAGGTTATTTCCCTCGAATCATTAACACTTAACAGTCAATAATATGATTATTATTACAAAAAATTTGATAGGATTTTTTTTTCTTTTCTTTTTTATTACTCTTTTAACATACATGATTTTTCTTTTAATATAATAAAATAATGAATACAATTACATATAAACACATTACATATATTCATATAAATACAATAAATTATAACTGATTTTGAATTAATATATTTAAACCTGCAAAACAATAAACAATTTATTATCGCTAAACAACTACATTACTGATAAAAAAAAAAGCACAATCGATATGTCTGTCACATGTGAACTGATCAAATTCCATGTTAACTATTCAAAACTAGCTATTTTTTTCCTATTGCAAAATCATAATTTTGAAACTAATTATTCCATGAAGGTTACAGTTCCCTTCCTATAAAACTACCCAGCTGTTTCTAAATGGGCTAAGGAGGGGAGAGGCCTGCTTTAGTTAAACTAAACAGATGTTGCATATTTGGAAACACGTGCCGCATTAACACACTCTCTAAATTGATGGGCTTCATGTTCTTTCCCTTTCCCTGTCTCTCTTCCTCCATCCCTGTAAAAGTACAATTAGAGCTATTGGAGCAGGAGGCGAAAGCAAAACGTCAACATCATTAAACACACAAGCAATTAGACCCAGTATATCTCCCACTCAGAGAGGATTCACAGCCGCCCTACTCAAAGGCAAGCTTTAAGGTGAAATCCTACCATATTCAGGCCTTTCATTTGAACAAAGCCATATAACAACATTAACGTGCAGAGCCGAGTAATAAATTGCAGTAATGCATTTCAGGCTATAGAGACAAGCCATGTTGTCTTATCATAGAAACTAGGTTTTGTGATACCCATACAAAACCCGAAGGCATTTCAGAAACAATATGTTATCACTGAGTCCAAGTAATGCACCCCACACATAATCAAAGGCCTGCAGAAATTAATGAGTAGAATCATACATGCATCCTCATTAGCATATTTCATATTCATTCATTTTGCTACAATGCTTGCATTGACTTACATTAGCATTTAAATGACCTGTAGTAGATCATTATTATTAATATTATCAGCAGTAAACAACTAAACAAAGAAATAATGCCATTTATGACAACCTAACACCATAGTAAAGTCGTAGTGAGGTGTACTAACTGTTTGACAATACAATTATAATAGCTTGTTAGCACTGTCCTCTCAGCCTGTTTGTGTTCTCTGAAAGGCTCATAAATAGCTGCCAATTGGTGGCTTTCCAAAGCAATCTACAGGCAGCAGCAAGTTTATGTGTTGAATAACTGCTTTATAGAATGACACCAAATGACACAGTCCATCAATTCTTCTTGGTAGCTTGTTAATTTGTCTGGCACTGTCCACGCACAAATGTGAACAGAAGCCATTAAAAGTCTCAGAAAACACTGTGAGACCTTTGCCACAAGTTGCAATGGCTTGCCTTTCCAATACTTTCCAATAAAAACCACCAAGTATGCGAGAAAAAAAATATCACTGAAATGGCGGATTCTGCCTCATTCTCATAAATTCTCAACATTCAGTGAAAAAAGCAAAAAATAAACACATAAACACTGTGATCCAAAACTAAAAAAAATTCTGTCATAATTTACTCACCCTCATGTCATCCCAAACCTGTATGACTTTCTTTCTTAATCTATTTTGGACTTATTAAACTTTTTTTTTTTTCATACAATGAAAGTCAACAACATTGGATTCCAATGATGTTCATTGTATTGACAAAAACACTGAGACATTCTTCAGTATTTTTGTTTTGTTTCACAGAACAGAATTTAGATTTTTTGTGTGAATTACCTCTTTACAATTAAATATCCATTGCACATGAACTGAAATAGTGTATACCTTGAATGCAATGTAAGTTGCTGTTGATTTAAGCATCTGCCATGTAAACATAAATGTGCTTTGTGCTTAGAAACCTTAGAAATAAAGTCATACAAGTTAGGAACGACTTGAGGGTGAGTAAATTATGACAGAATAAAATTTTTCGGTGAACTATCCCCTTTAACATTAAAAATGAACTGGACATGAACCGCAAGAAAAATGTATACCTTGAATGCAATGTCACCTTCGATTTAAGCATCTGCCAGATGCATAAATGTAAACATAAAGGTGCAGTTTTAGCAAACCAATAGAAGGTACTATCCTCACAGAGAGCTTATTCAACCGTTTACGTGGCTTAAATTCCAGT
Source organism: Leuciscus leuciscus (assembly GCF_965113295.1). Taxonomy (NCBI): domain Eukaryota; kingdom Metazoa; phylum Chordata; class Actinopteri; order Cypriniformes; family Leuciscidae; genus Leuciscus; species Leuciscus leuciscus. The sequence goes on from NC_138741.1 coordinate 14,896,957, forward strand.
GTATTGTGAAAGCTGGGATATGGATTTTGACTGGTGTGATTGTGTTATCACCTTCTCCAGGCTATTTGAGCCAATTAAAATGCATAATGTCACAGTGGCAAAAGCTGGACTCTTTGATGGAATTGCTCCTGGTGTGAAAGTCATCCCATCAATACAGATGGTCTTTTCCTATGAGCCCAGTGGCAAAATGACTTCAGGGGGAATGGAATAGCAGTGAGGGAGATGTTATGGAATGAGACGTTTTCAATTTTTTAGCACTGGTATTTCCATTACCTGATACAAAGACCGTGTTGAGCCATAGGGCTTCATATCACATGGGTAAGCTGCTGAATAAACTATGAGCAGAATAAATGAAATAATGACCGAATGGAAGATTAAATGATTTTTGGGGGAATTTTTTCCTTTTGCTTTTGTAATCGCACCTGGTCTGTACAGATCTACGGGGGTCTTTTCTTGCTAATCCCTATTTTTAGAAGACATACAGAGAGTGAGGGGGAATTAACTCGATAGCACAGTGCTGTTTAAAATAGTTTTGAATGGAATCAAGCATGTCACACCTCAGGACACGTCGACTTTTCACAGTATTTCATGTCCATTACCCATAAGTAAAGGCTTAAAATTATGACAGAGCCTTTAAAGAGTCTATAATATCACACAACCTCGATAACAGAACACTGTGCACAGTTAATGAATGTGCCTGTGTGCATCCAGCCATTGGTGAGGTCATAAAGCTGCCACATTACGATTGGTTTTCTAGTAAAGAAGGGAAGGGGTTCAGGCACCAAGGACGTAGGGTTTAGGTGACTTGACATACGTTACCTGTGTCTCGACTGGCCTCTTTAAGAAGCACAAAGCAAAACCATAAGATCAATCTATAGCTCTGGTTAATTTTGGAAAATAGCAGATAACATGTCAACAGATGAGTATAAATGCATTTTTCATGTACACAGCCAGCAGAGGTCTCTATTACATTAAAAAAAATACAAATAATTAAAATGTCCTCTGTTGGTTATTTGTTGGATTAGCAGATTTCTACATAAGTATTAAAAACAGTTGAATCAAGAATTACATTACTAAAGATGTAGCATTTGCACAATATTTGGCGCTGTCAAATCATCTGAACTTAAATTCAGGAAAAATGTAAATGTCTTTAATAAGTGACCTTGACTTTAAGACAGGCAGTACACAGACAGTATCTGCTCATCAGTACACTCACATGATTCTTGGTTTATTATCTATGTTGCAAGAGCAGTTATATATTAGCAAAATCTGAGATCACAGGTCAAAGTTTAGCATTTTTCTAACTGAATAATAATAATTATGCATAGCAAAACTAAACTCAATGCATAATAATTTGAGAGAAAAGTATAATTAATTTCAATCAGGCTTTGTAAATCAGATTTTCAATGTGGACTTTTTACTAGTGATGAACTAATATTTCATTTCATTTTATGGCTGATACATTTTATATTAAAATTCTATAAAATTGTCAAGTTAAAAATACTAAAAACTAAAATCAGCAGTACATTTACAAACAGCTATATAACACATTACATGAAAGGTAATATCTGAAAAAGCGAAATAGGGACACTTTAAATATTACAAATGAATTTAGGGATCAAAACATAAAGCACTGTATGAAAAATGGTTATCCATTTTGAGATGTGCAAAAGACTGCCTTTAACCGTGTTAATAAATGATTAGAGTTAAAAAAAAGAAGAAAAAAGATTAACATTAAGTTAGTATGTTGAGTAGTATGTTAAGCTAGATGATGGTAAAGAAAATCTAAATGAAAAAAAAAATCTCAAATTTTTACTGATAAACAATATGCTACAGTATCGTGCAACCCTATTTTTGACCTCATTGTATTTGGAGACTCTACTATACTTTCTCTAAACATACAGTATTTTAGATAGCTAGGTTCACCATCATGCTATGGTGCTTTCATGTATTAAAATACTAAGAACATTAAAAACAAACATGACCATAATCAAACAAGTTTTTCTTACCACTGTAGTGAATGATCCTTTCTGTTGAATCTCCTTCTCCAAACCGTGTTATCGGTGTGAGGCGGACCTGATAGGCCTCAGGTTTAATGAGTTCGGTTAGGTTGTAGGTGAGTAGTTCTCCTTTCTGGATATTGTCTTCTGTTGGGATTTCCTGCTCCCACCATCTCTGGTGCCCCGTCTGAGGTAAAGAGCATAATTACAGGTTCGTTATTCCAACACCTAATGATTAAGCATCAAGCCAGAACACGCATAAGTAATGATCCTCCAAAAGGTCCTTTTAATAACACAGAGTCTCTAGGGAACAAAAACCATACATCTTGATATGATGTCTCTGCACTATTAATTAAAAACATAATTTCAACATACTAATATTATAACACCCTGTGCATAATATTGAAAAGGGCTGATCACCTCTGATCACTCGCTGATCACCTCTCTTTCTGTGTCCATTTTAGGGTGTACTCACACTAGGCACGGTTGCCATGAACCGGGCCCGAGTACGATTGTCCCCCCTCCCCACTCCCCCTCTGGCCTGCACTCACATAGGGTTTCAGCATTCGTGCCGGAGCACGCTTACTTCATTATGGTGCGACGGTTTCGGGATAAACAGGAAGAGCGGCGCTCTCACTGAACACAATGGAGTCCAGCACGGTTAGCGCTCACACTGCATGCGAACCGCGCCCGAGTCCAACTGAACCGTGCTCTGGCCCACCTCTTCCAAGCGGGCCAGGGCCGGCTAATCGAGCCGCGCCCGGGCACGGTTCGGAGCACTCACACTAGTCAAACGAACCGCGCTTTGGTGGTCAAACGCACTCGGGCACGGTTCAAACTGGCTAGTGTGAGTACACCCTTAATGTCTCACAGAGCTATTATGATATAGCAACTTTAAGAACTGAGTTAAGAACTGAGGTTTTTTAAGTTAAGAACTGAAGTTTTTTAAGTTAAGAATCTTATTTCAAATTTCAAATGTAACTTTTCTGATTACAATGGCACCAGCCAATGGCATTAATCAAAAATGCTCTGGCACTTCCCGAGACAGCCCCACTTGTCTGATGCAAATCAGTACAAATTCTCTAAACAAACACCTACACACAGCAGAGGTGGCTTTTTCAAACAATGATGCTTTTCACTGAGGAACGAAAGCGCATGAGGTGACTATCACAAAAAGTTCCTGAATAGGCAAAAAATAAACACTATTGAGTTTTCAGTGAGATATGTGAGCCGGCTAATTGATTTTGACAAGGCATTTTAGCTCCCTGACCCTCTCAATTAACTTTTTACTGCAAGCTGAATTAGTGCAATATTAGAAGTCAATTCATTCCTTTAGCTCGGGCTTGAAGGAAAGCATAAATGGATTTCGTCTGATGCCTTTTTATCGTTGTTGTGGTGGTAGATGAGAGGACATATCTAATTAAAATCCAGCACCTATGAAACCTTCCTGGATCTCCTGAAGTGAACTGCCGGGCAGTAAACAAACCAACATGAGTGTTCTAATCACAAACAGAGAATCTGAAAGTTGTGAAAGTGTTTGAGAAACGCTGGGCTTTCATTTGCCTAGTCTCATGTCAACTCAGCAACTCAAAGACCTCATACATCTTTCATTACAAATATGGATTAAATAAGGATTAAAAGTTACAATTTCCAGTGAGGGTAAACACAAAAGTTTGTTTTGGGGTAAAGTACACAAATTGTGAGTGTCAATTAATGGAATTTTTTTTTGCCTTATCCTTCAGGAATTTATTTGATTGTGAAAAGTGGACATTACATACAAGAATGGAGCCAGTTTGTTGGAGTGGTATCAGTGGTAATATTATGATAATATTGTATAGGCATTTTATAAATTTTTTTAATAATATGCATCACTAACTAATGCACAGCATATATTAAAAAAGTAAATAGGTCAATTTGTATACCATACTGGCTTAAATCCAGCACCAAAGTGAACTGCTGGGTGGGTATTTACTAGCAAAATCATTACTATGGGTTAGTAATTAACCTTTTGGCCACAGTGTGCAGAGTTGGTAAGATTAACTGTGAACATTTGCAGACTTGAACTTTTTCCAGGTGACAACTATTAGGCAAGCTGTATATGCACAACGACAGGAGAACACTGTTGTGTGGTGGCCGTTGATCTTGGCTGCAAGAATACGGTCTCAGAGCTTTGCTGACTGACAGCCATACACAGACTCCCTCGGCAGTCAGCCTCATCACCGCGGGTCTCGCTGGATTCAAATACAAGATGATTGGTTAAATCAGTGGGGCGAGAGAAAGGAGGGGAGGGTGGCAGCAATAGCCCTGAGAAGTTGCCAGTGTTCCCATCAGGGTCTCTCTCTCTCCTGGTAACGAGATTTCCATCGCCAAATCCAATTACTGTTTATTGCTTCTGTGAGATTTCTAATTCCATGCCTGCAGATCTTGTAGAGGGGAAAAGCATCGGTGAAGGCATATATAAGGAAAGATAGACCGTTCTTCCCCCAAAGCACCTTACTTCTGCAATGCATCACACAACAACAGCTTATTTCAAAGTCTCTCCTTTTTAAAAAGAGAAAAAAAAATCAACAAATTCTTAAGTGATATCATCACAGACAGCTTTCAGCAGCATTTGATCTTATCTATGCAAAGTCGCTAAACCCAAAACCCAATTAAACCCCACTGAAGAGAATCATAGAAGATCGTTTTCATATCCTAAAAAAATGACTCCTAACCTTCTCCAAAAAACAAACAAACAAAGTCAAGATTTTTTTTTTTTTTACACAAGCACAACATACTTGACATGGAGCATCCTTCAACACCACATTTGGGTGGATTTCATTAAAGAAATGAAACGCATCTGCTTTTTCCATGTGGTTCGGTGTGCACAGCTCCAGGGACCTTCTGTTTCTTCCAACACAGCACTCAAATCTTAACACATCCTTGAGCAAGACACTCTAAACCTTGTTGTGGATGTGAGAGGCCAATATTGAAGCACACAGCCCTCACACTGAAGGAGAGTGTGAAGAGCACAGGGACAAAGAGCACACATATGCTGACAAAACAACCTTGCAGAACCAACCAGCTCTGACGAAATACTTACAATTTGGTGCCGCTGATATAATACCCAACTTAAGTCTGTGGAATGTGAAAATAATCTATTGTGATTCAAGAAAGTGACCTTGGCTGACTGTATACATGAGACAAATTATAGTTCTTGCCACAGAATGTCACTACTTGTGTCAATGTGCAAATAACTGAAAGTTCAGCTTTTTTTTCTTTTCTTTTTTTTTAAATGACAAAATAAACAACAACAACAGCTCAGACAACTCATAAACTACCATTCAAAAGTTTGGGGGCAGTTTAAAAGAAAATAAATTAATAAGTTTCTTCTTGAAAAGTATTAGCACATTTACAATATTTTTACTGTATTTTTGATCTATTAAATGCAACCTTAGTGTGCATGAGACTTAAAAAAATTAAAAACGTACAGAGCCCAAACTTTTGAACTGTATACTGTATAACAAAGTCCCTTTTAAGGAAAGCCTGTTCACTCGGCGGCCATATTTGCAACGCCTCCGGTAGCTATTTCGGGCATCTAAGAACAAGTCCTATCTATTTGAATGGGGTAATCCTGAAATCTCAAAAACTGCTTGCCAAACTCACAATTAAATAACATATTTCAAATCAGCAACAAAATTTGACATGAACTGTCCCATAAATGTTTTTTTTTTTTTATGTTCCAATAGAGTTAAAAATGCTTATTTTTCAGGCTAGTCGACTCAAACGCGCATGTGCAGTCCTAAGCACGAGTCTCAGGTTTCTATGGGAACCGGAGCTTCTAACGGCAGCTGAAGTGATGCAATGTCTTTACCAATCAGCGATTGCCTCTTTTACTTAGAAGGCTGGACGCATTCCGCCATATTGTACATTGCAGTTTTTCCCATTCATAAGTTATAGGAGTGAACCGTCTTTCTATATTTATAGTCTATGGTATAAAATACAGACACAATACATCTTCTGAAGTTATATTAAAGCTTTATGTGATGAAAAGATCAACATTAAAATAATTAATTGCTGATAATCTTTTCTTCTGCAGCAGCTAACCTTATTTTTAAATGCACACCTACAGAACTGGCAAAACGGCACAGCATTTGATACTTCTCTTCAGGCTGGTAATCTATTTTGTGAGGATACACATCGCGACAGGGTTCATCGCAACACTACTCTGAGACTCGTGGCAAAGCTGCCAACAGCAGAAGGAAAACGCGAACTTTCACAATCAGCAGAGGCTTGACGCCAAAGGCTTTCTCTGGGGTCACTCGTGAGACAAGCATTATTATATTTTTATAATGTAATTTTCATCTGCTTCTCATTATCATAGCTTAAGAATTCCAAATGCAGTTTCCCTCCTGGTTTCTCAGTGAACCATCTGTGCCCTAAACCGTATATATTTTCCCCTTTTCTGTAAATCTTGGGTTTGTTGCAGTTTGGCAATGAATTTTGATTACTAATCAAACCAAGCACAGTTCCGACACTCGCATTTGAGGACACGGCACACTTTAAGGCATTTTTGGCTATTCTGCATTACATACAAACCTGACATTTCCCTTCCTCTGAACATGACCTTTATTCAAATACCATCATCAGAGAGATGAATACACAGGCCTCTTCTTTTGGTCAGAGAAACATCCTCAAAACGTGAGGTAAATTAAATAATAATAATAATAATAATACACACACATCAGTGTTAACCATTCAAGAGGAACTGCCCCAGTAATCCAGTGGTGAACATAGTGAAAAACTAACTCCAATATCAGCACTGAAATTCATACTGTAGTCAGACTAAATGAAAATATACATGATCTTCTACAGCACTGCTACTTCAGCACTCACCATTCAATTTTCTTATGAATAAAAGAAAAAAGGTCAAATAATCTCTCTGGTACTGGAACTTGCTGGTTACACAAGAAGGTGTGTGCTCGCTAAATAACAACTGTCTTTGCGATTCAAGTATAACACAGAGTAAAAGCATCCCCATTCACCTACTCTCACTGAAAGTACTTTTGCCTCATTTTGTTCCACCTTTTTTGTTCTGCATTGTAATATATGTTGCCGGTCGGAGGTAAAATGGCTTGTTGCTATGGCAACTGGGCTCACTTCTCATTCATGACATCGTTCAGCAAATCTTGTTGTATAAAGACGAGCAGAGAAGGAGTTGGGGATGAAGGGAGGATGGGGTGAATTGATATGAAAAGAACAAGACATTCTGCCCTTATGCAAATTCTAACCTAAACACCTTTTGTGCACTGAGATACATCAACTCCACATGGGAGAAAGGAAATTATATTTTGTGTAAATAAGAACCTCATTAGTATTTGATCGAAGATATCTAAGAAAAAAGAGCTGATTTGCAATTCAAAACAAGGCAATTAAAGCAAATTATGATGATTTCTTTTTTTCACTGCATACTTGGGGGCAACCTAAGGAAAGTTAATAAAAGAACTCTTTGCAAGTGTTAATATACTAAGTTTATCAAATTAAATTATTTGGATAGCCAGCTTAATTATGAACATGGTCAAAGGTGAAGATGTGCTGATCTCAATACAGAAGGTTCTGTGAATTAAACCAAAACTTTCTTCACAGCAGGTTCATCTGGATGTTCCAAAGGTGAAGCAGTGCTGATCTATGAACATCTCAAAACCTCCTTAATGCATATTTAAGTACTTCCACCCTGCAGCACTAAAACCTCTGCTTATAGCTACAGTATGCATAAGTTACGTGTACGGCAAATGCTAAACATAGAAATGTCATTTATTCTATGTATCCATTGGGAAGCATGCTATGGCACGCTAAAGCATTGTCTACTCTCTTTATTGTGAGTTATGAGCAGCATAGGATCACTAAACAGACTAAGCCGTCTAGAAATGCGGTCGAGCGATGCAAACTGACCCATCATTGATGCCATGTGCATTTAATGTCAGCTTGTGTCCGCTGCATTGCTAATGCAGTTTAGAACCATGATCAAAAAAAAAAAAAAAAAACTTTTTATATTTGCTTCAGTTTCCTTCTTTTTTAACAGCAGAGACAAAAAAAAAAGGACATTTACTTGAGCTCCAACTCAAAAAAAGTGTGAGATATTAGAATCTGGAATAACAATATGCACATACATGCTTACCTGTGCATGCAAAATATGAATCGCTTTCATTAGTGTAACCACTCCAGCGTGCCCCCAGTAATAAGACTTCACACAAGACTTATTTTGTCATAATACACACTAATGGCAACGAGCTTCACTTGTAAATAAGGTTTTATGCTAGCATTAGCCCACACGTAGGCCCAAGGACATTGTACCTTTAGATGCTTCATCTGGTGTGAAGTAAATTGCATATTTCCAGAGAACGGCCATGTGTCGATGTCGTGCAAGTCTTTGAATTAGCCCACAGGCCAGTTTGTTGACTGCAGAGTGCTGTTTGCTACCAACACACATCCTCTGCTGCAGTGGAGATTAATATATTCTTCTTGTGGTACTGTAAATGTGGAACTGTATCCTAGCACACTGTCCTTCTGCACAAACAATTCATAGACTGAAAAGGTGGCCTATATTCATTTACGTCACAGACTGAAAGAGAAACACATCAGCAATTGTGTGCTTCTCAGTGTGAAACAGTGTGCATGAAGAGTGCAGAAGAGTGTCCTTGAATCTTTACTGTGGGTGGAAGCCTTGATATTGTATTAGCATGCAAGGGGTGTACTGTATGTGTGTGTTTGTGTATCTTTATCAGTGGTGTTCTCTCTAAGGAGGCCAAATATAACGAATATAACCAAAATATAACAAATATTACCAAATATGTGACTGAATAATGTATAAACCGCTCATTTTTCGGAAGTAACACAGTTTAAATGTGTCACCCGTGGGCAAGTTTTCAAAAGGCTGCAACATCCCTTTTGCCTTCCTTGAGATCACATTGAGATACCAAAGCATTAATTTGAGGTGGGAATGGTGAGACACTTGATAGTCACTTGAGATCTGCGACTGGTTGATTACCCTGTTAGTGCGTTAATTCCCACCTATCATGTCCCCAAATCAACCAAACTGGAGGAAATGGACAAACTAATCACTAAGTAAACAACTTGTCACTTGTATGTCACCCCTTTTTGTCATCCAAATCTAAGACTTTGGCTGTTCTGAGGCTGTTCATAAAATACGTTTACTAGTTAAAACACCACTAGTGTTTTAAGACACTACTAGTTAAAAGTTTTAGGTCAGAAAGATTTTTTAAATGTTTTGGTTACACTTTATTTGGATAGTCCACTTTAGACATTCTATGTAACTTTGCATCTGCATGTCAACCTGTCTGCTTAATATCTGCTAACACTTTATTTTGATGGTCCACCAACATACATTCTACTGACTATAAGTAACTCTGTCATTCAAAACTTTGAAATTCAAATGACAAAATGACAAAAACTTTGTCATTCAAATAACCCTAAACTGTTTAAGGTTAGGGTTATTTGAATACAATGATAAACCTAACCTAATGAAAGTTAGTAGCTGCAAATTAATGAGAGTTAGTTGATATGTAGTTGCAAATTAGAAGAATGTCTAAAATGGGATATCAAAATAAAGTGTAACCATATTTAAAAAAAAAAAAGTATTTAATGCTCACCAAGGCTGCATATATTTTATTATGAAAATACAGTAAAAACAGTAATAATGTGAAATAATTACAATTTAAACCAACTAATGACTAAAATAACAGATTTTAAAATGTAATTTATTCCTGTGATGCTTTACTGTCACTTTTGATCAATTTAATGCATCCTTGCTGAAAAAAAACGTAATAATCCCAAAACATGTTCATAACTTAAACTTTTAAAAAGTATTGTATGTAAATTCTAAAAAATAGCGTGTTCATAAACATATATACAAAAATTGTATAGTATTTATTGCTTGTTGGTAGCGCAACTTACTGTAAAAAGTGTTCCATTAACCTTTAACCAGGAAAGCATGTAAACACTGGATAGCACATGAAAAATAAAATAAAATAATAATAATAATACAATTAAAAAAAATTAAATCAAGAAAAGAGACCTCCTGAAATTGAAGCCTCCTTATCAAGACAAGTGCATGCTACTGATCTATATGAGAACAAATGAGACAAACGTTAAGTAATCAGAGGGGGAATTACGAGGGTGAACAGTATGGGATTTCAAACCAGAGGGGAAAAGAGGAAGTTATGAGGGGGAAGAGATCTGATAAGTGCGCCCTGCTGAGTTCACTACTGAGAAAGCACTATGTGAGTGTGCAGAAGGGATGAAAGGCGGAGGGTGGCCCTGACTCTGAGATTCCAGATAATTCCAGAGATTCCAGATAAAATGCTTTTCAGTTTTGTCAGCAAAATGCATCAGGCAATAGTTCACCGGATGATTTTATAAAAGTATGCACATAAAGCAGTCAATACCCCACTAAATATATATATTTTAAAGCATCACAGAGTGTTTACACTTGTTGTGAAGTTATCCTGTAAGACAGGGATTCCCAAACTTTGTTGTCAGACAAAGCACTTTCACCTAAAATATTTACTTGAAGTAACCCCTGAGATTTTTAAGTTATCTTTGCAATCATTTAGCAAAAGATTAGACATCTTTACTTTTTCATCAACTCACAACTCCCTGTAGTTCCCTCACAAATTCCAGTTTGGGAAACCCTGCTTTAAGTAGTTGGTTGTCTCTGCACATTAAAATGGGAATAGGAGTACCCAGCAGACTTGACCTTTAAATTTGTATTTTGCACTTAGTTTACTTAAAAACTAAGACTAAACTTAAAGTAGCACAGGCATATTCACCATTTTAAAGTTAGAGTGAGCAAGTAACGTGGAACAAAATCCCATAAGCAGCCCGAGGTAAAAGGCTTCATCTCAGCACTACATGAAAAGTATGATCAATAGAGAGATTTTTACAATGCTGTTGAAACATTGCAGAAATATGATGACACACTTACAGAATGAATGCAATCAATTCAAACACTCTACAAGAAGTTCTTGGGGGCAAAACGGAAGGCCGAGGGTCAATTCCTATCCCAAAGGTTCTTCATGGCTTCATTTAGCATCGATTTGATAATTATGATATTTATTTCCTTGTGATAAGCAAACAGTTATAGTTTCAAAAGAGGAAACTCTGTGAAACCTTGAATATGAAATGGAATATTTCTTGATATGAAAGCTTAAGCATAAGTTCTGCCAGGAAGACTTAATTACTACGTCACTTATTACCTTCAAATCTATCCAATCATGTCCTAATACTTGCTGTATAAAAGATCGGCACTTACACATGTTTGAGTTCGCAGATGCTGACGCAACAATTACCTCCACCCACCCCACCACCACCAGGATGGTCCTGTCCATACCTCCTGGGGGGTCGGCTGCGCCCCTGCCTTCGTCTTCAGGCAGGAAATACAGATCCGCTACCCTTGGATTATGCACTACGGACAGGGCCAATGCCAAATAACTTTATAAATAATTGCTTGCTGGGCTGTCAATAAATTAATGCTTTGTTACATTATTATATCTAATATATCTCCCGAGTCTTTCTGGTAGAACTGGATTTCAGGGCTGCAGGAACAAATAAACAATAACAGAGGCTTTGGAAATGAGAAACAATATGAGTATTTTCCACACCATGCATCTTGTATACCTCACACTTTTAGGAGCCAAATTTGGTTTATGTCTTTGGAATTCGAAGGAATTATATTTCTATAATGTGGATTTGGAAGCTTTATGTGCAAATGCCTTTACCACGCCTGGAGAACTAAATGTTGGACTGCAGCAGTAAAATAGGCTTCCATTTCTCCTCAAGCCTGGGAGCAAAAGATAGTGCTAAAAACAATATCATTAAAGACACTTAATTCCCATTAAAGTAAACTCTGAAATCCCTTTAATTAAAGATGAATCGTTATACAACTTTTCTACAAAGTGCTATATAACTTCCTCTAAACATAAAGCTGAGGCAACTTGCAGAACTACAGAGATGGAACCTATATGTCATCTAAGTTAGGATGACTTTTACAACAGAGTGTTAAGTGCCATAAGCACAGAAAAAATGTTAAGAGGGCTCGTTAAACTTGAAGTACGTAGGCTGTATAGTGAAAAATGAGGTCATAGAACATTAGGGCTGTTCATAACTATGGCTGCATGCTGCCCTTTATTGCTGCTGTGAGACCAGTGCTCTAGTGACTTTAATAATCCTTGAAGACCATGTTTAAGATGGGAAGCTTGCCGCATATTAGAACAATAGAGTTTCTATACAGGATATGCAGGGTTGTCCGTCACTTAGATCTAAAGATATTCCTCATGTAGTTTTAACACACATAAAACCTCACAGACAAACATGTAGTTAAGTACAAAAACAAAGGTACACTGTTAGAAAAATCTGTAGAAATTACAGTATTACTGGCAGCTACTTGCCAGTAACTTACTGTAGATTTAAATTGATGTTATTTACTGGCAACAATTTGTTCAAAATTAAATGAACATTAAACATTAACAAGTCTTTATCTTTACAGAATAAAACTAAAATAACAGCCTCATGCAAAGCATTCTGGGAACCAAAATCTAAAGGAAAAAAAACAGAAAAAGGTTGATGAAGATTTCTGGTTCCCAGAATGCTTTGCATTAGATTGTTATTTTATAATTTTATTCTGTAAAGACAAAGACTTGTTCATGTTTAATGTTCATTTAACTTTGAACAAACTGTTGCCAGTAAATAACATAAATTTAAATCTACAGTAAGTTACTGGCAAACAGCTGCATAACTACAGCACATTTTTTACAGTGTAGATTTCACGTGCCATTTTCGCTCGTAACTTCATGAAACATGCATAGACTGTGCAAAATGGCCCATCATTATTTACAGCAGATTCTCACGATTAAACAGAGTCAAAACTCACCGTAATCTCTTAGATCTAGATCTATAATCTCATGTGTCTTAGATATAAAGAAATTCCTCAAGGAGTTATAACAATAAACGACAAACCGAAAACACTTGTTTGAAGAGGTTTTGGATGCTTGACTAAAGAAAAATACTATGGTTCCAAATTCTGTAACTTTTGATTACTTTATGCTATCACCACAACAAACAGCTCACATGTAAGGGGAACTTCACCAAAATAGAATTGTCCTCCTACTGTACCTTATTTCCTTCCTGAGTTATTGCATGGCAAATTAGAAAGATATGTAAAATTTCCCTTAAGGGGAGACACCCAAGGTGAATAGAAAAGACACACAAAAAAAACTAAAAACGAATAGATATCAGCATGAAACTTTCCCAGTTGATTACTGAAATTAAGACATATCTTTTGTATTAGAATTTGTTTGAATATTTATTTTAAATATGCAAATTAGGTAGTTTCTCATTAAATATGTGCTAATTTGCATATATTTCCAGAAGAGAAATCTGAACATTGGATAAAGCCAGATTAAATATTGTTTCATTTTGTTGACATATTAGAGTCAAAGGTTTTTACAGAGGGGATTTTGGATATCTCTTTTTTATCACTCCATTAATCAGAAAAAACGGTCAACAGCCATAAAATAAATACATTTTCGCCCTGTTTTAAGGTATAAAACGATGTATAAATCAGAATCTGAAAGATATATGAACAAACCCCTCTGTAAAAACCTGAAGAATATAGATACCGTTACGAAAAAGAAGTTTATTCAAGTGTTATATTAGTATACTTCTTTAAAACTAAAAATAAGAAAGTATACTTTCAGTCTACATTTTATATACTTCTCAAAAATATACTTTATTTACTTCTCAGAAATATACTTAAAATTACACTTAAGTGTACTTGACTTATACTGAGAGAAAAGTCCAAGGATATTTGGCCTATACTTGAACTCAATCTTCTGATCGAGATATACTTAAAAGTATAATTAAGTATTCAAAGTATACTAGTTGGCTTGTAGTTGTGTTAATTCTTTTGATCAAGTAGCCTATTAAATATAAAAAAAAATTCTTCAGAGTTTTTCATATACAGTCTTATGAAACTTACATTGTTTGAATATATTAATTAGAATATTGATATAAAACAGGTTTGTTTCTAATTATGTAACAAATTCTTATGTTTCTGATGTGATTTTCTCAACTTTGTTTAAAATGTTGCCTTTATTTATGAAACTTACCGACATTCAAGTGTTGATTAAAAAAGCATTCATGAAGCTAATAAAAAGTTTTTAAAATTAAAGCTGCCGTCGGCAAGATTTTTTAAAATCATATTCACTGAAACCGACACTATATGCTCCGACAGAACAACATAAATCAGCCGGTTTTAGAAAAAAAACAGCGCTTCTACCTCCACCTGGAGCCTGTTATTTGTTTTGCAAAAATCCACCGCTCCCGGTTCTTCTGGTCCAATCAGCGCAGGGCTGTGTGAGATCTGACTGTGTTAATCACAGTTCGTGCACACGCCACAGATCCCCCTCTCCCCTCTCGCACACGTTACAATATCACATGTACACGCCTGAAGTTCACAGGTGTGTTGGATTGTACGAAGTGTGATGGCAGAGAGGAAATCTACTAACAAGCTTCCAATTCCTCGGTTAACAACCAGAGCTAGGAGGTCCAAAACAACCAAGGAAAAGAAAATGATGCTTCGATGCTGAAGAGACGGGTGCGTTCACAGAAAATCTGGTGCACACAGACTGACGAGCACGAACTCGATGGGAAGGTGATGGGAGGGTGGTAGTGGAGGAGGGGCATGAGAGTTGTAAACATTCAAAATTGTGGCTAAGTCCCCTCAATCTGCCAAACTTGCTGACTGCAGTTTACCTGAAGTTCAGTTAAAGGTATTTTCAAGTATAAAAAAATTATATTTACATTTGAACATAGTATACTGCAAGTGCAAAAATATAAATATAAATAGAAACTATAAGTATAATATTATGTTCACTTAAAGAAAACTTACAAGTATACTTGCAGTAAAACTACTAACCTAGTAGTTTACTGAGAGTACACTTCAGTGTGTACTTTCATAAACTAAAACATTTAACTAGGCTACTTGTATTAAAATAGTTAACTAAGTAGTTTACTACTCTTATAGTGCACTTAAACGTATACTTTTATATACTAAAAGTGGGCCAATTTAGTCCCAAGCAGTATTGAAATAGTACACTTACAGTGCACAAGTACACATTGATATTAGTATACGTAAAGTATACTTAAAAATATACTTGAACATTACTTAAGTATACTTCATAAAATTAACTTGAAGTATACTTCTTTTTCGTAAGGGTAGGAATACAACTGGAAAGTTTGGTAAGTGCTGCTGGAGTGCAGATTTCTGGCTCAGAGTATGAGAAAAAAACTATTTTGAGAAAATGACCTTTAAAATGGACATCAGCCAATGAGATTTCGCTTTTAGAGTTAAATGCCCCATTGTATGATAAAAAAGTAAATTACCATATTTGGAAGTCTGAAAGAGGACATGTTATTGAAGACAAATAGCCCAAAATCTCAAAATTGACCAGTGAAAAAACAAAACACACGATGTTTTTGCCTGCCGTGTCTCCCCTTAAGCACACTTTTTATTTTATTTTATCAGCAGTTTCTCAGCACGAGAATGTTCAAATGTAATACATTTTTGTAATAAACGTAATGAATTTTTTTTCTAAAAATGTTCTCTAAAAGTTTTTTTTAATCAAACTATACCAACCTTTTGACTCCCGTGCAATAGTTTATACCTACCTTTTGACTCCTTGCAATAGTTTTGGAGTTATGAGTCTTTACTTTTATGTATGCCACTCAGAAAAAACTACTTTAAAAAATACCTTCAGGGCTTGAAGGGTAACAGAATCACTGATTTGATTCTTATTGAATCTCTTTCATTGGGTATACATGTTTCTCCACTATGATTTTAAACAGAATGAAAGGAAATAAGCAATCAGTCTGAAAGCCTGTTATAGACCAGGCGTTGTGTTAAAAAAATAAATAAAATTAAGAAACCTTGTTGGAGGTTACATATTCAACATTTTTTACTAGAAATTACATAAAAAAAGAGTTATTCAAAATCATTGTATTTATTGCTCTGTGCATGTTCACAGCCTCAAAGAGTGTTAATATAGTACATGAAGGCTATAAAAAACAACGGTAAGCAATCTCATTCCTAAGGGATCTATAAACACGCCAGCCCCCTGCAGTGAAATTGCCAGTCCCAGGGTTAGGCACTGAAGCGGTGCCTAATATGCTTGGCTGGCAGTGTCTCAGTTAGCTAGCGCGCACTCCAAACCCTCTCGTTTAGGATTGTCAGGCTAAGACTTCCCATGCCCGTTGCGTCCTGGAAATGTCACTAGCCAAAGCGGGCTCAGAGCCCACAGAGCGTTTCGAAGCACTCGCGTCGACAGGTGACCAGGCGAGACAACATGATGGATGAGCACGTAGGGGAAAAGCGGCATGTTAAACAGAACAAATAAACTGCAGAACAACAGTTGGTGAACAAAAAAGTATGAGCAGAGGCCGTGTAGAGGGAGAATATAGGAAATTAACGGAGAGGCCAGACTCCTCCATCATGATCAGAACAGATGAGTCAATCATCACCCGCTGCAGGCACAAAACACAGCTCCACACCCACACGTGCACACAGACACACACACTAAAGTACTGAACGGATGCCCCCGCAATCACTTCACACAGCTAACCTCTGTTCGCTGGGGTCCCATCCTTGATTTCTCCTGTAAAGCTTATCTTATTACAGCAGCTTCATCCCACCGGACACAGCTGTTAATTAGTTTTCTGCCCCTTCTCTTGTTTTCAGAGTCACTCTTTTTCTCTTTGCAGTGCCAGGTGCGCTTTCAGTTGGGAAGTCATCAAAGATAGTACAAGGTGTCCTCTCTATAGTGGAAATGACATGCATGCTGTTATTTCTCTTTTAGAGTTAATGAAATAAATGCTTTCTGCTGATAGAAGTAAATATGAAATGCGACAGATGCTGGGAAATAAATCTAATCTGAATTCAAATGGATAGAGTCTTTCCTTTTCAAGCCTGTGATGTGCATCTTTTGAAAAGGTTTTTGTGACATGCTTTAAATTATTTATTAGAAAATCTAATACTAACAGCTACATTACATGGGCCATTATGGGAGGCATGGATTTGATTCTTTTCTGATTCTTCAGTCCATCCACTAGATCATTACACTCCAGAGGACACATGCAGATGGGGTGGCATGCTGCTTTTACAACCACTTTAAACACCATTTTGCAGATTATTTTATAATTATACATGTAGCCATTATGACCTCATATAAATTGAGAGATTTATACTTTTAAAAAGTAATTTGTCACACTGTAGGACCCTTATAGCAAGTGAAGACAAAAATGATTTAATACAATTTTAAGAAATAGTGACCAGTTACAGGAACACAATACCATTCAAAAGTTAGAGGTCAGTAAGATTTTTTTTTTGACAAAGTAATATTTAGCAAGGATGCATTAAATTAATCAAAAGTGACAAAAAAGTTCACTTACATCTCTTTAACATTTATCAAATTAAAAAGATTTATTTCTATTTCTCAATTTTCTTTCTATTTATCAAAAGTACAAAATACAAAAGTATTAAGCAGCACACAAAAGAAACACTTCTGAACGATGCTGAAAATTCAGCTTTGCCATCACAGGAATATATTAAAAATAGAAAACAGTTATTTAAAAATATATAAAATATTTCACAATATTACTGTATTTACTGTATTTGTGATCAAATAAATGCAGTCTTGGTGAGCATAAGAGACTTCTTACAAATTTTTTTAAAAATCGTACTAATCCCAAACTTTTGAAATTGTTCTACATTTAAATAAATACAATTTTAGAGAGTATAGTTCAACCAAACAAACAAACAAAGGTATACTGGGAAACGAGTAAATGATTACCAAACATTCATTTTTGGTTCACTATCCCTTTAACCCATGATGTTATTAAAAATAGCATCTCATCTCTTCCATCAACTGCATGGAAACCAATATTGCTCATAAGCAAACACAAAATTCATCTCAAGCTCAACAATCCCTTGAGCATAAAAGTAGAGTGCTAAGACTAGTAAACATTACTAATAATGCAATCCCAAAACACAAGCAATGCAGAGACCTTGATGGAAACTGCAAAAAGCCCGAGAGAATGAGAGGGAGAGAGAAACAAAATGAAACGGAAGGAAAGGATACGGGCGAAAACAACAACAATATGCCATGGCAAGACGCGTTACGTGTACTTTGCATTGACTTTGAGCACCAGTAGGCAGCCACTAGCAAAGGCGAATCTGACAAGGAATAAATCACCCCACATGATGTCATTATAAATGGCCGTGGACGCTGCCATTCCAGCTGAGCAGAGGAAGTGTGAAGGAGAGGGTGACAGAACAGTGTGATGATGACTCGTAATTGACAACCGCACTGCTCTGCGTGACCACACGCGCAGAGGCAGAACAGTACAGCGCTAAAGCTCTTAGACAAATATTAGCCCTACTCAATAAACAGAACGCATCTGTTTCACTGAAGTGAACTACGTCAACAGTAACCATAAACGTCTCCCGTGAATCTTAATAATGTTCCTTGATTTATCCTATATGTGTAGGATGTTGACAACTAAACTTGGTCTAATTCAGTATTACTTTAGCTCTGCCTTCATAAGCAATCGTGCACACCATTCTGCACACAGGCCAAATGCACCATTAGCATGGATGCTACATAAAGACAATAGAGTCTATAAACAATTATATATTGCCATGAGCACAGCCTTTCTCTCACAGTCTTTTTCACAGACGAGAAGTTGCATTTAATTTGCATTGACTGGCTTTTAAAAATAGAACTAAGCATTCTGGGAAACAGAACATAAACTTTTATTTAAAAAATATCTTGAAATGACATGATGGTCTTTTTTTGTCCTATCTAATAATGTATTCAAGAAATACAACTAAAGACCTTAAAAAAGCAATTAATACATATAATGAGTCCGATAAAATGAGCATGATTTTAATTTATTTACAAATTACTTTAATCATTTACTCATTTAACTTTTAACGTAATTAAAGCAGTTTCACTACTTATTAGTATTGAAAAAATTCTGCAAAATAAAATTCCTGTGGTGTGACCAATATGCAGAAAAAAAGGAAATTATATCATAAAGAGGACCCCTGCAGATCTTAAATTAGCTTAATTCGCTTAAATTATCAGATAATTTGACCACAAAACTTGAAAATGTTTTTATATATATATATACTGTATATATATATATATATATATATATATATATATATATAAACTTTGTACCATTAAAAATATATATTTTTGCAAATAATAATTAAAATGTCTACACTCAGATATTAAAGATGTAACAAAAATACATTATAAATATATAATTTAATGAATATACAAGAATTACTTTTTACTTTTAATAATAAATCAATTTTAATGAGTCTTTTTTTTTTTTTTTTTTTTAATGGCATACCAAATGAAATTAACATAGAGTACATTTCTAAGAACTTGGCACATTATTTTTCTTCTTGATTCATTGTGGACATGTATAAACCCTTACACATTTTCCACATATCTGTCATACATCTGGTATGAATTCCAAAACATACCACTGATAAAATAATCTTTAAGTAAGTGTTCAGACACACTTACCTGCTTGATACCAAGTCGATAAGCCATGATACGGTCGACTGCATTGGGATTCATTTGCGTCCACTGAAGTTTGAAGCCGTAGACACGAGGTTTGTTCTGCCACAGAGCGCTGTAGGTGTCATAGTAGAACTCGGGTGCAAAGGCTTTACCTGAAAATAGACATTGGCTTATTACTGTAAATTCACAGCCACATTTCAAGGCCAAAACCAAGACTGAACAATTATTTGTTTTGTCCTAATAGAAAATTCATAAAAAAACTTTTAGTATTGAAGAAAAAAATTTAGACAGATGTGAAGATTTCCATGGATTGTGTTGGCTATAAATTGCAGATACAAAAGTGGCAGATTCCACATTCCCTCTGCCATGAAGCCGGATACATTATCACAAACATTCTCGATTTAGGATGTGTCAGATAAATCATTTGAAGTAAACCACAGGGATTTGTTTTATAAGGTAGGTCTGTCTTAAAGAAGTAATGTTTTTACACCAGTAATTCTTTTTTTCTAAGCCATGTTTATAAAAGCTACTTAAATGCCCTAATTGAACTAAGGCTTAATCCTGGCTTAGTCTAAGTCCTGTCTGTGAAACTGGGCTATAGTCTGCTGTTTAGACCGGCAGGTCAAATGTCTGGCGCACTGAAGTGATGCTAGAGAATATTGTGAATGCATTTATAAACCATTGCCAGTGGAAAATTAGTAAAAAAAAAGAGGAATGTTCTCCATCAGAGGCTCAATGGAGACAGACACAAAGCAAAGTCATTAGGAGAGCTCACCTCTCTATCTGCTGAAAGCTGACAAGCAATGAAAAAATATGAAAACGCGAAAGAAAAAACTGTTTTGCATCAAGGACTGTCTGTTTCTTGCCTAACTAAAAAACACTTGCAGAATCAAAGTAAAAAAGAATAAATATATTATTTGCAGACAACAAATGCTTTAAGCTCATGAAATGAAAAGAAACTCTATGTTATGTCTAAAATAGCTGTTTTACAGTACACTGACTGCACAATTAGATAAACAAAACAAACAAAAACATTATTGTGGTTATGTGGTAGAAAGGTATTGTGAATGAATCCTGGAATTATATTATTACGATAACTGGCTTTCATATTGTCACTTTACTAAAACCAAAAGAAATTACAAAAATTAATTAAAATAGTTTTAGAAAGCAGAATAAAACAGTAAAAATATGTTCCACAGTTCCACAGCTTCTTCTTTTTGTCAGACAGGTCACTCCATCCGGAAGTTTACCTTTCTGCAGAGAAATTTTGAATGTCCAAGTCGGTAGAAACATCTTGGAGGGTTACATTGAGAAGAGCGAGAATGGAAAATTTGCTGATGTCTGCAGGTCAGGAATAACGGCTGTCACCAGCACTTATTTTATCCCCAGCTTATTAAGAGGGAAAAATCTAGAGCCAATGCTAATAGGTCCATCGAGTTTACTCTGCTTAAGGCTTAGGGATAAATTTGACTCCTCTGGGAATCAATGCTTGAGTGAAAGTGGAGTGAAAAAGCAGGAGCATCATACACACATGGCTCTTAAATCAGCCTAAGATGGAGAAAGATACATGTAGTACTGCATGGATCAGCTGTCACAGCAGAGAGGCAAAAGAAACACAGCGGCTCCTGCAGCCAAGGTTTCTAAGAGTGCGTCCACTGTGCTCTACAATGGAAATGTACAAATGCTTTAAAGTGCAAACCTTTGATCTATTAGTTTCAGGGTTGGATCAATACCACAATTCTCAATTAACCTTGTCTCAAGGTACATCAGTTTCTAAATGGATACTAAACCAATATCTTATGCAACAAATAAACAGCCACGGACAGCAGAAGAAATTAAATTCGTCTAAAAATGAATTTGATAATTTGACATCAATAACTCAATAATTAAATCTGCTATTAAATGCTCATACACCTCACATAAGCACATACGTACTTTATATTTGACTCCCCAGTAGTGTGCAGCCATCAACCAGTGGGGAGTACTTACTAACCCATCAACCACAGGCACTCTGAAGCAAACCACCAAAGATTTTTGAGCCAAGTGAACTATGAATGCAGCTTCCAAAAAAGAAGAAGCAAAAGAAAAGAAAGATTTTTTATAATAAAATATATATATGTAAATAATGTCACACAATTTACATATCCTTTGTGTTAAACTAACAAGTTCAGTTGCATTTTAGCTTGGAAAAACGAAATTATTAAAGAAATGATGTATTATGGCTCTTTAACACCAAAAGTGAAATGAATCATCTGCAAATCATGTCTTTTATTCACACATAAGGAGCGAAACAAATACGCATCAGCCAATGCAAATTCACCCAGTGAGATTAAATCCATAAAGTGTATTCAATTTATTATATTTCATTTTTTTAAATTATATATTATTTTAACATAATTCATTAATTTCTGTATTAACACATATTTAGTTTTATCTTAAAAAGGAACTGTATGCGTTAATACAGTAACTACTATTAAAATGTTAAATGAATCAGAAATTAATACGATTATTTGAATCTCTTGACAGTCCTTGTTTTTATTTAAAGTATGTGCAGTCTGTAGTATCGGATACAGAATTGATTAGGCCTATATATAGTTCACGTTTCGAGTCTATCGACTTCGGGTTTGAGTCGTTCGTTCAAGACAGCCACATAAGCTGAGCTATTCAATTGGTACCGGATAAAGAATTGATTAGTTCATCTCTCGAGTCTTCAGGTTCGAGTCGTTTGGTTTTATGTCACGTAACTGCTTGTTGTTATATAGGTATCTTTATCAAAGTGATTTTCTATGGGGTTAGGACTGTATATATACATACACACACACACACACACACACACACACAGACATCCAAATAAATAGATTGAGATTCACAAACAAATGTAAAGAGATTCACAAAAATGATCAAATTCACAAATAAATAGATTAAGATCCACAAATTAATGTAAGAGTTTCACAAAAATGTATAAAACTCACGAATAAATAAAATGAGATTTGCAAATAAATAAATAAATTAAACAAATGTGTTTTATGTCGCAAATACAACTCTGCCTGGCATTTATTTGTGAACCGCTTTCTGTACATTTGTAAATCGCTGCACGCATTTGTGAATCTCTTCTTGTGCATTTGTAAATCCCCTCACGCATCTGTGGATTTTGAAACACTTCTAGCGTCGACGTGCAGACAAATCCACAAATAAGTGGACTCCACCCACCGTTAACTCAAGCCAATCAGATAACAGCTACATTGAGCTGACCAATCGTAGCACGTTCTAGCTACAACCAATCACGTTAGGCTTTACACTCGGGGCGGGAACTGAATTTGATTCATTTTGCAGATATTTGCACCCCTGAAAGGAGCTGTATGGGCGCTTCATTCAAATTGAGCTGTTTGTGTGGTTAAAACACCCCGTTTCCAAAAGATTGTTGGAGTTTAAGGCTTCTTTATATTTCCATCAGGATAAACTCAGAGTTACATCAAAATCAAATAGCCCCATTATCTTCCCTGCTGCCATAGCAGTTTCAAATAATGTAAAACTAACATGTTTGCAATGTTAACACATTTTGCCCATGACGTCTGTTTTCTTACCTGCAGATATAAAGTGTCTGCATAATCTTCCTTATTGACTAGTGCTGGCTATGAAAATGTATAATTCGTGACACTGTCTAAACTAAGAAATTAAATTTAACATTTAATTTAATATTCAACAATAATATTGATCTGCCTGCATTGACACTATTATACAATAACTGAAATGAGCTGGATGATGACATCACGGTTTACTCCAGAGCGGCTATATATAGGCTATAAATGAGCTAAATTAATAACTTTTTTAAAACAAAAATGAAACATCACTAATTACTTAAGCTGGATAGTGACGCTATTTTCTTTTGGAAACAAACTTTTTTGCATTATTTTCCTGTTATTTCTGTAAAGCTGCTTTGTATTGTAAAAATCGCTATATAAATGTGACTTGACGCGCGCAGCCCGACACGATGATTCACTGACAGGAAACGGTGCCCGTTCTACTTCTGAAGTAGGCGAATGATTTGCACATTCGCTCTGTCAAGTGTAGACAGCCTCGCACGGGGTAGACAAGATGTAAGAAATGGCAAAACGGATGATTTTGTTTTTTAAAGCACAATCGAGCCTCAGCAACAGCGTGTTCTATCTTAAATAAGGTGATGCTTCCATAATGGATTGTTCCCATTACAGAGATGTAAGCGCTGTTTTTCTGCCATTTTCAAAAGCTCATAAAAATGTGTCTTGACTTGAAATCCAAATTTTAAACATCTTTTATTGCAGCAATTTTATGGGCCTAAGCCTTACACTTTCTATTTGAGCCAATGCAGATGAACAAGCAAAGTTATTTCAGGGTAAAACCAAACGTGATTGGTTGTAGCGAGAACGTGCTACGATTGGTCATCTCAGTGTAGCCGTTATCTGATTGGCTTGAGTTAACGGTGGGTGGAGTCCACTTATTTGTGGATTTGTCTGCACGTCGACGCTAGAAGTGTTTCAAAATCCACAGATGCGTGAGGGGACTTACAAATGCACAAGAAGAGATTCACAAATGTGTGCAGCGATTTACAAATGCACAAAAAAGCGGTTCACAAATAAATGTTAGGAAGAGTTGTGTTTGTGACATAAAACACATTTGTAAAAAAAATTTTTTTTCGCAAATCTCATTTTAGTTATTTGTGAGTTTTATACATTTTTGTTAAACTCTTTACATTTATATGTGGATCTTAATCTATTTATTTGGAAAAATGCAACAATCCTAACCCCATAATTTTCATACTTACATTAAAAACTTCTTGTTAAAGCCTTTCTTTCCTTAGTCATGTCTTATTTCGCCTTGGGCACACGTGAGCCAGTACAACACTGGTGCCCTTTCAGAAAAAAGGTGCATGATGGTCCTGCAGGGCCTTCTCTCAACTTTCTGAACTTTCTGCTGTATTAATTGGTAACCCCTGTTGGGTTTGCATTTTGCACTGAAATGAACGCTGAGACTGAGAAAAGTCAAGCTTTCTTATCTTCGAACAGTTGTGCACATTGCTCTGACAAAGTGAAATGTCAACTTGATGCATTGGCCATTTGTTCAAGTGTCACACAAAACCCTGTGGCCATGTGACATTGGCTGTTGTTCTGTGCCTTCGCCTTCATTTGCTTCATTTGAATCCATCATGTTCGCTTCGCGATACAACATTACAGGAGTTTAGCCTCCAATAAAACAGACTCAACGTGGGATTGGGATTGGCTTGGGCTCTTTTAACGCTTAGACATACAGTATAAAAACCCATTTGATGACAACGATAAATGAGAGCTTCAAGCTCGTGCAGTATGTTCCAGCATCATAGAGAGCAGAGGCTCATCATAGATGCATGGTTTGTGCAAAATAATGGCCTTCAGCATGTCCTACAGAAGTGCACAGAGGAGAGAGAGAACGAGAGATGCGGATACAAGGAGAGTGGATATGAGTGATATAATCCTCTTTTATGCCTGCTGAACAGAGCAGGAAATTGTCAATGCAAATTAAATGATTAGGGGTGAACATCTCCAAGAATAACCTATGCATCAGAAAGCAGGTAGCTCATCTCTCTCTCTCTCTCTCTCTCTCTCTCTCTCTCCCACATCCTCCTCTGGTCCAGGATGCCTCATCAACCAGCTGGGATTTCAGCCATGAATATTCAACAGCAGGGAGGGCAAAAACACGAGCTAGCAGTTCCCATTTCTAAACACAAGCGTCTGGTGCAGTAGCAGGCATGAGATCAGGCTACTTATGTGGTGGCACGAAATCAAAGAGAAACTGCTCCACCATTTGCACCAAATGTTCCAGGTGACATGGTGGACTGGATTTATTGGTGCCAAAACAGATATACGGCCAGACCAAGATATGGGGTTTTGAATCTCGAAGGAAAAGCAAGTGCGGGTTTTACATCGCTAGTGATGCGCTAATGCTAGCAATATATCTGCACAGTTTAATTTATTCTGTTAAGTGCTTGTAGTTGAGATTTGCATGTTATTAATGACTGCATATAAAGTGTTAAGTACTGTATGTACATATATAAGAAAATATTTCCAGGACAAAACCAACATAAAAAAATAACAGGGTACTTCAGTAGTTTCTTCATAATTAAATGTGATTGTAGCACAAAAATCTTCCTATCAGGAACAGTTTTAGATTCGGCACCAAAGTATCGTAAAATGGTGATTCTTGACAGGTTTTTCTTAAGGAGATAGATTTGAGAATGCATGGTGACATAACAAAAAAAACTAAATGTAACGTACAATTAAGAAACAAGCACATTAGCAAAAGTGGTGTTGCTTGCGCCCAATATCACAGCCATGCTAATATTCAACCCAATATTGAGTGTGACATTACAGCATTTCAATAAACAAGAGATGCGTCCCTATTTACACACTGTACTTGTGCACTCTTCCATTTTGTAGTATAAATAGTGGAAGCAGTGTGTTCACACTTCAAATTACAACACGCAGTACATAATGAATAGTGTAAGTGTTTAGTGTCTTGAACATTATATGGGACACAAGAAAGAAGTTTATATTGAATACTGTAACTTACATTTCAAACATAATATTGCCAGTTACCAGATATAATATTACAAGTTATTTTGTCTTGTTTTGACCCGCCAATAAAAAAGGTCACAAACAAAGCCAAAGAAGAACCGCTGAGAGTTTCTAAGCAACACATAGTACTGGACATTTCCTTCCTGAATGAATAATTTAAGTTGTTCATAAAGATAGTTGCTTGTTGCCAGCTACTGGCGTAACAATGTAACCAGTGGAAAGAGTCACTGATAAATCCTTCCCCTATGTGCTATCATCCTAACTATACATAATTATATTGCAAATGCATCCATTTCAATTGCTCATGTATTTCAATTGTCTTACCTGTGACAAGGAAAGTACATCGGCCAGCACCTGCTTCGTTGGTGATGTCACAAGTGTACGCGCCGTAGCCCTCACGGTTGAGTGACTTTACGTGGTATTCCGTCTCGTCCCGAGTATCGAACTTGCCCGTTGTTAGCAGTCTGGTGCCCAGCTTCCATTCGTATGTCAGTACTCTTGAGGGGTGGGCACGTAAGACCCTGCAGCTCAGTGAGAACGGCCGGCCTAGACCCTGCCTGATCTCCGTATACACTGGCTCCACCGCAGGAGGATCTGGAAAAGGACGCACGTTCATATCAGACAAAAAGAACGTATTTGCACTGGTGCCTACTAAGTCAATAAAACCAATACAATTCCCTGCTGAAAAATCCAGCATAAGGTATGATTTGCATGCTGGTCACCAGAATAGGAAGCAGGAGAGTTTGTGGACCAGCTGCACTCAATTTTGCTCCAGCATGACTATGCTGGTCCACCAGCTAGACCAGCACTAAACCAGCTCTAACCAGCATAAACCAGCCGGGACCAACATGGAATTCATGCTGGATTTTTCAGCAGGGTTGAGAAATGTGGCAGTTTGTGGCAGAATAAACACACTGTGTCTGATAAAATAAAGATTCATTCACAAAATCAACAGGTTTTTGACACATAGTGGCCTGTGAATGACAGGAAATGCTGAAGTTACTTGAGAATGTCGCAACAGCAGCTATACAGACATCACAGATGGATCTGTAAGTTTTGTAATCACTGCGAAGCAGCAAAACAGCAGAAAAAAAAGAGAGGGGGGGGGGGGATTGCTGACTCACCCACTCATAAGAGGGTGACCTGTCATGAATCAGTGATTCATGGTGTTGGGAGCCAATGCACGCACATACACCATGATGCACACCATCAGAGAGTACAGCCCCGGGAGAGCATCATCAAACATAACATTATGTCCTTAGAAGGGCGCTGGCATCTGCACAGAGTTTGCACTTTTTATAGTCTGATTTGGAGAAGCTTCCTGTTACTGTAGTGCACAGCACTTCTATTAATGTCCGCTGAGAGTCATGCGTTCTTACAGAGAGGGCTTGATGCACAGAATTCACACACCACATTCCTCTCTTACTCTTCTATTTCATATACAGTACACCACCCAATGTAAGCTACAATATGTATTCATAATGTGTACATTATCAGTGGCCCAAAGTCCCAAACAGGCATTAGGACATTATAAAAATGAATGAATTTCATTGCACTATATGCCAAAATATAAAACACTATATATGTGTGTATGTATATATATATATATATATATATATATATATATATATATATATATAAAATTACAAGTTATTGCAGTATAAAGGGCTTGAGGATGATTTGAAAAGAAATGTTGATACAGGAAAATATGGATATTGAATATTTTCACAAAAAGAGGATGACTGAAAATGTCATTCATAATGGTTACTATGGCCCTGCAATAACATCTTCCCAAAGAAATAGGCTTTGCCTTTTTTTCTTGAAATTGTATCATCTGTTTGGTTATCTAGTATGCCTTCAGTAGATAAATGGAACAGTATAGGCAATACAGGGATGCAGTCCAGTAATTCAGACTATTCATACTTTACAATGTACCCCTACATCTCAAATCCACAGTGGCAATCATTTGAGGCATGCTCATCTCAGTCCCATTTCCCAAACTTACATAGAACAGCACATCTTTTCTCCTGTCTAAAAGTGCTAGAAATAAAAAAGGAAAGCGAACTTACTGTACCAGGCATAGGCTGAATGCTTCTAAATTCTTAAAGATCTAAAAGCATAAGCTTAAATGACTGAAATTAATTTAGTAGGCAAATGCTGTTTGCCTATGCATGTATTTCTTCAGAAAACTACTCTTAATTAATACTACTCTTATTATTTTATTTTTCTTTACTTATTAGTAAAATGCAAAAACTGTAATAATAAAGAATAACTGTGTCCAGGCTGGCCCTGTACATAAATGGAGACATGTATTGTAAATTTACTTTTATATACATGTAATATTCTACTATATGTTATACACTATGTTTACATTAATCAAACTACTCTATATCATAAACAAACAGTGGTACAAATATATATTTTTTATAATGAAAATAAAGTCTCAGGTTACGACTGTAACCATGGTTCCATAAAAAGGAGAACGAGACCCTGCGTCTTGGATCGACGCTATGGGGAATGCCATCAGCTTGACTGGTGTCTAAAGCACGTATAAACACACTCCAATTTCGTTGGCTGGCGACTGTCACACTTATATGAAGACGAGGAGAAGAACGGCAGTTCAAATTACAGCAAAACTTTAATAACTCAAAACCAAAGAGATCCACGCAACAGTGTGCACTCAAACACAATCAACACTAGACAATGAACACAGAGAACCGAAGGTCTTAAATACACAAGATAACGAACTCAAATGAAAACAGGTGTGCACTAATTAATAACGTAATGAATAACCATGACAACAAATGGCGAGCAGGAACACAGGACACAAGGAGAAGCAAACGAAACCAAGTCTTTGAAAACGAAACCAAAACAGACTAAACATGACATTACTCCCCCTTTCGGAAGGCCTACTGGCCTACTGCGGCTACTGGCGCAATAAATGATAAATGTTCAAATTGAGTTCAGGAGAGTGGAGGAGCAGAGGACCTCAATGGTGGAGCGGAAGACCACCACAGCAGAGTAGACAAGACTGAAGGTCCCCACGGTGGAACCGATGGTGGGAGGAGCCAGGGTGGAGTTGGCGTTTCAACGG
Source organism: Leuciscus leuciscus (assembly GCF_965113295.1). Lineage (NCBI taxonomy): Eukaryota > Metazoa > Chordata > Actinopteri > Cypriniformes > Leuciscidae > Leuciscus > Leuciscus leuciscus. The sequence goes on from NC_138741.1 coordinate 14,926,286, forward strand.
CCAACAGTGGAGCCCAGAGAACTGAAGACCCAGGCACAGCTAAGGAGATGGAGAGATCAGACGACACCATAGGTTCAGGAGCCCATGGCGGAACCGCAGTGAAGGACTACTTCAAGAACCAACAGTGGTTGGGGAGGGAGGTAAATGAAGTAGGGGAAAGTAATTGCCCTACATACTCCATTCACCCTGCATAAACCCTAAGGGTGTACCTCCTAAGCAACCATCTGCAGGGGAGCATACAATTTTACTTTAAACCCTAACATAGGGGAAATACAGCTCAACCATAGGAAACTAAATACTTCAGGGTATTAGAAGGGAGAAAGAGATATGTTAGACATAATCAACCTCAGCACACAGCCACTGACTTATGCCACCCTCACTTAAGGGGGATGTGAAGGAGACAGGATGTCCTCAGACATGTGTCCATCCTCCTATTTAAACTGAAGTATCTTTGCCAAAAATGTGCCGGCGCACATACATCACAATCAAGCACTGCTCAGCATGCATATGAAACAGGCAACAGAAACAGCGGTTTCAAATTCATGTTAAAATTCCATGTTAAAAGAGCCATGACGATAATGTAGGGTCCAGACATCAAGGAACTCTACAATCTATCAATCCAGCCCTGGACCTAAGGAGCATACTGAACCACAGCATTGCTCTGGACTAGAAAAATTAGCGGAACACACTAATTTACATTTACATTTATTCATTTAGCAGACGTTTTTATCCAAAGCGACTTACAAATGAGAACAATAGAAGCAGTTAAACTAACAATAGGACAACAATATGCAAGTGCTATGACCCTTCCCAGTTTAATCTAATGCAGTACCTGTATTTATTTTAAATTTTTTAAAGATAATATAGAATAGAAAATAAAGTGTTAGTATTAATGAATCAAGTGTTGCCGAAAAAGATGCGTCTTCAGTCGTTTCTTGAAAATGGACACGGACTCAGTTGCTCTGGTTGATTTGGGCAGATCATTCTACCTGCATGGAACAGACCAGGAAAAGGTCTGAGGTCAGAGAAAGAGATTTAGTGCCTCTTTGAGATGGCACCACAAGACAGCGTTCACTTGCAGAGCGCAAATTTCTGGATGGCACGTAAGTCTGAAGTAATGAGTTTAGGTAAAAGGGAAGCAGAGCCAGTGGTTGTTCTGTAGGCAAAAGTCAGTGACTTGAATTTGATGCGAGCAGCAATTGGCAACCAGTGCAATTTTGTGAGGAGAGGAGTGACGTGTGCTCTCTTCGGCTCGTTAAAGACCACTCTAGCTGCAGAATTTTGGATCAGTTGCAGAGGTTTGATAGTGCAAGCTGGAAGACCTGCCAGGAGAGCATTACAATAGTTCAGTCTGGATAGAACAAGTGCTTGGACAAGGAGTTGTGTAGCACGCTCTGATAGGAAGGGCCTGATCCTCCTGATGTTGTATAAGGCAAATCTGCAGGACCGGGCAGTTCTAGCAATGTGGTCTGCAAAGTTCAATTGATCATCAATCACAACTCCAAGGTTCCTGGCTGACCTTGATGGAGTTATGGATGACGAACCTAGCTGAATGGAGAAGTTGTGGTGTAGTGTTGGGTTGGCCGAGACTACAAGCAACTCTGTCTTTGCAAGGTTTAGTTGAAGGAGGTGGTCCTTCATCCAGCCAGAAATGTCTGTCAGGCAGGCTGAGACGCGAGCAGCTACCGTCGGATCATCAGGCTGGAATGAGAGGTAGATTTGTTTGTCATCAGTGTAGCAGTAATAGGAAAAGCCATGTTTCTGATTCTGAATCACAGATCCTAGTGATGTCATGTAGATGGAGAAGAGAAGTGGTCCGAACGTACTCCGTTAAAATACTAGACTCTTATCATTCTATCGAGAATCAGGCGAGAACAGAGTCTGCTGCCGCGAATGCATCGCTATGAGTGCCTTCAACTCCCTCGAGAGCCGAACGTACTCTGTTAAAATACTAGACCAGTGGTTCTCAACCTTTTTAGGGCCAGCGCCCCCTATCCATTATCCAGGTCCCTTACCGCCCCCTTTATTGAATGTATGCTGATTATCATTCTGTTTTAATAATAATAATAGTAATAATGTGTATTATTCACATCCTTATTTTCTTCTTCTTATTATCATTACTATTATTATTATTAATAAATCCTTAACTTTTTGTATTTAAAATGTACAACATTTATGTAATGAGTGAGTACAAACTAAAACAATTTTCTAAACTGTGTTTTTGTCTTATCCTGAATCACTAAGGTACACCTATAATAAGTGTTTATATTGGGACTATTTTAAGGACGCGCCGCTTTCTCCTTGTTTCCACAAGCGATTGCGCTCAGCGTCTGTCGTTGCTATGCAACCATGAACTGCGCTCTCCATGACATGATGACGAGGAAGTATCAGCAAAGGATTAATTGATTTCTAGCCCTTACTTTAGCTTTACTACTAGATGTATTTATGGAGATGAGAAATAAAAATATAGCTATTATCAGCTGTTCGGCCGAGCTTTCGATGTTGTTTACGGAAAGGCTGAAGCTGATTAGTTGGTTTTTGTCACATGACCTGCTGTGCACTTGAGGCATTCTGAAAAGTTGAGATGTTTTCAACCGACCGCGTCGCTTCTATTATGAGCGCGCTTGCCGAGCGCCTACATTTGAAATAATGAATTTGCACGCGCATAAAACGCGATATGTGAACGGCCCCTGACTGGTTCAGTTTTGTTTTTATGATAGTGTATTTGCCAGTGCAAAAGTGGACAAATCTTTTTTTTTTAAATGCACTGTTTGTGGACTGTGATTTTGAACTGATAAGTGACTAAATGTCACAGAGGCTATTATGTATGGAAGACTAGGAATGCAGGAGTTGTTGTAACACCTTATAAACCAAAGGAATAAGGAATAGCATAAATCAATTTAATTAAAACATAAAAATGTAAATGAATAAATCATTTTAAAATGGACCAATGAGTAGACATCTTGTTTTATGTTAAATGTTTGATTATTCATGTTAACTGTAAAAATATTAAATAAAACAGAACAATAAATTAATAAATCGTAAGCCTATATTAAAAATAAATAGACATATGAGACTGTTTATTCACATGTTTAAAACATAGTTTAATAAAGCCAACATTTAAAAACATTTTGGCAGTTTTTTTTTTTCTTTATCCATTTGAAAATCTTGTTCAAATATGCAAGATGGGCTGTCATTGGACAGTAAAAATGACCGTAGGCTATATGGTCATCAAAGCAGTAATGTTTGCACTTAGGTTTTTAGGAGAGTATTGCAAGAAGCTGCTTACATTAACCTTACTTTTATTCAAAAGAAATTAATAAAAATCTTCTAACAAGAATAAACACATATGAACATTATTTCATTATTATTGTATTATTAATTATTTTGAACTATCTTGAAACTATCCAAGCAGCGTTTTGCACTCAGATGTGACAGCGGAATTAATACATTACCAAAATGTGATTACAGTCTTGCGAGTTAACAATAATGCCTGACCAGTAAATTACTTGGTGAACAAAGAAAATGTTTTGGCAATAGCCGTTTGAAAATGTAAAAGTTTACCTTATAAATAGAATTTAGTTTATTAATTAAAAAATTCGTCGCCGGAGTGAGTGGGAACATGATTTATTGAAAATATTTGAAAATATGTAAGTGGTTCTTCAGTCAATACTTTTTGAATGGCTTGTCAACTTTCCATTCTTCCGCTGCGTGATTCTAGTCAGCTCTGGATTGTTATCAGTGCGCAAACACATTTTTGAGCATGTGAATGCTGATTCTAGTCAGTGCTTGAGCGCTGGAAAAAATAATAGAGTCGTTGCAAAAAGAAACGATACATAGCTTACATGTCGCATTAAACTGGAAGATTTTAGAATGTTGTAGGAAATTATTTTGCAAGTAATTACATGTTTAATCTTGTCTTGCCTGGATCTTTGGTGTAAACTCGTGAGTCGTGAACACCTGAATGCCCCCCTTTAAAAATATTGCTTCCATTGTTCTCTGAACACCCCCGTTGAGAACCACTATACTAGACTCTCATCATTCTATCGAGAATCAGGCGAGAACAGAGTCTGCTGCCACGAATGTATCGCTATGAGTGTCCACTATCCCTCGAGTGATAATCAAGGAAGAACAAAGCTTCGTACCAGTCTCTTTCAGCTAGTCTCGTGAATGTATCATAATGAGCACATGCAGCTTCCTCGAGGAGTCGAACATGCTCCACCAGCAGTGCTTGCCTTACACACGCACTCAAAGTCTCCTGAAGACAAAAAGGTTGATGACGATTCAGTTTTCTCTTTATCTATAGTGGTCACAGTAAAAAAAAATATATATAAAATGAAACAACTAAAAAAGGTCCACGCATTGTGAGTTGAAATAAACGTTTAAAAAAGTCATTTTTTTCAGGTATGAGAGAAAGAAAGAAAGAAAAAGAAATCGGATGACTGGAGCTGTTTTATGAAATGACAAGAACAGGCTTTAGCAATCATGCCATTTAGAGAAAAGCTTTCTAAAATCAGTGGTTTGTTCACTTTGTTTCCCCACTCCAAATGACAAACATGTGGAGGCCCCACACTGTGAGTGGATTACATTCTGTGCAATACAATATCTCTTACAGCTGAGGTCAACAGTTCAGCTTCCACAACGACTTTATTCAGGCAATGATGCGAGCCCAAGCCTACCACATTTTGTCATTCTGAATTTCACGGCTGAGTTTCCCAAACTGAACCAATTCCTGCTGACATGTTGCCAATGGATGAGGGTTTGATAGACTAGTCATGGCGGTTATCCCACACTCGCGCTGTCAGACAGGTGACGGCGAGCAACAGTGTGCATTTGCAAATCGATTTTCAGCAATACGGGGAGAACAGGAAAAGACGTTTGCTGAAATGGAATCAATTGTGTATGCAAGTGGAAAGAAAAAACAGATAAACGATTTACTGAAACATTGCAACAGGAGGTGAAGAACAGTCCCAAATTGCCAAATTGCAAATAAATGTACTGTACATTGCACAATATGGTATAGCGCACTGCTGTGTACACATTTTAATAACAGCTGTGTATCATATTGACTCTCTGCTAGTAAGCTGTAATTGTGTAAATGATTTATGTGTTTCTCAACAATATAGCCTACTGTATAGCTGCAACATGTCTGAAGTCTACATGAAATGAGTAAAACAGGATTTTGAATACATTTTTATGGAGTTTATTCATTATAAATGGATTAGATTATGGATTAGATTAGAGGGGGTTATATTAATTTAATCATTAATATTAGTATAATTATAATAGCAGTAATCTAATAAAAAACATAGGGTAAAAAAATGTAAAATAAAAATAAATAAATAAAATCCGCAGAAAGGGAAAGTAGTTTCAGAGTAAGTCATTCAATATATGATTATAAATTAATCAAAATACCTTTTCTTCAGAATACCATCCACTGATGAATCATTTACAATAAGACAAGAAATGTGCATTAAGAAAGCAAATAGGACCAATTTAGATTTCATGTTCAAACAAACATGATTTTAAGAATGGATTGCTTTATTTCTGATGCTGCTTCATTTATATGAATTAAATGGGAATAGAACATATGAATCAATGACAAAATTATACAATCATATATGAGGTCATTTCTTAAACCATTCTCTGAACTTAAGACCAAATACAAAATTAAACCAAACAAAGCAGTTATAGAATTCCTGCCTGGCACAACAGCCTTATGAGACTTCATGTTAAAACTTTTGAATCAGTTGTGTTGACTTCTGCATCATTATTAAAGGGATAGTTCATTTTGAAATTAATTTTTGGTATGTTTTAGCTTACCTCAAGGGCATCCAAGATGTAGGTGTCTTTTTTTCCGCAGTAGTTTCAATTTTTATATTTTTAGGTCAAACCGTTCTTGTCTGTCAGTCATAATGCAGGTCTATGGTCATTATCTCAAAACACAAGCACAGAGTCCAAATTAAAACAATTCCCCGTCGTCCAAATTAAACAATTCCCCATCGTAAGTACACATTGATGGCCTAAGACACGAAACGAGCGGTTTGTGTGAGAAAACGAACATTATTTATATCGTTTTTACCACTTATACGCAGCCATGTCCGAGTGATCTGATCTGACGTGTGCGCAGACTGGTGCATAGATATATACACACTAGATGTCGCCTTGTCTACGGCAGTTCATTGGAACGAATGTCTTTAAGGCGACATCTAGTGTATATATCTATGCACCAGTCTGCGTACACGTCAGATCAGATCACTTCGACATGGCTGCGTATAAGTGGTAAAAACGATATAAATACTGTTCGTTTTCTCACACAAACCGCTCGTTTCGTGTCTTAGGCCATCAATGTGTACTTACGATGGGGAATTGTTTAATTTGGACGACGGGGAATTGTTTTAATTTGGACTCTGTGCTTGTGTTTTGAGATAATGACCATCGACCTGCATTATGACTGACAGACAAGAACGGTTTGACCTAAAAATATAAAAATTGAAACTACTGCGGAAAAAAAGACACCTACATCTTGGATGCCCTTGAGGTAAGCTAAAACATACCAAAAATTAATTTCAAAGTGAACTATCCCTTTAAGGGTCTTAAATGCACACAGAAGACAACACTTTACAGTGAAGACGTTATGACTGTTTAGCTGCACGAAACATTTGTTTCTGACCTGTGTAGGAAATTGTTATGCAACACGCAATTACATGACATTACATGACAACAGGCTTGTGTATAGATGAGAGTGTTAAAACCTATTAATTAACAAGTCCCCAGGGAACCCTCTTTACAAATTTGTGTCCAATATTAACTAAAGCAATAATGCAGTTTTTTGTTCTATTTTGGTGAATTTCTTAGGGGACTAAAAGCTGGGTTTGATGCATGAATGGTGATCGTACTTTGAATTGCACTCAGGACTTTTGCATGAGCATACCCTCTTTTTCATAAATTAATACTATTGGGAATAAATTAGTTCTCTGCTAATTAGGCTGGCAGCCAGTTTTGAATGCCATGCTAAGCGAACATCGAGCATGGAACGCTGGCACTGTGTCATCCGAGGAGAGAAATATTCCTCTATTCTCCAGCGCTTATCCCAGTTCCACACCACTAATCAGGATGCCAATTTTATCCCCTCATAACGAGGATCCACACCGCTCTTATATTCCACATCAGAATCCTTATTTGCATATGAGCCGTCCCAGTGTTTTGTCACTTTGAATAAGTAACTGTCATCCAAAACACTCTCTTGTAGCAGCTTCTTAAAGCAGCTTCTTAAAGCATACATCAGTTCTACTTAGACCTCGTCCAAGTTGCAATTACTTATCGCTGGGCCCAGATGGAATCTGTGGGCTTTAATTGCATTTTCTGCACTTATTTTAGGAAAACTCATCTAAATGGATTTAAACGTGGTAAAATGTTGAAAGTACTACTTTTATTTGTAGCAGAAAATGTAATCAAATTAGCCAAACCGTTGAATAAATAAACATGCAGTGTTAGGCAAGCTACTCAAAATGCAGCACTACATGTACACTACTAATGAATGAATAAATAAATAAGACATTTGTATAGCACTTTCATATGTACTTCTGTACATATGTGTAACGGTCACCAGCTGGAGTGCCCTTGAGAACCACCAGAGGGCACTCCACACCAGACTCTCCTATTCACTCACTAACTACATTTCCCATAACTCACTGCCCGGACTCATCATCTCTGATTGCATTCACCTGTGTCTCTTCACCTGTGTCTCATCACCCTGTTAGTCTCAACCTATTTATACCATGTTCACTCATTCACACACTGCGAAGTTTTGTATGTTGTTGCACTGCACTTCTGAGCATTTTCCCTGGTTTTCATGTCTCTTGGTTTTTGGATTTCTTGCCTGTTCCCTGGATTACTCTCTTGCCTCTGACCCCTGCCTGTTTTGTTTTGTTTGTTTGTTTGTTTGGACTGTCTACTTGTGTTTTGACCCTTTGCCTGTTTATTGGATTTCGTCTTTGGATTACCCCTTAATAAAGCTGCATTTGGATCCTCAACCTTCGTGTCTCGGAGCAGTTCGTGACAGAAAACTTCGCCAACACTGATCCAGCAGCCAAGTAAGACCCAGATCCATCATGAATCCAGCAGCACAGATCATGCGTCTCCGTCAGGGAGACCAACCAATAGAGGTATACGTCATGGACTTTTTGGAGCTGGCTCACTTGACCTGTATGGACGAGTTATGTCTCATGATCTTTTTTCGTGGAGGACTATCCGAGCCGCTTAGCTCCATAATGCCACTTTATCACCCTAGCTGGACTCTAAAACAGTATGTTGACCTGGCCCTGCAACTGAGTGGCTCAACTTTTTCTGTGGGTGTCACATCTGCCGAGCCTGAGCTTCACGTCATGCCCACTCTAGTGTTGGCAACTCCTGTGCTAACACCGCTCACCAGCGCAGTCACACCTGAGCCTCATCCCGCCGTGGCAGAGCCTGCACTTCACGCCAGTCCAGCCGAGCCTGCACTTCACGCCAGTCCAGCCGAGCCTGCACTTCACGCCAGTCCAGCCGAGCCTGCACTTCACGCCAGTCCAGCCGAGCCTGCACGTCACGCCAGTCCAGCCGAGCCTGCACTTCACGCCAGTCCAGCCGAGCCCGCACTTCACGCCAAATCTGCCGAAGCCAAGGCAGTATGCGTCATGCCCGCCGCCCCTGAGACTGAGAGCGTCATGCCCGCCGCGCCTGAGACAGCAAGCGACATGCCCGCCAAGCTAGAGCCTTCACCACTGGTCTCGTCCAGCACAGAGCCCTCTTCACCACTGGTCCCGTCCAGCACAGAGCCTTCTTCACTGCTGGTCCTGTCCAGCACAGAGCCCTCTTCATCGCTGGTTCCGTCCAGCTCAGAGCCCTCTTCGCCGCTGGTCCTGCCCAGCTCAGAGCCCTCTTCGCCGCTGGTTCCGTCCAGTTCAGAGCCTTCTTCATCGCTGGTCCTGTCCAGTTCAAAGCCCTCTTCATCGCTGGTCCTAACCAGCTCAGAGTCCTCTTCGCCGCTGGTCCTACCCAGCTCAAAGCCCTCGCTGCTGGTCCCGTCAAGCTCAGAGCGTGCTGATCCTGATCCAGAGACTGTTCACGTCACTTATGCCGAGCCAGAGCCAGAGCCAGAGCTTCACGTCAGTCCTGCCGAGCCAGAGCCAGAGCTTCACGTCAGTCCTGCCGAGCCAGAGCCAGAGCTTCACGTCAGTCCTGCCGAGCCAGAGCTTCACGTCACGTCCGCCCATCCAGAGTCTCGTCCAGCCGAGACTGAATCTGTTCCTGAGCCTGAATCTGATCCTGAGCCTGAATCGGTTCCTCTTCCTCTTTCTACGCCTGTGTCTTCGGACAAGATGGCCGACTCCACGCCTGTGTCTTCGGACAAGATAGCCGACTCCACGCCTGTGTCTTCGGACAAGATGGCCGAAACCACGCCTGTGTCTTCGGACAAGATGGCCGAAACCACGCCTGTGTCTTCGGACAAGATGGCCGACTCCACGCCTGTGTCTTCGGACAAGATGGCCGAAACCACGCCTGTGCCTTCGGACAAGTTGGCCACCGCCGAACCAGTATCTCCGGACAAGATGGTCTCCGCTGAGCCGGTGTCTGGTCCTGAGCCAGTGTCTGTTCCTGTCCCTGTGTCTGTTCCTGTTCCTGAGCCGGTGTCTGTTCCTGTGCCATGGTCGCCTGGAAGGTCGTCTCCTCCCTGGCCGCCTGAAGGCTCGTCTCCGCCCTGGTCGCCTGCACAGCCTGCTCCGCCCTGGTCGCCTGCACAGCCTGCTCCGCCCTGGTCGCCTGCACAGCCTGCTCCGCCCTGGTCGCCTGCACAGCCTGCTCCGCCCTGGTCGCCTGCACAGCCTGCTCCGCCCTGGTCCCTGGTCGCCTGCAGAGCCTGCTCCGCCCTGGCCTTCCGCCCTGCCGGAGTCTTCAGGTCCTCTTCCGCTGCACGGGCCTGGCCCGCCATCCCGCCCCCAGGTCCGCCTCCGCTCCACCTCCCTCCTGGAGAATTTTGAGCGTCTGGAATCCGCTCCTTAAAGGGGGGGCTATGTAACGGTCACCAGCTGGAGTGCCCTTGAGAACCACCAGAGGGCACTCCACACCAGACTCTCCTATTCACTCACTAACTACATTTCCCATAACTCACTGCCCGGACTCATCATCTCTGATTGCATTCACCTGTGTCTCTTCACCTGTGTCTCATCACCCTGTTAGTCTCAACCTATTTATACCATGTTCACTCATTCACACACTGCGAAGTTTTGTATGTTGTTGCACTGCACTTCTGAGCATTTTCCCTGGTTTTCATGTCTCTTGGTTTTTGGATTTCTTGCCTGTTCCCTGGATTACTCTCTTGCCTCTGACCCCTGCCTGTTTTGTTTTGTTTGTTTGTTTGTTTGGACTGTCTACTTGTGTTTTGACCCTTTGCCTGTTTATTGGATTTCGTCTTTGGATTACCCCTTAATAAAGCTGCATTTGGATCCTCAACCTTCGTGTCTCGGAGCAGTTCGTGACAATATGAAAGCATATGATTCTGTACACGCTGCTGTGAAGAAGAATCCTCTCGAGAACTTTTTTCTACCCTGCTGCTTTGAGAATCAGAAGAGGACAAGTTGGGTTGTTACTGTCAGGGTTTAACTGCAATTATCCCTTCATTAAAATATATTAGATCATTAATAATCAGTCAGCCTTGCCACATTTAGATGCAATTAAAACTTACTTCACTCCAAGGTGTTGGGAGTCCAAGCTGCACGGCAGTCGTATCCATCACGTCTGCTTAACTAACATGACTATATGTGAATCCATCATCAAAATCTGATTTCAAAAGGCAGAATTAACAGTCACACCAAAATAAAATAAATAAAATAAATATCCCTCCCTTATTTTACAAATAGAATGTTTAGCAACTGCAAGCCAGGCATTTTATGAGACTGAGAAAACTTGTAGCATTAAAGAAATGTCACGTCCTAATGAGAGAGGCTCAGCTGCTGGTGCAAAACACTCCTGAGAAAATGACAATATGAGCTCAATTGACACCCTCCCTATTTCTACCTCCCTTTCTGTTATCGTTGCTCCCATCAAACGCATGGGAGCAACGACAAGAGTGCCAATTGACCTTTACAATCCGTAGCTGTTTGCCTCCTGCAAAAATCGCAAGTGACGAGGTTCCGATTCTGGTCACAGCCATTGGTTTTGTGGCAATCATTGTCCGTCTTGCATGAATCGGTGTGTGCTTAATTATGGATGGGTAGTTTTTTGCCGGTACATGCTCTGAAAATGAATTCAATTAACCCCTTGACTGGTGAACATTGGCGATGTTGTGTGGAATGTGGGGCTTCCGTGTCAACTCTTGACAAGTGACAGGAGATAATTGAGTTAAAGTGCATTAAAAATACTCCAGTTATACTGACATTTGGCCAGGACACTAGATATTTGCCTCACTTTTTGAAATGTCACACCTCTGCTTCCAGTTATTTTCTGTGGCCATTATTTATTTCTGGACCGAACATTGAATTGCGCATAATTGCATCAGACACACAGAGATTGTACAAAGGGACAGCCATATTACAGCATACCTTGACACAATGGCAGTGGACAGAGATAGTTCCCATAGTGGAACTGGAAATGTGGTCATTTTATTGAGAGAGACAATAAAAAAGAGGGAAGAGCGTTATTGGGGAAAGAGGGCAGGATTGAGAACATTACAGGCCAGTTACTGTGTGTGCAAACAAACAAAATTTTATAAACTGGGCTGCTCAAATAAACTGAAAAGTTCTGATAGTTCAAGATTAACTTAATAAAAAAATAATAAAAATAAATTACAAATAAAACATAATTGCAACTTTATTTCCCACAATTGCAGCTTTATATCTCCCAATGTTACTTTATATCTCACAATATGATTTGTATCTGGCAATTGCGACTATTTTTCAATGTGATGATAAATAGTCAAAATTGTGACTTAATTTCTCATAATTCCAACTTCATATATCACACACACACACACACACACATATATATATATATATACATAGGCTACACACACACATACATACATACATATATATATATATATATATATATATATATACACACACACACACACACACACAATATTTCAGATGAGCGGACATCTGTTGCTTTTCAGATGTCCTCAGGCGGTTCATTTTCAACCTAGTATTCCATCAGAGAAAAAGTTCAAGGTCAGTGGCAGTCAGCCCGAGCGCTGGAGCGAGTCGCGAGTTGTGGTTTTTTAGGAGCAATTAAACTGAATGCTAACAGAAGGCTGAGAACTATGTATGCGGAAAGGATGATGCTGGGGTCATCTTGGTTATCATTGGAGACACAAGCAGAGATTTCTATAGGGATCAAACTCATCCTTCATGATGAAAAGATAATGCAAAGTTATATTGCAGCTTTATGAGTGGTTGAATGGTTGTCACTAAAATAAAGAAATGTAACCAGTCATATGACACAGATCTGTTAAGCTATTCACAAGCACTTAATTTCACAGTGAATAGTCCCATTTTAAAAGGTAAATGTGCAAGTCCACGTAAAAGGGGCATGATTGACTTAATGGAACCCAGAATGACAGAATAGGTACAGATAGCTGAGATAATAAAAAAGGTCTTTCCAAAGAAATTTAGCAGAGGGCACATGAAACTTCTATCTATCTAATATAACAGAAATCAATCAATAGATAAATAATGGGAAAAATATATTAAATAAATGGCACTTGCACCATATTAAATGTAGTGTTCATCATCTAGAGATAAGCTTTGAAAATAAATATGAAAATAAATAAATAAAGAGAATTAGTGTGAAAAATGTGTAAATATTAATATATAATCCGTTAATACTATACATACTATTCCTTTTTTTTTTTTTTTTTTTTTTTAACTTTTTGAACTACCGGTACATATGTAATTTGTCAAAGTATTTTCTTGTCTCCTCCACCATGATGACAAATTAAATAGGTCTATGCAAGTCAGATCTCAAACCAAAGTATGTCCAGATGGATGTATATACTGTCCAGAAATGAGCTTCTACTGTTTAGTTTTTAATTTTGTCCAGAAATTATATTATCCTGATTAAATGCCAGGGAAAATAGGGGGAAATCCAAGGGGTAACTTAACAGATGGCACTCAGGCATTAACCTCTGCACTATTTGTTCTGTGACGAGAGGGCAGAGTTTCATTTTATTACCAATATAACAGAGTAATGCAGATTTGAAGCACTTTGACAGAGCGAAATCCAGGGCAATCTCTCTGATGGACAACCAACCCCCTTCTCGCTTACTCACACAAACATACTCGCTCTCTCTGTACTATCTCCATACTTTCTCTTGCCCTGTCATAATTCCGCCTCTTTCTTTTCCTCCCTCTCTCTTTCAGCATCTGTCTTCATGCCTCTTTTATCCCACCTTTCCTCTCTCTCTCTCTCTCTCTGTCTGTCTGTCTCCACCCCCGCAGTTCTAGCACTTGCTGCAAGACCCGTTCAGCTGTCACAGATATAAGCAGACATTATCCACTGGCATACATTTGTGCCTTGGACTTCTGCAAGTAATGACTGCAGCATTAGGATTACCTCTGGACCCCCCCTCGACTATTCAACTGCAATCATTCTGTCTGTGATGGAGGGGGAGGAAGCAGCCTTTATCACACAGGGAGAGTTGACATAAGTTAGAGCGGTGGAGAATGAGTCATCAAATACAGTTACTCGTTCTGAGCGGCTAATGCTTATGCTAGCTGCGCTTCTGCTGAGCAGGAAATGATGGCTTCGTTAAAGAGCTTGTATCTGTCATTAGAATGCTTCCACATGCAATACGGTCAGCTAACAGGGAGACATGTAACATATATGGCTGCTTCAAATGGAGATTTGAAGAATGTGTTTAAAGGGACAGTACTCAAACTAAAATTCTGTTTGATTGCTCACTTTCATGTCATTCCAAACACGTTTGACTTTGTTTCCTCGTGGTACACAAAAGGAGAAATGCAAAAAAAAAGTACTGGTCATTTTTTTCAACATAATTACAACAAACGGGGAGCTTTAAAGTCCCTGTGAACCCGGAAGTTGCAAACGACTTTTCTCCAGTGTTGTGACGTATTTCCAAGTGAAACGGAATATTGAACAGAAGGCAGGGTTTTACTTCAGCGCTCCTCCTCTCCATCTCTGCTCATTGCAGACTAACGGTTTGAGGGGATTGGTTAAGCGTTTTCAACCCAAGCCATCAAACTGACGTCATCAGAAAAGGAAAGCCATTTCAGATTTTGATTAAAGATTAACACGGCAAAAAAAAAAATTCTGTGTATTAACTTGCACTGATTAATTGTTCACCACAAGACAAGTAATATGCGCTAACAAAGTAAATAGGGTCAATTTTGATTTCATGGCAACTTTAAAGGTTCAACAAGTATGGAAGTAGAATAATGTCAAATGTTTTTGAAATAAAAAGCCCGTTGAATTGCACTACTTAAAAAAAAATAGGCATTGCATTAACCATGCTTGCATTTTAATGCATTGCATTTTTAGTGCTTACATTTTTATGGGCTGAAATTCAACATGGTTCAATATTTAAGCTGTGAATATTTCAATTAAAAACATTTCAAACACCTTTTCATTATTAAAAATTCAATAATCCATATTCACCTTTCATATTTCACTTCCAAAATATTCAAACTGTTTAAAAATACAACCAATAATATTCAACAGGCAATTTTCGGTCCATTTTATTTCGCTTTGCAAATTCGCTTCCACAAATTCAGTGGTTCAAATTCGACAGTAAATTCAACATTGACGTCCAGGAACTGCAGGAAAAGCAGTAGATTGCCGAGCACACTCTCCATCTGCTGTTAGTCGACCTCACCAGCAGATGGTGCAAAAGCGCGTGTTGAAGACCAGCAACAGTTAGAACAAGTCATTCATTTCATTCATAAAACTCATTTACAGCAATGTAAGTGTATTTGTGATTATTATAACGGCTGTTTTATGTTAAATTCAGTGTCTTCACGGTTACTTTTCCTGTGTAGCCTACATGCATCTTTCTCTACCGTGAACGAGATTATAATTTTATTCCCCGATGCGGATATACAGATCCAATGTTACATTTTTGAGGTTGACATATATTTCTCTTGGTTGTTTAGTTGCCTTAACTTTATATTGTGGTGATGTGCTGCATGCAGGCTATTAGGGTTTCCCTCAATACTTCAGGATTCCCCTGGCCTGCTGGACATACAACGCTTAACGTAGCTTAATGGACTACAGTGATGTAAAAGACCAAACTCGCAGGCAAGCAGATGGACTCAGAATAACGCGCAACGCTTAATGCTGAGCGTTTCCCAGTGATAGATTGGCATACAGATGGCTTGATGTTGGACATTCGCACATTTAGGGACCGTCTCTAAAGTGTATACGACTTTGGTATACACGTTTCTAACTCCGATAGCATTTGAATAGAACGACTTACAGTCATAAAACCAACTGTAAAGTGTTCATTTAGTGTCAGGCATAATGCGCACTCTTTGGATTTTTGATATTTATTCAAATAAATTTAAGTTTGCTATTGAAGTTAGAAACGTGTATGCCAATGTTGTATGCAACTTTAGAGACGGTCCCTAAATGTGCTAATGTCCAATTTCAAGCCAATTTTTACATTTAGTCATTTAGCAGACGCTTTTATCCAAAGCGATTTACAGTTAAACTAACAATAGGACAACAATATGCAAGTGCTGTGACAGTTTAAGCTAATGCAATACACGTATGCATACTATATGTATGTGTTGATTTTATGCCAGTATATCACGAAACGCTCAGCATGAAACTTTGCGCGTTAAGTTCATATTCTGAGTCCATCTTCTTGCCTGTAGCCTATAATAATAGCCTACAGCCTACTTCCCTAATAAGGTGCAAAATTGGTCTTTCATATCACTATCAAAAGTGATCATCCTTGAGTATGAGGTATTGAGGGAAACCGATTATAATCCTGTTCATGGTAGAGAAAGCTGATGACATGTAGAATACACAGGGAAAGTAACAATGAAGTTATTGAATGAAACATAAACAGCTTTTGTGTGTTTATCATCTTTTCCGCATATACTGACACAGATAATCATTTTCATTTTATGAATGAATGTCTCCGTCTACAACACGCGCTTTTGCACCACCTGATGGTGAGGTCGACTAACAGCAGATGGAGAGTGTGCTCGGCAATCTACTGCTTTTCCTGCAGTTCCTGGACGTCAATGTTGAATTTACTGTCGAAATTGAACCACTGAATTTGTGGAAGCGAATTTGCAAAGCGAAATAAAATGGACCGAAAATTGCCTGTTGAATATTATTGGTTGTATTTTTAAACAGTTTGAATATTTTGGAAGTGAAATATGAAAGGTGAATATGGATTATTGAATTTTTTATAATGAAAAGGTGTTTGAAATGTTTTTAATTGAAATATTCACAGCTTAAATATTCAACCATGTTGAATTTCAGCCCATAAAAATGTAAGCACTAAAAATACAATGCATTAAAATGCAAGCATGGTTAATGCAATGCCTATTTTTTTTCAAGTAGTGCAATTCAACGGGCTTTTTATTTCAAAAACATTTGACATTATTCTACTTCCAGAAACAAGGATGCAAATGCACCATAAAAGTGGACCATACAACTGGTGTGCTATATTCCAAATCTTTTGATTCATACAATGGCTTTGTGTGAGAAAGAAATATTCTCCTCCAGCTGATGAAAACCGCTGTGATCAAATTTTTGAATCAATGAGCTGAAACCAGATCAGTCTGATTTGTAAATGAATCATTCAGATTGGTTTGGTAAACAACTGATTCAGTAAACAGATCTGACTCAAAAGAACATTTAATTCACAAATTAGACATTATTACATATCTCACGAAGACATTGAGGGAAGCTAGGGGGAAGTAAAGATATTTAATGAATAATGACTTAAATGTTGGGTCTGTGTTTCACTTAAAACCATTGAATGACTTCAGAATACCTGTAATACAGCACACAAGACGTATAGACCACTTTTATGCAACATAGGGTATGTTTACAAAACAACAATTTGGCACCAAACGAGCCAAATGTTTTTCCTTTGCAATTTTTGCGTACAGAACGCAACGTAGTCAAAATTATCGTGAAAACGACAAAAAATGCTGCATTGTGCATGCCAGGCCAGCAGTTGGAAAGTCACTTTGTAAAGAAACACTACACACCGAAAGACTGAACAAGTAATACGAATGCATGACCGTTTTCATAAATTGACTTTTTTGTAGTTTACACTGAGATGATAATGGTAAGATTTTCAAAAACGTACACTTTGAAACCATTATCAGGCCCCCAAAATTACGTTGTCGTGTAAATAAACGGCCAAAACGCATACATTTTTTTCCATGTATGTGTCGTGTAAATATAATAGGCTCATTGGAAAAACGTGCCTCTACCAAAACTTTTGCAAAAGTATAAAACATTCCTATACATACAATACATTGCATTTTATTTCTAGATGAAAGAGGATTACAAGCAATTTCCCACGATTACAAATTATTGATTAATAATGACTTATTTCCACACAGTACCTTGCAAAATACAATGTTATGACTTCAAAACACATTTACCACAGTGCAGGGATGGGCAACTAAGATCCACTTTATTGCATTGTTAAGCTCCAACCCTAATAAAATACACCTGAACAAGCTAATCGAGGTCTTCGGGTCCTACAAGAAAGCTACAGGCAGGTGAGTCTGGTCAGGGTTTGAGCTAAACTCTGCAGGGATGTGGATTGCAAGGGCCAGAGTTGCCCAGCCCTGCCATTGTCATTATTTGTAAACTAATACAGTTTGACATTTGCATTACATAACCAGCTCCATAGGTATTTCTTTTCTGATGTAGTAAACTTTGGTAGCTCACTTGGTACAGCATTCACAGTCCTGTGAAACACACAATAAAACTCACAGCTCAAAGACTTGTGGAAGCACAATAAAATGGCATGGTTGTTTCAACAAATGCTTTGCATTTGAAGTTTGTTTTGGGGTATGTTATTTTTTTTGCTTTTGTGTCCTTTTTGAATCTTAAAAATTCAAATCCCCATTCATTGTAAATGCTTTCAATAAAAGTGACCAGTAAATTCCTCAAAATATCTCTGTTTGTGTTCACAGAAAAATGAAATTCAAATGATGATAGGATGTATGGATGAACTGCAAGCAAATTTCTAAAGGACAAAATTCTGCTGTCTGCATTAAAACAGAAACATAAAAATTGAACCGCCAAGCAAAAGCTAAGATTATAAAAGGCATCCGTGACTGTACTTCACTGGAGAGTAGAGCTTTGAATTATAATATCATGACCTAAAAAGCAGGTGACAAGTGACAAGTAGTTCCCTTACCAAGAAAATGAATCGATTTCAAACAAGCTCTCATTTTATGTAGAAAATAATAATAATAATAATCCTAGAGCAAAGTATGATGGGTTTAAGCAAATTTCACAAGACAGCACAACACTTACCAGATCTTGTGTTCATTAGTTTTCACTAAGCCAGAGAAATATGCAAAGGTCAGGATTATTTGATTCAACTAAATAGGGCATAATGATCACACATGCTGAATTGATAGTAGGGTGTAACAAAAGACAAAGCTCGGGCAGAGCGAGCAATTACAGAGAAACAAAATAAAAAGCAGTGAATCGTGACTAACAAACAAAATCACTGACTCAGATCACAACAGGAAACACACAAAGGCTATTTCAGACCAATCTGGCCCTCTAGACAAAAAGAGAGTCTGAAGACATTAAAGAAGTAAAACGCTGACACAAGATAGTATTGTGAAGTGTTATTTAAATTTTTTGTGGATCTATACAGTTTTAGCAATTATATCTTAAAGTGCTGAGCGCTTTTCAGCCGACGCTACATTGTGTTCCTTCATGCGCAAGTTTTAAATGAAATCTTCTAGCACAATGCATTGTTAATTAAGGTATACATAGAGGTCATTTAAACTTTTTTTTTTTTTCAATACAAACACTATGAAACATGTTTAAATGCAGGCATAGTCCTACAATTTTCCACAAAGCAGAACTGTCATACTGTACATGTACGAACGGTAGTTAAGTGTATGAGAACAATATACTCAGCAAGGCCAATTGGACCACATACAATCTGCCTTGGGAGGAACTGAGATTGAATATGATTGTTGTTTCTAACACATGTCATTTAGGGTGCCAGTTATTATCAAGATGGATATATAATAGATCTTCCTGACATCGTTACAAATGCCAGATACTTAATAAAAATCTCTTCAGATACTTTAAGTGAAGCGTATATCTGTAATCCACCATACATCCTACTTGTATTATGGCTGTAATTAGATATTCCATGACATAGTGAGCTGTAGGGGAGAATAAGAAAACGTAGCCACAGCCAGAACATGTTTTTCACCTTCCCCATAGATGAAATGATGGTTAACACTTACATCTGACCCTCTCGTGTGCCTGTCTCCGAGTCAAACCGAGTCAAAGTCCTCTTCAGCAATTCATTCATGCTAAGCTATGCTGTGATAATATGGAATGCATTACATTGCATTAACCTCTGCACCTACGCTAATTGAATCTGCGAGCCTTAATTAGACACAGAGAAAAGATCGGCAATGTGCATCGCTCACTAAGGTTGTCTGTAATTACAATTAATGATGCCCCTATACTTTTTCATTTATTTCTCCAGAAAACTAATGATTTGCCAATCAACCACGACAAAAACGTATGTTCTAGCCTGAATGTAAGTTAATTAGGTCCAGCTAAAGTGCATGAGCAACAAGCAAGCCCAGTACTTACACAGCACTATGAGCTCCACGATGGCCTCTCTGGGTTTGACGTTGAAACCGTTGTACTGGCTGGTTTGGCAGCGGTACGTTCCGGTCATCTCACGGGAGACGTTGACGATGCGCAGAACTCCATCGTAACTTTCGGTTTGCATGTTGCCATCTGGCATGGGTGCCTCCTTATCAGCACGGGACCAAAGGATGATGGGTTTGGGTTTGCCGGAGACCAGGCACTGCAGCTCTACTGTGTCGCCCTCCTGAGTGGCCAAAGGTGACTTTCCTCGTGGGACGGTCAGGTTGGGTGGAACTAAAAGAGAGTAGATGATGATCAAAATGTACATATTACAATTTGCTATGAAAATGCACATTTTACTCCACAGTCCTTGGAGGAATGTTTTGGGTACAAGTCGACAGCATTTATTGTATAATGATAATAACCAGAAAAAATATATATTTACACCACTAAAGTTTGTATACTATACTACTACAAAATTGTGAAATAAGTATAATTTTTTCAATGATTTTGAAAGTATTTTATACTCAAAAAGGCTGCATTTATTTAATCAAAAATATTACAATGTAATTTATTCCTGTGATGGCAAAGTTGCATTTTCAACAGCCATTACTCTAGTATTCAATGTGACCTGATTTTTTTTTTTAAATAAATCACCAATTTTGTAGTGGGACTACTGCTCTAGGTGAATAAACATCTTGTCACAGACATAATATCTGTATCGGTTTTGCCAGTACATCAATAGAGACATCTTGTCACCCACCAGGTGTCAGGTAACTACGTTTCTTGCTGGTTTTCGCCGTCAGACATCATAAACGTATGCAGACGACAGGAAGGAGACAAGTTTATGTTCTTCTGCTGATTCCAGACAACAGTCTGGCAAACTACCCGCTCAGCTCCATGTAAACAAGGATGTTGTCACCTTCCTTCTTGGTATTCTAGCAGGACATTGTGTGAAGGTTACTAGGTTTACAGGCCTTATCGCTGTTGCGTTGTCATGACGACAAAAGACAGAATATCATTTTACACACTTTTCTATCACTATAGTCTCATGTTAACACATATAATATGCGTTTTGTGTGGCTATGCTATTTTTTGCCTATAAACAGTATATATTTTAATGTTTATTGCCAAGTCTCATTTACTTAAATTGTAAGTGTTCTTTCTTTAACTAAGGGATAAAAACAACCTTATTTTCTGTTGTAATGGACATAGAAATGTCACAAATGCTGTCGACTGACCCTACCTTGTATTCGACCCATACCATTCCTTCAAATGTTTCCAGTTATACTCAGGATGTCTAGGTGCAAGGGAATCTTAGTTTTCCACATCAAATCCTCAATGACTGAACAATTTGTCCAGAATACTTTCTGCCAACTTTTTTGATTGAGTCCAGACCTTAGAAACAGCAGGGTCAGGTTGTGATGACATGATCTGTGAAACAGGACAACTGAAGATGTCTACAGTTCAACAATGCCACAGACACACAGCTTCCTCTGAAATGAGCCACGCGGGTGCTGCATAGGCCCCTTCCATTAAACACACTGTAAATCTTGACTTTACTATGTTCAAAGTATCTGGACATGAATTGTCCAAGTCTCGACAGCCCACTTCACAAGCACCTTTAATAAAAGAGCTGCATGAAAACAAGGGTCCTTGTTGGGTAGTGAGCATATCACTTGATTGTGTTCTTCTGGGATTCTCTTAAAAAGTGGGAACAAACTTTTTTTAAATCCTATTTTAATAAAAAAAAAAAAAAAAACGGGAGGTCATAATGAAAGCTATCATGCACGTATGAGATGTGCGGTATGAAAGAAGATGACAAAGACAGATAAATACTGTACAGTGGAAAATAAGAACTTTTTTCCTCTGGATAAAAAATAGAAATCTACTTTTCTCTCCTCCAGAAGGTGAGTGGGAAAGACTGATTTATATAAAGGGATGGTAATGAGTATAGCATGAAAAAAGAGGAGAACAATGCTGAATGTATTTCCGATTGCGACTGCAGGGGGCCTGGTGGGAGAGAGATCTTGCGTCTGCAGGTTGATTAAGCATGACTTCTTTTGCAGACCCAGGGCAAACAAACAAACAAACAAACAAACATAGGATATTTTGCATAATGAAATGAGTCAGAAAATAAATCACATTATCCATTCTGTCAACATTAAAAGCCTAAAACAGCATTATCTATGTTTTGTGACAGAAAAAAATCTTTTAGATCTACATTTGTATCATTAAAATGTCATCAGTGGGGGAGGCTGAGATTATTTTGTTTTATTGAAGCTATAAAGCCGTAATGTGCCGAAACAGTCGGTAAAACAATAATAAATGTAATCACCATAAAAATGTTTTAATAATAAATAATTTTAAAGTTTTTTTTTAAATTTCAAAGAGTGATGGAATCCTACCATTAACCCCATTTCCACTGCAATTGTTTCTCATTTACTCAGTAATGCATGCATGATTTCTAATTAATTCATTTTTATAATTAATAAATCCATGTTCCTGTAAGTGCCAAGCTGCTTAAAACATGTTACGGTTTCATCTGCTGAAATTCAAAGACTGAGGTTCTCAGCAAATCTCTTTGAATCCTCATGGCAGTGATATTTAACAGATTCAGACTTATGACCTTCATACATACAAACAAACAAATAAATATCGGCAAATATTGAAAACAAAGTAAAAAGACATTCATGCATGATGCAGTGGTGTTTTGGATTCCATCCTGGGGTGGGCATTTGGATATGTGTGGCAGGCAATGTGTACATATTATGTATATATTTTATATATATTTATATAAATCTTACATACACATATACATATACATATACATACAGTATATATATAGACTTTCACGTTTCATGAGAAACTGTTGAAAAGTTTCTCGTGTGCACAGGATTTTTTTTGCGTGCTCACGCATTACAATTGACGGTTTATGTATAATAACCTATTTCCTTTGTGCGTCACTACCATTTTACTATGAAGAAAATGAGATTATGGATGCGCATGAATTAATAAAGATCTATTTGCAAAAAATTTGGCCTTCGTTAGGGCAGTACGTCATATTTCAAGGCCTTATGGCCGCTTTAATGGATTTAACTCAAAGAGGTGTTTAATTCGGATTTAACTGGTAGGAGGCTCAGTGTACATTGTCCTATATGGTTCATAAAAAAAAAACATTGATACAGTAAAATGAATTTTTGGGGGATTTCGTTAGGGCAGTATTTGGGGCAATGACATGACCTGCATATTGTGTGTCCAAGTGCATTATTTTCTTTTAAAATAATTTGATAAATTCATGACATATGTCACTTAAATCTATAAAATCTGTTTATATTGAATTCATTTTTAGTACATTCTAATAATACATATTATTTTATGTTTTATTACCTTAAATCCCCAAAATGTCAGGTGGTGCAACTGTCCAAACAAGTTCTGTCTGAAAATGGTGTCTTAATAATAATAATCACATCAGTTTTGAAAAGATTTTAATAAAAACATTTTTTTTAAGATTTAATTGTCAATGACCCATTTATATTGTGTCATAAAACTTAAATGATCAATTAAAAAAATATTGGTACAGTAAAATGTACAAAAATGTTGGATTGTATGTATGTTGGCTATATATAAACTGGAAATAGTAATGCGTGTGCACGCAAAAAAAATCCAATGCATATGAAATAGTTTCTTGTGAGCACGCAAAAAGTTGCATGTGTGAAAGTCTGTATATTTTAAATTTTTTGCAAAGGTCCCTTTACAGGCTCTGTAAAAACGAGCTACCCTCTCTTGTTTTTAAAGAATAAGAATAGCTCACCAGTGGTGGAGGAGATGTTGACGTCTATGCTGATCTCTGGTATCCCTCCGTTCTTTAGTGAGGCCACACAGGTGTAAGTGCCAAAGTCAGTAAACTTGAGGTCGATGATGTCCAGGTTTGTGGTTCCTGGGGCAACGTCTGGGTCAGTCTGGGTAATGACCATCCGCTCTGAGCTACGCAGTGGACGGCCGTTTTTAAGCCAACTGAACATCAGCTCCTCGGGCGGCGTAGCCTCCACCTGACAGGATATCTTCACCTCTCTGCCGATCTGGATGTTGTCATCATTATGATAGGGGTCTGGTGTGATCCAGAACCGGCCCTTCTTTAGAGCTGTGTGGACAGAATGAAATGCAACCGATTTAATAACAACAATAATGTTCATGTGGATATTTCTTCAACTTTGGCAAATTTTCACCCTTTAATTGTTAGAAAATACACTCAAGACACACTCTAACTAGTTTATTCCACAGGAGATTTTTTTTTCATTAAGTTATTTAGGACTGTCATGATTCCTCGATTCAATTTCAGTGCTCAATTTTTTCATCGCAATTTTACCTGTGCAAATTAACCAGCAAAATACCGGAAGTGGGGCATTCCACAGATTTGAATCCATGAAGTGCATTATTAGACCTTTATCACTGCACAATATATTAAAATCATACAGAAATCATAGTATAGTGCTAGTGAAATCACAAAGGATGCGATTCAATTAATTAAATATATTGTGTATTTAACAGTGTTGGGCTGGGTTTCCCGAAACCTCCTTAACGTCGTTCTTAAGTTACATCTTAAGCTGTAACTTATCGTTAATACGTGTTTCCCAAAACGTTCTTAGTTAAGTATACCTTCTGTAAGTCATACGTTCGGTAGGTTGGTCTGGACCACTCTTAGCTTTACCTTATTTTTCTCACCCAACCCGCGTAAAAATCCCTGGCCAAATTAGTACCTACTGTTTTTTGACAAACTTTTTATAAAATATTTTTTATAATATCCCATGAGTCCTAATAAATGCAATTTCAACTATTTCTGAAGTGCTTCTTTTATAAAGAACACCGCTTTCTCACATAAACAGCCCCTGCACGAGAGAATAATTGATTCTCGAGCCATCGATATCAACCAATTCAGCACCATCGCCACGGACAGCACCGGGTAACGTCACACGTAAGAAGGTATATCTTAAGCAACTTCCTAAGGTATGGTTCGGGGAACATGCCTAGAAATGGTATGCCTTCAGTTAAGTTATACCTTAAGAGTCTTCGTAGCGCGCTAAGAGACAATGTTATCGGGAAACCCAGCCCTGTTCAATAAAACCATAATTGCTTCTAAAACTTTATTTGAATTATTATTGCCTCATTTTTAATATATATATATATATATTTATTTTTTTTGTTGTTGTTTTTTTTTTTTTTTTTGTCATTTTTAAGGCTATTGTTCACTTAGGTCTTTTTTATAACCACAAAAAAAAAAAAAAAAAATCTGATTACTAGATTAATCGTCTAAATAATCGAGTCGACTGATTAATCGATTGCCAAAATTTTCGTTAGTAACAGACCAAAAGTCATTTATAATTAAAATGTCCACCACAGTATAATTTCCACCATATTTCCAGAAATATATATTTTGTTTTTTCAAGTTCATAGGTGGAAATGACATTGATGCAAATGACATTTGGCAAATTTTGGACTCTTTTGCCTTGCTAAGGATAATTTAATTACTAACATTTTACATAAGCTAAATAAACACAAACAATATTTTTAGACTTTTGGCATAATTTACAAAATGACAACTTGATTGTAAATAAACTTATTATTATTATTATATTTCTAATTAAAATATATTTAAAACACTGAATACGTTTTAGTATTATGTAAAATAATAACATTTTAATATTATTGTGACATTATTATTGATATTTGTATCGCTTCAATCATATTTACCTCAATTTTCTTCACACTTTAAATGTCTCATATTTCATCTCAAGCATGCTCTCATCTCAAGATGCCATAGTCATCTATAAGCAATTGCAACTTTTGAATTTTTCTTAAAATAAAAGGAGCAAAAATCAATGAGTATAGTAAAATATTTAGTTTTTTTTAATAATTTAAACATTTTTATATAAAATATTTAGTTCATATAGTTCTTATATGATAATATGCTGATATTATTTTATTTATTTAAAATCTTGGTATGTAAAAGTACCTGGGGTTGAAGAAACACCCATTAATAAAGGCACTTTCCTTTTTATAAAATATCGGTTTGCTCAAGAAGCAGTAACACACTGCTCATTTTCTTATCATAAAGTCTCTTAATCTCTTCATACAAGATTTGTACTGCATGGTTAATGATGCATTAAATGCAGTGCATCAGTTTACATAGCTAAAAGGTCTTTCCTTAATGTAATTTCAAAACAGTTTAATATACTTTTCCAAAATTCATCCACACCACTGCTTTTGAAGTCATTATCACTGTGACAAGCCAGTGACATAAACATGACAAAACACAAAATGTTAATAAAATACCCATAAGCTATTTTTAAGGAATTGAGGTGAGAGACCTCTAAATCTTAGCCAGTGAATACGGCACAAATAAAGCTGGATCTTAAAATACATCATCCCACTATCACCCCGAATAAGGTGAGAAATAAACAGAGGGCCCCTCAAGACACACACACACAAAAACGTGAAATTATAAGGGATTGTCAAGGAGTCGCGCACTTTCTCTGTTCGGAGGAGAACAGACGTTTCCTTCCAAAGAACCTCAGTCCTTTGACACTGACATTGAGAAGAACTCTGACTCAACCACACTGACATCTACAGAGTTGGAAATGATGTAAGAACGGCGTGACATGACACACACTTTCCACACTACTCCACTCATGCTAATGACTTAATCTTTGCAAGGCTGGATTGAGAGATCTTGCACACTGTGAACTCACATTCAGAAAGAACTTCAACTCAAAGCCACACCAGACTGAGCAGCAGCTATTTTAGGATCTTTATGAGTTAAAACCACACAGTAAATAAGCCGAAACCGCAACCCGCCATTCTCAAGAAACATTTTTTTTTGTAAAGTCGCAAAGTCAACATGAAATCAAATATATATATAGGCCTATATATAACATTTTGAAATAGTCTCTTATGCTAACCAAGGAAGGCTGCATTTATTTGATCAAAAAATCACTGACCCAAACTTATATATCAATAAACCTCTCTTAACCTGTCACAGAGACCAATGTTCACAATTTGATCAGTTCCCGATGGATAAAATCAAGTCCTGCCCTACATTTTTTCTTGTTCTTTTGGGAAATGTCACATTACACAAGTAAATGGGTTGTGAATGCAGTTTTTCTAAAGTCATGTTGACTTCAACAAAACACAACTGCATATTTATGAGATTTTGGAGGTTTCTTTTTTGTTTTACTTTTCATTAGCGCTCACTGCTCTCTTTTCAACAGGAGTAAAAGGGGTCAGAGACACACAAGCAAATGTCTCCCAATGGGATCCCAAGTCTCAAGCTAGCCATGAGCCAAAGCAAAACACCACAAACTCATTTCCCAGTCATTTTTGAGAATGCTGTGCATCTGGCCCTAATTATTAATCAGTGACTGAATTATTTAAAAACAGCTTTTAGGAAATCTTATTAACCAGTTGCATTAATTCTGCACATTTTACAATCTGTTACAATCTGGACTGCTAAGAGAGGATGTTTCAAGGTGGACTAAGGCAGAGACTCTGAATATTATGAGATAGATGACAAAGAAGAGCTGTAACTTTGCAAGGTTGCTTTATGCAAGGTTCGGCTCGGCTGGCCTTTCCTTACTGGTCAATTTGCGACTTAATCAATAGCTGAATATTGTGGTGAGATAGCTGTGCGCTCTTTGGTGAGCCCATAAAACGTGCAGGGTGTTAATGCTTTCGAGTCCAGTTCTGTCATTATCAAAAAGCACTGCAGGTAAGCAATTACCAAGAGACAAGCTGCTTAATCTTTCCAGGACATTTAAAGTCAGGTTGCAACACGTTGAGCGTTTGACGATGATTTCTTACAGTAATCCGCTGTAATAACATCTCTTGAAATTTCAAAAACGCTTAAAATGGAAATCCAACTTTTTGCTTCAACTTTTAATGAGCTTTCCAACAGAAGAATATATCAAGGAGCTCCTAAGAGACAACATAATGGTTTCTCTCCACCATTTGCACCTGTGTTTTGTAAATGTTTTATGAAACGTCTGGGAAAGAATTAAGACATCACCTCGAATTACTGCTAAGCTTTTTTTGCATTCCAAAAAACACAATAATGATGTTCAAATATGATTCCTTTCTGGCATCAAACATATGCAGAAGATATTGATGGATGCATTTCAAATGATTTTGTTCTAGATTAGTCTTTTCTTTGTGATATTATAATGAGCTAGTTATTTCCTCAGCTCAGCACCCACCACAGATCATTGTCAACACACTTGTTGCATTATATGAAAATCAATAATCCTTTTGACTAGCCCTGCATAGTCGTGCAATCAGAGTGAATAGATACAGTGAATGGTTGAGAAAAGTCTTTTACTGATGAATACGTGGTGCCACACACAAGCACTTTTCTTTACTTATATCTTATGCAACCATGGGAATTTAAAACAGATCTTTAAAGTGTTTTTCTTCATGGCCACATTTGCACTAGTCAATTGCACCTTTTTAGACAGCAAAACTGGAGTTTCAGACCTACTCTGCAATGCTGAATATTGCAGGAAGGGTTTGTCATTTGGAAATTAATGTCTTTCATAATAAAAAATAAACCGATTATCATTGCCTGGAACGTAACAAGCAATAATCAACCAGTTCAATTCAAACAATAGGTTTTCAAACAGATAAAATGCACTATGCACTGAGTCACATTCACTAACTGTCTGTAAAAAACATTTTGCACAAAAGTCATGGTTTATTGGTAAGTTTGCACCTGAAAGTCTGTAAAAAACATTTTGCACAAAAGTCATGGTTTATTGGTAAGTTTGCACCTGAAAAAACCTCAGAAACATGGATGGCTATGCCAGAATGTTCTATAAAAACATATTATTGTATAATAAGTATTATACACTCTCTCTCTCTCTCTCTCTCTCTATAGTAGCAACAAATTGTTATTATATATATTTTTTTACAATTTACATTATGTATATATTTTTTATATTTTTAATATTATAATTTTTTTAATATTTGGCTGTGTACACTTTTAACTGCAGACATGCACTCCTTGATAAAAAAAATCAGGAAAAATTATTTATTCATCAAAAGAGAATGAGGATCAGAACAAATGTATGCAGAATGAACCTGTTTAGAGGACATTTTGCATGAACATCTTTTCTGTGCAAGCAAAGAGTGTATAAAAAGTATACAAAAATATAAAAATAATAGTGAATGATAACCACCGTCTCACATTCCCTTATACAACAGGCAGTAGTACAATAAACATAAACCCCACCAACAAGATGTGAGCTCTCACATTAGAGGAGAAGAAATGGTTGAATACAAATCTGTTATTAACTGTAGTAAATCATCACTGCAGCAGTCTGCTAATAGTCACCACCTCATCAAAACCAACTGAATTCTCTATTATCAATTTTATTTCGCGGAAAAATAAGT
The DNA here is from genome assembly GCF_965113295.1 of Leuciscus leuciscus. Taxonomy (NCBI): domain Eukaryota; kingdom Metazoa; phylum Chordata; class Actinopteri; order Cypriniformes; family Leuciscidae; genus Leuciscus; species Leuciscus leuciscus. Next base: position 14,955,560 of record NC_138741.1, read on the forward strand.
CAAGCAGTGCAATGTACGAGGGGATCATCGTGAGCCCAGCTAATTTGAAAACAGCTTTACAGGCAAAAGCTGCATTCAGTCATTACATCCAGTGGAATCTCATCAGTGCCCTCACATTCACAAAACTGACACAGCATTATGCTGAGAAAACAGTTGATGTGAATGACCATCAAAGTGATTCAGAACACAATTTCCATATCAGAAATATGACCAATTTCTGCAGCCAGGGAAAGGGGGATGGGAGGACCGATCTTTGCATGCCTGTTTGATTGCTTGTGGAAAGTGGCCCAAACAGGAGATGATATCTTCTCTGTAAATAAATAAAAAGATGAGTTTCTATGGCAGTGTGCAGGCTCAGCAATACCCTCCCTTCCATCCCCTTGGCTAATAAATATCTTATAAAGAACGTTGGGTTATTTTGCAGTTATCTGCAGAGCAGACCCTGCAACGTCTGGCATAATCTGCTGAAGAGTACTGACAAGGCTCAGTATTTGAGTGATAACTGGGAAGGGTGGGGTGTGTTTTATTGATGATGCTGCCAGCGGGTGGTGGAACAGAGCTGTCAGAAAAGGCCTTACTCAGGGATGGCTATCTGGTCACTCCCACCTGGGTGCCACTGAATGACGGCCCATTACACCACTCATCAGACCAATCTGCCCCCAAGTAATCCCTGCACTGTGTTTGCTCTGTATAGGAGCCGAGCAAGATTACAGAAGACTTTGCTTTCTTCCTTTTTTTTTGTGTTGAACTAAAAATGAAAATTCTGTCATCATTTACTCACCCTCATGTCGGTCCAAAACCATTTTTTTTTTTCTTCCATGCAATTACAATTCAGCTTCAAAAGCATATAGTGACAGGAATTGTAAGCCTTTAAACAAATCTTAATTGATTTGGAAGATCAATTCTCTTTCCGAATACTGGGATCATTTCAATGATAAATGTAAAATGACACACTCACACACACACACACACACACACACACACACACACACACACACACACACACACACACACACACACACACCACACACACACAACACACACACAACACACACACACACACACACACACACACACACACACACACACACACACACACACACACACACACACACACACACACACACACACACACACTTAATTTGCTCAGGAATCAGTATTTGCATCCTTTTGATTTGAATTAAATACTCATTTTATTGAAATTCCATAGAATCCACATAAATCTGTTAATTGTAAAAACAACTAAATTTATTCAATTCATTTGGCTAGCAGTGGAACAAACAATTTGTTAACATGTACTAGATTGGCTTAGTTTAATTTATGTTAAAACTGTTTAAATGGATGGACATTTTATATCCAATTAAATCTTAAATATTATGACAATATATTTTGGAGTGTATTTGCTTAATACACTATACTGCTCTATATCTTCTCACAAAACACAGTAAAATAGAGCCACCTCTATTCTACCTTCATCCATCCTCAAGAGTTCAGCTTCCTCCCTAATAAAGTGATTGGAGAAACAGTTCACCTCAAACACCACCCCATCTGGCTACACATGCTCTTTTTCCCATTGCAGGAGAAAAGGTCATATTTCAAATGGCCAGTACAGCTGCTATCATAGAGCTTTGTACAAGCAGCCAGCAGAGTGTGTTGGGATTACCCAACTTCCAAACCCTCCCATGTAATATCGTTTTCTCTCCAATCCCTTGCTTATTTTGCCCAACAAATGAGATTCCGCCATCTGTGCAGCAAAGAAGCTGCGCAGCTCAAGCTTGTAACGTCCCCTCTGACGATCTTATATTATAAAACCTTCCACAATCTATGGAGCTAAAGAATGGGCCTATCATTGCTATTTTCTGCCCAATAATGTTGTTTCCATCCATAAGAAAAAGCATTTAAAACCTAAATGGCCAACAAGTCTAGGACAAAAAAGAAGCATTGGCCACAAGTGAGCCATAAAGACGTGGCAATGATATTGCAACATTCATGGTTTCATGTGATGTAGTGGAAAATGAGTAGCTCTCCTCTGAAGGTGGTTAATACATTAAGAAAAACACAAAAGTAAGGTGAACGGAATTGTGGGAAGTTCATTTTGTTGTTGTGAGAGTCAATTAATACATTGAAAATACTTTTAAAGTGTTATAAAAGCTCTGGATCATTAGGTATGCAAACTGTTTCTGCAACATTGATTATAGGAAAGCAACCAGGACCAGAAACTGAGCCACCAGAGGATCAGTATGTCTAATGAAAAGACATAATGGGATAATAGGATCAAAATCTAATGAAAATGAATGTTAAAATAATGGCATTTTAATATTACAATGAATGAATAATGCAAAAAGTGTCTCAGAAGGTTATGCATGGCAATAAATAACCGGCTTCTAATGTGGAATTTATTTATGGGATAATGTACAGTCAGCTGGTCATTAACGCAAAATAAAAGACCTACTTCGACCTGGTGCCCTGATAACCAAGTCTGGGTTTTTAAGCAATATCACATGAGCAGCACAATTGCAATTGCTATATTACTTTTATACAGTTATTTTATAAACAATAAGTTAATACTGAGTCATATTTTAGAAACAATTTTGCTATTTACTGCTATTTGCTTCAACAACACAATGGCAGAATCGTTGCATACCTCTTATCATGTTTTTTGTTCTTGAATGATTCAGTTATCTTGAATGATACAGTTGAATGAATGATTCAATGGCTTTCTCATAAACAAAATAACTTGCTTCATTTATAAATGAATCAGTGTTTTTGAATTAATTAATTAAATTCATTCATTAATGACTCACTCATAATGAGAGTCACTTGTTTCATTCCTGAAATGATCAGCATTTTTTGTTTTATTATGAATAATACACTCATAAAGAGAGTGACTGAATGAATCAGAACTTTCAACAATTGGTTAAACTAATTATTAATTTATAAACAATTGTTTCATTATTGAATGAATACTCATTTTACATTTTTGAATGAATTGATTGAGCGAATTTTTTAAATGACCTACTGGTGTAATGAAGTAATTTGCAGATTTTTTTGTAAAATCCCCTCCATAATGCACAGACTGTCTCAAACAAACACAGAAAAGCAGAGTGACACAAACAGGGAAAAGTCCCAGTGCTTTTAGACTGTCATATCAGCGCTAACCAATCAAATTTGAGGATCAGAAATAACTGTTGCATAATTTATGATAATGTAAAGCTGACGGTTTATCACGCTTATTCCAAATAAATAGAAAAAATAAATGGAGAATGATTATTGAACTGAGTTTAATATTTTTTTTATTTGAGTCAAAAGAGTGCTAAGTAAAACATTAAAATCGATATCACAGCAATTACCCTCTACTAAACCAAACTCATCAGACGACGGACATTTAGAAGGTTTCTGGATATCAGAAGAAAAAAAAATCCCCAAAAAACGATACTCAGAATGATACTGATACTAGTCAGTAATGATACTAACCACAAACTAAACTGTTCTTTGTTGTGAGGAGAGCTTGGAGAATTACACATGGCAGATTTCTTTCTTTGGTATGATCCTCTTCCCCTTTGCTGTCTACCTCACCAAGATGATCCTCCTCACTGGCAAGACATCTGACTCCCATCATACTCTCCAGCCTCACACACAAACCCAGCTCGCTGGAAATGCGTAATCTCACTGTGCTCCCCAGACCCGGTGAGTTGACAGACAGTAAGGGATTCACATTAAAACCTGGACCTCCAGATGTGTAAACAGCTTTTTGTGCACACAGGGGATCAGCCTTGAGAAGGAGTAACTGTGAAGTAAGCTATAAAAGCTGCTCCAAACCGGGGATAGTAAAGCTTCTTCAGAGAGAGTCCCACACACAGATGCCTGAAAAAGCAACTCCTTTTCTCCATTTCACTCTGCTCTTTTGGCTAGATGTAATACGTCAAAGTCATGGATATTCATTACACTAGGTAATGACGCTGGCTGGAAGAGTGCCTATTTATAAGACATTTCAAGCAAGGCTGAGTCTTTCAAACCTTCAAGAAAGTTTCAACAAATACTTTTCTAATAACGCTTACCGTAAGCAGAAGCAAAATCTTCGTCCTTTCACATCAGCTTCGAACCACAACTTGATTGTTTTTCGATGCATGCTGTTAGTCATTATTCATAATTGTACTGCATTCATAAGATATTTATTACCCCCATGTATTGTCATTCTGCCTTCATGATAATCATTAAGTAATTCATTATGCACTGATAAATGGTAATGGGTATAGTGGAAAATGCTGACAGCAAACTTGAGAGGCTTGTAAAACTTATTGGTGGAGGCAATTTACACCGAGTGTAAAGGAAATTAGATGTTATTTACACCCTAGTGTAAATACTAACAAACACTTTTTGCATCTTTTCAGTATCTTATACAGTATATACACATTCAGAAGTCTCTTATGCTCACCAAGACTGCATTTTTGAATTAAACATACAGTAAAAATAGTAATTTTGTGAAATGTTATTTGAATTTAAAATAACTGCTTTCTATTTTAAAATATTTAACATTTAATTTATTGAATTTTCATCATCATTACTCCAGTCCAGTGTCACATGATCCTTCAGACATCATTCTAATACGCTGATTTGGGGCTTAAGTAAAATTCCTTATTATTATCAGAGTTGAAAACAGCTGCTTAATATTTGTTTGTGGAAAAAAATATTTTTCAGGCAATGGGTCTCTAATTCACTAATAATTCATTCTAACTACCAGGATTGTTCTACATAAGGCAGCAATTCAAATTCTAATGCTATAAATATAAATTAAGGCATATAAATAAAAACATTTGGCTTAAAAAATATCATGTTTCTAAGGGTCAGACATGGTTTGATTTGGTTCTAAATATTAGAATAGAAATTAGATCTGAATTTTAGAATAACCTAACCAAAAATATACTGATAATTCCTGATGAGAGCAGAGGGATCTGAAAATGCCGCAAGCCTAATGCAAACTCAGGTCATCCGCGCAAACATACTAATATACAATCTCGCCACTCCAGGCCACTTCTCCAACATCAAAGTCACATATTTGATAGTTTTGTCTGGTTCTAGACTCTTGGGGTGCACTGTGTGGCCAGTGCTATGTACACCTGCAGCAAATAAACAATTTCCAGAAACTATGATACATCAAGCACAAACAAACTAAACCAGCTTGGCCTCAAGGCCTCTCTTCTCACCTCTGACGACAATGTTGGTGGATTTCTTTGCAGGATTACCCACGTTGTTACTGGCTACACAGCTGTAAACACCAGCTTCATCCGTGCTGATGGCAGGTATAGTGAGGGTTCCACCGTTGAGAACACTCTTCTTTGGAAGCTCTTCGCCATTCCGGACCCACGCCAGGGTCGGGTTGGGCTCGCCTCCAGAGATGATGCATACCAGAGTCACTGTCTGCCCAGGGTTGGCCACAATGGGGTCTTCCACAAGCAGCTTAATAGAGGGGGAGGCTAAAACAAAAACAGAACAGGTTAATCTTATCAGCTTCACATGGAAGACCTATTTTCTTACTTAAAGGACAAGTTCGGTATTTTACACTTAAAGCCCTGTTTTCAGATCGTTTCTGATGAAATAGAGTGATCTGAAACTCACCGAGTGGTCAGGGGTGTTCACTGATATGCTCACACAGAAATCGCTGCAAAAGATGCTTTCCAACAGGTTTTATCGTAGTTTTTGTCCATGTACGGGTGTGAGGCGTTTGGAAAAATAGGTCCACTGTTTTACAACGAATGGTAAAACACCTGTTGGAAAGCATTTTTTGCAGCAATTTTTGTGTGAGCATATCAGTGAACACCACTGACCACTCTGTGAGTTTCACGTCTTTGTAAACGAAAGTTTAATGCGTTTTAGGAAGGCTTGTTCCAGTGCACCTATGCAACCATTGTGGAGGTGGGGGGGTGCTACCACAGAAACCAAAAATTCTCGGGCCAGCAGCATGTGTCCAAATTTCAATCTTAACCGTTCTATTTCATCAGAAACGATCTGAAAACAGGGCTTTAAGTGTAAAATACCGAACTTGTCCTTTAAAAGAATACTCGCACTTACATCACATTTCACAACATGCTGACGTTTACATAAGCGAATGCATGTATGACAGCTGTCCGGAAGCGATGGTTTATAGTTTAAAATTTTAACAGTATTTTACTCACATAATAATAATAATAATAATACATTTTATTTATTTGGCGCCTTTATATATACATTATTTCACTTCAGAAGACATTTTATGGATTACGTTCACCTTCGTTTTGCATGGTTTTTGCAGCATAAATTTTGGGGGATCTATCCACTTGCATTATATGGATTCACAGAGATGGACAGTGTTGCCAACTATTTTCAAAGGAAAGTAGCTAAAGCCTGCCCAAAAAGTCGCTAAATGTCGCTAGATGACGTCATGCGTCAATTAGTATATTCACTTGTGTTCTAACTGCCTAGTGTGTTTTCTCTCCTAATCCGTGCTCACATATTGTATTTTAATATAATATAATATGATATAATATAATATAGTCGAATGTCCAATAAAGCTGTTCTCATTTCCTATATATTTTTTTGTCAGACAATAGAACGAGTATGATATAGTGAATGACAATTTTTTTTTATATGTGTAAAATTATCTGAATTGAGAGAGTTTGGAAACTGGATGAACTAAAGCTCTGTGACAGTGAGTTATACAAGTGATAAGCACAAGATAGCAATGGAAATCAAAACGGTTAAACTAAATTCTTTAAATATAAAACAAAGGAGAAGCAGATAAGTGATAAGTCTATTCACGCCTGTCAGCAGCCGTGTGCTCAACAGAATGTGCTACTGCTCCTCTCAGCCATTCACTGAACAGGGTAGACACAGAGAGAGGTGTGATGGCAGGGAGAAAGCAAGACCTCGCGCTCGCTGGCAACATTTGGAAAGTTACTGAGTTTGTCCAAAAAGTATGGAAGCTTGTTTCCGCCACAGAATAAAACATTTTAAAAGATAATTGTGACTTTTTATCTCACAATTGCGAGTTTACATCTCGCAATTCTGACTTTATTTCTCAGAATTGCCAGATATAAAGTCGCAATTGCGTGTTGTAAAGTCAGAATTGCGAGATATAAAGTCAGAATTGCGTGAAATAAAGTCGCAATTGCGTGTTATAAAGTCAGAATTTTTTTTTTTTTTTTACTCAGAATAGTTTATATCTCACAATTCTGACTTTATATCTCCCAATTGCGACTTTATTTCTCAAAATTGTGACTTTATATCTCACAATTGCGACTTTATTTCTCAGAATTGTGACTTTATTTCTCACAATTCTGACTTCATATCTCGCCATTCTGAGAAAAAAAGTCACAATTCTGACTTGATATATCGCAATTGTGAGAAAAAAAGTCAGAATTGTGATAATAAAAAGTTGCAATTATTATTATTTATGTATTATTCAGTGGCGGAAACAAGCTTCCATAAAAAAGTCACTAGATTTGTCGCTAGGAGCTTTTTTTTTTTTTATAAAAAAAAAGTGGCTAAAGGGGTCTGGCAACACTGGAGATGGATTATTTGTTTTACAAATATTTGTTTGTGTTCATCTAAAGAAAAAAAGTCTAATCATATATATCAGGAATGGCATGAGGGTGAGTAAATGATGAGAGAATATTCATTTTTGGGTGGAGTATCCTTTTAAATCCCGGGGCGTTGGAGCTTAAAAAAAAATGAGGAAGAAGAAACATTATAAAACTTACTAGCTTGACTCATGAATATTAATTAAGTGACGTTATAAGATTTTAAAGGAATCAAAAACAGTTTATATGCTTGTTTAGAAGCAATACCAGGTGCACATCCAACTTCAAGTGAGTAATTACAGCAAATACACAAAGTTCACGTACTGTCACCTCTTGATGACAATTATGGTGGTTTACCTAATAACGCTAATGTGTTTATAAAAAAAAAAGAAAAAAAAGTGGTATTTACAATTATCACCCAAAGAGATTGGTTTACTTGGGCCCATAATGCACCAGGTGACCACATCCAATCTATATAATCAAGGCCGTGTCCCAAAAGCACACTGGCAAGCTGTGATGTAAGGGCTTTCAAGTTGGAAAAGCTATCAGTCAATCCCCGGGATTGTGCCATGATCATCATCATCAGGCAATGTGTTGCCAGAAATACGCTGAGAGACATAAAAAAAAGTGAGAAAGAAGGATAGTGCAAGAAAATGAGCAGGGTGGTGGGGTGGGAGAGGAAGATAGAGAAACAGAGATGGCCGGAGGAAAAGGTCCTTCGACTCTGTTCATTCTTTAATGGATTCCGTAAAGGTTAGGTCTTCGCCGCAGTAGCATGTGAAGCCCACCGAGACTGATAAGGAGCACAGGAACCCGCAGGGCCATTTCCTTAAGAATATGGTTTTGCCATAGACTGAATTAACTGCAAGGCCAGTGGTGAAAACATCAGCCCGGGGCGGTTTCTTCAGCCATCAACCGACGAAGGAGGAGAAAAGTAGCAGCAGACCTCTAAATGTAACAGGCGTAACATACTCAATAACACATGCAGCACTCACAGCTCGCTGATTATCAGACCACACAGCACTTGTGGTGACAAGAGCCTTAGGGCACTTCCTTTAGAGAGTTGCTTCTGTGGTGCTGCTTGCATGTACTTTCTTACTCGTTGGACGGCTCAAATATAGCAGAAGGAGACTAAAATAACAGACAATGCTGTGCACAAGGAGGAGGTATCTTTGGCATCTCTCACCGGTTTTGTTGGTGAGCCGGAATAGCACACTCTTGTCGGGGATGCCACAGACATTGCGGACAGAGGCAGTGCATGTGTAGTTAGCGTAGTCCTGAGGACGCAGGTTCTTTAACTTCAGGATCTTGGTCTCACCCTGCAAGCCAAGAAGATGATATTGTATAAATCAGGATCTCAACGGGTTTAGCTTCAGGACACAGATTTTACATCAAGAGGTGATCCAACAAAGTACCAAAAAGTTTAATATTTAAATATTATACTAATATGAATAATTGGTGTTATTTTTCTTTTGATAGCTGATATTTTTTATTCAGGATTTATATATATTTTAGCTCTATGGAGTATTTTTGATTATATTTTGTTATGTTCAAGTCAGCATTAGAGTGATTGGTGCTCTCTTTGGTGAAGTTGCTTCAATTTCATTGAGTATATACAACTTGTTTTGATGTAAGTAACTCTATGTAACCTTTTTAGTTTGCGTAAAACAATGCTAAATACAAATAATTAAATGCAACTAACCATATAATGGTGCTAATAAATAAACTGACCTTTTAGAAGGGAGGAGGAGATTTGTTGTTGATCACATTAAAAAAGTCATCTGTCATTTTGGTAGAAGCAGCCAAATAAGTTAACATGAACAAAACACAGGTAAAATCTGTGTTCAGAAGCAAAACCAGTTGAGAACCAGTTTATTATGGCAACTGTGCACTTACAGCAAACGGTTCATAAATAGTGGCACTGTTTGATACCAAAACCTTCTGAAGATTCTTGGCTTTTGATCTGCTTTCTAACCTGAGATATTGACAGAAAACTGCAGTGCATCAGTTTCATATTCATAGTTCTGAAGGGGTTGAAAGATAAAGAAGGCTCTATTGAAAATAACATGTAGTATCTCCTCTAAGTGCACAGACTAATGTTGCATGAATGATTCTCTGTGGGGAATAAGAAGAGCGAAACAGGTCCAGAAATACCCTGCATCTTATGACTAATTACCAAGACAGATCCACTCTGGGCCAATCACTGTGCCATATCGGATATGGCAAAGCTGTGTTTTGAAAGCATTTTTTTTTAACTGTCATTTCTGATGTGCATCCTTCTGGACCAGATAACACTCACAATGTCAAACTGATGCTCTCTCTTTGTCTCTCTTGATAGCTGCAACAACTTTGATGCAAGAGCAATGAAATTCATCACATGTTTTCAAGCAAGCCAGCCTTTCATAAAGTTATCTTATATTAAAGTGATCTAGTATTTAATGTCACCATTGATGCACACTATATAATCTATTTTTTATATTACAAACAAATAAATATGATTCCATTTAACTGAAGTGCAATGCGAATATCATATATTTCGCATCGACCAAGTGGTTGGGAGGGAGCATGAAGAATCATTTTCACACATGAATTGGCACCTCAGAGTCCAGACCTTAAACTCATTGAAAGTCATTGGGATGTGCTGGAGTAGACTTTACAGAAAGCTTGACTCTTGCATGGACAGTACAAGATTTTGACCAAAAATGGATGCACCTCTAGATGGAAATAACACCACAACATTTATTTCCATCAATTTATCCCAATGTCTTACCTGTGTGAAGAAAGGCTCATAGATCTCCACACCCTTGTCCGAACCTTGGGACAGGAACTCCCTCCCTCGTCTCCAGCTGTACCGCACCGGAGGGTTTGAATTGGCAGCACACCGCAGGAACACTGTCCTCTCATAGTAGAACTGCTCCTTTGCCTCGCCTATACTCTGATGGACCGTCACGATGGGGTCATCTAAATCTGAAATGTAAACAGATGGGTTGGTCACGCTCACGCTGATCTAGCATTGCTCAAATCACCCTGAAAACCGCCAGGAGACTTCTGTAGAGATAGTGGTATACAGAAATAGCCATCTAGAACTCTAGCTAGGTATATTTCTGAAAAAGGCTTCAGAATGCAGACATGTAGGACAGAAGTATGGAAATGACAGAATGTAAATAAACAGAAAACTAGGTTACAGGTAAACAAAAACATCCATTTTAGCTTTATTTACACCCTACATTTTACATTAATATTCATGTCCTGATTCTAAAAAGTAAGCTCAATTCAAATGCACATGTCACAGTGTTACAGATACCAGGAACAGTTGTGTGCCACTACTAGCATTAAGTTGTTGCTAAATATACCTCAATAATGTGGAATAATTCAAACATTAAACTGTGATATATCTGATTTTTCCCTGTTTCTTTCTTTGCTTCGAGATTGAAGGCACAATTTGTTGAATTGCTTAATGAGCCAAAAACGACCTAAATTAAGAAAGAAGCCCATAAAAGAATTGAAATTTACTGGAGCGCAAATCATACAGTAGCCTATTATGGTCCAATATAGACATAAATTGCTTTGCACATTTGTAATACTTAACTCATTAAACACCAGTTAAAATGATTGAGATCCAATGCAGTCAGGTAACACTTTACAATAAAGGTCAAGGAATACATGTTATCATTAGTTAATGCAATATCTAACATATAACAATAAACAGTACATTATCAACCAACATTAATAATGTGTGTTAAATTCTATATAATAATACATTAACATTTCAAGTTACATAAATTAACAATACTTAATGTATAATGAACAATGGTATACATTTAAATGATAATCATATTATTTATAAATTAATATCAGTCTCCATTAATAAATGCTTTACAATTGTTAACAATATCATTAACAAATGATACCAAATTGAATCAAAATAAAGTGTTACCTGAAATCTCTGTATTGGTATATAAAGATCCAAACACTATTCACCTCTCCACAAACCATTCAAGCATTAACAACAAACTTAATGTCTAAAATGATGGACCACGTCGGGGGCCTTTATTTTGGCATTTGAATTGTGAGTATTTTTACAACTGTAATTTTTTTCAAGAGCCACAATAATTACAGTGCTTGAGTGAGGAGCCATGTGCTTTTAGACTGCCCTCAAAGCAATGCAATTTTAGAGAACTCTCAGCAATCAGTAAGCTGTGCCTTTCAACATCTTTCTTTCTCCTGCTTTAAAACATTAATCAACCTGTCCGATAACAATTTGACAGACAGCATTGGTACGACTCATTTCCTGCGTGTCAGGTTATATTTTTAATACTGAACCACAAATTAATTCAGTGAACGTCAATGGGGTCCAAAAAAAACCAAAACCAAAATAACACTATTATATGGACAAAAACATATTTTATGTTTCACAAAACAAAAAATTACATACAGGTTTGGAATAAAATGAGGGTGAGTAAATGATCACAGAATTGTCATTTGTGGGTGAACTATCTCTGTCATTTGAAGAAAAAAGACCACAGGTTTCAGTAGACCACTTTGGAACAAATATAAACTTGAATGTAATCAATATCGCTATTGCCTATCTTGACCGCTTTAAACTAATGACTAGTGAGTGCTGCCATGCTTAGAGACAACACGGGCACTCCAAATCAAAGTACTCAGTTGTTTATCGGCAGTGTGTTGGCTGTTCTTTATCAATGACATGTATCTAGGCTTTGATCACTGCATCAGGAGTAGCATGTTTCTGATCGATAAAAGCAAGTGCCCACCAGCGAATAGTCCACCATGAAGCTGGAATAAAAATGACAAGCTGAGGCCTGTTCTCTAATTCAAGGGTAATGACTTGCTCCTCATTGTCTCCCCACGGCAATGCTGCCTGTCATCGTCCATCGCTCCTTCTATTCATCTCTCTGTGCTACCGTAAATCACTTTACAACATCTATGGCTCCTCCGTGTCTGTAGGGAACAGAGGCAACACACAACTCCTTTTTTGACAGGTTGTGATAGCTTTTGATGGTTCCGATAGCAGAGGAGTAAACCTTTGAAACTTGGAAAAATTCAGGAGCTAGCTTACTGACAATGATGTCTCTTTGAAGAATAATCCTCATTTTCATTTCACTCATTCATTAAACCTCTCATTTTATGCATTTCGTCACATATTCAAAGCCATGCATTTGATTTCAACAAAGTCTACGGTTGCCAAAACTTCAATGAGAAGTGCCTTTAAGTCGATAATGAGGCCATGTTGCATCTCCAAGAAAATAAAAGTGTTCACAGACTCAGAATGATGACGTGTATGAGTGCAAAACTCTTTGAAAGAGACATAGATGAGATATGCTCTTATGATGAGTCACATAAAAAAACTCACTGTCTGGCTTTTGATGCCTAAGAAATGTGCTAGACAAGAAATACAAGAAATAACACATGCTCCATTAGAGCCTTGATAATGTAAGTTCGACCATATCAGAAGTACTGTAATTCATTTCAAACATAAAGCCGTAATAAAACATCTGAAGAGGTAAAGGTTTCCATGTATCATAGGATACACATTAATATTGGCACAGGAACATATTTTTTGCTATTTTCTCAGTAGGTTTGCATGTATGTTTTTCTTCAGCTGTTAAAATAAAAATATAAAATGTAGCTAGACTTAAAATGGTTCCTTATACTGTAACTTACCACAATATATTATAAACAGTATATAAATTGTATACTATTGCTTAAGTTTGGGGTCAGTAAGATTTTTTTAATGTTTTTGAATAAAGGCTCTTATGCAACAAAGGACGCATGTATTCGTTTATAAATACAGTTAAACAGCAATTTTATGTAATATTATTACAGTTAAAATTTTTAAATGACTGAACAATGACTGAACTAGTAGTGTATATTTATTAACTTTGGAACAGTAACGTATCTTTATATAAATATATCATATAAATATTATATGATATATTATTTTACATACTATAATACATGTATTATAAAAATAATAGTATATTAATTATTATAATATTTCAAATATATTGTATATAAAACAGTGGAAGATAAAAAGAGACAGCACCAAAAGTCAAAATATTAAAAAATAAAATGTAAAAAATCTGGTTAAATTTCACATATAAAGCAAAGCTATTAGATGACTAGCATAACTAACTACAGATTGTGATGGAAATAAACTTAGATTATAGCAATAAAGTAACATGTATTTATTAGTAGTACTGTATTGTTTCCTTAAGCTCTTCCTTGTGTCACTGTCCAGTCATTATTTGTTATTGTGTCTGTATCATTAAATGACACGATAAGTGGATACAATTTTCTAAGCAGCTATTTAGTATTTACTTTTATTCAAAGTGACCTACTGTAAACTTATTTTAGGAACATTCATTGCTCAAGGGCACAAAGGTTGTGGCTAATGGCTAGCTCCTTAAGAGGCTGAGATTTAGTCACTATAACACCCTGTTTTGTTAGTGAATATTGTGCCAAAGAAAGCATGTAAAATATGCTTGGAATTTGTACAACTGTCTCACTTCGAGCTGCATAAAGCAGTTAGTGAGAGATACATTAACGCTTAGAAAATGTTCTGGCCCATTATAAACAATGCTGGAAGGTCATTCGGCCATGATAAATTATTTAGATTACTGTGCCTAACATTATTTTTTTATTTTTTTCAGAGAAATGGTTTTGAATAATGGGCACTCATAATAGCTAAACAAGCAAGGGATAAAAAAAATCCTTTTTTTTTCTCCGTTTTTTCATAATCATGAAGAGAAGAGAAGTACAAATTTGAAAACAAGTGTTCTATTAACAAGCTTAAAGGTATATAATTAAAAATTAGAGGTCGACCGATAGTGGATTTTACCGATACCGATATTTAGGTTTGACCGTACATGCCGATAACTGATTATTCAACCGATATATTTTTTTAATGGATATTGGGATTAAAAACAAACATAACACTCCAAGTAAAACAATGCTGAACAGAAATGTGCGAAATGAAATAAATATATAAATATGAATATATTAAAATGAGAAGTTCTACAGAACAAAATAATTTAAACATTAAAATGTTACAGGTCAAATGTGTGTTTCTTTAGCTATAACCTAGAAACATAGCCTATGTAAATTTCATGGATAACACTTTGCAAGTCCCATTTGTTAACAAGGATGTATTAGCTAGCTTTCATGAACTATTATGCATTATGCAATATACGTTTTTACTGCATGTAATAATATTTGAGCAATACAATTGTACCTTGATCATTCATGTTAGTTCATAGTACATTAATTTAGGTAATAACAGATAAAATGAAAATTAAAACTCAATTTAAAATGTATTATTAAATGTTAAAAAGGAACAAACTAACAATGAATAATACTTCTACAACATTTATAAAATTGTAATCTTATTGTAAAGTGTTACCATTTCATATGAATCATAATTAAATAAGATAGCCATATTTAAATATCTGCAAAGGCCAGAGCATTAAAATTACATAAATGTAGACCTATATTACATGTATAGTCTCTCACTTTATTTGCTTTTATTTTAGAACACTTGATGACTATCTAATCAAAATAACAATATGTATTGTAGTGATAAAAACAATAACTGAAATCGAATGCGTTTCTAATTTGTTTATGTTTTTGTGGGCTACATGAACATATAAATGTTGAGAAAGCAATCACGTCACAAGCTTTAAATATTAATCTTCGCCGGCTAATGAATGCATAAAAGTGACCAGCTGGATATAAGCTAATGCAAATAGATGGTAACAATTGCGACATAAAACATTTGGGTCAGGTTTGCGTGTGTTTTTGTCACATTGTTTTAACCGCTTGAGGTAGCCACTACTAATGATCTTCGTGCTGCGCGCAGCCTCACATGTTAACGTAAACTATGGAGTTAATATTGTGCCATAATTAAACAAACAAATCCAGCATTTTGTAAACAAACTCGATCTGCTTTGCAAAGGAAAACTCAACTCGCAAACAAACAGAGAGCAATGTGCAAGTGCAAAGGTAACACATATGTATTGTGTTTTACAAATATAAATAAATGAGCCTAGATAATATTTCACAAACAAATACAAACCATCCTACAAATTGCATGTAACCTTTGAACAAATACCAAATCTAGTGCATACAAATGCATATCTGTCTGTTATGATTGTCAAGTCAAGTCAAGTATATTTGTATAGCGCTTTTCACAATGCAGATTGTATCAAAGCAGCTTCACAGTATTACATTAAAATAATACCACAAGGTTTGTTTCTAGTGAAATTTATTGATTGATTAAATTAAATTCAATATCCCCAAAATATCCCCAACTGAGCAAGCCAAAGGCAACAGTGGCAAGGAACCGAAAAACTCCATCAAGTGACCTAATGGTGTCCTAAAACTCCATCAGGTGACCTAATGGAGAAAAAAAAAACCTTGGGAGAACCCAGGCTCAGTCGGGGGCCAGTTCTCTTCTGGCATTTATGAACTAGAGGCCGGATTGTAGTTTGAACTGTAAGATTAAAAATATTATATGAATGCCTGGCTGAAGAGATGCGACTTTAATCTAGTTTTAAACTGGGAGAGCGAGTCTGAGCAACGAACAGTATCAGGAAGACTATTCCAGAGTTTTGGAGCCAAATGTGAAAATGCTCTCCCTCCTTTGGTGGACCTAGAAATCCTAGGTATGACCAAAAGCCTTGAATTTAGTGATCTTAAAGAGCGCGATGGATTATAGGGCGATAGAAGATCCGTTAAATAGACTGGAGCTAAGCCGTTTAGCGCTTTATAAGTCAGTAGCAATACCTTGTAATTAATACGGAACTTTATAGGTAACCAATGCATTGATGATAAAATCGGTGTTATATGATCATATTTTCTTGATCTAGTAAGAACTCTAGCGGCGGCATTTTGGACTAACTGTAGTTTGTTTATTGAGGATGCAGGACAACCAGCTAATAAAGCATTACAGTAATCTAGTCTCGAGGTCATGAATGCATGAACTAACTTTTCTGCATCAGAAACTGATAGCATATTACGTAGCTTAGCAATGTTTCTAAGGTGGAAAAAGGCTGTTTTTGTAACATATGAAATATGATTTTCAAAAGACAGGTTGCAATCGAGTATAACACCCAGGTCTTTTACTGTAGAGGATAAAGTAACAGGACATCCTATGATGTTAAAGTTGTATTGTGCGAGGTTTTGTGGGCGGTTTTTTGAACCGATAAGTATTACCTCTGTCTTGTCTGGATTTAATAAAAGAAAATGACGCGTCATCCAATCTTTTATATCTTTAACACACTCTGTCAATTTGGAAAATTTAGCGTTTTCATCCGGCCTTGATGAAATATATATTTGAGTGTCATCAGCATAACAATGGAAACTAATTCCATGTTTCCTTATAATATTTCCAAGTGGCATCATATATATTGAAAATAACAGAGGGCCTAACACAGATCCCTGCGGCACTCCATAGTTAACTGGAGTTATGATCGATTTTTCTCCATTTAAATAGACAAAATGGTAGCGGTCAGATAGGTATGATTTGAACCAGCTTAATGCTTGTCTTTGAACACCAGTATAATTTTGTAGTCGATCTAAGAGTATTGTGTGATCTATAGTATCGAACGCAGCACTGAGATCAAGTAAAACTAGTATTGAGATACAGCCTTGGTCAGAAGCTAAAAGTAAATCATTTGTGATTTTAACGAGCGCAGTTTCAGTGCTATGGTGCGGCCTGAATCCAGACTGAAACTTTTCATAGATATCATTTTGTTGCAAGAAAGAGCCCAGTTGAGCGGACACCCCTTTTTCTAATATTTTAGACATAAATGGAAGATTTGAAATGGGTCTATAATTTGCTAGGTTATTATGATCTAATTGTGGTTTCTTAATGAGTGGTTTTATAACTGCCAGTTTAAATGTTCTTGGAACATGACCTAAAGATAAAGACGAGTTAATAATATTGAGGAGAGGCTCTTCCACTACAGGTAACACTTCTTTCAATAGTTTAGTTGGTATAGGATCTAATAAACATGTTGTTGTTTTAGATGAAGTGATAAGTTTATTTAACTCTTTTTGTTCTATAGTTGTAAAGCACTGTAATTGTTCTTGCGGGGTGATAATTGAAGCTGAATTATAAGGCGCAATTGAAGACTGAACGTTTACAATTGTGGTTCTGATGCTTTCTATTTTCTCAGTGAAGAAGTTCATGAAATCATTACTACTGAACTGTAACGGGATATTTTGTTCGGGTGACGTCTGTTTATTTGTTAGTCTAGCCACAGTGTTAAATAAAAACCTTGGATTATTTTGGTTATTTTCTATTCGTTTGCGGAGGTGCTCAGCCCTGGCCGCTTTTAGGGCCTTTTTATAACGTGACATACTGTCTTTCCACGCGATTCTAAAGACCTCTAAATTAGTTTGTTTCCATTTACGCTCTAAAATACGGGTTTCTCTCTTTAGAACATGCGTAGTATTGTTGTACCATGGTGCTTTAATTTTCTCTCTGACCTTTTTTAATTTAATGGGTGCAACAACATCCAATGTTCTAGAGAGAATGGAGCTCATAGTGCTAGTTAGTTCTTCTAGTTCATCTGTTTGTTTGGGTTCAGGCAGCAGCTGAGATAGATTAGATAAGCAATTTGAGAAATTATCTATGGTGGATGGAAGGATTGTTCTGCCTGGTTGATAACGCGGCGCCGCATGACATATTACAGCAGTACGTAATATGCAAGTTACCATGTAATGATCAGTGACATCATCACTTTGTGGAATGATATCTATATCGGTTGGATCGGTTCCATGTGATATAATTAAATCGAGTGTATGATTAAGACGATGAGTTGGTCCGGTGACGTTTTGCTTGACCCCAAATGAATTTAATAAATCTGTAAACGCAGCCCCTAACGCATCATTTGGATTATCTACGTGTATGTTAAAATCTCCAACAATTAATGCTTTATCGACATTGACTAATAGGTCTGAGAGAAAATCTGCAAACTCTTTTAGGAAATCAGCGTAAGGCCCAGGCGGTCTATATACGGTAGCCAAGGCTAGAGATAATAGGGATGTTTTTCTAACATCTAAAAGCGTAACATTTAGTACAAGTACTTCAAGCGAAATGAACCCGTTTTCATTTTTTTTTTATAACCCGTTTTCTGAGTAACATTGAGAATATCTCTATAGATTGTTGCAACACCGCCGCCACGACCAATCAGACGGGGCTCATGCTTATAACAGTATCCAGATGGAGTAGACTCATTTAGAAATAATCATAATAATCATTTGGTTTAAGCCAGGTTTCAGTAAGGCAAAGTACATCGAAGCTATTATCTGTGACTATTTCATTTACAATAACTGCCTTAGGTGTGAGTGATCTAATGTTTAGAAGACCTAGCTTTAGAAATTGCTTTTGTTTACTAATAGCAACATTTTCTGTTTTAATAACAATTAGATTTTTCCTAGATCCTCTCACTAAACGAGGAATAGACACGGTTTCTATGCAATGTTCTACACTAGTATTTCTATCAGTTAAATTGGTGCAGCAGAGACTATGATTTGGACTTTTGGTTACTAGTCAAACGGTATTTAACATTTTGGAGATGTTATCCGACAGAAGATCTGCTCCGAATCTGCTTGGGTGTAAGCCGTCAGCACGGAAAAGCCTAGGACGCTCCCAAAACAGATTCCAATTATTTACAAAGAGCAGTTTCTGCTCATTGCACCATGACATTAACCATTCATTTAGCACAAATAATCTGCTGAACTTTTCATGCCCTAGTCGGTACGTGGGAAGCGGTCCTGACACAATGATCGTTGTTTCAGGTGATGTGCTGCGTACCGTATCGATCAGATTCCTGAAGTCTTTTTTCAGAACCTCCGTCTGCCGCAGTTTGATGTCGTTCACTCCCGCGTGCAGGACCACAGTTCCGACGCACTCGTCACCGTTCAGAATCTCGGGAACGCGAACAGCGATTTCAGAAACACGAGCACCAGGAAAGCAGTGACTGTGCACCTTACTTTTACCTAACGTAGCGTGTACGTGCCGAACGATGGAATCGCCGATGATCATAGCATCGCGTTCTGTTTCGCAAAGAGGGGAGAAGCGGTTTTGTGTGGATAACTCGAAAACCGGGAGGGTCGGAGAGAGTCTTGGTCTAGACCTGACTCGCGTCTTCCGCTGCGGAACCACCCAGGCTTCGTGGTGGCGTGTTGGAGCCGGAGTGAACGAGACCATGGCTGATCGCGACCTCGACGCTCGGGACCGATGCTGAGAAACGCACGGAGTAGACGAGGTCAGAGTCAGCAAGTTAGTAACGTTAATCACTGATTTGTGTGCATCGGCGCGTGATGTTTCAAGAGCTAAACGGCGGTCTCTCAGCTCGGCTTGTCTCAATAAAAGGTCGCGGATCTGTTTCTCAACAGCTTCCAGCTCAGACTGCAGTGCGTGCAGCTCAAATGTGTCCTCACCTGCACCAAAAGGTAGACTACTTACATCTGATATATTCGCCATTTTAACAGATGGACAGTAAGTTAGCGACGATGCTACCAGTGATGCTATCAATATTAATACTAATTTATTACTTAAGTCTTGGATATAATCTGTCTTTTTAGTGGTACGGGTGTAGAGTAGACGCACGATAGGTGTAAGTGAGTGTGGAGAAGACGCGTTCAGCAGTGATCCACAGGAGTAACCTATAAGAGTATCTGATGTTGGATCACTAAAAGGCTTGAGACGCGTCTGCTCAACAGTCCGCGTTGTAACTATGAGGTTTGAGCAGTAGTGCTTCTCAGAGAGGAAAAGTAGAAAATGTTCATTGTAAGTGAGTTTAAAGAGAAAAATCAAGAATTATAAATCAAATCAATAGAGCTCCAAAGACAACAACGCGTTCAGACGCGACGCATGCGCAGATTCACATGTGAGACACTTGGCTTTTTTATGAGATCTCAGTCAGCTCGATTTTCTCACAAATGTGTCCAGGCAGATTTTCTCACAAATGCAGTTGAGCAATTTCCTCTTCTAAAACAGTAGATGGCGCTTAGCTAGGGGATTAATTTAGCGCTAGTCTGCCAAAAACTTGCCTTTGCCTACAGCTGAGGAAAATGACCGGTGAACAGGTGTGTTTCTGTCTTACTTTAACTATAATTAACATTCTTAAGGTTTTCTTTTGTAAAATGTTTATTGCATATCTAGACAGAAATCCACATTAACACTTAGTAGCAATTCACTCTCTCTAGGATAGGGGAATCAATAAGCTGAAAGCTCTGCCATCATATGTTGCTTTTTTTTAAAATGTCTACATCGGACGCGTGCGAAATGATTAAATTAGTGATTATGTCTACACTGAACGAATCTATTTCTTTCGTTCTCCATAAATTAATGAGAACATTTCATTTAATTGAAAGGAGGGTTTAATTTGTCTGTCCAAAATAATAATTTGGGCACTGCATACGTCACAGGCAAGTTAAGAAACAATTGTATATTGCTAGTTTTGTTCAATAATTATTTTATTACATTAACAGTTAAGCTGACTAAATTCCAACTAAATAAATAAATAAGTGGGACCCTCCTTTCAATTAAATGAAATGTTCTCATTAATTTATGGAGAACGAAAGAAATAGACTCGTTCAGTAAATGTAACGTTTTTACAAAAATGTAAAAAAGCAACACATGATGGCAGAGCTTTCAGCTTATAGATTCCCCTATCCTAGAGAGAGTGAATTGCTACTAAGTGCTAATCTGTCTAGATATGTAATAAACATTTTGCAAAAGGAAACCTCAAAAAGGTTAATTATAGATAAAGACAGAAACACATCTGTTCACCGGTCATTTTCCTCAGCTGTAGGCAAAGGCAAGTTTCAAATCAGTGCTTCTCCCGGGAGACTATAGCGCTAAATTAATTCCTTATCTTAGCGCCATCTACTGTTTTAGAAGAGGAAGTTGCTCAACTGCATTTGTGAGAAAATCTGCCTGGACACATTTGTGAGAAAATCGAGCCGAGAGATCTCATAAAAAGCCAAGTGTAACAGACAGATATGCATTTGTATGCACTAGATTTGGTATTTGTTCAAAGGTTACATGCAATTTGTAGGATGGTTTGTATTTATTTGTGAAATATTATCTAGGCTCATTTATTTATATTTGCAAAACAATGCATATGTGTTACTCCACTGCATTTTCGCTCAAATTGACCTTTCCAAATTGTACTTACACATTGCTTTCAGTTTGTTTGCGAGTCGAGTTTTCCTTTGCAAAGCAGATCGAGTTTGTTTGCAAAATGCTGGATTTGTTTGTTTAATTATGGCAAAATATTAACTCCATAGTAAACAACTCAGCCAGTGATAGTTTTTATTTGTCCTCTAGAGGCCGCTCTCGCTCTGTATAATGCCAGCAGTCTCTTCTCAGCGCTCTCATACTGTGTAATGACTAGGGCTGTCACTTTTTTGAGACATAAGTGTTCATTGAATCGATTGTAAAATCGATTTTCCATGTCTAAAGAAGTTTCCATTTTAACGCCAAATATAGGCAAATCCACGGACAACTAACAGGCATTAGGACGAACGTAAAGAGGACGCGCCGCGCTTGAGACGCGCACAAGTCAGCAATATTTCTGATGATTTATTGGCGTGAAGTTTCGTGCACAATGACAAACAGGAGTGCAACATTCTCGAAAAACAATAAGCAGAGTGGATTGCCATAACATCAATGAAAAACATTACTGCAGGCTTCAACACGGCTGTGTTTACGATTAGAAATGTCAAACAAGTTTCACCTACGTAGGCGATTGTAGGCGATAGATCGATTGTGCAATTGATTTTCGAACTTAAAGTGACAGCCCTAGTAATGACTGCGCACACTTCTCAGCTGATCCAGCAACGGACGCAACCCGGAAAAACTATCGGTGTGGATTTTTGCCGATAACGATAGTTCCACCAATCAACTATTGGTACCGATATATCCGGCAAAACCGATGAATCGGTCGACCTCTATTAAAAATGCTCAATTAAAAATCCTTAATTGTAATATAAATAAATATATGATTTGACATAATATATGTTTAAATGCTACAATCAGAAGGACAGCACTTTTTCCTTTTCTTATTAGTTTATAAAATTTGAGGTGACAATATACAATCAACAGTGAACAGTCTTTCCAACTGCTTACGTGATTTGTAACTGCTGAATCAAGGTATGCATCTGAAAATCTACGCAGACGCAGACAAAGTCAGCAAAGGCTAATACCAAGCTATGACTTGCAAGAGTCTGCGTCAAGTGTGTGGTTTTCTGCCGACGGGCGGATGAGCTTGTTAACTCACAGTAGACATCCACTCGGATGGATTTGATGGCGGGAGTGCCGAGTCCGTTCTCAGCCTTACAGTAATAACGACCGCCCTGGTGCCTCTGGATGCGGGTTATGCGCAGTGTCTCGTTGAATACGCTGGAGTCCTGGAAGCGGTCAGTAGCACTGCCTGCTGTCTTGGTCCATCGTATCTGACGTGAAACAGAGAGAGAGAAACAAAAACAACATCAGCTTAAAAAGAGAATCATAAGCTATAGTGGTTTAAAGCAGTCAAATTCACATCTCCTTGTCTGTCTCTGGTGAAGCACATTGGCTCATATCTTTAAACATGGTAAATAATGATATAAAAAAAGAAAAATTATAATATTGTTGAGTTAAAAAGTTAACATTGAACAGTGTTCTTTTAGAATTAAAAAAAATATATTATTCACATTCTATTATGGTATTTAATAATATTTTATTTTTATTTCAATTATAATTTGAATGAAATGACTATTTAACGTTATCTATTTCTATTTAACTTAAACAATCCAGTTAGTTGTCAAGGCAACATTTCCAATTTTCATTTAAATTTAAGTTTTTCATCTTATATTTAAATTAGATTTTATTTCATTTTTAATAGTTTTAGTTAACGATAACAACACGGACATGACAGCATTAACAATCAGGCAAGTGCACAGATAGACACCAAGTGGTGCTCAAGCACCAGCAGGGCTCCAGACGAACTTTTTTTTACTAGGAGCGCTGTAGCACCTAACTGAAAATTTTAGGAGCGCAAGCAGAAAATTTAGGGGCACACCTTAAATCAGCTTGCAGTGGAATTTTTCAAATTTCCCCCAAAATAACTGTAATACTGACAAATGCTTTAATAATAAATAGACTTAACGCACAGATATTAGGCTACAGTGTGCAGTTCACAGGCTCCAGACTAACATCTGAGGGCAGCGGCACCGGAGCCACTGAGTTCTACAGAAAATACCTGGTAGAACTGGGGCTGACAATAAAGCAATAAGCTTAATTTAGGGTGTAGATGAAATTAACTTTAATTATTATCATTCATAATGTCTTTATATTAATTAAAAAGAAAAGGGAGTGAAAAAATTTATATTAGGGAGTGAAAATAGCCAATAAGCATCCTACTGTTTACAATGTTTTTTAAAGTTTTTTATTTTAAATAAGTGTTTAAATAAGAGTTTTCCTACATCTTAAAATGTTTAGTTTTAGGACAATCTTTGAAGGATGAACAAAAAATGTGTTGGTCATCACATTAAAAATAACATTTATATATGATATTATAGTTTTGAAGTGCTGGAAAAAGATGTGTAGTAGGCTACTTGTACTGTAAGCGTTTGACTATTTCTATCACAATACCATAGTTATGGTTAGAGTTACTACTGTATATTAGCCTAAATCCATGGTGAATGTTGCTGATTTGTGGACTGAAAGCCTTCTAAAAGTGTTTCTCCTGGTTTCCGCGTCAGCGCTGTTCGATCTGATATCTATATGGTTTATAACAGAGAACTCTGCGCCGAATCGGAATGTTTCTCACTGGATCTCGCAGCGATGATGTTATTAATTCTGAGGCGAATTCAATAGATTTCTTCACTGGATCTCCAAGTAACAGTATCGCGTGATCGAGATCGGCCCGCGACTGGCAAGTTTGGGAAGGCGCTTGAGGCGCTGCGCTGTTATTGGTCCGAGCTAATAAACGGTCCGTGAAGCATAAATGAGTAGCGCATTTTCGTTCCGCTTTCATTTAGTTTTCGACCTAAATAAATATATACGATTTGTATGCCTTATCACTAGGTGGCGATAGTGAAGCTTAAAAGCGAGGAAAGTGACTTCTTTTTTTTTTTCAAGAAATATATGCAAATATATACAGTTATAACAGTTTAAATTAAACCATTTATATGTAAATTCAGATATCTAAAGTAAGCATTAATAAATATTTACATAAGAAGAGGACAAATAAAAGACAAGGGATACAGAGAGAATTTTTTTTTAAGTATCATACATTGTTTATAGATAATCAGAAGAAGAAGAGGGAGGACAAAAAAAATCTATATATGAGAGAAAGCTGGTTAAATCTGACCTTCAGTGCCATTACAAAGGAATTGTTCATATTGTTTCGGGAATCTATCACAATTTTTTTATTGGTAGATAAACTAGAAATGTTTAAGCTGTGAGTTTATCAAAAAATGAAATAGAGTTGGAAGCGAGCCCATCAATTTCTGTTTAACAAAATAAAAAAAAGTTGAAAATATATTCTTTAGGTTTGTTGGAGTCAGTATAATAACAAATAATATCTTTCAAATGAAAAGATTGTGCATATTTCAGCATTTTATTGAAATAAAATATATGTTAGAACAAAACTTCTGAACCAATTTGAATAAATGTCATTATCATAAATATATGATAAATTCATAAATAACAAAAATGAAAAAGTTCATCTTCGTGACCACAAAATGTACAAGTACTAGGAATATCAACATATTTGGACACCGTTGAATTAACAGGGTATATCTTATGCAATATTTTAAACTAGTGAACTTCTTTGGTCTTGTTAGGAATAAAATATTTATGGGGCAACAACCATGCTCTTCTCCAGTTGATTTTGCCAATTAAGGCAGCCCAATGGGATCTACCACTAGGGCAAATTTGTTCTCTTTTCTGAATCATCTGGCGGATATGTTTGCTAATGATAATACCGTCCAATAACAAATCAGACTCCTTTGTATCTTTCTGGTTGTATAATATATGTCTCTTAACCAGTTGCACTAGACCTGTAGGGATAGCTTTAAGCATGGTATTATATTCTTTAAAAGGAATATGGAAGTCATGGACAGTCATGAAGTGTTCATTAGACATGATGTTCTCAGAATTGTCAAATAAAGAAAGGATATAAATTAAACCTCTATTAAACCAATTGAAAAAAAGGAGAGATTTGTTCAGTTATATTCATATTAATCCACATAAGAGTTTTGTGTGGTGAGAAATTGTGGATGTAACACAATTTCCAAGCAAGAAGAGCCTGCTGATGAAAATGAGAAAGTTTAACCGGGAGTTTATTATACATATAATTACATTTTAAGATAAAAGGGAGGTCTCCGATGTTATTAAAGATATAAAAAGGAATTAAAAAAAACATATAGAATTTGGATTTATTAAACATCTTCTAATCTAATTTATTTTAAACACATTTATAGTGTTATGAAAATTTAGCACTTTCAGTCCCCCATCACTTCAACAGTTGGAAGTGAGGAAAGTGAAGTAGAAGAAGAGCAGTATTAGTGAGGACATCAGTGATTTCAGAGGGAGGGGAGGTGGTTTGTGGTTCTGCGAGACACAGTCGGACATACTTGGGCAAAACTGACCAGCATTCACTGGTAACAGCCATATCACATGAACAAAAGTGCTGCATGTTTTTCCCGAATATCAGCACAATTGCAATTGTAAGATTCCACTTAATACAATAGTTTAATAAACAATAAGTTGATATTAATTTAAAATCATTCTAAAAACAGTATTGTCCATTTTGACTGTTTCTTGCTCTATTTCATGAACGGAAATAGTTCAGAACAAAGCAGAAGAGTTGCGTCCCCCTGCAACATACAGAGTGGTGGTTTGCTCCATCATATCACTGTGTAATGAGTTTAATTAAAAAATTGCAACTAAATGTGCAACTGAAATTGTTTAAATGACTTTAGAACATTTCTAACTGTGATGCTACTGTTTACGTTTAAGTTTTGACTTGGAAATGAGCAAATACTCTGCCACAGATCTGATCTCCAGATCAATACATGGCATAAGCTGTATTTGGACGGTAATTATTTCTCAGCAGGATGTCTGTAAAACAAAATCTGTATGTCATGAATTTGGATGCCAATTAATTCACAGAGGACAAAGGAGTTCTGTCATCTGACAGCCTGGAACTTTATTTGATGTGGTCTGTCTTGGTATATACTACAGGTTTATAAATCAAACTTTATTATAAGTGGCCCATCTCTAACATGATTTTCTCTAATACAAGTCCCCATTTTTCAAAATAGCCTTTTTTTGCTTTCCATATCACATAGTGTCAAATAGTATGGCTGTGAAATAGATTTTTTTTTTTCTATCGATTCATTCTTGTAAACTCGTCAATTCAAAATTGATTTAAATTATAACACGAAGCTGAAGCGTGTCTGCAAACAGCAGGAAATTCAGCCTAGTACACCAAGATTTTTGATTCGGAAAGCAGTTAAATCACTGTCTACCAAAGGTAAATGTTGAAATTATATCATGTTCGCTAATGGAATACATTTACAGCCTGAATAGGACTACAGACTATCAAAACAGTAAATATATTAAATTCATAAATGCCAATTTTTAAAACAACGTGACCCTAGTCTATTATTGTCTTACTTAATTGCCTCATTAAAATGTAATATGGCAAACATTTTTCATGGTAAACAAACAAACAAATATTGTGTACATCTCAAATTGCAATTAGCTTACATTTTTGACATCAACACCCACACACAAATATAGTATAACCCAGAAGAAAGCATGGAGAGATGAGGGAAAGAACGCAGCACATGGAGCTCAGCCGGGCATAGAGGAGAGAGAGAGAGAGAGAGAGAGAGATTCTGTAGCTCCCTCTGTGTACACTCTATCTGCCAACCAGCCAGACAAGTGGAGCAAATTGGCCATTCAGGCCTGGCTTGGCCTTACCGAGTCCTGAGTGAGACTTACTGTGTAGATGACCTACATTACAACAGAACCCCCCTTTATCATCCCTGCTGCTCAAGAACCTCAGAGGCGGGAGCAACTCAGCTTGAGTCCAGCAACAAAGATCAAAGCTCCGCCTTCCTCTTGCAAGTAGCAACTTCTCCTTCACCCCAACTATTAGCTCCGCTCTTACTGATTGAAAGCATTTTCAGCTCTGCAATTTTAAAAGACTACGCACTGCTTCGCCTACACTCTTAAAAATGAAGGTTCCAAAGTGATGCCAAAATCATTTCAGGTTCACCAAACAGCTCTTAAAGAACGTTTTAATTATCTATAGAACCTGTTTCAAATATAAAGAACCTTTTTTTTGCTGTGGAAAGGTTCTACAAAGACCCTTGGGTGCCAATAAAGAATCTTTACTTTTAAAAGCGTGGTCCTCAGTTTTCCTTTCACGAAGGTCTATGAAGAAGAAAAAAACAGCGGTTTGAAGCCCAACAGAGTCGTAACCTTTGGAAGTGGCAGAATGAAATCCATTTCATGCTTTGCTGAGGATGGAGGGTGGGCAGATTTGTTTACACACGTATTGGATGTTGGTCGGGAATAACGGCGTATTGGAACTCGTGGGGCTTAGATACGCCGGCTTTCTTTGTGAGCTCAGACAGGAAATAAGGCAGCTAAAGAAAAGTGCTTAGCCCTGTACGTCTGCATGTATTGAGGTGGGCTATAGCTGACAGCGCACAAATAGGAGTTTCTACTTTCAGAGGGGACAAAGTGAAACTGAATAATTCTTCGTGCATTATGTGGCAGCAATTCAGTACAACACGTAAGAAAAGATGACCCAGGCAAATCCTTAAGACTTATTGTACTTTAACTTCCCTCATTTAATGTAGAAATTCGCAACTTTGGGAATGAATGAAATAAAAAAGTAGGACATAAATCAAAAACCTCTTTTTTATTATTTGTTTCTGTGTTAGTAGAGAGCATGACTCAAGCGATATGTTGGGGTAGAGAGTGAAAACAATTTGACAGCAGCCCACTGTCTTCACAACCAAAGTGTCTCCATAAATAGTCATACAACAGTGGAAATGACAGTCCTCCAGAACCCATGCCATGTAATAGAAAGGAAAATATTGTTTCAGAGTAAAGGAAGGAAAGGAAATTTTCAAATTACAGTTATTGTAACTCAGGATTTCACTTTAAAGGTCTAGTTCACCTCTGAAATATCTGTCCTCAATAACTAATGTCCCTCCTAGTGTCGTTCCAAACCTGTATGACTCTCTGTATTCTGTTGTTTTGTCCATACAAGGAAAGTCAATGGGGTCCAATATATTTGTATTGGATTCATTTTATCCAATATATGCATAAAAAAAATGTAAAAAAAGAAAACCTTTTAACATCATTTTAACACAAAAAAAAATATATATATTGAAGAATATTTTAATTTTATCCATAAACTGAAATTCAATGGGGTCCAAGTTTTCAAGTGTAAACTTAATCCATGCAACTCCAATCTTCTGAAGTGATCCATTTACTTTATGATGAAAACTTATATTTAAGAGGATATTCAGTAGCAAATCAACAATTTGATCAACAATATTGTGACACATCTATAACAACAAACCTCATGTATGGAGCTCTTTCATGCTGCCTTTATGGATCTTGAAACTGATGGACAGTGACTTTCACATTCATCAAATATCTTATTTTTAGTTCCGCAAAAGAAAGAAAAACGGCATAAGGGTGAGTAAATGATGACAGAATTTTCATTTATGGGTGAACTATCCCTATAAAGGATTTGGTAATGTCATAAAATAGGAGTATATGTGACCCTGGATCACAAAACCAGTTATAATTCGCACGTCACGAGTATATTTGAGGCAATAGCCAACAATACATTGTATGGGTCAAAATTATAGATTTTTTTTATGCCAAAAACCATTAGGATGTAAGTAAAGATCATGTTCCATGAATATTATTTAGTAAATTTCCTATCGTAAATATATAAAACATTTATTTTTGTGAGTGAATGCAGCACAGTCGCGAACATAAATGGATTATTTTAAGGCGATTTTCTCAATGTTTAAATTTTTTTGCACCCTCAGATTCCAGATTTTCAAATAGTTGTATATCGGCCAAATATTCATATCATAGCAAACCATGCATCAATGGAAAGCTTATTTATTCAGCTTTCAGATGATGTATAAATCTCAATTAAAAAAAATTGACCCATGTGACTGGTTTTGTGGTACAGGGTCACATATAAAAAACAAAACAGTAACTATGAAAAATGAAGGTACTCTTTTTTTTTTTTTTTTTTTTTTTTTTTAACACAAACATTTTTCGTTCATCCTCATAAATTTGTCAAGTCTGAGATTTCTTCCCCTGCCAGCATTAAGTGGATCAGTGCCACGGAGCGCCTGAGCCAGAACGCTGATGGGAGTTCTGTGACGACGGGCCCAGTGTCAAATGCAGACAGAATGCACCCATAAAAAGAGCTATATATAGCCTCCAGCCCCCTCAGTCTATCATAAAGCAGCCCTGGGTGTATCTTTCTCTGGCCCACTCACTGTCTGTGGGATCTATGAGAACTGGTTCAGTAATGGAAGAGCTGAAACAAAGAGTTGGAGAAACCTTAGACAGGAATGTTTTGAGAGTTTACGTTAATTACAGATTAATATGCTTTGCTCCATGGTTAGAAATACATCTAAGATGACCCTGGTGCTAATTTTGAAGAGAAAAATTCTGGAATAGAGCCATAAATAAAACTGTGGTAATTAGGACACACAGCGAGTGTGTCTGGTCACAATTCGCAGTGCTAGACTACGGACAAGACAAGTATAAATATATTTTTTGTCATATATCTTGTGTGTCATTTTGACTCATATCTGGTCAATTCACTGGTTGGTCCTGCTTCAAAGTTTAAATAAAAAATAAAAAATACAAATAAATACAATAATATAAAATAAAACAAAACTTTCGTGAAATATCCATGTAACAATTTTGACAAGACATGATATCTTGGGAAATGTCTTGGGAAACAATCAAATTTAAAAAAGTAAAATCTGCCATAAAATGCTGCTGGGAATAATTCTGAATGGACGTCAACAGAGAAAGATGTTTATAGGACCAGATGGTGTAGTTACGGCATTAAACAGCAGGGGCTAAAGAGCTCCTGCTAAACTTGAACTATTGGTAGCAGTATATACAGTACACGCTTGACTGGGACAATTATAAAAAAGTAAAAATTTGTGATGTTAAAATTTTGTTTCTAACAATTACACATGGTGGTCTTCGACACTTCGTACCCAGTTAAAATGTTTAGATAATAAATGTTCCTGTAGTACATTTACGACAGCCTACTGCATTACGTGATAGGATAGGTCCAGAAAGTCATATTTCATGTTTACTGTCATTAACGTCTCAAAAGCAGAGATGGCAAGACTGCTTTAAAGTGGAAAAAAAGTATATAATTCATTAAAAATCTTTCCTTATTTACACTCAAGGTAAGGGAGTCAGCAAAAGTCGGAGATGAGATGAGAAGTGGCACAAGTTCATTTATTCAAAATGAGGCTGCGAGCAAAAATCTTCCTATCTTTCTACAATGAAGACTGGGAGGCAAAGGCAGCACAGAACATTCAAAATGCATTAGGGTTTTCACAGCCCAAAAAAAAAAACCGTCCTCTGCATGAACCAACACAACTCAAAACGTATTTGCGTAAACAATTAAAATATCAAACTGCCTGAATTTTAGTCATCAAACACGTTTATAAGCATAAATTGATCCAATAAATTGTATTTTGGTTGAATTTGATAGTGTTTATGTTTTATGTAGGACACAAAACCTACAAACCAAACGCAACAGTCGGGTTCCGGAAGTATAAATACAAATAAAGTTTGATTTATTGTAATTGTAATTTTGTGGAACATGACTCCATTTCCCAGAATGCTTTACTTTAACCAAGTATTTAAAATGGTTGCTAAACAATTTGAGGTGGACATTTGTTTGAAAGCACAATTTGATGGGCAACACTGGACTTTTTAAGTTTCAGAAGTCCCTTACAACTTCACTCTGCACCTGTTGAGAGAATCTTTAGTGTTGCAGGAAAGATATTCAGACCAGAATGGTGCAGACTCAATGAAAAAAACATATGAGGAGCTTTTGAGAATTAGATGCAACAGTGTTGCTCAGTAATTTTTTGCATTGGAATAAATGATAACTGCATTTACAACAACTTTGTGTTTGTGTGATTACTTTGAAATGAAAATTACATTGGAAATAGTTACGTGAAATGAAATTTCTGTTATTAAATTACAAAATTAATGTAATTGTATTTAGTTGTATTATACTGAGGTAAAATGTTTAATTCAATTAGTTACTAATCATCTTAAAACGAAATTGCTTTGCATTGATAAAGTTATCCAAATAAAGTAATCCAAACCACATTTATAATGGGTAACTAATAACAGTAAGCAATAACATTTCCAAAGTAACCTTCCTAACACTAAATGCATGCGAGACTCAACTTTCTGTTGTGTGACTGTGTGGAATTTCTTTGAATTGCCATGAATTTAATTCCACTTCCTGTCATTCCAATTCAAATTCAATTCAACGTCCTGTGGGGCGGAGTAAATTCAATTCAAATTCCAATTCATGAATTGAATGGAGGCCAATTCTGAAATTCTGAATTTTGCACAAGCCTGCTTCAAATCAGTTTACAATGTTGAGATTCACCTCATAGCTGGTTGGTGTGGTTCACAGCTTATGACTCTTCAACAAAGACTTCTACACCATAACTAGACCCAATGATGAGAATTTTTTTTTTTTACAAGCAGCATATATTTATCACTAATATCTCACTAAATGTTTTACCAGTGCCCAATTTTGTTTTACAGCTATTTACAACTAACTCGAGAGAGAAAAACTAAAAACGTCTCCAGAACTGATATGACCGATTTCAATTCGCAATACTTCCAGGGAGTCCTACGGCATCGATCATCTGACATTAAGATGAATGGGAATGTTACCAGATAGATTTCTTCAGGTAATATAGACTTTCTTGCTCCCCTCCAGGTCTGGGGCACATGGGGTGGCAGCTTCCTCCAGTGGCTCGACGTCCCAGGGCCCCATTGTGCATGCAAACCGCCGGAGGAGAGATGCACTTAGCACTTAACGGCAGCGGTGACGAGGCACCATTACCTTCAGGTGTACCTCATCCCACTCTGCCCACCCCATTCATCTCTTGTGCCTCTGCTCCGGTCAGGAACCTGGCTGCAGGGCAGCGAACAAAATGGACAGCGCGGCTCTGATGTGAGGAAAAGAACGTCACAGGACTACTAAAAAATGTAAACTCCTTACAGAAAGTGTGTAGAATGCAAAATGAAGGCTTACCTCAAAACTATGACACCACAGCGCCAGGAGGATTTTTTTTAGCAAACATTTAGATTTTACGACTCTTCCTAGCTTTCTGAGGTCTGACAGTGCTCCTCAGGGAATCACTCAGCTCTTCTGCAGTCGTGCAGATTCAGTGATTTCCCTCGTGGCCGTCTCTTCCCCTGCACTAACTCAGTGAGACTGCTCTTCCTCTCCACTGAAAATGCAGCACTGAGACCAAGATGAGAGGCGTAGAGTGCTGCCTATCTAAAACAGCACACAGGCTATGGGACTGATAAGCCCTCTGCAAGATATGGCGAGGAGTGGGGCGTTGAGAGAATTAAGACCACTTGAGTGAGGGTGAAATGGAGAGTACTGCAGCAAGTCCAGGAGCGTAACAGATGAATGATACATACAGGGAGTGCATGAAGTAGAAACACAGAATGTTGTTATCATCCTGTGATAATCAAAATGTTATATTATTCAGGATTATATTGCGTCCTCTTGAGCTAAGAAGCATAACATTGATTTAGGATGCACAGTAGCAACGAATATAGCATATGTCCTACCTATTTTGTCTCTAGCTCATATCTGAGTAACATATAGGGTAGAGGAGAGTAGACGAGAATGGTATTCCTACAATTAAACATTTCAGGATGAGAAGAAAGCAACTGTAACATAGGACGGTAGAAAATATGACTTAAAAATTCTGCCCCACATTAGGGGTTAGCTGCATCATGACAAAGAGTAAGTTGAATCATTGCGGAATACTTGAATAATTTACATCTCAAATAAAAATATGAATATAAATGAGAAAAAGCAGTTTTCTAAAACACAATCCGATTTCAAAGTCCTATTTGCCTGCAAATTATTCACATTTTCAGAATATTTTGGTAATAGCATTTGTAATATTATTTCCTGCATATGGATACAAAGCTTCACACTTTACCCCTAAGATACCATTTTGGAATTTCTTCATATATAATTAAACTACATTTAATTAATATAAACTAATTTAAACAATTTTATACACAGGCAATTCATTAACTTGTGTTAGAGATATATATTTTGACAATATATATCATCTTTGTACTCTGCATCTTTGACATGCAAAAAACAACGTCTTGCCAGAGATGGACTTGGACTTGTACTTCGACATGCAAAAAAATTCTTAAAATTTCTCATGTGCATCTCTGGCAGGATGTTGTATGTGATGGACTTGCATGTAAAAAACGGTGCACAGTTTTCTACATTTAGGAGGTGGCACATCTTACCCCGCTCACTTCATCCTGTGCCAGTCATCACACTATAATAAATATACTAGTTCACTGAGTATCAAATTCTACAATATTGTATTTTTCAACACCACAGAATGTTTTGTAACTCAAATTTAGTTTCCATTTCCAACCATTTTCATCTATGTAGCACACTTTATGAAGTAATTTTTTCTTATTTAGATTTATGAGGTACCCTTTTAATTCCACTTCCTTGACTCTATTTTAATTCAGAATAAGATAGAATACTTGCAATTTGATTCCAAACGTGAGGATTTATAATCGGTGCATCCGAAATCGCATACTGTCAGTCTGAGTAGGTACTACATCTGAATTTGAACTTACATCGTGACTGCTACAAAAGTACATTCTATATGGTATGAATGTGGGCAGTATGAATGAAATTCAAATGTACTACATCCACCATGTTGTTACTGTCACATGACGTGACCTGCCAGCGTCAGTTGCTTCACTTTCATTCATAAATCATCTCATGGCCTCATGGGATAGTAAAATCCATCACATGTACACTGTCACCTGATGGAGTTTTGGTTCCTTGCCACAGTCGCCTTTGGCTTTTGGCTTGCTTAGTTGGGGACACTTAATATTCAACAATATTATTGATCTGCCTGCTTTGACACCATTATATGATTATACCATTATATTACGATGACATCACTGTTTTCTCCAGAACGGCCTTATATATAAATTAACTTCAGAATCTCTGCTGAAGTAGTAGGTCATCTGGGTACTTTTCATTTACTTTTTTATGTATTCAGACATACTACTCTGTTGGCGTACTGTTTTCTCGCATACTAGTTGGGAAGTATTCGGTTTCGGACACCGCGAATGAAATTTTCTAATTCTAATCTTGTGCAAATATCCCATCTCACCCACTCCTGAGATGATTATGCTGATGATGGAAAAACAACAAAGGTCAGTAAACACAGAGAGCCTCACCTGTGGCCGTGGATGCCCAGACACCAGACAGGTCAACTCCAAAGTCTCCCCCTCCCGGATGGTGTACACCCTCTCTGTGTAGCGTTCCTCCTCAATGTTGCATGCGTGACCGGAGTGGATGATCCGAACGTTTGGGGGAGCTGCGTTAGGGAAGAAATGAAAAAGTGATATAGTTCAGTTTGCCGGATCATTTGAGGTTGCATCATCAACCAGCCACACTGCAGAAATCTGTCATGGAGGGAAATAAAATCCCTGCCACATGAGACTGATGCTTTCAGCCAAATCAAATTCAAGGTGAGGCACTGCAATCATTCACCTCACTGTAATTTGCACTACACCAGTTGCTCTGTATGTAGAAAAATATTGGACTTGCATTTCCAAGCAATTTCACAGACAAAAATACCCTCATCTAAGCATTACCTTATAGTACATCTCGAAGATGCGTAGGCGACTGATGAAGAAAAGTGCCTGTATTATTGATTTCCCCTCTAAGCAGGAGAACGGAGCTCGCTGCACTGCAGTGTGGTTGCTTGATGATGTTTCCTCCACTAATATCCACTTACCAAGCACTTCAAGGTTGCTATTTTTTTTTAACACAAACTCACATATTCTTATTGATGCCAATTCAAGGTTTTCCATTGTTAACTGCATTATTGTAAAGATTCATTACAGTGATACAGAAAAAAGTACTACAGTATCTCTAAGCTTAAAATAATAATTGAAAGCCACTTCAATTCTTATAAAAAATGCATTTTTAAATGAGTGAGTGAGCAAGCACCAGTTTTACGGAGTAACAAAATGAAAAGTACCAACGCAAGTAACGTAGTGAAGGAAAGGGGGCAACAAAGACAATCTCAATCACAACAAGGAGATAAAGGGGCGGGAAACATGTAAAATGACTGACGACCATAAATAATCAAAATGACACAAGGACGTTATTGAAACTCTAACTTTACTTAGCTGATTATTGTTGATTTGAAGTCATGCCAATTTTAATTAAGGATAATAAGATTTGTTTGTCATAAATTTTGAAACCGACTTTTAATGAATCAGTCGATTGAATGATTTAATGAAATTATAAATTAAATGTATGTTAATGTTTTAAGAACATATAGCCTCAATGTAGTTAGCTACTTTTTGTAACAAGCTTATATGGAACGATACAGTTTCAAAGAAGTTCCCCAACACTGGTGAGCACTGTTATGACCCTATGGTTTTGTTGTATTTCTGTTGTTTTGGGAGTGTCTGTGTGTGTCTGTCAAGGAACGTCTTCTGATTTGTTCCTGCAGGCCTGATTGGTGCACAGTACTTTAAAAAGCACACCATCACTTCCTCTAGAGTCATCCTGTGTTCAGAGCAGAGAGAGTTTGATTGCATAGAGCAGAGTTTGTGTTGAGGTTATAAAATAAGTTTTGTTTGTTATTTTGGCCCAGTCAGCTCCTGAATCTTGAGTCCCAATTTAAGACAATAAATTCATCATTGTTGGTCCAAACTCACTGCATTCCAGAGTCTTTCATGTTGCACCCTTTTTTTCCTTTGACGGGGCGTAACAAGCACACAGAAGTTATCAGGACTGACACCACCTGGAATGAAGACATCTCATAGATCTAACAGTGCTCACCAGGCTACTGCAAAGAGTTTAGGAAATGACAGGAAACTGTGCCAGAATGCATTGTGTTGCAAGGTTTCCTTCTGGATGCCAGATGAAACAAAAGGGGGGAGAAAAAAAAACACATACAAAAAAGCATTCTCTTCCAGTGTGCCAGCTGCCTGCTCTGCATCGTCCTAGTTTTAGTCCTCACCATCTATTTTTAGAAAGTCAGTGTCTATCTCACAACCCACCATATGACTGTGCTAATGTCCTTCCATATGACGTCAAGAATTCAGGAAGCAGACATCACTGAACAGGCCTCAAAGGGACACGTAGAAGGTGGTCTTTGGATTATTATCGATTAAAGAGGCAGCATCGAGTGCTTTCTGACGTCTGCACTACGACATCTGGACGCTCCCTGCAGACTGGAGACCGCTCATATATGCAGAGGTGGATTATCTTATCTATATGAGTTACACGATAGCGTCATGAGGGAATTATTTGACATAAGCATTACAAACAGATATTCATCTCAGGCATCTCAACATGCCAGGGCATATCATTGTTTGCTAATCTTTGAGTGTCAACACAAATGCACTCATATTTTCACACCAGACCAATGTCCTAACATGTGTTTAGTACACCCCACTTGAGTCATCTTAGAATTTTTTTTTAACATACAGTACATTGCATTGTGCTATTTCCAGCTAAATGAAAAAAAAGAAGTATGTCAACATATTCTAGACTTGTGATGGTGTGGAATATTTCAAACCAAAATGGCCACTGCTTTGGTTACTAGTTACTGTAACTATACCCTCATCATGTAATGATTCGATGCATATCACGATCCTAAACTCACCATATAATATTATTGCGATACTCCAAGACTTACGGTAAAAGGTTAACAATTTTTTTTTACTGTTGATTAAAATGCTACATTTGTTATTACATTGGGGGTGGAAATGAATAGGTTTGGACTTGGTGCTAGTAAACCAATGCACAGGACAATAGTGACACTAGAATACAAATATTCATGATTCTGAAAATACAGAATTATTTTAGACCAATATGCTTGCTCTCTGTCACTGACTATATATATTTAAAATAATGTAGGCCACTTTTTACTGGTAACATAAGACATTTGGCATTATCAGGACCCATAAATATTCCCCCATTGCATTATAATACATTTTATTCAACATTATAGTAGTTTAATGTAGTACGGACACTAAAACTCTGTAAACTTTTCATTTTGGGTGAACTATACACAATATAGTCAGTTTGTCACTATTCACGATACATATTGTCGCACTTTTGTATTGTGATATATTGTGACACAATATATTTTTACACCCTAGTTACTGTACATCCTCAGATCTTAAGCATTCAAGAGTCGACAATATGACAACATTTCTATAAATAGAGGAAACATTAAATAAATATATTTTTTCTGTCTATTTTGGGACAGGGTGAATAGGTTTTTCTAAATGAATCCTGTCAAGCATGAAAAAACAACAAATTCTGAATGTTAGATAAGAGTAGAACTTGGCAAGTTGGCTCCTCTGAAGACCTAAATTATGTCACTTCCTCCCTCCATGTCTCATAAGTGTTGTGGAAGAGGGAAGTCAAAACTCACATACACTTATTAAATTATTTAATTAACCATATCAATTTAATAAACTATTGAATTAGCGTCAAAAATCATTTCAATGATCAATGATCATTTCAGCTCTATACAGTCTGTGAAATGAAACCGCGTTCCTCCAGGACCATGGTGCTACATAAGACAAACACTGGACGCAGGACTACTAAACTAAACTGTAGGCTATATAATAAATTATATTAAATAGACTAAACAAAAGAGTTAAATAAGAGCTAAAAAAGAAACTAATAATAAGAACTAAAATGTGAATTGAACATTTATACGCACACAAAGTGTGTGCATAACTGAGTAGACAGTGCAAACAGCATGAGACAGTACAAATTTGGCATAGAACAGGGCATGGTAATAAATAGACAAGACAGTTGTAGGGAGATTTTGAGGAGTCTGGTGGCTTGGGGGAAGAAACTGTCACACAATCTGACCATGAGGGCATGAATGTTTCTGTACCTAGGTTGTTATATAAATATAAGTGATCTAGTATGAATGAATGGAATACAGGTATATACAGCACAGCATACAGTATTTTATCATTTAACATTTAATTGTGTTAAATTAAAATATATATTTTACATGTCTATGACTGTGAAATGCATGAATGAATATAACGTAAAAAATTATATAATAAAATATAAAAATACTGTAATTAATTGAATTAATATAATATAAAAATGTATAGAAATATTTCTGCTTCTTCAAATGACTCAAACAGTGCACCTGTCATGGAATGAATCCACTAACAGAATATTTTAGCCCAACTCTCATGACATTTTAGTCATTAATCAATTAGCATTTCTTAATTCTGTCCAATGGATTTCCAGTGCTGGAACTGAAAAGCCCCGTAGATCGGATCATGTTTCCATAGCATCCATATGCACAACAAATCAACACTCCAATCTCTTGTCATCACATTACATGTCAAGTATAGCACCGTCTAGAGAATGTGAGTACATATTCTATGAAATAAATAAGGCTGAACTCTCAGTTTAATTTCCTGGAGTGTTATTAGTATCTCCGAAAGCAGCCGATGGGCCGCGTGTTGGAGTTTCCTGCCCAGATCAATCAAACCGGCGGCTGTGTGATTGCCTCATCCACTCTGGAGGGTGATTCAAGTTTGGCTCTGTATTGCAGTCAACCCTGCGTGGGAAATTGAAGCGCTTTTGGATGTCCTTCCAATCAAACAAGCTTTGATTTCAATGGTAATATCTGCCTGCTTCCCCACCCAAAACTGTTCATGTGCCTGCAGTCCCATTGAGAGGAACAAGGATTTATGATCACTGTCTGATACAATTAAGAAACGCTTTAGTTTAAAAGTGATCGATTCATGTTAATTTCTAATTCATCCAGAAAACCAGTGAGTACAACAAGGACAAGTCACTTATATAATACATAAAATGGGTATCAATAAACTGAATCTGTGGAGTCTCCAACAAATAACAGTTAACATGGATACACATAGGATGTTTCAGTGGACTGGGTGGGCAATATACACAAAATATTCATGATATATTTGCAATTATTTTTTTCATTATTAATGTGCTTTTTCTTTGGCCCTAAGTTTAATAAAGAGTGTTTCATTAGAATAATCACTAATTTACTTCAAAGGTTGTTTGCTTGAAATGATTAGAAAAAAAAAAAAATCAATCCATTCCAGAGCAAACTGAATAAAAAAATATTGAGAACTATATCAAATATTGTAGAAAGGCTAAAAAAAAAAAGATGTCAAGACCAGCCCTGCTGTGTAGTATGATGAAAATTGCTAGGTACATCTGCGTTCTGATCACGTTACAAAAGTGAACATCTCACATGGTATTACAGAACACATTCAAATTTAGAGTCATAGTTATGGGAATAAACACTCTAATGAACACTGATGGAAAGCCATTCTCAATTGCCGCTACGAACAATAATGGAAACAGACATAAAAGCATAAAGCTGTCGGAGAGACTTTTTTATTCCTGTGCAGCAGACACATTTGTTTATAATTTGAGAAGTCTGGCATTGGGATTCTGGATTAAAAAGAACACAAAACACTATACGGATACAATGAACATAAAGGACATATTTTCTTCTTTCAGGTAAAGTAACTATTCTGTCAAATTATTACATTTACATAAGTTTTTTTTTTTTAAAGAAAGTAATGTATTTTAAAACAAGTAGATTTTTAGCTTAGCTTAACAGCATATATTCTCAATGTTTGTTTAACAATTAAAATGATTTCTCAGTCATACATTTTTTTTTTTTTTTTAATAAAGACCAATTAACCAGAAAGTACTTAGTAGCAGTCTATTAAACCTTTAACAAATTAATATAATTGAGTAAATATATTATAAATGTAATATGTATTATGATGGATGGATTGATAGTCAAGAATTAATATAATATAATATAATATAATATAATATAATATAATATAATATAATAGCATTGGCATTTGCAAAACCGTATGTGTTGACCGCTAATGCTCATTTAAAAAAAAAAAAAAGTGTTTAAATGTCAAAAATGTCAGTGGGGTGCAGCAATAGAGCATAACCCCTCTGTTTGCAAACATTAATCCTTTTTTACAGAACAGATTCCTTTTGCTCAATCACTCTAATCAGACACAGGCAGAGGAGGATAATAGCCCTATTGGGTGGAGCGAGCTATTGGGCGGAGTGAGCTTATCACTTTGATACACATGCTATGACAACTGCAGTTGCCCGAGCCCCTCTGCTGTCCAGCTGTGAGGATTAACCCCCAGCCAACCTGGCAACCCACTTGTTCATACAATGCATAGCATTCTACAGCCTGAGGGGATGTGAGACACACGGAAAAGGACAAACCCGCTGTGCATTTGTCAATATAAAGTGCATATAGTGTATAACCTGAGTTAACTCCTCTATTTAAATTAGCGTCCAGGTCTTGGGTGTGTCGCTTGATGATGCGTTCATTTTGATGACTAATAATGGAAGAGAGGGGCAGCACTGGATGGCAAACCCGCCGGGCCAAGGGCTGATGGAATTTCCTTCCTCCTTCATTTGCAGAGGAGCTCGATTGAATAAGCACTGCAAAACGAGTCATTACTTTTCATTAGCCTGGCACTAATTCTGTAAAGGCCCATATACACATTCACATCTGAATTGACAGTGCTATTTCAAATATCCGATTATTTCTAATGGTTAATATTAATCATGCTGGGAACATGGCTAATTGTGGAGGAGCTAAGAGGAGCACCACCCAAGGCCATGAAGCTCAATTGACAATGAGTGCACAAAGTGTCTTCTATCATTATAAAGGGCTGTATTTTGTGTACTTATATTTCCAAGAGGAAGAACAAAGACAACCGATATAACTTCTAGCCAAGGATGAATCGTGACAAAGCAAAATGTTTTCGTGCTATCCGTACGCCAGTGTTTCTTCAACTTTATAAAACGCAAGTACACAAGTAAATTCCAACCGACAGCACAGCTGCAGTCTTCTGTTCAGTTCAACTCACACTGAACTCAACACATGCTTGGTAATTCACTTCAAAACTCACGCTAAACCAATTATGAGAATGTCTTGTCTGAATGCAATGTGTCATAATGCAGACACTTTCAAAAGACTGGATTAATTCATTTTATTATCAAATGTTGATAAATCATCACAAACCATGCAAAGTTAAGCTATTTAAATTTTGTATACTTATATACTTTATTAATTATATACAACATCTAGCACTGTAAGAATTGACTGAGTGTCAAATAACATTAATCACTTTTTAAAATTCAAGTATACGATTTAAAGATTAGGTACAACATATTGTATTCATATAAGAATGGTCTAGGATTTATATCATGCCAAATTTAAATTTTACAATTTAAAATAGATGTTTTGTAATTTCATAGTCTTCAGTGTCACACGATCACTTCAGTGTCACATGATCCTTCGAGAAATCATTTTAATATGCTGATCAGGGCTGTGTTTAAGTCCAATTTTGTATGCCCGTCCCTCGATAACTTCATTCCGTCTCATTCACTCGGCTGTACGTCATTGCTTACGTTGCACGAGTGCCCACTACTGCCGGAACCCTTAAAATGTGTTAAAATGGAACGCACTAAGCCCTTGATCACTTGGAATAATATGCAATGGAGATGATTTATTATTTAAATTTGTTTCCCCCTCATGAATTTGTTATACACACCATTCTATAGGCTGGTATGTATGTTTGGGCTATTAAAAAAAATCAATATAAACAAATACTAAATATATTTGAGTATACTCGCTTCCTCGTTCAAAATCGAGGGGTCAAGGGTCTGTCCAAATATTCTTCCCTCCTCCACTTGACAAAGTTGAACACACTTCAAAATGGCAGTGGGGGTTCCCCCGAGGGTATGTATATGTATGTATAAAAGATTTAAAAGCAGCCTTGGTGCTGGTTATCAATGTTTTGTGGAAACCATGATACATTTTTTTCAGAATTCTTTGATGAATAGAACAGTATTTATTTTAAAAAAGAAATCTTTTGTAACACTATGAAAGTCTTTACTGTCACTTTTGATCAATTTAATGCGTCGTTGCTGAATCAAACTATAAATTTTTTTACAGAAAACAAAACTTACTAACCCCAAACTTTTAAACGGTAGTGTATATCAAAACAGGATTAATTATTTAACAGAATGAATTAATTAACAGAATTATTTTGAATTATTCAGGTTTCTATAATTTCATTTTTTTTCCTATTTTATGAGGCATGAGACTTACAGAACATTTCACAGGCTCTCACATATTTTAGCGGGTCACTGTTGTTGCCACATTCTCATTGCCGAGATATTTTCTTTAATAAGAGGAATTTTGACACTATAACATGCACAGTAAAACAAAGATGATGTCAATAATACAAAATGCCTAGCTATGCTTTTTAGAAGAACAGCTTTGTCCTTTTTTGTGCTCATTTACCACCGCATCAGCTCTGAGTCAACTGCTAGGATCATAATAGGTCACTCTTTCTATTCCGCAAGCATCCGAGCTGATAAAAGTATGCAATTTATTTATTTTTTTAAACCTTACTAGTCACCTTTGGCCTTTTGATCCATAAGGCCTCATGAATCATAGTGAATTTGATTAAAATAAACTCCACCATCCTGGTCAAATGCTTTAACTTAATTTCAACTTTATTTGAAAAGTTTTTTAGCATGAGGGCCAGCTTTGCTGAGTCTGAGGACAAGCTCAGTTGACGTCGGTCTGCTTTGTGGCTTTCAGCTGACAAGTCTGGTTTGTTTGGCTTTTGAAATAGTAATGAATTAGATCTAGATTCACGTCAGCGTAGTGGGTGACCTTTCAGGCTAGAATCGGCAAACTCTGCATGCAGCTTCTGCATATTCTAACAAGTATTGCTCGCACATTTTTGATTCTTCGCATTCTTTGATCTATTGATCTGGAACGAAAAAGATGTCTTAATGATAAATGAGATTTTACATTTAAAGCTGTCAAACTTGTGACGTAGCCCCAGGCTACCTGTGCTGAAGTATGTTCTCATCTTTCTGTCCTTTCTCAAGAACAGAACAGTTTTTTTACATTATACATTATATAAAGACATGCATTTGGTTTCATCTTCATTTTATAAAGTAGATGAGACTAAACGTCTACAACACAACAAAATGCCAAGACATCTACAAATATGTATCCCTATATCATAGCTCTTTCATCATTCTTTTTTAAGTTGTACATTAATTCAAAGTGATTAAAGCCGACTTCAAATGGATGCTCATTTCGTTTAAAGTCTATCTCACAGCAATGATTCTGATGCAAAGCTTGTTGTTGTGATTCTAATTACATCACCAGTGTACTTGCCAACTATAAAACCTTTTGGGACATACATTCAATTTCAAATTTGTTTTCATCATCTCATAGTGAACCAGCCATCAGTTCAGGCAGTCTTATTCTAGTCTAAATTCATACTATATTATTAGCCATACTAAAATAATTTATCTGTGTA
This sequence comes from Leuciscus leuciscus, assembly GCF_965113295.1. Classification (NCBI taxonomy): domain Eukaryota; kingdom Metazoa; phylum Chordata; class Actinopteri; order Cypriniformes; family Leuciscidae; genus Leuciscus; species Leuciscus leuciscus. The sequence continues at coordinate 14,999,939 of NC_138741.1, forward strand.
ATTAGGACAGGCAATATTGCTGGCCTGCTTTTAAGGTGAACATGACAATGCACCCTAATATCCAAAGCAAAAAGAGTGTGTGAAGGAGACATAAACCATGACTCATCGACATTTTATTAAACCAGTGCCATTTCCAGTTTGAGATGAAGTACATTTTTGTAGGATTTTAAACAATTTCATTAGCCAAATAATATGCTTAATTATTATATAAAAACTATTATTTAAACTCACTCGAAGACGTCACTTGTTTCATTACTGGATGAATCAGCATCTTGAACAAATCTCTTGAATGAATGATTCAATGACAAATACATGTTTAAAGGATTAGTTCGCCTCAAAATGAAAATTTCCTGATAATTTACTTACCCCAATGCCATCCAAGATGTTCATGTCTTTCTTTCTTCAGTGGAAAAGAAATTAAGTTTTTTGAGGAAAACATTTCAGGATTTTTCTCCACACAATTGGCTTTAACGGCAACCAGAATGTTGAAGTTCAAATCAATGCAGTTTCAAAGGGCTTTGAAGTGCTTCAAAGGGCTCTGCACGATCCCAGCTGAGGAATGGGGTCTTATCTGGCAAAACGATCGGTCAATAAAAAAAAAAAAAAAAAAAAAGTATATACTTTTTAACCACAATTGTTCGTCTTGTGCTGGTCTGCGACGCGCCACGTATTACGTCATCACGTTGAAAAAGTCACGAAAAAAGAAGAAGGAAATAATAATAATAATAATAAATTAAAACAAAGATGTCGGACGATTTTGAAGTTGGAAGAGAAAATGAGATGGAATTTTTCGCCCTTCCCTACCTTTTTGAACCGGAGTACACAGACAAATAACTTAAGATGACGTGACGCGTGACCTTTCCAACGTGATGACGCAATGTGTGGCGCATCGCAGACCAGCACAAGACGAACAATTGTGGTTAAAAAGTATATAAGTTTTTTTTTTGTTTTTTTTATGACCGATCGTTTCGCCAGATAAGACCCCATTCCTCAGCTGGGATCGTGCAGAGCCCTTTGAAGCACTTCAGAGCCCTTTGAAACGGCATTGATTTGAACTTCAACATTCTGGTTGCCGTTGAAGCCAATTGTGTGGAGAAAAATCCTGAAATGTTTTCCTCAAAAAACTTAATTTATTTTCCACTGAAGAAAGAAAGACATGAACATCTTGGATGGCATTGGGGTGAGTATATTATCAGGAGATTTTCATTTTGAGGTGAACTAATCCTTTAACAGTCACTTGTTACCACCTAATGGTGTAATGATTTAATGTATACATTATTCATTTGAAGCGTCAAGTTACTTTCAAATGATGATTTACTCTATTTTGACCGCTACTAGACATCAGTGTTTATTTCCCAACTATAAACCTTTATCCCAGGACTTCTATGATCATTTGATTTATTGTAACATAAATAATGATACCGTGTGGTTGATAAGACTCTTTATGAAGCTGTTTCATTCATATACATGACAACTGTGTTCTCTGGATCAACACAAACGCAGATCTGAATGTTCTCTATCATCGTATTTATCAAAGGTTTAATAGACACCTGAATCGTTGTCGTTTAGGAATAAGATTGTGTGGGTGTTTGAATCGAGCTGGCGATCTTTTAATGATTAATCTTGCAGCTCTAATATATATAATGTATGCAGGTATAAATATATATCAAGTTAAAAAGTTTTTATATTTTTTTGTAAAATGTCTCAACACAATTGGCACCAGTTTTGAAGAGTAACTCAAAACAATCTGTGACCGTCACAATACAACTCAAATCAGATTAACATTATTTGTTTGTGCACACACTGAAGTGTGGGGTCGATGTGAGATATACTGTATATAAAAGCAAAATTATCTCTGATCAGCTCTGCATGTCTCTCTCAGTCAAAGCTAGTTTTGCAGAGCGCAGTGCATATCTGCGAGATCCATATTTCAATCACGTCTCAGGTTCCACGCCTCCAATCTGAACGTTCCACTTTACCAATATAGTACTTCTGGGCAATAACAAGTACGCCTCCAAATGCTAAACAACCGGCACAATTTCCTCCTGCTGCACTGAGACAAATGCATTGATTTATCATCACCACTATCAAAGCTACCTCAAAACACAGGGAGTCTGGGCCTGTTTGAACACAACACCTGATCATGAGGGGGACAGTAATGAAATTTGGAAAAGCTGCTTACGGCTTATGGAGAAGCTAATCCGTTGATGCAGCATGCTGTCCACATGAAAAGTGATGATTAGATTATGGTTTGCATTCAATGCTGTAGAGAGCAAATATGGTGCAAAAATATGTCATCCAAGAAATAATGGCTTGATGTAATTATATTGCTTCATATATGCATAAACCCCAACCTTCCACTTCTGGTGGGACGCCATATGCTCTTGTCACAGGAATTGCTATTGTTGTCATTGCTGTTTGTGGTATCAGCATTATTTGGCATTGTTGATGTGCAGAAAAAGTGAAACTAAAACTCAAATATAAAAAAGGAAAAATGCATAATAAATATTTTAAATACATTAGTATATACAGTAACTAATAATATAATATAATATAATATAATATAATATAATATAATATAATATAATATATATTTAGTCTGCTGGTTAACTGATTGAAGCTAAACATAAGCACATAAGTGTATATAAAATAATAATAATTAGCTTAACATTTACAGCATTGATCAGAGACTCCAGCAGATATATCCTCATATAACCTATAAATGTTACATAAAATGTTTGTGATCTACAATTTGTTGACATATTACAAGCTGAAATCGATGGTGGAATAGTGGTTTACACACTTGAACGGATTTTGTTCAACTTTGTAGGGCACTTTGAAAGTCTGCCTAAGGGGTAAAAATGGTTTATTGGTGGGAATATGATTCAGTAGAGACAGATAATATGCATGTCCTTGATATCTGACTTTATTGCACTTTGCCTGATGTCAGTCCTGCCCAAACACCTGGCTCTGGATCCTCCAAGCAGTCTTAAATCGGACTTAAAAGCTCTGGCTGCACAGGCAGATGGTGTGGGTGGTCCACTGAGGGCTATAGACTCAGATAAGCCCAGGGTGAATTTATTTCCCTGGCCAAATTTTTTTTTGTTTTTTTTTTTGCTTTCTTTACTCTCTCTCTATCTCACCCACACACACACACACACACACACTTTCCCTTTTGTTGTTTGTAAGTCACAACATTTACTCTTGAAATAGTAATGTATCACTTAAAGCTGCACTGTAAAATACTGTATGTTGTCAGGTAACCTAAAAAAACTTCACTTTATGTGGAAACATCTCAATTAAGTTTATTCAAGTCAAAAATGTATTTAATGTATCAGAATCATCAACCTAAGCCCATTAGTTTATACGCAAGTATTTTTCAATGTTCAGATCAGGAATGAATAAATCCTTAAAGGGATACTTCACCTCTGGAAAGATGAATGTGTATTTAAAATAGGTCATTTATGTAGAAGAAATGTGAAGAATTTTTTTAATTTGGAGCTTTCTAGACTGAGAAAAGCCAGAAAATGTATTTTTTGGCTTATATGGATGAAAGACAACAACTCCCAGAATGCACTTGCTTCGCTGCCCTAGGAGGCCACTCCCAAGCCACGCCTACCGGTAAGAGAGTGCAGTTGAAAACAACAAGGTTAGGCTACCAGTGAGTCTCCGTGACGAGTCTGCCTGGGATTTCGGGATCGCCCAAAATGTCTGGGATTCGGCTTTTGCGTTCTACAGTCGCCATTCATTATGTTTACTGTGGCGGGCAGGACGAGGACGGCGCGAGGCCGGTGGCGTCATTACTGAGACGCGCCGGTCTCGCATCTCTCACGGAGGTGCGGGAATTTTCTTAGCAATGTTAAAACGCACATCATCCGATCACTTGTTTAGCGTTCATGTAAACACTACATTCAGATTCACCAATCGGAATGAATTCAGTTAGATTGAAACAAGAGGTGTGCATGTAAACAATGAATGGCGACTGCAGAAAGCAAAAGCTGAATCCCGGACATTTTGAACGATCTCGCCCGCCAGACAAGTCCGGGAAAAGGAGGATGGTAACCCCTACTACGCAGCTTTCTCCTACTATTCAGCTTTCTCCACAGAACAAGAGCCTGCTAGCTTAGCTTCCAAAGAAAGACGGCTGATACTGTGTACATTCTGTGAGTGAGATCCCACCCTCTATGGGCGGGTTGAAAACATGCCGAACAGCCCTATACTACTGGCTGTAGTCTTTAGCCTCTGGCCAGAAAATCCTCCGATGACGCAAAATGACGATTTGAAAAAATACATAAATCTCTCCTCTCAGGGGGATATGAGGGTGGAAAGCACGGTAATTCGAAAATACTACAGGTTTTCTACTAATACAAAGCTTAATGCTAAATCCTGAAGTATCCCTTTAATATAACAATTTTCCATTTCTTGAAGAGACAACCCTCATGAAATTGCAAATTGTCAGAGCTCCAATTTCAAGGTCTTTTTTTTTTTTTTTTTACTATGACACAAGGCCGTTCAAGTCATTTATTCATTAAGCGTGACAGTGGGTATTGGTATTCTTTAAGGATGCTATGATTTTAGCTATAAACCTATTATGGTTTGACATTGAATGATATAGTAAGACAGTGTTTTGCATGACCTTCATTTATGCTTTGTATTAAAATATAACTTTTTAAATACTTCCACTTAGAACAAAAGCACTGCCCTTTATAATGGACAATGGAATTATAATAATTTCTGAATATTTAAAAATTAAAGCTTAGAACTTGCTATGTTTTTAATAGTACAGTACTTGATGTAGTTTTTAATTTTGTAACTGTCAAACTTATTATTGTTGATGTGTTTGTATTTGTTTTTAACAACAGTAAAAGGTGAAAATATCACCTTTACCAATTTGTCACAACAATGTTACCATCAATCTTAATTAGCATCTGTTTGAGCACAAGCATAAGGACACCGTTTGATTAATATCCTATAATATTCCTGTAGTCAAGATAAATTGCACTGTTGCAACTTGCAAGATGCTCATCAGTCCCTTGCAGATCTGTGAAAAGACCCTGTCATCTACAAATGCACACCACCCAATAGAATTTAAATGTAATTAAATCGAACCAACAAACTGCAGTCCAATTCAAACATAAATAGTCAAATTCAGACAACTCTCTAAGCTCACTTTCACGAAATTGAGCATTCAAGATGCTGCTCACAGACTTTGTGAGCAAATAATCTTTCGTCTTTTGTCGAATGCCTCAGTTTTTCCAACCCTCTTTTTTACTCATTAACTAAAATTGAACACATTCGATTTGATTCAAGCAGACATGCCGAGAATTAAGAGTCTTAGACATGCAAAACTATATTAATATTGAAAATCAAATAAAAATCAAATAAAATGTCCACTGAAAGTGACAGTGGACAGCAGCGGTCCATCTTCTAGCCTCTGCCTTTAACTATGATCAGCTCCAGTGGTCCTGGCTTACAAAGATCATCAGTCTCCTGAGATCTCTCATATTGCAGGAAGATGGCAGCGCATACAGAAGCCATCTGCCCCGACATCCAGATGATGCACAGTAAGTAGAGATGACAATGTCATTCTTGCACAATTGCCGTTTTATGCCTTTCATTACTTTGCACATTTTGCATGTAAATCTTAAGTTAGACACACAACGCTCCATCAGCTGCCAGTGCTGTGCAATTACGACTCTGTGTGTATGTGTGTTTGTGTGAGTGTGTAACACAGTCTTAAGCCAGCAAATCACACACGGCACGGCGGTTACATAACAAACCCAGACTATTTTAAGCACTTCAAATAATAGAGGAAAGGTAATTCTGTGGTCTTCATTTTTCTATGTGAATGAGCACATAAAGGGGATGCTTAAAGAGTGCTGTAATCTTTAATGCTGTTTTGATATGACATACATAACATATAGAAAACCAAAACGTTTTTTTTTATATTTTTTTTATAAAATTGTAGTAAACTTTTTGCAACGAAAAAAAACATCAGCTCTCCTTGCAAACAAAACAAGATGATGTAAATAGTTACAGTCTCATTTGAGCACCATAATGCATTTTTAAGCTATTTCTAGAGTTAATAATGTGACTGTGTTAAATGTTGGAACAAAAAAAAGAAAGAAATCAACATACAAAAAATGCAAAACATAAAAAATTAAACATAAAAAAAAACACCCTGATATTCTCAATCCATAAAAGCACTAGGATCATCTTCACACTCGCAAACATATATACAGAAGGCATTTTCTGATAATTCATAAAAAAAATTTTTTAAAAATCTAAACACTTGAAAGCACACCACAAAATTACACCATTCATCTTCCGTGACAAAAAGGCCACTGGAGGAGAGGAAATGAGGAGAAATGCAAACATGAGAATAAACCCGTCAGGTGGAAAACATACTTTGGTTCTGTTATTAATTAAAAGCTTCATGTGCATTTCTTAGGCGCCCACCCCATTTATCTCACTCCAATTTAAAACATGAACATGCATTCATGAATCTGTTTGAAAGTTTAAATGGCGCGTGGCCTTCCACAATCCAATGGCACAAGTTTGCAGTGTTGACAGCTTCTTAAACAGTTTCAAAAAGTGATCTAATTCCAGACAAGAGGTACACACACACAAATATATTTGAATATGTGGTTTACGGTGACTCTCCATAGGCGTAATAAATTTTATACGGAACAAATTGTATTTCCTAACCCCTTACACTAACCCTACCCCTAAACCTACCCATCACAGAAAACGTTTTGCAATTAAAAAAAAAACAATCAGGACGAATTTATTTGATTAAAAAACATTAAAAACAGTAATATTGTGAAATATTTATGTTATCTATCTTAATATATTTCAGCAGCCATTGGTTCAGTCTTCAGTGTCACATGATCCTTCAGAAATCATTTTATGTTGCTTTGGTGCTCAAGAAACATCGTATTATGAAATACGAAAACATCGTATTTTTTTATGAAAACTTACAAATTATCACCTTGGAACGAAGTCAAATCTCTAACAGTCAAATCCTATGGAATTCTGCCAACACATGGTATGAAACCAAACCGGCATTTCTTACAAGCTGTGAGAAACTGTGAGTCAGTCAGTGATTATTTACACATGAGCCCACTATGTTTGAACAGGTAATATTAGTCAGCTTAGCCATAGATAAGTCATGGATACATATTTATTCCTTTAAAACTGTACTAGCTGTACTTTCAAGACCATATTTGTAAGGCGTAGTAGTTTTCAATTAACGTTGACCTGGAATAGGTCATGAGCTGCCAGAAGTAGCACACACGATTAAAGACTGAATCTGGTATTTACAGGACAGAGGTGTAAACCCTTGATTTTCTCCCTCCAAGGACATATAGTCGTTCTCTAGCAATTCAATTTACACAAATTGAAGTCATTCTCTTTTTTTATTTTTAAATTTGCCCTCCAGAGTAATGAAGCAGATCAAATGGAAAGGCAGAAAGCATGAGTCTGTAGATGGGGAATGCCATTACATTGTTGTCCGCTGACATTCTGTCCTAGAACTGCACCTAAGTACTTTCATTAGAGCGATACTTAATGTAATAGTGCCATAAACTACTCAAAAGTTAAAAGTGTCAATTAGAGCACCTCTAGAACAGCTCCTCATGCCAAATTGGCCATGATGAGAGTAAGTGGAAGCCTCCAAAGAAAGTGTTTTATTCACAGTGGCATCTCAAGTTACTCTATTCGCTGCAGTCACAGCATTTAGTGATGGGCCTAAGAAATGTATTGTTGCTTTCTTTTAAAGTGTCCCATTTGTCCACCCCCAAATTTCTTACTTAAAGGGGTGGTATAATGCCCCTTGTTACAATATATAAAATACAGTAAGTCTCTGATGTCCCCAGAGTGTGTATGTGAAGTTTTAGCTCAAAATACCCCACAGATAAATTTTTTGCAGCATGTTATGTACGGTGGCCCAGTAGTGCACAACACAATGAAATTTAAAAAGCAAACATAAGTTCACAACACAACGAAATGAATCCACAACACAACGGAAAATGTACAACACAACGAAATAAAGCCGCAACACAATGGAAATGCTCCTGTCCACTAGAGGGCTCTCGGAGCGCGATAAAGTTAGTTTTCCTTGCTATTGTTCTATAAAGTCGGTAGTCTTAATTAATCAACACCACGATTAGTTTTTACAGTATGCAACCATTGTATATCGACATAAAATATACTTCAAAATCACAGCTGCATATTTTTACTGGAGAATGCTTTGACGCGCTACCACAGCGCATCCCTAAGGGAACGTCTGGCAATTCCACCAAGTGGTTAAACGTATAATTTATAATATAATTTGATAAATAAAAATAAAAACCATTTGGTGAATTGCAGAATCACAGGAAGGTATTGGCACAATTTCACCTGTAATAAGTCAGTCTGGTCACTAGGAACCTACCACAAGCTTTGGGACATGAAAAAGAAAAAAAAAAACCTTTAGGTGAATTACAGTAGGCCTAATATTTTTATAAAAAAACAAATTGTGTGCATATAGGGAGCTATTGGCACAATTTCACCTGTTGTAAGTCAGTCTGGTTAATAGGAACTAACCTTTGAAACATGATAAAAGAAAAAAAACTTTTATTATATTACAGAAATTTCCCCCAAAAATAATTGTTTACTGTAATGAAGGGAGGTATTGGAAAAAAATCAGCTGTAGTAAGTCAGTCTACTACCAATACAGTCAAGCTTTGGATTTGGAACATGATTTGTTTTTGAATGTTAAAAGTAATTTTAATTAATACAAATTATACGTTTTAACAACTTGAAAGAATTGGTGGACGTTCCCTCGCATTTCCGTTGTGTTGCGGCTTTATTTCGTTGTGTTGTACATTTTCCGTTGTGTTGTGGCTTATTTCCGTTGTGTTGTACATTTTCCGTTGTGTTGTGGCTTATTTCCATTTTTGTTGTACATTTTCCGTTGTGTTGTGGCTCATTTCCGTTGTGTTGTACATTTTCCGTTGTATTGTGGCTCATTTCCGTTGTGTTGTGGATTCATTTTGTTGTGTTGTGCACTACTGGGCCACCGTATTTTTGAGGGTCAGTAAAAACGTGTTGTTTCGTGTGTGTCCCTTTAAATGCAAATGAGCTGCTGCTCCCAGCACAGAGGGTGGAGCTTCAAGAGCTTGTGTGTGTGTGTGTGTGTGTGTGTGTGTGTGTGTGTGTGTGTGTGTGTGTGTGTGTGTGTGCGTGCGTGCGTGCGTGCGTGCGTGCGTGCGTGTGTGTTAGCAGCTCCGATTACCTCACGCAGACAAGCACTAAGATGTCAGAAACTGTTCTGCTTTTTATGTTTAAAGTCTGACAATGATGGAGACTCAAGAAGAAGTGACAACATGTAGAATGCAACAGGACGTTTCTGAATGGTTAAAGGTGCTCTAAGTGATGTCACGCGTTTTTTAGGCCAAAACATTTTTTGTCACATACAGCAAACATCTCCTCACTATCCGCTAGCTGCCTGTCCCCTGAACACACTGTAAAAAACGCGGTCTCTGTAGACACCACAGGCTCCACAAACGGCAACAAAAACAAACTGGGCTCACCCGCACAACGAAACACAACAAACAGTGCTCCAGCCAATCACCGACAAGAAGTATTTGAGGGGTGTGGTTTGGGGGTTAGTGCGCGTGCACATGAAGGGGGTGTGTGAGGAGAGAGAAGCATGAATTATGGCCGACACACGACTAAAGAGACGACGTTCCGATGAACAAATTGCAAAGAAGAGGGACAAGGATAAGGGACAAGGATAAGGAACGCGCGAAGTCCCGAATTTACATCGGAAAAAACGTTGAAAGGTGGCGAGAACTCCGCCGGCAGAAGGGCTTCCAATCCGACATTCAGTTGCTCTGTTTTTGCAGAACAGGTAAATCCATCTTTCTTTCTAAATTGACGTTCATGTTCGCCAAACCAACACAAGGATGTAATTAGCTAGAACTATGCAGTCAGCGTTAGCTTTGGTGAATACAACATATATGTTTCTAGCAGCTAGCGATCAATCTCTATTGTAAATGGTCAAGCAAATTCACAGTAGGGCGACAATTTGTGTGAATGATTGTTTTCACCCACTGTTTGTTATGGATTTCAATGTTCATTTATAGGCTATTGACAACTTTGTTGACAACTAAATTTGTTTACGCCACCGCCATTGTTTATGCTCACTGGGAAACGCGAAGCTAACGTTATCTTGCTATTATTGCGTCCTTGTATGGGAGCTAACGTTATAGTTATAACCTCAGGTGGCGAAACGATTTTAAGACAATGTTTCTCTTTTTCTGCATTCTGTTCTGCAATATATAAAAGCATTTATCTAACTTGGTGACATTACACATTGAATGAAGTATCAGTAAAACTTAACTTTGTTTTTAGTGACTACTTTGACTTTCCTTTATGCCGGGAGGAGGGGGGAGGAGACGGGATGAGGAGGAGGGAGGGTCTAGCTAGCCTCCGTTTTGTTTGACAACAATTCGAATGTCAACACTCCCGGCATCACTTAGAGCACCTTTAATTGAAGAATTTCTGATGTGGAGTTAACTATCTTCAATTTGCATATTCGGTCATGATAATCAATAAAATTGCTTGTATGGGAACTGTTGTAAGATGCCTACAGAGTGACATGCTATTGCATTTGTGTTATGTACTGGTCTGGATTGCAAAAAATATGAAAAGACGGATGCGACAGCTTGAGCAGTCTCACAGATGTGCTTCACTACAACAACTCTTCCTCTTCTCAACACTGTTTGCGTGTTCCCGGGGTGGGGTTTATTGTAAAATATCTCCCTTTGCTTTGAACTTTGAGCTTTGTAACTTTGCAGGGGCCCGTTTCAATAAGGAGGTTCAACCAACTTTGAGTTTAAACTTGAACTCTGAGTTGACTTACCCTGAGATGGGAAACTCTGAGTTTTCAGTTTCAGAACAGCTGAAATGAGTTAGTTCAATCAACTCTGAGTTGATTGACTCTGAGTTAAGCACGTGCACCACAACTATAAAAAGCCATTATCAATGGAGCGCAGATATTATGAGTCACCATGACAACAGCGCCAGACAAAAAGAGGTCTGCATATTTCTCACCAGCAGAACTGGATGAGCTTCTGCAAGCATATGGAGAGTACAAACACATATTATTATTATTATTATTTAAATATCGGCTGCAGCAGCGAAGGACAGAGAGTTAGCTAGGGAGAAAATAGTTGCTCGAGTCAATGCTACGTTTACATTTTAATTACTGTTACAGTGATGGGTGTAATTAATTATCAAGTAATCTAAATACTGTAATTTAATTAAAGGGATTACTCTTAATTCTTCTGTAATTTAAAGTAAAATCTGATGTAATTGCATTAGACTATAGAACAATTCTGTATATTTAACATACATTTTTTAAAAGATATATTTTTAATGTAACCTCCCTCTAAACACTTTGGTCAATTCAAGAATAATTCATGCAATTGAATATTGTTTATTTGAAAGCATTAAAAGTGAAGTTTCTTGTCCCTCCTTGTATTGTTCAAGTGGTTGAGGTTGATATGGGATTTAGTAGGCCTAATAAGTAGACCAATACTTTCTAAAGATAGTCATTATTACATTAATCTAATTACACTGTTGAAGATGTCATTTGTAGTTAGTAATTCAAGTAACTTACCCAACTGTTATAATATCAGAGGTGAAACTGAAGAACAGTATGTTATTCAACCTAATTTTAATTTTCATGTAGATGCAATCCTGCAGGTATTAAAAGAACATGGCAGCAGCTGAAAATTAAACATAAAAACATAGGCTAATTCAATCAAGTAAGGCTTGAGCATATCATGGGTGTAGGCTACCCGACTTTACATTTGACATATTAAATAACTAAATAGCATCCAGTGTCTAGCAGTGCAGCAGCATTTTTGGCTGAGGGAATTCCTGGAGGGACTTCAGAGCCAGTCACTCCCGAAGATCCAAGGGCCTTCATAAAATGGTTTTACATATGTAAAAGAGGTTTACATATGTGTTATTTTTTATATAGGCTATTTTTGATATTTCCATTTATTTTACTTTGGGTTGGGTTTTCTGTTGGTCCCAACAGATTCTGATGGTAATATCTGTCTTTTGGAGCCTCCTGTCCCAACAGAACTTGCAGGCAGTTGTAAGTAGCCTACTCAAAACACCAGAAATTATGACAAATAGTATTATAAAGTGTACTCGACCAAATGCTCATCTTCACAGGACAATGGGGATAAAGAGTTTCTGCTGCCACAGAGAGGCCTACATTGTCTACACATCAAACAATCTACACATTCAGATTTTTTCACATTTTTATGTGGAGTAGCCTATAGAATCTAAGTTTAAATCTAAGTATTTAAACGGGTATTCTTATCTCTCCCCCGTCCCGCCCCAAGAGTGTGGAAGAACAGCAGGAGGACAGTCCATCAACTTCTGTTGCACTCATGAACACAGTTTAGTGATTTTCAGTAAATGCCACAGTTTAATTCTGTAGAATTTGTTTAGAACTACATTATGTAACTCTAATCTACTACTGTATTTTCAGTTGCCAGTTAAGGAGTTATATAGACTTCATCTTATTTAAAAAATTGGGGGGGAAAACAGCAGTAAAAATAGCTATATTTTATTTATTAATAAAAGATCAATTTTATTAATAAAAATGTACTGAAAGAATGAATGAGGGGTTTAAACACCACTTCCTCTTTAAAAAAGGGGAGGAGACCGAAAGAAACTCTGGGTTTACCGAAGAAAACTTGCTCCCGACCAGGTTAGGTTCACAGAGTAAGTTACCATGGTAACTGACTCTGAGTATAAGTTACCTCTCTTTCAGAAACGGGCTTGACTTACTCTGCTTTCTCAGGTTTGACATATCTCCCATTCTGAAACAGAAAACCCAGAGTTTCCCTCATTTCAGGGTTAAACATACTCAGAGTTTTCATTTAACCTCCTTTCTGAAACAGGCCCCAGATGTTGTTTATGCTCAAACAACAACATTACATACTAACTAAAGTTAGAAAAGTGAAATCATAATCAACCACCCCTTTAAGTTAATTTTTCATCTCTGTTTTTTGTATTTATTTAAAATTAGACAATTATGATATTATTTTAATCTCATATCTGTTATTTAACAGTTGAGATTGTTCATAATGCTGATCTAACCAGCAGAAGACACTAGCCGGGTTTAAATCCCAGTTGTTGTAACACTGCGTTACAATGTGCCCCTAACTATGCTATTCTATGAATTCTATTGAGAAACCATGAGAAAAAAAGGTGAATAAAGACTGAGTCAATGTTCAGAAATGATTCATTATTATCATGTTTTAAACTATGCTGTATAGCTGTGTTTTGCTGTGTTTGTTGCAAACTCAAAAATTACTTTATTTGTAATTATTAAAAAATGCCTTTGTTTTATATGAAAAAGGTTAATAATTGTATTTTATTGACAAAATATTTTAGTTTATCTTGGATAATTTTTTTTATTAGATCAGATAACATTTGAAGCTATCATATCTGGTCATGTTACAATGTGCCCCTCACGTGTTACAACATTCCCCACCTATGTTGTCACATTTCACTTACACTATTTTGGGTAAATCAAGAAAAATGTATGAAACAAAACCACATAATTATACAAGAAATGAATGTGGGGAAAAATAAATACTCTGAACCCCAAGTGATTTTACACAAACTGAGAAAGTCAAAAAGTGTTAGGTTGTGCCCCGCTCTCCCCTAGTTGTATTTACTGAAAAGCAAGTGGGCACTAGTCATATTCGAATTACTGCTTAATGACATTTACTTGCCCGATCGACTGCTGATACAGCATGTTGGCAGAGCATTTGATTTAGTTGTATACTGCACTCTAGACAGGAAGAGGTAAAGTTACAGTCAATCAAGCGTATGTTAGCAAAACAAGATGGAACCATACAGCTCAAACAACTTAGATTTCTTATGCCAATTGTGGCATATATAAACAGGAACACAAAAGCCATGGTTTGGCTCTGGTATTTTGGCATAATTTTGTGTGTATGCGCACAGAGATGCAAAAGAGGAATAAATTCGCTGTTCGCGCACTGAAACGTGCCTCTGTGTGCGCACCCTTTGGGTGTGTGCGGCTGTGCTGTGCACATAACAGCACGCGAGTACTGGATTGAAAGTGAAACTTAGTAATTAATCTGCAACAGCTAAAGCGAGAGTGAAACCCAAGTGCTGAACACTGTAAGGGTGGGGCGGCATATCTTTTCGGCCGTTTTCCTCTTTTGGCCAAAAAACCGAATAATAATTAAAATTTTCGCCGCCTGAGATTTCGGAGAATCCCAATTTTATTTATTTTTTGCTTAATATTTTTGTTATATATATTTTTCCTAGGATTCTTTGATGAACATAGGACTAATGGTAAAAAAACAACAGCATTCATTTAAAATAGAAATCGTATTTTTACATAAAAAATGTCTTCACTGTCAAGTCAAGTCAAGTCAAGTTTATTTGTATAGCGCTTTTCACAATACAGATTGTATCAAAGCAGCTTCACAGTGTTAAATTTAAATAATACAACAAAGTTTGTTTCAAGAGGAATTTATTGATTGATAAAATTAAATTAAATATCCCCAAAATATCCCCAACTGAGCAAGCCAAAGGCAACAGTGGCAAGGAACCGAAAAACTCCATCAAGTGACCTAATGGTGTCCTAAAACTCCATCAGGTGACCTAATGGAGAAAAAAAACCTTGGGAGAACCAATTGTCACCTTTAATCAATTAAAAGCATCCTTGCTGAATATAAATTTTTCTTTAAAAAACACAAAACAATATAGGTAACAATGGGTTATCTGGGTCTGTTTTGGGTGGGTTTTAGTTTTCTGTTCGTGTCTATGGTTTTTCATTGAATATCAGTTGCACCTGTCATTCATTTCATTGATTGGTTTGTTTGTGTATTTAAGCTCTGTGTTTCCTTCAGTTCAAATTTTTTTCTCGTTTTATATACACGATTGTTCTGTTCCTGATTTCTAGTTGAGAGTGTTTTGTTTTGAGGTTTTGTTAAATAAAATCGTAACTGCTGCGTATAGATCCATTTCTCATCTTTAGTTTCAACCAAAGCTGACAATAAGTGCCAATAATATAAATATAAAAAACAACTGTAATTCTATGGCCCTGGTCCTGAGACATACACAGGTATGGCAGTAAAAAACAGAGGAGAACAAGATGGGAAGGAAGAGAAAGAGAAAGAAAAGGAAAAGAACATTCTTTAGAGAGCAGGCCTTTAGGCGGTCTTCACTACCAATTTATTTGTCTAGTAATTATGCTGTGCTATCTGTTTTTGTTTTCTTGTTTATTTCTTTGGTTGTCAGGAGAACTCTTTGTCAGGCTATGTCAGTGTAATCCTAAAAAGGATTCACAGTGGGGGGAGAACTGGGAGGTAAATTGAAACAACACCATGAGAGTCTTGCATTAGAAAGCAGTAATTTCGGCATCTGTAAATGAAGTGTTTAAAGTGTAATTGTGTTTGTTTCACCAAAGTGTGTTCCTTTTGCACAGCCTTTCGTTTTTTTTTTTTTTGTATCGTGTTCAACCATCAAAAGCACATTTTGCATTTTCAAGAATCTCATTTAAAACTGGGAAGAACTTTAAAGCAATAACATTACATACTGCACACTGCTAATGTAAATCGGCTGGAACTGAGGGTCAACATAATTGTGCCCAGTTCATTAATTAAAATTTGCTTTAAATCGTATGCTATCTTCTCTGACCATCTGATTTCAACCCATTCAGGCTGTTCGTGAAACTAAGCAGAGTAAAGAGAACAGAGCGGTGCTGAAAATGGCAAGGGCGACTCATTGAAATACAGCACTTTGCTCTCCTTTTCATATGCTAATTCCCTCCAAAGGGCAGAGATGATGAGGGCAGTGTTTAAGAATAATGATGGAGAACATTTGCCCTCTTTGGACCACAACCAATCTGACGCCCTTCTGCTATTTTCATCACATGTACATTGTCTTAAAATGTCATCTCCAGCACATTAACGACGCAGGGTAATTTGCTTTGCTTGGAAACTCGTCATATGCTCACAGTGAGCAACGGCAGACAATGAAAAAGTGAGCTTCACCTTTGAGAGTAGTTACTTTGGAGCAGAAGCAGGTCATGATGTATTTAATTTTTTTTCATATTTCACTTTCTTTAGCTAAACCTGTTGAACTGTTTTGAAGAGTGCAAGTGCCTACAGTATGATGTTCTTAACATACAGAATCCACTCCATTCATGACTATATCAAAAACGTTTTTTATATTATGCTAATTCTATATTATACAGATACATCGTTAAAATGTGGGTATTTTAGTTTCGGCCAAGTCTTACTCTTTCTAAATATCTTTATTAATGTTTATTAATGTCTTTATTAAAAATAGTGATGCCCAAACCAGGGCCAAACCAAGCATATCTTCTAATACTTTATCTTTTTGCTTGAACATTTTTGAAATTCAGAAGAATTTAAGTGAACTGATTTATTTAAACATGTACATTTTGCATTTAAAATATTTTGTTGGAATTTCTCACCTTAAATGCAGGTCAAAAACTTTATTTCAGTTATTTATTAATAATAAGTACCCTTAATGTAGACCCTACTGTTCCACTTAAAGTGTCTCGGGAACAGGACTAAGGAGTTTCCATTTCTATTCTATTCTACTTGCATTTGGAATCTTGTTCATTCCTCATCAATATGTTCCAGGCATAGCTGCAATGTAAGGTGATCCACAGAGCTCATCTTAATGCCTGATTGGCAATTTTTTTCCAGGTAGGAGTGACACCTGTAATCTTTGTGAGCAGTGCTCTTAGCATAGACCAGGCATTTCCTTGAGACCTGACTTAAAGGGTTAGTTCACACAAAAATGAAAATTATTCACCCTCAAGCCATCCTAGGTGTATATGACTTTCTTCTTTCAGCACACAATCGGAGTTATATTAAAAAAATATCCTGGCTCTTCCAAGCTTTATAATGAACTTAGATTTTGAAGCCCCCACCAAAAAAACCCGCAAGTAAAAGTAATACACACGGCTCCAGGGGGGTAATAAATGCGTTTTTGTAAGAAAAATATCCATATTTATAACTTTATTAACTATTATCACTGGCTTCCGGTAACGGCTGTACGCAATTCTAGTTCCGACCAAAGAGTGAACTCTGACCCCAAGTATGATGTACTGTAGGTTGAAGGAGTAGTTTAAGCTTAGGTGAGAGTAGACGCATTTCGCCGTTCAAACAAATAAAGCGGGGCAACAAACTCAAGCTCCTCCGACATTTCTCTTTAAAAATGTGACTTCTAATTTAAGACAGGTGTTTTGTTTTGCTCTATCCTCTGCACTTCCGCGTTCATCAATACATCGGGTCAGAGTTCACTCTTCGGACGGAACTGCCATTCGTCTTAAATGGAAACATGTTTAAATGGAAAACCCATCAATCTGTATTTAAAAAAAAAAGAAGAAAAAAAGATTGGGAGTAAAATATTTTGTTGGATAAATATAATGCCCAAAGTCCTCAATCAAGTTTGGTTTTTTGGTACTTTGTAGAAAAAGTTCGGGCAACTGTTATTCCCAACCAGGGATACAAGCAAATTCCACAGGGAAACATTAAGAGTACGTTTACACGACAACTATGTACTAAAAACGTTTTTCATGTACAGACGACGTTGTCAAAACGATCCCCACAGATCCGCGAAAACGATTAAAAACACTGTTTTATGCTACCAGGCCAGTAGTGGGCGAAATCACTTGGGACTGAACACGTAATATGCATGCACATGGTGTCACCATTTTCAGAAATTAGCATGTTTTTTTAGTTTACACCGAGAAAATAACAGTATCGTTTTCATAAACATGCACGTTGAACCCTGTGTTTTTAAAAGTTTGTGTTTTCAGGCCCCCAAAATGCTGTTGTTATAAAAAAAAAAATCAGTATTTAGCTGAAAACGGTGTTGTGTAAATGGCACCTTATGTTTGCTTTGTTAACCCTATACTGTACACTGTAAAAACTAAAGGAGCCTCAAATATCCTGTCGGATTCTCAAGGAACTTCTAAAATGTAATTTAAGTGCCTCAAAGCTCTTTCTCCTATAGTAGGGTTACTGGAGGAGCATTGACAATCTTTGAGGTTCTTGCTGGAACTTATGGGATCCTTTAAGCACTTTGTATTTAGTTCAGAGGTTCTGGAGTCACCTTTTCATTACCATGAGACCTCAAAGTGCTTTGGGGGAAAATAGAGGAACTTGAATGCGATAAAAGGGTTACTGGAAGATCTTTTAACATTTAAGTGGTTCCTGGAAGATCTCTTATGTTAAAGCCAGCATCTGGAGGAACCCAATGATTCAGTGAGGCCAGAATAAGATTATTATTATCCTATTATTATTATTATAGGCTACTTAAAGTTTGATTCAGTATACATACCCAGGTGAAAAAGACGTAGGCTACTATTAAATGTATTAAAAATGTACTTGAGTGTGATTTTAGTAGGCCTACAATACAAATATACTTTAATGCATTTGTACATTTAACAGTAGCCTACGTCTTTTTCACCTGGGTAGCTTACATTTATTTAGTATAGGCCTATTTTATTGATTAATTTAAACGTTAAACTACAACACTAAATAATAATAATATTAATAATATGAAGAAGAAGAACCAGGAGGAGAAAAGTTTTAAGTTAATGCTCGCGCGCATCAAAGCTCAGCTGATCGTCACCGGGTTTGAAAGTAACGGCTCCTCTCATGATCTCATCAGAGCTTCCGCCGTTTGTTCGACTCTCCATTACAAGGTTTGTAAACTCGCCAAATAAATATAAATACAGAGTCTACTCACTATATATTCAATCACACATATATATAAACTAAATTTATTATACAATACTACGTTTTTACAGTGTTTAGCTACCACTCGTTTATTGCACAGTATCTGGTATGAAGGTTTTAGCCGCGATGCTAGATTCGTTGATCTAATGAACAAATGGAAATTATTGACTTTTTGTCTTAGATTAATTTAGTCATTCAATTCAACATGTACAACTGTGTCTTCAAATTGCTGATATAGCCTAACTAATTTAGCTGATTCCTGCTGTCCTCATTGGCGTTTGTTATGAATAACAAAAGCAGGTTAATATAGTTTGGTCTGTTTTTGTTTAGCCTAACTTACTACAGGTGCCCTCATTCTCTCAAATACCATTTTAAAGCCATTTACTGGTCAATAAATATTTGTGAATAATCAGCTTTTTTCTTCTGTTTCCCCAGAACAACCAGCACATTTCTAAAATAATCTGAACATTTCAGTGGCAACATTGAATTACAGTAAATTACCTGCACCACATGCAGGTACTTTATTACTATGAACTTTCTCTGTGTGAAATTGTATTGTTTGACTGTGTGCTTGTGTTTTTTTAATCAGTTATTCTCTGAAAATCTTCCCTCATGCTCTCAAATCTCATTCATGTTACTCAGAAAAAGGTCACAGGTTTGGCGCCAATAATGCTATGCATTTTTTCTTATATCTTTATCATTTGCATTTGAATATAAGACATTTTAACTCTGAATTAACTTCAAGTTTAGTCTTTTTCGACAAAAAAAGAGGAAAAAGCTATTATATGGCTTCAGAAGACTTACAACACAACCCATAACACATGAGTTGTGAACTCATTGATTATTTTTAGGATCTTTTCTGGGACATTTTTGGAGCTTAACCATTTTTACATAAATTGTTGCATTGAATTGAACTACACAAGTGTACATAAGAATGGTTTCATGAATGATTTACACTATTTCTTTCTGCTGGTGTTTCATGAAGTGAAAGCGAACAGTGACTGGGGTTGCATTATGCCTGAGATCTGCTTTTGGGTTCCACAGACAGAAAGTCAAACAGGTTTGGAACGTCACAAGGCTGAGGAAATTATTTAAATTTGACAACTATCACTTTAATAACCTTATTAACAGTAAATGTTGTACTTTGCAGGGATCTCGGTAAGCTGAAATACAAGTTTGAACTAGGGATGCACCGAAATGAAAATTCTTGGCCGAAACCGAAAAAGAGGAAACTAAGGCCGAAAACCGAAAAACCGAAAATAAATTATGCCAATTATTAGTACCATTGCATTTATGGCTATGACTGTGTACTAACTTTACTATAATCAAGGCATTGCATAAATTAATATTAAAGTTTCAAAGAATAAATCAATTAAAATTGTATGCAAATATTTATTTAGCACATTGCAAAGTATAAAATTAAATGTTTAACTTGACCCCACTCATGTGTACATTAAATGATAATGTAAAAGCCTACTGGCCTGCAGAAAGGTTTAAAAATGAAATGTTCTCTCATAAAAACAAAGTGCATTTAGGTCAATACTGCCATAGCCCATAATAATATCTGCAGCTATATGCTCACGGACGTGAGTTGCAAAAACCATAAACAGCTAAGGTAAATACACACACCTCTGATAAATGACGGCTGCTCTGCACACACACGCAAGGTCTCTCGCTCCCTCTCTCTGTCGCGCGCGCGCAACGTATGCGCGCTCATGCTCGCTCGCGATTCCGGGAGATTTAAACTAATTTGCGGGCATCAGGGAGCCGCTATCAATACGCGGGAAACTCCCGGAACTTCCGGAAGACTTGGGACGTCTGTGTTTTAAAAATCGCTGTCCGTGGGTCCAGCGGCGGTTTCTTCATTAGGGCGATCGGGCGACGCACCACCAAAGTGTGGAAGGGACTTTTTCAATAACAATCTCATTCAACCACAGAGTTATGCTAGCAGTCACTCACTGTTGTTCTGCCTCTGGATATAGTCCAATCAGCGCCAAGTCACGTTCTGTGGAGTACCGCCTCTTTTTGGGCGATTTCACTATGGCCGAAAATCGCCCAGAGTGTTCCCATAGACTTACATTCAAAGATTTTTTTTCCGAACTGCAGGCACTGCAATGCATTCACTATGGGTTCCGGGAGGGCTCGCACTAACGTGCTTTCGTCATCATACGTAAACTTCACTTGTGCAGCGATTGGTGGAAACAAATATACCTCTAATAATATTTAGCCATAAGCTGAAATGACATCCAATAATTTCCTCAGTGCATAACGTACATTTCACGGACATATTCTCCATCTGTAAATGTTAGAAAGTCAATATTTCCAGTTTTGCTGTCATGAGTGGGCGAGCTTTCTGCAAGCTAAACTTCCGTGAACGAGCGCCGCCGCGTGCATGAGCGCCGAACAGACGGAGCGCAATAGAAGAGGAGCGCAATTATTCTGACTAAAATATACATTAGCACTAAATTATAAATATATTTAGCTAAAATATTTGTTGTTGAATATTTGTTGTTGTTGGTGAACATAAATGTGCTAGAGAATTTCAAACCTACATGTGTATTTTTATGATATAAGCTTTTTTTATATATATTTTTTTTTAAGTTTAGTAAATTTAACTACTTCTTTAAAAAGCATTATTTTGTTTTTAAATTGTAATGACTGCAGATAGACAGCAAGGTTACACTATGTTTGTTTTTATAACCTTCAATATGAACATTGTTTGTAGGACAATATTGATCAGGATATTATTATTATAATTTTTTATTAAATACATTTTTTTATTTTTTTATTATTCAAATAGAAAAATAATATTAAATACTCAGATTATACCATACATCGCCATTTAGCCCAAAAATTCAGATTTATTTGGCAATTGGCTATTTCCCAACCCTACCGGCTGAAGTTTTAGCCAAACTTTAGGCTAATGATAGCTACATTATTATCACTGTTAAATTGTTATTTAACAATTAGCCTACATTCAGTCCTGGATTAATAATTCAGTTTGTCGCGCCCCCCCAATTTTTTTTAGCACCAGCCGCCACTGCGTGGGTCACTCTCAGATATATTGAAATACGTCCACACCGCAGATATGTTGCTTCAGACAAGCACGTGCAGGTCGCGGTATCTGCTGTTTGCGTCATCACAACATTTCGGGCCATTTTTTGGGCCATTTTCGGTCGAAAATTTTCGGTGGCCGAATATTCGGTGCATCCCTAGTTTGAACAAGAATAAAAATCCTCCTGTAGACCCGAAAATCACTGAAGTGCCTGGACCATCCACCACAAAAGAGGAAAAACAAACGGAAAACGAATCTGCTGTAGCCTACCTTTTCACTTTTATAACTCTTTAAGTACCTCACATGTCCCTTGTGAAGATTTTATTATTGATTGCATTTTATGTTGCAGCGAGTAAAGGTGCAGTCACATTTTTGAATTTCGTGAAATTACACGGGCAAAAAAGTCCATTGACCATCGTCAGCAATGTAGCGACGTAATGTATGAAGCACAGCTCACACAGGAGTCACTTTCAAGCAGCTTTCTGTTGGTCAAATCTAGCAAATTCCAGTGACCAACTTGGTCCCGTAGTGACATTTTTGACCACAAACGAAATTGCTGATCGTGTGGATTCTTATTGAAATGACTGGAATTCTACCTCTATCTCTACCTCTACTTCCTCTATCTTGTTTCATGAGAATACTCGACAACCATTTATGAACACTGTTGATTCAAGTCACACATCTAAGCTTTTCAAAAGGCATAGTGTACTCTTACCCGGAAAAAATACGGAATGCTGTTGCTTGTGTGAACAGACAGTGCATTTGTGTATTTACCAGTAAAGTCATTCTGGTAATTTTACGGTAATTTACCAGGATTGCTATGTGAAAGGGGCTAATGATAAAAGATTCTGAATCAAAATGAATGGCAAATACACACTCACAAATCTGCACTAGTGAAGTACTATAAAACATTAGCAACATTTTATGGACTTTGTTTTCACCATAAAAAGTCTTCACACACTGTTCTAAACCTAGCTTTTAACCCCTGGTAATAAAACGTTTCACACTTGTAATTCAGAAGCGGCGGTAGCACCGCTTTTTACCTGGTGTTATGAAATCGTTCTCTGGAGCAGGGTTAGCTCCACTTTTTGACAATTGGATTGAAGAAGAGACCGTTTCATTCTTACCTTTATAGTTCGGAAAGTCTACTCAGGATAAACGTGATAGTACAGTCAGTAAAATTATCATATGTAATGATAATATGTGCCATGCCATGTCTTTATGTTAAACATATTGTGTGTGGCGTTCGACCAAGCAGAGACATTGACACCGCAAATATGCAAATAAGAATGTTATCCTTGGGTTTATGAATGTACAGTGTGAAATGGCAGCATACCAGGAAAGATTATGAGCAGTGTGAAACATGTGTTAACTATTTCAAGTGTTAAAGACCCTAAAATGAATCATCGTAAAAATGGAAATTTTAATAATATTAATGACAATACTGAATGAGGGCTGTGGGGTCAATAAGAACAAAAAGTTGGGAACACTGATCGATACTGCAGATTAGTGTTAATATTGGTAGACTGCACTCCAAGACAAATGATCTTGAAATCAGTGGAGGTCAGCAAAAAGTCCAAAATTCTTTTTTTCCCTTCTTGTTACGAAGAAAATCAGCTAATGTTTCACATTTATTTCTACTTGCGCTAAAGGTCTTTAAAACATGAATTAAGGATTTAAGAACATCGCTGCCATAAAAAAAAAAAAAACTGAGATCTGTACAATAATAAATAATATAAGAATAAGACTAGAGCAAACACAAAATAGCATCTTTCTATGTTATCATTTGGAGAACAGAACCACTTATACTGTAGCATTCATCTAAGATCTTGGTAGTTCATCTCAGTTCACTACAGTTCACCATGAAGTTACGTCTTAAGGCACATTCATAATTCATAATCTTGGATCATTCACTTTGATCTCACAGAGAACCCAATTATTATTCTAAAGGAAACAATATGATCATAAAGATAACAGAGTGGCAAAAAAAACTTTGTGGAGGAATAATTTATGAGGTGCATCACAAACACAAATCTGCGTGTACACAATCAAAGTTACAGTATGTGCTGATGCAGGCACACAGGCTGTTTTTCATCATAGAGCATAAATTCCACTCCAAAGACCAGCTGAGGAACAACTGCAGTAAATAACCGCAATGGCTGCCTGACCAAATAGAATGGTATATTAAGTAATAAAAAAAAATACTCAGAACAGAAAGAGGGTTATTTGTTGTTTTTATAATGTTTATTTATTTTGTTTGTGTTCTGACCTCTATTCGACATTAAGGCAACATCTGATATTTCTCTTTTAAGTGTTTCAGTTTGTATTTACGTCCTATGTTTTAAATATATTTACGTTAAATTTTTATTTATTTTTTTTACGATAAGGTTGTTAGCAGGGGCGTGTCTAGAGCATTTTCAGTGGGGGGGCCATGCTGGGGCACTGCCTCCAAACGGGGTGGCCGCCAGTGACCAAAAAAAAGAGCTAAATTCTACAGTATATTACGTAAATCCTATTGATTTTATTATTTTTTTTAACTTGAATAAAGTTACTTGTAAACAAATGTAGTAATGAAGCACATTTTGATTAATTTAGTTTTTTGTCATCCCTGTATATATCCATTAAGTTAACCCTCTGATGGTTTACGGGGTCTTTTTGACCCCAAATGACTTTTGCTCAAATTAAAAAAAAAGTTCCCTTTGTCCAAATGGTATGAAACCTTCTACGGCTCTTCACACTTTCTAGATCTACAAAAAAAAATTTAAATTGGAATGATATCTGTTTTTATGTTAGCGTGACAAAAATTGTGACACTCGTGGTCTTCGGGGTCTCTGGAGACCCCGCAATCAAAATATACAAAATTCATCATCAAAATCAGAAACAACGCAGAACACATCGACAGAAATGGCACAAATAAAGTGGCACACTTCCACCAATGCAAAAAACATCCACAATGCTAAATTATTTTGCTCACAACACGCGCACACACACACACACACACACACACACACACACATATAGAGGAATACATTTTTGAGACTATAAAAACTGTTCTCTTATCATTTGTCAAATAAAATCATCCAAGATGCAGTACCACCACAAAAATAAATTGGTGACACTGACACATTGAAAATGTGCACACTCACACACACACGCGCACACACACACACACACACACACACACACAGGAACATTTGTAGGGCTATAATTTGTCAAAATTATGGGGGGGGGGGGGGGGGGTGGGTTCAGTACAAAAAAATGCTAAACTTTGACAAAAATATTTTATTTTTGTTATAATTGTGATTTTATAATATTTAGATATGAATCCAACTGAATCCAACTTGTGAAAAGATATCTTTCAGGTAGTCAAATAGCAAATAGCATATAGTGGAGCTCTATGGCCATCTAGTGGTTAAAGTGATATTTTTTTTATTTTAAAACTGCATTTTCCAAAAAATGGGCATAAATGTTACATTAAACCATTTAAAATGATCCATGTTATCCCCATGAATGAAAGTTAGAAATCTGGGTCTTTTATAAAGTGAATTTTACATCAAATGCTGTTTTTTTGTAAAAAGCTTATTTAAATAAATATTTATTTATTTATTTATAGAAATTTAAAAGATATCATTAATTCTCCAAAAACTGCACAAATGTTGAGTAAAAACATTAACAAACAGAATAAAATTACATTTGTAAAAAAAAAAAACTATTATCTTGTTACAAAATTAAATGTTATTGTCTGGGGTCTCTGGAGACCCCAAAAAACACGAGTGTAGACATAAATATAGACCATCAGAGGGTTAAATTTGAGAGCCAGTGTTTATTATTTTTTGTGTTTTCATAAAACTAACAAGTTTATCAAATAAAAACAATTTTTAATAATGAGCAATTTTAAATTCCCAGAAGCAGAAACGATGTCAATTATTTTCTTTTAATAAGTAGTTTGGCCATTACAATATACAGTAGTTTTATTCACAATCTCTTTCAAATAATAATAAATTAATAAATAAAAAATTCCCCCCACTGTAATAATTCAAATGGTTTGGTCAAAACATCATAGTGTTTCATTCAACATTTCTTTCAGATTAAATTACAAAAAAGCTGAGTAACACAGAGTTAAAGTTTTAGCACTGTAACAGTTCAAAAGAAAACAACACATAATGTTTTATAAAATGTTTTATAAAAAAAACATTTTACTAACATTGTCACTAACATTTTAGTAACTAAACTGAATTTTATTAGGTTTAGTGACAACATGTTACAATGTTTACATGATACAATTTCTGGTAAGCTACGCTTTTTTATTATTTCAATTCAATTATTGTGATTTGATTTAATATTGACTTATTTGGATAAATATTAGGTAGGCTACACAAGATAGGCGTTATTTTTCCTCAAGAAAAAAACGACTCACCTAATGCTGTAAACATACTGCCCTATCAGCTGGTAGTAGGCTATTATTTAAGGTTAAAAATAACTCAAATTAAATATAATGCGTTTTTTTATTATTATAATAACTTTAATGATATAAGTAAAAATATAATAAATATGTAATATAGAACACATATTTAGCTAAATACTCTATAGCTATTTTTTTTTTCTTGCCAACTATGTGCTATAGCCTATATTATGTTCATTAAATGGCTTTCCTGAGGTAAATGTGACAATTGTTCTGCTATGTTATTGACCTCTTCACGCTGATGAAAAACACTGATTGATCGATATTATGTATGAGGAATATACATTTCGGTAAGTTGTACTGTATCTTTCAGTGTTCATTCATGTTTTTTTACTATTAGCTATTACTATCTGTCACGTAGCATTTACAAGCGCCAAAACGGTATTTATTGTTTGAATTTCGTAATAAAATTGACAGAATCTGAGCTGAGATTTTTGTATATCATAAGTAACCTGCTCTGTCTAGTCTGTCGGTCTCCGTGTCCTCTTTGCTTCGCGATTTTTCTGTGCGTGAGAAAATGGATGTGTGGCGTGAGAGAGTATGAAAATTGCGTGTCTCACGGTGAATGCGTGAGAGTTGGCAGCACTGTGAGAGGAAAACAGTCGAAAAAGGCAGACCTCAACTAAAACAGCTGGAACTAAAACTTCTGTTTCGGTGGTGACTGGCAGCTCTTTGTTTGGTGTCTTGACTTCCCACTCTTGATTGATAAAGTAAAAGTCCAAGTCTGCGACGACCGTTGTTTATCTGGCGCTGCACTTCTTTGAAGTAAACTTCAGTAGAGTCTATAAAACTGATTGGTCGTAAAATGAACCAATCACAAGACATCTTATAGGGGGGGCACCTGGGGTGGCCAATCGAATTTCAGGGGGGGCCGGTGCCCCCCCTGGCCACCACGTAGACCCGCCCCTGGTTGTTAGGTATATTATAGATTATTTATTTTGTTTGCATTCTGATCTCAGAAAAGTTCATGCAGTGTGGGCCTTAAAAAAAAAAGTACAAACCTACAAAAGTCCTTGATTTTTAATTTTTAATGTATTAAAAGTAAAAAGTACTGATTGATGAACGTTTATTTTGTATTATTAAACTGACCCCCAGACAGAGCCTGGTTTCTCCCTAGGTTTTTTTCCTCCATTCTGTCACCATTCAAACGCGCATGCCAATAGACTATAAATGTAATACGCATGTGCATGGCTTCACCGTTTTTACAGATTCGCGTAAAAAACTCAAAAACTCATTTTCATAAACTTGCACTTCAAAGTTTGCATTCTCAGCCCACCAAAAAGGCGTTGTCGTGTAAATAAACAGCCAGAATCCATAAAAAGTTTTCTGTTTTCAGTTGAAAACGTTGTCGTGTAAACAGCCCCTAAATTAATAACTAATGATTTTTAAACGGAAAGGAATCAATGCTGAACTTCCTAATAACTTTCTACTAGAGATGCTGTACAGCCAAAACAATCTTTGTTGCATTAATTTCCTGTTATCACTGTAAAGCTGCTTTGAAACAATCTGTATTGTAAAAAGCGCTATGTAAATAAAGGTCACTTGACTTGTATACTTTTAAATGTATAATTTTATACTATATTTTATATAATCCTACTGCTAAAAATACATGGGGGATGGGGTGGGGGTGTTGCTGGGTCTGACATCATTATTTAGAATTATTATGAATTGTCAAGTAGCCAACACTAGTCAGTAAGAAGATTAGTGGATGCAGATACTGTACATATATGTATTGATCTGCAAATAATTGTTTTATAACCCAAATTTGTCATACACAATCAAAACATTAAATATATTAAAATATCAATTTAGGTTTCTGATACTTCATGTGTGCAAATGTAGACTTGGAAATTAAATCCCCGTAGTCGTTTAATTCACGGTACTGGACACCGGTTATTTTGCCAAGAGATCTCTTATTTGTTTTTTATATGTGTCAAGACATAGGAGAGAAAGACAATTTTCTGGAGAGATGGTCTTCATTCCAGCTTTCTCTGTTCAAAATGTGTGTCGACAAACAATATAAAAATAAACGTCACATAGAACAAAATGCATAACATTTTAAGAAGAATGCATGAAAACTTAATAGTTTTATATCATTTGAAACTGCTACGGCAGTGGGGAAGATGCATGGGCATTAATTTGCATTATTTTATTGTTTTATTGTGATACACAAATGTGGACTTAAACAGCTCGCCCTTTTACAGCAGATTTAGTTCACAAACAAATGACAGTAAAATTACCAAAATATGATTTTCATTTACCATAATAAATCCTAAAATTAGGAAGTACCATCAGACGTGCGCACGCTCAAGCTCCGAGGATGTCCTGCACTTAGCTCATTTTGAATCAGACTTATGAATTCAGTGAATTGTTAACTGGAGACTTGATCTGACCGGATCATTTGAATCTGCGAGTTGTTGTTGCCCCGAGAACAGATGCAATCAGATCAGTCCAATTCGTGAATGAATCATTCAGTGCAATTCCCAAACCGATTTAACATGGTTCATTGAAAAGAATCAGTTCGTTCACGAATCAGACATTGCGTCTTGGAGAGGGTGACAATTTCTTCAGTTCAAAATAACGAGGAACAACATGTTTTTAGGAAATTAAAAGTTAAAGTTTCTCAAAATAAAAATACTCCGGTAAAGTATACTTGAAAAATGGACTTAAGTACAGCAATGAAGTAAAAAATACTTGTTACTGTCCACCACCAAAGAACAGTAAGGAATGGGTTCCAGTTATATTTCCACTTAAGCTTGGTTTGGCACGGCACGATTACAAACGGTTCCCGGTCCGGAATTTAATAATAAAATTAAAAGAAATATCTGATCATCCTCCATAACGCAGTCGCTATTTACATCTTATATCATCTGTAAACTCTTGCATTACCAAGGCAACAACTAATGCATTTGTATTACATTCCAGTTAAAGCGTTCTGTTATCAGCTCAACAGTGGAAAATGAAAACATATCTGTACCGGCTAAGTCGGATCGGCACGCAATGAAACAGTTAAGCAATGAAAAAGCAACTTTTGTTACAAATGACTGAAGCTGAATGATCTAGTACTATAAAACACTCAATATTTTAATTAATTGGTTATACGGGGAAAATATATTAAATAGAAAAATGCAACAAAATGAAGCATTTCACTTTTGTAACTCACTGTATTTTCATAACTCTGACAGCATTGCTTCATAGAGCCTTGCTCATGTCGGTAAGCTGATTTGATATTTGATCATGACCAGATCTGTCCAATCCCAAATATACAGATTACTTTTGATCTCACAAAGATGCTAAGAGAAGTATTATTGTCTGGCGTAATCATATTTTGTGCATCCATCATCATTTTGCTTAAAATCAAGAGAAAGAGTAAACTATTACAGCCTCTGTCTGACTCTGTCCTGTGTACAGTAACATCTTTTTCTAAATTTGTTTACAATGATCATTTTGTTGGCTTGATTGGTTTCTTTATAATGTCCTTGAGATTTCACCCAATTACAGAGAATGAATTATAGATTCCTGCATAAAATCTTCCACTGGGATACAATAAAAGTGTTTTCTGCAACACTCCTAGTGCTTATGTAAAAACAATGCCTACATAAAAGAAAAGGGAGAAATATATTAGCATGAGACAGACAAGATGCAACGACGCCTTCGTAAATCTGTGAGCATGGCCTTAAGTTAACCAGCTTTCAGCTTGTGAAATTTTAATTAAGGAGAGCATCCTCACACAAGTCATGGTAACTCTCAGGATAACCTGCAGCACAGGCCTACCAGACTTTCACATATAACGACTAGCCTCCTCCCAACACAGATAAACGATAAACAATTCATATCCTCTCTGAATTGAGAGATATTTTTTATCTGTCGTCCATGACCTGAAATGTGGATATCAGTTTTCCGAGACAGTTTCAAAATGTCTTCACGTTTTCAAAGAAAGTGAAACCTTCTCGAAAATCAACTCAAACAGAGCGGTGAACCACAAAATGAAGCCTGCCCGCATTGCTTGCAGTAATGTGCATTACTTTATACTCATTAGCACTCATTAACACTTATTAACACTCATTCTCACAAAATCTACAGCTAATGGCTTGATAAACGTAAGCGGAGTGCCTGCGCTAATAGAAAAACTCAAAGGGTCGATGCATAAAAATTTACGGATTTTCACGTTGACAAATGTCGCTTACATCTGCCCTGAAGGTTCACTGATGCAGTTGCAAATCTCACTTATTTCCATGAATGTTTAATGAGTTTAAACTACAAGCTATTTTCATTTAACGTGAAACACAAAAGTCTATAAATGTAGTTGAGAATGTTATAAAAAATAGAGAGCAAATATCGTTCCAAATCAATAAAGCACCATGGGTAGGTAAATAGCTCCCAATCCTTTTACACTCTTTTCATTTCCCTTGATTGAAATAAAAAAAAGAAAGAAAGAAATACCTTACAAGGAGCATTTATTACCTTAATATAATGATTCTACCATAGTTAAAACCTCATAGCCTGTGCCAAAGGGGAACACAGATGTGCAGAGATGTTTTTTTTTTTTTTTGCACAGGGCTCAGCAGGAAATGGTTCTGTAATAATGCTTCCTCAGAGACCTTCACTGAAGCATTAACAATGTGAAGTCCAAGGTCTTGCTGAGGTTATTTTGTGCTGTTCCATTGGTTGTTGGAACATTCTTTGAGTCCACACACACAGGTTTGATCAAGGCACACTCACTGTTCATGCATAGTTCAGCAAAGCTCTTGTCAGGAAACATCTACACTTGACATTTTTGAAGAAAATATGAGTGGTGCTTGCCTGTGCAAATCTTGCCTCCTCAGTGCCAGTGTGTTGTAAGTGGTTTAAAGGGTGTTGCTCTGCAGTTGCTAAGGTGTTCTGGGTGTTCAAAGTTTTTTTCTTAAAAGTTTTTTTGTTTTTGTGCCAGTTTTATCAGTTGCCAGGCAAAAAAAATCGAATTACTTGGAAAAGTAACAGCATAACTCATCTCATAATTTGAGGCATTTTAAATGCATTTATTTAATTAATTAATTCTATTTCTATTTCAAGGGAGAAATAAGCATTTTTAGGTTGTGTTCACACTTGTAGTTTGGTTCGCTTCGCTTGTTTGGTTCAGAAAAAAACAGCGGCAGGAATCCCTCCGCCACACACACACAAAAATGATCTGCTGTGAGCATTCTGTCCTTTTTGGGGTCACATCTTCCTGTTTTTGGTTCTTTTACAGTACGTCATTATTCGAACCGTACCAGAGTTCGTTGTCTTATCATGTCTTAGATGCCATGTTTCCTTAGGAGGTACTAAATCTAAATAATTCGGTTCTAAATCATTTGGCTTGATGTTATGATGTCTTAGAATGACTAAATAAATAAATAAACTGGGCAATAAGGTAGCTTTTGGACATAGCCCACATTTTTTAAATAAATAAATAAACTGGGCAGTGAGGTAGCTTCTGGACATAGCTCACATTTTGGATGTCTTCCTAATCTAACCCATCTGGTTTTCATCAGCTCGATAGTAGAGTGCTCCATGACCTCAATCAGATGTGTCAAATAAGGGATTCATACAAAATATGCAGTGCTGGGCATATTCCAGATACCGTTAGAGAGTAGATTTTTACTTTACTTTGCAGTAAGACATTGTAACCTCAAACATTAGTTTCTGTCAATCACCATCTGCTAGAGGCTATTCGGTTCAGAACAGCTATACAAATCAGGAAGAATGGAGCGACTACCAAAGTCTATAAATATAATAAATATGGGATTGGAGATGTGAAAAGCACATCCTGAATATTGTGCATTAGTGGTTGTCATGTATTATATTAGCAGTAAAAAGGTCTTTAATTATCACCTATCTCATGCAATGTACAGGATGCCATCAGTCGTAAATGTACTGTCCAAAGTGTTCTTAAGGGAATACACAGTTCTTGTGACTGATGTCTTTTGTTTTTATGGTTCTGTATGGCACTTTGAGAGTCACTAATCTTGCCTTTCTGCTTTCAGGACTTTAGCTCACACTCAAGAGAGGGAGGCAACATCCATTGATTATTTTTTCCCCATGTTACTGTACTTCCAGCCATTAAATATTCATTAACATATGCATTTTACCAAATCTTAGCAATGTATTGCTATTATTAGTCTTTGCCTTTCCGGCCCAGTATTATTATTGGCCACTATAACTCGCCCTACATGAGCAACAATGATTTCTTTCAAAACGGCAGTGGGTTGCAGTAATGCATTGCATGGTTAATCATCCACCTGTAATGTGAAAAAAAGCCACAAACCCACAGGAGCAGAAAGCCTACAATACACTAACACAAAACAGGTATTACAAAGGAGGAAAAAACTATGGTCCTCAGTATGAAAGCCTTAAGCCTGCTAAAACCTTACAAAATTAGCAAGACAGCTAAGCATATGCGAAGTTTTTGCTGTGTCACATCTTTAGAAAACTATTAGAAGAATAGTGTATATTACAAGATTTGTGCAAGATGGTACTACACAAAAGTGCTGTAATATTTATATGGGCCCCCAGTGAAACTGGCAAATCTTTATAAACGAGTGCCAGTGGATGTGTGGTTCTCAAATGTTTTTCAAAAACAAGTAGTCAAAGCCAGAAGCATCCTGCCTATTCAAACAAGCCGGTAGATATTTTTGAGCCATGCATTTTGAATGCAAATTCCAACATAAATTATTCACATCTTTAATTAAGTTACACGACACGATTATTATTGCAAGTAGAAATAGCATCAAAATGCTGTGGTGAAAAACGCTCAGCAGAAAGTGTGCCAGTCAAATCAATTCACACCTTCTGCAGATCAATTGCTTTCAACAGAAAATTCTGTCAACATCTAAACATCCACATGCCACTCAAAACTCCTGAGATATCTTTCCTTATGGAACACACGGAGCTGTTATTATTTAAATCTCAAAACTGCTTTCAATTCAACACAATCCATTGTTAAATTCAGTTGTGATTTTGCTTGTGTTTATAAAAACAAAAAAATGATATGACTAAATTATGTGGGCTTTGAACTCCTTTGAACGTACGTACGTACGTACGTACGTACGTACGTACGTACATACACACATAAATATACTGTAATATACTGTATAGTTTTTATTTATTTATAGATAACATTCAAACTTGTATTTTTTTCCCGCAAGACTTACATTGATCAAAAGTGACAATAAAGACATTTACACTGCTACAACAATTTCCATTTTAAACAAATGCTATTCTTTTGAACTTCCTATTCATCAAAAAATCCTGAAAAATATCATGGTTATTCTAAATAATAAATAATAATAATAATATTCATCCTTTCTGAAGGATCATGAGTTAATGAAGACTGTAGTGATGGCTGCTGAAAATTCAGCTTTGCTATCACAGGAATACATTATATTTTACAAAATATTTAAATAGAAAAGTTCATTTAAATTGTAAAAAATATTTCACAGTATTACTGTTTTTACTGGATATTTGATCTTGAAATCTTACCGACCCCAAGCTCTCCCAACCCTAATTTCTGTTTAGCAGTTGTGTTTGGTTTGTTGTACATTGCCCAAGTCTTTCAAAGTTTACAGAACATGGCACACTAAATGTGCTACACTAACCAGGAGTGGAGGGTTGATAAATAATTCAGAGAAACGTGTAAAGAAGGTTGTTGTATTCCACATTAACAGTAATGCTTAACAACCGTAATGTGCATTGTACATCCCAAGGTTACTCGGCTGATGATTGCCATGGTGTAGAAAAGCATGTAGAAGGACTGGAGAAATTGACCTTCTGTGCACAATAAGACCCATCGCATAAAGATCTACATTGTGGCCTGCAACATATGCTACTGTGCAACTCAACACCATTCACAAGTTCAACTGTTCCCCTTCAGAAATTGCACTTGACAATGTAAGAGAATTCTGAATATTGTATAACTATTTCTATACCTTTTTAATGTCTGCTTGTAAGAGGTGTGAATTATTTACAGTAGAATTCAGAGGAACTGAGAATGGCCCTTTCACATTGGTCAGTCCAATCTGGAGGAAACTGTCACAGGCAATTGGCTAACTCTGTTTAACAATGTCATAATGTATATGAATGCTATTTCCCCTCCTCCCATCCTCCCCTCCCCCCTCCCCCCTCAACCTCAACCTCAACCTCCCCCTCCCCGGCCACCTCAAATATACTTCCAGCTTGCAAAGTCCAATATTACACAACAGGAGACTGTCAGTATGTGTGACCATATAGTACATTTTAGATGTGGAAAAATGCAGCCATCAAATTTTAATTAAACTATTAAAGTATGTACTATTTCTAAAGTAAAAGCAGTGCTTGACCTCCGTTTCTGAAGGGTCCAGTTTGAACCAATGTACAATGAAACTAAAGCAGTCTGTTGTGGCCAGATAAGCAGAATGCATTTGATTATTCTGTGTTACTTAGTAAAATATAAGCAATTCTTCTATGGACAGATGGGATGTTGAAGCTAAAAAATACTTAAATATTAGCAGCTCGGATTAACACTGGAAAAGCAGAGAATGGACGCATTTAGCTGAAGTGTGTGATACTATCAGCTGACCACGACTGTCTGTGACAGATATGAGCCTGGATTTAATGGAGAGGCTGCATATGAAATATGAAACAGAGAGCCATCACACTGGGTAAATAACATAAATATCTGAAAAATATCCATATATATCCAATCAAAACATGCTGACATTAGATCCAACAGTGGACCAACAGTTGTACTGAATTACATGAACTAAAAGCTTATCGACCTCTTAGATGTCTTACTATCGGAGCCCTCTTTTTCATTTCGGCCTAAGTGGCCTGTTGGGATGCTGTAATATAGTACATTAGTCTCGCTGTACAATAAAACATTTATTAGTCTTTCCAGTTAGCATCTTCATCAAAGTTGATTGCGGTGTAATTCTTATTGACTTCGAAAAGGAAGACGAGTTCAGGACAGGTATTTTTATATTTGCATCTCTGTTCACCAAAACGTAACAGCGCCAACGGCCTTCTTAATATTTTCTATACTTGATTATAAAATCAGAGCAAGTAAAGTCCACACTCTTCAAATTACTTTGTTTTGTTAAACATATCCTTTGATCAGGCAAATGCAACAAGGGAAAAAAAAGAAAACAGTTGTCATGTGAACACCAAGAGCAAAATTAATTGAATAGGAGAGTGATATGAGTTAAGCATATTTGAAGTTGAAAAGAACAGGAAAAACATGTTGTCACTAAGAGGCAGTGTGCAAAGAAGGTCTGTTAACTCTTTTTTTGCAAATCCTGATTAAATGTGTTAGAAAAGACAAAATACAAAAAACCTAATTGTAGTTCCTCGCTTAAAAGGTATATGACCACTCCAGACTCTATGCTCAACTTGAACGACAACTACCACCTTACGAAGTAATGTGAACCTCGTAAAATGCATCAGAGACTCACTGGAAATGATATAGACAGATACAAATTCCATTAAATAAAGGCACCTCTATCCACATTACCAGCACGGATTGTGGGGGTAAATCTAAAGAATTCTTTAGAATGGGTTAATTGCTGCCAAACATCAAAAGTATGTATTTTTTCTTCACAAAAACAGTACATACTTTTAGGGCATATAAGAAGGCGAATTGGGACACAGCGTTCCTGTCACTCCAATTCAAATACCAACTCTTGAACTTAAAGGGAGCAAATTCTTTCATTGTGGTAAACGTGTTAATCCAAAACATTTAATGATCAATATGTAGGGGTGGAGGTACAGTGTGTAGAACGATTGCTGTTTGAATCCTGTTGAAATCTGTAGAGAAATCTGCAAGTGCAGGATCCATGCAGACCAACTTAGTATTTATCAATTCAATGTTCAAAAACCCATCATGATTTACCATGCAGCATCCATGGAGTAAACTAAGAGGGCATGAACCAGCATCCAACTCCTAAAAATGAAGTACAACCCACAACAGTTAAAAATTTGCACAGGTTGCACAGGAATCATTTGTTTGTTCATATGCCATTTACAAATAGAAAGCAAGCCAACACACTGTGAAACTGTGAATCATTATCGATATGAATGACCACTGAATGTCAACTACTGGAAATATCACAGATCCCAGATTATCACATCTAGCGAGTAACGTGCCATATTTAATATGACATCCATCTAATCTGTATAAGGAAAATGAAAAGAATAGCCTGAGGTTATCACCAACTGTCTACTCTAGGGTCATCATGGATTCCACAATATAAATAAATGGATAAATGTACATTTTAAATTCTAAAAATGATGGACCACGTGTCCACTGTGCTTGACTTCAGGTGCTCACAACCAACCTGTAGCAAAAAGGTTGCACTGATTCTTGCCCTTATTTTCTTTTTTTTTACCAATCCAAACAGCCTTCCATTAAGTAACAGTAAATCTGCCCTTGTAATCCATGTGACGTCAGCTAAAATCAGTCTCCCAGCCAACGCTTTATAGGTATAGCCTTCATCCCATTATGACCAACCCCTTGTAATATTCTGCAGGCAGAAGGATGCAGAACCGTTTCTATGTAGGTTTCTATGACTGAACGGTTGACACGAGCAGCCTAACCTACATAAAATTCTGTCAAAGGAAATTTAACAACCTTACATCATATGCTACTGCAAATCACACATCACAACAAATGTGCTTTCACGGCTATTCAACATAGCTATTTAGCTATTGAGCTTAGAGGACAAAATTCATCAAATATTCTGTTTAAAGAGGTATCTGAACTATACACATGCTATAGAGAAAACACATATATGTTTAGAATTGTTTTTGATTCAAAACCTTAGATACAGTCACTGTAAAAATGTTAGATAAATATATGTGAAAATACTGCACTAAAAACCTGTTAATTTGTTAAATGTAAGTTATCTTAATGCATACAGTAAAACTAATATTATGTTGATATAATAAATGATAGTATATTATATTATAAATTGTGATATCATTTTTCAATAAAATATTATTAAAAATGTGATGTTGAAATTAAGTGCAGTATGAATTACCTTAAAATTTACATAACAAATATATTTAACAAGGTAATATGTGATACACATTTACATTTAATTATTAAAATGATGTTGTTTATTAATAGAACGTATGAGTAGTATGAGTATAAAAGTATCATAAAGTAAAATATTGTTAACATTAATTAATGACTTATAATTTTTGGAAAAGAGATTGGGAACCATCACATTTACAGATTTATTTCAAAAGTTTCCTCTTATTTTTATCGGTTATACACATTGAATCTATACTGTTTTTTTTACTGCATTTTATATTATTCAGTTCATGTTTACTGCTTTGTTTTGTGTAATGTGTAATTCCGAAAGTGTTCTGTATTGGGTAAACTATGCTCTGTCTTTATGTATTAATAACCATTTGCTGGAAAAGCCACTTTTGATTATCTCTAAGTCATTATGGGTCGTTCCACTGTACCACCTGTGTCATTAGCAAATTGTATAAGCCAGTTCAGTAACATTTAATAGCTCAAATAAGTATATCAACATTATATAATTTAACGACATATATGTAGAGATCTGACACTGACAGACTGAATTATAAAAGTCACCAAATTGCGCACAGTGTAGCCAAGGGCGCCGTAAAGGGGTGGAAGGTTAGGACGATTCTAAGGGCCCAGGCTGATTTAGGGCCCAGAAGAGCAGACCCCCTTTTTCTTTTCTTAGTTCTTTTCTCTTTTTTATACATACATTAAATGTGCTAGGGCCCCTCATGCACTAAATGTGTATTTTGTACGTTTTGACCATAGATTTAATATTTAAAAAACAAATAATGTATTTACTGTTTCAGTCACACCCCTCCCCCTCACAATGGTTCATTCCACCTGCGCTGTCCGAGCTACGATCGCTCGTGTAGCGTCTCTTGCTTATTGCACTTGCTATGATGCAGCGCAGACAGTGACACACGCAGGCATGTCACATCAAAAGTCAGGGCATCAAAAACGGAAATAGAAGACAGAGAACGCCGAAGTCGACAGTATGTCACACAGTTTTTCAAAAAGAAAGGTAGCTTGCCCTATTCCTGTATTCCAAAACTTTCAGAGTTAGGCTACTTATTTTTGTTGCTACATGACCTGCTTTTATCTAGCTAGCTAAGTAAAATAATTACTGAATTATGATTTACATCCAACAATAATAACATCTCTGCTGTCTCCGGGTTATCATGTCTCGTAGACACAGATTCAGCGGCTGCTGCACACCCACGTCCTCCTTCCCCCACGTCCCCCGTCCCCGTCTCATGGTGCGTTCACACCGGACGCGAATAGCGCGTCAGGCGCGAGTGATTTCAATGTTAAGTCCATGCAAAGACGCGTTGTAATTTCGTTTCAAACTTTTGTTTTTACGCGCGTCAATTTCGCTCTTGACGCGCGAATTAACACAAAAAGTGGTCAAGCGTATAACTAGACGCGGCAGGCGCGAATTTGACGCGCTATTCGCGTCCGGTGTGAACGCACAGTCAGCCGAACAAGGTGAGCCTGAGCGCGAAACTTCACGAAGATTGATTGAAGCCTCTAAACACGTCTTATCTACTGTGTTCGCCACATGATGATAACTTTACAAAACAAAAAGTAATCTACACGCTTCAAAAATTACAAAATCAGTTTGCCGTGTGTTCTGTGAAGTGACAGTGCTGCTGCTGCTACGATCGATGCTGTCAAACTTGACGTTCTTAATATGAATAAAATGCCCCAGAAAAAATAATATAAAATTGAATAAAACATGTCTGTAGTAGGCTAACCATTGGCTATAAGGAGTTTACAAAATAGATATTTTAATATTTTATATTAAGAAAACAAAATAATATGGTTATTACGTGTGTGTGTTATTGTCTGCACCTAGTATGCAACTATGCAATGTGCTAAGTATCTTTTTTAAAGTATACAGGGCATGTTTATTGGGTTACATTTTATCTGTAAAAAATGTAGGGGGCCCAGAAATTTTGGTTTCCATAGGGCCCAGAATTTCTGGCGGCACCCCTGAGTGTAGCCCTTGTGACAACTTCCCCATGTGGCAAATAGCCGCCAGTCTGCCCATATACCTAAATACTTTGCAGCAACGTTTACCCCAGTGATGGTCACAGATCTGTATGCGTTGATCAAGCAATGCATCTCCTAGTAATAAAGATATTTCAAAACATCCAATCAATAACGGTTATCATGCATGGCAACGTAGCCAATTTCATGCATAAGCCCAATACGAGGCAGACTGGGGCCACAGGCTAGCCCACGGTGCACCTGTAACGCAGGAACTGTCAATTGACATGTGAGCTATAGGGCCTACATCACACTGGATATCATTGAGAATGAACATCCACATCTTCCATCTACCTCGCAAGGTCACGACAGTTCTGTAAAGGCTATTGTACGTAGCCGCTACGTCTGTTTGTCTTACCGTATATTCCCTGGCAAAAAACGCCTTCAAATAGTGCGGCCAATAACCACAGGAGAGCAAAGATAATATCCATCTTTACGTTAGTCTGAACATATCCAGCTCCTCAGGCGGCGAACAGTAGAAGGCAGTACGTGCAGTCCAAATCTCCCACCTCGCGTGACCGTATCATCAAGAAACAGCTGAAGTAGTGTCAGTCCGAGATGTCTCACAAGTCATTTCTTGCCAGTTCAATGCAGATGTTCTCACCAAATTGGTCTAGGCGGAGATATAAATATGTGACAGATAAGGAGGACGAGCATCAAACCTTCAGAGCGGGTCTCCTCCTCACACCTTCGCCGGCATTAAGCACCGACGCGGCTGGCGAAAGTAAATGACAGCGCCATGGGAAACACGCGCGCTATTAATCGGCTACGCGCGCTGGCATCCACCTCATCGACGTTCCCAAAAGATAATACTGCGGAATTTAATGCGAAAGATAACCAATAATCGACGAGACCGCCTCTCTCATCCCTTCGTGCGTTCAGGATGCCGGTGAGGCAGAAAGGCACGCCGAAAAAAAGCTGCTCCTTGATGCTGATGGGAGCGCTACTATAGTAACACTATGATTCTTCGTCTCCAGCGGATAAACAGATGAATCCGCTATTTCATTAGAGCTGTGTGGGCCAGCTTTACTTCTCGGAAGTCTTTGGTCCCGGCTTGAAAAAAAAGAAGAAGAGAAACAATGACACACACACACGGATGTGTCAGGTTAGGTTGCCTGTATTCAGGATAAACCGTAATTTAGTCTGGATGAAATGTGAAGGGTGGTCGGGCACGCTGCGCCATACGTACTGCGCTGGAACGCCGGAGCCCAGCTGGCTGACTACGTCAAAGAGCGCGTGAGTGAGTGAGTGAGTGAGCGCGCTCGGATCTCATTTGTATGAGAAGCACTCTCGCGCTGAGAACGTTCGCAGCAGAGCAACGTGAACTTCATTATAAATTAAAGGCCGCTAGTCTAAATGGTATACATGCTTTCTGACGTTTGTTCGTTCGTTTGGCTTTTTTCTCTCATTGAAACGGAAGATGATAGCTGCTATTAATTTCGCCGCTCACCTCCTCCCTGGTCGACTTTATAACTATCAAATGAATGATTTTCCTTCCATTATCAACATATCAACCGCAACAATGCCAGTAGATGCGAGTCTACATTCTGTTAAACATGTCACCATTAAATCAGGTGATGTTAATATGCTCGAATATATTCGAGCTAATACAATCTGTTAATGTAAAACGAACTGATGATGATGACACAGGTGGTTCAAGAGAGGGTCACATGATGACTCACTATAGCAACCGTGAACAATGATCAGACACTAAAATAAAACAGTCAAAATTAACCAAACTAAAATACCACAAAATACTCAAATGTACATAATAAGGAATAAAAATGTTATGATTTTAATAGAGAATTCTGAGAATGGACATTTTACTGTAATATTTTACAGCAACATTATGTTGGCCAATTAATAATTAATTCACACTTTTTACAACTAAACAATTTACCACAATGTTTTTGTAATAAGTACACATATTTCCTTATTTAAACACATTTTCAAAGCAAATTTTAAATATAAATGTGTAAAAACCTTGTCATGTTTCACTAAACTTTTATGATAGTCATTCAGTGTTTAATAGGTACTTACTAACTGTTATTCAACACTTTACCAGAAGTGGGCCAGTGTGGCCAGTGTTCCAGGGGCCTTGAACTGAAAAGCAAACTTCTGAAAATGTAAATATACAGTACAGATGAACAGCGAATGCGTGCAAGTAATATAATAAAACCTAATAAACAATACATTGTGCCCCAGGGTCTCGCGTGACTGTAATCCTTGATCACAGTAGCATGCATCACCCTGATTGAATCAATGATTTTTGTGTTACCAGCCCAAATCTTTTTGAAAAAAGCGGCTAGCACCATTATGTACATTACATCTGTATTATCGATATGAATATTTTATATTTATATGAAATATGCAATCAAATGATCAATCGAGTGCTATGGATTACAAAATCTTAATAATACTGTCAACTTTGTCAGGGCTTCACAGCCATAGAGGATTCGTTGGTCAACAAATTGTGTACTGTACATATACTGCCATCTTCTGGAATAAGAAAAAATAAAGTTACATGAAAATACATGGTGACATGCAAAACAGCACAAATTGATTACATTTTCTATAAAAATAATACTATTTTTATTAATTCACTACATATTCAAATATTGTAGCTGAATATAATTAGTGTGATTATGGCTTTAAGAACTACCCAAATAGAAATTACATAAAATGTTGTTGGTGGTCATCTAGACTTATCGAATTTAACATATAAGTGATGGCAAATGCTGTTTTATGTGAAAACACCATATAGCAATATAGCATTGATGAACATGAAAAGGGCAAAATATTTGTATGATATTTTTGGGTTACTTGACAGTCCTTATTTCATTGTCATTAAATGGAAAAGAGTGGCCAGGAAGTTCTTCAATGACCCATGAAGAAAGTAATTCATACATATGATGTACAAAGATGAATGCGGAGTAAATGATGACAACATTTTATTTTTTAGATCCTTTTAAGAGAATAACTATTTGATTTCTGTTTTCTGTTTTTACAATACCCAACCTTTCTTTTGTGTAGCTCACTTTAAAAAATAAAAACATTAATTCCAAGTCTCTCTTTAATTTCCTGTTCATTCCCCATTTTCCATTTCAGTGTAACTGGCTACATCACTAATGACACTTACAAGGTAACAGAGAAATGTTGACAGGAAACAGGCTCTCAGTTTTTCATGTCCTTAAAAGCAAAATGCACTTCAAAATTAGTGCAAATTAAAAGCACAAGTTTTTGTTTTTCCAGTCTATCTTTTATTACAACTATTTGATTAACGCTTTTATTGTTAGATTTGTGGCAAATTCAATGTTATGGCAGTGGCACTGGATGTGAAATTTGTTTTTGAAAGTCTTTTATTCTCACTAACGCTGCAATAATTTGATCAAAAATACAGTAAAAACTGTGAAATATTACAATTTAAAATAACCGTTTTCTTTTTTAATATATTTTAAAAAGAAATT
This sequence comes from Leuciscus leuciscus, assembly GCF_965113295.1. Lineage (NCBI taxonomy): Eukaryota > Metazoa > Chordata > Actinopteri > Cypriniformes > Leuciscidae > Leuciscus > Leuciscus leuciscus. Next base: position 15,042,834 of record NC_138741.1, read on the forward strand.
TATTCCTGTGATGGCAAAGTTGAATTCAGTGTCACATGATCCTTCAGAAATCTTTATAATATGCTGATTTGGTGCTCAAGAAATGTTTCTTATTATTCATGTCAGTTGTAATGCTTAATATTTTTGTGAAAATCATGATATATATTTTTCAGGATTCAAATAAATAGAAAGTTCAAAAGAACATTTATTTGAAATTGAAATCTTCTGTAACATTACATTAACATTACATTACAAATGTCTTTACTGTCAATTTTAATAAGTTAAATAAATCCATCCCTGCTGAATAAAAGTATCAATTTATAAATAAATAAAAAATCTGAACAGTAGTGGTTGGACACAGTCTATACATGTTTATCTAGTAGTATACTACCAAGGTTCTTTATTTTTTTTGTCAGGTTAATTGCTGGGCTTCAGCTAAAGCTAGATACTTTACAAAACTACACAACAGACATGACAGCTGCATGTGTGGTGTAGTCACCCATGTTATTGTTTAATTAGGGTGTGTTAGAAATGTGTGTGTCAGAGAGTTGAGGCAAATTAGCGCTGGGTTAAAATTAGCCATCGCAGTGGTGAGCTGAGATTGACGAGACAGGCACTCGCCAGAAACCTCAGAGCTGTCCAGGTCATTATGCAGCATCACTAACTCCATCCATCCAACAACGGCAAGCTCACATAACTGCCTGTTAATGGTGAACAGTTCTGTGAGCTGTGAAGCTGAGGAACCTTGACATGAGGGAGTGAATGGATGCGAACATATTTCTGATACAGATCTGATTATTTTATATTTTAATGAGGTTCACTCGTTATAAGCATCCACATTCAACAACTATCCGCTCTGTAACCTCTTTTAATTAACACTCAGTTCTAGCTTCTGAAAGGATACACGCTGAGTTGATGTATACAACATAGGTGATAAGACCTTGATGTAAGAACATTACCCCTTTCATGAAAAGTTCTCGGTATTATTCTTGCTTTTCAGACTCACTTGGATCAATTTGATAAGCTTCATCAAATATAAATGTAGACTAGAGTATTCACAAAAAAAATTCTATTTAAACGTATTTTGCGTGTATACAACTTTAACAAGGTGACCTGGGAGGTAGATTAATTGAGTATGAAATTTGAACGCTATTTCTGTGATATATTCAGCTATACACACACACACACACACACACACACACACACACACACATATATATATATACATATATATATATATATATACATATATATAAAGTATTTTCAGAACTTAAACATATTGAACGTGTTCTTAGATGTACACTGAGAACAGTGTTGGTTTATGGAAGGCATTTTCTGCCAAATTTAAATAAATAAATTAAATGATTAAAATGAAAATTAAAACCAGATTAACGATTTCATTACAGAAAACTGTATGCAAAAAATTTGACAAAATTGAGAATGAAATTAAATGATTTCATTTTCACAGCATTATCCGTCAAATTGAAAAATAAAATGCAATTGGTGATTTCACATTTCATTTTCACTACAGTCTCGAGGCAAGACTGCCAATATTAAAATGAAAAGCCAAACGTGAAAAAGAAACTACAAATACAGTTTTTACAATGCTCTTTAGTAACGCTCACGCAATAATAGTGACACAATTCAAATACAAATGTAAATTTTCGTTTTCATTTTAATTCCTCTTTTATTTCACAGTTTTCATTTTAGTTTTCATTTTCAAGGACAACCTGCATGCAAATTCTATGTTAATGAGTGGGTGTGGCTTATTCTAGTAACGGCGCTGAGACACGCCTTCTGTAAAGCTTAAGGCCTCATTATACTTCTGCGTCGGACCTACGCCGGAGCCTATACGCCGTAGGCAACGTGTTGGTTTTAATTTATACTTCTGTGTCGTTGTCCGCGTTGACGCGTACCTAGGGAGCGTGTGAAACCCCGAGGGAGGGGTTCTGGCAGACCAAGCACAGCGCTTGTGTCCGTGTAGAATTGACGCGTTGTTACATTTTTGGAGAGGTGCACGTCAGGGTACGCCGTAGGGTACGCGCGCTACACACAGCCTACGACGTAGCTACGGCGGCAGTTCGACGCAGAAGTATAAATAGGCCTTTAGTCGTCGACGCCCGTGTGCATGAGTTGAATGTGTGAAATGAAATTATTTAAATGTGATTATATTGTAATCGAGACGACGAGATATGGCGAAATCTGTTAGTGAGCTTTTGCGGGAAGCTGCCGCAGCATTAGAACATGGAAACAACCAGCCTGACCATGTTAGTTATGATGTTAGACTCAGACTAGACCATAATCGACGATGAGGTTCATTCATGTATTAGGCTGTTTTGGAAATTCAACTATTTGGGTGTACAAAGGTCTTAGTAACACAATTTCTACAACAATTATAGCCAGACATTAATACCCGCTAGCTTTAACCGAGAACCTCGGCCAATGTTTCATATTCGCGTCGTGCCTAACAACGCCCTTCAGCCGTGACTTATTCAGATACAGCACTAGCCTAGAGAGTACCTTATTGATTTTATAAAACGGTGACCACGCAATACAAATATGAATCCCGAAACATATGTATCTATGCAACTATCATGAAGTAAAATAAATCACTAAAAGCCAATAATTCCTTCCGCTGGAGAAAAAAAAAATAGTCCCTGACCATAAAGCAACAGAAGTTACATTATTTCTCCATTAGATGGAGACAAAGACTGTCTTAATGAGTGAGTCAGTCAGTAGAGAAGACTTTTGAAATGACTCAAACTTGTGATCACGGAGAAGAAAGACGCAACTGACATGACTATAGGCACGGACAACCCCTATTAACTGTTAAAAGTACAAGATATCACACGCGACCGGACATTCAAACGGATTTTTTATTATGAATATAGCACTGACCTGAAGGAAAATGCTATATCTAGCCTACTGTAAATGCAGGTACACTCGCTTTCTCGATCTCATCCAGAAGTTGTTACTGGAAATGAAAATCAGCATTGCGATTCTTTTTGTACACAAACTTAAAATAACCAAAAGACACGTAACAGTTAAACAGCGGACAGATACAGGCTATAGTGCTGTATCTGAATAAGTCACGGCTGAAGGGCGTGACGCGAATATGAAACATTGGCCGAGGTTCTCGGTTAAAGCTAGCGGGTATTAATGTCTGGCTATAATTGTTGTAGAAATTGTGTTACTAAGACTTCTGTACACCCAAATAGTTGCATTTCCAAAACAGCCTAATACATGAATGAACCTCATCGTCGATTATGGTCTAGTCTGAGTCTAACATCATAACTAACATGGTCAGGCTGGTTGTTTCCATGTTCTAATGTTGCGGCAGCTTCCCGCAAAAGCTCACTAACAGCCCAGATAGCATGTATAATCGGCCCGAGCTCGGCTGCCCCGCGGCGCCTGCGGCTCAGACTCGGCATCGGCGTGTGTTAACCGGGCCGATTGTGGCCCGCAGCTCGCTCTGGCACATGCATTTTTGTTACGGCTGTAAAGCACTGGGCCGATTCATGTTCACCGTAACTGGTCGGCTCTGCTGTATGATCTGGACCACTTCTGGAAATGACTCGGCTTAGGTTAAATCAAGGATGGTTTTAATGTAGCAATAATTAACATAAAAATTATTTTAAAATTGACGTAAATTCCTGACTGTATCTTAGTATGTTATACTCGTCGAATGTCGTTGTCCAAAACAAAATATATGCGGTAAATAATAATAATAATAGAGTCATTTTGCACAGAGCAATTTTTTATATTTATAACCATAGCAAAAATATTTAGTTGTCATGAAGATTCTTTACGTGTATTTTAAAAATGCATGGGCGCTCGACATCACTCGCACAGTCACGGTGATTGCAGTCGCGCATCGGCTGAGTAGTTGGGTAGTCTAAAATTAACACTGAGTCTAAAATTCATTTTACTGGCTATTTCAAATGTTTACCAGCAGTGACGGTTAAACTCTGGGCGCTCGGCTCAGATGCGTTTACCGGTATGAAGCCGATTTCAACAGTTGCTGCAGCGAGCGTCAGCACGCAAGACGTGTGCACAACTTTCGGTGAGATAAAACTCAACGCCTGACTTAAAATCATCCCTTTTCGATCCTGCGTCATTACAGTGAACTTGAGGTAAGTTGTGTTCAATTTCCTTAAAAAGCATCAACATTTCACGCCGAGCATAGTTTCAATCGAGTTACGTCGACCTACATATTTCGAACTGTTGCTGATTAAATGTTGATTATTATCGATCCGTTTAAACTTTGTTCATGTTCATTTGAAAGTGCTTCCCTAGATGAAACGAAAAGAAAGAATTCAGAACTCGAATTCTATTAATTAGGACAACAATATACAATTTTTGTCTGAGTAAAGTAGTGCAAATGGGGGTAATATGAAAGCTTTTATGGCGCGAAGTTAACGAAGCTAACATTGACTAACGTTAGCTGCGCTGTTTTTGCGCTAGCAGCTCATATTTTCGTTCTGCTAGTTGGCAAAGAATTAGTTGCTAGGCTAGACACCATTTTTATTGAATGCAATTTACGTGAATAATATTTACGAGCACAGTCTTTGATCTGTGGAAGAAAATAAAGTGGAACAAATGTTAGCTGGCTTAAGGCCAATTCATACCGCACAGACAAACGCCAACAAACACGTTTTGTCCTAAAGTATGTGCACATTTTGATCCTGTAAGAAAATATTTATTTTACTTATGTAAATAGAGGAATGATGTGGGACTTTGGTCTGCTGAAAGCTGGGTCATGTCTGTTGCTGAGTGAGATCGGGACTCTTATTATGAAAATGAACTGAGGACTCTTATAACGGTAGAGGAGCAGCTGCGCCTGCGCCGGCGACCTCACAGTTGCTGGGGATTATGATTACGCTGACACGTTTGCTCCTGGTTTTACAGGTATGATACAACATATGTTCATGCTGCAAATATTTTGTGTATTAATGTTCTGGGTTGTGAAGATCTATGTGCAGACCGTCCGCCATTTTGTGAACGCTGTGTATGACGTCGTGAAGTGCATTTAATGGCCTTTTGCACAGGGGCCTGTAACAGATGCACTCTCGACATTTAACAATATAAAACGAGAAGAAAGTTGTGTCTGAAAGCTGCAATCTTTTACTTGTATTGGTTAAAATGAATGAATATCTCGTGTTTTTCCGTGGGTGCTTGAGTTTGTCGGTTTCTGTTGGGGCAGTGTGAACATGACACTTATTTTTCATAACATTCTGAATACAACGACCAACTTTTGTTGGTGACTTTTTTTTGTTGGTGTTTGCTGGCGTTTGTCTGCGGTGTGAATTGGCCTCTAGTTGTACTTTTATGGCGCAAACTGAAATCGCACTTTATAGCTAACATCAACATTACCTTTGGCTAAATGCGGTCTGTACAGACAGGTTTGAAAAGTTTATTAGCTACCCTAGGGCTGGGCGATATGACTGAAAACTGTATCATGATGTAAGCGTTTCATATCAGTCGATAATATTGATATTTTTTATGACCTATTTAAAATAAGGACCAGGAGAAAAATATATTACATTCAACATTTTTATTTTAAACTTAACCTTCCTCTGATTATAATCCCCTCAGTTATAAAGGCAGAAATGTCAACACAACCATGGAAAGCAACACCATGGAAGACACAAAAGACCGGTCTTCTCAGGAGGCTGTGCCTACAGGTAGGAATTCTACAAAGTGAACTCTCTCGGTTTACTCTGACATATCTACGTACAATGTTTTGCTACTAATCTGTTATGCCTGCTTTTTCTTGTGTCTTACAGCAATTGCTAAGGAGATCCTCATCCAGCTTGATTCTATCAGAGAGCAGCAGTTGCTCATCCTGATGCAGCTCCTACAAATCTCCAGCAGTTCCAGACTTCACGCCAGACCCAACACATTTTGGGCTCCTACTTTCAACTATTGAGGAGCTACAATGTTTGGAGGAGACGTTAAAGAATCCAGAGGAGAAGAAGAATTTGGTGAGTTAAATTATGCATTAATCAGATCATTCCTAAAAGTCAGTCCCCACTCTCACTCATGCTATATTCCTTAAATAACTAACGAGTTACATGTCTTTGTTTCAGACTGTTCTCCTTGGAATGGTCGGAGGCATGACTCTTAAAGACACTGTGGGGCAGGTCCTGAAAAGAGCAATGAACACTTCGCTGGCAAGACTCATTAAAAGTGTGGTTCTGGGTGAGTGTCAGTGCTGGATAACTGCACTGTGGTGACACCCCAGGGCTCTACAGTGCAACCTATTTATTTATTTATTTATTTATTTACTGGCTGTGACGGTGACAAAGTATTTAGGAGCACCAGTGCGACTGACCTGATCAGGTTCTATGGGTGCACCCTCCATTGAAACTAGAGCTGCAACGATTCCTCGATTAAAGTCGAGCACTCGATTAAAAAAAATCCTCAATAGCAATTTACCCGTGTTGAGTAACCGGCAAAATACCGGAAGTGGCGCATTCCACAGACGAGAATCCATGAATAACATTATTACACCGTTTTCTAAGGCTACGCGATCTATTTAAAACCATTTACAATCATAATATAGCATAGTGCTATCATGAAATCACAAAGGCTGTGATTTAGTTAAGAAAATGCGCTTTTAAAAAAAAAAATGCCCCGGCAAGTCATTTTATCAAATACCGCCTTTTAATGGGTAGGTTAATTTGTCATTGATCAGAAGGTGCTCCTAAATTTGACTGTGCTCCTAAACTTTTTAAATTAAAAAGAAATGTAAGTGTAGAGCCCTGCATCCAAATTAAGTTTTGGTTGTTGCTGAGTAACATCACGTGGTCATGCTGCCCTCTTCTATCTTGTGTTTTTCTCAGATGCAGTCCGCCGCAATGCCCTGACCAAAGATTCTACAGAAGAGGAAACAGAGCTGCTCATCACCAGGTGTCTGTGGTTAGCCTCTGATAGGGATGGTGGCCGAAGTCAGAGGGCGAACAGGCAGACAACGTAGACAACTCAAATATCGCGGTGGGCCAGAATTAAATGTTTCAAAGTTAAAAATGTTGATATTGGAAAATGGTATTTGAACTCCTTGATTCTACATTAATGCTGTGATATTATTTCTATTCTATTCTTTTCAATTCAAATCTGTTATTAAAAAGTGTGTGCGTAGACTACTCAAAAACGCAGTGGGCCAGAATTAAATGTTTCAAAGTGAAAATGTTGATATTGGAAAATGGTATTTGAACTCCTTGATTCTACATTAATGCTGTGATATTATTTCTATTCTATTCTGTTCTATTCTATTCTTTTCAATTCAAATCTGTTATTAAAAAGTGTGTGTGCGTAGACAACTCAAATGCAGTGGGCCAGAATTAAATGTTTCAAAGTTAAAAATGTTGATATTGGAAAATGGTATTTGAACTCCTTGATTCTACATTAATGCTGTGATATTTCTATTCTATTCAAATCTGTTATTAAAAAGTGTTTATCCTATTTTTGTAGTGTGGTCCAATAAAAAATGCATTAAACATGAAACCTGTCTTCCTTGTGCTGTTTTACTTTGTTTATCTTGCATAAATAACGGCTGCTAAGCAATTTTAGTATTAACCTGATATGAATGGAAATCAAAGTTCAAATAAGCCCAAATAAGGAACGGGATTGGAGGCGAGCTATACGTCCTCTCACTCGGGTTTCCGCAATCGGGCCGCGTTAAAACCGAGCGCTCGGCCGAGTGTCTTTAGCCTTAATCGGGCCGCGTTAAAACCGAGCGCTCGCAGAGCAATCGGACCTAGATTCATGCCGAGGATTGGCCGATTGTTTTAGCCTTAATCGGGCCGCTCTCGGCCCGCACAATTTCGCCATATCTCGTCGTCTCGATAACAATATAATCACATTTAAATAATTTTGTTTCACACATTCAACTCATGCACACGGGACGTCGATGAACTTCGCTTTACAGAAGGCGTGTCTTTAGCGCCGTTACTAGAATAAGCCACACCCACTCATTAACATAGAATTTGCATGCAGGTTGTCTTTGAAAATGAAAACGAAAATGAAAACTGTGAAATAAAAGAGGAATTAAAATGAAAACGAAAATTTACATTTGTATTTGAATTGTGTCACTATTATTGCGTGAGCGTTACTAAAGAGCATTGTAAAAACTGTATTTGTAGTTTCTTTTTCACGTTTGGCTTTTCATTTTAATATTGGCAGTCTTGCCTCGAGACTGTAGTGAAAATGAAATGTGAAATCACCAATTGCATTTTATTTTTCAATTTGACGGATAATGCTGTGAAAATGAAATCATTTAATTTCATTATCAATTTTGTCACATATTTTGCGTACTGTTTTCTGTAATGAAATCGTTAATCTGGTTTTAATTTTCATTTTAATCATTTAATTTATTTATTTAAATTTGGCAGAAAATGCCTTCCATATTGGTTAAGTTACTCTAAGAAAAGTAATTAATTACTAGCTACTAATTACTTCTTCAACAGTGTAATTAGATTACTGTACTAATTATTCTCTATAAGAAGTATTGCATTACTTATTACTCATTACTTTTTGCAAGGATAGACATGAAACTGCTCTTTTAATTCTTTCAAATAAATAATAGGCCTCTAAAATTGCAGAAATTATTCTTGAACTGACTTTATTAAAAGGGAGAAGGTTACATTGAAAACATACATTTTAACATTAGATAGTCAACAGTCTATACAGTATTTTAATGCATTTACATCAGAATAAACTGTAATTAAATCTAACTGTAAGAGCAATCCATTACTTTACTTTTTCAAGGGAAAAGTAATTAAATTACAGTAATTAATTAGTAATGCATTACAACCAATCCAACATGGGATTTTGTTATTGTAAACTACATTAAAAGTTTGGGGGGTCAGTAAGATAAAAAATTAAATTAATAAAAAAAATAAAATAATAGTTTGATTCAGAAAGGATGATTAAATTGATTAAAAGTGACCACAAAGACATTTCTAATATATCAAAATATTCTATTTCAAATAAATGCTGTTCTTTAAACTTTCTATTGATCAAAGAATCCTGGAAAAAAAGTATCCCGGTTTCTACAAATATATTAAGTATTACAACTGTTTTCATCATTGATGATGATAATAAGAAGAAATGTTTCTTGAGCACCAAATCAGCATATTAGAATGATTTCTGAAGGATCATGTGACAATCAAGACTGGAGTAATAATGCTGAAAATTAAGCTTTGCTAAATAAATTACATTTGAGAATATATTAAAATAGTGAAAAGTTACGTTTAAATTGCAATAATATTTGACAATATTTCGTTTTTTACTGTATTTTTTAACAACAAAAAAATAAGTCTCTGTGAACATGAGAGACTTGACATGGGAGATATCATGGTTATTTATTGAAACCTAATGAGATCAGAGAAACCTTCAAATCTACAATGAGTTGGACTGTGATCCAAATATCCTTAACCAATTTCTCTGAGCTCCTGACAGAGACTTCATCAAGTCTACTATTGATTTTTTGATTTGCACACAACATTTAAGTGGTGAAAAGTGTTATGTTTGTGTAATGGAGCAAAGCTGGGTCATCAGTTATAGTACATTGGCTGTCATTCTTAGATACGTCTTCTTTAGAAATTAAACATCTCTACAGCATTAAACATCGTTCTCCTATTATGTGGTTATAGTTTAAGTCGTTCACAGAAGAAAAAAGCACCAGTGCTCTAACTCACAAGCTTGGCAGGGTTTGAGAGATCGAGTGCTTGAGCAAGTCTGTCAGTTACTGTACATCTGTCACTTAAGATACATCTTCCTTGAAATGCAAATGAAACTCCAGGCCAGTGGGATGACAGCCCTGCATCTTGGCTCACTAAGGTGTGTCCCTCATTATCTGGGTTGTGAAAAAATTGAAATCTTTATAAACGTCTTCAAGAAACCAACCACTCGAATGATTACATTATCACCCAAGTCCTCTTTCACTATCATTATGTATCATTCTTTCTACAGTATACAACACGAGTGTGAAAAAATTTACATTTTGGTTTGATATTTTTTATAATAGAAGGTATAATGTTATCATGAAATGAATTATGAATTTGAACTGCATTAATAATGAATTGATAATGATGAAGATCAACTGAATGGACTATTAAAAATAGTATAAATAAGTTAATTTCAATTAAATGATTATCATTTTTGTATAGACTATTCAACACAGTTGGGAATCACATTTTCTTTTATAATCATTGTGATTCCATTTTATATTTCCCTACACAAATCAAAAGTAGTTGCAGTACTGAACCCCATATTTGTAGTGATCTTGTAGTAATTATTTGTCAATCAGTCCCAGGTGTTCAGCTCTAATCAAATTATTTCTCCACACTTTGTCTCACCTCACATACATCTGTCATAATAGCCTCATTATTTATTTACAGTGTGAAAATAATTCTGGATGTTTAAGCTCTAAATTATTCCTCATACATGGCTTTAAAATAAAGACTTTAGTTGTAGACTAATGGCTAAATATCTGACCTGATAACTGTGAGGCTGCAGGTTTGAACCATAGATATACACTGATGTGCTAAAACATTATGACCACCTGCCTAATGTGCTGTTGGTCCTCTGCATGCTGCCAGAACAGTGTCGATCCGCTGAGGCATGGACTCTACAAGACCCCTAAAGCAGCAGACATTAGCAGTAGATCCTTCAAGTCATGTGGGTTGCGAGGAGGAGCGCCGTGGATCAAACTAGTTGATCCCTGTTGATGCTCTGGGAAATTTGAAGGCCAGAGAAACACCTTCAAACCATTTCTGAACAATGTGTGCAGTGTGGAAGGGTTCATTATCCTGCTGAAAGAGACCACTTCCACCAGGGAACACCATTTTCTTGAAGGCTGCTGGTCAGCAACATTGTTTAGGTAGGTGGCATATGTCAAATTTACGTCCACATGAATGGCCGGCCCCAGGGTTTCCCAGCAGAACATTGCCCAGAGCATCACAGAGTGCATCCTGGTGCTACACTTCCCCAGGTAAATGGCACACACGTACACGGCTGTCAGTGTCCACATGATATAAAAGAAAACGGGACTCATCGGACCAGGCAACCTTGTTCCATTGCTCCAAGGTCCCTTTCTGACGCTAGCATGCCCACGTGCTTTCGACGATGGACGGGATGCAGCAGTGTGCGATGCACTGTATGTTTTGACACATTCCACCCATAACTCCATTAAAATTTTGTGTGACTTGTGCCACAGTAGACCTTCTGTTGGTTCAGACCAGACGGGATAGCCTTCGTGGCATTGCTGAGACCTGAGCACCTATCACCCTGTCGTTGGTAAATTCTCACCACTGCTGAATGGTAGCGACCCATGAGCTTTGCCGTTTCAGAGGTAATCTGACCTTGTCCCTTGCCAACAATTTGGCCCTTGTCAAAGTCATTCAGATCTTTATTCCTGCCCATTTCTCCTGCATCCAACACATTGTTTATGAGAACTGATTGCTTGCTTACCATCTAATCTACCCAGACTTTAATATATAGCCTTGTTAGGAGACGATCAATGATATTCACTTTACCTGTGACTGGTCATAATGTTTTGGCTCATCAGTGTATATACATAGATGCCTCATTAGTGGCTGTTTCAATGGGCCACTTTACCTTAGCTGTCGGCCATATTGGAACAGACCAAAAAACACTCAAGAGCAAGTTGAATGTGTCTGCAACCGTATTTATGCATGTATACATTTCTATGACTGCAATAGGCTTCAGCACATGAAAGACAAAACGAAGGTGCAACCTAGTTGTGTTACCATAGTTTAAAACACCGTAGTATTGAGTTTATATTAAAGTGCAAACCAACACATTCTCACCTGTGAAAGGTTATCCCATTTCTTCTGGAATTTAAATTTCAGCAGTTTTTACAACCAGAGGCTGTGCAATGTTATGACATCTTGGAAAACTCAGAATTTTATTGTGACGACAGCATGTGAAATGTTGACAGTTCCAAGATGGCGGACGAGTCAACGTGTCTGCAGTGGTCGAATGTGGCACCTATGTATACAAATTTATACACATCAAAATCAAAATGCTCAGACATGAAGGCAACGACACCACACCTGCCACAATTTGGACAAGGGAGCCTGCCTTACTGCCACACTCTAAAGCAAGCTTGTCCCCAAGCAAAATGCAGGAAAGGAAGTGTGGTAAGATACCTCACACTAAATGAACCAGCTGACATCTGAAAAGATGAGATATTACTTCTAAGCAACTGACTTCCAAGGACTGTGCAAGCCAAAGGAGGTGCGGTGACATCCAGTCGATATCTGCTGAATGTGTGTGGCATAATCCAGCTGGGTGAATCACAAATACATCAGACACCATGACTAAATCCCACGGGGTTGTCATTCCTCTAATGGAATGAGCCCAGGGCCACTGGGGGCTGCAAATCGTTAGATCCCACACCAGTCCTTTCCATCATCCAATGAAATGAAATGGGAGCCTGAGTCTAAACTGAGTCTTATTTCAGTCTGTGTAAAGGTATAAAGCATACTGGGTAAAGGCAATGCAACCTTCATTCCTCTTCTGATGAGGAAAGGTCCAAGGGAGTACAGCTGTAGGACAAAGCACGGTCCCACTTTATATTAGGTGTATTTATGTACATATATATATATATATATATATATATATATATATATATATATATATATATATATATATATACAGTATATATATATGTGCAATGTACTTACTGTGTTGATGTTGTATTCAGGGTTACACAATTTCCATTTCAAAATTCCATATTTTCCCAATTCAAATGTCCAAACCTCTCTGTAGATGTTATAGACCACATTTAACATAAATGGTTCATACAGCATTATTTTCAGCATTACATTTGGTATATACAGTCATCTGAAAATATTCTTATTTTCTAAAAAAAAATTGTGCTGGTTTTCTTGAAGTGATAACATCCACTTACATGAAGAAACCTAAAACACTTTATAACCTGCATACTGTATATTCACCTCTGACACGTCGGTTTGATGCTGTAATCATGGTTTGATGTTTAATGATCACCAAACAGCAAAGTACAGTAGGATTTAGATGATCGTTTGCTCCTTACTTAGTGAAGTTCAAAAGAGACTTGCCAAAGAGTCTTAGGCAAAGAGCTATAGCGTGATGAAAATGTGTGCCTGTCAAAAAATGACAGTGTAACATTTATAATGTTACGAATGGTCTCTTTTAAACTTTTAAAGAACTCTGGGTTCTTTTAAACTTTGTGGCCCGGTTTCACATATTTAGATTAAGCCAGGATCAGGCCTTAGTTCAATTATAGGATATTTATAGCTTATTTAGTAGCAGGATATATTTAGTAGCTCTTATAAATGTGCCTTAGAAAAAACATCACTGGTGTGAACCTTAAAAACAAAACAATGACACTGACATATTTTAAGGTATGTCAGAGCAAGTTTCTTTCAGTTAAAGAAGCTCAAACATGAAAAACTGTGAAACCGGCCATATATTCATCAGACAAACCTGAAAAAAAATATCACAGTTTCTCTACAAAAAATATTAAGCATCACTAATGATTTCATCAATGATATCAATAGGAAATGTTGTGCCAGCATATTAGAATGATTTCTGAAAGATCATGTGACACTGAATACCGGAGTAATGGCTGCTGAAAATTCAGCTTTATCATCGTAGGAAAAATGTACATTTTTAAATATATTATAATAGAAAACTTATTTTAAAATGTAATAATATTTCCCAATATTGCTGTTTTTATTGTATTTTTTATCAAATAAATACAGCCTTGGTGGATTTTGTTTATAAATCATAAAATGCAAACACTGGACTTCATATTTGAAATATACTGTAGATACTGATACTTAATAACTACATATTAGTTCAAGATCCTATCCTAGAATATATTTTTAGGTTACATTCTTCTAAACTTCAATTTCTTTCCAGTAGAGTGCACCATTGTATCACAAATATTATAAAAGAATATACTGAACAGAAGGTTTAGCTTATAGATTTAAAGTCTATAAGACCTGTAATGTGTAAAAAAAAAAAAAAATGAATATAAAATAACCTCAATTCTAACCCCTTCATCCTAGTCCTTGATAATACCACCACTGAATACTAACCTTTAGTATAAATATATGACAAAAAGCTTGTGGGGATCAACGACAAACACATTGATGAAACTTATCATCTTAATAAACTTACGTTTTACAATTTTAGATTTAGAGTCAGATCCTCAAAAAGGCAGCTTGAAATTGTCACCTGTAAGATATCCATAACCTTCAGCAAAGACCACATTCTTCTAGTTGGGGACAATATTATTAACTTGAATGCACAATGATAACTGAACTGAGCTGGATGATGACATCACTGTTTTCTCCAGTGCTGCTTTATAGATAAATTTAACTCATTCCATAATTGATTAACTTTATACAGTTACTGAACACTGAACTTATTTCAGCTGAATAATGACTGTATATTGTCTTTTTAGAGCTGCTTTACAGCAGAATGGAATTCTGTTTGCATCAGTGAATTGTTATATTTTCCTGGTTATCACTGTAAAGCTAATTTGAAACTTCTGTATTAATATATAACTTCTGTATTGATGTCATTTTCTGATCTGTATGTTATAAAACGATATAAATAAAGGTGACTTGACTTGGTTTACTTTACAGTATAAAACACTGTAATGTTGGTCATCAAGACAAGAACATTAAAAGTATTTCAGTCGAGGAAAGTTCTGATGGAGACACTGATAACCTTTCTTTCAAATAGTATTGCATCTTAGTGACGTTTTATAAGTACCTATCTATGCTATAAATTTCTCTTTTCAAGACATTTATACACTGCCATTCAAACGTTTGGGGTGGGTAAGATTTTTTATTATTATTGTCTGTTATTTAACCAAATTCCTGTGATAGTAAAGCTATCTTTAAGATAATTTTCAGGATCATTACTCCAGTCTTCAGTCTCACGTGATCCTTCAGAAATCAATCTAATAAGCTGATTTGCTGCTCAAAAATTTTTTGTTTTTTTATTATTGTCAATGTTGAAAACAGTTGTGCTGCTCAATATTTATTTATTTTGTAAACAGTGATTCTTCAAGGTTCGTTAGGTTCAAAAGAAAAGCATTTATTTGAAACAAATGTTTTGTAATATTATAAATGTCTCTACTGTCACTTTTGATCAAATTGATGCGTTACTCATGGTAAATCAATAGGGATGCATCGATACCATTTTGTCAGAACCGATCCCATCCGACATCAAAAATTCTGAGTATCGACCGATACCGATCCAATACTAGCACAGTTATTTTTTTTAAATCAAGTAGAATTTCTATAACTCTGTGTTGAACTGATAATCACCCTTTTGTGTGTTTAACACAATATACTAAATACAGACAACTTCATTATAAAATATATATATATATATATATATATATACAGTATATATATATATATATATTATCATAATCTATGACAAAAATGCTATTAATAACTAGATTAGTGGATAATTCAGCATTAAAAGTTACTCTAGAAAAATCACGAGTGCACAATAATTGTATAAAATCTGAACATTTAGTGAAAAAAATAACATTATTCAGTGGGGAACAAATAAGAGACAATAAGTGTAGCACTAAATCTGGTAAAATGTTACACATTGCTCTTTGTATTGTTGTAAAATACATTCATGAAAAACAAGTAGGCTATTATAAATTAAGACATATTTTAAATGTATAGCGCAGCTGTTTAATGAGGCAGCATAGATATGGGACCAGTGCCGTCGCAGGTGGGGTGCGAGGCCCAGTGCGAACTTGAAATGCGAGGCCCTGCTCTTTGATGTGGAAACTCAATTGCGCATGAATAACAGTGGACGTAGCTGTTCTAGTTCTATTGCACGCATAATCTCGCTGCAATACGTTTTTATCAAGTAGAATAATACAGCATAATCATGCACATAGTCTCAGCTATGACTTTTTGCTACTTATTTCAGAGGGGGAAAAAATCAACTGTGCAACGAGTGGCTTTACACATCAAGTCAGCTCGAGAATTTTAGTGTGAATACATACATAGATCCGGCTATTTGACCAATGTGTATCTCAATGGTCAGTGGTAGAACTTTCGCCAAGCGTGTCAGAGGTTCCGGGTTGTAATCCGCACTCGTATAGTTTTTTTTTTTTCTCATCAAAACCGATTATGTTCATCAGTGGTTGTATATCAAGCAGGGACACGTTTGTGTGCATTATGTTTTGTGATTTCACCAGAACGAATAGATCCGCAACGGATTGAAGCGCGCGTCCTAGTGAAGACAGTGCAGAGTGTGCGCGAGCCACACGAGAAAACACTGTATCCGCTCCACTGATCGCAGCAGCAACGAGCACTTTGATAACTTGATTTAAAAAACACATTTCAGCGCTAGATCGTCTCTTATTTAAAAAACGAATGAAAATAATGCTCTGCCAGTTAACTGGAGATGTTTTATTTATTTGTAGAATTGGTACATTCGTGCCGCGAGATGTTTTAAAAAGTGGTGGGGACAATATCCCAGCAAACACATTTAGGTTGTGGCAACTTCTGTGGCACGTTGTATTTCTGCTATGGCAACGTCGCTGTCTACGTGCTCGCAACATTGTAACGTAGAATTGTAAGACGCGACAGGGCTGTAGCAACGTTTTTGCGCGACATTCAGCAACTGAGAGACGACGTTCTGACAATTTTTTGTTTTTATGCTACATAGGCCTAGATATCCCCCATTTATCATTTTATATTTTGAGGTTAATTTTTAATTAGTCAGATGTTAGATAATCATATCGTTTTTTAAAAATATTGTTTATCCTTATTATTATTGAATGGGGCTATCAGTAAATTAGTCTTATTATAATCAACACCTGCAAGTGTACACTTTGAAGAGTAAAAATGACAGAAGGTTACGTTAATTCAACTTTATTAAAACTGCATATGGTAATCAAATTCCACTTCCAAAAGTCATACATTTGTGGGGGAATAAATAAACGAATATACAAATTTCTTCTTAGTATAATAAATAAAACATAAAAAGCAAAGATCAGAACATTTAATGAACAAAACCGGGTTTTGTACATGGCGGACAGTAGTCGAAAGCCCGTTGACAAATCAGAGCCCGTCTACGGAGAGCCTGGGCACTCCCAATTCGGTTGTTAAGTCGTGACGTAACCACTCTCCGATAATACTCTTTCCGGGTCCAAAGTCCAGGTCCTCTCTACCTACCTACCGCTTTCGCTAGTGTTTTGGTTATTATTGAGTGTTTTTACAATGCCGCAGTGCTGTGTCCCGTGTCCCGAGCTAACTCACTTCAACCTCGTAAATCTTCTTTTTCATTGATGCCTGGACTCTACCCTTAATTATGCCACCTGAGTGATGAGCTACACTAACCACTCTGTTGGTGTTAAAGGAATTTAAACCCTTTTTGACCGCCAAGGGTGCCTCACTAAGAAGGACGTGATCGTAAATAAATGTACAGGTTTCACCATTGTTATTTCTGGACGAGAGGAGCGCTTGGACCCGGAAAAGGCTAAACGTCACGCGTGACGTCAGACTTAACGATCGGATTAAGTCCTATTGTACCGAATTTTGGTTGTAGTTCCACCAGAGTTCCACTGGGGGCGATCGCCCATGAGTGCAAAATGAATGGGAGTCTATGGGGCTAAACGGCTAAATTTGTCTCTTTCACCCGATTGCCGTTGAGAAATCTCTGATTTGATTGTAGGTTTTGCAAGTTCAACATGTGTTATAGGTCGAAAGTTAAATGAAGGTGTACTTATTTGCACAAGCCTATAGCACATCAGAGCAAATCTGAAAAGGGGCATCAAAGAGGCCAAGCACTGCTACAAGCTTAAGATAGAGGGACACTTTTCCAACGCTGACCCTCGGCGCATGTGGCAGGGCATTCAGGCCATCAGTGACTACAAACCTCTCACTCCACCCCCGCAGCCACTGATGTCAACTTCCTGAACGAGCTAAATGACTTTTATGCTCGCTTTGAAAGAGACAACAGAGAAACTGCCACCAAGCTCAAATCCTCAGCTGACCACCCGCCGATCACACTCTCCTCCACAGATGTCTGCAATGCACTGAGCAGGATCAGCGCGCACAAGGCTGCTGGACCAGACAACATCCCTGGACGCGTACTCAGGGCATGTGCAGAGCAGCTCGCTGGGGTTTTTACAGACATTTTCAACCTGTCTCTTGCCCAAGCAGCTGTACCAACATGCTTTAAATGCACTTCCATTGTGCCAGTGCCAAAACACTCCAGCCCGAAGTGCCTTAATGACTACCGCCCTGTAGCACTCACACCCATCGTAATGAAGTGCTTTGAGCGGCTGGTCCTGGCACACCTAAAAGACTCTCTACCATCCACATTGGACTCACACCAGTTTGCCTACCGTAGCAATAGGAGCACAGAGGATGCAGTTTCCATGGCACTGCACTCTGTGCTCACACATCTGGACAATAAGAACACTTATGCACGCATGCTGTTTGTTGACTTCAGCTCAGCATTCAACACTGTCATCCCAACTAAGTTAATAGCCAAACTTGGAGACCTGGGCATCAACACCTCCATGTGCAACTGGATTTTGGACTTTTTGACCAACAGACCCCAGAATGTTCGATCAGGCTCCAACTGCTCCACGTCCATCACACTCAACACTGGTGTACCACAGGGCTGTGTGCTAAGCCCGTTTCTCTACTCCCTCTTCACCTCCGACTGCAAGCCTGTGTACGGATCTAATTCCATCGTCAAGTTTGCGGATGACACTACGGTGATTGGTCTCATCAGCAACAACGATGAGACTGCCTATAGGGAGGAGATCAAGCACCTGGCCACATGGTGCACTGAAAATAACCAGCTCCTCAACACCACCAAAACGAAGGAGCTCATCGTGGACTTCAGGAAAGTGTCAAGAGACCATCCACATCAATGGAATGGCTGTTGAGCGTGTCTCCAGTTTCAAGTTCCTGGGGACCCACATCTCGGCGGACATGACCTGGACAACCAACACCTCCAGCCTGGTCAAGAAGGCTCACCAGCGCCTTTTCTTCCTGAGGACACTGAGGAAGAATCAGCTTTCCTCCACTATCCTGGTGAACTTCTATCGCTGTGCAATAGAAAGCATCCTGACCAACTGTGCTACAGTGTGGTATGGGAGCTGTTCTGTTGCAGAGCGCAAGGCACTGCAGCGGGTGGTGAAAACCGCCCAGAGCATCACTGAGACTTCACTACCTGCCATCGAGCACATCCAGAGGAAACGCTGTCTGCATCGAGCTCGCAGCATCCTTAAGGACTCCTCTCACCCAGCCCACAGACTGTTTTCTCTCCTGCCCTCCGGCAGGCGTTTCAGGTGCCTCCGGACCAGGACCAGCAGACTAAAGAACAGTTTTTTCCCCAGAGCTGTCTCTTTATTAAACTCTAACCCTCATTGATCCCAGTCCCCTCATATACTGATTGACTCTCCTCTCCCTCCTCACACCAGCCTCCATCTTGTTATTTGCAATACTATAATGTTCATTTGCACTGCTGACTGTATTATAGTAACAACTGTTTACATATGCATCTTGCACTACTACCTTGACTGTAATATGCTCAATTTGCACTGCCAACTGTTTATTTACAGTACCGACTGTTTACATAGGCTATACATTTGCAATACCGTACTTTAACTGTAATATGCAATTACTTTCCACTGCACTTTCACTCGGATAGCTTCTGTCCAAACTTATTTGCACTACTTTAAATCCATTGTTATACTGCTCATTTTAGCCTAACTTATACATATATCTATTTGTAAAATTATGTTTATAGTAATAGCCATCTGTAGATTATGCTCACATTCTGTTTATAGTAACAGCCATCTGTATTCATAGTACATATCTATCTGTAAAAATTCTGTTTAGAGTAACAGCCATCTGTATATTATATTCAGTACATATCTATCTGTAAAAATTCTGTTTATAGTAATAGCCATCTGTATATTATATTCAGTACATATCTAGCTGTAAATTCTGTTCACAGTAATAGTTATCTGTATATTATATTCATAGGACAAATCTATCTGTAAATTTTTGTTTATAATAGTATTCAACTCTATATTTATTCAGTACATATCCATGTTCTGCTATGGAACCACTGTATATCCTGCACTTGCTGCTATTGCACTTCTGGTTAGACCTAAACTGCATTTCGTTGCCTTGTACCTGTACTTGTGTAATGACAATAAAGTTGAATCTAATCTAATCTAATCTAATCTAAACTTATGTCCTTTCGATTTCTTACAGGTTGAGTTGTTGTTACCCATAACACGCTAGCATTCTGCTAATAAACGCTGATTGGTCAGTGAAGGACTGATTACGACCAGAGATACAGCTTGATGGCATCGTGGCATCCGAAGTGGGATCAGAAACAAACAAAACAAAAACTCTTCTAGCACGTGTATTTACTGTACCTGTGTCACCTGTGTTGTGTATTTACCTGTGTCAGCTGTGTTGTCGATGCCTCGAGAGAAAAGAAAGTGCAGAGCGCGAAAGCACCAAAGTGACTGAAGGATTGCCGTAAAGCAGTATCTCTGGTCGTACGATGTGTATGACGTCATTGACATTTTAAAAGACTTTTTAAAGCAAATAAGTGACTCTAAAAAATCTAACACCCAGCAATGTGTAATTTCTTTGCATCTCCTTTCGAATGCAACATTCAAATTACTAGACAAAAAATTATATCCTGAGAAAAGTGGATTTTGATGGGTATAGCGCCATAGACCTCCATTCATTCTGCACTCGCCTGCGAGCACCCCCGCATGGACAGAGACGTGTTACTGCAGCCAGTCCAGAAAGCGGAAGTAACCAGAGAGTGCCAATTCTCTTCCTATTAGATATTCTCTGGACAAAGGTCGGTTACCGGAATCAGTCCAGGAAACATCAACAAATCCAGAGGAACAAAGAAACGAATGAGACTAAATAGCAGACAAATCAAATGAAAAACTAATCAGTGCGATCGAGGCTACATTAGTCACATTAGAAATTAAGTTGTAGGTTGTGTTTGAATAATTGCGTGTGTTATTTAGCTGAGGTAAATTGAACGCAATTTACTGAGATATCCTTGCTCGATGAATAACGAGACTACATAATGAGCCCAACGGGCGGTTGAAATTTAAAAGGCTGATTTTCGCGCTTCAGGGCAGTGACGAGTAAATATGTAGTCCAGTGGTTGTCAAGACACTGTTGGCACAACCTTAAGCAATGGCCCTGAACGGTGGTTTAATGTCCACGTTGTGACAACGCTCTAACAACCTTCACCACACAACGTAGTTATAGCAACCTTTTAGCCATGTTGTTAAAACGTTGTTAGAAGGTTGGGTACGTTGTGCCAACGTTCTGTGTTTGCTGGGATCGACCCTGGCAAAAAGTGGTGGGGACATGTCCCACCCGCAAATTATGCCTATGAACACAGATATTTATCCTCATCCCTCACTCTTGGACTTCACCGTCATCCTCAGTGCCCACGTTCCCGTCCTGCTGTTAATGAAGCCCGCTAGGCTCTGCCACAGTGTCGGCGTGGGTTATGCAGATGCTAGCTGTTGCCACCGCATCTCTGGAAGTGCTGATAAATTTATCCAGCGATCCTCGCAGTGACTTATGAAAGTCTTCCTTCTTTTTAATTTTGTCCTTTTCTCAGAACCTGATGCGTGCTTGCGAAATCGGTCGCGTTCTCTTGCAGCTGACATGTTGGCTTTCCCACGCTTTGGCTTTCCCCCTCTCCCGTCTTCAGTGAGGACGCATTACGTAATAACATAGCGCAATGAAAAACCCGCTTAATTTGTTGGATTTACAAAAACAAATTTGACTTTGACAGAGACATGTCATTGATACAAAATCATACATAACTAATGTATTAATAAAAAAAAATAAAAAACAGGATTGCGAGGCCCCCTAGTGGCACGAGGCCCTGCCCAGCAAACACATTTACGTTGTGGCAATGTCTGTGGCATGTTACATTTCTGCTATGGCAACGTCGCTGTCTACGTGCTCGCAACATTGTAACAACGTAGAATTGTAAGACGCGACATGGCTGTACCCAGCAAACACAGAACGTTGGCGCAACGTACCCAACCTTCTAACAACGTTTTAACAACATGGCCAAAAGGTTGCTATAACTACGTTGTGTGGTGAAGGTTGTTACAGCGTTGTCACAATGTTGACATTAAACCACCGTTCAGGGCCATTGCTTAAGGTTGTGCCAACAGTGTCTTGACAACCACTGGACTACATATGTACTCGTCACTGCCCTGAAGCGCGAAAATCAGCCTTTTAAATTTCAATCGCCCGTCGGCTCATTGTGTTGTGTCGTTCTTCATCGAGCAAGGATACGTGAGTATTGCGTTTTATTTACCTCAGCTAAATAAGACACGTAAGTTAATAATTCAAACACAACCTACAACTTCATTTTCTAATGTGACTAATGTAGCCTCGCTTGCACTGTTTAGTTCTTCATTTCATTTGTCTGCTATTTAGTCTCATTCGTTTCTTTGCTCCTCTGGATTTGTGGATGTTTCCTGGACTGATTCTGTTTACCGAACTTTATCGTCCGGTTTTTCGACTACAGAACCGGTTTTGTTCATTAAATGTTCTGATCTTTGCTTTTTGTTTTATTTATTATACTTAAAATAAATTTGTATAGTCATTTATTTAGTTTTTTTCTTTTTTCACAAATGTATGACTTTTGGAAGTGCAATTTGGGATTACCATGCAGTTTTAATGCATATGCGCATACCGTACGCAGAATGATGCTCTTAAAGCAACATGGAGTCACAGCGCTCAGCGCTTCGAGTCCGCATTGAAAAGTTCAAAGCACAAAGGAAAGACATATTGATGCGTAGTGTATTATTCATTATCTATCTATCCAATAGTTTATTGAGCCTTTTCTTTTAACAGTTTTAAATTTCAGTTACTGTGCACGTGAATAACAATTATATGCTCTCTACTCCAGTGTTGTGAACTTGTGATCTAACAGACACCTGATAGAAAGTAACATGATTAAGTTACAGCAATAAAGTCCAGCAATATGAAGTTGTTTTATGCAAAACCATAGACCTACAGATCAAGTATACAAATAGTAGGCTAACATTGAATCAGCTTGGAGACAGTTTCATCGTGTTGACTGTCGTAACCGAATGCGACGCGCTGTTTGAATGGTGAATGGAGAATGACTGACAGCCTCAGCGGAGGGAAGAGTTTAATTTAACGACTTAAATATAAATTTCTACCTCACATCACAATACTATAGAATGGCTTCAGAACACTTATAATATAGTGCATGCCTTTTGTGGGCTTAACAAAACACATAATAATATACGCACATCTCGTCTGATCGAGACCCGATCCGGCAAAGAATGGCAGTATCGGAGCCGATACCGACTGAGAATCGGATCGGCGCATCCCTAATTCAAACAATAAGACTAACCCGATAAAGGTATCCAAACAGTTGCTCACCTGTCTAATAAAACACGTGTTTCCATGGTTTGTACGGAAGTGAGAAATCTAATGATTATATTTAATTTCAGCTTTATTTCAAAGAACAAATAAGAGTTTTCCTAACTCTTTAATAATTATCATACATATAGTTTATGACCTGATATTAAATATTAGACTTGGAATATGGGGTTTTCAATATCCTCTTGCACACAAAAGGTGAACTGAACAAAAATACTTTATATAAAAATATATATTTGTATAAACAAAATAAAGTTTATTTTAAAACACTAGTAAAAATAATAATAATGTGAAAACGATATTAGATGCAATGGAACTGTTTTTTGCACGTTCTCAAGCTGCCTCTGGGTGGCAGTGTTTGTCAACAGAAAACTCTCACTGAGCCTATCAGAAAGTGATGTGTCTGTAGGCCCATGTGTAGCAGTACAATGTGCATGTAAAGAAGGAGGATGTCTTTCCTCATGGCAGCATTTTGTAATCAGTGGTCAAATATTAAAACAATAATAATTTGTTACACTTATATTGCAATTTTCTCAGCTCTCAAAGCGCTTTACATGGAAGGGGGAATCTCGTCAACCACCACCAATGTGCAGCATCCAGCTGGATGATGCGACGGCAGCCATAATGCGCCAGAACACCCATCACACACCAGATTATTGGTGTAGAGGGCGAGTGATGAAGCCAATCAGTATATATGGGGATGATGATGGACAGAAGCCAATGGGCAAATTTTGGAGTGGATGCCGGGCTTAAATGCCAACTCTTTTTTTTCCAAAGGACATCCTGGGATTTTTAATGACCACAGAGAGTCAGGACCTCGGTTTAACGTCTCATCTGAAGGACGGGGCTTTTTTGACAGTACTGTCCCCATTACTATACTATACTAAAATCAAGACACACACAGACCACAGGGTAAGTGAGCACCTCCTACTGGCCTCACTGGCATCTCTTCCAGCAGCAACCTAGTTTTCCCAGGAGGACCCCCATCCAGGTAGGCCTACTGAGTCTGACCAAGCTCAACCCTGCTTAGCTTCAGTGGGCAACCAGTCTTTGTACAGTGGTTTGTACCCACAGGGCTACAATAGTTCCGTTTTTATTATTGCTTTTCTTTGTATTGCAGTTACTGTTTGTCCTCTCAGCTGAAGTAGTAGAGGGCGGAATTTTGTTCCACAGATTTCTGGAAAAGGGAATCGAAAAGTCAGTTTGAGAACATATAGTCAGCGCAGCTCTCATTATATAGGCTATACTCCGCAGACAAACATGTAAACACACAAACAAACTTAGGAATTTTAAAATGAGTTGAAAAAAGAGATTACCACTTCACACATCTCTCTGCCCCTTTCTTTCTTTTTTCTTTCTTGTGTAGGTTAATGAAAGACTTCTGTCTTGGTTCAGTGTTTCATAAAACACTGTCTCCTACAGGGAACATCTCTCTCTAAAGAATGAACTCACCAGTAGAAAATGCTCATTAGCGCTAAAGAAAAAATCCATTCTTTAAAACCACCAAAACCGAAACTCCAGATGTTATGTAAATTAGCCAAACATGTCTTTTTTTAGGAGCCATAAAGAGGCATAAAGATCTGTCTGAGATTATTTGTGACAACACACTCACACGCTTTACACCTCAATACAGTGAATTCTCCTGGTGAATGATTAAATCACAAAAAAACTAAAAACACTCCGCTGCAAGAATGCCACATGAGCATTTCAGAGGCAATTAGGGAAAAAATTCTGTGTTAAAACTGGCTATTGTCATAACGTTAGGAAGTGAGGCTGACCTGTAACTTATTAGCAGAACGGATCCTGTCATAGAGTGAAACACTACCGCCGAACGCTGCGAGACTTCATATCCGCTTTCCTCTCACCCCCACATGCAATCTTCCAAACACAACACTTAAATTACATTTTAAGGGCGAAAACCTACAAAGCTACTCTACTTCTACTCAAACTGCATTGACTCACTGTCTTAAATATCCTTACTTAGGCGTACTTTGTTTTAAAACTTGCTTCAAGATTTAAAGTTCACATAAAATGAAGAAATACATTTATATTGGTGTGAACAGGACTGTGCCCTCCTAATACATGTTCATGGTCTTATTGTGTGATTTATTGATGTATATTGGACAAAATACATTTATAAAAACGCTCTGGCTCTGAAACAAGTTTTCGACTGTTATTTACAATGCGCAGTGTTTCCGTGCATGCGAATACAAGACATGCGGTTGGCAGTTAATGTTAATATTAATATTAAGGCTTTAACATTCTAATAATACTGATTTTCAGTTCGAATTTTCCAATTTTCCCCAATTCAATTAGTTCCTGATGGATATTAAAGTCCCATCCCACTTTATTTTCTTATTTAATTTGTGAACATTGTTTCATTTTGACTTCAAAAGTTTTACTTATATACCTCTGTGTGTGTGTGTGTGTGTGTGTGTGTGTGTGTGTGTGTGTGTGTGTGTGTGTGTGTGTGTGTGTGTGTGAGAGAGAGAGAGATAGAGAAAAAAGAGAAAGAGAGAGGCTGACAGACAGAAAGATAGATACAGAAAGACAGATAAAAGCAGTGATCTGGATCAAAGGATATAAGGAGGAGAAATGGTCATCTGGGACAGACAGAAACACAAGTGTGTAGCAGTAGAGTTACAGCAATAGGATTCATTTTCTTTCTACATGAGGCCTGAACTTCTCACCATAAACATGAATTCCTAGATGCTGCATTAGCAACTGCTCTTAACTACAGTCATAATTCTGCAAAAGTATTGACTGGAAAGGTCAAGATCTGCCGTAAACAGAAGAATTTATAGATGCAGCCAGCAATTACATTTACAGCTTGTGACATCAACAGGCTGATTTTCACAAAATTTGGTTCATAAATGTCCGACATCAGCATATTGCAGATAACATAAAATTCAAAATGTAAAGGTGTATTGGTAAAATGCTCTAGTACAGTGGTTCTCAAAGTGTGGCTCCATCTAGTGGTACGCAGAGGAATCACTGCATTTCGCACATAACCTACGACGATCAAACCGGTGTGATCAGTCTTGGCTGGTCCCTGGAGTGCATGATTACTACGATCCGATTGTGAGTAGAATGGTCAGTGCATCACGTGATTAACTGCTATATTCAAATGTGCTTTTGCAGTTGGCTGGCGCGT
Source organism: Leuciscus leuciscus (assembly GCF_965113295.1). NCBI lineage: Eukaryota > Metazoa > Chordata > Actinopteri > Cypriniformes > Leuciscidae > Leuciscus > Leuciscus leuciscus. Next base: position 15,069,477 of record NC_138741.1, read on the forward strand.
TTATTTTAGGTTTCAGACATTAAAATTCACACAAGTACTAAAAAAACAATACATTTAGAATTTGTCAAATATGATGTCTATGGAAGCGGCAATAATAATAATTTCCATTATAATTAGACGACATATGTTTTACACATTGTGTAAGTAACTCTACTCTTCTCCCAGTTCACCGGCCACTTACTTTCATGTATTTCAGGAGAAGTGGATGAATTCACGTGTTGTAAATCCAACAGATCCGATTCTCCTCTGAACAGTGGCACGAACTAACATGGTGGCGCATAGGCCTAGCTCAACTTACGCAATCATTATAAAGGTGTTTAAACAACAAAACACTTCCACTTGCACATATTTGACAATCGGAATATCAGATATTTCATGCCATAGCTAACAAATTTGTGAATAAAAAAGGAAATAAAAGCAGATCATGATCAGCGCTATTGTGGCTGCAGTGTCACGTGACAAGCAATGACACATTAAGATGGAAACAATAAAGTGATCAGTTCTAAATAACGGTCGCCTTGAAAAACTCACGGGGGTCAGCAAGAATATTTAAATGTACGTGTAAAAATGTTAAATGTGAATACACAGCCTGTGTTCATTTTATTATTATTATTATTAAGTACAGTAGGCCTACTTTTATTTTAAGTAGTCTACTGTACAGTTTTTATTTCACTTTTAGGTGCAATACATTTGAATTTAATCATTATTTAAGTTTTTTATTTACCTGTATGTAAGCAGCACAGTGCAGTGTTAATATTCAAACTGTGTTTTTACAATGTTTTCACAAAGTGGCTGACAATAATAAATATTCTTATTAGAAATAAAACTGCCTCGTTTTTGAGCTGTGCATAACTGTAGCTGAATAGTTAGGCCTACTACGCTACTGTATTTTCATATTGGTCATTATGGTGGTCCTTGGAGAGCCAGATATTTTCTGAGGTGGTAGGATACTTGGTGTAAAAAGTTTGAGAACTACTGCTCTAGTAAATGAAATGGATCACCACCACAGAGAAATCCTGATGAAACTGGTCGGACTGGTAATCAGAAACATAATGGTTTGAGTAGAGGTCATAATCCCAAAAATGAATACAGCTATGAATTATTTATTTTTTCATATTATATCACACTACCATCCCAAAGTTTGGGGCCAGTAAGATTTTTAAAATATTTTTGAAGCTCACCAAGGCTGTATTTATTTGATCAAAAATACAGTAAATAAATACAGTAATATAGTGAGATATTATTACAATACATAACTGTTTTCTATATTTTTATCGTGAAAGTGTCGAAGTCCGTCACCGTCAAAGTGTAGGCCTATAGGCTACAACGTCATTGAACATGTTGTTGCTGTTCTTGTTGCATTTTCACAGATTTAACCAGCAGATGTCCTCAGCATGCTATGTTTTGAGTGAAGCTAGTGTAATCTATCTAATAATCTAACTGAATTTAGCTGACGGAATAAAAACACCACATAATCTATATACCTATCACCGCAACTTCAAAGGAAGCAAGACATGTTGTTGAAACGAGCGCTGGATATTTGAGGTAATACTTCTCACCGTTTATTCAGAGGGTATGAATGATTGTTTTCCATCACTGATTCTTGAGAGTCGGGACAAAACACGTTTTAAAAAACTTTTTTTTAAAATACACACTATATCAATTAGAGTTATATGTTTCTGCAGAGAAAGGTCTTAGCTATTTAACCATGTAAAGGAACAGGTTCTAAATAAAAACACATTTTTAACAAATAAACATGTTTCCCTTCAGAACTGGATTTGTGTCAACTCCGTCAGACACACTAAAAAGTATACAATTTTAATTCTTCAAATCAAACAAGAATCTAAAGTTCTGAAGTATATTGTAATAGTGTTTAGTTACTCTGATATGTAAAAAAAATACAATATATAAACTTAAGTTGTGATTTCACACTCTTCTGAAAACTCAGATTTCTAAATATTTGCATTTTCAAACTTTGATTTTAATTTCAATATTGTAAAAACAAATTCCTTAAATAAATAAAACATAAGAGGATGTAGATCAGATGGTCCTTTATTACAAAAACAACATAAACTGAAGGAAGAATATTTCCCCCCCCCCAAAAATGAGATCTGACGGTGTTGACGAAAAACTGACGGTGTTGACAGAAAAACTGACGGTGTTGACAAATTTTTTTTGAATGTTTTACCTCAGATTTGTGAAATGTTCACCTGTTTTTCATGATATGTTCTGACAATAAAGAGTAGTTTAAAACCACAATTAACACTCTGTTTTCTACAACTTTCACTTAGGAGCAAAAATCTGCCTTTAAACTTTAAAGAAATAAAGATTTGACATTTATCGTGATAATTATCGATATCGACTGATATAAAAAAAAATTATTGTGATCATTTTTTTGGGCCATATCGCCCAGCCCTACACTGGCTTCTCATTTCTCTATCTCTGTCTCTACATATATAAATATATTAAAGTGCTGGCAAAGTTACACGTTACACAATAATAAGCAGACCACTGCCTGCCCGTTCTCTACAAGTCAGATGCGTACGGTTAAATAATGTAATGCATGCTATGTATGTGCATTTATGTGTAAATAAAACCCTGAAATAACAGTTTAACCCTTCACTATATTCACAAATAATATTATATTCGCACATTAAGGCTATGTTCACACTTAGCGTCTTTTTTGACAAGAAAAAGTTGACAACGGCGTTTTTTTTGCAAAAAAAAAAATGCTGGCAGCGTTCGGTTACAAATAGCAGCCGAGCGCGTCTTTTGTTGCTATAACAACAGCTGCAACAGTAGCCTAGTGCTGTGTGATGCAAAAAATGTCGAGAAAGAGAAAGTTGGCTCTTGCGTTGGCTTTTGAAGTTACCGGGGAGGAGAATGTCGGTTCACAAAGACGTTTGTGGGTGCACGACAGACAGTTGTTCTTGTTGTTATGGAAACGACAGGTCTCGCAGCGCTACTCGCTTGTCATTGGTCAACTGTCAAAAAGGCGCTTGACGTAGGGCGTTTTTTTCAGAAAAGTTGAACTTTTTTCAACTTAAAAAGACGCTCTGAGCTGCAGAAAAAGACGCCGGCGGTGGCGTCTAAAAAAGCGCTCAGGACTTTTTTGAAAAAACGGTTTACTCCATAGGGTTATAATGTAGAACAGACGCTGGCAGTTTGAAAAAGACGCTAAGTGTGAACATAGCCTAAGAGGTTATTGGTGGATTTGTCAACTCCGTCAGCTTACAGGTCAACTCCGTCAGACATAGAACCTGACGGAGTTGACGTCTGACGGAGTTGACGTAAGGGCATGTATTTTCCCGCCAAAACATGTATTGTACACTGCAGCTAGGTAGTTTTTCCTCAGTTGCTAGCTGTCCCAATAACCTCACTAAAATGCTTAAATTCAATCCACTATGGTTTAAAAAAAGTATCTTAACAGAAAGATGGTATTGACATGGTGCAGCTGTGACCATAGGAATATTGATATTGTTTGTCTAAAATGAAAAAAAAAAGTAAAATGTACCAGAGCATGTGTGGTAGTGCTGCATTCACCACAGGCAGGGAGATGAAAAGGGGTCCTCAGGGATATAGCTGACCATGCTATTTCCTGATTTAAAGAGCTTTATGAAAAAATCTGATGGAGTTGACAGAAACTGAGGACACAACTTTAATAGGCAGATTTTTATGGAAAATATTGTTTGATGTTCACTTCATGCATTGTTTTTTATATTTCTACCCCTTATTTTTTAATTGATATATATGTTTTCACAATTGTAGAGCTTTTTAAAAGTTTTTTGGGATGGTTAATATTGTGACCTCTTGCTGAGTACAAGTGCAATAACATGGACCTTCTAACCACAGACCATACATTTAAACAAATTTTCCCCAAAAAGATAAAAAAGTTTATTCTAAAAATCAGATAGGTATATACAATTCCTTTAGATTTAACTTTGTAAGTATGTCAATCATGATGAATTTCTTAATTTTTGCTATAAATTAGACTTTTCTATGTGGGACATGTTTTGTCCCAACTCTCAAGAATCAGTGCCATATACATTTTCTTGAAATGGGTGCTTGACTTGTCAAACAGTGGTGGATTTTTCTGGACCTCAGTTAACTTCTCCGCAATCTCGTCTGCCATTTTTAATGCACGAGCCCTTAAATTAGAATGGATTTTGATTGGCAGTCAGTGATTTATCGTTCAACAGCTGGAAGAAAAAAAAAACAAGAAAAAAAAAACAGCTGAACACTTAATTCAATAAAGTGATTTATCGTCTGGAACAGCCGTTCCAAAGTGATCCCAACGATATCGTTTCTCTATATCGTTATAGCCCTGGTGTGAACTCTGCTATTCTTTAATATTGAGAACGATTTTTAGAACTGTATCTTTATCTTTATCGTCATCATTATTGGTGTAAACGGGCCTTTAGTGTCTTAAGGACTTTTTCCACAGGTGAAACATAACAAAAAAAACAACAACCTTGTTTAAATCCTTTCCAATAAAGATATGTAAAGATAGATTATATATAGACATACACATGACGATACTCTCTGTGTGATAGAAATATCTCGAAATATCTTGAGATGGGATTTGTCTAGAGAAATCAGCAGAAAAGGGAGATTAAATTCTTTGAAAAGCTTGACAGTTTGACAAGGGTCAATGATCAGAAGAATGACCAGAGGAGATAATAAGTGACCAACAAAGACAGTGAAATTAATGATGTCTAAATGATTGATGGCCCAGTCACAGTGTGAAGTAATGATATTTTGCATAAATACAACAATAGATATAAACAAATATAATGGGTTTTGACCACACCAGCAACAAAAACGGTTGCTACTGGTAAAACATCCATCTGCTATTTATTTAGGACGCCCTTTAACAGAGAATGTCCTCTCCCTCTGCACATTTCTCTGCAATGGTCCATGGAAATTCCAATTATCAGATTGATCATTAGTGTGAATGATGACCTCACTAATTACAACTCATTTGCAGCTAGACAGTCAAACATTAGACAATTGTTCTCAATTGCACCAGCCGTTTTAACAAATAGGCCGAAAAACAGCTAAACATTGACAAGAATAAATGTGTCTCGAATACTTGTGGCCATTTCAAATGCAAGACAAATGCAAATGTGAGGAAAAAATCATTTTCAAAGGAATATTGCTGCAAGAAATATATGCAGAAAGTTACAGATAACTTTTTTTTGCATAAAATAAACATTAGGCTACTTCAAGACAGAAAGGCTTTAAATCACAAAAATTGTCCAAATACAATACATCTTTGTATTATGAAATCAAATACAACTTTTTCCCAGAAACATACAAGCAAAGTTTCAATGCTAAATGGCTTTATGATGTCTACTCCTACGCTTGACAGCACTTCTTTTCCAGCATGAGTCTGGTGTACTGATCTGACACCCGAACACCTACTACTTCACAAAGGTTACCTAGCTGTACCGTGTTAAACTCGAAGATCTACGTGGCATTGAGAGCTTGATTTGAGATTTGTAGTATCACTCAGTAAAGCTGAAGGACATCTTTGGAATCAGGCATTGGGTGTATCAGGCCTCAAAGAGCGAATATGATTCCAAGTATCAGGTTTCACAAATAAAGCAGGTTTGTTTAAGAGTTGACAAGTTCTTGAGAGGTCGCAATGACCTTTCTTAGGAGTGAATCATGAAAGGGAGTCGAGGGAACGAGAAAAAAAAAAGTCCTTAAAAATGGGACATGCCAACAGTGCTCTAATGGAACGCATTCAGTCCTCTTCAAGGGCCAACAGAGCCATAGATGTTAAATCACTGTACACACTTTTATTGACGCTTTTTTTGTGAAACCTGCCCTTCATGAAAAGAGACCAAATATGGTTCTGAATGACTTGGAGAGAAGGCAGAGATTGAGTTGGATCTTATGAAGTGGCTGAGAAAACATAGGATGACTTGTGAGGAGAGAAAAAAAGGAGATGCCTCCAGGCCCTCTTTATACTCATCATGATGCTTTGTGAATTGTTTGCGTCTGTGTATCCAAGGCCTATGGGTAGTTTGTGTTCAGACTGCCCTTGCTCTTTCAGCGATTTTTGTGCTATAAAACCTCTGTGACACACACACACACACACACACACACACACACACACACACACACACACACACACACACACACACACACACACACACACACACACACACACACACACACACACACACACACACACACACACACACACACACACACACACACACACACACACACACACACACACACACACACACACAAACAAACACACACTTTCTGGGGCTCATGTGGTTGCCAAGGTTACCAATATCAGGCTGAGAGTCAGGAATACATGAATACAAGACACCTTTTACTCTTCCCATAATCCACCATAACGCTGAGATAAAGAGTGAGTGTTTTCTCTCTCTCTGCCGTTAGCCAGCTGCATGTAGAACATAAGCAGTTGGCCTTACTGTGTTTTTATTGATTTACTCCACATTATCACATGCCTTTAGGCTACTTGATTCTGATTTGGCAATTGTGGCATTGAGAGGCTAAATATTTTTGTATAATGATTGCTGAACTATACATTTAACTGCGGTCCATGACAAGATAAAGGTGATATGTTCCTGCATCTTGTATCACTTAATGGTCTTTTCATACTAATGCATACTAATATTTGGGAGTCCATTGCATCAAAACGTCTGTGTTTTCTGTGCTAAACTTTAAATCAATATTTCAATATTACATCCATGTTGTGTGTGGTGTTATGTATGGTAAGTATTGAGTGTGTACCACGTGACTGTGGTGTCTTTCTGCCCCTGAAAAGCCAAGCTGTGAGGAATCTCATAACTTTAAGAAACCAAGACCTGAATTCCAACAGAACATTCACCTTCAATAATGCATAATGAGTTTTTGACCAGGAAGGCATGCAACTGCAGAAACTAAAAATAAGCTGATAATAAGCTGACTCTGACTCGGCAAAAGTTAACAAAAGACTAAAAGTTGGAGTAAGTGACAATTAAGCGTGGGGCTGAGGCTGTATGGTTTTCCAAAATGTTCTTTTTCATGGACGTTCTGTTTTAAAGGCTTTCTATTTATGTTGTGCATCCTGTCACAGTGAAGCTCTGAGGTGTAAAATGCCTGTGTAAAATGTTGTTTTAATAGGCATTCAGCAGTTTGTGAAGTCATGGACTTTGAGTTGTGAGGACAAATGGATTTCAATAAAAATCCCATCCTTTTAGTAACCAAGATTTTTTTTTTTTTTTCTGTGGGCTAGGCTGTGGTCACTTGGCCTGTACTTGGTCCAGATTCCCCTCTATATGATCTCTGTGCATTGTCACTTATTTGCAAGATTATTCTGGACTTTAACCAACAACTACAATCAGACCAGGAATGACCAGGATGAATGAAACAATTACTGTAGTGAAAGAAGCTTTTTTTTTTCAAACAGTTGTTCCATGATGAAAGAAGAGTAGTGTGTATAATCACTCTCGCTTTTTCACACAAACACACACACAGCTTGCTTCACAGCTGGGTTCATTCCCTTGGGAGATGGCCATGCTCTGAGGGAATTGCAGAGAGAAAGTTAATGCTATTCTGTCTGCTGCCTCCAAATACCATTGTGCACTTAATGTGGTTTCAGGAGTAAAGCTATAGTAACTGGTTTAGGATCTTTATATAAATTCATTCCTGAAAAGAAAAAGATAAAAAGACAAGGGGCTACCTCTACAAATCCATTTATTCCTTTCCTATTTCTTTAAAGTACTTTCTTTTTCAATTTCTGTTTAAAATTACTACACACAAGGGAAAGTGTAATAATACAATAGTACTATAAAGCAATAGTTTAAAACCATTAATGGAAACCTTGTAACGTTCAGTCAATTAGGGCGGCAATGGGGTCATATTTTACTGTGTGAGGAATTGGGTGCTGTGTGTTGAATTGGGAACAGCACGCCATGGTGGTTGATCATTGTGATCCTGTCGGTCTGGTGTGTGGAAGGAGAGATGGGATGTGAGATTTCATTCTGCTGTGCGCTGTTGACTTCCTCACTGGAGGAGCTCGGATAGAGATGTAAGCAACATCTGGCCCTGCCGTTGGTCTGTGAAGTTGTTGAGAGGGTAGGACTGAGGAAGGCATGGGGCAGGTCGTCTCTGTAGGTGGAGAGACAGTTGCTTCTGGAATTCTCTTTTCTTTTATTTGTTTTGCCCTCAGTTTCTCTCTCCTCCGAAAGCACTCAACGACCTCTTTCTCCAGAGCCGCCAACAGCATCTTTCGCAAATTCCTCCACTGAATTTTATATCAACATTCTCTCTAAGATAGACTTCACGGTTAAAATGACTTTCGACTTTCGAGTCTTTAAAATCCTTCTCCAGTTTTAAAACAATGTTTTTTAAGAGAAAGTACTTCCGCACGAAGCTGTTCACAATCACATTGATGTAAAACCCGTTAATCCTTAAAATCAGCAGATGTTTAAAAAGGATTATCCGATTGAGTCGTCAACGATTTTTTTCAACACAGCCTTTTCAATCTCAAACATTCCCCGTACGGGCCACCATATGTAACGTTCAGCCAATTAGGTTGAGATTACAAAAGTTAAAATGGGGTCATATTTTACTGTGTGAGGAATTGGGTGTTAAAAGAATTTGACAAAACTGAGGTTAAAGTGGATAAGAACGGTGTATTTACAGTCTTCACAAGATACTTTAAAACCAGGAAAACTCAGGCTGTTAAAAGCATTCATCTCACCACACCCTAAAACAGCCCATAAGAATCCTTGTGTGTTGAAGCGTTCCAATATGAGTGTCCACCAGTGTATATACAGTCCGAAAGAAGCTTCACTAAACTTTGCACATATCATCACCTCTAGACCATGCTGAAAAAAGTTATCAAAATAATTTTGATCTTTTAAGCAGTTTAGGAGAGACAATTTTGATATGTGCTATGGCCCAGTATATCTATATCTTGTGTGAACAAAGTTAAATATCTTGTGTGGCCAAACTTCTCAAAACTTTGTACATATGGAGAACATGTCATTTTTTAACAATCATGAATTTATGATGCTCATGAGGCTAACGCCAAATTATAAACTAGTATCAGCCATATCAACTAAAGTTGAAGGCTGTGAATGATAATGTTGCCCATTAGAGGCAGCCACAGGATAATGCATTTATGAAGCCTAATCGTTTTCTATCAGTTGACATCCCTTTGAATAGAACCCACAATGCTAGACATTTTCCAAAAAAAACGCTGACCTTGCGCTATGCAGATAATTCAGTGAGATTCGACTGTGTTGCCGCTATTTCCAAATCACATATGAATGAAGGCAGCTGAAATACAGTGCATTCTTTCCTTTATGGGTCAACCTCTGAACTGGAGTCATTTAACAATTGTGTGTGCAAGCAAGCACTACTGTTTCTCCCCTCACTGTAAGTTTTCTCACTGGTGAATGACACATGATGTAGTCCAATAACGTTTCACTTCTGGTCTGTGCTCTTTCATGTGTTTTGGAGGCGTGGCTTTGGACGGCGATTTGCCGGGAGGGTGGGATCTTATGCTCTCAATGCTAGCAGGCTAAAGTTAGCATTTCCCAGATCACCTATCACACCTTTAACTCATACATTTGTCAGTCAGTGTTCAATTCTAAAATGGTCTTGTATACAGCAGAGATTGCAGAAAATATGGACTGGTAAAGTCAATCAACTGTTCTTGCGAGTAATGCCTGTAATCACAGTTACAGAAAACTGTACTGTCAAACCAGAAGGAAAGTTAGGTTGTTAAATTCTCGCTCTGTCTGCTTAGCGTACTTGAAACGTGCTGATGACGGATGATTTCTGCGTGAACAGGCTGCGCAGTAATATGCAAACACGCGTTGACTGACAGGGAACACATCGTGGTATCATTTTATTCGGACTGAAATTATTAAACGACCATTTTATGGTCCTACGACTTCCACAGATGAAATATTTATATATAAAAAAAAAAAAAAACGCTTGACATAGTGATTGATATCATGAATCTTTCAAGCAGCATAACAAAAAAAATTCTGTAGAGATTCACTATTGCACCTTTAATTGGCAAGGTAAGTTATATCAAAGGAGTATAGACCAAAATAAATTCAATTCTCAGGACAGACATTGGCCACGTATACACTGCTTTAACTTTTATACTTCCAAAGTGAGTCACAACTGTATTGAAATTATAATTTTCCTGATTTGATATCGCAAAGCGTTGGTGTCTTTAGTGTTTTTGGTGTTTTAAACAACCGGAAGGACGTTGTTGTTTGCCCATTTTTGTAAACTGCCGTTGACAGAGGCGCTATGTTTTGTTTTTGGTCATTAAACGGCTGCTTTTGCTTGCTGAGAGAAATTCGGTGGAGAGGGACAGGCACTCAGGCAGCATGCTGTTAAAATGTGAGTGTGAATCAAGACACTTACATCTTTCATTGTGATCTGCTTGCAGCACACTGAAGAAGTGAAACGCACATCACACACACGCACTGTTGATGGCGTCATTAACAACCAGCTGTTCTGTTCGGTTGTGAACACGATGTAGATTTACCAGGATGTGTTGGAGTTGTTGCTCCGCAAAACAAAATACTCAAACAAAGTCAAAGCAGATTCTGAAGTCATGAATGATTCAACCCAACTGCCAACTTTGTTCAGGTTTTGAACGAATCGTCAGGTGCGAATGCGCTTCCCATGGATCTCGAACACGAGGTGATGAAAGAGAACGCTGATTCATTAAAAGATAGATGTAATGAAACAAGGTGTTAATTTTAACTTTGAGCTCCACTTTTCATGGCTCAGCTGACCAGAAATGCGTCGCATTGGTAAAGCTGATGCTTCACTTAATAGAGACCAATGTCATTGATTCAATGCATTGACCAGCGCTGACGCCATTCATGCTAAATACCCTTAAACGTTGACCTCAAAGACAGACGCAGGTAATCGCACGCGCTCAGTCGATCTCTCTCATTCACTGTCTGTATAGGCTTGTTAAGTGCAAATCCACAAAGCCTCAGTACAAATCACCATGATAAACAGTCTTGTTATCATTAACTTATTTAACATTCAATACACATGCACGAAGTTCAAAACAAGAAGGGTATAGCTTATGAAAAAAGAAAACTGCTTGCTGCGGTTACTTGCATTCCTCTGCGGTTGGCTTGTCAGTATCGCGGTAATTCAATATTGCGGTTATCGCGACAGCCCTAATTACAAACAGGTGCATTGGATCAGGGTTGTATCTGAACACTGCAGGTCCCCTGGTGTATGTGGTCATTGTTCCAAAGCAGCTCAATGGAAGTAGAAAAATATCCAAATTCAGAACTGGCAAGTGGCTTAAATATATTTACCTTTTCTATGAGCACTGACTGAGGGTTTATTGATTTATGGAAGGACTGAGTAGGAATGACAATAAGATAGTAGATCACCCCTAACCCTCTATCTGATTATTTTCAGGCTTTTGGAAAAAAGGGACCAAACCATTGATCTAACACTAGATGGATGCGGTGTGTGAGTCATGCCAGTTAAAGTAACACCTCTTGAAGTCCTCATACTCACACAGGTAATAAGTGAGGACAGCTGCCAAGGGAGTTTCGTGAGGAGACTAATCCAACTCTAGAGCAGGGGAGTCCTCTTCACATCACCTTTATGAATGAGAAGAAAGGTGAACGAATGGTATGGTTATATAATGTATGTATATTGTTCTCTTTAGTTGCTGCTTTCTGCTTAGACATGACTCATTGTCTATGATGAGGCTAGATGGTGTCAGTTTAGACAGAGATGAGATGTTAGGTGAAGTGTGAATGAGTGAAGCATAGACATATACAGAGATCTGGAAGTAGATGTGACAATGCGTATGTCTTCTACATGACACGTGTCTGAATAAATATGACCGTGAGAGGTTCATACAGGAGCATGACAGGTCTCATCCTTGATTAATTCATGAGCTATTTCACCTGCTGTGGGGAGCTGTCCTTAAATGATTTACCTTTCCTGCAGCGGTTGGTATTTCAAATGTGACATTTCAGATGGCCGAAGATTTTTAGACTAATCTATTAATTTATTTTTGCTGTAGGCCATTCCCGATCTCATCGGAAAAAGGTTTAGCATCAATTACTGTAAATCCTGACCATTAAACACAAAGAAAATTCTGAGACCTTGCTCAGTGTCACAGACTGGGCAGATATGTCAAAGGCCTTTTAAACAAGACGTGTTGTTGCGTTAAACAGCTAGACAGAGCACAGCGTGACTTAAAGGAACACTCCACCGTTTTTTCATATTAAACTATGTTATTCCCTTAACTAAGACGAGTTGATACATACCTCTCTCGTCTCAGTGCGTGCACTCAACCGCTCTAGCGCGCGGCAACACTTTGATAGCACTTAGCTTAGCCCAGTTCATTCATTAGGGACCAAACAGAGATGAAGTTAGAAGCGACCAAACACCTCCACGTTTTCCCTATTTAAATACAGTTACACGAGTAGTTACACGACCAAGTATGGTGACACAAAATAAAACGGAATAGCAGTTGGGAGCACTTCGACTTGGCGCAGTAATATCATCACGCCTGAAAAATCCTCTCCCCCTCTCCCTCTCACTTCTGTCATTAGAGCCAACGTGACTTTTTACTGCGCCGAGTCGAAGTGCTCCCAAGTGCTATTCCGCCATACATTATAGTTATCCTTTTTACCCGCTTAGAAAAGCGCCACGTTTTATTTTGTGTCACCATACTTGGTCGTGTAACTACTCGTGTAACTGTATTTAAATAGGGAAAACGTGGAGGTGTTTGGTCGCTTCTAACTTCATCTCTGTTTGGGTCCTAATGAATGAACTGGGCTAAGCTAAGTGTATGTATCAACTCGTCTTAGTTAAGGGAATAACATAGTTTAATATGAAAAAACGGTGGAGTGTTCCTTTAACATAAGGCATGTTTTTAGGCGTGTTAACTCTCAGACAATATTGCTTACATAAACACTTGTAAACACAACCTGATGTCGTAAACATGACTTCCCAACTTATAAATACAAGCTTCTCAGGAGGACTCTTGCTGTGTTCACGCCATGTCTTAATAACCGTAATTTCGAGATGACAACACTTGATATACTACTCTGAGCTGTTCAATTATGCATTTCTGTGGCAACATTATCAACGCCCAAATGAATTTGCAGTGGTCAGGTGATACAGCAGTCACGTGGTACAAGGAGGAGCTCTCAGAAAAATCCAAGTTTACAAGTTATAATTACGAGCTCTCAGAGAAGTTGATTATACAGTAATTTTGAAATGGTGTGAACGCACCTTTGAACACACCATATTTTTGATTGGCATTTGGACTATTTTTGTTACACAGACCCTGATAAATAGGCCTAAACATCACTCGCACATAGAGATCGGAGATGGCACTGCGCGCACACAGAAACATTCAGGAGCACAGATAATTATTAACGCTGCAATTTTTAATTGCTACATTTATATTACACATTACTGTTTTTAAAGTAATTAAACTCACAGCTTCATTTTTAGACACTGCACAGGCCCAGGTAATTCTCTCTCGTGCATGCTGGGAGTTTATGGACGGAGCGTGAGTGTGTGTTGGAGTGAGCTCTATGGTGTGAGTGAGTTTTCTATCTTTTTATCTATCTCTTGTGGTTTTGTTGTTAGGTAAATAGAGGAAAGTTTGTAGGTGTTCGTGAGGAGCGTCATTGGTCAGTGTGTACTGATCGCTATGGCGGCGTCTCAGCACGCGAGCTAGGAAAGTTTAACGCGGCGGCATGGCGTTAAGGTAGTACCCGCGGAGCGTTGTTCAGTTGAGGACTGTGTCCTCGCTGTTGCTGCTGTTGTTGGTCATGATTGCATTCTATCTGCATCAAGAATGAATAGCGCAATAGTGATGTTTTTGAACAATGTTGACAAAGTGAATGAAGTTGTAGAAACCGGGATTGTTGTGAATGATTCCCTTACTCCAGTTATGCCCTTAGTACAACCAGCGAAAAGAGTAATATTGTCAATTGTCCCGCCATTTATTAAAAATGAAGTGATTGAAAGGCAATTGTCCAGACACGGAAAGTTTGTGTCAAAAATTAAGAAAATCTCACTTGGTTGCAAATCGCCACAGTTGAAACATGTTGTATCATTTAGGAGGTAGGTGCACATGATCTTAAATAACCAGAATGAAGAGCTTAATTTAGCCATGAAGTTTAAGATTGAGGATTTTCATTATGTTATTTTTGCTACCTCGGATCCGATGAAGTGTTTTTTTGTTGTGGACAAGAGGGTCACGTGATACGCGTGTGCCCTGAGAAGAGTGCGGATCAGAATCACAATAGAGGTGAAACGCTTAGTAATACAGATCATCCACAAACAAGTGATACAGTATCTTGTGTTGACAAAAATGGAATTGACGATCGTGAAAGTAATAAAAATGAGAGCGTGGCCACAAACGAAAATGTGCATGAAGGTGATGTTTCTGCGGTCAGTGTGAGCAGGCCATATTAGAAGATGCTTTGAATGTTGACATGACAGAAGATCAGAGTATTTTTAAAACACCGACATTAAAAAGGAAAACTAAGACCAAAGGAAAATAAAAAAGGGATAGTAAAAAGGCTACTGGAACAGCTGTTGGTGATGCAAGGTGACTCTGAGTCGAGTAATGTTGAGGAGTCTGCTGTGGATAGTGATTGTGAATCAGCTTCACAGAAGCGATCTGTCCGCAGCGCTTACACATCAGACAAAATTAAAAAGTTTCTTCAGACAACGAAAGGCATGAAAGGTGTAAATGTAGAGGATTACTTCCCAGATTGTGAGTTGTTTATAGATTCAACCAGGGCTTTAATGAAGGAGGGTGGAGCTTTCACTGAACAAGAAGTCATTAGGCTGAAGAAAATTGTCCAGAAGATAAAACTACATTTATTAAACGATGAAGTCTAGCTTCTTTCTTTTTTTTTTAAGTGTTTGTTACTGGTGTGCTTTTTATGAGTAGGATACAATTGGGCACACTTAATTTAAATGGTGCACGAGACAGCAAAAAAAGAGCAATGCTTAAAGAAAATCGATGTAATGTTGGTCCAGGAAACTCATAGTGATGTTTTTAATGAGAATGAATGGCTAATGGAATGGGATGGGTCAATTATTTTCAACCACAAAAATCAATGTAGTGGTGGCTGAGCTGTACTTTTTAACAAAAACTTTAAACCAATTTCGTATTAGATAGAACATGTTGTTGTGGGACATCTAATTAAAATAACAACAAAATTTGATTTTTTTTTTTATTGATTTTTTTTTATTTATAAATGTGTATGCTCCTGAAAGGGTTGTTCTTTTTGATAAATTAAGTAATATTTTGTCAAAGTGTAAAGAGGAAGAGTTCATATTTGTTGGAGGGTTTTTTAATTGTACGGCAAATGGATAGGAACCATAAAGAGCCACATCTAGCTTCTCAACATGCTATAAGAAAGCTTAGAAGAACATGATTTGTGTGATATATGGATAACTTTATATAAAGAACAAAGGCAGTACACATGGGTGAAAACAATAGATAATTATATTTCTATGGCTGGATAGGTTCTATTGTTTTAAATACCATTTTAATGTTATTAAGAAATCTGAGATTTTGCCTAGTGGGTTTTCTGATCACAGTCTAGTAATCTGTAGTGTCTTCAAATTCTAAGAGTGCCTATTGGCACTTTAATACTTCTTTGCTACAAGACACATTTTTTTAAGGATGTTTTTATTTATTTTTGGAAACAGTTCAGTTCCAGGAAAAAAATATTTTTCTTCCCTACAACAATGGTGGGATCATGGGAAAAAAGAGATACAGCAACTGTGTTGTCAGTACACTCTCAACGTGTCCAAGGACATTTCCCAATCAATGAAAACCTTAGAGATTGAAGTAGTGGAACATAAAAATTTGGTAGAGTCCACAGGAAATCGAGGACATATTGAGCTCCTCAAAGTAAAAAAAAAAAAGGACTCTGGATAACCTGTTAGGCATCAGAGCACAGGGAGCTTTGATCCGCTCACGTTTTCAGAGTGCAGTAGAGATGGATGGCCCAACTAAATTCTTCTTCGGTTTGAAAAAAAAAAAAGGTCAAAGCAGACTTATACATTCTTTATACTCATTGGAGGGTATAGAAATGGTGGAGCCTCAGGAAATTAGAAAAAGAGCTGTATTATTTTATTCTGAGCTTTATAAAAGTGAACATACAGAGGAAGATGAGCTGGCCAGCTCTTTTTTTATGGGTTTGCCTAAAGTTCCAGATGAGACCAATTCTTGGCATGAGAGGTCGCTTTCAGCATCTGAACTGCATGTTGCTCTGCGGAGCATGGATTGCAGTAAGGCTCCGGGAATTGATGGTCTACCAATTGAGTTTTATAAAATGTTTTGGTCAGTTCTGGGGGGTGATTTGCTGTCTGTGCTCAATGATAGTCTGGCCGTAGGGTTGCTACCTTTGAGCTGCAGGAGGGCAGTCATTACCCTGTTACCCAAAAAAGGTGATTTAAAAGAAATAAAGAACTGGCGCCCTGTTTCACTTTTGTGCTCTGATTTAAAGCTCTTTTCTAAAGCTTTGGCCATTAGGTTGAGGTAGGTAGTTGGGCAGGTTTATTCATCGTGATCAAACTTACTGTGTGCCTAACAGGTCTATTTTTGATTATCTAATTCGGGATATTTTGGATATCTCTATTGGACATAGACACTGGTCTCATTTCTCTACATCCAGAAAAGGCATTTGACCGGGTTGAACACAGCTATCTCTGGCGCACGCTAGAGGAGTTCGGGTTCAGCTCTGGTTTTATTGCCATGATTAGGGTTTTGTACCAGGATGTTTAGAGTGTACTGAAAATTAATGGTGGTCTTAGTGCTCCTTTTAAAATTAACAGGGGTATTAGACAAGGTTGTGCACTTTCAGGAATGTTGTATGCTCTTGCCATTGAACCTTTATTGATTAAGATCAGAGAAAGCATTGAAGGTTGGACCATACCTTGCTCTGGATTTAAGTTGTCTGCATATGCAGATGATATTATTGTTTTGGTTAAAGGGCAAAATAATGTTGATCTTCTTAAAGACATTTTTTGACAAATTTGGTATAATTTCCTCTGCCAAAATTAATTGGTCCAAAAGTGAAGCCATAGTAAGTGGTAAATGGTCCCATGGTCTTCCTAAACTACCAGGTGGTTTGTCCTGGAAAAGAGATGGGTTAAAATATTTAGGAGTATATGTTGGCAACGATTCAATGTTAGACAAAAATTGGGAAGGAGTTTTAGAAAAATTAAAGGGGCGATTGGAAAAATGGAAATGGCTTTTGCCAAAAATTTATTTTAGAGGGAGGGTTATAATAATTAATAACCTGGTGGCTTCAGTTTTGTGGCATCGTTTGGCCTGCATCTATCCTCCAAATGGACTTTAGAGTCAAATTTAAGCCAGTATGGTGGACTTTTTTTGGAGCACTTTTCATTGGATACCGCAGAGCATACTTTTTTTTACCCAGAGATGGAGGACAAGGACTTATTCATTTGCCCAGCAGGGAAAGGCCTTTTGACTTCTGTTTATTCAAAGGTACCTCACAGGACCTAAGGATCTAGTCTGGAGAAAAGTGGGTGATGTTATTTTTAATCAAGCTGGCAGAATGAGATTGAACTCTGTTTGTTTTGATGGATTTGAGTAAGCTGAAGTGTAACGGACTGACTCCTTTTTATAAGGGACTTTTTAAAGTTTGGGACTTATTTGAAAAACGGAGGATGGAGGTGACTTCCTCGTTGTACTGGCTTTTGGAGGAACCTCTTGTACATAGAGCTCGGCTTGATGTTACTTGTGAAGTTACACCTGGACTGCTTCATTGTTTAATTACCACTAAGACTTTAAAACGCATCATTTGTTGGATGTTGCTGGTTCTGGTTTAAATAATGCTCAGTCCATGGCCTCATATCTAGGTGTGCGGTCGGTACGGCATGTAGAAACAATTCTGGACATTTTTAAACAGAAACTCACAGAGGAAGAAAATAATCTGTTAATTGATTTTTATAATGGGAAACTGGTTCCTAATAATACAGATCCCTTTCCAAGTATTTATCTTAGTCCCAATCTCAAAGGACTGTTTGGACCTTTTCTGAATCTGAGGGGGCTAGAAGGGTTAAGTTTGCAGGATTTTCAGAGTAAAGTTTTGTATAAATGTCTTGTAAAAGTTTTAAATAAAGCAAACTTAAAAGAAAACAGTGATACAGTGTGGAGAGAGAAATTGGGAATAGATGATGAAAATAAATCTGTTTGGAGAGTTTTATACAAACCACCAATTGAAAAATGCACAGGTGATATTTAATGGAGAGATTTATAAAAAAAAAAAAACTTAAAGATTTAATAAGTCAGTTGTTGAATTTTTAAATTGGGCAAGCAAACTCTATTTTAGCCAAAATAGAAGGTAGAGAGGGACAACATGTGGTTACTGTATTTAAAAATATGGTAAAAGCAAGGGTTATGTTTGATTTCAAGTTCTATAAACTGATGAATGATTTAGAAAGTTTTTTGTACAAATGGTGTTTTAATGGAGCTATTTGTACGGTTGAAGAAGAAATGTTGATTTTTACTACCATGTTACAATAAGTCTTGATTTTTGTACCTGTCTTGAAGTCTTGTTTTTTTGGATAATGTGATTGGATGTTTTGCTGACGTTGTAATGATATAAATAAAGTGTGTTGAAAACTCTCTCTCTCTCGATAATTAATTTAAATACATGCTATAATTCATTCATTCAAATAAATATAATCTTACTGCACTGCTAAATCTCTGTCTCTGATTTAAAGCGGGCAGGATGCTAGAACTAACGAGCGGTAACTGACAAAAACAACCATCATTTTTACCTTTTTTTTTTTTTATTATTATTGTGCTGCAAACATCACTTACAGCTTTAGCTTGTCATTGCTGGCAAATGACCATGGTATTTGTGGAATAATCCACGGCTAGCTGTGCGTTAAACGATTATAATTTTTTGCCTCCACGCCATGCACTAGAATCGTTTAACACACAGCTAGCCGTGGATTATCCCTTACTTATCCTGTGCCCAAATTCATCCAGTTGGCCCATTTTTTAAAACTGACATTGATCTGCTGTGCTGTCAAACTTTTAAGCTTGTTTACAAGGCATCTTAAAACTGTGCCACTCATGTTGCGGAATGCTAAAAAATCTGCAAGATGCACCATAATGGCCTAAAGGCATCCAACTAGTGTTTGCATAGACAAACAATTGAAAAATAGTACACGTCTTGTGTGAACATTCCCTCACGTCTCTAGACTAAACTAGATATTTTTGCTAGAAACTAGATATTTAGCCACAAATTAAGAATTTGAACAACGTATTGATTTGTTCCATTTTAGTTGAATCATGGCCATGTTGTACTAATTTGTTCTCCCGTTTTAGTTAAATTGTACTGTATAGCTTTGGAACACATTAGTATGACATGGTCATGATTTAACTTATTTAAGGGAACAAATTTATAAAACATGGCGGGCTCCGAAAAAAAAAAGAAAAAAAAACACAGGCTAGGCTTCTAATCTCAGAGAATTCACTTCTGGTAATGGGGAATATTTTTGTGTTTTTATATATCATGTTTATTTTGAGTGAGAAAACAACGCACACTAATTCAAATTCAGAAAGCAATAATTCAACAACAAATACCGTAGCCTATTAAGTCACATGAATCCTATGAATAAAAGGTGAGCCAGTAGCCACAGACGTCTGATAATCATCAGAACTTCTCTTTTCACATGCTTTTCATGTTCAGCAGCTCCACAAGCAGAGAAATAAGAAGTATTTTCATCATTCTATTCAAAACTGAAATGAACAGATTTGAGTCTGAGATACTACACTCTCTCTGAGCCGTCCGCTCTGTAAATTCTCCAAAAGTTGTTAATTTGACAATGTCTCTCATTAGCACTCTGTGATCAGGTTTTCAGAAAAGAAAGTCAAAGATAATAGGATACATATTAGGCTACGGACAGCGCAGAACGTCTGATAGTTGAGATGGTGTGGAAGCGTTAATTAAGTTCTGTGATGAATTTTTTGCTCCCCTTCTGTTAGGGATGTGCAGTCCTCCATCCTGCATTATGAAGGTAAATTTGTCATATGTTGTGAAGAGACTATTTAGTTGTTCTTTTTGGAAGTGTGTCAACGCTTACAGTTGTTCCATTTGCTAAAAAAATAACAATCCTTTGCTGTTTGGAATGGATGCTATTATATTGCATAAATCATTCTGATTTACTTCAAACATTATGGCTAAAATTAGCGCTCAATTGCGTTCACGTTTGGCGTGTTGACATTAACTTTTAGCTCATATAGTATTTATGCTCATCTTAACTGTTTATACAGCAAATGTGAAGAGTTCAGGTTGCATTAAATAAATCCCTTTATCCACTGCGGTGTCTCTCCAGTGCTCTCTGTGATGTCAGGTTTTACTTAAGTACATGAAATATAGAATCTGCCTTTGAACTTCATGCCTTTTATAGTATGAGAGGCTTTATCTGCATGCCAAACAGTGCTGCATGATTACACTTGAAATGTATGTGGTTTTACATCATTTGCATAAGATGACTGTTGTTATTTCTTCTTGCTAAACTTTATACACTGTGTCATCTTTATTTTTGTCGCAAGGGCTCAGTTCTCCGGTTGAGTAAATCCAGCGGGTGTCTTGAGAAAAGCTGTCGAGGAATGTTTTATTGTTGCTTTCAACAATCAGTGGTTCTACGCTGAATGTCAGCGTGGCTGAAAATCACTTTCTTGGAAGTGCCTGGACTGTGTGCGAAAGACTATATATGCCATGGCAAATTTCGAGATTTTATCAATTTGTTATTTTGATCCTCCAATATCCTGTTTCCCAAAAAGCCATTTTGAACGCACAGATCTCATGTACAAAGAGCCGTGATGGTAATGTCGTCCAATAGCCTCATTTCCCCCTGGTATCATGAGGAATGAAGAAATCATGAAAGCAAGGTTCTAACCCTAACCTAACCCTAACATTAAAGGATCAGCCCTCTTCATGTTCAAAGTTGTTCATGATTTTTTCATAAAACTTTTAGAGTGCAGAGATGAAAGAAACATTTTTTCCTTCTTTTTTACAGACCTTCAGTGAATAAAGAGCAGGTGTCATATATTATCAGAAATGGCAAGAGAATGGCCCTTGTGGTACATTATGTTCCTCTGTTTTATGGGTTAAATCTGATTGATTCAGGTCATGGGCATTCCTGAAATAGGTTTAATAAAGTGACTTGAAAGACACTTTCCAATATTCTCTCTAGAAGTATACTATGAAAATATGGGGGTGGGGGTCACAACTGCTTTTGTAAGGTTTATTTAAGAAAGTCTGAAAAGGTTGATGTAGCAAATAAAGTGGCAAGAGGATGACATTTTTCTTTCTCTTCATCTCTTCCAATTGTGGTAGAACCTTAAGGGCAATAATGTACAGTGCTCTGATTTATCCCTTTTATGACCCAAGCCATTAAAAAAAAAATGGACTGAAAAGGCTACAGGAGTCAAAGCCATAGTGTCAGACTAAGTTTCATGCTGAAGCTATAAAAAAATTCTATGAGAACTGATATTTAACCCAGGCTTTATTCTACTGCCTGAGGTTCCCAACAATGATTTTGTCACATCTCTCTAGATCATCTCTCTAGAAATTTGATTTGAGAAATGTAATGGTTGAAATGAACATTTAGAAATTCTGTGTGAAATTCTTTTCACACAGAACGCCTTTTTGCTTTAAAAAACGTGGGCAATGGAATGGGGAAAAAACGCAAGGTCTTGAGACGCGTTTTTAAAAAGTTGAACTGATTTTCAACTGCATTTTTAGAATGCCATGTGGTGAGCGAGACGCTGCAAAAGACACAAGACGCGAGCGCAACGGTTATACACGTCTGTCTAGAGCGTGCTTACATAAGAAAACAATCGAAAAGTAGCGCATTGGAATGGAAAAACACATTCTGTGTGAACATGAGTGGACGTGAAATCAAAATTGACCTATTTAATATTCCAGAGAAAACCGGTGGTCTTTTGCTATACAAAACGGTTTTCCTTTTCCATTGAAGTCACTTAGGACATTCAGGCTTTATAATAATGTGGCAAATAGCTATTTAGGTACTGTTTTAGCTAATTTTGTATAGCTAAAGATTTTTTGTAAACTTTTTGTGGTCCAATCAAATAATGAGTCAAGAAGCTGTGTTAAAAAAAAGTGCTTAATATTGCCATTAGTCACATTTGTAAGGTCAAAGGTGCATTGCAGTGATGCAGGATCCCACAATCCAAAGAACCAGAGCCCAAGTATTATGCTTTGCAGACTCTGTCTGTCAAACTGAATTGAAGGAATATTGATCTGCGAACTGGTCCAACAGCTCAGAAATGATAAATGTTGATGATATTTCACTAGAGAACATTAAGTCAAGTCACCTTCATTTATATAGCGCTTTTAACAATATAGATTATTTCAAAGCAGCTTTACAGTGATAATAGGAAATTAAAGTAACAGAGATTGTATTGGCTTTACAGCAGCTCTAGAATAAAGTTATTGTCCAGCTAAAGTTAGTTTTTGATTGATTCACTTCCGTTGAAAAGATCATTAGTTATTAACTTACTCGCTTACACGACACTGTTTTAACTAAAAACAGAAAACTTTGAACGTGTTCTGACCGTTCATTTGCACGGCAAGTGTTTGGTGGCTTGAGAACGCAATCTTTGACATAGGTTCCAAGGTGCAAGTTTTCATTTCTTTTTTAAAACATTATCGTCTCCATGTTAACTTCAAAAACTTGAATCTGTGAAAAAGGTGACGGTGTGCACATTATGTGTTTAGTCTATAGGTATGCTCGTTTGAATATATATGTGCACAGGCGTATAGTCGTTCTTAACAAATTAACCTCAATAAATTACTTGTCTGGCCTGCATAATACAGAATTATTAGTCGCTTCCGCGTATCCATGCGAACTGGAATCATTTTGATTACGTTATATCTGTACAGAGGTAGAGGGAGGTGTAGAAAAAAAAAAAAAACTTGCATCACAATAGGTGTAATTGTGATTGTCAAAACATTTGGTAACTAAACAGAATTTTACACAATTTTCACGATTTCAATTCAATGGGATTTGATTTCAATCTTGATTCAATATTGACTCTTTGGATAAATATTAGGTAGGCTACAGTAGATGTAGCCTACATGTTAATTTTTCTCAAGAAAAAATATATCTCACATAATGCTGTAAACATACAGAGAGCCCTGTAAGCTGTTATTATTAAAGGTTAAAAATAACAAATTAAATTAAATATAATGTGGTTTTCATCATAATAACAATTATGACACAAGTAAAAATATAATACAAATGTAATATAGTGCACATATTTAGCAAAATACTCCTCTCTATAGCTATTTTTTTCTAGTCAACTAACGTGCTGGTCATTAAATGACTTTCCTGAGGTAAATGTAACGTTCTGTGACATAATTGTTCACCTGCAGTTTTATTGACCTCTTTCCGTGGTTGAAAAACACAGATTGATCGATATTATGTATGAGGCATAAATACCTTTCGGTAAGTTGTACTGTATCTTTGAATAAAAAGTAACAGATGATCGGTTTACTTGAACTGAGGCGCTACAGCGATCGGTCATGTCACATTTACAAGCGCCAAAACGGTATTTATTGTCTGAATTTCGTAATAAAATGGACACAACATGAGAGCAGTAACCTGCTCTGTCTAGTCTGTCGGAGTCAGTGTCCTCTTTGCTCCGTGATTTTTCTCTGCGTGAGAAAATGAATGTGTGGCGCGAGAGCGTGTGAAAAGTGTCAATTGCGTGAGTCTCACGCTAAATGCGTAGAGTTGACAGCCCTGCTTTTAGAAGGGGGATAAATCGTCGGCAGCGTTCCTGCTTCCGCCATGCTTCTTCTCCATGTGAGGATTCATTACATTAGACTAGAGTGCGCACTGCGTCGCATGCACACAGTGCTTCTTCTACATGTGGGGATTGTTTACATCAGAGTGCGCATGTGTTTCGCGCAGCATATACCGGTCAAGGTCAAGGTCAAGGTCAAGCTTTATTAAGATCCCTTTTGGGCAATTTGGTTGCAGCACAGGCAAACAGACAACAAACTGACACATACAGTACATCATGATAATAAATAGCAACACATATTACAAATTACAAAAAATACAAAGAGTACCTAAAAAAAAAAAAATATATATATATAATATATATATATATATATAAACTTTAATAAATACCTTTAAGACTTATTTAATAGTCTGATTGCACTCGGAACAAAAGAGTATTTGTATCGATTATTTTTAATATTTGGTAGTCTATAGCGACGACCTGAGGGCAACATAAAGAACTCTGGATATAAGAAGTGTTCACTGTCTAAAAGCACAGAATGGGCTCGACTCAAGACATTTCTGTTGAACAGAGCTGTCAAGCTTCTTTGCTCTTTACCTATAATCTTCCCACTGTTATTGACTAATTTATCTAGTGCATTTTTGTATTTCACAGCACTAAGATTTCCAAACCAGCAGCTAATGGAAAAGGACAACACTGGCTCTATATAAGACTTATAGAACAGTTTCTGTAGCTCAAACAGTAGAGCGTTGGCGCTAGCAACGCCAAGGTCATGGGTTCGATTCCCAGGGAAAGCAAGAACTGACAAAATGTAAAATGTGTACAATGTAAGTCGCTTTGGATAAAAGTGTCTGCCAAATGCATAAATGTAAATGTAAACAGTTCCATCAGTGTTTTGTCTATGTTAAATAATCTTAATTTTCTAAGACAGTAAAGGCGCTGCTGTCCCTTTTTACACAGGGCCTCTGTGTTCAAATCAAACTGCAATCTTTTATCAATAATTGTCCCTAGATATTTATAACTGTCCACACATTCCACCTTATTGTACTTAACAAATGTGTCTTGGGAAGGATGTGTTTGTATTCTGAAGTCAATACTCATGTCTTTTGTCTTGGATACATTAATCTGCAAACAGGCATCATCACACCACTTCACGAAATCATCAACCACTGGACCATGGCATGTTTCATTTTCTTCTAAAAGACTCACAATAACTGTGTCGTCTGCAAATTTTAAGAAGTACCTATTTTTATGTTTACTTAGACAATCATTTGTATATAAGATATACAATAGGGGAGACAAAACACATCCCTGAGGAGAACCTGTGGATGTTGTCAAAGGGGCTGAAAGACTACCATTTACTCTCACTCTCTGAGTTCGTTCAGTTAAAAAATCTGGAGGGCAATTGATCTTTGAAAGATGTTACAAAACACTGGGGCCAATTGTTCTGCACAGACCTTAATTAAACGCCCTCCGATTTGATCAGGACCAGGGCTTTTTCTCACATTACAACCCTTGAAGACTTTCATTACAGACAATTCATCAAAAAAGTTATAAGCACAACCATAACTCGTTTTAGATTTCATAGACTCTGTCGCTGGACCAAAATCAGGCACATCAAAACGTAAATAAAACTTATTTAAGTCCTCTGCCAGCTGACTACTAGAGTCGTACTCAGGTAATTGAACTTTCTTGATCTCATACCCTTTAGTTCCAGTTATAAGCGTCATCCCCTTCCAAACAGACCCCAAGTTGTTCATACTCAACTCTTTCTCAAGCTTTATTTTGTAATTTATCTTTGCTTTCCTCACTTCTGTTTTTATTTCCTTTTGCAGTTCAAGTTTTTTGACCAGATTACCCTCATGAAATGCTCTATATCTCTCATTCATGAGTGCTTTGAGGGAATTTGTGAACCATGGCTTATTGTTTGGGAATATTTTAACAATCTTGCGGGGGATAAGCATCTCTTCACAAAAGGAGATATAGTTACTAGTGACATCTGTAAGTTCATCTATACTCGAGCAAGAGTCATAAAAAAACATCCCAGTCCGTACACTCCAGACATCCCTGCAAAGATGCAGTAGACTCCTCAGACCACAAGCTGATGTTCTTAATCTGTGGCCGTACTCTTCTTAAAACAGTTTTATATACGGGAACAAGTAAGACAGTATTATGATCCGCCGACCCCACTGGAGGCTGAATAAAAGACTTATATGCATCCTTAATTGATCCGTAACAGAGGTCAAGAGTTGTATTATGACGTGTGGGGCAAGACACATAATAAAAATTCCGCAAACACTGCTTCATGGGACACTTGTTAAAATCGCCCAGAATCAGGTTTGGAGCATCTGGAGTAATAGCTTGCAGTCTATGCACAACACTCCCAAGGGTCTCTACTACATTTGCTTCATTTGCTCTCGGATGTATGTAGACCACTGTAACAAAAAGTTGAGGGAATTCGCGGGGCATGTATTGTGGTCTGAGTGATACAGAGAGCAGTTCAAGGTCTTTAGTGCACACGCTCTCTCTCACAGTAACAGATCTGCACCATTCTTGGTTTATATACAGACAAACGCCTCCTCCTTGTTTTTTACTCGTAACTAAAGGACAACGATCCGTACGAAAAGGAGTGCCAAAACCGTCAATAATTACGGAGTTATCAGGGTCGCTACTTTTTAGCCACGATTCAGTAAAAGCCATTATACAAGCATCTTTATAAGCATGTTGGAAACGTTCCGTTGCTTGCAGTTCGTCGTTTTTGCTCCTAAGAGACTGGACGTTGGCCATGACAATTGACGGGAGAGGAATCCGGTTTAGACGTAGCTTTCTCAGCCTCACCCGTACCCCTCCTTTCTTCCCTCTCTTCCGTATTTTCCGAGGGTTACGATCCTGAGTGGTAAAAGGTCCCGTATTATTATGAACACCGTTTCCATGCGGCGGGCATTGGTCCACAGGATAACGAACATTGTAAGGCCGATGCCACTGAAGAAGAAACTCTCTGCCATACTGGATCCTCACCGGCTGTTTAACAGGAGATGCATCCAGACACGCGAGAAGTAGGGATATAGCCCACAGTAGGACAATAAACAGCACATCCATTTGACAAACTCGTCCTCGTTGGACGTTATGAAACGACAAAGTCCCAACAAACTCAGACAAACAAAACTTTAGACAACAAGCGCGCGACAGACAAGTCAGTTTGGTCCTGTTTCAGCTGCTGGTCGCCACGTGCGTAGCGCCCTTCGTTGTTGAACTTAGGCTAAGTTCAATATGTCCCAGTGTTTGTTTAAGCGGTTGATGGAAAATAAGCTAATGCGCGTTCTATAAATCTAAATTCTGATCTATTATTTTTCACGGTATTTTGAAGTGCCCGCGATAACAATATCGTGCATATTCATTACCGCGGTTTATCGCATTACCGAATACCGGCATATGTCTAGTATGCTAGGTTAATGAGATGTGTTTTTAGTCTAGATTTAAACTGACAATGCTTCCCGGACAATGCAAGGTAAACTGTTCCACAGTTTAGATGCTAAATAGGAAAAGGCTCTACCGGCAGCCGTCGATTTTGATATTCTAGGTATTATCAACTGGCCAGAATTTTGAGATCGCAATAGATGTTAAGGACTATAATGCGTTAAGAGCTCACTCAAGTACTGGGGAGCTAAACCATTTAGTGCTTTGTAAGTAATCAGCAATATTTTAAAATATATACAATGTTTAATAGGGAGCCAATGCAGTGTTGACAGAACTGGGCTAATATGGTCATACTTCCTGGTTCTGGTAAGAACTAGCTGCTGCGTTTTGAACCAGCTGTAGTTTGTTTATTAAGCATACAGGGTATCTACCCATAATAGCATTACAATAATCTAGCCTTGATGTCATAAACGCATGAACTAACTGTTCCGCATTTGTAATTGAGAGCATATTTTTAAGATGGAAGAATTCAGTTTTACAGATACTAGAAATGTGACTTTCAAATGAAAGTTTTTTATCAAAGAGTACACCCAGGTTCCTAACTGACGACGAAGACTTGACAGAGCAGCCATTAAATGATAGCAAACCTTGAAATGGTTGAAGTGCAGCATTCTGCTCATTTCAGTGCATTTCAAAATTAAATTGTAAGGAGTCAACTTCTTGTAGACTTTTAAACCAATTGGCACAGCTTTGCTATTAAAATTAGCGTTTAAAATCAGCAACTAAATCAGCATATTTTCATCTCAAAAATATTGCAAGCATTATATGATTTTTTATCCAGACAAGACTTAGAAAAACTTGTTCATGCTTTCATCACCAGCAGGGTGGATTATTGAAATGGACTTCTAATGGCCTTCCCAAAAAGTCAATAAGACAGCTTTAAGCTCATACAGAACACTGCTCCCAGGATTCTGAGCAGAACCAGAAAATATGAACATATCATACCAGTCCTCAGGTCTTTATACTTGCTCCCAGTTACATTTAGGATTGATTTTAAAGTATTGTTACTGGTATATAAATCACTCAATGGCCTATAGGACCTCAATACATTGCAGATGTGCTCACTAAATATAAACCTAACAGATCACTCAGATCATTAGGATCACATCAGCTAGAAATACCAACGGTTCACTCTAAGCATGGTGAGTCTGCTTTTAGCTTTTATGCCAGCAGAAGCTGGAACCAGCTTCCAGAAGAGAACAGATGTGCTCCTAAAGTAGTCGCATTCAAATCCAGATTCAAAACACATCTGTTTAGCTGTGCATTTACTGAATGAGCACTGTTCCACTGTACATCCGACTGATTACACTATTTTATTTTTGCATCCTCCTTTTGATTCTAAACTGAACTCAAATGGCACTGAGAATTGGGTAAGAGACAAAAACAAATTACTTAATTGGGGAAATTGAGAGATGAAACCATGCTGATGACCTCTGTCTGTGGTGGAGTAGTGAGTTTGACGTGCAATTAAACTTGAGGTTCTTTTGGGTGCGGACTTGATCGATTCCATTCCTAGAGCTTCTGAAACAAATCTTTGGGGTGCGGACTGGTGGGGAAGTGAACCCTAGGTTACTCCGTGAGTCAGTTCTAGAGATTTCCGGGTCTATTGGAAACGTCCAATAGATTTCTTAGGCGCACCGAAAGAACACCACAGACACAGTGTAAACACCATGGGAAAATCTCAGAGTAAAACTGGGAGCTGTGAAAAAAATGATACACCGGTGTTTTGCCAGATGAGAAGTTTATCTATGTATCATCTTTTTAATCTTTTAATTCCTTTTATAACTGTTTTAATTTTCCTTGTTTTTATTTTGTGATTATTTTAATTCCTTTCTGTGTAAATGTAAGCACTTTGAATTACCATAATGTATGAAATGTGCTATATAAATAAAATTGCCTTGCCTTAAAATCATAGTAAACATTATGTTTGAGTGTGAAATAGTGTCTAAATGCCACTTTAGAGTAGTGTAGTAACACTAAATCCTGTTTGTTAATTTCTTTGGCAGTGGATATTTTGTTTCCTGTTGGTGCTTCAATAAGAGTGTAATAATTTTCCATCCCATTTTAAATTATCGGCAGGTTTTTTAATTTCCTGGTTTAGGCTATTGTGCGGTAGAAAGCACACTCAAGGTCTGAGGGGAGTCTGTTCGTTTTGGGAGATAAACAAACATATTGAAGGCCAGCGGCTCAGGTAAATAATTAGTTTGAAGTAATTCGCTTGTCATCTTTTGTTTTCCTCAGTTGCAGATGAGGCAGTCTATCAGTGAAAGGTTCACTCGAATGATGAGTGCTGGAATCGCACTGTAGGCCTACATCAATTTACACGTGCGAAATAAATGTTCTATTAGATGAAAATGGTTTGCAATTATAGGTTGCTGAGAGTAAAAAAAATCGAGTCTGGTAGTATTTTTTAATTTTTTATTAACATTATTAGTTTAGGTTAATATTCATTAAATGTCTAAGGGAAGGTGTTTATTTTACATTATGCGGTGTGATAGATCATCAAGTTTTGTAAATTTTTTCAATTACTTTTTGGCTTCATCGATTCATTTTGGATGATGCTGCAGTCAAATTAATTTTAAATTCAAATATTAATGATTCAAATATTTAATACAGTCTCTCAATTATGCGCTGATAAAGCTGCATGCATAAGCAATATATTTATATATACTTCTAAAATGTGCCTAAAACTTTTTTCACAGTACTCTGTGTATATACTCTACCATTCAAAAGTTTGGATCAGTAAGATTTTTTTTTAATGTTTTTTTTAAAAAGAAGTCTCTTTGCTCACCAAGGCTGCACTTACAGTATTTGATTAAAAATACAGAAAAAAACATTTATATTGTGGTTATTGTTTTCTATTTTAATATAGGCCTATTTTAAATGTTAAAAAGTTGTCCTTTATTGGAATATAAATTAATATTTTTGGGGGGATTATTTGAATTGAAAGTTCAAGTAGAATTTACATCAAATATTTACTGTCACTTTTGGTCGATTTAATGCATCATTTCCAAATAAAAGTATACATTTCTTTAAAATAAAATCTTACGGACACAGATGACTTAAGTAATATGTTATATTAATAAATTCCCGGTAAGAAAAAAGTGCACAGACAAAACATACACACTGCTCTTTATTATATAAATCTCAGTTCTGTCAGGTCCATTAAGTCAAGAACATACATGACAATAAAAATGATTTAGGAAATTTTTATTGAATAAATTGCAATTCAAGTTTGATAATTCTGAATTAAATTTGGCGGTATGGCTCTGTTCAGGGAGTCCTCTGACCTTTCATGAGCACCATGAAATAGCAGAGAATCAGAGGACAGCAGCAGCATAGGGAACACTCACACAGTTTAGGACTGGGAGAGCTGAACTATTCCCCATATGAACAGAGCAGCAACGATGGCAGAAAAGCAAATGCCACGTTATACACGACAAGGAGGAGCTGGGGAGGTGGCGGGCTGCAGAGAAGCTAGCATCAAGCAGTTAGGAACGAACCAGTGGTGTAGTCTAGTTTTTTGTAGTGAGTATACTGTAATACCTTAGATGTTAGATGCCTTAGATTTTACATGAATATGGTCCCTGAACCATATTCAACCCTGACAAAAAAAAATAAAAAAATTTGCTTTTAGAAATGTTTTTTTTGAAAAAAAAAATGGTGTTATTGTTTTGGCAAGTTTACGTTGAAAAACTTTGTGTGATATTCCCTTAAAATAACGTTTTAATAGATTGTATTATTATTATTATTATTATTATTATTTAAAAATACATTTTACTGTGCAATTTCTTTCTAATTTCTTTGAGTTGGACCGAACTTTTATTTTGGTGGATTGTACACATTTGAGTTTCTGTGTGTTTTAATAAACTATTATTATTAGGCCTACTTGAAGTATACTCTACTGTGCAATAGTAATATATTTCTGTTATAATTTCTTCAAGTTATACCGAACTTTTATTTTGACAGGTTGTCGTAAAGACATAACAGTTTCTGTGTGTATATGAAACGAATGAATGACGATAGTTTTATTCTCGTGAAGTGACTTTCATAGCAGCTCTGCGATGAAGTGCACATATGTAGCCTACATCATGTCTCAATACAGTGAAACGCTGAAAACACCACGAGCGTGAGTCACGCGTGCTTCAGTGTGTGTGTGTGTGTGTGTGTGTGTGGGGAGCACACATTGAGCGCTCATTCCCAGAGACGCGTAGAACAATTGCAGTCTCTTTTAACTTTAATATTCACAGAAACTCTATAGTCCATATCGAGATTTGATTCATTGTACAGCCCTACTTTTGATTTATTCATTCAAAAATAGCCAAATTCCGTGACTGGATTCCGCGATTCTATCCGTGTTGCTTCGCAAACACAGACGGGGTGAATTTATGAATGAAAGTGTGAAAGTTCTGACACAAAACTAAGTTGTTACGTATCCTCACGCTTTTTTTAAGTGGGTATACGGAAATCCTTGGCCTTTTCTAGTGGGTATACGGCGTATACCTGCGTATCACGTAGACTACACCACTGGAACGAACTGAATCTGCATAAAAAGGCCCCCTGTTTTTAGCGTAGCCATTAGCAGCGAGGGGAGTTGAACAGCTGATGCGCTGATGCAAAACAGCTGATGCATCTCAGCTGATGAGACCGTGTTATTGGCCAATAGCGTTAGCAGCGTCTTGACTACCTGGTCTGCCAGAACTGACGCTACGCCCAATTTTGCCAACCATGAAGATTTATTTTCTACTCTTCTCTCCATTGTTATATTTTCCCATATTCTTGACTGATTATAAAGACATGAGAAAAGGGATTTTGAGAGATTTACATTAACCAATAGAGCAGCATAAAAAAAACACATTAAGTGTGGCCTACTGCAGTCTCTCTGCATTACAGCAGCCCTGCTGTTCCTCTCTGGGGCTTTCTCACTAGATGCTGTTTGTTAGAAAGCCAATTTGTCACCTCAGCTATGCTGTGAGCATCATTAGCAGAGGTCGACAGCTCTCTTACTCGCCTGGTTTCATGGTTGAATTCTCCTTTTCCACATGACTCTCTCTCTCTTTCTCTCTCGCTCTCTCACTCATATTTAGGACTCAGGATAAAATCATGCTTTGGTAGAGCCACTGGTGATGAATGATCAGGCTTGGAAGAAAGATAGCAGTATGCAAGACAGGGATAGGTTACAGAGAGAGGTTATTATAATTCCAAAGGACGATATGACTTGGGTAGGTGGTTTCTTGGTTGTGGAGTGAAAATGTCTAGCTCAGAGATATTGTGGAAATCCAGTATAATGCAATGCAAAGCACTGTCAGCTGAAAATAACGTTCTAGATTTAAAGCTTTTTGAAATCTGTTTAATGCAATGGAACATATCTATTCACATCACCATTCTGTGGGTTTGGGTTTTCAGGCCAGCTGAGAAGATATGCTCCAAATCTTGATTCCTAATCTAATGTGTACTGTATGTTTGCAATGCATTGTAAGAGAAGAATCCCAAGAGAGGGACCCGTTAATGAAATAAAGATTTTTAAACCAGTAAATTTAGCCATGAGGAGCTGCAAGGGAATGAGTTCGGCTCCTTTTCATTATGTTTTTCTCATTATGTTCTCATCAAGATTTGAGTTTGTTAAAATGAGCATAAAATTTTTTTTTTTAAGTAATGGGGCAAATTCAGTGAACTGTAGCGCCACTGTTGCGTGCAGTATTGTTGCGCAAAATGTTGCGCAAAATATTTTTTTTATTTAATAATTGTCTCTTTCAGCACAAACACGGCTTTTGTAAATTACACTTTGTAAAATGACGCCATGTTAAACTATTAAACAATAAGTAATAAGTAAACTATTTTAGCCTTTTAAGATTCAGGGAATTATGGCATGCAAAACACATTTTGTTGTTGTTTTTACATTATTACCCATGATGCTTTAGTGCATAATGCTAAACCAGGGAAGTAAAACAATGCAAATAGCATGTTTTAGTCCTATAAAACAAATAAGTCCTATGAAACCAAGCCAACACATTCCCCTTCAGTTTTTTTATTCCTCTGGCTAGTTCATTGAGAACACCTCATAAAGTTTCTGGAAACCTTATTCTCACCTCAGGCTAAGGACTGCAGTCAAGTTACAGCTTGCCTCACTATCAACTTGGAAGAAACAATTTGGCTTCTCTCTTCGTCTTCTTTTTTGTCTTTTTCTAAGCCCCCCTTCTCTCTCTGTCATTCTTTTTGCATTCTGTCTTTTAGCCTTGGTTCACTCTGTCCTTCATTGCTGTAGTTTATAGTGAAGGGTAGAAGAACAGAGTCTGAAATTGCGTCAAGCTTGAGGTAAATACAATGAGACAGAGCAGCTTCTTCTTTCACATCACTGGCTGCTTACAAAACAGTTAGAATTATCAATCCTGACAGAATGTGTTTCCTAATTCCAAATTTCATGTAGGTCTAACAGGTAAATATAGATATTGAATAAGTTCTGTATCTGTGCAATTAGGCTACACTGTACAGTCTTCACTGCATAAATTATAAATTGAATAGTAGATTAATCCTTATTAAAGCTGCAAAAGTTATTCAGTCAAGAGCAGTGAGTGAAATTTCTCAAAATTTAAAAAGCAGTGGTTCAATTGTTAAACTGTACAATTAAAAAGAAAGTGGACAGCCTTGTCTAATACCTCTTAATCTCTCAACATTAAGAAATTGTCTACAAAACCAAAGACCTTTAACACATTGAAAATATAATTATGGTCAACATACAGCTTTCTCTTGATCCAAAGAGACCAAACCAACATTCAAATTGCACATATCCAAAACATCTCGCACTAAGGACGTTTTCACAACTATAGATCATTTGTTTTGTTCTGAAACAGCAGGTACTTAATTTGATTCAATGTTGCGTTTTCTTCTTGGTACGGTTTGCTTTCACAAGGCAAACTTTCAAAGCGTACCAAAATGTGTTCATGCAAGTCACATGCGAGTACAACTGTCCTCTTATTGGTCAGAGTTTCCTCTGCGTCATCCATCAAGACGATTGACAAGTTCGCTACATGAGCTTATTGTGGCTTTATTTGTTACTGTCGAGACACATGGAAACACTATACGAATGTAGCCATCATTCCCGCTGTTAAATTATATACTTTCATATTAAAACTGCAACAAATTCAAACGCGCTCTCTCTGGATCTCCCAGCGCTGTCTAGAGGTTAACAGTGTCAAGACAAATGCAAACACTATACGAATGTTATAATGCCGCTAGAGCAGGAATCAAGGCTTCATCGGGACAGCATTTTTGCACAGAGAAGCGCTATTATACAACATTTTAAGATGAACAGGTGCTCTTTTGGTTTTCAACTGTGATAACTAATGTGCTCACTCACAGAATCAGAAACTACTGCTATTTATATAGTACATTTCCCGTTATGAATTATAATACCATTTGGTTTGTTGGTCCACTGGGTTGGATTGCTTTCACACCTCAAGCGAACCGCCCCAGAGTTCATTTGCAATCGGGCCGAGACCACCTCGTTCAGGCGGTCTCGATTGGTTTGATGCGGATCCGAGCGCGATTGCCGTGTTCACACATGCCTCCAGGTTTCGAAACAAATGCTCAGGTGTGAAAGCACCCTAAACATAAATTGTCCGTAATAGACCTCTTGGGAACACGACATGATTGATCCCAGCTGTGTACAATCAATTCAAAAAAATTTTTTAATCAATTTGACAAACATTTTGAGAATATTTTGTATTCAGTTGTAAGAAGTGCATCAGAATTGGCAAATGGTGAAACATTCATGCATTTAAGGGTTAAAAAGGCAGATCAACCATTGGCCATAATGATAAAAAAGCATATTGGCAGGGAGTAGGCAAAACACCATCTCTTATACATTTGCACAAAAAAAGAATTGTTATTGTGGGATTGAATGAGTGCACTCAATAACATGCAATATGGTTTCGGACACCACTACAAATGGCTTTCCCCTTAAATAGTGCCCCATTTAAGTGTATAGGGGGCAATTTCGGACACAGCCTAGGCCAACTAAGGAAGACAGGAAATAAACACAGGAACTGGGAACACAAAAACTAAACCAAAACAGAACATAAACCTGACAGCACACACATGCATGATCTAGGAATAGGGCATATTTTAAAGTTTTTATTTTTGCATTAAAATTATTTTAATTAAACACATTAAATTAAATTAAAATAAATTATAGGCTAATTGTTTTTTTCAATAACATTATTTCCTTTTGAGAATGGCATAACTCTTACTTCGCATGTAGTCAAGCTTGTCATTGACAGTCTTCATTCTGTTCGATCTGGTGCTCTGAGGTTTGACCAGTGAGAAGCAAGAGAGAAAAAAAAAAAAAAAAAAAAGATTGTTGCTTTGTAATGTGTGTTCTCTCCCAGGAGAACAGTTGTTTTCTTGCAGTCTTAGCAGAAAGTATTACAGTTGGACAACAACAATAAAGGAGCAAATGTTTCCCATTAAAGGGACAGTTTAAAGGTCCCATTCCATGGATTATTTTATTATTTTAGAATGTTACCTGGGGTGCCCTTATAATGTTAGTATGTTTTTTAGATCAAAAGTTGTTATAATTTAGAAATAAAAGGCATATTTCCTAGCCTGATTTTAGCCTCTGATATGAACGCTCTGTTTGAAGGGGCGTGTCTGCTGTGAGACTTCAGTGTAAACGCCCACTGCTGTGATTGGCTGACATGCTTGCATATGAAATATTTAGCATTGCATGTGCAACTCTCTCGAAAACTTTTACTATTACAGCTATTATACGTTTTTACTATTACAGCTATCGGGATTAACGAATCGTGAGAAGTTTTTTAAGTAGATCTATTCCCATCACATAAAAGGTTGCAGTGATGAACATTGAGCAGATGACAGCCTGTTGATCGCATGAATGAAGATCTTATCATTGCAACGCAGTTTCTGCACTCTCACTAATGATTTCACCAATGCAAACATGAGGAAAGTACAGTAAGAGCTTCGTTGTGCAGCGTAACAGCGTCATTGATTTCATAACGAGTTTTGGCAAGTGTCCAGATAAACTCGCACTGTGTGATATGACGACATAAGGGGAAGATTCTAGATTCGCCCGTCTGAGCTTTCATTTTCACAAAAATACCCAGGGCTTGGTTTACACCCATCAAAACGTCTAGCCACTGGGGGAACATAGGCAGGCTAGGGGAACTCATATTAAGGTTAAAAAACCTCATAAAGTGAAATTTTCATGCAATGGGACCTTTAACAAAAAAATAACAGTCTGTTACCTTTGACTCACCTTCATGTCATTACAAACCTATATTCCTTTCTTCCTTCCACGTAACACAAAAGGAGATATTGAGCAGACTGTCCAAGCTTCTTTTACAGTGAAAGTGAATGATGACCATTGCTGTCCCTAGACAAAAGCAGCTTGTACAGGTAAATATTTTTTCCACTAAGAAAAGCCAGAATTGGCAGAATTTTTTGGCTGAACTACTCCTTTAAATTTTCCCTGCAACATGGCATTATTAGACATTTTAAAACAATGTTGAGGGTAAAGGAATAGCCCTGTCTTAAAACACAATTTACTGACTGGCATTTATAGTGGAATTATTTACACGTAAATGTGTTAAAGTTTTTTAAAAAAACTAACAATACTGTACACTGTTCTACTCTCTTCACTGTACTCTCTCTCTCTCCCAATTTTATCTCCACCTCTATCGGTGCTTAGGCCTACTGCTGATCCATCTTTATAATCAATTTGCACTTGTAAAGTAATTTGCTACTGTTAAAGGGTTAATTCACCCAAAAATGAAAATTCTGTCAGTAATTACTCACTCTCATGTTGTTCCAACCCCGTAAGACCTTCGTTCATCTTCGGAACACAAATTAAGATATTTTGGATTAAATCTGAGAGCTGTCTCACTCCTCCATAGGCTTCTAAGACACTATAACTTGCTGGCCCAGAAAATGTATTAAAGACATCGTTAATATAGTCCAAGTGACTACAGTGGCTCAATTTTAAGTTTATAAAGCGACGAGAATACTTTTTGTGCGCAAAAAATAAAAAAAATAATGACTTTATTCCACTATTCATTTCCTTCTCTCTGGGCCTCGAGTTAGTTCACATAGTGTTTTAACGCAGCGCGTCTGTGTTGTACGTCACACATAGGCTCACTATTGGCCGACGCTGGTCATGTGTGTGACGTGCAACTCAGAAGCTCTACGTAGTTATACTACGTGAAAAAACTCGAGGCCCAGAGAGAAGGAAATGAATAGTGGAATAAAGTCGTTATTTTTGGGGGGTTTTGCGCACAAAAAGTATTCTCGTCGCTTTATAAACTTAAGATTGAGCCACTGTAGTCACTTGCACTATATTAACAATCTCTTTAATGCATTTTCTGGGCCAGCAAGTTATAGTGTCTTAGAAGCCTATGGAAGAGTGAGCCAGCTCTCAGATTTAATCCAAAATATCTTAATTTGTGTTCGGAAGATGAACGAAGGTCTTACGGGGTTGGAACAACATGAGGGTGAGTAATTACTGACAGAATTTTCATTTTTGGGTGAACTTACCCTTTAAGCTTCAGCAAACTGTGCATTTTATATTGAGTCATGCCACAGCAGGTTATAAAATGATATCTGACCTGACCTTTTGACTGCTCCTAATTCATATCGACTTGTACGCTGCATCATGATGGGAGTTTAAATGGCAGCAGCTAGGATTAAAGATATTTGAAACTTCAATACCAAAATGTTCATATGAAGAAAAGCCAAGAGGATGTGATGTCACTGGTATGAAGAGAGCTGACACCCTCATAATAGGAGCTGGGACTTCGATAATAATGTCTTTAGGAGGCTCTCACACACAGCATAATCCTCCTTTGATTGATGGAGGAAGGCCAGCTTGCCCATTGATCAAAACTCCCTCATGTTCCGCTTGGCCTGAGAATTAGTCAACACAGGAACAAGAGAGAGAGAACTAACTAAATAAGATGATGAAAATTTGATTTTCTCGTTCTTCATGTCTCCAAGCATCTTTTTTGCTCTTTATCTCTTTAGTTCTCTCTCTCTAGTTCTCTCTCTCTCTCTCTCTCTCTTTTGAGCATCTCTCACGCTGAATGCAACGCTGAAAGTCTCTTCAGTTGCAGTTTTTCTTAAAAATCATAAGCCACAGCATGCAGGTTAAAAGATGCATCTGTTTTTCTTTAGCCATCAACTCTTATCAGCGGTCAAGTAGAGCAAGACGACATGAATGAGTAATAGTAAAACTTACCTCTTGAAACCTGATCAGTGCAAGATTGAATAGTAAGAGCACAGTGGCATGTGGAGAACTTCTGAAATAACTATTGTTCATTCATTCATTCATTCATTGATTCAATTATTTTATTATAATATATTAATTTATATAATTAATATATTATAATAAATATATATATATAAATTCAGTTGATTTAATTCAGTTTGTTAATAAATGTATTAATACATTTATTAATGAATGTTTTCATTCATTTTTATTTTTGTGTTTTTTTAGTTTAGTTATTTTATAAATTCAGTTCAATTTGATGTTTTATGGTTTTTCCAGAGTCAAAGGCGCATGTCATTTATAAACAAGCAACTGTTACTATAGTATTTTTTTTAGAATGTAACATTTTAAATACGTTATTTCTTGTTTACTACGTATATTATTAAACAGTACTTTAATCTACATAAAACTATAAAAAATAAAAATCACATTGCTTCAAACAGCTCAACAATAATACAAAAAAATGTGTAGCTCCTGGCTGTAGTTTGCATATTATATTATATAAGTGTCTAAACTTCAAAACAAAATGAGATATTTACAACACATTTGACACACATCTGTATGGGCACACTTTGAGGTGCCCTAATAAAAGTGGTGGAGATCAGGCAAGACATGGTGCTATAACTGTAAAAAAAAAAACTTTAATTAAAAACATATTTTTCCTTAGTAAATTAGTCGGCAGCAAATTGTCTTTTCCATCTATGATCTAAGTTTATTTGGATCCCCATTAGCCACTACCTAGGCAGCGGCTACTCTTCCTGGGGTCCCAACAAGTAAAAAATACAAAACTACATTTGATCAACAACAATAAAAAGTCAAGTCACTGAAACATACTAACCCAACATTCATTCCAAATATCAAAATCAACAATTTACTATACATTGTGCCATTAAATATTCCTTTATTTTTTTTAAAACTCATTTATTATAAAACAAAGCAGAGAGACAATCCTTCACCAATGCATTCTTATTATATCAGTCCTTCTATTACAGTTTAAAGTGAGTCGTGTCACTCTGTTCTGGACTAATTGTAATTTTTCAATTATTTGTCTTTACTTGATGCACTCGACCACATCACTGCGCAATAATCTAAGACCATTGTTTGCACAATTTTTGAAATACAGTGTTGTGGTAAAAAGTTTACACATCTCTTAATAACTGACAAACCTTTTCCCATACCGGTTACCATATTTTCTCTCCGTTTTGACCACTTCAGCCTACTGTCTAATATAACTCCAAGAAGTCTTATTTCCTCTACCTGTTCAATAGGCACACTCTTTACAGACAAATTTAACTTTTGATGCAATTTGATGCAAACACAATGCTTTTGGTTTTTTATCAAGTTTAGAACCAACTTATTATTCCGTACCTACTTTATGACCAATTGTATTTCTTCATCCAAAGCAGTAGACAACTGCTTAATGTTGCAGGTAAACATGTTTTATCATCTGCATACATGACTGTCCAGGAAGATCATTGGTCTTAAACAACTTCCTTGAGGCACACCACATTGCAACTCTTTCACATCTGAATAACTTTGTTATTATACCACTATAAAATACACATTGTCCCATTAGACAGTTAACTTTTAAACCAATGTGTATGAGAAGTAAATTTGTAACATTTCAGTTTATCCAGCAATAATTTATGATTCAGTAACATCAAAAGCTGAGCTAAAATCTAACAATACTGCTCCTACTTGTCAAGATTCAGAGAAGGGAGGACCCAGGCGCAGAATGAACAGGGAGTGATATTGATTGACAGACAAAACACAGGCAGAAACAGCCCAAACAATAGAGCTGCAGGGCACACAACAGGAGAACATGCAGGCAGGTCAAGGGCACAACTGGAGAACAGGTAGGTTGAAGATGAGACAGCAAAGACGTGACATCCAAAGATGGAGACAATGCAGCGGCTCAGGGAATCAGAGGCTTGACAGTTGGCGATGAGACTGGATGTAGCACCAGGCTAGCTGCCAGACAGGAGAGTCAACGACCAGGGTGCAACAGGATGCGGGACAGGAACAAACACGAGACAAGACTAACAGGCCAAGACATCAAATAATAAAAGCAAAATAAAACTGATAATGAGACTAGAGAAAAATTAAGAAACAATACTGAAATAACAGGATCTAACAAAATAAACAATATCTAGATTTAAAGAACTGGAACAAGCAAAAAGAAATAAAACGAGACAGCAACCTTGTAGAGAACTAAAGAGAAAATAAATAATATTAGTTAAATCAAAAACAAAAAACAAGCGAGAAACCAAAATTAAACTTAGAAGAACTAGATCAAAATAAAGACTAGAACTTGACTAGACTTAAAATCAGGAACAAAGGAAAAACTGGATAAAAATCAAAACAAACAAAGCTAGAACTGACTGACAAGCGAGAATGCATGCACAACAATTGCAGACCACACACAAAACAAACCAGCAAAGACATGAGGGAAAGAGGCACAATATAAAGGGACCAGAGCACATGAGAATCAGGTGAGCACAATTAGTGAAACTAGGACAAGACGTGGACTAAACAAGGGGGCGTGGTAACAGGAAACAAGGAGGCAGGACAAGAGGAGCACATGGCAAACACAAAGACAGAGCCATGTGCTCAAACACAAGACAAACATAGAAACATGAAACAAAGACAAAACAGACGAGGCTGCCAGGGCAGAACCCTGACACTACAAAGTTATTGTCATCAATCTGTGCTCTCCCTCAATATACATGCTGAAAAGTAGAGAGCAAATGATTCTCCTTAAAGAATAATTGAATTTGCTCACAAACTATCATTTTCAATACTTTGCTAAGAACTGGTAGCAAACTTATTGGTCGACTATTATGACCATTAAAACCCAGTGCTGCATTTTTCTGTAGATCAATAACCTTTGCATCTTTCCAAGCTAAAGGAAAAATCCCTTTTTCAATACTGATATTAAAGATGTGGAAAACTGGTTCAGCCAAACCAGTAATCTTAAATCAACTTTATTTATCAAAAAATCATTAAAATAATTTCCAATTTCATATGGTTTAAAAATAGTTAAAAATGAGTCACCTGTATCTATAAAAGAAGGAATTTGACTTGATTTCCTATCTATATTTTCATTTCATTATAGCACCTTATAACTTTATATATATTTATAATTTATAATCTTTTATTTCTATTTTATTTTTATTTATTTTTTCTATTTTTTATTTATACTTATGTTACTTGTCACTTGTCTTGTCACTTTATATTGTATGTGTACTGGAAGCTACTGTCACCAAGACAAATTCCTCGTATGCGCAAGCATACTTGGCAATAAAGCTCTTTCTGATTCTGATTCTGATTCTGATTCTGATTAATTTTTAAAACATTCTTTACTTTGACCTATTAATTTTAGTTACTCGATTTCTTAATTTGCAATAAACGTCCCAATTCTTCTTGTTCCCAGTTCTGTTTGCTGTACCCTTTGCCACATCTCTCTAAAACATAATGTTTTTCAACTCTTTAACAATCCATGGTGCCCTAACATTCTTCACTGTACATTTTTTTATAGGTGCATGCTTGTCCACCAAAGGGTAAAATAATCTTTCAAATGCTGACAATGCATTATCAGGATGAACTTCCTTATAAACATCAATCCAACATACATTATTTACGTCTGTAAAAAAATGATTCTTGACTGAATCTCTTATATGATCTTTTATAAATTACTTTTGGCTTCCTAAGTTTTCTAAGCATTTACATACTTGCTAAATAAAACATGTTTTTTACGCATGTGCTTAAAAAGCCTTAAACCCCTTGAACCCCGATAAATGCTGCTTGCAGCTTTAATTTATTATTATTATTTGTATAAATCCAGTGATTGTTTTCCATAAAGAAACAGCAGGTGCAAATGTTTCGAGTAAATGCATTGCAAAGGTCACACTTTTTCCTGGAGTTGCAGAGTCATTGAAATGGTCCATTAGTGTTTTTTTTTGTTAACACAAATCAGACTCCACTATTATTTCCTTAATCGATGTAGCAGCCAAACTCAAAAGCCAAAGTCTACGTGAAAGGCATGTTTCATTGATCACGACTCTTTTGATGCACTGCAGGGGGGTAAGCCAGAAAATATTCTAATAGGGTAAAATCTATATTTAAGAATAAAGAACTTTTAGTCAACCAATGCGGAATTATGTTACTGCAAAAGTGATGGCTCACAAATGTTTTTGCAAAGAAAACGTGTTCACAAAGATCAATAGGAATGCACTTTGCACTTGTTGTAAAGAGTAATTAACACTAGGATGCTTGTATCAGATGCTCCAGGTGACTGGTATCATTGGGGACTGTTTTAGTCTAAATTATGTAAAGCGAGGTGTGAAATTAAAATCTTGCAATGGCTTCACTTCCCTGTTCCCTTTTCCCTATACTTCTCTTCCATTTCCCCCCATTTCACCTCACACGTAGCCCATCATAAACTGATTATTAGAAAACTCAATAGCTTTGTGGGCTATAATTATCTTTTCATTACAGAGGTGTTGTTTTATTCACCGTGAGCTCCACAAACAGACAGCAGGATGAGCTCATGAAAATTCATCAGCTTGTTAACTTGCAGAGCACATGCAGAGGTTTTAAAAACGTTATTATTCTAGTCAGGCTTCCAAATGAAAAAGCCAGACCAAGTTGCTAAGACCTGGATGAGAGGCTTCAAGTCTTTGGGTGAGAAATGTTGCAGACTCAGACATGCGGAGTTGGATAGCAGCGCATCTCATTCGTGTCAGGGGGTTAAGTGTCTCGTGCGCTAATGCAGCTTATGAATTGCAAAAGTGTAAAGGGTCATGTCCAAAGGCAAAAATTAGTGTGGGGTTTTCGTTTGATCTTTGGCACAAGGAAAAGGGAGAGATTTAAGAAGCATGCATTTTCTGTTGGGTTTTGAACTTCTGCACATTAAGATGAGGAAATCACAGGTCTGTATGGCACGAGAGATGGGGATAAGATACATCTCCTTACCCCGAATTATTCAATGACCTTCAGAGGGATCAACAATTTAAAGGCTAGCAAAAAAGCTCAAAAGCATGTAAATGATTTACCTAAAATTTGCCATGAATTATTAAATGTGACATTTTCCCCAAAATGGTAGCTGAGGGGTAAAGTGTGCCAGCAATAGTGAGTTTTGCATCCAAATGCGGGAATCACTTGTGTCTCGTTGAGAAACTGGCACGGACAAACAAGCCTTTCAAAAGCAAATATTCAACGATATCTCACGACCAGTACGAGTGATTAAAAGGTGGCTAATTCGTACGAATTCGTACGATTTGTCTAAACCCACGTGATAGGTAGGTTTAGGGGCGGGGTCAGGGGTAGGTCATTCGTACGAATTCATACGAATTTGGCAACTCGTAAAATATGTACGATTTAGCAAAAA
The DNA here is from genome assembly GCF_965113295.1 of Leuciscus leuciscus. NCBI lineage: Eukaryota > Metazoa > Chordata > Actinopteri > Cypriniformes > Leuciscidae > Leuciscus > Leuciscus leuciscus. The sequence continues at coordinate 15,113,466 of NC_138741.1, forward strand.
TCTTACGAATTCGTACGAGTGAGGTTGTATGAATTGGTACGAATTAGCCACCTCGTAAAATTTTTACGAATTGCTGTGAGATCGGGTTGAAATATTAAAGATTTTTCCCATTAAGAAGCTACCTCAGTCTGACATAGGGAAATTGCAAGAAAGGAGCAACATCTCATATTTCACTGCCACATTGATGGATAAAATGTGGGATTACAATACTTTAGTTTGCTTAGATCTTTTGTAAATTGTAAATACTTTTATTTTAGTTTATAATTTTAGTTTTTCATCACTGTGTTATATGGATAAAATGAACAAAGTAAACTTTAAAAGGAGGTAGTGCATTTATTTGTTTGTTTGTCTTTTGGTTAAAAAAAATCATTTGTTCACATTTTTAATTAAATTAATGTAAATCATTCTCATATTCTCTAATAATGAACTTTACCCTTGGCACAGTTTTTCATAATGTAGACTGTGATTTTCAAAAAAAAAAAAAAAAAACGTTTGCTTGCTTTTATACAACAGTTCAACAAACAAGATGAAAATATTGAGTAACTTAGATTTTAGACACAACAGTGCCAGTTACTTTGTCTGTTTTTGTTCCACCAGTGTAGTTCCAAACAAAGCCACAGCAGAACCATTGTGCAATTCTAAGCAACACACAATCGTGGAATCTGACTGAATCTCCCTTGTTGATTGAATTGTTTCAGTGAATAATTTAATGACACACTCAAACAGACATTAGCTGTATTCAAAATCGCACTGTCCAGTAGGTTCTACATTTGGTTTGCAACGACTTTTAAAAAGTATGTTCTATATAGTGAGAATATGGCTAGTATGAATCCGCTATGTTGTCAGACACGTGACCAGCAAGTGTAATTTGCGACACTTTATTGCCATTCACAACAGCTCTCCCGTGGCTTCATGTGATAGTAAAGTGTCCAAAAATACACACTCCAGAATCTCGATGGAAGTATATGTCATCCGGTTACTTTTCACGAATACTGTGAATTCGAACATTATAGTCTTTTGGTGTACTGTTTTTCGCTTACCATATGGAAGTAGGCATATTCAGATCCAGTGAGTCACTTGATGCAATCCTGTATGAATCAGTGTTTTAAACAAATTGGTTTAATGAGTGATTTGCAAACTCACTTATACAGTCACTAATTACCCTATACTGGTGTAATGATGTAATCTACACATACTGAAAAAATCCTAAGCACTAATACACAGACTGAAAGTCTGTCTGAGTGAAAGATCCCTGTTGAATTATTCTATGAGATCATATATCAGAGTCGAGAACCAGAATAAACTGAATATTAGTTTAACGCTTAAAAAAAAAAAAAAAAAAAAAAAAATTATCCAATAGCGGACAACTTCAGTAAAAAGTGGCATCACTCTCCCCTAAGACGTCTAAAAAAGTCCCACTGAAAAATCTTTTCACCAATTGATCGCACAGTGAGCAATAGGGAAGATAATTAGTGTAAAAGCACAGCTCTGTGGAATTGAATGGACATCTCTTGGTGCTGCATGAAGACAGTCTGATCTTTATCTATTGAACCACCACAAATTTGCCAACATCAGCTCTCACAGGGAAGCATGAATGGCTATTAAAACGTGATTCTGTAGGCTTTCCTCACCTTTAATATTCCTGACACAGCAGTAACAACCAAGCCAACAGAAAACCTTCTCAGAAATGTTCTGGCAAGGTTCTCTCGAAGTTATGAAAAAACATTTTTCCAGTAACAGTAATAGAACGTTTATTTAAAGTTACCAGGTCTTTAATAAAGTTTTCAAAATATGAGCACAAAAATTTTATTTACGGTATACATTTTTCATGGAACTTTTTTCCTGAAATGTTTTTGTTGGACGTTCGTTTAATGTTTTAGTTTTTTTAAATATCGCTACTTGTTTCAGAATGATCAGAGAACATTCAAAAGTGACATCCGCATAATGTTTTCAAAATGATAAAATGTAATTTTCATATAACCAAAAAAAAAAACATGTTCAGAGAACATTCGGAAATTACTTTTTCATAACTTAATGGGGACGTTGGCAAATGTGGATATTTTAAGATGATTTTTCCACAGACTTTGAAACTACACATGAAAGTTTACTTTCACATTGTTTACAGGTTTCTGTTAGCCTATTATTTTGGCTTCACATTGATTTGCTACCAAAATGGGAAATCGGAAAGAAATTTTGAGAGGCAGTTGTTCAATCTGTTACCCCACTTCCATTTGTAATCCGTTAATGTGACAGACCAACAGAGGAGGGTGAGATTTCCAAAACAACAATCGCTATAGGTGTGACATCCCCTACCGTTATCCAGTCATCTGGTGAGATGCGCATTAGATTAAAGCAATCTAATGTGATCAGATCTTAGGTGTCCCTGATTACCTAATTCACTATTTGTTTATGTAATGAACCAATGTTTTAATTAAATGCTAATTCATACATCTAGGGATTTACAGAGTGAAAATTATGATATTAATATTCATAATATAGCTGTTATAATGAGAGCTTTGTAGAATTCTTAGCATTGTTAACAACAAAATAAATACAGTTTTTTATACCATAAGAAAAAAGTCTGCAGAAAAACTGACATACTGGTAATTTTCTGCCAGGACATTGTCCGTTAAGTTTACGGATTTATTTATTTTAACCCTAAAACACAATGCAATGCAATGTGTAATTAAAAATATGTAAAACACCTGTGAAAAATCAATACGAAAAATTATTTTATAATTGATATTGATTAATATTGAATCAAACTTTTCTTATTGAACAGTTAAAAACAAAAACAGTATTTTTGCAATACATTTGGTACATAAATTACACCTTTAAGTTAAAGTGTTTATATTTTAAATAAGAAACCTACATGTAAGTCTTTCCAATTATACAAACTTATTCCAGTTTTATTTATTGTTATACATCATATTAAAACACCTGGGAACCTCAGATGAGAAAACTAGAATTTAGTAAAATACCTATAGATCTGTCTGGTATCTTGAAATGTATATTTCCCCAATATGAACAGACTTTTTAAACTTAACTTCCCCTAACTCCAGCAGTCTGAGATGAAATATTGAAAAGGAACAAGCTCTTCATTTCATTAATAAGCTGAATCAGCTAAGATATCAGCCAGCCAGCCCTAAATGCTCTTTTCTCTATATGATCCCAGTCCAGCCCTCTTCAAGCCTCTTCTCTCAATTCAGCTGTAGATTGAGGAGCATTACCAAAAATTCTTCATATTCATTATTACTTTTTTTTATTCTGATTGATCAACCATGACATTCTGTGGTCAAATATATTTTGCTCCACTTTTTCTGGATTTACTTGATATGATTGTTTTGCGTCTGATTGTACAATATCTCTTGCAATGAAAAAAGTTATCCTGTTTAGCTTGTTCAGGTGTGTTTGACAAGAGTTGGAGCTAAACTCTGCCAGACAGTTGCCCTTCAGGCCCAGAGTTATGATCTACAGTATTTAAAAAAAAAAAGATCTAGCATCTAAAATCCTTTGTGACTTGCATACAAAACAATCCATACTTCAGAGCCTACTCAAAAAGACTCCTCTTTTTTTAAACTATCTGTTCAAACCTTACATGAAATCAGATGTAATAGCCTCATGGTAACAATGTATAATTTTAAATGTGCACACATTAATTATTCATGCTGTTTGCAGTACTGTATAACTTAAACAACCACCTGCCCATTTTCTTTGTTATAGTGTTCCTTTGATGCAATGATTTGTTTTTGTGCTGTCAGATATTATTTACATAAAGTGTAAGCTAATAAAAATGCTGTTTGATGATTTAGTTCTTAAAAATGCCACAGTAAAAAGTTGAGAAGTTCAAAGCAACAATATGCATTACGACTTTATAATTCTAAATATAAAATGAACACTGCAGTATATTAAAGAAGCAAAATATAGGCCTATATATATTTGCTCTCATTGAAAATTAACAATATTCGGTTGCTTTGTCGCTAAAAAACGCTGTTAGTGAATGCCCCTAATAAATGTGACTCAAATGACTCCTTTTCCACCAAAAAAGAACTGGTTCGGAACTGGTGCTGGTTCAAAGTTGGTTCAACTTGCGAACCTTCTCAGAACCTGTTTGTTTTTCCACTGACTAGAGAGCCCAGCGAACGACGTCGTTACGTCACTGTGTACGTTGCCATACGTCTTAGCTTTCCCAACTTCAAGCTTAACAATTACAATGTTGGACTACATCGTCTTTCTGCAAATGTTTCTCCTGGCTTTGCGATCCTATATTGGGGTCAGAAGAAGACGTTTAGAACACATCTGTGCTGCTCGTCTGGATTACTATAGACGGAGGTTACGTTCGAGAAGAAGTTCGACAATAACCCCGCCCCCAGCCCGCAACGTAAGCATGACGTGGTAAAAGAACGGTTCTAGTCAAGCAAAGAGTTGGTGCACTTTGGAACCAATTTTCCTGGCCGAGAACCGGTTCTTTGGCTGTCGAAACACAAAGAACTGGTTCGCGAGTAGGCACCGGCTCCGAACCGGCGCCAGCACTGCCTTGGTGGTAAAGGGGTATCTGTGATAAATTGCTCACACTCTTCTAACATATGATAAATGGCACTGAAGCAGAGCTGAACATGGTTTGTATGCATAAATCCTGCAGTCTTTTCCAAGAATATACTGTACTATGTTTTGAGTGTAATCTGCTCATTTGTACCGCTATATAGAAGGGATTGCATGTCTTTGTGAAGAACGGCAGTTGTACTGTGCAATTCCTCTTAAGCTTTTGTTTACAGATGAGCGTAATCATCTCTTATTGAAATGTATTTGTGCGTAAAAACCACAAAGGTGTTGTGTGTCTATTGTCTCTTGTATGGATGAGCTTGACTGAAATTAAATGTGTTGCCATTATGAACCTTGACTTTGGAAGTGTTTCAGAAGAAAGGCTGGAAAAGAGCATTTCAAATGCAGCTCAGAATCGACTGCTGGTCTGCAGGCAGGAGACCCTGGAGAGCAGAGATGCTTCTCGCTCGCATCAGCACCTCTAATTTCCCTCTCTCCACATTAACTAGTTCTCAGACTGACACCTTATCCCCTCATACATTGCCCTTGCTGAGACCCGAGAAGCAAGGAGGATCTTGACAGAGTTGAGTTCCTTTCTTATTGATGGGCTTGCTGAGATCTGGAATTGCCTTTGGTGTACTCTGTGTGTGTGTGTGTGTGTGTGTGTGTGTGTGTGTGTGTGTGTGTGTGTGTGTGTGTGTGTGTGTGTGTGTGTGTGTGTGTGTGTGTGTGTGTGTGTGTGTGTGATGACAACTTTTCACATTTATATGTCTTCAATCAAGCATAACTTCAGAAATCTCCAGAGAATAGATTCTCTTCTACCTCCTTTGGGGAAGTTTATATAAAGAAAAAAGGAAAATGGTGGAAAATTGATATAGAAGAGGAGGGGGAAAGAGTGCGAACACACACACACACGAGTAGACCCTTGGGGTCCTACTGCTTGTAGACCTCCTGATGCTGGTTTTCACTGCTGCTGTGTCAGATATGATAAATGTTAAGGCGAGCTTGTGGTGGCATATCAAATCTGACTTATTTTAAGAAAAAAAAAATACAGCAAGTTCATTTTTTGTATTTTTACACTGACTGCATTGTTGCAACAGTATTGACTATGTTTGTGCGCATATTAGACTTCTTATTGACACTTAAGGTTTAGTCTCTGTGCTTGAATTACCAAGTACAACACACATCCTTAGGGTTACTTAAGCAAAATACACTTTCCTATAAGTTGATTTTTCTATAAGAAAATGTTTGTATGGAATTAGTTTTTATTATTATTTGGTTTGGAATGCTTTATACCGTTAAAAGGTTTGTAGTCGGTAGGATTTTGTAATGTTTGTAATGTTCACCAAGGCTGCATTTATTTAGTAAAAAATACAGTACAACAGCAATATTGTGAAATATTATTACAATTCAAAATAACTGTTTTCTATTTTAATATAATTAAAAAATTTGAATTATTCCTGTGATGGCTGTCATGGTCACCAGCTCTGTCACCAGTGACTATATCTGCACTACATTCCCCATTATCCTTCCTGTCACTCACCTGCACTGCATCTCCCTCATCTACATTTCAGCTACTTAAGCACACACCTCGCACCAGTTCAGGGTCTGGTCTCGTTCATAGACATTGTTTGGACTACCTACCTGACTGTGATTTATCGCCAACGTTATACTCCAGCAATTATTCTCCTACGTCAGTCCTCTCCGAGTTTCTCCTGATCCTTCATGTGTGTGTTCTCACCTACCATCCCATCCAGGTGTGTGCTTCCACCTGCCATTCTGCATCTGTCATCCACGATTTCCTGCACCTCCAAGACAAAAGACTTCCCATTATCATCCATCTCAAGTCAACGATATTTTTCATTGTCTGATTCACTTACCTGTTTCCGACCATTACTCTTTGTGCTGCAAAAATAAAAAACCTGTCATTGTATTTCCTGTTTCCGAGTCTGTATTCCGTAACAGTGGAAAAGCTGATTTTTCAGCAGCCATTACTCCAGTTTTCAGTCACATGATTCTTTGAAAATCATTCTAATATTCTGATTTGGTGCTCAAGAAACATTTCTTATGATCAATGTTGAAAAGTTATGCTGCATAACTTTTTTTGTGTGGAAACTCAAATTTGTTTTACGCAGGGTTCTTTGAGATCAGAAATAATATCCAGAATCTAGCAGCAAAGTGGTTTTAAAATGCATTTCAGCTTCTCAAAAAATATTTTTCAACATTCACTGAAGGCAGCCTCACGCTGGATCCTACCCCTTTGTGGGAATTAAGATGAAAAGTAGAAACAGAAGGAAAAGAAATTGATTGCGAAGGGATTTCTGTCTCATGCCTGGAGGATCTCGAGCCTGAAGGGAGCATGAGGGTTATTTGGAGCGGTATCTGCTGCTGAACTATACTCAGCGGCCGCTGTTGCTGGCCGATGCGAGAGTCTGGAGTGGACCAGAGCCATATAGAGAGAGTAGCTGGAGATGAAGTCTGAGGAGGAGGGGAAGGGGAACGAGAGACGGAGGAAGCTGTCAGTTTTGATGGAGGAGAGAGTGGTCTTCTTGAACGCAGCTTGTACGAGCGCTGGAGCTGACGTCCTGGGTGCTCGGGCGATGGATCACAATCCATTGTGGAACGACCTGGTCTAGGTCAAGGAGGAAAAGCAGGCGTCTCTCTGGGACGCTGGAGAGTTCATCATCTGACGGGAATAGCCGGAGTTCCGGGAGGTCAGACATAGAAACGTAATAGAAACGTCCCGATGCTGCCAAAACAGCTGATTCCAGAGCCAGATGAGCGGCTGCTTATATGCTCCAGCAGTTAATTGAAAGATTAGAAGGGTTCACTCCTCCTGAAATTATGGTTAGGAACTTCACTAAAAACAGAAAATCAAAGCAAATAATTTCGCAGAAAACACACATTCACATATCTAAAATTATTCAGTTAAATCGAGTCACACCTTCTGCAAACACTTTAAAATTTACATTTTGCCATCAACCCTCATGGTAGTTTAAACTTGTAAAACCTTTTTCTTGTTCTTACCATTGAGAGTGCCATGAGCTGCAGGAAGTACTATAGTGCCCCTACACAATACTGTTTTAAAAATGAGTAGTATCATATCCAACAGCATCACTCTCCTTTTCTGAAGCTCTCTGAGGACAGTTAACTTATCCTATTCAGTGGGATTGTATGAATGCTGGTGCAACTCTTTCCACATAAGAACAAACTGAAATTACATGAAAGAGGGAAACACACTTAGAGGTACGTTCCCAAGTCCCAGGGTTTTGAAATGGAGTGGCAAGAGAGTGAAGTACTAGAGATGAAGAGATAGTGGTGAGTTTGGAATGCAGGAATTGTGGGAATTCAGCTAAAGGGATAGTTCAACCGAAAATGAAAATTCTGTCACCATTTACTCACCTTAATGTTGTTCCAAACCTGTATGAGTTTCTTTCTTCTTTTGAACACAAAATAAGATATGTTGGTAGAATGTTGATAGCCAGACAGTTGACTTCCATAGCAGGAAAAAAATACTATGGAAGTCAATGGCTACCGTCAACTGTCTGATTACCAACATTCTTCAAAATATCTTCTTTTGTGTTCAACAGAAGATATTGTTGTTGTAGTTGTTGTTGTTTTTGTTTGTTTGTTTTTTGCTCTGATGATTGATTCTAACACTTTGCAAACTATACTTTTGTAATATGCATGAGTTGGAGAAGCCTCCATGCTGGCTATCTCATCATGTACCACTGGATTTGAGGATTAGAGAACCACAGCTGTGCCGGGCAGTGCTGGCATCACATTCCAGGAAAGTGCTGAATAACTAAATGCCCTTCCAAATTCTAAGAACAAAGTGGAAGTTAAAAGACAAGAGAGGGATAAGAGATAGTAAATATGGGAATTGATTGGAAAGGAGAGAGAAAGAGGGGAGAATGCAATGAGAATCAACTGGACTTGGCTAATCGTTATGGCATTTAAACTTAAATGTACAAATACTGCATGTCTACAGAATGTACTTTATCAACGTAATACTTTATCAGCAGTTTTTCATTCATATCAATAGATATTATGAAATTGTGACTTCAGATTATGACAGTCTGATTAAGTGAATGAAGAAAGAAATGCTAAAAACTGTGGCTGATGTTACTTCCAGACCATCCATTATCCTGTAAATTGATAAAAAGTGACAGTAAAGTCTTTTACATTGTGTTACGACCCTGCGCTTCCTTTCCTCGTCTGCTGGTGGTGTTATGATTCAGGAGAGTGTGGGAGATTGTACACACCTGACACCGGTTCACTACTTGATTGTGGAGAGGATAAAACCTTGGCCTCCACCACTCTTCTTCACTTCGTCCAGGGGATTGACAGCCTCTGGAGAAGTCACTTGTTGCAAACCTTTATTTTGTCTACAACCCATACCAACCTTTTCTCTTCCCCATTTGGATTATGATTTTTCCCCTTTGATTTTGAACCCTAGACTTCGTTATATTAATTTATCTGTATTTTGAAGACTAATAAAATCTGCAAGTCATTATTTTAGTGTACTTGTATCCTTTATGTACGGTCGGAACGAGCTGGCCGTAACAATTGTTATAAAAGATTTCTATTTCTATTCATCAAAGTGTCTTAAATGTGTCATGGTTTCCACAAAAATATTAAGCAGCACAACTGTTTTCAGCATTAATAATATATGTTTCTTAAACAGCAAAACACCATATTAGAATGATTTTTGAAGGATCGTGTGACACTGAAGACTGAAGATGGAATCAGAGAAATAAATTACATTTTAAAGATGCATTTTAAATTGCAATAATATTTAAAAAATATATATTTTTGATCGAATTAATGCAACCTTGGTGAGCATTAGATACTTATTTCAAAAATACCAACCCCAAATACCCCAAACAGTAGTGTACATGCAGAATGTACTACAGCAATACCAAGAATAGAGTGCTTTTATGCTTTTAGGAACAAAGCCAATGTAGTGCTAAAGTTTGAATTGGGCACAAACTAATAAAGAATGTTTTTGTCTACTTAACTTTGGGTTTGTTAACTTTGGGTTTAAATGAGGTAAAATCTTTTATGTAATGTCTCAGTTAAAGTAGTTAAAATAAATGTATTTGTGAGGTAAAAAGATACATTTCTAGCATATACTTAACTATCTCCTAATAAAAGCCTACAAAACATAATTGGAGCCTTATTGACCTGTTTCTATCCAGGCCTGTAATTTAGCTTGATCTGGGAGTTGAGCTGCTGTCATGGTCGAGGAAAGAGGATTTTACAAGGGAACATCCATCGAAATGAAAGCACCTTGTGTTGATTACTGAATTAAAAGAGTCTGTGGGATTTGCTTGTCAGTTCTGCTGTAAAATATGACATAATTACAGGCAAACAAAGAACAGTCTCATTTCATATATTTTGATGTGTTTTTCTGCTGTATTCAGTGATATTTTATTTTGTGCCTAAAGCTGAGCCATTTATTTAATGTATCTCCTAAAAATACGTCCAATTACATTTAGGAATTTTTAGAATTGCACCAGTGCCAAGGCAGAGAGAACAGATAGACTTTAGGCACATGATGAGTTGAATGTAATACTCACATGTCGCATGAGAACTTGTCGGTAATCCTGTCAGGGCAGGCAAAGGGGTGGAACAGGAGATAATGCTTTATTTCTTTCTCATTTCCCTGGTTGTTTATACTAAAACATTTATTTGCGACTGTCTGAAAATGGACAGTGTGTGCTACATTGGCTCTATGATATCTTGTCAGACATAAAACCCCCTAAAATCTTTATCCTTTGATGAATTACCCAAGCGTATGTATGTTTAATGCATGCATATTCTTACATTGCACAGCCCCTTCCTTATATATAACAGTAAAATGGCAATTACTTTTACTATGAGGATGAAAACGACTTTTTTTATATTTAGATTTAGATTCAAGTGACAAAAACTTAAGTGTGCATCTGCTGAGCTTTACTTTCTAAGTTCTGCTTCAGCTCTAATCCTCACTAAATCTGCACAGATCCATCATTACCATATGCAAAAAGAAAGTGCTAGCAGGAAAACTGAACTTGATCTTGATGCATTATTAAGTTGAATACAGTTCATTTTCATTCAGCAAACTTTCGTTGCTCACTTAGATCTCTGAGATCCCAAGACCAGCTGCTCCTTGAACTTCCTCGGTCACGCTTAAAAGGCAAAGGAGATCGAGCTTTCTCAGTTGCTGCCCCAAACTTGTGGAATGGTTTATCAATGTCTATCAGATCGTATACCTCTTTAAACATGTTTTAAAACCCGTATTTGTTTAATGAGGCCTTTGCTACTTTGTAAGGACTATTGGTTTGGATTAGATGCATTTATATTATTTTATCTCTTTCTCTTGTTTTATTTTATTATTTATTTCTTTGTATTTTATTGTGTTTTATTTAATTTGTTTGAAATTGTACAACACTTTGGTACTTTCTGTGTTTTTTAAGGTTCTTTATAAATACATTTTGATTGATTTGATTTGATTGATTGGTCTTGGACATTAGTCTTGGACAAAAGTCTTGTGTAGCCAGACTTTTGACCATCAGGATCTTTTAACATGGATCATGAAGACAAGAGAGCAATTATTACTGTAAAATTGCTTCGATATGGCTTGCCACATTTAATGCTAAAATATTGTTTTGGTTCTCTTCTCATATGTCATCTGAAGTAAAAAAATATATATAATCTAATGATTTTCTTCAAATATTTGAATGTTTAAAAATGTGCATATAACAAAGTATTCACTGAGATCATTTTGGACAGCTGCCTTTGGTTGCCTAAAGTTCAGCCTGTCAAAATCCAGAGATCTTTATTTATGAAATTTATGTTCATGTCCGGCCACACACAAATGTCTGACAACACAAATGTCAGAGATGTCAAAGCATACAAAAAGATGTTGGGAAAAGGGCATGAGTCCTTTTCGCAAGGAAGCAGAACACAATGAAACTTAAGATTACATTTTGATGGAATTGATGTTCAGCTGATATATGCTATGTTAGCTTAATTCAGGGAATTCACAGCAAAACCTTGAAACAGGTTTTTAGCATGTCTATATTATTTATGCCTACTTTGGCATAACTTGTTATAATTAATTATTAATATTTGGACCATTTAAAGGGGTCATGAATTGATAATTCCTTGAGCTTTTGATATATAAAAGGTCATCATAATATAAGAATATCCTGTAAGTTTCGGAGCTGAAAACTTCCTTGTTAGTCAAATAAAAGCTTTTATTGACAGCTGGCTCATCAAACGAGGGATCTGCGAATTGGCCTACCTGTGACGTCAGTGTGAAGCGAAACACCACCTCAACAGAAGAAGACCAACGCCTAATTCTGTAGCCCCGCCACCGATACACGCATGACATTTAATAGGTAAATACCATAGGCCTACGTGGCACTAAACTGGATCGAGCTACCAAGCAATAAAAATGCCGGTGAAGATTACAAAATATTGTGCAGTGCCTGGTTGTGGAAGAACACAGTCGCTGCATAAGCTTCCTTCGGATTCCAATTTTAGGAATGCGTGGTTGAACTTCGTTTTTAATGAAGTTCCAGCTCACGTAGGGTAAGACATTGTGCGTTTGTTCGCTTCATTTCACAGCGGATTCTTTTGTAAACAAGACACAGGTCGAGGCTGGATTTGCAGACAGAATGAGATTAAAAAACGATGCTGTGCCTTCTGTATTGGATCCGACAGGAATGTTTAACACACTTATGTAATACTTATATGTGCTAGTATTGCATTGTTACAGATCGTTTGATATCTACTGATTATTCGAACATGTTTGGGCGAATCATTCCGGTTGCCATTTTTCCACATTGGAAGTTTTCAAAACAATTCCCGATCTGATGGGGGAGTCGAACCTCATTATAATATGCAAAACTGTTATCCAATCAAAGCAGTGGGTGTTTACTTCCAAGTCTCCAATGTGGTACGCCCATAAAAATTATGATGTTTTTGAATGTAAAAACCACACGAACATCATAAGCGAAAATCAGTTTGTCCAGCGAACACTCAGTATTGATCGTCTATCAACTCTCAGAAAGGATTTTTTCGTGGCCACAATTTTTTTTTATAACTCTTTCTTAGCATATAGCTGTGATCGAATCATTAAAGTGATGTTTTATTTAACTAAATCAAGAACACATAACCAATCTAAACAAACACGTACATGGGTAAAATGGAAAGTGGAAGTAAATGAAAGAAGCTATGGAAAAGAGTAATTTAACCATAAGAACAATCAGTTGCTTAGTTTAAAACACCTGGTTAAAGGGATTTACCACTTACACTAAACCTCTGTTAAGTTAGTTAATTGTACGATACTTAGCAGTTGAACGAGCATCTGGATGCAGTCCCAGGAGAAAGTCTGTATGGTTCTGTGAGTTGATGGTGTTGAAGTTGCAATCTATTTATTCCACACTGAATGAAGAAATGATGATGAACTTGCGGTATTAGTTTGACTCTGTTACTGTTGGGAGAGTTCTGGCCCAGCACAACCTCGCGGTCGGACTGGGTGTTCCCAGTCCTTGCTACATGAACAGCAACCTGAAGGCCCGTACACACCGGGACGAATATCGGCACACGTTATTCGCCAGCGTTTTTCAACGCGTTTTTTGTGTTCACACCCAAGCGTTTTTCGCTGACGATGAGCCGAGTGAACATGCAAATTCATTCCCTGACATTAGATGGCGCTTAATGTAAAACAGAAATACAATACCACTCCATAACAGTCTATACTCTGCAATACCACTCCATAACAGTCTATACTCTGCAATACCACTCCATAACAGTTCTCTTTTAACAAGATTTTTGTAGTCGCTGTCGCGTTTGTCATATAGTTCTTTATTCCGACACCAACGAGACCAGCAGCTCTACATTCTGCCTTGCATCTTCCTCGTCATTTCTTCCCGGCAGTGTCTGTCTATGGGCAGTGTAGACGCTACTTGGCGTATATCTTCTTCGCTGTTACGTGTGTGTGCTCGGCAAGACCGTTTTGTGTTTGAGCGCCCCCAAGTTGTGTTTTACTGTAACTTCAGAAGCTCCAGACACGTGAGCAAAAGCGCCAATCTCATTGGTCGGATAGTTTTTGACGCGGCGCGTCAAACCAAAAAAACGAACCCGAGGCGTTTAAAAAAAAATTACGCTTTTACACGTGGCGTTTTTCGCGTCGGTGTGCACACTCACATTGGCACCCTTTGTTTAGTCACGAGGCGTTAAACGTCGGCGAATATCGCGCGCGAAATTCCTCCCGGTGTGTACGGGCCTTGAAGAGGCAGGAAGAGAGTGTGTGTGGTGTTTAACTTCTGTGGATGACTTCTTACTCCTCCAAGGAGTCAGTGAGCCAATGACAACTTAAGCTTTCGGAGGGAAAGATTACGACCCTTTCTCTTCGAGCATGGTATCTTTTGCATATGTAACTGGATTTGGTTTTGATGGAACTACCAAAGATTCTTGTAATACAAATATGTTGCAGAGGTATCAACAATCATCAAAATACAAATTTGTAAATACCAAAAATGGTATAGGTGAGGTTACATTAACTAGTGGTTCTATTAAAGCATGCATAAAATGGTATACAATACAAAAGACACTATACAAGACAGTAATAATCATACACACAATGTCCTGGAGATATGCATGTTCATCCATAGAAGATTTCATTTTTTTTCCCCAAAGAGTACATTTTTTTTAACTATGTATTAAACAAGTTCTCCTTTTCAACATCCCAGACATAACAATCTTTCATTGACCCTCTTATTGTTACACTTAACAATATGTGCCATGCTGACTCTTCACACCCTGCCAGGCTATGCTAAAATAGGTCTGGCCAGTGTGTATGTGTTTGTTTGTGTGTATCCTGTAGATCTAAACATGTTTCTGTTACCCCGCTGTGCTGCTAATATCTCAACTGATTCTAAGCATCCAGGACTCGGCATGAGGTGGAGAAAATGTCCATACCATGCAGAGAGGAAGCCCGTTTGATCTCCATATTCTCCATCCTCTGAAATTCAGACCATCAACATGAGAGATATTAGATATGTTGGGTTCAGTTCAGACATGCATTGAGGAAAACCTGTAAGGTTCCATGTGGAAAGTAATGCACAGTTTTTCATCAAGGAGAGACACAGATGATGTTATTAGCTGCCTTTTTTTTTGTTTTTTGTTTTTTGGGGAAAAGCACCACAGAAATGTATATAACAGATCACATAATAAGTTTAAAAGCAAATGACAGCAGTATTGATGAAAAGGCCATTTCACCAAATCTAGTAAATGGTTTCCAACCACAATCTAGCTTGTTACCCTGACTGATGTTTATAGCATTTATCTTCTAGAAACATTGACTGGACAAATAATACAATTATGGATAATTGTAAAAAGGTTGTGCTGGCACACAATTTGATTTAATGGGAAAATGAGAACAATCTGTAAGATCTTGATGGTACAGGGTGAGTTTGAAACTAATGGAAACTGAAATCTATATGGGAAAAAACTGCCTGGCTAAGCTATTCCAAGACAAAAATAATGAGAAAGGTAACCTTTATCTTGCTGAAATAGAAACTAACAAGTCTGACCAGAGTCACCATTAATATGTTGCTATTGCATCAATTATTGTAACGTGCTCCAAGAACCAAGTTAGAGTCAGGATCTAGATGCAGATAAAAATGATGTTTAATGGCTCAAAACAGTAATTCATGGCTTGAGCGTAGAACACATGACATGAATCCATAACACCATAACAATGAATCCATGGAGGGCACGTTCACATGAACATTAGAACAAACTAACATTCAGACAATAATCCGTACAGGTCAGAATGAACATGGTTAAATAACATAACTAATTAGATAACACGAGACACCTGAGTCTAATTAGCAAAAACTACAAAGACCATGAACAGAACTACAAAAGGAACATGACCTCAAATGACAATTTTCACAATAAAAGACATGACAAAGCACAGGTTCCTTACAGTTATGAATTAACACATTTCACGGCTTATTTTAGCCAAGTTTTGACAGGAAGTAAAAAAAAGCTTTTCCGAGGCCGATGAAACACTGACCTCCATCCTGCTGCCTGGTTAACTTAATTAAAATGATTTAAAGCAAGACAATTTCATTTTGTCACAACTTAAATTCCATGACGTTCAATCCAATTAAATTAGAAGTTGACTAAATCATTTTGCGACGACTTGAATAATTTGTGTTGGCAACTGAAACTTGACAATACATTTCTAGATCCCAGTATGCTTTTAATGGGACACAAATGAGAGAGTAAATGTCAGAATTAAGTGACATTTCATTTTTTTTTTTTTTTTTAGGAGACTTGTTATTGTTTAATTGTGATATCTGAAGGATATTTAGAATATTTTTTGTTGTTGTGTTGGAGTTCTTGTTACCATTGTGCTGAAGAGTAGAGCTTGTGCTTTGGTTGTGGGCACATTGAGCTGTAACCAATGAGCAGTGACCATGATTTTGTTTGTTTTTCTTCTCCCTTACATTTAGAAAAAAATAAAATTATATTTAGCATGCGAACCTGCGCTACACTGGCTATTTTCTGTTATAAGATTAATGGAATCAATGTGTTAATTACTTTCAGGATAAATTCACAGAATAAGTCCAATGAAACTGATGTGATCTCATCGAATTAAGATAAAGAAAATGAAAATTTAATGAAAACAAAATGAAAAAATGAAAACACAATTGAATATATTTTTCTCTTTCTTTGAGGACCCCACTACCTTTCACTGTAAAAAAAAATCTAAGATATCTTCTTTTCTACTATACTTTTGTGAACTATCCCTTTAAATTAAACTTGTTTGGTATAACTTCCAGAAGCCAGAAAACCAGACGGGAACAGAATCTTGCCATTTCTGTGTGCCTTGTGCATCAGATGGTCAGTGAACATGTTGTGGGTGGTTTTTGGACATGCTGTTTGAAGGCTTAGACTATCATTGTACCGTTGTCAATGGTCTTCACCCAGCCTCAGGTCTGTGTAATTGTACAAATGTCTCGGTGCTCGTGAGTCTTAAGATTCTCAGAGAGGTTGAGTCATGGCAGTCGGACTGCTTGGTTTGTCAATCATCCATAACTCATTCCTACAGCAACCTGGAGACATGATCCGCCTCTGCACCGAGACAATTTTTCATCACACCGTCAGAAAGATTGGTGGCATAACGGAGGTGGTGGAAATAGACCAACATAAGTTTTGATGACTCGTTACAAGTTTGTGCCACAAATCACAGAAAGTGTCCATACAACTGTGTCATATTTTTGTGCTAAGGGACTACTCTCTCTCTCTGCCTGTTCATCTATTTTTAGGTGGATAAATTCCCTTGAGAGAATATTCTGCAGAATATTGATTATAATCAGAGGTATAACGAGTACCTAAAAACATGCTTGAGTAAAAGATACCTAATGACTCAACTAAAAGTTACAAGTCACCAAATCCAATACCACTTGAGTAAAAGTCTTGGTATCTGTTTTAACAGTACTTAAGTATTTTACTTGTACTGAATATAGGCTCAAAATGCACTAGTGCTCAACACCTAAGAGACACGCCTGTGAAAATAAGAAACAGTTGATTTGTAAGGAGAAATATCACGTTTATTTTCTAAACTCAATATAAAACTGAACACCTCAAAATTGCCTCTTTAATGACAACAAACACTTAAAGGGTTAGTTCACCCAAAAATCCAACCCCTTAAGACCTTCGTTCATCTTCGGAACACAAATTAAGATATTTTTTATTAAATCTGAGAGCTGGATCACTCCTCCATAGGCTTCTAAGGCATTATAACTTGCTGGCCCAGAAAATGTATTAAGAGTTTTTCACGTAGTATAACTGCACATCGCTTCTGTGTTGTACGTCACACGCATCACACACATGACCAGCGTCGGCCAATAGTGAGCCTACGTGTACAACACAGAAGCGCTGCGCAGCTACTACGTGAAAAAACTTGAGGCCCAGAGAGAAGGAAATGAATAGTGGAATAAAGTCGTTATTTTTGTTGTTTTTTTGCGCACAAGAAGTATTCTCGTCGCTTTAGAAACTTAAGATTGAGCCACTGTAGTCACTTGGACTATATTAACGATGTCTTTAATACATTTTCTGGGCCAGCAAGTTATAATGCCTTAGAAGCCTATGGAGGAGTGATCCAGCTCTCAGATTTAATCAAAAATATCTTAATTTGTGTTCCGAAGATGAACGAAGGTCTTACAGGGTTGGAACAACATGAGGGTGAGTAATTACTGACAGAATTTTCATTTTTGGGTGAACTAACCCTTTAAGTCTCAGTTAAGCTCAAATGCTCAAAAAGGCCATATATACCAAAATCGTTCTAAAAGGTCTATTCAATATAACGGATAAATATAATAATGTTAATTAAAATTAACTAGTCAAAGTCTACTGTACATACACTGGACGTGTTGATTTCGGCCTCATCACCAGCTACAGTAATAACCTCATCTCATAAATCAAACACCTGCGATTCAGCAACTACCTGCTAATGCTAATGACAAGTTTGAGTGAGTAAGGTCAAAACGCAGAAGATGTATGCCCTGTAGATGGCGATATCACTTCTATATAGCAGAAATAAACTGCTGCAGAAAAAGTTAGGTGCCATGCAAAATGTAACAAATAATTGCATGACTCATCACAAATGTATTAGAGTAAAAAGTACATATACTTATTTAAAAAATGTAGTCAAGTACAGAGTAAAAGTTGCTAATATCTTTGATATTCAGTAAAACTACAAAAAAAGCCCAAAAGATACTTAAGTACAGTAACTAATTACATTTACTAAAATACTTTACACCACTGACTATAATAAAATATTCTCTCTCACTTACATGTTCAGTGTAAGCAGAAAGTCATGACTTGGGTCACTGTGGCCATTATTTCATACTTTGTGGAGCTTTCCCCATTCTCATATTTCTGTAAGACATTTGATGGTTTTGCAGGGATTGACCTGTGCAGTGAACAGGGACGGTCCCTTCTTCATGTTGTCACTGCAGACAAATGGAGGTCACTTGTGGCAGATTCATTCTCTCTTTGTCTGAATGTGTGCACACGTGACAGATAACCTCAGAGTACGTGAGACAATGCATTGCCATCCACAGAAATCCTCTAACTTGCAGATAACTGCAGAGCACCCACATTTTATAGTGATTCGTCCTTCCCATTATTTTTATAGTGATTCGTCCTTCCCATTATTTTTAAATACACTACTTCTGGAGGAACAACAGAGTACAGAATGGGGCCAAAAACCCTTTTATTTTTCAAGAAATGGTCAGTGAAATGAGGAGACAGCTTAAAGGTACAATATATAAGATTTTTGTAATAAAATATCCAAAAATCACTTGCACAGTGTGATATATTTCCTGCAGTTGTGTACTTACAATATCCCAAAAGTTCCCAAAGATTTTTAATTTCAGAGAAATTCCAATTTTAAATAATGGCTTGTCCCTGGTCATTGTTGCCTGTCAATGACGTGATATCCGCATTATCCCTGGTTTCCGCTTGTACTGCCATAGTAACTATGGCGACAGACGTGGACAATTGTGTTACGTCTAGCGGCACGCTCACGCTGTTGTTGTTTCGTTCAAACATTATGGACCATGGCAAGCAGACTTTGGGACAAAAGGAGAACTAAAATGAGGATCAATATCGGCGTGGCGTTTTCGAAATGCCGAGAGCTCCACGTCCGCAACTAGCTTTGACTTGACAGAGACGCCGCTCTTGCATGTACTTTATTAGACAGGTGAACAAATGTACATAAAACAAATCAATGTTATATACTGTAGCTCAACAACATGATGAAATGTTACAATATGATCAGTATGTTATTCTAATGTTGATCTAGCTTACTGCTAGTCTCATACAGCCAACAAACTAACACATAGAATAACATTATAACTTTCAACACACTCAAATGCAGTTTAGTGTGATAGTGTAACATTAGACCAAGTGAAACAGCACTGCGTTACCTCACAAGTTTAATTCGTCAAATAAACTGACCTGTGTGAGTAGTAATTCAGCACTTGCGTTCGGTAGAATGAAATGTCCTTATTCCTTTATATCCGTGGGACTTGTGTATGGCACTGTCTCTTATTAGCAATCGTGCCCTGCTTCATAGTCATGTTAAAAAACATGAATGTTTTCACTCATCCATAAACATTATTAGATCCATCGGCATGACGACAAGTTCCATAATTCCTCTTATGCATCATTAACCTGCGCCTTTGTTATTGTAAGAGGTTAGCGACCCCTAGCGGCGAATTTTTTTTACGTGTAGGGACCCCTTAAAATATGTCTTGTTTTGAAAATTGCAGAGTATTAAAAAAAATATATATACATTTATTTATTTTTGTTTATTTCACTATGTGATGTAACTAAATGTACCAACATTCTTTGTTTCTTTATTATTTATACTGTTTCCTTTACTCAAATAAGGTGTTCTGTTGAACTGAAGTGTATTAATGTTGACCAATCAATCAGCATTGAGATTGTTTAAAGTTTACGAATGCAAGTTGCGTTAAGTTACGTTATAGAGACGACAGGGAAGGAGATCGCACATGGTGAAAAGAGTGGACCGCTAAATGCCAAGCTTGGACGTGGACGTGGACGACCAACTGGAGGTCCACGTTCAAAGATGACTTGAAGCGACTCGGCATCAGCTGGGTGGAAGCCGAGGACCGTTCATCTGATCGTGCGCAGTTGAGAGCTCTCGTAGCCTTATTGGTTTTTGAACCAGAATTTACTACAATTTCTAGTTGTTTATACTACTACTAAATACGGCTTGCCCAACATCGCTGGCTTCCGTTGCTACTAGCACAACACGGTAGTAATTCGCTAGCCTGCTAACGCGCCACCCGTGCGCTCAGCTATTTTTATTTATTTATTTGTCTCTCGCGCGCTCGCGCCTTTGAGTTCATAAAAGCTCAGGTGAGTAAGAATCACTCAACAAACACGGTGAGTAATGTCTTGTCCTGTTATTATCATGCGTCGCGTCTGAATGCGTTGTTGTTTTTGGAGCTCTATCGATTTGATTTATAATTCTTGATTTTTCTCGCTGCCTGCTGTGAGTGTGTTTGCTTCGGAGCTGTAAGCTCCGTCTTAGCCTCGTATTTCCTTGTTTTGAACCATCATTTACTACAATTTCTAGTTGTTTATATTACTACTAAATACAGCTTACCCAACCCTGACGCATAACACGCTAGTAATTCGCTAGCCTGTTAACGCGCCACCCTTGCGCTCAGCTATTTTTATTTATTTATTTTCTCTCGCGCCTTTGAGTTCATAAAAGCTCAGGTGAATAAGAAACACTCAACAAACACGGTGAATAATGTCTTGTCCTGTCATTATCATGCGTTGCGTCTGAATGCGTTGTTGTTTTTGGAGCTCTATCGATTTGATTTATAATTCTTGATTTTTCTCTTTAAACCCGCTTACAACGAACATTTTCTACTCTTCCTCACTGAGAAGCACTACTGCTCAAACCTCATTGTTACAACGCGGACTGTTGAGCAGACGCGTCTCAAGCCTATTAGTGATCCAACGCTGCATACTCTTAAAAGTTACGTCCGTGGATCACGGCTGAACGCGTCTTCTCCACACTCACTTATAAACAAACACTTTTTTTCCGCCTATCGTGCGTCTACTCTACACCCCTACCACTAAAAAACCTCATAGTTACAACGCGGACTGTTGAGCAGACGCGTCTCAAGCCTATTAGTGATCCAACGCTGCATACTCTTAAAGGTTACGTCCGTGGATCACGGCTGAACGCGTCTTCTCCACACTCATTTACAAACAAACTTATAATATAAATTAGTATTAATATTGATAGCATCACTGGTAGCTTCGTTGCTAACTCACTGTCCATCTGTTAAAATGGCGAATATATCAGATGTAAGTAGTCTACCGCTTGGTGCAGGTGAGGACACATTTGAGCTTCACGCACTGCAGTCTGAGCTGGAAGCTGTTGAGAAACAGATCCACAACCTTTTATTGAGACAGGCCGAGCTGAGAGACCGGTGTTTGGCTCTTGAAACATCACGCGCCGACGCACACAAATCAGTGTTTAACGTTACTAACCCGCTGACTCCGACCGCGTCTACTCCGTGCGTTCCTCAGCATCGGTCGCAATCAGCCATGGTCTCGTTCACTCCGGCTCCAACACGCCACCACGAAGCCTGGGTGGTTCCGCAGCGGAAGACGCGAGTCAGGTTTAGACCAAGACTTTCTCCGACCCTCCCGGTTTTCGAGTTATCGACACAAAACCGCTTCTCCCCTCTACGCGAAACAGAACGCGATGCTGTGATCATCGGCGATTCCATCGTTCGGCACGTACACGCTACGTTAGGTACAAGTAAGGTGCAAAGTCACTGCTTCCCTGGTGCTCGTGTTTCTGAAATCGCTGCTCGCGTTCCCGAGATCCTGAACGGTGACGAGCGCGTCGGAACTGTGGTCCTGCACGCGGGAGTGAACGACATCAGGCTGCGCCAGACGGAGATTCTGAAGAAAGACTTCAGGAATCTAATCGATACGGTACGCAGCACATCGCCTGAAACAACGATCATTGTGTCAGGACCGCTTCCCACGTACCGACTAGGGCATGAAAAGTTCAGCAGATTATTTGCGCTAAATGAATGGTTAATGTCATGGTGCAATGAGCAGAAACTGCTCTTTGTAAATAATTGGAATCTGTTTTGGGAGCGTCCTAGGCTTTTCCGTGCTGATGGCTTACACCCAAGCAGATTCGGAGCGGATCTTCTGTCAGATAACATCTCCAAAATGTTAAATACCCTTTGACTAGTAACCAAAAGTCCAAATCATAGTCTCTGCTGCACCAATTCAACTGATATAAATACTAGTGTAGAACATTGCATAGAAACCGTGTCTATTCCTCGTTTAGTGAGATCAAATAATAAATCTAATGCAGGATCTAGGAAAAATCTAATTGTTATTAAAACAGAAAATGTTGCTATTAGTAAACAAAAACTATTTCTAAAGCTAGGTCTTCTAAACATTAGATCACTCACACCTAAGGCAGTTATTGTAAATGAAATAGTCACAGATAATAGCTTCGATGTACTTTGCCTTACTGAAACCTGGCTTAAACCAAATGATTATTTCGGTATTAATGAGTCTACTCCTCCTGGATACTGTTATAAGCATGAGCCCCGTCTGATTGGCCGTGGCGGAGGTGTTGCAACCATTTATAAAGATATTCTAAATGTTACTCAGAAAACGGGTTATAAGTTTATTTCATTTGAAGTACTTGTACTAAATGTTACGCTCTTAGATGTTAGAAAAACATCCCTATTATCTCTAGCCTTGGCTACCGTATATAGACCGCCAGGGCCTTACGCTGATTTCCTAAAAGAGTTTGCAGATTTTCTCTCAGACCTATTAGTCAATGTCGATAAAGCATTAATTGTTGGAGATTTTAACATACACGTAGATAATCCAAATGATGCGTTAGGAGCTGCGTTTACAGATTTATTAAATTCATTTGGGGTCAAGCAAAACGTCACCGGACCAACTCATCGTCTTAATCATACACTCGATTTAATTATATCACACGGAACCGATCCAACCGATATAGATATCATTCCACAAAGTGATGAAGTCACTGATCACTACATGGTAACTTGCATATTACGTACTGCTGTAATATGTCATGCGGCGTCGCGTTATCAACCAGGCAGAACAATCCTCCCATCCACCATAGATAATTTCTCAAATTGCTTATCTAATCTGTCTCAGCTGCTGCCTGAACCCAAACAAACAGATGAACTAGAAGAACTAACTAGCACTATGAGCACCATTCTCTCTAGAACATTGGATGTGGTTGCACCTATTAAATTAAAAAAGGTCAGAGAGAAAAATAAAGCACCATGGTATAACAATACTACGCATGTTTTAAAGAGAGAAACCCGTATTTTAGAGCGTAAATGGAAACAAACTAATTTAGAGGTCTTTAGAATCGCGTGGAAAGACAGTATGTCACGTTATAAAAAGGCCCTAAAAGCTGCCAGGGCTGAGCACCTCCGCAAACTAATAGAAAACAACCAAAACAATCCAAGGTTTCTATTTAACACCGTGGCTAGACTAACAAATAAACAGACGTCACCCGAACAAAATATCCCGTTACAGTTCAGTAGTAATGATTTCATGAACTTCTTCACTGAGAAAATAGAAAGCATCAGAACCACAATTATAAACGTTCAATCTTCAATCGCGCCTTACAATTCAGCTTCAATTATCACCCCGAAAGAACAATTACAGTGCTTTACAACTATAGAACAAAAAGAGTTAAATAAACTTATCACTTCATCTAAAACAACAACATGTTTATTAGATCCTATACCAACTAAACTACTGAAAGAAGTGTTATCTGTAGTGGAAGAGCCTCTCCTCAATATTATTAACTCGTCTTTATCTTTAGGTCATGTTCCAAGAACATTTAAACTGGCAGTTATAAAACCTCTCATTAAGAAACCACAATTAGATCATAATAATCTAGCAAATTATAGACCCATTTCAAATCTTCCATTTATGTCTAAAATATTAGAAAAAGTGGTGTCCGCTCAACTGGGCTCTTTCTTGCAACAAAATGATATCTATGAAAAGTTTCAGTCTGGATTCAGACCGCATCATAGCACTGAAACTGCGCTCGTTAAAATCACAAATGATTTACTTTTAGCTTCTGACCAAGGCTGTATCTCAATACTAGTTTTACTTGATCTTAGTGCTGCGTTCGATACTATAGATCACACAATACTCTTAGATCGACTACAAAATTATACTGGTGTTCAAGGACAAGCACTAAGCTGGTTCAAATCATACCTATCTGACCGCTACCATTTTGTCTATTTAAATGGAGAAAAATCGATCATAACTCCAGTAAACTATGGAGTGCCGCAGGGATCTGTATTAGGCCCTCTGTTATTTTCAATATATATGATGCCACTTGGAAATATTATAAGGAAACATGGAATTAGTTTCCATTGTTATGCTGATGACACTCAAATATATATTTCATCACGGCCGGATGAAAACGCTACATTTTCCAAATTGACAGAGTGTGTTAAAGATATAAAAGATTGGATGACGCGTAATTTTCTTTTATTAAATCCAGACAAGACAGAGGTAATACTTATCGGTTCAAAAAACCGCCCACAAAACCTCGCACAATACAACTTTAACATCATAGGATGTCCTGTTACTTTATCCTCTACAGTAAAAGACCTGGGTGTTATACTCGATTGCAACCTGTCTTTTGAAAATCATATTTCTTATGTTACAAAAACAGCCTTTTTCCACCTTAGAAACATTGCTAAGCTACGTAATATGCTATCAGTTTCTGATGCAGAAAAGTTAGTTCATGCATTCATGACCTCGAGACTGGATTACTGTAATGCTTTATTAGCTGGTTGTCCTGCATCCTCAATAAACAAGCTACAGTTAGTCCAAAATGCCGCCGCTAGAGTTCTTACGAGATCAAGAAAATATGATCATATAACACCGATTTTATCATCACTGCATTGGTTACCTATAAAGTTCCGTATTAATTACAAGGTATTGCTACTGACTTATAAAGCCCTAAACGGCTTAGCTCCAGTCTATTTAACGGATCTTCTATCGCCCTATAATCCATCGCGCTCTTTGAGATCACTAAATTCAAGGCTTTTGGTCATACCTAGGATATCCAGAACCACCAAAGGAGGGAGAGCATTTTCACATTTGGCTCCAAAACTCTGGAATAGTCTTCCTGATACTGTTCGTTGCTCAGACTCGCTCTCCCAGTTTAAAACTAGATTAAAGTCGCATCTCTTCAGCCAGGCATTCATATAATCCTACAGTTCAAACTACAATCCGGCCTCTATCCAATGCCAGAGGAGAACTGGCCCCCGACTGAGCCTGGGTTCTCCCAAGGTTTTTTTTTCTCCATTAAGGCACCTGATGGAGTTTTAGGACACCATTAGGTCACTTGATGGAGTTTTTCGGTTCCTTGCCACTGTTGCCTTTGGCTTGCTCAGTTGGGGATATTTTGGGGATATTTAATTTAATTTTATCAATCAATAAATTCCTCTTGAAACAAACTTTGTTGTATTATTTTAATTTAATACTGTGAAGCTGCTTTGATGCAATCTGTATTGTGAAAAGCGCTATACAAATAAACTTGACTTGACTTGACTTATACGCTAGACAGCATAGGCAGGACTAAGTAAGGTATTCCTATGATGACAGCTGAATTTTCAGCAGCCATTATTACTCCAGTCTTCAGAGCCACATGATCCTTCAGAAATCATTCTAATGCTGATTTGATGCTCAGGAAACATTTCCCCTTATTACCCCCCAAAAAAAAAAAATTGAATGGCAGCATCACATGTCTGACTCACTGAGTGCTAAATCAAGCTTTATGCTTCACACTTTTGTGATTCAAATCATGAATGCTCAAATAATTGTCAAATTCTTCCTCACAGTCCTCAAGGTTAAAGCAATGAACACCGTCCTGAAAAACTTGACCTCATTTGAAAGGAATCTGTCATCCATTCCTCATCATCATCTTGGTGCATTTTATATTCATTGAAATTAGAGGGAGACAGGTCTGTATTAAAGTCATATAAGTTGTACCCTTTAGACAACTGCTGTGATTTCCCTCCACTTCCTTCATGAAATGTTATTCAGTGAGAGAGTCTGCTGATGTTCTACTGCGGTATTTTCTATTCCTCTCTCTGCCACAGCAGGGATATAGATGGGTAGACGCCGACTGTTTTTACTTTGAGTCTGCCTGTTTTGGCTAGGGGGCACAGATAAAAAAGAAGATGATTTAAAGCTCAGAAGAATTTCCTAGAAGTCTGAAACTTGGGCAGAACCACCGTTTTTGTGTTTCTTTCAGACAGCATTAAAGGGGCATTGCTTTCCATATTTGTAACAATAGCTCAGCACAATCAATATAAGCTGGAGTTGTACGGTACACTGGTACTAAAAAGTACCATAGTATAAAAGGTTTTCCATGCTAATGTTTATAACTGATCCAAAGGACATGGATCATGTGCTGTTCAGCACTTTTCAGCAGTTCAGGCAGTGTGTTGTGAAGCATAAACATTAATGCGCTGATGCATGAGATCATTTAAAAAAAAACTGTTTGATTCCATATTTTTTATTTAATCAAGAAGCTATTTGCATACTTTGTATGGCAGAATTTAACTATTACTGAAACTTATCAAGTATTTTTGTAAAACAAAAAATATCAGACAACAGCAGTGTCACACAATTAAGTGGGGGTGTTTTATAATATCTTTTTTAATAATAATTGTTTTATTATTTAGAATTGTAATATTATTTTAGTAAAGAAAATAAGATTTCGATCAATTAAAAATACATTTGATTAAACAATATGCGTGTGTTAATGCAGTTTGAGAAACATGTTCAAATCTACCTAAAATTAATTGACAAACCCAACAAAACATGTTGTATTTAATTGACAACTTTAGTTTAATTTCATCAGTTGCTAGACTGTCTGTTGCCTAAGGAATTAACTTAATATCGATACCAAGGTACCGGAGGCTGGTATCATAAAGCCAAAAGTATCAATGCAACCTCAGGTACAATTTTTGATTCCTGATCCATCATATCACAGTATTTTCAGTACAGACTCTTCAATATTGGACTTCAATATTAAGCAAGACTGTTCTAGCAGATGGTAAATCTGCTTTATCAGCTCCAGTTTGAGTTGTTATTACGCAGGATTAGGTGTTCTGCAATGCAAAAGCGATTCTATGTTGAGATTGTGGGCATATGATCCACTTAGCACTGATTGCTGTTTTCTTTAGGTGCTTTCCCAACATCTGGGCTCTATGGTGGAAGGATGCAAATGAGTATCTGCAGTATACACAACGGATCAGACTCACCAAAGCATTGAAATGTGCCTCCAAAGGGAGAGTGGAGGGTATCAAAGGTAGACGCGCTCACATGCACATGGACTTGATAGCTGTCTCTTGTCATTAAGGTGATAGTTTGAGCATCTCCTCTGTTCTCAGAAGTATTCACAGATCCAGAAAAAGAGCTTTATCAGCTCTTTATGTCACACTGAAGTGCATTACAAAGCCAGGTACATTTACATTTACAAACGTACGATTGAAAGAAGCAACACTCAACAAGCAATTCTCTTTTGCTCTGAGCCATTTGCAAAAGATAAATTGCGCTCACTTACAGTCAAGATACCATCATTACCTCTGGCTTTTTCAAACTCCTGTCTATCTTCTCCTAGCATATAAAAGAGTACATCAGCAAAGTGATTTACTCTGGAAGTTCAAGTTCAAGTTCACTTTATTTATATAGCACATTTACAACAGCCACTAGGCTGACCAAAGTGCTTTACAGAACAACCAGATACATAGTAAGAAAAGAATACCTGCATAACAACACATAAAACACAAATAAAAGCAGCAAAGCTAAGAGCATCCTTAAAACCGGAGTAGCAAAACAGTATCAGACTCAAATATAAAATAGTAAAACAGAAGTGGAAAAGCAGTATCAGACTCAAATATAGAATGGAAAAAAATTTACTCTGGAACAGGGAAATCACAATATAAAAAAGGGACAAATTGCTTCTCTCATCAATCCAGACAGGCACCTCTCAATGCAGGGTAAGCCTAACCATAGAAACTCATCAGTCATTTCCCACAACATGCCTATATGCCGCACTGGGATGAGTTCTGTTACGTCCAACTCAAGTCCATAACATTCAGCATGAGTTACCATCTACAAAATGACACGGTTGGAACCAGGGGTGCAAAATACTTGACTTAGGCCTATGTACCATTCAGCAAAAATGTATTAAATTTAACAAAAGTGACAGTAAAGACATTTATAATGTTAAAATAATTATATTTCAAATAAATGTTTTTATTTTGAACTTTCTATTCCTCAAAGAAACCTGACCTGAAATGAATCACAGTTTCCACATAAATATTACCTTGTTAGCCTGCACTTTTCCAACCCTCTTGGAAAAAACCCAAGAAATGGCATACCCAAACTTTAATAGATACAGTTCATGAAGCCTTGGCACTACACGCATAAGTGTGTTCTTGTTTGAAAGTAGACTCTTGGCAGTTTGTTACCATTAGGTAAATAAATGAATTATTGTCATTACGATTTTTCTTTTTAAATGTATTGTGAAGGTATTAAAAATGTATTTGTATGAAATTTATTTATAAAAAACAAAATATGAAACTGGCCTGGTTGCAGTCTAGAAATGAAATGCAGATAAAGCCACAGGCCTGATAATACTTTATTTCAATTATGAAGATGATAACTCTAAAAAAATTTGTAAGACCATGTCATGTGATTTTATTTAGAGAAGACTCTAAAATACTAACTGATGTTTATTCACATCTTCCAAGCATCCATTCAGTCCATTGTGTCTGTATTATTTTGTGGTGCAAACCGCCCCACAGTGTACTTTTTTTTTTTTTTCTTGATTTGTTATCTCAACTTTTCACAAATGTTTTGTCAAATCAGCTTAGGTTCATAACTGTTGTTCAACAAATAATTTTTTTTTTACAGTGCATTTAGTTTCATTCATTCCTGCACACATTAACGCCTCTCTGCCTCTAATTCTTCTTCTTTTGTCTTTATTATTTACAGTTTTAATCCTCCATTTCTTTGAAACTTACATTTAAAAGTAACTTGTAATTTGTTAACAAGTAAAAGCTCCAGTCCGTAGCTTTTTTTGGGTTAAAAATTATCCAAAATAAATTGAGCAAGTACATAACCAGCCAGTGTTCAAAACAATCTGCTTGCCTTAACTCGATTCAAAACGGTAAGCTCGTAATAATGTTTTGTATTCCAGTGGTACTGGTGGATTTCCGCGGGAAATTCGAGCATGTCTTTGCGTCATTACGTCACATCTATACACATAAAGAAGGTGTCTCGGCTAGTAGGCTATATTGCGTGTGAGGATGTTGGCGGTGGAGATTTATAGCCTTTTCTCACAGCACTTGATATAATTAAACTTATTAATTTGATGGCGGATCCAGAAAGGTTCAAACGACAATCACCAGTGACGAGATTCACCCGTTGTAAAATGCAAAAGACTTCGTTCGGACTCCGAGTGGCTACAGAAAAAAAGAGACTGCAACGGGCCCATGCGAAAACAAGGATAAATATCGGAAGGACATTAAATGTAGTCACGCAATGCTGATGTTGTTGCCATTACAATTTGAGAACAAAGTATAATTTGCACGGTTTTACGTGATATGAAGCGATCGTTAGATTTAATCAGCACGATTTAGTGCAATGGTTTTTTCCCCTTAGTTGGTCAGAACAAAAGTGGATGATACTTACTTGTTCAGATGATATTTTCCGGTGAAAACTCTTATGTTGATCATACTTCCAAAAAGTATAATCTGTGAGAATGACAGTATCCACACCGGCGCGGTGACGGACAGCCACACATTCTCCTAAAAAAATTGTGTTCATCCGCGCTGTGCCGTGTCGAGGCACAACTCACGCGAATGACTGCCAACAGAGTGACTCAAACAGAGATGGCGACAAAGAGGAAAAGCTACGGACTGCAGCTTTAAGCAAACCTAATTTTAACATTGATAATAATAAGTGTTTCTTGAGCAGCAAATCAGCATAAGATGTCAGCACATTCATGTTCTTTTTCTGTTGGTTATATTCCCTGTTTGCCTGCCTGTTTGAGTTCTCATTAGTCTCCTTAGTTACTGATTGATTAGTTGTTCTGTTCAGCTGTGTCCTGATTAGTTTCCTTTGTTTTCCTCTTGTATTTATAACCTGAGTTTCAGGGGCTGTTTACACAACACCATTTTCAGCTAAAAACGTAAAACCCAGCGTTTTTAGACGTTTTCGTGGATCCGTGCATGTGAATAGGGATCGTTTTGACAGTGTCTGTACGCAGAAAACTCAAAGGAAAAACTTATCCATTTTAAGCATATCGTTGTCGTTGTAAACGTACTGAGAGTCTGTTCCTTTGTCCGTTCTTGTCAATGTAAAGTGGTAATGTTTCCTGAGTTTTCCTGTTGGATTTATTTATTAAAGACTGTTTACTCCTAGAATCTCTATTGTTGTGTGCTTAATTCATTACAGCCACCAGACTGTGACACACAGGATTAAATTATATATAAAAATCTAATAGTCAATTAAAATTCTAACAATATTTACAATATCACTGCTTTAATCAAATAAATGCATAAAATAGATCGATTTTTGATTAAATAAGCGCAGCCTTTGTGAGGATAAGAGAACATGTGTTGTTGTTTTTCAACCAAAAATGTATTTATATCATCTTCATGTTGTCCCAAACCTGTTTGTCTTTCTTTCTTCTGTGGAACACAAAAGAATATCTTTTAAAAAATATGTCAGTATGGTCCAGTATTGTTCAAGACATTAAGAAAATGTATTTGTTTTGCACAGCTTGAGCATTCAATGTATTTTAATGAGAAAATATTACCTGTTTACTTTGAAATATACAAGTACAATTAAATGTAGAAGGAGCTGTCAAAGAAAGTCGAACATACTTTGACATTTAACTGAATATAACTGTCCGTATTCCATACTATACAATATTCCAGTACTTTGTATTGGGTAAAAAAAGTATGTCATATGATACTCTTTTGCTCTTATAAGTAATTTTTTTTTCAGTGCTTACCTTCATTCTGATTTGACACATAACTGTTCAAAGGTTCTGTTTGACCTTATTCTAGCATCAGTATGAAGACAAAAACTCCACTCACTCAATCAATCTCTACAACTACAATTAATTGATTATTAAATTATGTCCCGGTTGACATTATGAGTGAATCGACTCATACTCTCTTAGAATTCACTGCATGCTGCTGCTGAAATGCAAAAATCTGCCTTTCAGTTCTATGAAAAACATGCACAGTTTAATGAGATTGATAGGAATGATAGTGCAATCTCCTGGGTTTAATATAGAAATCGGAGTCCGCCGTTCATCAAAATTCGACCACTTACTCTCTGTCTTAGAGAACATGGAGTAAGTTTATGCATAGACCAATTACACAAGCCCTCAGAGGAAACTAAGAAACAGATGCAGGGGTGCCGGGTGTGTAAACTGCGGCAAAAAGGGAGTTTCTTCAACTTTGGGCACTTTCGGCACTTTGG
Organism: Leuciscus leuciscus; assembly: GCF_965113295.1. Classification (NCBI taxonomy): domain Eukaryota; kingdom Metazoa; phylum Chordata; class Actinopteri; order Cypriniformes; family Leuciscidae; genus Leuciscus; species Leuciscus leuciscus. The sequence continues at coordinate 15,145,188 of NC_138741.1, forward strand.
GTTTGGTAATATTGCTAATGTTGCACACATGTGCTATACATCCAGTTCATTTAGATTCCATTAGTATTTAAACACCTGTCAGCACTCAACCACTCAATCTCTCACACCTGCTTTCTAGCTAAACAACTCCCTATCATGTCAAACAATGGCATACATCAAATACCTGTTCTAATATTACACAGATGATTCTTGTAACCACACAAATGTAATTTCCTGCTATAACTGAAGCTTGTCTACAGTACAGAGAAACCATCTGTCTGAGCGTAAGCAGAGGAGTGTGTAACTGTCAGGCACAAAGGATTTAGATCTTTCTCTGAGTAAGAACAATGATGTAGCTGAACGCCTCTGCTCTTCTGAACACAAACCCCTAAAAGGGCTGCAGTGAACTGAAATGTGAATCGGATCAGATATTTTCAGTCTTAAGTGCACACAGCATGAAGAATGTGTCTGTCTGACTTCCATCTGTCTCTCTGTCTGTCTGTCTCTCTGTCTGTCTTTTTCTATCTGATATAAAAGCTGACTGTCTGATATCTAAATGAATGACTAAGTTTAGAACTGAAACAGTTTATATTATGCAATTTGAGCTTTACACAAAAAACAAATCAGTCAGTTTTTAAGGTTTACTCGTTTCAATTTTGTGTCAAATTTCCATGAAGCTGAATGAAGTAATCTTTATGGAGGGGGGATTGGGGGCACCTATTCCGTTTGTAACATTGGAATTTATATGGAAAATATGAGTAATACTTATGCATAAACATCAAAGTGTTTCCCATTTAATTAATGCATTCACTCTCTGTAAAAATAAACAGTGTCATTCTACCTATTTAATTAACAAACATTATCAAAACTATTTGATGAAGTGTTGTGTAATTAAATGCAATTTTTGGGAGATATTTATTCAGGCTGGTTAAAGCTGGTTTTCATGATGAATGTCAGATTCACCACGTCATTGAACTTCATGAGCAGTGTCATCGCTCTACTGCAAAGCTATTACAAGAGGACAAGAGGAAAGCTATTTGCAGAGGATATATTACGGTCAGACAGTCAGTTGAACTGAAATACAGTACAGTAAATGTATAGATGTTTATATAGGATGCAAGATAATGAACCTTGTCCTTGGAGAGTTACTCGCCATATTTTATGGACACAAACACACATGCACACGCTGGTAATTAGATTTTTTTTTCTTCTCACATTCACAGTGAAGAGTTTGATGAGGAAATGGCCGTGGTACTTGATGAAGTGTTGCTGTGGAGTAGGCCAGCACCTTCACTTTCACAATGAAGCTGTGATTTACTTACCATGCCGCGTGCTGTTAATGGCTGCAAAGGACATAGTCAAATGTCATTATGTCTCCCTCCTTCTTTCTCTCTCTCTCTTTCATTTTCAACCTTCAGAAAAGTTTCTTCATCATCTAATAAGAATTCATGTACTTTCTCCTTTCTTACTTTTTTTCATGCTCATGGTATTTTGTAAAAAAAAAGTAAGAGTGTAAAAAGAAGGCCTCTGGTATATAGATATAAATATCTGCACTTCATATTACTACAGTATATTGATTATTAAACTGAGCTCTATATTCTCATGGATCAAACGGCGCTTTAAAAGGAGTCTGTTTCACTGGCATAAGAAACATGAATTGATTTTATTCCTACAGAACATTTTATAACTTTAACTTCAGGAAACATGTCTTTATCTTAAAAATGTTTTTAATTAAAAATGCAGTATTTTTGTGATAAAGGATCTCAGTATGTATGTACAAAATCTCTATATGTACTATATATTCTAGACTATACGGTTATTTCCAGTCCTCAAATCTGATTGGACAAGTGACATTGCAAGAGTGCTGATAAATTAGTCCAAAAGCACTGAGATATGTCACTATGTCAATAGGTAGTGACAATCAGATGGAATGATTCATTGACACTCTCATAAAGAGTGAGTAAGTGAGTCACTGAATCATTCACTCTGGTTCATTCAAACACACTGATTTATCCAGGAACTAAACATACAGTGTTGCTCAGAGATGCAACATTTATTCCTTCTGTGCGTTTGAATTAAACAATTTTAATTTCATTTTCTTCACACTAACAACTTTAATTTAAACTATTGCAATAGAAATTAATATTAATATTTAGAATTGCTTTCCAGTATATGCACTTTTAAAGACCCCCTCAACCATAAAAGTTCATAGTCCATACGACTAAACTTTGAAAGTAGTCTTCCACAGTCAGTCGATTGCTTTCTTTGAGGAATAGAACAAAATGAAATCATTAAATAGTCATTCCTTGGTGCATGTAAGAGAGGGATGAAGGTTCAATAATTCACACCTTTATTCAATGGACATTGAAAAAAAAACTCATTAGATTAACCTTCTCACCTCTCTTTTTGTCACTGCTCAGTGTTCCCAATGATTCCCACTTATTTGACCCTGTTACAGATTTTGTAGGACAAAGTTTACAGATCTAACAGCTGAAAAGTCGTTCCCTTTCTGCCCTGTACAGTACAGTATACAGTATGTCAACATATTGCTTGGGACAGCACACCCTTATACAAAAAAAATCAATAGACTAGTATTTTATCCCTCTCTAGGGAAACCGCTCTTGCAATTAATGTACTACCATATCCAATGCACTTGGATATAAACCATTGGATAATCAACAAGCCATCAAATCGAGGTTAGCTTTGGTTTTCTTTATTAAAGAGGACACTTGTCAGAGTGACACATATTGTCTACACACTGCAGGACTACAGTAGAAAAGGCACATGCTAATACAAATGAATTATTAGAGTATAATTAGTGGCTCATGTCAAACAGACCAGCAAAATGTTGGGTTTGTATATCTAGGTATGGTAATGGCGTTAAATGTTAATTGTTCTGCCCACGGAATAAATTACTTGTTGTTAACCTTGCTAAATCCCACTGTATGTCAGTGCCGGAGAGGCTTAGAGAAGCATTTTTTGTAATTTGACAATGCCTGCTTACATCAAGAATCATTATGCAACATTTAGCTTATTAGAATCGAGATTGTACAGAAAGCAGCTTTTGAGGCGCTGATACACAGTAATTTGTGTGAAGGTGTCAGTCATGTCATGGAATCAGTTATGCAAAGTGCTGCAAAAGTCACTGAATTTGCAGAAATAAATGAACGGTGGTAGAAGTTTGTGTGAAAAACAGATGAAGCAGATGGCTTGAAGCTCCTCACAGTCTTTTTCATTTTACTGACAGTCTGACATGCCATAATCGATTTTTGCTGGCACAGCTCACACACACACACACACACACACACACACACACACACACACACACACACACACACACACACACACACACACACACACACACACACACACACACACACACACACACACACACACAACAAACACACACACATTTTTACAGCTGCTTTAAAAGGAGATTCTTCATTCAGTGTAGTTTGGCATGCGGGCCAAGAAAAATCACAAGTGGCATTACTTGGAGCTCTGCATTTAGATTTATAGTTGTAATATATTCCCAAAAGTTTAAATAAAGTACAATAAAGTTTAAGGAGATTTCAGAGTTTGTTGTGAGGCACAGAAGATTGTGGCCTATGACTCACCCATGGGACTTATGACTGTGAGACTATTTTCGTAGAGTCCAAGACACTAAGAAAGTCTCCTTTCTTGCTAAATATCAGGTATTCTGAAGCTCAGACTCTGTGGACATAAATTCTGTATGAGATCATGAAGGCCTCAGTGCATCCTCGGACAGCACTAAAACACATTTTTACAGCTTCAACAGCAAATGAGCCCTCGTTTTCTCAACAGTTTCTTTAAGTCTGGCACATAAAGATGGAACATGTCCACACTTTCCGCTACCAAGAAAATAATTAGACTCTATATAATGACGACTTTAGTTTGTTTCCCTTCCCTGCACCAAGTGTTCCATAGTCTCAAAACGAATTCATTTACAAAATCTGATTCACAAATGCACAAACTAATTCAATATTCACAAAAAAGTTGATGTATTTGCAATTCACAAATTCATAACCTAATTATTATTCACAAAATACAAATTGATCATGCACATCAAATTTACATAAAAATATATATTATTCAGTTCATAAATATACAAATATGTTTGCACATTTCTGAATGTTTACATGTACAAATTGATTGATGCATATGCATTTGTAAATCATTCTTTGTGTGAATTGCAGATGTGAGTTTTCAAGAAGCATAACTTTACATAACTTTGAGGATTTGCAAATGCAGCAGTCAAGCTGTACAGAAAGTTTCAGAAATGTGCAGACATACTTGTGTATTTATGAATTGCGCTTTGCACTTGAGAATCTTGTTTTGTGAATGGAAATTTGGTTGTGCGTTTGCAATTCGTATTTTGTTAATATTACAGTTTTTCTCGATTGCTTAAACACTATAACCAGGCTTTGAACTAAAATGTCAAAACCATAACACCATTTATCAAAAAAAACACACCCATTTCCCTAAACTTTAAACACTTCCCCTGTTTTGACACAGTCAGATTTGTTGAACTGTCACTGCAAAACTTTAAATGTTCTTTAAAAACTTTAAAGGGATACTTCACCGTTTTTTTAAACTATGTTATTCCCTTAACTAAGACGAGTTGATACATACCTCTCTCGGAATAGCACTTGAGAGCACTTCGACTCGGCGCAGTAAAAGTCACTCCTGAAAAATCCTCTCCCCCTCTCCCTCTCACTTCTGTCATTAGAACCAACGTGACTTTTTACTGCGCCGAGTCAAAGTGCTCCCAAGTGCTATTCCGCCATACATTATAGTTATCCTTTTTACCCGCTTAGAAAAGCGCCACGTTTTATTTTGTGTCACCATACTTGGTCGTGTAACTACTCGTGTAACTGTATTTAAATAGGGAAAACGTGGAGGTGTTTGGTCGCTTCTAACTTCATCTCTGTTTGGTCCCTAATGAATGAACTGGGCTAAGCTAAGTGCTATCAAAGTGTCGCCGCGCGCTAGAGCGATTGAGTGCACGCACTGAGAAGAGAGAGGTATGTATCAACTCGTCTTAGTTAAGGGAATAACATAGTTTAATATGAAAAAACGGTGAAGTATCCCTTTAAATGTTCTTTAAAAAAACTTTAAAAACATCTGTGTCACGATAATAACACAAAAACAGATGCAAATGAAGGTTCGGTGGAACTGTTCTTATGGATAACTCAAGTTTCTTGTCCTTCTCAGCTCTTTGTTTACTAAACCTACACAGCATGCCCACAGTTCCGCTGTGTCTAATGGATTAGCGAACAGGTGTGTCCATGAGTGGGAAGGATTGAAGCGTTCATTTGCGTCAAGCCTGCCGTCAAAGTCAGCCAGCTGAGCCAAAAACGTCGTTGTGATTTTGTGCTTTCAGAAGAAGATCAGGCACGGGAAGGTCATTTAGAGGTACTTTGCTGTCATCGAGAAGCTCTGTTGAGTAATATGGTAATAAACCCAATGATAATAATTATATAACATAGGCTATTTATCTCCCTGCAATATTTATTCCTAAAGGACTATCAATAGTTGCATACAGTATATCACTGTATAACATAAGTTCCAGTCAAGTGTGTTTCACATAATGTTCTTACGAAATTAAATGCATTCAGCGTTCCACTTTATGAATAATTCATTTTTATAATGGATTGTTCAAGTATGCAAATCAATATCATGTCAGATGATGAAACCTTCTCTCTTAGCCATGAACATTGAGAAATTTACATGTGACAGTAATTACTGCAAGCTGTCTCATTTCCCACCAGTACACTAAAATTGTTTTAATTAGGATGTGCTGATTTTAGGCACTTGTTCATCAATAGGTTCTAATTATGTGTTCTGTATTAATGACCTGGAAAAATAGACTATCTGTCACAGTCAAGAATACTTTGTATAGTATACAGTATGGAGTTGATCTATTATGGAATAGTTCACCCAGAAAGGAAATTCTGTCATAATTTACTCACACTCATTCCCTAAACCTGTATGACCTTTTGTCCTCCATGCACTGTATCATTTTTTATCATTATGTTGCAATAACACTTTTGATGCCATTCATTACATTTTTCACAATTTCTGTAATTTCGTTTTTAAATAATTACATTAAAAGTGTTTTTTTACAGTGTGAAACTTTGCAATTACAATTAACGGAGACTGGCGCTTTTAAGCTTAAAAAATAACACAGAATGTGTAATTTGTTCATGAAGTGTTCTTTTCAGTGAATCATTTATGCAGTTCAGTCCCAGAATTATTTAATTCACAAATAACACAGATCAGTTTTCAAGCTCAACTCACTGACTTGTTGATCCATCAGTGTGTTTTTATGGAGCTAGAAAACTCTAGCATAGATCTTGTGGGTGCTTAAAAGGCTCGAGCACCAACGGAAATGCAAGCACCCATGTAAAAGCACAAGATTTTCTCCATTAATTTGATCTAATCAAAAAAACGATTGAGATTGGGGAACCTGTTCGATTGGGTAATCTCACTTCAGGTCGTACAAACACACAATTGTACCGTTATATTTAGCATTAGCCACAACATAACAACCTGACACAAAAGCTTGTGATTTCTGTTTATTTGCACATTTATAAATGGCAATTTAAGTAATTAACTCCAATTAACTCTCATCAGGTATATCAGCGAGAGCGACTCACGCACAGAATATGAATATGTGTTTTAGTTTGATTAGTAATCAAAGGCGGAGAGGCTGAACAAATTCAAAACATACATTTCCTTGGAGCCTATAATAGTTCCAATTTACGTTTCGCAGTACAACTTATGTAAACGCTCCGGATAAATTATTTGTTATTAAAGCATGTATGTTTGCAAACCACTGTTCATTTTAACAGAAAAAGCAAGCATACTTTATGTGGGATTTGGCATGGCAGAAAGCACAGAAAGAGCTCCCCCTTTATTATCACTATTAGTTCATCGCAACCAGAAAGTTCTGTTATAATAAATTAAGCTGACTGCACAATGAATCTCTTATGTATATAATGTCTACACTTTTTTATTACAAGAGAATTTGCAAGCATGCAGAACTCAGAATCCACTCACTGCTCAAAATGCCAGTGTGTTTGTTCAGTGCTAACTTAAACGCCTCTGATTGGCCACTGTGTTCAAGAAATCAACAGATAGGTTAGTGATTGGCTACATTGCTCAGTGATGCAAAACATGTAAAAAGAAACCTTTTACGCTCTTTAGAGTGCAAACACATATCCACTGGATCGTTTGCCAAATCTGTTTTGCCAATATGCTATTATGACAGACACAACACACTTTAGTGTGAGTTTGCTTGTGTATAAATTAGAATCTTGTATGTACCCATACTTGTGTGTGTGCGCATAGCTGTGTGTTTTTGAGATACAGGATTGGAGTTGACAACCCTGAGGTGCTGGACAGCACCCTGATCCTCTTCATCAGACTTCCTGTCAGCAGAGCTGAAGATGACTCTATCATTGACAGTACAGAGGTGTGTGTGTGTGTGTGTGTGTGTGTGTGTGTGTGTGTGTGTGTGTGTGTGTGTGTGTGTGTGTGTGTGTGTGTGTGTGTGTGTGTGTGTGTGTGTGTGTGTGTGTGTGTGTAAGAGAGAGGTAGACCATAGAAAAAAAGAAGGAAGAACAGAGGAAATGAGGAAAAATATAAATAAATAAAAGAGTGAACACACTGTATAAATATTATCAGACAAGTGGAAGGAAAACCACCATGGGGCAGATTCTTGATTCTGAAGAGGATTAAAGACTGCTTTTGCGACACACACTTACGTAACCGCCTCACATTTGCACACACACACACACACACACACACACACACACACGCATACAGTCTACCAAAGCCTCAAGTATGAGATCAAACCTCATAATCCCACTCTGACAGTGTGATCAAAGATCACTGTTAAAACTATTCCATTCTCTTTGTATGCTGTGTATTCCTGAGGCTGCTAGCATGAGTCTAAAGAACACATTTATCATGTATTGCTCTCACCCAATGACACACAGCCCCACTAAGGCCAAAGAGAGAGGGGCAATAAGGAAAAAGAGAGTCAAAGAACTTTAGAGATTTTGTATAATACTACATCCATGTACTACTTTTCTTGATATTGTTAGTCAGAAGTATTAGCAAGTTTTCATTCTAGATAGCATTGACTGGACAATTTGAATACGTCAGTGAGTGTAGGATGAATCAGAAATATTTTTGAGCGAGATTGTACATTTTAAGCCACTGATGTTGGTGTCTAATACAGTGGAAAAATCATTTTAACCACTCAGTGTGTGATGTTACATCCATTCACCGTGAGTGGTGACCTTTGACCCTTAATCATAATTCTATACTACAGTCCTCTTTATAGTTGTTTTATTTATGGCAACATAAATTCAACATGGCTGACAAATCCACCAGTGAATCATTTACTATTAGCTTCCACTGCAGAGGAAAGATAGACAGCTCTCTCAAAAATACATATACTTATATATATATATATATATATATATATATATATATATATATATATATATATATATATATATATAGAATTTAATTGAATTTTTATTAAAGTGTCTTGCACTTACATGCCCAGCCCAAATAGGCTTAAAAGACACTATTGACATAAAACAAACATAATACAGAAAGATGACCATCATACAAAGTACATAGGAAGATGACCATCATACAAAGTACATTACCATCATTTTCACAATATAAACAAACAAAACACTGTCAATTTAGGTCAGGATATAAATTCCTTTGCCTAAGTTTCCACGCCTTTTCCACATATCTAGCCAAACTATAAATTAAATTTTCAAATAGCCAGCTCAACATATCCCCATCCGTCATCCAAAACAAATCAGGCTTTTTATGTTGAAATCTCTCAAACATACCCATTCTGATATACAGGACAAAAAAAACTAAAAATCCCGTTCATCCTCAACGACCCTTAAATCACACAAAACACATAATCTGTCCTCTTCTGGGACACCTTTATAGCGCCCCGCTTCGATCTGCAAGGGCAACACCCCTGCTCTGAGCTGGGCACACAAAGACCTCTGTAATCTTGTTAACCAACATTTAACATAAGGCTCTGTGGAGTAATAATTTTTAAAGTGAACATAGCTTCTCAATTTGGGCTTATTTAACACCTGCCATTGCCATTGCTCTTTATAAGAATTAAACAAAAACTGTCTGACCTGAGATATATCACACTGTAAATTATTTGTAAATATATACTGTGCTTTTACTGATGAGAGTATTCCAAGGACCTCCATTGACCAGGGGTAGTTGTGAGCTTTATCCCAATCAAAAACTTTCCAAGTAAGTCTATCTTCAGGTAATCTAATAAGACGATTCCATAATCTTATTATAATCTTACTTAATTATATGTTAATATATATTAACTTAAAGATCAGTAATGATTATATTAAGTGTTTTTTTTCCCCCTCTGTGTTATTAAATAATTCATGCATCAAAGACAATTTGTTTGAACAAAAATGTAAAATATTTTATTAATTATTTATTAATACATTATAAGTACACTATAGCATATAGATAGCTTTAAAATCTTTAAATCAAACAAATGTACAAATGTACTTTTAAATAATTTATTCCTGAATTTTTACACTTTAAAAGCTGAATTTTCAGCAGCCATTGCTCCAGTCATCAGTGTAACATGATCCTTCAGAAATCACTGATGACTGTGGGGGCCATTTTAGTACAGTGAACTCATTGTCATGTTCAAGAAACCAATTTGAAATGATTCGAGCTTTGTGACATGGTGCATTATCCTGCTGGAAGTAGCCATCAGAGGATGGGTACATGGTGGTCATAAAGGGATGGACATGGTCAGAAACAATGTTCAGGTAGGCCGTGGCATTTAAACGATGCCCAATTGGCACTAAGGGGCCTAAAGTGTGCCAAGAAAACATCCCCCACACCATTACACCACCACCACCAGCCTGCACAGTGGTAACAAGGCATGATGGATCCATGTTCTCATTCTGTTTACGCCAAATTCTGACTCTACCATCTGAATGTCTCAACAGAAATCGAGACTCATCAGACCAGGCAACATTTTTCCAGTCTCCAACTGTCCAATTTTGGTGAGCTCGTGCAAATTGTAGCCTCTTTTTCCTATTTGTAGTGGAGATGAGTGGTACCCGGTGGGGTCTTCTGCTGTTGTAGCCCATCCGCCTCAAGGTTGTGCGTGTTGTGGCTTCACAAATGCTTTGCTGCATACCTCGGTTGTAACAAATGTGGTTATTTTAGTCAAAGTTGCTCTTCTATCAGCTTGAATCAGTCGGCCCATTCTCCTCTGACCTCTAGCATCAACAAGGCATTTTCGCCCACAGGACTGCCGCATACTGGATGTTTTTCCCTTTTCACACCATTCTTTGTAAACCCTAGAAATGGTTGTGCGTGAAAATCCCAGTAACTGAGCAGATTGTGAAATACTCAGACCGGCCCGTCTGGCACCAACAACCATGCCACGCTCAAAATTGCTTAAATCACCTTTCTTTCCCATTCTGACATTCAGTTTGGAGTTCAGGAGATTGTCTTGACCAGGACCACACCCCTAAATGCATTGAAGCAACTGCCATGTGATTGGTTGATTAGATAATTGCATTAATGAGAAATTGAACAGGTGTTCCTAATAATCCTTTAGGTGAGTGTATATATATATATATATATATTACATTTTTATAAATAGAAAGTTTAAAAGAATACCATTTATTTGAAATAGAAATATTTTGATCAAACATTTTTGATCAGTTAAATGCATCCTGGTTGGAAAGATTTAATTTCTTAAAAATAAAATAAATAAAAAACTTTGACCCAAACCTTTTTGAACATTATTGTGTATAAAGGCTAAACCTTTATAAACCTAAAATGTGTGACTGTGGTTATTTAGTTTAGGTGTTCAAATCAAGTTTATAAGATATTAAATATTTGGAACTTGAACGTGAATTAATGCCAGAAAGCTAGCTGGAAAGATTCCTGCAGTGGAGAGAACTGGAACGAGATTATGAATGCGCAAGACGCACTAAAAATCACTGAGAATATTATATCAAGCTCTTGGAGAAAGACCAGACAGCAAACTGCAATTTAATGAGAACAAATGGAGTTACACAAATTCGAAGAGTTTGATGTGACACGTTCTTTGGTGACTTGATGTTATTATAAGGGAGTAATTTAGCTTAGATTTCTTTATCACAGATTTTAATTAATTTCAAATCACATAAAGTTAATCAAAGTTTGCACATCAGAAGAGTAGGTCCCATGAGTGCAAAAACTGAAGGAACTATTGAGTGAATTAATTGAAGCACATAAACCTGAAAACTGCCAATCAAATGTCCATAAAGTCTTGAAGTTTGGTCACTGATTCCATGTCAAAAAATGCATAATGAAGTGTCTTTCCCTCGAGTCCCGCACAAGATTCATTAGCTTCAGCACATTTAAATTCAAATCACAGTTTCAATATGAATGGTACAATTGAATGGTAAGTTCAATTATACCCTTTGCAAGAAATTTCACTTATGAATTATAGCCAGATTGAATATTTCATCAGGCCTTATTTACTGCACAATGTCACTTCCCTATCACAATGTACTGATTTTCCACATTGATTTCTGACAATGACTATTTAATGGCAGGCTGGAATCAGTTCTATAATATGCTCTTTCCTCCAGAGAAATGTGATTATATCTAATGAAGCTGAAGCTTTTGGGAGATTCTTCCCTGATTGCTTTATAACCTGATGGGAAATAACTTTCTTAATTTGAACGAATAGGCAGTTGGCTTCTATATATGATCCCAAAAACCGATAAGATCGAATTTGGAATTGTTCTGTAACTTTACAAGTAGCCTATTAGGATAAAAACATGAATAGATCAGTGAACCTGACATGTCTTATTTCCTTTACACATAAATCCCTTCATCTCTATTCACCAAATAAACATTAATCTGTAACCTTCCTCTTATTCCCTGTGAAAATGAGCTCTGTTGAGATGCCTGCCGCCACAGGCCCTTGTCATTAGTATTCTCCAGATAACTCTCAGGCTGCTTCTGTCATCAGCGCTGTATCTATCATAAGAGCTGCCCTAGAAGCTTTCACAAGCCCACCATCATTTCCATTTCATTCAGAGTTGTAATTTGAGCGCTTTGCCTTAAAAAGACCCTCCTGACTGATTAGCTCTACATTAGGAGTTGCAAAGTGGTTTGAATTAACAAATATTTCATGGACAAAGTATTGGTTGACAGAGCCTTTTCAAAGGGGTTGCTTTGCCTGTATACAATAAGCGTATATTTGTGTGTATCACTGGGTGTTTTGACAGGCAGAGTCTGTTCACCAGCTTGTCTAAGGACCTGTAGTCAGCAGTGATTTCTGGGATGACAGTTTGAATCTGTTTAAAGACTCCATGGGGAGAGTGAAAGTGTGTCCTTTAAAACTTCAGCACACACACCAGACAAAACATATAGGCTTACAGGCGTAATTGCTTCAGACCCGACCCCTCCCTAAACTATCTGAAAAAATACTTTTGTTTCACGTTTTTTAGTCCGTACACACAAGATTTTCAGGAAATTGGCCCTAACAAAGGTTGCAAATCAAGTACACGCTTGTGCTCCCATTCTTGGCTCAAAAGCTCTGAGTGATGACTTTCTGACCTTATCAGATTCTGCAGAAATGTACTTATGTTCAGATCATGTGAGGCTTATTGTTAGAGAACTGAGCAGAAAACTGATCAGTTTATGTTGATGTTTGAAGCGACATGGTCAAGTAAAATTAGGCAAAAAAAGAAAGAAATTGTGATCGTCTTTTCTTTCTTCTTGTGACATATATCTGAGTGAAACGGCTTCTTGAACGGGAAAAAATGTTGGGTGGCACTTGATTTTGTTCATCGGGAATTGATTGGATCGTTGGATGGTTGTCGTTTGCTAAAGCAATATCACATGAGAGACAGATTGCTGAAGAGGAAAGATTATTGTCCCATCCTCACATGTACAAGTTGTTTTCAAAATGCTCAAATATGATTTTTTTTTCAGAGTTTTAAAACTGCCAAAGCTGCTCTCTTTTTTACATACAACAAAAAATATGATGATTACTGTTCAGTTTTATTATATTTATTAGTCTAAGATTTGAACAAAGATGCACATTAAACAGAAACCATACCAACACATTTTTAATAACTAATATAATAAGTTGTTGTTTTTTCTCCGTTGGTCATGTCTTTTCTTGCCCAGGACAAGTTAGTCAGGACTGTCACTCTTTAAAATAAATTAAATAAATACATTCATATACAGAATATGTGCATGATGTCCTTGCCCTATTGTAAACCTTTGATATAAATAAATAAATATATATATATATACGTTATTCTGTTACTTACAGTTTTTTTCGATTGCTAAACGACAGTGAGCACAACTGGAGCTACATGTGCAAAACTCTAACTACAGTCTGCACTACCAACAGTCACCTGAGCTAAACAGTTCACATCACCTGCAAAACTCACTCCAAGCAACACAACTCTTAACACATGGCTCAAAACAGGCTCAGTGCAGCAAACACTATACACAACCCTCACTGAGATAACACACACTGTCACTCAGAACACACTGAGAGGAAAAACACGAGCATCAAACACCAATACAGAAAATACAAACTTTTCATCTTTACAGTTTCAATTCCAGTGACTTCATACAAAGTAATATTTTCTTAAGAGTGACATTCTTTCACATGATTTATTAAATTTTTTAGAACATAACAATTCTTTAAGGTAAATGAAAATTAGCAGTTTGCTTCAATAGTCTGTAGTAATTTACGGAATTACAGTAATGAGAAAAAAACAACGCTATCTCACGACCAATTCGTACGAATTCGTACGAATGATAAAAAGTTGGCTAATTCGTACTAATTCGTACGACCTCACTCGTACGAATTTGTACGATTTGTCTAAACCCACGTGATGGGTAGGTTTAGGGGTGGGGTCAGGGGTAGGTCATTCGTATGAATTCATACGAATTGGCAAATTCGTAAAATATGTACGATTTTGCAAAAATCGTACTAATTCGTACGAGTCAGGTCGTATGAATTCGTACGAATAAGCCACCTCGTAGAATTTGTACGTTTTCCCGTGAGATCGGGTTGGAAAAAAAAGGTAGAAACTAAAAGTACATACTGTAATTCGAACAAATAATTGAGGGGCTAATCCTGCCTCTCTCTAGCGTCAGGCCACAGGTTTTCATCAACATCACATCTAATGTTCTCTCTTGCCATGCACCTGGGGAAGAACCTTCTGGAGTGCCTTATCCATCCCTGGCAGTCCTCTGGACTCGTGTCCTCACATCCAGCACGCATCCGCCCTCTCCCTGCCACTCTTCTCCCTCCACCAACCCGTCTTCCTTGTTGCATTTCCAAAATTAGTCTTTCTGAGCTCTACCTATATATATATATATATATATATATATATGTGTGTGTGTGTGTGTGTGTGTGTGTGTGTGTGTGTGTGTATGTGTGTGTGTTCACTACTGTAACAAGTCTAAACAAGACCCCTGCTTAGCCTTTCAGCTGAAATTGCACTCAGCAGTGTTTGAAAGGCACAAGGCTGAAATCTATTCTGTTTTGAATGTGTGGTTCACAGTTTTGACAGCAGTGTGTTAGCATTTGAACAAAGTGCTGTAAATCCACAGTGTTGTGCAGGTTGTGGTTAAAGTCATGGGATAAGTGTGTAGAGTTTTGAAAACTGTGTTCAGGCAATGAAAAACAAACTAGAGTTTGGTCCACATGAACTGCTGCTGTGCAGACTGTAGTTAGAGTTTTGCACATGTGACTCCAGTTGTGCCCACTGTCGTTTAGCAATCGAAAAAAACTGTAATAAAGCTTTTTCTTACCAGGTACCATGCTCGCAAGTAAATTTAAGAGGTTTTATAATATTTGTGAGGGCATTTTCAGAAAATTGCCCCTCACAGGTGTTAACAAATCAACAACACACTTGTGCTCTCGTTCTTGGCATAAAAGCTTGGTGAGTGGCATCTTACTCGTATCAGATTCTGCAGCAGTGTACTTACGTTCAGATCATAAGGGGCTTATTATTAGAAAAAGCAGAACCAGATGAAAGCAAACCAGGCCGAATACAGATTAGTAAAATAAACTATGAGAGTACATTTCTCTCTGTATAAGTGTTTATGCAAGTGTACTTGTTTATGCGAGTGTACTTGTTTTGTCCTCGTATAACGTGCCATTGTAACATTTCAGGCTTTGTGAGCCCTTCATTTAAGCAGCTGATTACCACAAGCATAACCATGGCAACTGGTTATGAACTGTCAGAGTTGCACCCATTTCTTTCCATTTTCGTTTTTTGCTAAGTATTTACTTATCTACGGCATCAGAGCCACAAT
Source organism: Leuciscus leuciscus (assembly GCF_965113295.1). Classification (NCBI taxonomy): domain Eukaryota; kingdom Metazoa; phylum Chordata; class Actinopteri; order Cypriniformes; family Leuciscidae; genus Leuciscus; species Leuciscus leuciscus. The sequence goes on from NC_138741.1 coordinate 15,160,578, forward strand.
TCATCTGTATCGGTCAGAGGCAATTTCATCTGAGACGTGAACATGTTCCACTAGCACCATTATGAATGTAAAATCTATAAAAGCTTTCGTAAAATAAACTGGTACTATTTGTTTCCCAGATGTAAATGCCAGCCATTGTAGCCAAAGGTGTCAGCCGAAAGGCAATCTTACAAGAAAATAAGGCATCTTACAGCATATATTTTTATATTTTAAGCCTGTGGGGACTATTTTAATGATCTAAGCGCAAGGTCTAAAGCGTACGGCGCAAGTGCACTTAGTACGAATCCACTTTTGCTAGTTTAACGACGGGGGAAATGGTCGGGGCGCCTGGTCTGAAAGGGTTGTCTCTATTCTCTTAATGAGTAATGGCAACACATTCTCATCCCAAGTCGTCATATACTGACGCTTTTGACATTTCGTCTACATCGAACGCACATGGCACCCTTTAGCGTCAATATGAGACGTTTAGGGCGTAATGTGAAATAAACCAACCAGAGTCTCATCTCCCATTCCCTTTAAAAGCCAGGTGCGCTCACGCCATGGTGTACTCCCTATTTACATGACGGAATTTGCAAGCGGAGTAACTGAATGCGCCTCCAGAGCGCAAACAGATCTGCTTGTGCGCGAGGTTAAAGCCCGCAAGCAGACCATCTATGGAACAAGCCGGATTCCACCATATCTTTATGTACACAATATTAATATTTTACAATGTAATCCTTTTATATTTAATATTTGGCATGTTTGTGTGCTGCTGCGCATCTGTGTGTGTGTAATAAGCAGAGTGGATGTGCGTTGTGGACCCGCCTATAGGCGTACATTACTATCGCGCTGTTTAAATAACAAAAAAAATACTGCGCCATTGACTTAAGACCAGGTTTTTGTCGGTCAATGGCGCAGTCTGCCTGGCTCCGCCCTCCTACGTACTTCCGCTCAAATGCGGTATATTCGTGGGTTTTCTCCGGCCAAATTTTTACCGGTCCAATCAGCGAACAGAGGGAGTGGCAGAGAACGATGGCGTTGAGGTCGTGCGCTAGTTTGAGTTGTAGGTTTGCGTCACGACCAAACGTTAGCGATTGGTTATGGCAGATCCAGAGTGGCTCTGGGCAGATCCAATAGTTTTAAACTTCAACAGAGTACCCGTCTTCAAGGAAGTTAATGCTTGTCAATGGAGAGTGGCCAGACTCTCTGTACAAATTAAATGTACGAGAGTCTGGTCCTGGTTGCATCAAAATAGCAACACGCCAACAATGCGCCTGAACACACCTTGTTTTTAGACCAGCACGCCCATGGGCGCAAATGCATTTGCTATTTAAACAACGTGGCACAGGATGTGAAAATGAGAACTGCATCGGACTGAAACTAGCAAAAAACACTTGCGCTGCGCTTGTATGATAGGGCCCTATGAGTTAAATGATGATAAACAGATGTGGCAGTTCTGTTTGTTTTTTGTTTTGTGGACATTTTAAATGCAACAAGGTTCGAGATGACAAGTCAGATTCATTTATTTTTCAAGTTCAAATTCATATATGCAAGAGAACCTCTAATTTAGCACCTGCTGAAGACTTAATCTACGGTAAACAACAGTTGATTGAACTTGAATTGATTGACTCAATTTCATTTTATGAACCACACTAAAGGACAATAAAACAACTGATGACATGTTGATTACCCAAGGACACGGCAAACCACATGAAGGTATTAGGTAGAGCTATTGAAAATATGCTCTTATATGCTCTCCACAGCTCTCATTTAAACTAAATTAGAAATTCTAAACTGAAATAACCCTGGCTTTAGTCCTTCACTTTCACTTTCAGCAGTACATGACACTTTGTATGCTGAGGAATTCAGACTTTTTCCTTCCTGCTTGTGTTTTAACTGACTCATTTTCATAGATGCCCTTTAAAGGTCAAAATGAAATAAACCACTGATGATTATCTCAGTGATGTGGTGCACAAAACAACAAGAAACAACTGTAAACACAAACCCCTGTGGACCTCTGCTGCTGTTCCTTAAGGCGGTGAACTGCAGGGACTCTGAGCTTATACTTCAGCTCTGTCAGCGAGATCCACACAATAGTGCCTCATGGGAGAATAGAAAGAGAAATGAATGAGTGGATAAAGCAGCCAGACATCACACGGAAATCAATGAGGCTTCATATTCTCAGAGATGGTCCGATTACCCTGTGGACTGCCTGTCATGTTTAGGCTTGATGTCCATTGTCCTTTTAGATGCTATCATTAATCTCTCAGTGTTCTTCGGTTCCTTTGAAAGAGCAAAAATAGAGTAAGTGACTCAGTGACTGCCTAACGTTAAATGAATGTTAAACACTCCATGGTATTGAAATCGGATACAATCTGATGCGGTTGATGCCTTGTATCTGCGCCTCGTGAGATTTAGCGAGTTAAATAAGATTCACTGTACAAAGACATTTAGAAAACCTTTGAGATTTCCATTCATTTCTGTACCAGTTGGGTTTTTTGGAGAAAATCTGACACCTTGGATTAAAGCTGACATATGATTTGGGATGGTTCCTTGGTGGATATATAATTAACTTGCAAGCACATTCTCCTTTGTGGATCATTCCGAATGATGCCTTGATAAACGGCCACTCAGCTTTAAGAAGGTGTTGATTTGGCTTTTGTTTGGCAGTAAAACAGCTGTAATTAAAAAGACAAGAGCAACATGGCTTGTCATCTCAATAACTTTGATGAGATAATTTTCTGTTCCACCTTTCGAGAAAATTTTTGGGTGTAGAACCGAGCAATATTGGACAGGAAAGACAAACTTGAGACCAAAATAATTATGTAGCACTATAGCAACCTCACAATACCCAGCCACCCACCTCCATGCATACACTGTTTCAAACAGCACTGCAGTCCTGCTGGTGAGAATCCTCTTTGAGACTTGTTTTCTTTGAGTATACTGAAACTCCTGAGAGATACACTCATGGCATGAAGATGTGTGTGTGTGTTGTTGTTGTTGTTGTTGTTGTTGTGTGTGTGCGTGTGTGTGTGTGTGTGTGTGTGTGTGTGTGTGTGTGTGTGTGTGTGTGTGTGTGTGTGTGTGTGTGTGTGTGCGTGTGTGTGTGTGTGTGTGTGTGTGTGTGTGTGTGTGTGTGTGTGTGTGTGTGTGTGTGTGTGCACGTGCGTGTGTGAGATGCTAGAGGATATGAGACAGGGCGAGCTGAGCTATGTGGTGTTTTTGCTGATATACTCATCTAGAGCATAAACAGAGGATATTTCCTTCAGTGCCTTTGGGACATCACCAGGAACACTACATGGACATGCTTATACATTAATTCAGGAATGTTCAAGGCAAGTCCAGCCTTGTCCTGTTAACCTGCTTTAGTGTGTGTGTGTGTGTGTGTGTGTGGGGGGGGGGGGGGTGGGGGGGGGTGGGAGGACTGCATGCTGCAACAGAAGTAATTCTATTTCAACATCCAATCCAATCAATAGTTCAGACTACAATTATCTACGAGTCAGAAATCATCAAATTGGTGACTTATTTGATTAGACCAAGGATTCAAGTTCAGTATATTATAATGTTTATCGGTCGCAAACTTAATTGTGCCTGCCCATTTCCCCTATTTTCACGTTTGCCATAAACTAATACTCCCTGAAAGTTAAGCTTTAAAAGCACTAAGAATGTAATAACATAAATATGTTTTAGGTCATTTTAAGTAATTTTTAACAAATCTTAAAATCAATATTTATTATTTCACATTGAATACATTATTGTTGTGATGCCCAAATTCACTTGTAACATTTTAGTTACAAGCTTTCTAAGTTAAAATAATTGTAATATATATATATATATCTGCCAGCTGGAGTGCCTATGATCACCACCAGAGGGCACTCTTTCCGTCTCCTGTGCAACATCATCATAATCTACATTTCCGAGTATGGGGTCTCTGCGAACAAAAGCGGGCGTTTCTAAATTTGTGGGTGTTTTCAAAATGATGGGTGTTTATAAATCATTCAATGAAAATTATGCCCTTCACCCAACCCCACCCCTAAACCCTACACTAACTATGACTCACTGGGTTTCCACTCAATTATTGCAAAGTTTTGTTTGTCTTACAACTGCAATTCAACTTGCAGCTGAGCGTTCTTTCCTGGTTTCGTGGTTTTGATATTTTGCCTGTTCTTTGGATGACCATGTTTGCCTGTGTACCTTGGACCTTGTTTTATGTTTTGATTGTTTGCCTGTTTTTGACCCTGTGCCTGTTTATGGATTATGACTGTGGATTACCTAAATAAAAGCTGCATTTGGATCTTCAGCCTGTGCTTCAGAGCAGTTTTGTAACAGAAGACTTCGCCAATATGGACTCAGCAGTCACCCTAGCCCGCCTTCGCCAAGGAACTCGCTCACTCAAGGACCACAGCAAGGACTTTCTGGACATTGCTAATTTCACTGATCTACCAGACTTTGCTCTTACTGATATCTTTGGCTATGGACTCAACTATCCATTATACTCAACACTGTTGAGTGGCCACCACGCCAGAGAATCTTCAGTCCTGTCTGCACTGCTGTGGGGGATATTCGTCTGATCTGTTGTGGTGGTCTTCTGCTCTGCCGTGGGGATCTTCAGCACTGTCAGATCTGCCATGGTTTTCTTCTGCTCCACTGTAGGGGTCTTCAGTCCCATCTGCTCGGCTGTGGTGGCCATCGGCTCCTTGGTTTTCTCCAGCTTTGCTGAGATGGTTCACAGTTCCATCAGCTCCACCCTGACCAACTGCCCTGCCTGCTCCAACGTGGCCACATGTTCCGATGGCTCCGCCCTGGCTCCCTGATCTGCCTCAGTCTCCAGTCCTTCTTCCACCACACGGGACTGGGCCTCCGTCCCTCCCCGTTCCTCCTCAGCTCCACCTCCTTCACGGATTCTAGTGTCTGTTGTAGGAACGTATTTTGTAGGACCTGTGTTTCCACTCATTCGCTGCAAAGTCTTATTTTGTTTTACAACTACAATTCTGGGCGTTCATTCCTAGTTCCTGGGTTCATGGTTTTGATCTTTTGCCTGTTCTTTTGATTGTCCTGTTTACCTGTGTTTTTTGGACCTTGTTTAATTGGATTGTTTGCCCTTGTTTTTGACCCTGTGCTTGTTTATGGATTGCGACTGTGAATTACCCTAAATAAAAGCTTCATGTGAATGTTCAACCTGTGCTTCAGAGCATATTTGTAAATATATATAATTTTATATTGAATTATTTAGAAATGTATCATTAATTCATTGGTTACATTTACATTTAGTCATTTAGCAGACACCTTTGTCCAAAGCGACTTACAAATGAGGAATACAGCAAGCGAGTCATCATGAAGAGGCAAAAACAACGCAAGAAGTGCTCAAATACAAAGTTCAGGCATTGCTTACAGTAGCATAAGCCAGACAAGGGAGGATTAAAGGGAATTTTTTTTTTTTTTTTTTTTTTTAAGAGGTTAAGTGCTCACGGAAGAGATGGGTTTTCAACTGTCTTTTGAATGTGGTCAGGGATTCTGTATTCCGGCTGAAGGTGGGGAGATCATTCCATCAGCAAGGAACCGTGAATGAAAATGTTCTGGAGAGTGATTTTGTGCCTCTCTGTGATGGTACCACAAGCCGTCACTCAGGTTATCTTCCATAACATCAACTTATTGGTATCACTGCATCCCTATTAAAATTGGTAGGGACATTTTAAAATCAACCAAACTATAGATACACTGATAACATATACGCATACACATAAATCAAAAAAGCTGTTATGATCTTGCTTTCTTCTTAGTGTCATGAGACAGACAACAATGAAAAACAATGAGAGAACTCCAACAGCATTTTCTCATTACACACTATAAATATCCCCAAAACAATTAATTAGCAGATATTTTATTAATATTAATACAGATATTTTAGGCTGCATGTACGCATTGTCAAAAGAATATTTTTTGCTATGACCATTTACATTCACTAACAACTTATTGTGTTTAGATTGATTAATCTAACTTAACCACTTTTTAGTTTTTCTTGTTAATTGCTGTCACATCAGACCACTCCTGCCAGAATATGAACAATCTCAATTTTAAAACAGTGCTTGCAGCAACCATTCCTCACTTATATAAAGTATTGTTTTGAAACAACACAAAAGACCTGCAACATGGTGTGAGTGGGACTGCGTTACCTAACTGCACAACCCACTATCAGTTTACTTGCGCCTTGAGTCTGGATAAGTGTTTGTATAAAGGGAAATTAAATGCAAATGAAACAATGCACAGCATCATTCAGCACTTATTTTACAATTAAAGGGATGGTTCGGAGTAAAATCAACCTAGGGTTCTTTGCACCATGACCCTGAGGCAAACACCCCCCAGAAGCCTTTTTTCCCTTGGTCGAACATTATTAAAGTTAGAGCTTATTTAGAAATATGCAGGCGGTAACGGATCCAAGGATGTATCTCGTAAATTACCCCACAAATAATGCCCAGAATGGTAAACTTATACAGTAGTACAAATAGGTTCTGTACTCATAAAACAAGGCATTGGAAAGTTTATAAGTACATCAGGAGTTTATTTAAATAACACTTGCCTGACGGCTCATGCTACTGCTAACCCGGACGTCGACGTCACTCCCGTGATTTGGGAAAAGCGCGTAAAATACGGTGTTTGGCTCGAGTTCATGGTGCGAAGGACCCTAGGTTGATTTTAATCTGAACCATCCCTTTAATCACTCTGAGTACTGTAGAATTATTGGTAGGTATTATTCAGTAGCCTTTTAACTCAGGTAGACTTCCATACACCCCATAGATTAATAAACCATGGCCCACCATAAAATTGTGGTCAGTGTAAAATTGTGCACCATAAAATATCTATCTGATGCTGACAGCCAGCAAAGATTGAGTGGAACGGTTCCAAATCTTCTGTCCAATTCATTCAAAACAGCTTAATACAAGCACCTATTCACATTTTTACATGCACACAAAGCATAATGTGATTAAAGTCAGAATGGGATCTGTCTATGATTATTATGATGTGCAACAGGAAGAGTATAGGCTACATTACTCTTTTCCTCTTCAGCTATCGCAAATGAACTCTGTTGATGTTCAGCAGATTTTTGCTATGCAGTATTCTGCACATGAACAACCCTAAATGGCAATTTATCCTCAGAATGACTTGTGTTAAATTGCTCAAGGCTGGGCATTATACACAGCGGTTCTGGGTTTTTGTCACACATTTCTGTTTGATTTATAGACCGGTGTTACACGTTCAACCACATAGAGCTTTCTTTTCCTCACAATGAAAATAAGATCACGCAGGGTTTTTAATGTTATCGTTGGAATGATAATTATTCCTGGCAACATGACACTTTCCCAAAACAATTTGTGGGTTTCCACTCTTAGGTGGCTCATCATTCTTTAGCAAAAGGGCCTGTCAGAGTTCAGTCTCTTTTTTTCCGCTGAGTTGATCAAATTCTGATTCATAGCTAGAACTGACTGATGACTGCATAAGAGATCTTAATTAAACTGCTCATGGTTTGAATGCCTTATACTTTACTTTGAGATCATCTTCAAATGATGTAAGCCGTGCGTGCATGATCACCTAAGAATTACTGTGCGCTTTAATCTGTGACTTCATCTTAAGTTATTATAGGCCTCCAACAACATAGTCAACGGCATTTCAGTGCGACAGAAGGTATGGTCTAATCGCCTGATAGTATTGTGCAAAGTTTGCAGGGTATTCAGGCCATCTTACTTTTTTTTTTTTTTTTTTACAGAGATTGTCTTATTATTATTGAGAGATGAGAGGGTCTGTGGCTTTTTACCATTGGAAAAAGGGTAACGGCTAACTTGGATCACATGAGGCATAATGCAATATTTATAATAAAATTATTCATTTTCTCTTCATTCATTCATTAAAATGCATTACATCAGCATCATAGTGCATGGCAGTCATTCAAGTCTTATTATATTTGGTAAAACCTGAAAGCAAGAAAGAAAACATCGATATTGTTTATTTTCTTCAGACAATAATATCACTCAATATTACACAACGCCGCCTATTATTAAATACTACTACACATTTGCTGGTAATGAGGCCAACCTATCTCGACTTTCCCTAGGCTACTCTACTTTCTCTTAAAAAAAAAAAACTTTTAGCATAGTGAAATCTACATATTCCAACGAATGTATTGTTTGTTTAGTGAAAAACATGTTGAAGATTAGTGAACAGCCTGTCGATTCATTAAATGATACGCTATTTCCTCACAAAAGCTGTTTATTTACTGTAGTGAAGCCTCCTACAGAAATCGCATACTTTATAAGTGGGTTAAAAAAGTATGTTCTATATGAATGTGTGTAGTAAGAATGTAATCTGGACATATTACATTCGCCATGTTGTCATTATCATATGACCTACCAGCGTCAGTTGTGTCACTTCACCTTCATTCATAAATCCTCTTCCGTGGCCTCATGGGAAAAAGTGTCCATGGAATGCGCACTTCAGAATCTCGCTGACAATAGTAGGTCATCCGGGTACTTTTCGCCCACTGTATTTCGAATACAATCGCTGTGTCCGAAATTGAATACTTCACTACTATATAGAATGCGAACAACAATACGCCAATACAGTTGATATTTTTTTTCTGGTATGTGATCCGCTTACTTTTCAAATAGGCCTACTATGTATTCGGACATATTACTCTGTTGGAAAAGTAAGCAGATCACATAGCCTACCAGAAAAAAATAGTGGATCCATTTAAATTTTGCACCAAATGCTATATTTTAAAGCGATATGGAGGACATTAGGAGGAGGCTGGCTTTACCGAGCTCAACGGCTCAAGCCGAGCTGTGAAATAAACGAAACATTGTAAAGAGAATGAGGAGTTACATCACAATCTTTTCACGAAGCGTTGCATTCCGGGAAGGCGCCGCCATATTAGGTGGTAACGCTATCCGTTGCCATGGTTACTTCAACAGTGAGACCGAGAGAAATAGCGAAAGAGAGAGAGCCCAGCTTAGTATTTGTTCACATTTTAGCAATACGATACGCCGCAGATTCTTGGGAAGATATGGAGAAGGAGGAAGCAACGTATTTCAGCGCCAGATGATCGAACAAAATGAATAATACTCGGTTAGTCAACTAGAGTTGTTTAATTTGTTATAGATATATCTGTACCGAGAACTGTTTCAAAAAGAAACTTTTTTTCAATGACTTACGACTCGCATTGACAGGGGAATGTCCGATCTGTCCGCTTACACGGCAGGTCCAAATGCACATCCGATTCATATCAGATTTATTTCCACATATAAATGACGCCTGAAACCTCAAGTATGACTGAGCTCTCGCAGTTAACAGGTTTGTGGGTTTGTAATTTGCACCCAGCCGCATCAGAAATGCTCATAAGCTTATAATGACTTAAAGCTTCTAAACCCTTGCATTGTGTAGGCACTGATACCATAAACCAGGTAATTGACTATGTCAGCGTGTGTGAAAGTTGGTAGTGCTTCTAGGTCTTTCATCCATTCTGTAGCTGCAGGTCGTTTGGGTCCATGTTGTTGATGCTAAGAAGTTTCTCTAAAAAAACGCTGCCTGGCGTTGTTATTTTGTCTCTCCCGATAGAGCCCCTTTCCTTTCGCTTCCTAATTCTCCATTTATTCAACCGTATTGCAAAAATGCAAACAAAATATCAAGCTGTTCTTTCTCTCTCTGACGCTATTTCTCTCAGTCTCACTGTCAAAATAACCATAGCTACGGATAGCGTAACCACCTAATATGGCGGCGCCTTCCCGGAATGCAAAGCGGAGTGAAACGCATGACGTCACATTCTCATTCTCTATTGGCTATTTTAAAATAGTTGGTAAGCTGATCAATATATCCAGCCGATATGTCTTCCTGTTTCAAGTGGAAATTACATCAACATATTGAATAATGCTTTGGGTTTCAAGGCTCTTCAGTAGGCCTTTAAATCAATAAACATATCTGCTCAAAATATTATGACACCTTTTTTTCTGTTTCACAATACTCAATGATTGTAAACTGAGGTTGGTGCTTTAGAACTATCTGTGCTGAATTTTACATAAATAAATTACAACAATCCCGTGCCATGGGCACAGCCATTGATACGGGCTGCAGCAGAAGTTTTCATCTTTGAAAATAAGGCTGTGAGGGATAGACAGACGCATCTCTTCAGTGGGTTGTACAATTTATGTGTTTTTGGATTGTTCTGCAGACAGAAAACTGCAAGAATATCTCTCCAAGAAATTTCAGAAGACAAAAAAAAAAAGAAAAGAAAACGAGCTGTGAAAAATTCTAAGTTAGCTTTTTACAGCGGATACCATTGAAAAGTATCACAGCCTCGCTTTTATACCTGTCATGGCGCTGCTCTGAATAAGGTCTATATAATATTGATATCATACTGAGCGTTATATAGGCTACATAATATATTATTTCTTTCATTAATTTTTATAGGCTACGTGAAGACATAATAGATCCACAAAGATCCGCCCTTTAGAGGGACCCCGCGGAAATTTTCATGACGATGCATTTTAAATGAAAGCATTTAAATCAAGTAAACTAATTAAGATGTCCCCTGCTCAGTGTGTAGGGAGAAGTGAACACTGAGGGATCGCTCCGCTGGCTCCAAGAAAAGAGCGCGAAAGTAACGTTTAATATTCTATTAGTCAATTAGATAGATAGAAAGAATCGCTTTCAAGGAAATTCAAAAATAGTCTATTGTTGACATTTACTGACGAACCTCACCTCAGAGAACGTAGAAGCAGCGCTGCGGCAGGACTTCAGAGAGAGAGAGAGAGAGAGAGAGAGAGAGAGAGAGAGAGAGAGAGAGAGAGGATGAAAGAGAGAGCAGAGAAGACAGCAGCATGAAACGGGACAATGTACTCTTGCGCACTCGTCGCTTTGCACAAACTACAAAAAATAGCCTAGATATTTTATTCTTATGTGTTGAGCACTTTATTCAAAGCTTTTGCGCTTTTCGAATTGATACGATATATGTCTTCTCATCTGGCTTTGGAGTCTCATAGTAACTATGCATGATCTTTAACCACTGTGCTGGATAAGGCGCAACGCACATTATGAAAGCGTAAGTGACCGTCACGTTCTGTTGGATACTCGACTTGAAACGGACAGGTGATTTAATTTGAAGTCTCGCGCCTGATGAAATGATGAAAAACTTCAGCTTGGTAAGTTTTTAAAACACCTGACGCTATCCTGCTCAGTCTGCATCAGATGCAATGTATATGTAGCCTACTCTTGAGATTTTAACGTCCAGAAAATGAATCTGTCAACATTTACGCGTGTCAGTAGATCAATTAAAACGTTCGTGTTTATCAACTTTGGTTAACAAAAACTATCACATGATATAAATCTTGTTTTGGGGTAGCTGAATGTTGAAACAGTATAGGTGATGTCTTCCTCTCCTTCCTTGCCTTGTTGAAAAATAGCTGTGATTTGGAACATGTTAGCTGGTTTCTAGCTGGTGTAAAATGACCACTGGTTTGTTGCTGGTCCAAGAGTGTCAGCTTGCACTTAGGACCGGGTAGAAACGGGAACCATGTTCCAAAACACAGGTAGAAGCTTAAGCTTGAATGTCCAACAGAAAGCTCCGGTACCAGAACATGTACCAGTCAGTAGAGTGATTTATACTCTAAGTTAATACAAACCTGAGACAGTAGGCATAGGAAACATCAGAAAATTTCAGAACATCAGATTGTTAAAGGTCATGGCCATGATCAGTGTGAATGTGTGTTTGAGTTTTACAGTCAAGATGTATAAACTCTCACATGTGGTGTGGTGTGATAATGAATGAAGGGCAGAGCACTACAGGTCACTGTAACTCCTTCAATCACATTTGCATAATTGCTCTTTTCTCCTCTCTCTTTTCTTGCCTTTCTCTTCCTTATACCTGCGTTGTCACCCTCCCTCATCTGTCTCTCTTGCGAACACACAACACAACTGCAGTGTGTGAGATGGACAGATAGCTGGTGTGAAAGGGAAGCATATGTGCTGGCTCTTTGGATGCTCAGCGTGAATCGTCAGCAGATTGTTGTGACCTTCCCGAGTAAATCCTCTGCCCAAATAACAAGCATTTGGTTGACCTGATGTATAAAATGAACATTTGCATATAGGCATTCTGAAACATGATTCTTTGTTAGCCTGATCCAGTGGGAAATACACAGACACATTCTTTTGAAGTGATGACTCATTTAATTTTTTTTTTTTTTACCTTTTTAATTGAGTCAAGATCAATATAGGTCACAAATGTGTTGTATGTGGGAGGAGTATATTGTCCTCTATTCTTTTAAGATTTACCATGAAGTTTGTTTGTTTCTGAAATCAATTTCAACTAATTTGAACTCACAGCTTTAATTTAGAAATTGTTTTTGGATTAAAGCATTGTCTAAACATTTCACATATAGTTACATTCGGGCCGGCCCAGGCTTTGCTATGGCCCTAGGCGAGATTTTAGAAAGCGTCCCTCACAAGCCAACAACCGCCCCCACCAAACTGCTAATGCTGTCATAAAACATGAATAGTGCTCAACGTTAAATATGAAGTCAATAAATGATGATAATAAATAACAGCTAACAAATCTGGATAAAAGAATCACACAAGAATTAATCAAACTACAAATCAACAAAAAAAGGAGCAATAAAGTAGACTCTTACCTGTCATTCCTATTTTTAAGCATACACTGAAAATTAAATATTTAAATTTAAATGATTGCAATTCATGAATGCTTTAAACTCCAGTCCTAGCCATGGTTTCTTTTAAAAGATGACACTTAGGACAAGTAAAAGCACTTTACTTGCAGCTAAAAACAAGTAAAAACGGCTTACAGTGTAAAGTGTTGCCAGTAAAGAGGTTGTAAAAAAGCTATTTCAGAATTATACACAAACATCAATGTCTGCCATTCAGAGTCGTTAACTTATGATTTCACAATTTTTTTTCCAAAGCATATACGTTGTAATGCTAATGGAAAAGATTGTACCTATGGTAACTGCGTTGTCATGCATAAATAACACGTTATGGTGATGTACTGAATTATAATCACTTCATGATGCTGGCAGTGTATAAATTAGTCCAGCATAACATGTTGTCTATTACAATTATTACATTTTCCGTTGATGTCAACTTTGTTATCGTAAACATTTTGTAATCTGAAGTAGGCTAAAATAATGTTATAAACACGTGCAAAGTGTGCTCCACTTAAAATTACTAAAAGCACTTATCTCAGTATAATTAATTTCTTATTTACATAGTGACGTTATAATGAGAGGATTCGCGAGCCCGCAGAACGCAGCATTGAACAAAATCTCTGCCGTTCTGAGGTGAGTGGATTCTGACTAACCTCTTACACCACTAACACCTCTGATTGGCCATCGCGTTTGAGACATCAACAGACATGTTTGTGATTGGCTTCTTTGCTCAAAGATGCAAAAACACATTGCAAACAGAAACCCTTTGACGCTCTCCAGAGTGCAAATACAAATACGCACTGGAGCATTTGTAAATAAGTTTCTCCAATATGATATTAAATAGCATTTACCTGAGGGTGCTCTTCATAGTTTATGATTTCAGGTTTTACTATCCATATAGTGACAATGTAGGTAAAACCTGACCCTTCCACACACATGTTCCATATAGGTATTCTCTATAGAGAGCTGTCAATCTCCAGCTAAATGAAATCAATGAAAGAGAGAAATTATACTGAGATTGAAGGTAGAAAGCAGAGGATTGGGGAAGGGAGCACATGGCCGTTTTTTGCTCACACTGGTATGTGTCTCTCTGTATCTGCTCACAAGCGGTGGAATGTTGCATTTGTGTAACCGTAGCAACATCTCTGGAGAATCAAATCAATTCAGGTCTTCACTTTAGCAGATAAAGAGTCATGGCAGGTAGATGGGGATTTTATATACAAGGGTTTATTTCATAATCGTTATGGTTTATAGTTAGCGTTTCTTTTTAGGCGTTAGAAAGCACAATTTCTGTACATTTTAAGTGATCATATGTTTTATAATTTGCTTTGGGGAATCATAAAACTACTGTTAAATCAATTCTAGTGATTTTGTTCTGACTATACACCGTTCTTTTGCTAAGATAAGAATGTCTGAGTGGATGTATTAATGCATTATGAATAAAGGAATGTGCTAAATGGACTTCAGAATAGGACTGTTAGGTGTCAGTGTGTTACACTGTGTCATTTTCTCTCAAACCATATTTATGTATGGACCGTATGAAACCATATGCATATGCAGGCATACAGTATGTATGCCTGTGAAATTGCCTTGGGCATGAAGAAGTTATTCAGATATTTGCTTTTCAGTCCTGCACAGAAGGAACCAATTTCATTCTGGATATATTAAAGATGGGTTGAGCTTGTGTTCATCCTGTAAATGAACAAAATACTTTGTTAGCAAGACAGATTCAGAGGATGACATTGTATGACATTACTGTATATGTATTTAGCTGCAGTTAAACTGATTTGGTCAGTTTAGAGATGGCCAGTTTAGTGAAATTTAGTTGCAAATGTATACATCTTACATGCAAATAAAATTATATATTTGCTTTTGAGATTGCACATTTGCTCTGAATAAATTGGCTGTGTGTTGGGTGAATTATATTTGCATATATCCATATCAAATATATACACTGTAATAGACTAGATATAGTAGACATATGTATGCAGGGCACAACCAGACTAATTTATGCATCTGTATTTTTTTGTATTTAAAGAAAAAATCAAACTAATCTTTTTTTTTTTATTCTTTTTATTTATTTATTATATTTTTGTAATTCATCAACAGTTTAAGTCAAAGTCTTTGTCTTAGCTCAGGTAATTCTGGTGCCCTACATATTAAACACAGTACCAAATAGAAGAAGAAAGAAACTGTTTCCATAATCCTATTGAGAGAATCTTAATCTGGGATTTTCTAGAGGAAAAACGTACTGACGAGGCATACGCAATATTCCCCTCATGTTATTCGTTAGTCTTTCTCTTGGGATATATTTACCCAAATCCTCTGAAAGTTTTTGTTTCTCATTTGCCTCACTACTGTAATTATTATGTAAAATATAACATTTAGATTACTCTAGTTCTTGTACTCTAGATTCTTTCACTATTTAGAACTCACTAATATTTGCAGATATGATTCGTTTTCTCTGTGAACCATATTATATAATTGTTTTTCCCCAATGTGTGAGTTCATTACTCTGTAATGGATGATTACATAATATATATATAAGTACCTCCAGATCATTAGCATTTACTGCCTCTCTGTTCTATTTCTGGTCAACCATTACAGTCAATTTCTACCAGACAAGGCATAAAACATTTTTTTTAAAGTCTGCCTTCACAATTCTGCTAATGTGTTAGTTATCATTCTGCAGTACATCGTGCTATATGATGTATACTACCAAGTTTGAACATGCTTAACTAAATTTATGTTAATGACAATAAAAAAAAAAACTTTTTCTAATCTAAAAAATATTTTTTAATCTAATTTTTTTCTAAAGGGTTATGGAAATACTTGATATAAGTTTTGAGTGCATTCTGAATCAATGTTATTAATTATAAATCCTTATTGCAGACACATTAAATCTGTGTCCTGGAAGCTTGTTTCCGCCACAGAATAAAACATTTTAAAATATAATTGCTTCTTTTTATCTCACAATTGCGAGTTTACATCTCGCAATTCTGACTTTATTTCTCAGAATTATGTTATAAAGTCAGAATTGCAAGATTTCTGACTTCGCAATTCTGACTTTTTTTCTCGCAATTGCGAGTTTATATCTCACAATTCTGACTTTATAACATGCAATTGTGACTTTATATCACGCAATTGTGACTTTATAACACACAATTGTGACTTTATATCACGCAATTCTGAGATAAAAAGTGAGATGTAAACTCGCAATTGTAAAAAAAAAGTCAGAATTGTGAGATAAAAATTTGCAATTACCTTTGCAAAATTTGAAACCAGCTTCCATAGTGTCGACATATGCACTGCTTTACCAAAAAAAAAAAAAAGTAACACTTTAGTTTAGGGTCCAATTCTTACTATTAACTTGTTGCTTATTGCAGAGGTGGAAAGTAACTAATTACAAATACTTTCGTTACAGTACTTGAGTAGATTTTTAATTTTTTTATTCTACTTTCTGGAGTATAATTAAATTGTGGTACTTTTACTTTTACTTGAGTTGAATAAAAAAAAAAAGTATTCAACTTCGCTACATTTAGGCCACATCCACACGAAGCCAGAGCTTTCCCTATCCGATATTTTTTTTCCCCGTTCAAAAAAAAAATTCCGTAAACACGGCGTCGTCTCAAGAAATATCTGCGTACACACGAAACCACTGAAACCGACTCAAAACGATGTAGTATACATGCCAGACCAGTATGTGGCGCTGTAATTCTGCCACAGACATACACTAAAAACGGAGAAGAAGACTTAAAGCATGAGCATAAACCTTGCGCGCTGTATACTATGGCTGTATACAACAATAATATTAGGCACAGTAGCTTCTTTTTTTCTTTTCTTTTTTCTTTTTTAAACAAGAACTTTGTTGAACAATATGAAAAACCATAAATGTAGTTGCTGTGACTTAACGGTGTCTGACTAGTTGACACTTGGTGTGATCATTCATTCATGACATCATCGTTTCACAAAATGTACAGATTGGCCGTACACACGAAAACGCAAGGGCGGCGTTTTCAGATTTATCCACCTTGGGACCCGGTTTAAAAAAATAGCGGTTTCAGTCTCCGAAAACGCCGGATCCGTGTGGACGAAACGCCAATACGATAAAAAATGTATACGTATACAGCGAAATGCGTATCCGTGTGGACGGGCCCTTATTTTCCACCAAAAGTACAAATAAAAAAAAAAGTACAAAAAATTGTAAAAGCTGAAATAACCTCAAAATATGTAGCAACAACAGTGAAATAAGATCACATGATTTATCGGTCAATCAGATGCACGTAAAAGTGTAGCACCCTATTTTATTGCTTTACTGGCACTTTTTCATCCATACATTTGAATCCTACATTTCTTTGTTTAGTCCTCTCACTTACTGTTCTTTGCTTTTGCCCTTCTTAAAAAACATTCAAATGATCTTACGTGGACTTTTTAAATTTAGCAAAAAAACAATTGCTCTTGGCAACAGGGATAGCAAATATGTTTGCTTAGCATAGTGACAAACATGACAATTTATGAGATTAATATCATGTTTTTCTCCAAAATCACTATACACGTCAGTCGTGTTTGAAATAACTTGCTTCTGTGGTCCATGTTGCTACTTAACACAGAGTGAGACAGAAAGAATATTTTTTTTTTTAAATCTATACTCTGATACAGGCTATGTCGATTAGCGTTGCATTGTAGATATAAATCATTCTTACGAAAATACTTGAGATGGCTTGAAAACAACAGATAAACACAGATCATTGCAATTGTGTTTATTGCCTTCATGTTTCATTAGTCAAAACGTCTCTATCTTCATGTTATTCAGCTGTAGCCCATAAGACTATGGATCTGATGTCCATAGGGATTTCCTATAAGGGCGCCCTCTGGCTTCCTGTATGAATGAAACAGAATTTACCAAATTGCTAACATTGCCTCATTTTGGATAAAAATAGAAAAACATACTAAAGTACTTTGTAATGTAGTAACTTGAGTAGTTTTTCAGCACTTACTCTTGAGTCATTATTTTTCATTAATTCTATTGTACTCAAGCCAATTATTTCTTAAGTAGCAATACTTTTACTTAAGTAAAACATTTTAGTACTCTTTCCACCACTGCTTATTAGCATGCATATTACAATTATATTGGCTGTTTATTAGTGCTTATAAAGCACATATTAATGCCTTATTCTGCATGAACATATTCTACATCCCTTAATCCTACCCAACACCTAAACTTAACAACTACCTTAGTAACTATTAATAAGCAGTAAATAGGAGTTTATTGAGGCAAAAGTCATAGTTAATAGTTAGGTAATAGTGAGAATTGGACCCTAAACTAAATTATCTTCTTTTTTTTTAATGGATGAGTTGGATCAGAAAGTGAAGTAGAAGCAGCTAACAAATGCCCAGGTGCCACCTCGTGAATTTACCTGAGAGAATGCCAAGTGTACAGAGCTGTTCTATTTGCGTTATCATTTGTGTTATAGATTTGATGGCTTTATTATCATGAGTAGGTTTGTCCAGACTTTTGACTGGTAGTAAATGTATTTGATAATGAGGTTATTTTTAGTTCATGAATAGTTAATTTTGTTGAACAGAAAATGAAAATTAAAAGAGCATAACACTGAACAATCAATACAAATAAAAAATCACTACAAATTTTTTTTTTTTTTTTTGCTACTCTAAAAAGAGGTAGTTCACAAAAAAAAAAAAACTGTCATCATTTACTCATCCTCATGACAGACATAAGTTCCTTTTTCTGTAAGAACAACATACTTTTTTTCTCCTAGGTATTTCAGAGAAAAAAAACTTTTTTTTAAAAGACATGAGTGACTACACTATTCATTTTTTAGATGATGCTCCAACAAATGTTGCAGGTATAGAAATGATTTAGTCATGCATTAATGTGATTCCGTCTTTTTTGAGCCAGAAATCAAGGTGAAATAAAACAAAGTTAATTCAATATCAGATCAACCCCTTCACCAAGAATATTCTGTGAATAATGTGTGCCGTGCGGAGTGCTGAGTGGCTTCTGAGGGTTTATCTCAGTCTTCCATTGTGCTTTCAACACAGTCATTCCCTTCGAGGAATTACAAACAATCTCTGCATTTTCTTTAACTCGTGCAAGCCAGCACTCGGAACTACACACTCGCACACAGGCATGCTCGCTCACACACATAATGGATCGTCTGTAGTGTTAAGAATCAAGGATTGTGCCACTTTACTGTTCACTCCCATGAATTAAATATTAAAACAATTCTCAATTCTAGCCCTCTTTCAACATCTGATGCAACTTGAAGATGCTTTGCATAAGTTGGATATCTTTGGGGATTTTTTTTCAAGTTTCTTAAAATGTGTGTGAAAAAGTTTGGCAAAAAATAATTAAAGGTTCTGTCGATCAATCCCTTGCAGGGTATAATAGGATCTTTTTTAGAGTAACAGCTACAAGTTTTTTCTCCCTCAGGGCCAGATTGTTATTTACAGTAAGAGTTAAGGCTCGTTCACACCAAGAATAGCTATAATGAAAGTGATAAAGATATAGATTTAAAAATCATTCCAAATATAAAAGAATAGCTGAGTCCATTCCACAACTATATTGATAACGAAGCAGAGGAATGATAAGGTTGGAATCACATTCAAAAATATTTTTTTCCAGCTGATGAACAATAAAAACATTGACAGCCAATCAGAATCCATCCCGCTTTAAAGATTTTGAGCATTTAAAGCATCAGACGACATAACTGCATCGCACACGCTTATAATAAACAGAATGATATCATCCGCTGGTGTGGACGCTAATATAGTTATCGTTATAGTTATCATTTTTGGTGTGATCGGGCCTTTAGTTTTAAGGAGAAAATCCCACAAACACTGTATCTACACCACCCTGATTCTGTTCAGGCTTGGAAATTTTAAGAACATCTCTTGACCTTCAGAAGTGGCTTCATTTAAACTCAGCCCAAGTCCAGCTGAATTGATCTTATTATGATTCAGCAGGTTCAGGTTCAGTGCCGGCCAATCTCTCAGAAAAGATGATTGAACGCTGTTCTTCTGAACTATTAAAAATTCATCACTTCTCAGGTTCCACCATGTCACTGCAGTCTTTGCGTGACAAAGGTCTGTGAAGCTTCACAGGTCTGTGAAGCTTGACGTGATGGAGGAACTCTACATGTTCATCATGCTTCCAGAGGTGTCTCTGTGTAACACCATTGTGTATCCATTATTATAATGTCATTACTTTTGAAATGTTGTCTCAGATAAGTCAGAGGTTGGTTTTTTACACGTGTACTTTAAAGATTGGAACGTGGCTTTGAAACATGCTTCAAAGAAACAAATGTTACGAGTTCACTCAGATGCAATCAGTCAGCCTTACCTTGTTAGGATCTCTGTTCTGAATTTCCTACTGCAGACGGCACAGATTTTCTTTTCCCCTTATCAAGTCAAGTCACCTTTATTTATATAGCGCTTTATACAATACAGATTGTTTCAAAGCAGCATTACAGTGAGAACAGGATAAGTTCTTTGTTGATTTAGTTCTGTTGTAAAGATCATCAATTATTAAATTAGTTTGTCATCTATAAAGCAGTTCTGCAAAAAATGATGTCATCGTCCAGCTCTGTTCAGTTCTCATACAACAGCGTCAGTACAGTTTAATTAATAATATTGTTGAATATTAAGTGTCCCAAACTAAGCAAGCCAGAGGCCAAATAAGCAAGCCAATATACAGTGTTAGAATAGAGAAAAAAACCTTGGGAGAAACGGGGCTCAGTCGGGAGGCCAGTTCTCCTCTGGCCAATGAACGAACACAGTGTGATTATGATTCAGGCTGCATCTTCAAGTCAGAATTCAGCCTTATGTGTTTAGACTGGTCCGTAGTTTTATTTCACCCAGAGTTTGGTGCTTGGGTGAAGAACAGTGCAGATAGCAAATATGATATTTTTTTATTTATTTTTTTATCATCATTTACTCACCCTTATATCATTTCAAGACTGACTATCATTTGTTTTCTTTTCTTTGTACTCAAACTGTTGAAGAATGTACCGGGGGGCTGTTTCTCTGTGCTGATGCACAATATATCTGTACCAAATATGTAATTGGCCCATTTAAAAAAAAATATAGACGTTGGATGATTAATTGTTCATGCTCATTTCCCCCGATTTTTTTTATTCAGATTACCTTTGCCATAGACTAATGCTCAAAGTTTGTCTTTAAAAACACTGATAAATAATAACAGTATTAACCATTTGTCAACCTGCAAATGTGATGGACATCGGTTATGCTCATCCTTGGTAGCTCCTAGGGCATCTTGAGTAAAACAGCTCCGTATTTAACGGATCACGTACAAATCACGACTTGAGAAGCGATGCGACCTGTTTTACAGAATATGAAAGTTTGTTAGCGCAGTTAATTGCGATATGGCATAGCTAAAGAAGACATTTTAGATATATATGGGCTGCATCTATAATATTTTCAGGTATATAAGTCCATTGGTGTGTTCCATAAAAGAAAGTAAATCATACAGGTTTGGAAAAACATAAAGGTGAGTAAAAGATGACAGAACTTGAACTTTCTTTAAGCCTCTCTGAGTTCTTTAACTTTACTCTATAACTTCTTCACTTCACAGCTATACCCTCAAACAACTAAAGACATTTTATGATTGAAATGTTCCCTATTAGAGCTATTTTAGGAGTGCTAAATGTTTAGCCTAGGATTCCGAGCTCTGCAATGTAATTTAGTCAGAGGTTTACATGATTAGTGAAGGTTTAAGAAGGCAACAGATGAAAATCACAGGAACACTGCGAGGCTTAGGATCTTTTGCGGCTTATCTGGTTTATCACTGATGAGACGCAGACTACATTTTAAAACATTGCAGCACTAAAATCTGTGTGTTTTCCCTTGGATGCTTGTGGATCTTCATTCTACGGTTGGATTCAATAGAGTTGTAGAGACACTGATTGAGCAGTCGATGAGAGTCGACAGGAATCTTCTGTTTTGCACAGCAAGGTTCCAGATTTGAGGTGATTGAGGACGTTCCCATGAACAGATCAAAGCAGAGTTAATATGTTGTATCTGACACATTCATTCTAACTATGAAAGAAAATGTCTTTTATTAAATGCTCCTTCTTTAGCAACACAATGCAGACTCTGTATTGAAGTACTGAGCACAATCATTCTGTTTTCATAATCAAATTAGCTTTTTCTAAAGGTACAGTAATTCTTTGGATCACATTTAATCACAACCACTCAATGAAGAAGATTAAACAGTTAAATCAGCCTTAGTTTACAATTATATTGATTGTTCCCAGATACATTGATTAGCACAAATGAACAAGTGTGTTTAGACTTTTCTGTCACAGATCTCTGCATGTCACTCTGATGATATTTGACCCGTGTTCATAAAGCCTCTGGAATCCATAATTCAAATGCATTGCACGTTGCCTGGAGTCTGTGCCGTTTCGTCCGAAGCCCAGTTTTCAAACTCAAGCCACACACTTCAGCTGGTCTTCAATATTTAATTCACAAAAGCAAACAGCCGTCATGCCTCAACAAAACATCTTCACACTTATCATTCTTGGCCTCCGTTAATGGTTAGGTTAATAAAGATCTAAAGAATTGCATCTACAGGACATTCACATCAAGAGTGAAAAGGTCAAAGGGGCATTAAAATATATTTGCAGGCCTGAGCTTTTTTTAATTGGAGAGACTATAGGGACGTGATAACACTGCAGTAAGAGTCGAAGTGTGGTGTTCTATCAGTACGGTTGTTAACTATGAGATGCTTTTCATCCCAAAGTGACCTATAGTGCAGTAATTACAGCGACAGTCCTCTGGAGCAATCTGGGGTTCGCGACCTGCATTACCAGGCAAAAAACTAAACTACCGCACTATGTAAAAGAGTAGAGAAACATATCCAATTACTACTTATATTATATCATGCATTTATTGCCATATAATTGACCATATAAGATAAAAGCATCTTACAAAGGAATAAACAATTTACCCTGGACCAGAGCACATTAAGAACTCAGTAGGACTGCAAAGTGCTCTACAAATTAAGGTCATCGCTTGTCCGTCGATATTGAACTGGTCCTTGGAGCTTTTTGCTTGCTAGAATCGAAGACAACTAGAACTGAAAAATCCATTTGAATGGCTCCATACACAGATGCATTGAGCAGATTGACAGTGTAGTTTCTGTGCTTGCGTGTCAATTACACTACCAAGACCGCAAGTTGATTGCTGCTGTCTGTTTTTGATTTGTTTTCACCATATTCATTATCTTACAGGGATCAACAGTACTGCCTTTTTTCTGCTGGTAGTTTAGTTTTGCACTTGCCTGCCAATGTTTTTTTGTTGTTGTTTTTTTTATGTAAAAATTATTTCCAGCAAAAAATTATGTGCAAAAAATATATAATTATGTAATTTATGTGATTTTTATTTAAAGAGAGAAAATCTGTCATCATTTACTTAGCCCTACGTTTACACAAAAGAAAATATTTAGAAAATTGTCTTTATTTTTTGGGTCAAAGTTGTATTTACCCCAGCATTTTTCAAAATATTTTCATTTGTGTGATACAGAAGAAAGTCATGCAGGTTTGGAAAGACATGAGGATGAGTAAATGATTAACATTTTTATTTATTTTTTAAATCAAATATTAAGAGTACCTTTCTACAAACAATTAAAATCTAGATATAACGTCACCGCAGCACTGAACCAATAAGTTGTGATTCCGTCAACTGGCCTGAATTCTCTCACACTGTCCTGGATCACCTTAAGGACCTGATTAGGGGTGTGACAAGACACTTAGATCACTTGACGAGACATGAGATTGAGTTCACAAGAACGAGACGAGACAAGATTTTTCCACAGTATTTTCGACAAAATTCATGACTGGAAAATAGTCTGCAAGTGCATTTTGAAATATTTTGACATCATCTTGTAATGAATGTCATTTCAGTTCTACTTTCTGAGTATGAATTATCATATGCATTGAAAGACAACAATATACAAGCACTGTAAAATGTTTTACCACAAACTCAACTGACTAGCTTCTCTCCTGTATGATTTCACATGAGTCTCTTGAGACCTTACTGTACATGAATTGTGAGCTTCCAGAACTTCAGATTGAGGCTGTGTGTGACCTCCTAATTGAAACAGTATAAATAACAAAAATAAGTAACAGTTTTTTTCTTAATCGTATTAAGTGCAAACAATAAGTGCAACCATGGTCAAAGTAAGAGCAAACAGAGACCAAAACAGAGACCAGAGCTAAGAGTTGGTTACAACTACACAGCCCAGCCTAAGATAGAGACAGAGCGTATTTAAGCCACGCCCACACCCAGGGGGAAAACAAACCAACCGTCCCCATTGACTTTGCATTGCGAGAGGCTGCCTCCTTGTCATTCCTTGCTTCTAACAAAAGACAGTGAAATGCCTAAAAGCTGCTGTGTGACAAGGTGTACAGCAAAGAAGCTAAAAAAAACCAGAAATAAGTTTTTGTTAGCTCTCGGCCCCAAAAAACGAGTGTTTAAGGACATCAAAGTGGATACAGGCAGTTGAGACAGAGCGTCACGTGTCTCATTACTCTGAGAACTAACGTACGTCCGCTGAAGGAGACCGTAATCGGCAACACAGGATAGTTTATCTTACAGAAATATAATATATAAAACTGACATTTGGATATTTGGCTCACCAGTGACCAAATGTTTAACTTCCTGCACACGTAGTGTATTTTTAGTGCATACTGAGTGTCAGGATCCCACAATTTACCCATTCGTTCCAGCCTGTATCCACTTTTATGTCCTCAAACGCTCGTTTTTTGGGGTCGACAGCTTATGAAAACTTATTTCTGGGTTTCTTAGCTTGTTTGCTGTACACCTTGTCACATAGCAGCTTTTAGGCATTATTCTGTCTTTTCTTAGAAGCAAGAAATGACAAGGAGGCAGCCTCTCGCAATGCAAAGTCAATGGAGACAGTTGGTTTGTTTTCCCCCTTGGTGGGCGTGGTCTTCAGATTATGACGCGTTGCGCTCTGTCTCTATAGGTCTGATATTGCGAGCTCGCGTTTTACTTTAGTTTTCTCGATCGCATGTAATCTGTGTCTAGGGGGCGACAGTGCCGAGCACCCATTCTACAATATAAGACAATTATCAGACGCTTAGGCTCTGTTAAGCAATGATTCCTTCGCCATGGTCTTGTCAGTTCATGATCAGTGAACTGTGATTTCTGCTGCACTGTGTGCGACTCTGCAGCACGTGCTGAATGAGCAGATGTTTACAATAGTTTACAATTGAAGGGACCGTTATCTAACTGAATTAAATGTTTTTTATTTCCATATATAAAAACAAAATCGACAGTGGTGATTGTAAAGTAAACGTAGCGGTGGCATATTCTATGCTAATTTCACCCTCACGCTCCATCATGGCGGGACAGCTTTTCACTTCGATGAGAAATCTCGTCACAGTTTAATATTGCGAGATCTCGTCACACCCCTATACCTGATATACTTCAAGCGAAACCAAAGAACGAACTGGTTTGACAAAGCATCGACCTAAATCAGTCCAAAATTACGTTCATTTGGAGTTTATTTTGGAAATTCGAAATAGCTTGCCAAAGCAAACTTTCTGGAAAAGCTTGCTCCAGCTGGTAAAAGCCAAACTACCATTGGTCCATGGTGATTACATAATAGGTGTGCTCTGAGGCTCCGCCTTCTTTGATGTGGAAATCTTCTCTGGTTCATTTTCTCAGAAGCGAGTAACAACATGAGCACATTGGAGAGCTGCTTTATAGTAAAAATGAAGTTGTAATTCTAATTGAAAGTGACACTGTTTTTTATCTTTATTACCGTAAAGCTGCTTGCTTCAAAGCAATCTATTGTATAAATACACATGATGTGACTGGAGTGCTGAATTGCAGAGTTTGTGCAAACATATCCACATCGCTATGATCAGATGCTTTCTTAACTGTTGTTTTCTAACCGCTCTCAGCGTGGGTGGTCTCGAGATGTTTACTAGCAATATACCGCTGCTTAGATATTTCAAACTTCTATTTACTCCTAAGCAAAAAAAGATAAACAAAAAAGAACTTCACTGTGAGTGTATCGTGGCCTTTATTGCCCTTGCAGCTCTAAGGATAATAGTAGTTGTAGCCCGGCTGTTTAATTCAAGTCTCCAGTTGTACTTTTTTCTACATCAGTAGGCTTTTACCCACATCAAAGTCCTAAATAATACCACTTGTCCACTCATCACTGTTCAAAACTTCTTGTAGTCAAAGCCAAACACAACAGCAAGGGCAAGAGTGGGAGGAGATGATGAAAGGCAGCAATGCAGGAGGTCAAATGGTATCAAAGAGACATGTAAAGCCTGCCGGCATACTTCTCACCAATTTTTTTTTCAGTGTTTTTTTGGTACAAATGTAACACTTATCAGACCTGACAGGAGAAGAGAAAGGTCAGAGAAGCTCTCAGTTGGGGTAGATTTGTATTACAATTTTTGACCTACTTAAGCAACTACTATTAAAATAGATTCTTTCACAAAAAAAGGAAGAAAGAAAAGACGTGTCCTTGCAGAAGTGTGAACATTTGACCTGAATATAACTTCTTGTAAGAAACGAAAAAGTATTGCACAAAAATACTTACTGACGAGTTTGGGACATACAGTCACCTTGGGGATGCAGGACAAAGTCACCTTGGGCAGCAATTTACCCATGAGCCACATTTAGTCCTCACGCTTGCTTTTGCATTTAATGTCTATATAGACACCCTTGAACATCTGTGTGACAAAACATTTACACTTCAAAAGTTTGGGGCCAGTAAAAATTGACTGAAGAAATGAATTCAATTTCAAATAAATGCTGTTCTTTTGAACTTTCTATTCATCAAATAATCCTGAAAAAGTATTCAAGGATTCCACAAAAATATGAAGCAGTATGACTTTTTTTCAACATTGATATAAAAACACTGAAATAATAAGAAAGAATTTCAACATTGAAATAATAAGAAATATTTATTGGGCACCAAATCAGCATTAGAATGATTTCTGAAGGATCATGTTTTGCCATCACAGGAATAAATTGCATTTTTAGATATTAAAAAAGAAAACAATTCTTTTAAAATTTAATAATATTCAACAATATTACAGTTTTTACTGTATTTTTGAACAAACAAATGCAGCCTTGGTGAGCATAAGAGACATCTTTCAAAAACAAAAAAATCTTACAGACTCTGCCTGACTTCTGCCTTTAAAGAATGTTATTTTTTTCTTAATGTTTTCTCAGTTCATTTGCAATTAAGTCATACAGATGTGGTTCTGATGAGATGTTACCCTTTAACGCAGTCTTTGCACTACTTGCCAACCCAACTCACCTCATTGAACTGACAATGGCAGTCCCTCTGCCCTCAGGCCACAGTGGTGCCCACAACAGCTTGATTTACAAAAAACACACACTGTGTTTTTGAAGTTTAGGAAGTGTCTTAGGGCCAGATTTACTAAACAGGGCAAATAAGCATGAGACTGCAATCCCATAAAAGCGCAGATGTGAGTGGCAAGTTCTGCGTGTGATCTACAGTCGACGTGCCAATTAAAAGAACACAGACACAGCCGGATATTTCCATAATGACCAACGCAATCTACCAAGAGCAGCGCAAATTAGCGTCTGGTTTAAGAAATGCTTTTCTTTCTCCATTAAATAATGTCACAAATACCAGTAAATTGACTTGCACAAACCTTAGTAAATCACCTTGTATGATTAATTTAAATACTCTCCTACTATAAATTTTGTGTCTGAAAAGGAAAGTCCTACAACTGCACATGCAATAAGGTCAGCCGATAAAATAACCCTTGCATGTCCACGCCTTTTTAGCGCTAATATTGCACTGAATATTTACTCTTTAGTAAATCCTGACAGTAGTTTTTTAATGCCTTGCGTTGGCGCAAGCTGTTAGTTAATCTGGCCCTTAGTATTTTAACTAAGGTACATCCTAAATCTCATCAGATCATATCTGCCTCAGATGTGTACAGAAAAAGTCCCCAAATTCAAAAGTTTTAGAGCAACTTTTAATGTACCTTCCAGAAGTACATCACAACCTCCTACGGTTATCACATGCTCACAAAAGGTGCTTCTTAATAGAAGTGTGAACTTATGGTACTTACCTGATGAATCATCCAGAGTGGTGATAGAGGCACAATGGTTTTTGTTAACTCCAGTGTTCCTCCTACACATCTAGAAGACAGAAAACATTTATAGTATATGCATTAGTGTCGCATTGCGTCCACTGAAACATGTCCCGAATAAATGCATGTTGAAGAGATTTCAAGACCTCAGCTCTGCTCACTTATGAAATCTGATATTGAGGTCATCCGTCTTTTTAAGTCATTCAAATTGGAGCCATGATCTGTTATGAAGTTCAATTTTTTTATTATTATTTTAATATATTGTTATTGATTAAAGAAAATGTAAAGGTTCAAATTAACATATATTATTTTAATATAAATATATGGTTTTCTGCTGCAAATTGCAGATTGCTGCTAAAGTTTTTTTTACAAATATTTTATCAATTGAATTTCCAACTTGTCTCGTTTTTTTTTTTTAAGATTGTGGAATGGATTGCCTCTTTTTTTCAAGAAACAATCAGTTATTTGAGTCATGTTGGTTTGCTATCTGCAGCTGTAATTGAAAAGGGTGGAAAAGGGGCTTTACTTCTAAACCTTCAAAATAAAAAGTCGTTAGAAGTAATATGTCACATTGACTAAATGGTCCCCAGTCCATCAGCCTGTCACAACAAAAACACACAAAAAAACTTTTTTGGAAGACTTGACATATTACAAATGGAGCTGAAAGCAAGACCAGCCAAACTCCGGACTTGAAAACTTTAAGTGAGAGATTGTCCCCACACACACACACACACACACACACACACACACACACACACACACACACACACACACACACACACACACACACACACACACACACACTTATGTCATTCAATAATATCAAGATCTGCTCTGTTACCATGACAGTCTGTTTCGTTTTATAACCTATGGCAGACAAATTGAGTGTAAAAAAAGAAATTCAAATATACCCATATCCCTGAAACATTTTCCACTCACAGAATAAACAATTATCTTATTCCATTAACTAGCACTATAACTGTATTTGTTCTGAGCTTTTTATTAGCATCATATGGTTTAATTACCTGGAACAATTTGTCCCAGGAAAATTTTTCCCCCCAGACCAGTTGCTGTCTGCGTTTCCACCACGGTCTAAAGTACCGTGAAGATTAGGCAAATTAATCCGGTGACGTAGGACTGGACGCTACTTTACAGTTTCCGCTGGATTTCATTCATTCATTTAAGCTTAATAAATCCTGATCCATCATTGGTCCATCTGTTGTTTTTCTTAACTCCATTGTTGATTCAAATAGCAAACAACTATTAAAGGACAAGTTCGGTATTTTACACTTAAAGCCCTGTTTACAGATCGTATCTGATGAAATAGAACGGTTAAGATTAAAATTTGGACACATGCTGCTGTCCCGAGAATTTTAGGTTTATTTCGCTTCCCCCCACCACCCCCACAATGGTTGTCTATATGCACTGGAAGATTCCGTCCTAAAAACACATTAAACTTTCGTTTACAAAGACGTGAAACTCACCTAGTGGTCAGGGGGTGTTCACTGATATGTTCACTCAAAAATCGCTGAAAAAGATGCATTCCAACAGGTTTTATCGTAGTTTTTGTCCAACTCCATTGACTTAATAGGACGTGCTGTGAGACCGCAGCACCTTTACGATATTACTCCGCCGCTTCTTCTTCTGCGTATTCAATGAAATGCCCGTGGTTTGCTTGCAATTGGCAAAGGTGCATTATCGCCACCAACTGGGCTGGAGTGTCTATTATTCAAGCTCTCAACGGAAGAATCACGGGTGTGACGCGTTTGGCAAAATAGGTCCACAAAAGCGAAATAAACCTAAAATTCTCGGGACAGGAGCATGTGTCCAAATTTTAATCTTAACCGTTCTATTTCATCAGATACGATCTGTAAACAGGGCTTTAAGTGTAAAATACCGAACTTGTCCTTTAATGCACGCACCGCAACAGATGCCCATCTCTGAAAAAAGTACTACCTCGCCAGCAGGGACTTTCTGAGGGGGAAATATTTACCCGGAACTTCATTTAGACCCTGGTTCCTGCGGTGGAAACACACTGAGCACCACCCCAAAGTCCCTATAGTTCCTGGGGAAAGATCCTGTGGTGGAAATGCGGCTTTATACTTTAATACTTAACTTGGTTACACTTTATTTTGGTGGTCCACTTTAGACAAGTAACTTTGCAACTACATGTCAACTAACTCTCATTAGAGTATTAGTAGACTGTTAGTGGACTGTTCGGTTAGGCCAGGTTAGGTGTTAGGATTCAGTTAGTAGAATAAGTTGACACTTTGCAAAGTTACTGACTGTTAGGGAACATAAAATAAAGTGTTAGGAGATATTAAAGGAATAATTGACCCACAAATGAAAATTCTGTCATCATTTACTCACCCTCAAGTTGTTCCAAACCTGTATAAATTGGTTTGTTCTGCTGAACACAAAGGACGATATTTTGAAGTATGTCGGTAACTAAACAGTTGTGGGGTACCATTGACTTCAATAGTATGGGGAAAAATAAGGGGTTTATCAACTGTTTGGTTACAAACATTCTCCAGAATATCTTCCTTTGTGTTCAGCAGAACAAACAAATTTATATAGGTTTGGAACAACTTGAGGGTGAGTAAATTATGACAATTTTCATTTTTGTGTGAACTATACCTTTAAGCAGACAGTCTTCTGCAGAACAAAAACAAAAGATATTTTGAACAATGTTTTTAACTGTATTTGTTCATACAGTGCAAGCGGTTCAAAACAGCATTGGACCCCATTGACTTCCATTGTAATTTATGGAAAGAAAAACTTCACAAATTGTGTGATAAGACACAATTGACAATAGAAAGAATTGACAATAAGTCAATATATTGTTTTATTTCTATGTTATACTGTAAGATTGAATTATCAAGTTTGTCCAAGGTAGACCTCAAGTAATTCATTGTACTTCCTTTCTCTGCCATCAAGTCCAAATTGTATTTTGTTATTGTCAACTTGTATTTGTCAAAGGCATTTTATACTGTTGTGTGCGTTTGATTTTGTGTGAGCATTCGGTCAGTACTGGTAATAGGTGGCAACACATTTTGTGTTGTCTGAGCATTTTTTCAATTAACCTGACGGTCTCAAAGTCCCCTTCCTAAAATGTATTTACCTGGGACCCAAATCATTTTGTTATTCTGACTTTCACCAATTACACAGAACCAAGCAAAAGTAGAGAAAATGTTGGGCCAACATTTGGAGCATAGTAATACCCTAGGGTTGGCCTCATTAGCTTGCAGGCCGTTGGATCTGCTGGTGTGGAGATAATCCGCTGTTGTTTTCTGCCGTCTCACATGAAGTATATGCTAATGATGACACTGTTTTACAGAGATACAAGCCACAACAAAAGCACTACATTCTGTTCTTTAGTTTGTAGATATTAAATCCCCTTTAACATCTGAAACTCACATTTATTAGGCTTTGCACAATTCTCACAATATGTTTCAATATGTTCTCACAACGTGTTTCAGATTTCAAAAGCTTGGGGTCAGTAAGATTTTATTTTTAAAGAAATTAAGGCAACACTTTAGAATACTGTTCCATCATTATTGAATAACTATACAGGAACAAATGAGTAACCCAATATTAATATTCTAGGAACTGCTATTAACTAACAAGCAATTCTGATTAACGAATTAGTAAGTAATAGTGCTTAGTTGAATGAGGTGGTTCACTATTAGCTAATCAGTAACTGCTATTTTTGTTACACTTGTAACCCTTTAGTTTAGGGTTTAATTCTCACTATTAACTGGTTGCTTATTATCATGCATATTACTAGGATATTTGCTGTTTATTAGTACTTATAAGCAATGCCTTATTCTGCATGACCATATTCTACATCCCTTAATCCTACCCATCACCTAAAGTTAACTACTACCTTGCTAACTATTAATAAGCAGAAATTAAAAGCTTATTGAGGCAAAAGTCAGAGTTAATAGTGTGAGTATTGGACCCTAAACTATAAAGTGTGACCGAACTACTATAATTAATTATAAAGAGAAGATCGTTTTACCCACTTGTAATGACAGAAGTGTTACTCTTTCCTTCAAAAGGAATTACTAATTATTTGTATCAGTAATCTAAAGTGAAAAGCATGATAACTACCTAGTAATGACTGAAGTCATTGTAAACTTTTGAGGTTACAATGATGCTGGCACTGGCTGGCAACTTTTTTCAAAAGCGCTGGCAGGGAAAGAGTTAGTAGTCCTATTAGCTAATAGTTATTGATTAGCTAATAGTGAACTACCTTGTTCAATTAAGCACTATTACTTACTAATTTGTTAAAGGTGCAATGTGTAATATTTCTGAGGATCTATTGACAGAAATGCAATATAAGATCCATTACTATGTTTTCAGTGGTGTATAAAGACCTTACTTAATGAACCGTTATGCTTTTATTACCTTAGAATGAGTCATTTATATCTACATAACCGCGGGCACCCCCCTTCTATGAAGGTCGACATATTGTGACGTCATGTTTCTACCGTAGCCGACAGCGAACAAACAGCGCTACAGAGAAAAAGACGCAGCAGAATACTCAGGTTGTCCCTGACTCTGCAAACGTGGAGAAAAACATGCTGTCTGAACGACGCCTCGGACATCATAACGTTAGCTATTTCCCCTTACCTAGCTGCTTTGATGCTCTTATCCATAGCTCTTATCTTATACTAACTAGCATGGAAACAAGCTATGGTAAAGTCAGTGAATAAAAGACTAACACAATGATGAACAAGTAAAAATAACAATCGCAATAACATGTGGTTTTACTGAACAATTAAGTAAATATAATTTTATATAAAATATAATATAAAGAAACCTCATTGCTTGCCTTGCTACTCTCTGCTGACTCAGACGACGACATCTTCCGATCCTATGTCGGCCACCGTAGCTTCTCCTTAGAGTTTGCAAACGGAGGGATAGGCCGTGAGTGACTAGCTGTTTGCAATTCGCAAACCTCACCACTAGATGCCGCTAAAAATTACACACTGCACCTTTAATCAGAATTTTTTGTTAGTTAATAGTAGTTTGTTCTCATTTGTTCCTGGGTTATTGATTAATGACGGAACGGTATTCTAAAGTGTTACCGTAATACTTTTGATTCAGCAAGGATGCATTCAATTGATCAACATTGACAGTAAATACATTTATAAAATTACAAAAGATTTCTATTCCACAAAAACTCTGTTCTTTCGACCTTTCTAGTCATCAAAGTATCCTGAAAAAATGCATTTCCACAAAAATATTAACTATGTTTTCAACAGTGATGACTTTGTTGACTTGTGACACTGAATACGCATCGTAGTACATATCATAGTTTTTATTTATTTATGAATAGTATTTCACAATATTACTGCTTTTTTCTGTATGCTTGATCAAATAAATGCAGCCCTGGTGAGCCTAAGCGACTTCTTTCAACAACAAAAACTACACCAACCCCAAACTTTTGAACAGTGGTGTATATAATTTTGAAACGATGAGTATTGGGTTGGCCACAAATGCTGTTGACTGAGCTTGTACTGATCCCAGTATTCATGCATGTGCTATTTATTGGGTCAGCCTGCAGCATCATCGCTGAGATGCTTTGCATTCATCCTGGCTATAGGTACACCAACACCTTTACCAGAAAAAGTGTCGGGTCCTATTGGGATGTATGACCTTTATGCCTTCAATAAAAAGTGTGGAAATGGCATGTTTTATACATAAGGGGCAGTGGACATGTTTTCTTTGCATAATTTCAATTTCAATTCTGAGTGCTTGGCCCTAAACAGCGTTACATAGAATATAAATTGCACCACAATTATCTTTTCCACCTAGTTTGACATGTACGGAGCCATGGCATGTTTTGCAATGATTTGCAATAGGGTTTTCTATAAATATTCAGCTATGTAAATCTGTACATGCGTGCATCTAACTATGAAGAACAGGAAATGTGAGCATGCTCTGCAGCCGATCAGGGACCGTTAATGTTTAAGTGAAGATGCTGGCAGGTGATGTGACTGATGTGTGAGCTCTGCATTTTTTTATTTTTTTTTTCACCAGAACCAGAATGCTTCCAGGTGTCACGACACATTGTTAGTCAGACACAGGAACTCTGGAAGCTCTATGGTGGCAGCAGGTTTCCCCTCGAGGCACAATACTCTAGATACTCATCAATCAAAGCTTGAGTCTGAAAAGCAGAGCCCAGGGTAAAGAAATATGTTAATGGAGAAAAAACGCACTACATAAAAAATTTAAATAAAGTTTTTTATTGATGATATCAGAAAAATAATGATTTTCATTTGCATCTTAAGCAGGAGAGCACGTATCTTGATTGGAGCATGGACAATTTATTTTATTATGCGAGTTTGGCTTTGCAAGAATAAAAATCTGAATCTAACGTTTTAATATGTTCAAGCACTTTAAGCTTTATCCTGTAATCCTGCAAAATAGTGTGTAGGAAGATTAAGAGCTCTAGAAATCGAAATAGCTCTTTCCAGATGCTAGCTAACTACTCTGCACTAATTTAAATAAATAAATAAATAAAAACTACAGTAAATAGAACATTGATCTTCTGATTCATGAATGTGCGACAGCTCTAATCTACAAGAGCTCTTTCTGCTTTCTCAGTTCGAGCATTTTCAAATTTTAAATCAATTATATTTAGGGCCCGAGCACCGATGGTGTGAGGACCCTCTTGGAATTGCTCTGTTTATTAGGGCCCGAGCACCGATGGTGTGAGGACCCTCTTGGAATTGCTCTGTTTATTATTATTATTATTATTATTCTTCTCCGCATTTAATCGCATTTTTGAGGGCCTAAACATGCTCGAAAACTCACGAAACTTTGCACACGCGTCAGAACTGGCGAAAATTTACATCTGATATAGGTTTCAGAATTGGGCGGGGCAAAATGGCTCGATAGCGCCACCTATAAAAGTTCAACGGAGTGCGCCTCCCGCTATGTTCCACGTACGTTTATGAAATTCGGTACATACATGTAAGGACCTAATACCTACAAAAAAGTCTCTTGGAGCGTAGCCCTAAACACAACAGGAAGTCAGCCATTTTCAACTTCCTCTCAGATTTTTGTGCAGTTTTTGCCATTTTCATGCCTCGTACTTTAACGAACTCCTCCTACAGTTTTAATCTGATCATCTTCAAATTTGGTGAGTGTAATCTTAAGGCCTTTGCGACGTTAAATTGCGAAGATCTTGAGTTTTCGTCGAAGGGCGGGTCCTCGGCGGCCTGACAAATTTCGATGTTTCGCCATGAAACAGGAAGATGCTGAAACTCAGGCATGGAATGTCCAATCTGCCCCAAACTTCACACGTTTGATAAGCGTTCTGTCCTGAACACATGACCATGCTCATATTCAGTTACAGTCATAGCGCCACCTGCTGGCAACAGGAAGTGACATGTTAAACACTGTTGTGGACTCCTAATAACATATAAAAAAGTTCCAGCATGTGCTAAACATGCTAACAACATACTAGAAACATGTTAAAACATGCTAGCAAACACTTAGCTTAGTGCTAAAGCATGCTAATACTGCAATTAATAGGAATTTGCTGTAACACAGGCACGGAATGTCCAGTCTGCCCCAAACGTCATACGTTTGATAAGAGTCATGGCCTGAACACATCTACATGAGAATATTCAGTTATAGTAATAGCGCCACCTACTGGTGATAGGAAGTGTCATGTTTAACACGTTGATGCCGTTCTAGCAACATGTTAAAAATGCCATTGACTTCTAAACATGCTAGAAACATGTTAAAACATGCTAGCAAAACTTAGCTAAGTGCTAAAGCATGTTAATTCAATGAAACAGGATGTTGTTGTTACTCAAGAAGGCAATGTCCAATCTGCGCCAAACTTCACACTTTTGATAAGCGTTCTTTCCTGAACACATGACCATGCTCATATTCAGTTACAGTCATAGCGCCACCTGCTGGCAACAGGAAGTGACATGTTAAACACTGTTGTGGACTCCTGATAACATATAAAAAAGTTCCAGCATGTGCTAAACATGCTAACAACATACTAGAAACATGTTAAAACATGCTAGCAAACACTTAGCTTAGTGCTAAAGCATGCTAATACTGCAATTAAATAGGAATTTGCTGTAACACAGGCACGGAATGTCCAGTCTGCCCCAAACTTCACACGTTTGATAAGAGTCATGGCCTGAACACATCTACATGAGAATATTCAGTTATAGTAATAGCGCCACCTACTGGTAACAGGAAGTGTCATGTTTAACACGTTGATGCCGTTCTAGCAACATGTTAAAAATATACCATTGACTTCTAAACATGCTAGAAACATGTTAAAACATGCTAGCAATACTAAGCTAAGTGTTAAAGCATGCTAATATAATGAAACAGGATGTTGTTGTTACTCAAGAAGGCAATGTCCAATCTGCGCCAAACTTCACACTTTTGATAAGCGTTCTGTCTTGAACACATGACAATGCTCATATTCAGTTACAATCAAAGCGCCACCTGCTGGCAACAGGAAGTGACATGTTAAACACTGTTGTGGACTCCTGATAACATATAAAAAAGTGCCAGCAAGTGTTAAACATGCTAACAACATTCTAGAAAAATGCTAAAACATGCTTGCAAACACTTAGCTAAGTGCTAAAGCATGCTATTGCTGCAATTAAATAGGAATTTGCTGTAACACAGGCATGGAATGTCCAATCTGCCCCAAACTTAATATGTAACATGCAAGAAACATGCTAGCAACACATAGCTAAGTTCTAAAGCATGTTAGAAATGCTAAAGGAAGTTGTTGTAACTTAAGCATACAATGTCCAATCTACCCCAAACTTCACACGTTTGATAAGCGTTCTGTCCTGAACACATGACCATGCTCATATTCAGTTACAGTCATAGCGCCGCCTACTGGCAACAGGAAGTGACATGTTTAACACTGTTGTGAACTCCTGATAACATATAAAAAAGTGCCAGCAAGTGCTAAACATGCTAACAACATACTAGAAACATGCTAAAACATGCTAGCAAACACTTAGCTAAGTGCTAAAGCATGCTATTACTGCAATTAAATAGGAATTTGCTGTAACTCAGGCATGCAATGTCCAATCTACCCCAAAATTAATATGTAATATGCTAGAAACATCATAAAACATAATAGAAATGCTAAAGGAAGTTGTTGTAACTCAAACATACAATATCCAATCTGCCCCAAACTTCACATACTTGATAAAAGTCCTGCACTGAACACATCTACAAAGCAATATTCAGATATATAACCCCACCTACTGCCAACAGAAACTGAACTGGTTAACACAGTAATGCAGTACTAACCACATACCTATTGTGTACTAAGCATGCTAAAAACATACTAAACATGCTAGCAACTACTATATACTGTATACCTCCTTAAATGCACATTGCCCAACCATGCTCTGTCTTCCTAAAGCCAACGAGTGACGATGGCACGGGTGCGAGGGCCCTTTCATCGCTGCTTGCAGCTTTAATTATTATTATTATTATTATTATTATTCTTCTCCGCATTTAATTGCATTTTTGAGGGCCTAAACATGCTCGAAAACTCACAAAACTTTGCACACGCGTCAGAACTGGCGAAAATTTACATCTGATATAGGTTTCAGAATTGGACGGGGCAAAATGGCTCGATAGCGCCACCTATAAAAGTTCAACGGAGTGCGCCTCCCGCATCGTTCCACGTACGTGCACGAAATTCGGTACATACATGTAATGACCTAATACCTAAAAAAAAGTCTCTTGGAGCATAGCCCTAAACACAACAGGAAGTCAGCCATTTTGAACTTCCTCTCAGATTTTTGTGCAGTTTTTGCCATTTTCAGGCCTCGTACTTTAACGAACTCCTCCTACAGTTTTAATCTGATCATCTTCAAATTTGGTGAGTGTAATCTTAAGGCCTTTGCGACGTTAAATTGCGAAGATCTTGAGTTTTCGTCGAAGGGCGGGTCCTCGGCGGCCTGACAAATTTCGATGTTTCGCCATGAAACAGGAAGTTGCTGTAACTCAGGCATGGAATGTCCAATCTGCCCCGAACTTCACACGTTTGATAAGCGTTCTGTCCTGAACACATGACCATGCTCATATTCAGTTATAGTCATAGCGCCACCTGCTGGCAACAGGAAGTGACATGTTTAACACTGTTATGGACTCCTAATAACATATAAAAAAGTGCCAGCAAGTGCTAAACATGCTAACAACATACTAAAAGCATGCTAAAACATGCTAGCAAACTCTTAGCTAAGTGCTAAAGCATGCTATTATTGCAATTAAATAGGAATTTGCTGTAACTCAGGCATGGAATGTCCAATCTGCCCCAAACTTCACACTTTTGATAAGAGTCATGGCCTGAACACATCTACATGAGAATGTTCAGTTATAGTAATAGCGCCACCTACTGGAAACAGGAAGTGACATGTTTAACACGTTGATGCCGTTCTAGCAACATGTTAAAAATGCCATTGAGTTCTAAACATGCTAGAAACATGTTAAAACATGCTAACAATGCTTAGCTAAGTGCTAAAGAATGCTAATTCAATGAAACATGACTTTGTTGTTACTCAAGAAGGCAATGTCCAATTTGCACCAAACTTCACACGTTTGATAAGAGTTCTGTCCTGAACACACATCCATGCTCATATTCAGTTATAGTCATAACGCCACCTACTGGCAACAGAAACTGACATGGTTAACACAGTAATGCAGTACTAACCACATAATTATTGTGTACTAAGCATGCTAGAAACAGACTAAACATGCTAGCAACACTTAGCTGAGTCATGAAGCATGCTATTATCACCATTAAACAAAAAATGTTGTAACTGACTTTGACATACTCTTACTATATATACCTCCTTAAATGTACATTTCCCAACCATGCTCTGTCTTCCTAAAGCCACCGAGTGTTGATGGCACGGGTGCGAGGGCCCTTTCATCGCTGCTTGCAGCTTTAATTACATTATATTTTTACATTATTTTAAAATATTATTCATTATGCATTTTCACACATATAAATACAACGGTTTTACAAATACATTTTTGCAATAATAGCTGGGAATTATACAGTTATTTTAATTATACATGAAACTCTAAGACAATAAATTCACGTTTCCAGGAAAATGTTGGTGTTCAAGACAAAACATTAGTTTTGTTTTACCTGCTAATTTAAGTAATGAGAGCCTAATTTGCATTATTAAAATGAATCTTCTCAGTATATTTCCATTGGTGCATCTTAAACATTCAACTATTGCGTGTGTAGAGACTAAAATCATGAACAGTTTTCTAAAGTTCTCACTCTTAATTCTCTTTTCTTTTTCTCTATTCCAGATCTTCACCTGGATTAAGTCCTTTCTTCTGGACTGGCACCTTCACGTGGCCAATATTTAAAATTAGAACCTTTTACAGATTTTGGTGTTCTGGGAAACTGCAAAATCACCTCTCTCTAAACCATTTGCAGCCATCACTGGATATACAGGGAATGAAGGAATATTCTGATCTGTATGTCTGAAACAACAGAGCTTTTGCAGACCAACAGGAGAATAAATTAAAAAAGTCTTCCAGCAGTTCATAAGAGCTAAAATTGTGGGATCTCCAGTTTTTATGGTAGGATAAGGGACAATAAAGAAAATAATGAGCAGTGATTTAAGGGCTAAAGGAATATTTTTTATAACTCAAGTTTGAGCACAAAGGGTAATGCCGGTTTCTTGTTTGTTCTGTGGCATTTAACTTTCTGTGTGTGTCAACATATTCTACAAAAAAAGAAACAGACACAGTCACAGTACCTTCAACCATGAATTACTGCTCACATTTATCAGCCATGACCTTCACAAAGGCAAAGCATCACCAATATCTCAAACCAGCAAACTAAATTACTCTTTCATCACAAGAGGTTTTCATGGAATAATTGATCATTTATGGTAAGAATCATGCATAGATGATATGAAGCGCTGGTGAACCATGCAATATGGATCTGTTCAACAGCTCAGATGAGTTCTTCCTCATCAATGCTACGGTCAGTCCCACAACCCTGGAGTCAAGGGACGGCGCTACGCTCCTCGGCCTTCAGATCTCCATTTCTGCCATGCTAGCAATCGTCACTTTGGCCACTGCTCTGTCCAACGCTTTTGTGATCGCAACCATTTTCCTCACACGCAAGCTTCACACCCCTGCCAACTTCCTGATCGGCTCTCTCGCAGTGACTGACCTCCTGGTGTCCATTTTAGTCATGCCGATCAGCATTTTGTACACGGTCAGTAAGACTTGGACTCTGGGTCAGATCGTGTGCGATATCTGGCTATCATCTGACATAACGTTCTGCACGGCTTCCATCTTGCACCTGTGTGTGATCGCGTTGGATCGATACTGGGCCATCACTGACGCCCTGGAATACTCGAAACGGCGCACCATGCGACGAGCGGCGCTGATGATCGGCGTAGTGTGGGTGATCTCCGTCTCGATCTCCTTGCCTCCTCTATTCTGGCGGCAGGCTAAGGCACACGAGGAGCTGACAGAGTGCATGGTCAACACTGACCAGATCTCCTACACGCTTTATTCCACATTTGGCGCCTTTTATGTGCCCACAATCCTCTTGATGATTCTCTATGGGCGTATCTATGTGGCGGCTCGCTCCAGGATCTTTAAAACACCAGCGACCAGCGGAAAACGGTTCACCGCTGCTCAGCTCATCCAGAACTCAGCGGGCTCTTCGCTCTGCTCGCTGAATTCCACCTCAAATCAGGAGGGACATCTTCATCCTGGAGGAGGTGGAGGAGGTGGGGGAGGGGGCGGGGGGTCTCCTCTTTTCACGAACAGTGTGAAAGTG
Organism: Leuciscus leuciscus; assembly: GCF_965113295.1. Lineage (NCBI taxonomy): Eukaryota > Metazoa > Chordata > Actinopteri > Cypriniformes > Leuciscidae > Leuciscus > Leuciscus leuciscus. Next base: position 15,201,251 of record NC_138741.1, read on the forward strand.
AAGCTGGCTGACAGCGTACTGGAAAGAAAGCGTCTTTGTGCCGCTCGGGAGAAGAAGGCCACCAAAACTCTTGGGATTATCCTGGGTGCGTTTATAGTGTGCTGGCTCCCGTTCTTCGTGTTTACGCTGGTGATAGGGGTCTGTAAAGACTGCTGGTTTGATTCTCTGCTCTTTGATGTGTTCACCTGGCTAGGGTACCTCAACTCGCTCATTAATCCAGTCATCTACACTGTCTTCAATGATGACTTCAAGCAAGCCTTCCACAAGCTCATTAAGTTTAAAAGATGCTATTGATGTTACACCCCTGTCCTGTTTTGTCACATTCATGACTTAATTAGAGGATTTCTGCAGAAAATATCTGAATCCTGTGAGCTTTCATTGTTCATATGCTGTTGAGGACCCCTACGTACCCTGCCGTTTGTTTTTCTGTGAGCTCCTAAACGCGCATACAGTGTCTGGTCGATGTAGATTACTATTCTCATGAGACAGCTTGTAAAATATCTTGCCATATTGTTGATGCTTCCTCGTAGTTTATGAATGCATGCTAAGATTACAAATCCTTCGCTAAAGAGCAACGTTCTACTGTCTCTGTAACCAATAACTGTCTATAAACTGCCTTATTTAACAGAAACAGAAATTAATATGAAAGACTATTTAAAAAGAATACAAACAAATGATGGTTGCTGTTCCCATAGGAACGCATATATGGGCCCCCTGAGGACCGTGCAGAAGTATATGAACATTAGCATAGACTCCCTAAATAAAAATGTTCATTATATAAGATTAAAAAAAAGCTTTAAATTTTGTGGTTTTGTATTTTTGTCTGAAAGAAGTTTGTTTTCAGTTCTCTCCTTCCCTCCATTTTGATGTCAGAGTTTGAGGGGTTTTATGATCATGAAGATGAAAAACAGGCTTCAGACTGCATGGCTCATTTCAGGACATGATGCAGCAGAAGAAAACCATATAATGATCAAACGTTCAAATTCTGGATATACCTGATGTGTTTTGACACAAGGTGCAACTTTTGCAGCAAAAGTGACACTAAAGGTAGTTTTTATTGATATTTTAACAATGTCCACATAAAAAAAAAACAGTGTGTTTAACACAAGCCTTAAAACAAAATCAACCCAAATAATAATAGTGATAATAATGATTATAAAAAAGGAGATACATGTGCAGTATGTTTATTATAACACAATGGAGGAAAACAATGAGGAACACACAAATATCCAATATACATCATATATGTACTGTATTTATAACCAAGTGAACAGGGGTATATACATTTATACTACAATTGTCCCATTATGGGTACGTGCTGGAATCTTCAGTTATCCCAAGAGACTTCAATAGTTCTTTCCACATTTTATTAAATTACATTGTTTGCCCATAAAATAGAATCCAATTTTTTTCTAAAGATATAAGATACTCATAGCTAGCCAATCCCGTATATAATGGAGGGCTATCTCCAACTCATTTGTTCATAATGGCCTTCCTTGCCAACATCAGCAAAGGATGAACAATGTCTTTGGCTGCGTCCGAAATCGCATACTCTCTTGAGTAAGTACTTATTTTGAATAAGTAATTACTTCACGACCGCTAAAAAAAAAGGATATTCCATAGAATGAATGTGAATGTGGACGTACTAAATTCGCCATGCTGTCATTATCACAGCATCACTTATTTTATTTATTTATTTGGTGTGAAGGTCCTTATCTCGTCAAATATCCCAATAATGCAACTTGTGGAAAGTGAAGCACCTCTGACTGCAGTGGTATATATGAATAATGGCATCCAGGAAATTGGCAAACTTTGCCCTCCATCACTCTTTCTTATGATGAAGGTCAGCTATGTTTGGTTCAAAAGGTTTTTTTGATAAGAAAACATGGCAATAAGAGACTTTAGACCTGAGTCAGACAGGAATAATGAGGCATATCCCTGGAACGTGCTGCCTGCAGGCTCTCTAACAGCATTTGAGAGTGCGGGGTAAAGCTGTGCTGGCCTATTTGGTTGAGATAGATTGTCTGTATATTCACAGTCTGTATATCAAGAGATAGAGCTCCCTCTCATTCATCCACACAGCAAAGATTAGGTCACACGCCATAAAATAGATCTTTAGGCTCATTATCATTCACAACCACCAGTAAATCCAAACAGGAATATTCGTTCGCCAGTGTTCTGCCGTGAATTTTGTACATGAAGGCTGGTGTGATGTATATCAGTGTGTGGCCGTCTTGAGATGGACTAGATTAGAAGATCAAATGGATACATTTGTGATGTAGAGGAGGTAAAACATGAACACGACGGGGACTTTCCATTGACATCTATTGTATTTATGCCATTTTATATTCCCTAAACCTACACAACCTCTTAAAAGGTTACTTCACCCAAAATGAAAATGCTGATATAAACATCACACCAGCCTTCATGTACAAAACTCACGGCAGAATATGTTTGGGTTGTGAATGTGAGCCTAAAGATCTATTTCATGGGGTATGACCTATTTTTTATTGTGTAAACAGAGACATTATTTTTCACATAATATCTTCTTTTGTGTTTTGCATAAGAAACAACATCACACAGGTTTAGAGCAGCATGAGTGTGTTATGACAGAATTTACATTTTTGTGGGAACTCAATAAACTTCAATAACTTCAATAAAGTTCTCAATATTGTTTTGTTTAATACTTGACTAGATTTCAAATTTTATACATGTCAAGGGTGTCATGGTTGTTTAGGAGACACCAGAGGCAGTTTCAAAGCAAAAGATCTGCAGAAGGTGATTTTCTCAAAGTTTCGATTTTTTTGCACCCAGATTCCAGATTTTCAAACAGTTGTTTCTCGGCCAAATATTGTCCTATCCTAACAAACCATACATCACTGGAAAGCGTATTTATTCAGCCTTCAGATGATGTATACATCTCAATTTCAAAAAATGGACCCATGTAACTGGTTTTGTGGTCCATTGTCACAAATGTGTAAATCTATCTGAGATAGTTTGATAAACCCAATATTTACTAAGTGTGTCTTGTGAATATCTTTTCTATTATATGGATTTCTTTACATTTCTTTTTTTAATCCTAATTCCATAATTTCAAATTTGATTTGCAATAAGATGTTTCTGAATTTAATTGAACTGGTATTCTCTATTCAGTTCTGTACAATCCGCACACACATTTCTGTTACCCCCAGCTTTCTAACTAGTATTTCCTCCCAGATATTCATCCGTTCTTGCTCCCTAATGTTCTCATGTTTGAAGTTTCACTCGATGCATTATTCATATTCGATTCGTTGCTCACAAGACAAATTTGCTAATTAATTAAGTCTCATAAATTAAGACACATGCGTTTTAAAACAGTCTAAGTAAACACAGCAACAAAATGAGTTTATTGATTTGCAAAAAGATATTTAGTAGTGTGAACAGATGAAAAACCACGTGTAAGGCTCCTGTTTTTATTCATTTCACGCTTTCAACAGGTCTCTCTTTTCTCTTTCAGCTGAAGCAGGGTGTCGTGAGAGAGCACTCGATGAGGGAAAGGTAATCACAGGTGACACAGAGACGCAATTAGCTAGATATCTCCTGATTTCAGCCTCAGGAAGTGTTTAAATCGACAGCATCGCTGAATCAATTTAAAACAAATGGAAATGTGAAATGCAAACAGGCATTACAATTGAGGGGGTTCGGGAGGAGAGATGGCCTGTGACCTCACTTTACAGGAAAATAAGCAAGGAGCTTCAGATAACGTTAAGTTTGCAGTGAAACAGGACGGAGAGGGTCAGCATGCATTTAACCTTGCTGGGTGGTGTCTGTCTGTTCGCACTTAGGTGAAACAGAGATATGGAGAAAGAAGGAGACAAGGGACAAACGAAACGCACACTCCCACAGAGAAGAGATGCAGGGTTTAAATGAGGACAACCCTGAATATTAACAAACACTCGCATCCATAGAGAGCAGCAAAAAACACAGACAGGAGGGAAAAGGACAGCCAAGAAAACAATCTGAGTTTGCCCTTTGAGTGCACATCGATGAGACATCTCCCTCTGAGAGACATAACTACAGCCTCAAGAACTGCAGTCTGCTGCTGGGAGAGTCACAAACACTAAAGCTGAAGAACCACGTGAACATGAATCAAGAAGAGAACCCTCATTACCTGGTCAGACTGACTTTATTGTTTTTGTTTGGGGTCCAATACCCCAATGAATTCCATAACAATAATCCTTTTATTTACCCTTCAAATTATTTTAAAAAGTTTCCCATTTAACAGACTGAAGTTGCTTCTGCTTGGAGTCAGGTTTATCCTGGCAAAAACGCATTTTAAAAATTCAATAAAATATTCACGTTTTTGATAAATATTCATTTATTTTATACAGTAAAAATATTAATATTGTGAAATATTATTACACTTTAAAATAACAGTTTCCTCTTTTTATATATTTAAAGGGTTATTTATTTCTGTGATGCAAAGCTGAATTTTCAGCATCATTAATCCAGTCTTCGGTGTCAGAAATCAATCTAATATGCTAATTTTGATTATTAATAATAGTTATTATTATTATCAATATTGAAAACAGTTTCTGCTCCTTATTGAAACCGTGATATTTTTCTTTAAAACAATCTTTGATGAATAGAAAGTTGAAAAGAACAGCATTTGATTAAAATAGAAATCACATTATAAATGTCTTTACTGTCACTTTTGGTCAACTTAATGCATCCTTGCTAAATAAAATATTAATGTCATTGTTTTGTTTTTTCTTAATCTTAATTATCTCAAACATTTGATTGGTAGTGTATCTGTCACAATTATGTTCTGTCCTGTCTGCACCCGTTCTCGTTAGTCCCTGATTAGTTATCTTCCTCCACCTGTGTCTAGTTAGTTCCCTCATTTCATCCTGTGTATTTATACTCCCTGTTCTGTTCAGTCCCTTATCGGTTCTCGTTTATGTTAAATGTGGTTGTGTATGTCCTGCCTAAACTCATCAAGTAAAATTTGTGTTTAACCCAGATCTTTGTCTTGTGCCTTTAACTACCACCATACCGTTACAGTATCACAGTTACACAAAAATATTAGTTTTCAACGTTGTTTTGAAAACATGATGATTTGAGCTAAATCATCATGATTTCTGAAGGATCATGTGACACTGAAGACTGGAGTAATGATGTTTCATCGTTCTTTTATTAACGTAACGTGACTCAAAGTGGGAAAAGATTTTGAGTGACAAGAGAAGCATTTTCCATGAAGCATCTCTAAAAAACAACAGCTAATTATGAAGCATGACAGCAGTGATGATCAGTGTTGATGGTATTGTCTGAGATCCATCAGCACAGATTGATCTGGCTGAGGAAGGTTTGCTAACAGACGGGATGTGCTCAGTTGTGGCTGCTTCTAATAAGACTCCCTCTCATTCCCAGTTATTACAAACAATCAAGGGACACCACATGAGCCTGGTGGCGTTGTCTTGACAAATGACTTGACTAGAAAGCAAATCTGCAACAGATGAAAGGGGAGTTTCGAAAGAAAGCAGAAATATTGCACGAGAACACAGAATTGAAAGATCAGTAGCCACCAATTCAGAGATAATGATAATTATAGAACAAAGGGGTCTGACATTAAAAAGAGCTTCTGTCATTCACTATCACATTGTTGCATCATGAAAAGGGTATTTCACTCTTGGGAAGAGGAGGTTATTAGTTATTACCATGAGGAAAAAAAAAAGTTTGACATGATCCATGCTAATGGTTTCAGCTGGTGCTTATCTTAGAGAGGTGTGCAATATTCTTCATTAGCTTTGCTTTTACTAAGAACATCTATTGTGAGAATTGTCGTTCTTTAAATGAATAATTCACCCATGGCTTTTCAAACCTGTATGACTTTTTTTCCATAAAAGTGTAGAGGGAAAAAAAATGCAGCTGCTCTTTTCCATGCAATAAAAGCTATGGGTTGTCAAGCTCAAAAGGCACCATAAAATTGACCCATATGACCTCTGAAGAATACTTTGTGTGATAAAAAAAGGCTTAGATTTAAGCCATTATTCACTGAAATGTATATTCACTTTTGCATTTCCACATATTCTAATTACCGGTGTCATGATTGGTCATGTGACACATGAGAACCAATAGCATTCTGCACCATAAATTAGTTTTATGGTCCTTTTTAAGACTGAAAGTCTGTGACTAACAGAAAAACAAAGTCAGACAGGTTTCAAACAAAATGAGGTTGGATAAATTTTTGGGTGACCTTACAAGTCTTAAAAGGATAGTTCACTCAAAATAGAACACACAAATAAAACATAGGCCTGTTAAGGAATGTTAAGGTTCAGAGAGTGTTTGATGTTCCTTTTCATAGAAGTACAACAAGCAGCTTTCCTGCTGATTCTGAATGTAAAGATTAATTACATAACTGCTTTACTTAATTTGCTTGTGTAGAACAAAATGCCCAAGTGAATGATCTCTGGGGCATGTACAGCGTGTTAAAACTGCGAAAACAATGTTATGAAGTGATGAGTGATGCGAGTTTGTAAAATGATGGAAACGAAATGTCATCTGGGTTGCCATGACAACACTTTCTATACAGGAACATGCCGTCTGGGAAGCCAGCCCACCATTCACCCAGATCTATGCTGTCTCTAAGGTATAAGTGATATTTTATTTGAGTTAAATGATCTTTGCTGTAAACTTTTGCTGACCTCTTTTATAACATTAGACCTGTAATCCATACAGTCATTCTGAGATAACAGGATTTTCCTTTCTGCCATGACCTGCCTCAGTGGGTCAATCAAATATTGATATATTGACACTTACTGTCAGACCTGCATTCATGTGAATGAATCACTGAAAATGACTGAAGTACTGAGACACCTCAGATTGAGTTTACATGAACCCTTTATATAACAACAAATAAATATGGGCTGTCAAACTTTGAATTAAGCATATATTGATTAATTAAATCACACTTAGCATATTTCATTATTTGTGAAAAGTCCACAATTGGCGTTATTTTTAAGGGGATTTTTTTTTGCCGTTTTTTTTGCCTTTATTATGACAGGACACTTAGTTGGAAGCAAAGTTGGAGAGAGAGGGGGAATGGGATCGGGAAAGGTCCATGAGCTGGAATTCGAACTCGGGACTTGGCGTGCTGCCCAAGAGGCTATTGGCACCAACACCATTAAATTACTGTCAGAAGAAATAACTGAAATAGACAAGATGTGAATTTAGACCTTTATCCTAAGTTTTAACCTATACATACTAAACTTAATTAAACATACTTAACATTTTTTTAGCATGTAGTAGAAATATTGATATTGGGACACAATGTACGAATAAACCAATAAAACAAAATTGATAAAATGAGAGTTAGTGACTCCTAGAAGGAAACATTTAGGAGTCAAATGAACATTTTGTAGTTACCATATTCAAGAAATTGCATCAGATGTTCGGAAGTTGAACATGTGCTGTTGTACGAAAACTACATTCACTTTTTTTTTACTTCTTGCATACCTTCTCACAATACCAGTTGACCATTGAATAATATCCTTATTTTGCACACTGGATGGGTTTGAGAGGATCACTGGGATTATCAGGCTATAGTGTAAGATGTTGGACATTGAGATTACTGCAATGTCTTGATTTATACTTAGTCAATGCAAACGTCACATTCCCTTTTCTTGCACTTTTAATTCCCCAGATGTTCTTCATTGATTTCTTCATTGATATCTGGGCCCAGTCTTTTAGTGATTACTATTCTATTGCGCTTGCACACAATCACATCATTAAAGGGATAGTTCACTTTGAAATACATTTTTGGTATGTTTTAGCTTACCTCAAGGGCATCCAAGATGTTGGTGTCTTTTTTTCCGCAGTAGTTTCAATTTTGATATTTTTAGGTCAAACCGTTCTTGTCTGTCAGTCATATAATGCAGGTCGATGGTCACTGTCTCAAAGAGCATGCACAGAGTCCAAATTAAAACAATTCCCCGTCGTCCAAATTAAACAATTCCCCATCGTAAGTACACATTGATGGCCTAAGACACGAAACGAGCGGTTTGTGTGAGAAAACGAACAGTATTTATATCGTTTTTACCTCTTATACACAGCCATGTCCGAGTGATCTGATCTGACGTGTGCGCAGACTGGTGCATAGATATATACACACTAGATGTCGCCTTGTCTACGGCAGTTCATTGGAACGAATGTCTTTAAGGCGACATCTAGTGTATATATCTATGCACCAGTCTGCGTACACGTCAGATCAGATCACTTGGACGTGGCTGTGTATAAGTGGTAAAAACGATATAAATACTGTTCGTTTTCTCACACAAACCGCTCGTTTCGTGTCTTAGGCCATCAATGTGTACTTACGATGGGGAATTGTTTCATTTGGACGACGGGGAATTGTTTTAATTTGGACTCTGTGCATGCTCTTTGAGATAATGACCATAGACCTGCATTATATGACTGACAGACAAGAACGGTTTGACCTAAAAATATCAAAATTGAAACTACTGCGGAAAAAAAGACACCTACATCTTGGATGCCCTTGAGGTAAGCTAAAACATACCAAAAATTAATTTCAAAGTGAACTATCCCTTTAACTGAAAATTCAGCCCTGCAGTTCCAGAGCTCATGAACATCTGCATCAAGCAAGCTTATAGCAGATGGCAAACCTCTCACACAGTTTTTATTTGCCATCTTAAAACTCATAATAGCTCCATACAGTAGTTTTTTTACTGAAACAACTGCAGAATTTTATCAACTCAGTTCTCGAAACTAGGGCTGGGCATTTTTAAAATGTGGTCGATTCGATATCGATTCTCAAAAGTCGCGAATTTATTTTTTCATGTACATTCAATAATATCTGATTGACGTAAATCTTATCACTAGTCTTTTCCACTAGATGTCATCCTCTTATTTGCCTTGTGCGAGCGCGACAGCGGGGATCCTGTCGTTCATTCAGTGCTATACTGAAAGAGAACGCACGCGCTATGAGAGAAGTTTTGTGTGTGCACACACCCGAAGCACCTACGTGCAAATAATACAATTACTTCTCTTTCACATCTCCTTGCACTTAAACCAGTGGTTCTCAACCTCTCCTGCAGGGACCCCCTGACAGGCCATGTTTCTGTTTTAACCCTGAAATGGCACACCTGATTCAATTAATGAGTAGTTATTAGAGTAGGAAGAGTAGGAATTAGTCAATTAATCAATTAGTCAACTACTCATTAAGCCTTTAATTATTTGAATCAGGTGTGCCATTTCAGGGTTAAAACAGAAACATGGCCTGTCAGGGGGTCCCTGCAGGAGAGGTTGAGAACCACTGACTTAAACGGACAAATTCACACAGATTTATCTCAAGATTCCCACCTTGGCGAGTATCCAAGTAAACATAGTCGGTTATGGCTTAAGTGAACAGTAGAGAAAGAACTCATGTGCATCATTTTATTGGGTCTGTGCATTAGTCTTAAAGTGACAGCAGCCTAACATTCCTATGCTGTCTGTATTTTAATGTTAATCAAACTACAAAAGACAATCACTCCCTTCTCTTCACCGAATAACGTTATTTAATTGAATTTGTAGAGTGAAGATTAAATGCAGTTATTTTACATTTGATTACTTTATTCAGTGTCTGTACCTGAAAACTACTGTTAGACCTACCTGAAAAACCTTAAAGGCACTGATTATTTCCTTTGTATCTTTGTTCTTTTGTATTTATTTATGTGTGCTATTGCTTGTAGTTTTATTATTTGTTCTTTTTTATTGATGACTATTTACTAATAATCTTTGAAGTTTATATTAGTTAGTAGTTTTAGCTGTGGTTTAGAAATTAGCGGAAAATTTGTGGTTAACCAATTTAGCTGGTATCTACAATTTTGGGTGTCATAATTTATTACAATACGAGGATATTTGGGTCAAAAGCAACAAAAACAAGAACTATTTTATTCATTTATTATTATTTGTTTGTGTTTTGTAGTAAGACCAGTGAAAATTTTATCATTTAATTAATTGAATCGAATCAAATATCGAGAATCGAATCGAAATCTTGTGAATCGTAATCGAATCGGGACATCTGAATCATTACCCAGCCCTATACTCGAAACCTTGAGTAAGTTTGCCAGTACAATATAAAACAAGCCATTTGGGTAACACTTTATTTTGATGGTCCCTTTTGAACATTCTGTTGACTATAATTAACTTTACAACTCAATGTCAACTAACTTTCATTAGAGCATTAGTACACTGTCTGCTTAATATCTGCTAACTCTTTATTGTGATGGTCCTCCGACAGACACTCCACTGACTATAAGAAACTTTGCAACTTTAACTTATTCTAACCCTAAACCTACCAGTCTACTAATACTCTACTAACACTCTAATGTTAGTATAGGTGCAACGTTAATTATAGTCAACAGAATGTGTTAAAGCAACCATTAAAATAAAGTGAAACCACCATTTGTCACAGCAAGCGTTTGCTGTAAATCAAAATAGCCTACTTCGTACATGCATACTCACTGACACCCAACATTTACTTCAGCTGAAATATTCGACACGACACCTATTTTATTTAGTAACATGGTTAAAGTCAAGTGAATGTTAAATGTTTGCAGAACAGATAATTAAACAACTCTTACACAATAATGGCCAAATCCACATAGAGAAATAATCACTGGGCATTGCCACATCAGAGTGGCCATGTACTGCAAGAAAACTCAACAAAGCCTTCGTTAATTTTGATCTGAATTGGTGTTTCATTATGGTCCTTTGGGAGGTTGATGTGTTTCAACAGGCTTAGCTGATCAGCTGTACTGTGTCCTAAATATATATATAAAAAGTTGCATTGGTGAGTTATATAGTAACCTGCAATGAATTTTACTGCACATTCTAAAATAATGTAATTCTGTGGAGAAATATACCCTTTAAATCAAAGGCACCCTGTGAGAGAAGGCTATGGGTGCTGGATTAGCAGGTAAAGTGTGGAAATTCTGACATTTTCAGAGGCTGCTGGTGTGATAGTGATGCACATTGGCGTCACTGCCACTGGGCAGGATCAAGGGGGCTTGACCCAAACAGGCTGGGAGCTGAACACATTGCTGGTGGTCTTTATACAGATGAACATATACAAATACATAGAAAATGGCAAACTGGTTCAAGCTAACCAGAAGACGACTCGGTTAACTGCACGTTACAACATAGCTATGTAGATGAACATCTCTGAACACATCAAGCCTTAATGTGTATGAGCTACTGCAGCAGAAAACCACCTGAGGCTATAGAGGTTAGAAACCCAACCAAACTGGTCTTAATACTGCTTGACATAAAGCATGAAGTCTGCACTGTCAGTAGCTCAGTCTGGCAGCGGCGTAAATCATTTTTTGGCATATGTTAGGCTCCTTAATAGCTATTGAGCAGTATTTAAAAACCACTGCCTGCTGGAATGCTGACCATTTGAATCCCTTTATATCCACTAATGGCTATTCCAGCAGTATAATGCAAATATGACCATAAATTCTGTGCATTTCATCAGGGTTTTTTTTTTACATCTTTTGCATCTTTGGGATGTAGCTGAATATGTACATTTTCGGCATGACACAAGGAATAGATACCACATTTATAATTTTCTGACAAACTGTTCAAAAGTTATTGGCCAAAATAGCCATTTTCCAGATCTCATGACCTGTAGGTGGCGCTGTTCCCAAATTTGTCATGGCCACTCAGATCATGGTTCCGATAAAGCGTACCAATTTTTGTTTCGATTGATCAAACTTTGGCCGAGATACAGCCTCTGAACCAATTTTGGGTCGACCTTGTTTGCAACACAACTTTTGAACAAAGATGAATAAAAAAAACTGTACTTTTCAAAATGGCCACTACTGTAATGGGGGGAGTCTTAATATAAGACATTGACTATGATCACCATAATGAGTGGAATCAGGTGTACTAAGTTTCATTTTTATAGATCAAATTGTTCAAAAGTTATAACCATTTCAATGTTGAATTTTTTAACTGGTGGTGGCGCTATAGAGTTGGTCCTAGAGACTCAAAATTTGGTCCAATTACTGTTCATTACCATCCCTACAAGTGTGCCAAATTCCATCATTTTCCTATGTTCCGTTGATAGGGCTGCCATTGACTCCCATTCAGGAAAAATAATATTAAGAAAACTAACAGATACAATAGGGGCTATCCCCTTCGGGGCTTGGCCCCTAATAAGATGGCAATGTTGCATTTTAAGTAGCCATTACTGCAGTCTTCAGTGTCACATGATCCTTCAGAAATCAATCTAATACGTGGATTTGGTGCTCAAGAAACATTTCTTCTTATTATTACAGTTTTTCTCGATTGCTTAAACACTATAACCAGGCTTTTGAACTAAAATTTCAAAACCATAATGCCATTTATCAAAAAGCACACCCATTTCCCTAAACTATAAACACTATTCCCTGTTTTGACACATGAGTCAGATTTGTTGAACTGTCACTGCAAAACTCTACACACAAATCCCTTCATTTCTCATTGCCTACACTATGTTGTCGTTTAGAAAGCTCTAGTATTCAATATTGTTCACTCAAGTCAGCAGGGCCGTGCAGAGACCTCTGGAGGGGCAGGTGCTCAAATTATAAAAGGGGGCACATGGAACAAGGCTTTAAATAGGGCTGTGCTCAAAATATCAATACAGCAATATATCAATATGGATGATTCTGTATCGATACGGCAGCAAATGCATTTATGCAGTTTTGAAAAAGAAACAGAACAGAAAAGACTAATTTTAAGTAAAAAAAAATTTTTTAAAAATTTAAAAATATGTGCACCTATTAATAACTCTGGGATTAGAAACTGAAGTATCTTAAGTTGTCCCAACCTGATGGATTTTTCTTCTCTGTTAAACAGAATAATAAAGAACAGCTGTTATAGTAAACTGTGTAGGACAAAATCAATGTGGCCCATGTACAGTATAGTTTTATTTAATGCCATGTCAGCATCTGTGGCTACTTTCATGGCATAAACTGATTTACAAAAATACAAGAGTTACATTTATACAATGAAAATAAAAACAAAGCAAACAGAAAAAATACAGCAATTAATACTTTACAAGATTTTTAACATTAACGTGATACCTGTTCTGGTAAATTCTTACTAAAGTCCTTACGTGAGTTTGCTGCCTTTGCTGTTGTTGTTGTTACTGCTGCTGCTGATGATGATGATGATGATGATACTGCTTGAGTTGATCTGAGACTGTAGACATTAAAACAAACATATAGGAGATATATTAGCTGATTAAACTATTTTTATGTGACCATGACAAGATGTAAAGATTACTGACAGTGTATAGAACTGGCTCACTAGCTCACTGACCTGCTGTAAAGCTGCAGATTCTGCCCAGGCTGCTAGGGGAGATGTTCACAGAGGCTGCTGCACACAAAACATAAGATACTGGTAAGCCTTACCAGTGTTGTGATAATAATTTTTAAGGCACTCTACGTTTTTTTTGTTTTTTTTATTAATACTGTAGAAATAATAACAATAGTTTAAAGTATAAATAATAGTTTTTAGTCAAATAACATAAAAAGACCAGACCCTCTGAAACTTGTCTCTCTCAAACAGCAAGCTAACGTTACTTCTACAGCCTACACATAGCAATAAACAACATCTCTGTCTGCATGCTCTCTTCACGTCGTTCTTGTAAAATAATAATAATAATAAGTAAACAAACATCAAAAGCACTTCGCTGAGAATGAAACACCACTTACCAGCAGCCGCAGAGTTGAAGATATCCTCTGGTAGTGCGCGTAGCCGCGCGAAATTAAAAAATGCGCGTGCAGCGTGAGGAATCGTCCCGTATGAGTTCGTCAGGTGAAAGGTCATCATGTGGGTCATTTTATTTACGGCTAAATTATTATTCATTAATTTTACTAATAGTTAGATTGGGCAGGCATCCACAAAAGGGCCTTTAATTTTAAAAAAAGGAGAGGAAATTTTGCCTTGACAAAAGGGCACTTTGAGCACCAAGGGGCAAAAGGGCAGGTGCTCGAGCACCTGTCACGTACCAACATTCTTTACCATTCCAATACAATTCCATATTAGAATAAGGTTTGGGTGTGCTCTTTTACTGTCATATGATGGTCACACACATCTTACTGTAAGTACTATAAATATATTTTTTTTTAAATAGAGGAGAGAGTAAAAAAAAAAAATTAAAACAGGAAAAAAAAAAACGTGTGTGTGTTGTAATGTGTAGTACATGAATAATAATAATAATAATTTGTTACATTTATATAGCGCTTTTTCTGAGACCTCAAAGCGCTTTACATAGAAGTGGGGAATCTCCTCAACCACCACCAATGTGCAGCATCCACTTGGATGATGCGACGGCAGCCATATTGCGCCAGAACGCTCACCACACACCAGCTTACTGGTGGAGAGGAGACAGTGATGAAGCCAATCATTATATAGGGATGATTAGGAGGCCATGATCGACTGAGGCCAAGGGGCAAATTTGGCCAGGATGCCGGGGTTACACCCCTACTCTTTTTCGAAGGACATCCTGGGATTTTTAATGACCACAGAGAGTCAGGACCTCGGTTTAACGTCTCATCCGAAGGACGGTGCTCTTTTTGGCAGGATAGTGTCCCCATCACTACACTGGGGTGTTAGGACCCACACAGACCACAGGGTGAGCACCCCCTGCTGGCCTCACTAACACCTCTTCCAGCAGCAACCTGTTTTTTCCCAGGAGGTCTCCCATCCAGGTACTAACCAGGCTCAGCCCTGCTTAGCTTCAGTGGGCAACCAGTCTTGGGCTACAGGGTGATATGGCTGCTGGTGTGGAATGAATAAAAATGTGCCAATGTATCCATTGGTTGTGTCTTTTGTGTTCATCATGTGAAAAGGTTTGTGTGTGTGGGGTGGGGGGCACAAGCAACATAACTTACCAGTTTTGGAAATGTTGTTTTGAATTTATTGCACCAGTGTGTTAGACTATGTTGTAGTGTGTGTGATTTTGAGGGCTTGTGTGTCCAGTCTGAGGGCAAAGTTTGTTTTTTCAGCAAGAGTGAATGGTATTGAGTGTAGAGCTTCATTTTGACCTGAAAATAGGATGTTTGGGGAACTGGGTGAGACGTTATGGATTTGTGTTTACAGTTTTGAGAATACGAGGCATAGTTTCAAGAAATGTGTTTAAGCAATCGAGAAAAACTGTAATATTATTCATTTTCAGGCTTTTTTATTTTTTTTGATGACCAATTTAATGTAGGGTGGCCATACGTCCGGATTTTGGCCGGACAGTCCGGATTTGAACTCCCCTGTCCGGTGTTCGGCGCAGCCTCAAGCCTGACACTCATTTGTCCTCCTTTTTGGAGTTGTGCTGAATCGGCCTAAAAAAAACCACTCTAGAATCTTTATTGGGACGCAACAGCAAAGCGTCTAATGCTGTAAGATCTCTGGTCAAACAAATGATTGGCTGAAAGCGGTGTCGAATAAATATCTGATATATCATTGGTTAAAAACGTAAACAAGCCTCCACGTCGTAGAGTCCACGTGCTGGCTACGTCATATCATAACGTTAACATGCCAAAACATCAGACTTAATTTAATCCAGAATGGACAAAAGAGCACGAATTTGGCCATGATGACTCTAGAGGTGCTGTTGTCGCCTGAACTGCTGCAGAGGGTGAACTTCTTTGTTAAGAACTGAAATGTGTATTTATTTATTTTTCGCATTCATTATTTGTTTATTTATGTATTTCTGTTATTTCCAGAAGTCCAGAAATGTTATGTTTTCTGGCACTGTGCACAGGTTCATCTCAATGGTCAGTTTTTGAAACAGACATCACAATGTCTTGAATAAATACAAATATTGTGAACAAACACTTTTTTGCCTCTTCTGTTACACATAGGTCTACATCAAAATATATCATAGATCAAATTGTCTGGCAATGAATAGACTATTTCAGAATCACTGTATCATGATACCATCAATATGATGGACAAAATTGTATTGTAGTTGCGATTACACCAGAGTCCTATGCAATTATTCTTGCCTCACTAAATGCCGCAAAGTGTCCTCCTTTTTGGTGTTATGGAAATGGACACCCTAATTTATGTGTCCTTGCTGAAAGTATTTCAATCATTCAATAAACTCTGCCATATTCAATAACATGCTAAAACTTCAATGTTAATGTATTTGGTCTTGGTGGACTAGATCTGCGACGCTGCTGCAGTTGCTCTTTAGGACTTTCTACTGCTAATAGATATACAGACTAATAGATATACTGCTGTGAGCATGTAAGATATGCTGCTGCAAAATAGACATACATAAATCCCATATCAGATCTAGGCAGGTGGAGATGGGGAAACAATGAACCAGATTATTTAAATGTTGAGCAAGCAATATAATTGACTGCAGGATCGGCAGAGGCCAATCAGCTTGTGCCAGGCAATAATTATGTGATTGCTTGCAGATTGCATGTAAAGGACCTATCAGCCTGCACCCTGGAGTTTCATGAATGAACTAGATCTTAATTTATAAAAATAAATAAATAATAATCTAACTGTCCCCTCTTTTTCTTGTCAAGCCGATATTGACTTAATGCGACAAGACTTTAAATGTTGATGTCCACCAATGGAAGCACAGAAAGTAATTTGCCACATTTGAATACCACAGCAAATGTCCAGCGTCACTTGACATCACAGTCACTTTGAAGAGGGCTTAACAACAACTTGAATTAACTTGACATTTAGCTGAAATCTCACTGTTATGCATATATCGCAGAGTGTGTGTGTGATAATCCTGACAGGAAAGAACAGAGGGAAATATTCTTATTGAAAATATAATACGCATACATTCACTCTCCCACACACACTCTCTGAGATACATAATAAATGTGCAGGCAATGGATGTATTCAAATTTATCATGAAGACAATAGCCACGTTTCCACTGTCAGGCCAGTGCGAGCCAGGGCTTTAAACGGGCAGTGCCGGGCTAAAAGCCTCGGGCCTGTAGCACCGAGTCCAAAATCTGCTGCGTTTCCACTGTCGGGCCAGAAGCTCTGCAGCACTTCACTAAAACCTTATACAAAGATTTGTACATGCATATACACCTCACAACAAGTAGAAAATAACATACATAAGAATATGTAAAATAAAGTAGGTCATGCAATATGCAGTTCTATAATTCTGATGCTTTCAGTTTGCAGGAGAGGACCACAACAGCCATAAAAGGTGCTCAAAAACCCACAGCGGCACACATTTCTCTCCTGAACCCTGACCGCTGTCTCACCTGGACTCAACACCTTTCCATTTAGCAGAGCCTCTCCTGAACTGAACACTTAAATTCTTCGTCTCTCTTGTGACGAAGATGGGTGACAACTTTGCAGATTGCAGAAACCTTTGCGAGACCCCCCAATAACTGTATTCAATTCTGTTAAGTGCCATTTAAACATATTCACATTTTAAAATGGTCTCCTGCATGATGTTAAGTTTCCTAAAAACTAGAATCCAAATGGCTTTAGATCCAACTGTTCATAAATAAACCATGATGTGCTTAGACCTTTACAGAATGTGTAATTTTTCATAACAGACACACCTGTACCAAATCACTTTAGATTCAGCCTCTCATGAATTAATCATCCTGGGTATTTCTGCACTGTGGTGCAACACCCCCATATCATGGTCATGTTTTAGTATATATCCCAGGGCACACCACACTGCCTAAAATGCTGATTTGAAACACAAACAAGTTGAATGCATGCTCGAGGACTCCTGCTGCACTGGTTTTGATGGTGTGTGAATTCCATTGTGTTTGAAGTAGCTTATATTAAACCGCAACAGCGAGTGAAATGGAAAAATAGTGTGCCGTATTGATTTAAGCTCATGAAAGCAGGAGGAGCTAAAAGTGCAATGTTTTTTAAGCAAAAGAAGAGCTTTTGTTGAGCATATTATAACATCAGTGCTGTATTTCCTCTGCTGTCAAAACTGAAGAGAATATAGATAAGAACATTGTCTCCTTATTAATGCTTGTAACAAAACATATTTTGAAGTAAATGAAAGTTAAAGGTTGATGAATAAGATTTTGAAGGACTACAAAGCTCAGGTTTAGTCATTTAATTTGATCACTTAAATGCAAAATCTCTGCCACTGAAAATGTTCAACCAAAAAATACCACAAAATGCCATTTTCACAGTTCAAATGGAAGAAAAATTACCAGAAATGTTTAAGAGGTAAGCTGAACCCATTACTTTGACATCCAATATTAGAGTCATTGTCATGGAGAAAAAACAGTGAGCACATAAAATGATCCAATTTCATATGTAATGCAAAACAACAGTATGTGGTGTGAGAGAGTCTTGCGGAGATATAGTCATGCACAAACTCAAGTGCAAATTGAGTTTGTATTTGAATTGTCTTGTTGTACATTCAAGTTGTATTGGTATTTTAATACTGTTTTTCACATGCTTGCACAGACTGCACACAGGCATCTGCACAATTCCCCAAGCACTAGTATATATGTTATTACATATATGATAAGGTCATGGGTTCGATTCCTAGGGAATGCATGAACTGATCTGCCAAAGTCAAAAATGTAAATGTATAGTATACAATATTTTTTTAAAGTTATTGGAGCCTAGATGGTATTTCAGTGGCACCATTAGAGACAAACCTAGTGTAATCAGTAAAAGTCAGAATTAATTCAAGTCAAAAGGAAAAGTACAAAGCCTTAAATTTATTGTAAGGTGATTACAAATGGGTGATTACAAGGATCTAAAGCCACAAGAATTCATGGTTAACTATGTTTTGACACAAATGATTATTATTCTAAATGGGGCTATTAGAATAAATTCTCTTCTTCAGTCATACCAGAATGTAAAAAATAAATAACAATGAATCTTACCGCCACACACAGTGGAAAATACACACTTGAAACAATTAATGAAGCACAGAGCAAACAAACACACACACTGCAAAATAACAGGATCATCAATTTTGAGTTTTTCCCACTTCAGCATAGAAATCTCAGGCAAGATTATTGTATTGGCTGTTATACAGTGCATCTCTGCACATGAAACTCATTAATCACTTGAAAAGAGGTTCCATCATTAGGCGGCTGTCAGGCTGTAAAATTCCCAGTTTTCTCTAGCATGTCAGTGATCATCTCTCTCTCTGTGTGTCTGTGTGTGTGTGTCTCACTCTCTGCCTGTGGGTAGGTTTAAACATTGGTATGCATGGAGAGCAGTGGAGAGTCGTTCTGCTCTTATCTGCTGTGCGGAAAGACGTGAGGCGTAGACGAAAGAGAATTAGGAGAGAAACAGAGTGTGGGAGACCGCAGGCATTACTGAGCTCACATTTGTAATTACAGGCTTTATGCTATATTGATTCCATAGTCTAAGTTCTCTTTTCCATTCCAAGTCCTCCAGCCAAAGAGCTTTGCACAAGCCACACAGAGTTGCTAACACTGACCAATCAGTGATGGTCAAGCCAAGGGTCTGAATTTGATTAAACAGATGGTCAAAGCTTTTGTCTGTTTCTCTATCTATCTGTCCGATGCCTGTCAGATATATAAATACAGTATAAACAGCAAGTATTTCATAATATTTAAATAGTTATTTATTTGAAGAAAAAAGAAATGCATTTGCAGTCTCCAGTTTTGCCAAGTCCACGGTTTTCTTGTGGGATTGGGCTACTTTTACACTGTTGCTGTTTCTTCCCTCCAAACACGTTTTTTTACTGGGACGTGATTGGTACAGGTTTGATTAGCAATTGGGCTGAGACCACACGTATTGTTCACAATCTCTCTTTCGCTTGCAAAACTGATTTAATGCTTAACCCTGCAGGAACATAGTTATAATGAAGAAAAAATAAATTATTCAGCAACTGAATGGAGATGGAGAATTGAAGAGCAAGATAGACAGAGACAGCTAGAGAGAGAGAGAGAGAGAGAGAGAGAGAGAGAGAGAGAGAATACAAAAAGTGATAACTGTATAATAGACCTTGATGTGAAACAAATGGCCCAGAGCTTAGGTTAATTCATCTGAACTCAGTTTGGAAATGGATGATAGTCTAGGGAGCATTCGTATTACATATGAATGTTTTTGTATTGGCCTGCCATCCATCTGAGATGAGGTCTGCTCTGTATTATATAAAACAAGTGGAGGGATAAGGCAATGTCTGTTACGACCTTTGTCAAAACCCAGTCTCTATAATAAACAAATTGCAGCCATCTGTTGTCAAACTTGGCTTGATGTTGGGCTGATTGGAGATATATGTGCTCCTTTTTGTCCATATTACTTCAGACAAAAGCTAAATCCTCTCTGAAGCTGCACTTGAACTCAATGTTCTTTCATATCATGATAAATCTTTGTCGAAATGCCAAACTGTGACAAGTCATACATATAATGACATGACTCATTCACCATGGGGAGCAACTGGGAATTGTATCTGTAATGGTGGCGAGTCCAGGTTCATGTCAGAAACATTAAGAAGTATAAGTTCTGTCAGGACCACTTTCGTCAAATACAATTGACAATTAGCATACAGTTAGGATTGGCAGTATGGTTCTGTTCTGGGAAAGAACTCCCTGCGCATCCATGCAGCCTAGCATGGATAAGACCAGGGAGGGCAGCAATATAGGGACCAGGGAGATAGCTGCTGATAATACTGAAGGAGCTTATATATGCATACAGTGATAGGCGTCGTATTCCTATAGGTAGACGTGGATCAGCTGAGAGTAAGCTGATGCGAGCTTGACTAACGTGACCTGCCAGAACTGACGCTATGCTTAATTTCTTAACAAATTTTAGGTGGGAATTACTTACATATTTCCAGCACCAGAGCCACTCATGAGCTGAACACAAAAACAAACCTAAACAGAGCGACCTGCATAGGCCAAAAAAAGGCTAACAAGACATCGTTCAAAAGGATTTACCAGTTTGAACAAGTTCATCACAAATCCTCCAATAAATAAACTCGCCAAATCCATCATCATAGCAGCTACTGAATCAACATAACTCACCTGAACTGCATAATAATAACCATTATGCTTCTATTGCCATGACACCAAGAAAGCAGAAATATACTTTTCCACATTAAGCATTTGATTTCTGTATCTATAGCTCACATTCATGTCTTTGTGCATGTTTTTATTCATTTGTAATGCTTACCTGAGACAACTAAATTGATAAGCAGGCTACCCAAATGTAATACTACTAACTGAAAAAGAGCACAAATGCATTTTTTCTCACATTTCACATGTTTGCTGTGAGCCCCAGGGCCTGTGATTTTAAGCATCAACCGTGTGACTGCGTAAACAGTGTGAATAAATTCATGTTTTTCTTTTATTTGTCAGTACTCAATAAAAAGCTATTGAACAAACAATGCATTGCAGACTGTGAACAAGTTTCTGAATAATCTTGAACTAAACCTCAATGTAAAGTTGTTTTCTTTTTTATACATATGGATTATTTTGGGGTACATTGAGTTCATAACTATAAAAATAAATCTCACTAATGAATTTACTGAAAGATTAGCTCTGTTTCAAAAGCTGCTTCACTGCCTACATAGGCAGCTGTCTTCTATGAAACAATCTTAACTGAAATGGATCCCATTAGTTGATTTGAAACGCTCTACATAATCATGAACTCAGTGCGCAATACACTGGCTTACATTGGCTTTCCTGTAGCTCAGTGGTAAGAGCATTGTGTTAACAATGCAAGGTTGTGGGTTTGATCCCAGGGGATTGCACATACCTATGTATAAATGTATAGGATAATGCAATGTAAGTTGCTTTGGATAAAAGTGTCTGCCAAATGCATAAATGTAAATGTAAATACAAAAAACACGCTCCTCACAGGAAGTGAAGGAGAGACTCAGCTCACAGCTGAATTCAATACAGGTGAGAGGAACAATGTCATATTTCAACATAGCACACACAGTTTAAAGGAGAAAAGGTTAGTTTAATATATATATATATATATATATATATATATATATATATATATATATATATATATATATTTATATATTGGTGGTACATTTATCTACCTCCTTCCAGTGCATTATGGGATTGC
This sequence comes from Leuciscus leuciscus, assembly GCF_965113295.1. Lineage (NCBI taxonomy): Eukaryota > Metazoa > Chordata > Actinopteri > Cypriniformes > Leuciscidae > Leuciscus > Leuciscus leuciscus. The sequence goes on from NC_138741.1 coordinate 15,223,301, forward strand.
CTTCTCTTGAAAGGAAGCATGAGATGCTTCTGGTAAAAAGAATGGATCGGAGATTTGATAAAACATTTTTGTTCAGCAGGATGTCGGCATGATCTAAAAGTACTTTTGGATCAGCCTTCATGTCAGGAGTGTGCCTATGATACTTCAAATCCGCTTTATTATAGCCATTTATGGGAACAGAGCAAATCTGCACTTAAAGTCCCCCTGTAGTCAATCATTTTATCCCTTAAAACTCATCTTTGATCACTAAAATGACATATTTAAACATTTTTTTCTGAGGAAAAAAATCTTAATGCCTTAAAATAGCTTGAAAGTAACTCTACAACCCTTGCTTAATTTAGTATACGAGGATCCAAGAATATGCTAATTAGCCTCGCCTCCACTCATTTACGCCAGCTCACAGATTCACTCAGCCAACTTACAAAGGTAAACACTGCACAATTGTATCACACTTTACAATGTCGGTCGGACACACAAAGGTAATTAATATGATTAGCCTTTTGCTTGACTATCAAACAGCTAATAATGTGTTGCTAATATTACACAAACTATGTTACTGTTCACCATCTCAGTCTGCCTTCTAACAATCATCAGAAACGCTTTGAACAACTCATAACACCAGTGGAGAAAGACATATAGTCATCATAACATCGAAATATACATCATACACCCGCTATATGCTAAATCTACCCGATTTTTCATATCAACAGAAAAATATACCGGGATAACCTGGCATCTCTCCTGATTCCCCTGCTAGTTCACTGTTAATGAAATGCTAAAGCCGGCCCGCACATTGACTTGATTGGTTACAAGGTAGTTTGTGACGTCAGAAATGCCAACGATTACAAAATGCTTTTTTGATACTGTCTCTTTGTTTACTTTATATATAAACATAGAACACATAGACAAAACAACATTAAAAACTTGATTTTCACTGCAGGGGGACTTTAACAGAACTAACATGTTTTGCGTTGATGCATCATGAAGAGTGGGGTTGCATCTGCTGAATCATTCACATCTTGTTTGTTAAAGGGATAGTTCACTTTGAAATTAAATTTTGGTATGTTTTAGCTTACCTCAAGGGCATCCAAGATATAGGTGTCTTTTTTTCCGCAGTAGTTTCAATTTTGATATTTTAGGTCAAACCGTTCTTGTCTGTCAGTCATATAATGCAGGTCGATGGTCACTGTCTCAAAGAGCTTGCACAGAGTCCAAATTAAAACAATTCCCCATCGTCCAAATGAAACAATTCCCCATCGTAAGTACACATTGATGGCCCAAGACACTAGGGATGGGCATTCGATTAAATTTTCTTAGTCGATCGTCGGGAGAATTAACGATCGACTATCGATTAATCATTAATATTTTTTATAATAAAATTAATTATTTAACTTCTATAATTCAAAAATGCAATGAATACAAAAATACAGCGTGTTTTTCCTCAGAGACCTTTATTACAAGATTAACTTGTGGCAGACAGTTAAACTACGTTCAGTTAGGCAAACCGAACATATATGCGGTGCTCTAAAGCAGCGGAACCTGGAGCTGCGAGCCGGCGTTCTTAAACAGAGACCTAATTTGTTCCAAAATAATAATAATAAAAAAAGAATCATGTTAAACAATAACTTAAACAAAAAAACATAATAATACTTGACAGATTTTGTCAAAATGTAACTAAAAACTATCCACGCCAGAAGAAAGAGGGTGAGAGAACAATTAGGCTAACTTAACAAATTAACGTTAGGCTAGTGAAAAATAACTAACTTTAGTAACTCGCAATCGCATACAACTTCTGCATCAGTCTACTGATTTTTGTTGAGAAACAAGAGCATGTTGACATGATCTGGGGTCAGACGCGACCCAACGTTGCCGGGATACACAGGTACCTCCGCGCTAACTGGGCCAGCGCGGGGAACCTTATTCCGTTCACTTTCCACCAGTCTGTAGGTGTGCAATTCAGGGGTGGGGGAGTCTCCCTCAGAAAGTTCTGAAGTTCTGCTTCAATACCAGCCTCACATTGAGTGGTATAGTGATCCCCAAGGAGTTGTGCCATAGCAGATGACTGGGAGGTCGCGACTTCAGTGTTTGCGCTCCCCTCGCCCGTGTCAGACAACGCAGCCTCGACTCCCCCAGCCTGTTGGATAGCCGCCCTATCGGTCCCCACCGCCTCTCCCAGTTCAACCAGTTTCGCATTAGCAGCCAGTCTCTGTGTTGGTGTAAGAAAGCCCAGGTGTTTGTGACGAGGGTCCAGCATTGATGAGATCATGGGGGCGAATGACACAAACTCACCAGCCTCAATCTGTATAAATACATGATGGGGAATCAATAATCAGAAAACGTTGTATTTTTTTGTTGTTTATTTTATTTTATTCATAAAATAAATATTAAAATTAATATTTTTATGGAGTAAGAGTAACAGTTTTATTCTTCGCGGGGCTTATTGCTTAAATCTAAATAGGTAACGAACTAACGAATAAATGTACAATAACGTTATATTTTTATTATTTATTTTATGAATAAAATAAATATTAAAATGAATATTTTTATGGAGTAACAGTTTTATTCTTCGCGGGGCTTATTGCTTAAATCTAAATAGGTAACGAACTAACGAATAAATGTACAATAACGTTATATTTTTATTATTTATTTTATGAATAAAATAAATATTAAAATAAATATTTTTATGGAGTAACAGTTTTATTCTTCGAGGGGCTTATTGCTTAAATCTAAAAAGGTAACACGCAGATAACAGGTAAGTATTCATGTAATTATGTATATGTAAACTAAGATAAAAAGTTTAGCTTACATTCATTCGTTGGATGAGAGAGGAACGCACTTTTGTCTTGAATTCGATGAGTCTGGGCCCGTCTCCTTCACTGCGCATGAGGTGGATATTGATGAGGCCGAAGGTGACGGGATAAGTGTTCGAGATGGAGACGTCTTTCTCTGCAGACATAACCGTGGTGGCACACGGGCTGTGTGTCCTCCATCAGCTGTCAGTACTCATCCTTCAACTCCAGGATCCTGGCATCTTGAAGCTTGGTCATGGTTCGGTCCGACAGCACAGCAACAACAGCCCACCGCTGCTCCACCAGCCGATCAAACATCTCGCACACGGAGTTCCACCGTGTTTTACACAACTGGGTAAGCCGGTGAGTTGCGAGGCCCATTTGCTCCTGTTTCTTTTGCAGCGCTTTGGTTGCTGTAGTGCTGTGATTAAAGTGGCTAACGAGTTTACTAGCCGCTGATATTACCCGATAAAGATACAGTGCAAATCCGTCATTTATGGCCAACTGGAGGGTGTGTGCAAAGCAGGCAAAGGAAATCCAGGGCACTCTGGTGGGACTGTTGGCAGCTACAATATTGGCCGCGTTGTCATGAACGCATGCAATAACTCGGCCTTCAAGTCCCCACTGCTCTACAGCTCCATTCATTTTCTCAGCGAGGTGGTCAGCTGTATGCCGGCCTGGCAGGCTTTCTGTGAGCAGGACCGCTGAGTTCATTTGCCAGTCATCACTGATGTAGTGGCAGGTTATGGTGATGTAGCTCTCAGCTGTTAAAGCGGTCCAGCAGTCTGTAGTTAGAGCAACTCTCTCAGCTTTGCTCAATTCTTTTAACAGCTGCTGCTTTCGTTCTTCGTAGTGAGTTTCTACCAGTCTAGTGATGGTACGTCGTGATGGAATTTGATATGCTGGTTCCAATAAATGTATCAGTTCTCGAATACCATTGCCCTCAACAATACTTAAGGGCAGAATATCCATCTCAATGAACTTGCAGATCCCTTGGGTAATTTTCTCTGCTCGTTGTGCATCACAGCTCCGAGTCCGTGCAAACGCCGACTTGATGCTAGGTTGAGAGTGAGACTGAGAGCAGGATGCACCGCCACCGACCAGGGACGGATGCTCTTTATTTAAGTGGTACGTCATCTGAGTCGTGGCCGTGTTGTACTTATACATTGCATCGCAATGTTTGCAGTGAACTATTTCGCCTTTTAAATCAAAATGGTCCCACGCCACACTTCGCCGTGACCTCTTCATGATTATTTTGAAATCAAAACGGAAGATCACAGATAACCGAGTATGGTGTCAAATATTGCCCCCGGGTGGTAAAATGTTTAATTGCTGCCACACAGTGAAATTCATTTAATTGCTTCAAGACTCACACTACGCAACGCAACCTGCATTAGATTTAAAAAAATGCATTAGATTAATCGATAACAAATTAACGTGATCGACGAAATTCTTAACGATCAATTATCGATCGTCGATTAATCATGCCCATCCCTACAAGACACGAAACGAGCGGTTTGTGTGAGAAAACGAACAGTATTTATATCGTTTTTACCTCTTGTACACAGCCACGTCCAAGTGATCTGAGAGCGCGGGCGGGTATAGATATATACACTAGAAGTCGCCTTGGCTACTGCAGTTCATTGGAACGAAACCGTAGCCAATGCGACATCTAGTGTATATATCTATACCCGCCCGCACTCTCAGATCACTTGGACGTGGCTGTGTACAAGAGGTAAAAACGATATAAATACTGTTTGTTTTCTCACACAAACCGCTCGTTTCGTGTCTTGGGCCATCAATGTGTACTTACGATGGGGAATTGTTTAATTTGGACGATGGGGAATTGTTTTAATTTGGACTCTGTGCATGCTCTTTGAGACAGTGACCATCGACCTGCATTATATAACTAACAGACAAGAACGGTTTGACCTAAAAATATCAAAATTGAAACTACTGCGGAAAAAAAGACACCTATATCTTGGATGCCCTTGAGGTAAGCTAAAACATACCAAAATTTTATTTCAAAGTGAACTATCCCTTTAAGGGCAAAGAGAGTGCAATTTTTCCAAACTAGAGTGAACATGTTACACATGTGGTGACAGGAGCAGCTGAAAGAAAGAGAGAGAGAGTGAACATGTTAAACACATCTCCCCAGTGGAGACCTACCGGCAAAAGAGGAAATTACAGAAGCTTTACCCTACTTTTCTACATGTGTGTTATCGCTCACCTGCACAAACAGGAAATGAGGCATGCTGAAGATACAACCGCCATTATGGCATCAGAGATGAGTGTGTGGAGAAGGGGAAACGCACACACTTGACTCATCCTCACCACGAAAAAACCCCACACACTTCCTGATTCCATCAGCATAATTGCCATGGAATTCTGAATTCTGCCATAGAGCATGATGGGATTAATTAGAGTGAAGAAGAGACTTGTTTGTTACTGCTACACTTTCCAGCTCATTTACTGCAGTTCACCGCTCTCAAAATCAGTGCAGTCTGGCACTCTGTAAAACAACAACACTTCATCATTCCACCAGGACTCAACCTGAAGGTCCAGAGAGAGACAGATAGGATTTATGCACTAAGCTCATGTTCAACCACAGCCAAATCTGTAGAATCCTAGCACAAAGGCCAGTGTTTCATGTACAAAACACTTTGGGGATTCTCCTGAATAATGATTGCAGAGCTTGAGAAAGTCTACGTAGAGTCGAGCTTTAGTTTTCAGGACTAGTAGAAGTTGTTTCTGCTATTTCTGCCTAAAGTATTCTCAACTTTTCTTTTCCTCAAGCCTCCCTAATGGCGTCTGAGTGCAACAAATCATCATTAATTGGTTACAAGCCTCAGAGTTGTAAAAAACCTTCATGCAGGCTAAATATTCATCTACCTCTCATTCGATTCACATTTAGGGAGAGGTGTTAAGAATGCATCTGTCAAAGCACCCTGCAGGAGAGAAAGAGGCTCTGTTCACAACCGCCACCTGAAGGCTGTTATAAACAGTAGGCATCCATTTAAAGCAGCATCTCATAGGCATCAACACAAGTCTATATTCAGTACTGAAAATCTGCAGTATAAAACATCCTTACTAAACATATTTGTGCTATTTGTTTTTTGTAAAGTATAAAAGTATACTTTTAAATATACTTTGTGTAACAGTAGTACTGTTTACATATAGTTTACAACTATTTTTTTTTTCCCGTTTGTACTGCAACTATACTACAAGTGAACTTATAGGTATACTGATAGTTTACTAGTCAAATACTTGTAGCACATTTTTTAGTTTATAAAAAAGTACTTTGTACTCAGTAAACTACTAGTTTAGTTGTTTTATACTGCAACTACTTGTATTTTTTAAGTGAACATATCATATAGCCTAGTTTACTATTTATATATAATTTTTGCACTTTAAGTATACTAATTAATTATTCTGATCCACTATCACTTGTTTCTGCTTCTTCTTCACCTGTGTTTTGATCCAGAGATTCTGTACTGTTTCAGAAGATGCATAATAGCACCCCCTACCATATAACAGTGAAAACATGGAAAGCTGGAAAATTCAGTCAATGGCAGGGAGAGAGTAAAGTAGATTTGAAGTAAATTCAAAAGGGGGGACAAAACAAAAAGTACTATCAAAATAATAGCACACTTGAATAAACTTATCCAATAGACAACTTTATAATGATTAAATGTTGTTTGAGGCAGTATGATCAAGGACTGAGTCAGTTGTTAGCTTAGCAAAGAGCTAATGCCTGGCTCTGTTGAAAAGAACTGTAAGACTTAGTCTCAATTAACAATAGTTTGTCAAGTCCCTCATACAATGTGAGGCGCACTATATAGCAAGTGTAATTGACTTGCTTGTCAAGCTACAAGGTAGGCCCATAAGCTAAAGTTGAACTACCATCAAGATACCCTTTTGAAAAAGTAGTTAGCTACACTACAAGGTACTAAAAAAGTAGCCAGCTTAGTAAGGCGAAAGCATTAAAAAGCATTTGATCAGTAGAATTTAACTACACATTAAAATATTTTGTAAATACCCAGCTGGAAAAAAATATCGTTAGGAACCTATGATCTCCCAGTTCTTACAGCCTGGTCTGTTGGCTGGTTTTAAAGGGCACCTTTTACCTGGTCAGTCCAAGAGACCAGGTGAAACCAGCTAAACAAAGTTAGTGGCGTTGCTACCTTCATCTAGTTACATCTAGTAATCCAGTATAGGATTTGAAATAGAGGTAGTGTGTTTACTCAATATGTTGCAGCATCCATACTGAATCAAGCCCATGAAGGGACTCCAGATATTTTTGTGTCCTAGACTCCTGGCTGGTTATCATTTCTGTTTATAGGTCAAATACCACACTCCACACTTCCAATCTTCTGTCTGCCTCTTATCTCTTTCAAAAGGCTGGCCATTGCTTCAACCTGAACTTCATAGCTTGCTGCACAACTCAGATTAGGCCAGACAGCCACTTAATCTCAGAGCCCGAGAGCTCTATCGGCCAAGAGCCAATGGACATGTGATGGTACTCAAAATGACAGAAGAGAGACAGAAAGGAATGGAGAATTGGAGAAAGGGACTGAATGAACAGGAAAGAGAAAAGGAGAAATGGACAATGCGACAGCAGGACAGACTGAAAGCAGAGATGAAGGGGAGAGACCGAGAAAGTGTAAATGGAAACTCAAATGACAGAGGGATAAGGAGATGGGCCATTACACAGATCAGAGGAAGGAGAGGGTTGGTGGTCAGCACTCTATAGTGTGTGAAGTTTATCTGAACACAAAGAGTAGAGAACTTCACAGTGGAGACGAAACGGAGAGAAATCCTTTTTACTATTTCCACTCCAACTGTGATCAAAACAACCTGGAGATATAGAAGACCACCAACTAGGGGTGGGCGATATGGTAAAAATATCATATCACGGTTTTTTTCAGGAAAATCACGATTAACGATTTTATCACGATTCTTTTTTATGTAGCTTTTACTATTTTGTGACAGCATTACAGCCAAACTAATGTCCATATTTTAAAAACAAAGCCTTAGGTAACAAAATATAAAATAAAAAAGAATGGCAGACGGGGCGAAGATATAAAATATTTGTCATTATTTTCTTTGTTATTAAATATTAAGATCAAAGATACACATTACAATACACACACAACTTAATATACAAATTAAATAAACAGTGCTTTGTTTTCAGCTACAGTAGATGTATTTAACGGTAGCATTGAAGAAAGTAATTAAATGAACAAATATGAAAATAAAACAAAACATAGACTTCACTGTATAAATTATAAATTGATACTTATTAAAGCTACTATTAAAGTTGTCAGTCAAGAGCAGTGAGTGATTTTCTTTTTGCATTTTGTTGTTTTATTAACAATAAAGGGATAGTTCTCCTAAAAATTCAAATTGTCATAATTTACTCTCTCAAGTTGTTTTAAACTCGAATAAGTTTTTCTTCTGTTGAAAATAAAAGTTATTTGGAAGAATGTGACTTCCATAGTATATTTTTCTCCCATGGAAGTCAATGGGGACCAGGTACTGTTTGTATAGCCACATTCTTCAAAATATTAATATTAGAAAATATTAGAAGGAAATTAATACAGGCTTGGAACAACATTATAGTGCGTAAATAATGACTTTTATTTTTGGGTGAACTATCCCTTTAAGGACAAACGGCAGCTTGTTTACTATTACTACTGTCTCTTTAAGAGCTGCACTCGACGCGTCTTTTATACACGCATTTGACAAGCAGATTTTCTCTCAATTTTCTCAAGTTTGCTTTCACTTTAGACTTCACCGACTTTGTTTATGTAAACCTTGTGTGTATTTGACAGTATTAGCACAATAAGACTCGAAAGATAACTTAGTCCAGTATCAAGGCGCTGGTAGACAGGCTTTTAGTGCATGTGAGCTTCACATGTACGCGCTGAGAAACGCACACGTTAGAACAGCGCATCAGCACGCGAATTAAATGTTTAACCGACAAGGCATTAAAGCACATGCAAATTATGAACTTTTGTGAACTGTAGTGTCCCGTTCCGCTGCGTTAACATTTTATGTGAATATACGTCGCGTTGTTCAGTATGTTGGGACAGAGGCGCCAGAACAGCAACTGAGAATGCGCGATACTACGATATTTCTTCAAAAGCAGATCGTGGAGACATTTTAATCGTCCACGATAAAAAATCGTCATATCGCACACCCCTACCACCAACACGCACACATAAAGCTGACAACCATCCTGTATAATATGAAATTGTCCCGTATTTGAGGGCAAAGAATTGCCGCATCCAAAAAAGTACCATAATCAAACATTGAAATGTTTTAATATACACTTGAAGGGGTGGATTCTGGAATACACTGCTGCTTCAATGTATATCTAATGAGTGATTATAATCAAGGTATTAATCAATGTTTTTCCTTCTAAATATCACACAAGTTGAATGACTTCTCTAGGCTAATGAAATTTTACTTTGTTATAGAAGTTACCAGTGTGATTACTGAAATGTTCTTTTCATGTATTCTCTAATGTTTGTATTAAATATCTGAGAGGTGACTGTGAGCGCATGCTAGGAATACAGCAACAGTGCTTGCTCATTTAGCCCGGCTTCCAGATATGCACTCGTTTTGTTTGAGAAAGGTCTTCAACGTGTTAAAACATATAACGGTCATTGGAACCAATAGTTTAAGTGACCATTTCTTAGTGTCCTCTCATTGAGAGAAAGAACATGTTATCTAGATGTTTTGGGAAAACTCTCCTGCTTATCGTTAGAGCCCAACCAAACCCAACCTTAAAGAAGCTGTGTGTGTTAGTGTTCTTGGTTACAGGTTATGGAACAACTGGCATTATTGGAGATTGACTGTTGCTCTTAGAAGAAAGTTTGTGTCCATCATCAACAAAGAAAGAACGAAAAAATGTCTGCAAACTGGAATGAAGCAGAGACCAGGGAGCTCCTTACTATCCACGCTGAAGCTGAGATCGTTCGCCAGCTTTGCGGAACGGTACGCGATGCGTTAGTGCCTGATCAGCTGCCATGATGTTCAAAGCAATGCGAACACTTCCGCTGTTGTACCGCAACATGTTTTCGGCACGTACGTTACACGTCACATCCTGACGTCACATGTCTTTACGGAATCTTTACGGGATGTGTGTGAACGCACTCACAGATTCCAGAAAATCATTGGCAGTGTGAATGAAAATCAAACGACATTATCCATGTATTTTCCGGAATCTCTGTGTGAAAGGGGCTTATGTTTATCTATTTCTTAGCCAATCAGAATCATTAAACCTGAAGCAAGGACGTAGCTTAGACCTTGGTGAAGGGTATAATTGCTGTGATCTTTGTAACTGTAAGCGGGGAGGCCTACGAACTCTTATTACTCTTTTCTTAAATTGACTGCACTTCTAACTCCTGGTTATAATTAATCATATCTGGTTCTTGGGTCTTTAACTGTAAATCCCCTAACAAAATGATTAACATGCAAAATGAACAGGAAGAGTAGCAATTTCATTAATGCATAAACACCAGCAGAGGTGTAATTGACTTTCTTTATTGCTAGAGTGTTTGATTGGTAAATGTCAAGTGAATTCTAAATGTAATGTACCTATACATGGTTATGTAATTTTATTTTATTATTTGCATAGTTACTTATCCCTGCTGTGATAACAGGCCTGCGCAACTGTGTTTTAATATATTTATAAAATATAATATATTATAATATAATAATATATTATATTATAATATACTGTGCTATAATATTTTCTCTTCTAAGCTCAAACTGAGCACAATACAACACTACACCTGTGTTTTTTCTCTCTTTCAGGTCTACACTGTGAAAGGTGAATAAAGATGTCCTATACACACACGCACACCTACCTATTTGGGAGGCCAGGGGATTGATGCCTGACAGTTCTTACCCAGTAAAGAAGAGGAGCTGTCATAACGCTGATAAAAGACATGATGAGCTCCTGGCAGATCCAAGCCCTTAATCAGAATGAGGGAAAGCCTGACCTCTGTGACACTGCTGTCAGCGTGGAGGAAATCCAGCTGTCCAGCAGTCCACTCACAGCTTTCGCACCACAGTCAGGGGTTACAAAGACTGCTGAGAGTTTATCATGCTCTACGTGTGTGTGAAAACAGTATTAATAGACTCAGGTCAAAGCCTCAGGGGCTGTGGAAATGTAACACACACCGCTTAGCATTCTTTCATGCCTTACCCAAGGTAGCTGTGGCCTCCTTAACTATATCTACTGGTCAGCAGGGACGTGCCACAGAGGATCTTGGGTACAAGGTTACTCTTTGTCCTAACCAGGTGTGATAGATTTCTAGTGACAAGCAATTTGTCTGAGCACAATAAATGCGAAACTGCTGCATGACCTAAAGTTAATTTACAAGCACAGCTATCATCAAGCTGCAGAAGATTTTTGCATTGTCAAGTTTCAGCTCTCTGCCTAAATACACAACACAATGCATAATCGAATATTTGATAAATGAAATACACCTTGTGCACAAAATAAAATGTTGGACTAACATGATTTCATAAAGCACATACAGCACTTGCGTGGCATTTAAAGACTTTATTGCTTTAGTCGACTGAAAATTGAACTGAATGGAAGTGTATGTAAACGTAGTAACCAAACAGAATGTATTGGATGTTTAATGTACAGTGAGCAGGATTTTGGATGAATGAGATTTTACAGCGGGCTACTCAGCTTGACACCACTGAAATAGAAACTTTCTAAAATATTTATCATTGTTTTTACAAAAATATTATGCAGCACAACTGATAATAAGAAATATTACCTTGAGCAGCAAATTAGCATATTAGAATGATCTCTGAAGACTGGAGTAATGGTGACTGAAAATTCAGCTTTGCCATAACAGAATAAATTACATTTTAAAATATATTAAAATAGAAAACAGTTATTTTAAATTGTAATAATTCTTTGCAATATGACTTTTTTTGTTTTATTTTTGATCAAATTAATGCAGTCTTGGTGAGCATAATAGGCATTCAAAATATTTAAAGTCCCCCTGTGGTGAAAATCAAGCTTTTAATGTTGTTTGTATGTGGTGTTATGCTTTAAGACAAACCATGTGCAAATTCATAAATTCCACTGCTGAGTAGGCTATTTTCTCCTTAAATCACTGGTGTTTCTGACGTCACAAACTAACCAATCATGTCAATGTGTGGTTGTCAACAAGTTGATCTCTGTGCTGGTGTGTGGAGGCAGGGCTTATATGCACATTCATAGAACCACGCATACTAAATGAGGCAAGGGTGTAGATACATTCAAGCTATTTTAAGGCATGAGGTTTTTTTAATTTTTTTTTTAAGGAAAAAACTTTTAAATGTGTAATTTTGGTGATCAAAGAGTTTTAAAGGATACAATTATTGACTACAGAATCTTTTTTTTGAATGGAACAACTATTTTTACTCTGAAAATGTTGTATTGATTTTATCACTTGCTGCTTTTCCCTGCCTGATCTTGTTATGATATGGTGTTAGGTATTAACAAAACATTAATTTTCTAAATTGTGAAATATCTGTAAAATTATTATTATTTCAGTGAAAGCTTTTATTATAGTAATGTGCCAGAGGGAAAAGCTGATGTTCACACAATTACACAGGTGTGTACAGTGATCCAGTGCAAAAATAAAAATCTTTTTTTTTTACGTGTATGGAGAAAGATGCTTTATGTAATGCTTTATATAATTTGTTCATGAATTGAGCTAATCTAGTTCCCGAGTTCAACTCACTAACTCATTGATCTTGGTGCAGCTATAACATATTATCAATGAACAACAAGTTCAATTTCAAAACTATCGTATGGCTTATGAACTATGGATGTCACGTTGAGGATTTTTTTCACACCGGTAAATAAACTTGTGACATTATGGGCCCTATCTTGCACCCAGCGCAATTGACTTTGTACACCGACGCATGTGTCATTCCTATCTTGCACCCGACGCACAGCAGACTTTTCCCTCGGCAGACGCATGTCGGTAAATTATGGAATGAACTTGCGCTCCCGGGGGGCGGTTCAGCGAAAAGAGGCGGCGTGTTCCGGCGCAAACGTTTCCTGGTGCTATTTTGCAGTTCCAGAAAACAATTCCGCCACAGACCAGGAAAAACCTAGTCTAAAGTCACTGGCGCGTTCAGATGCTATTTTAAGGGTGCATACTTGGCCATAATGTAGCGTGTGCACAACGCGCATACACTTTGCTTCTCTCATCTACACACAGATGCAGCAGTTGCCATTTTTGCAAACCATACATAATTACAAAGAAAAATATTCCACATGAGGGAAATCATTGTGGTGTCCATGAAGATGTGAAAAAATAGGCATAAATCTAGCTCACACATTTACCCAAATTATTATACGCCTGTTTAACCGAAGCTTATTTGCGTGGGTTTCTCCCATTCCCATACTATGTCACTTCTCTGTCTTTTACGGCCCTGACGAGAATGTTGGTCTCCTCGGCTGTGAACCACTACTGGCGTGCGCCTGGCAAATCCGCTGTTATAATAGCAATTCGCCATGGAACAAGCGCGCCTGCTTTTAAAGGGAATGTGAGATGATGCTCTGATTGGTTTATTTCACGTTACGCCCAAACCACACCTATGAGTAATGTAGCTACTTCAGACAAACCCATTTTAGACCAACCCAACCCAACCCAATCCTTTATCCCGCTGGTGTAATAGCAACAGCGCCCGAGACAGTGCGCGTTTGATCCTTGCGTTTCAGATCGTTAAAATAGGGCCCTATGTGTATATGGAGCAACGGTACTTGACTGATATTTGTTAATGATGCTCAGGATCTGTTGCACACCAAATCCTCGGTTAGTTATCTTTTTGCCCTTTTTAAAACTTGAAAACTCCAGTCCCATTCATGGCAATTTCATAGAACCCAGCACATTACTCAATTCCCTTGAAAGAAAGTCATGTAGGTGAATAAATGATGACAGGCTTAATTCTCGGGTGCACTAATCCCTTAAACACAACATTCCCTTGAAATCCAATTGATGTGGTGTCACACACTTTTTGTGTGATGTCACAGCATTTCTCTCTTTGCTGTCACTCCTTATAGCTCTCCAGTCAGTCTCCACAATGCAACAACATGCCAACTGCTCCGTCAGTCCAAAGGGATTGTTTGAGATTGAAACAGCCTCAGGGTTGATGGGCAGAGGAAGACAGAGTGTGTGAAGGGCAGTGTCATCTGCTCAGCACTGAGTGGATGTGGCAGTGTGAAACATTACTTTCCCGTTAAGCTTTTCCATGTTGCACACCATCAAACACTGACACATAAATATAAAACTACACTTAATAGGCTCAAATAATACATGAGAGGTGCGAAAATAGCTAAATGTGGGAAGATCTATTCAAAGTTGTTGCATCACATAAAAAAGAAAAATCCCAAATGAGACCTGTAATATAAACTTCTTTCCTCCTAGACAGGAGGGCAGAATAAGAGAGACTTGGAATAGTTCACCTAAAATTCTATCACCATTTGACTCACTGTCATGTAATTCCAAACCAATATGCTGTTATTTTTATACAAATACAATTATTTGTGCCCACGGTTGTCATAAACCAAAGGACAAAAAAGACCATTAAAAACACCATGAAAGAATTCATATTCTGAAGCGATATAGTAGCTTTGTGAGGATTGTACCATCAATATTCACAGGAAATCTTCCCATTTTGCTAAAGCTCTGACATGTTATAGGTCTATAGGTGTGCTCAGTTTGAAAAGCATCATCCTTAAAACCTAGAAGAAAATCCTTCAAAACACCTGAGCTTTTGCAAGAGTAACCTCTGTAAAATAAATATAAAATATTCAGACAATGAAAACCTTTGGCCAATTTCTACACAGTCTTCTCTGTATGTGTTCAGAAAAAGACTTGTAGACCCAAAGTCATTGCCGATGTTATCAAAACGCACTTATTGAGGGACGCTATAGAAAAAGAAAGGCAGCGTCAGAGCGGGAGATAAATATCAGTCACGTAGTAGATTAAAAGCAGTGTGAAAGAGAGATAAACACACATATAAATAGGCTAGACATTGTATTGGCACAGAAATGCCATTTCTAAGTTCGAATTAAAGATTTCAACTTGTAAATTGGCTTTCAACAATGGAGATTTACAGAAAGCGGCTTAGGATGTCAAGTTGTCAACCCCCCAGTGACCAAGCACAAGGACATTGTGAGAAAAAGTCTAAGTGCCAGAAAGAAACCTTGGGAGGAATGGCCAAAGTTGACGAATATGAAACAATTTTAAACTCCAGAAGCAAAGCCATCTGCCCAGAATGATTACTGCTCCGAACTGCAGTCATTTCCGGGTCTGAAAAAGTAACAAAAAAAAACAAAACAAAAAACTCATATAAAACGAACCACTTATGGCGCTTTTCCACTACACAATACCAGCTCGCCTCGGCTCGCCTCGACTCGACTCGACCCAGCTCGGCTCGCTTTTCGCTCCGTTTTCCATTGCAGATAGTACCTCCACAATAGTACCTGGTCGTCATAGCGACGCCGCAGGAAACTGCCGTGACTTAATCTTTTACGCGAGACGCGCGAGACACACCCGCTACCCACACACACAGGACAATGGAGGAAATCGAGTGTATGCTGTTTTTGGATGTTTTTGTTTTTGTTTTTGTTTTTTATTCAGGATACTCCGTCTGGCGCGTGCAATGATGACACAGTGAATAGTGACGATTCTCTCTGACCAATCAGCAGTCTGCCGTGTTTTCACGTCACATTTTAGTATCGCCTCAGCTCGCTTTAGAACCTCGCCGGAGGTGGTACGAAAAAAAGTACCTGGAAGCAGGTACAGGTACAACTTTTACACAGTGGAAAACCAAACAGAGCCGAGTCGAGTCGAGTCGAGGCGAGCCGAGTCGAGTCGGTACTGTGTAGTGGAAAAGCGCCATTAGTAAGTAATAACTAAACGTTATATTTCCTATGCTGCATTTGATAAATATGCTGCATTTGCTTCAAGCGCCCCTGACCAAAAGAATATGAAAATATGTGTATAGCCTAAACTTCTGAATTCATAGCTTATTTTCAAGGCTCATATCACCTAATTGAAATATTTTCCTAATAATAATAAAATAACATTTAATTACTGTGAAATATACATAATTAAATTAAATTTATATTATTCAATATTGAATTATATTAACTTATATTGAAATAATTTTTATTATAAGTCACCATGAATCCACAATGGACAAATCTTGTTATATATAATCTTGTGGAAAATTCTGGTAATTATTATTGCTATGGGTATTCTGGTTTTATTTCTGTTTATGGGTTGGTTTGGTACATGTTTAGTTTTCCATGGTTTTTAATTGCTTTATTATCCGTCACTCCTGAAGTTAATTTCGTTAATTGATTAATTTGAGTTCTGTGTTTTGTTCAGTTCAGTTGTCCGTTATTGTTACGCTATACTTGTTCTGTTCCTGCCTCAAGTTTGCTCCTGAGTGTTTGTCTTTTTGAGTTCTGTGAATAAAAATGCTGCATTTAGATCAATTTATCTTTGTTTCTGCAACCCAGCCATGACAATTGTTTTATCTGTGCTCAACTGCTCATCATTTTTCTTTTTTAAATTCACATCCCTTTTGCAGCGACATCTCTTCTCTGATGAGGCGACCTGTCACTCACATGAGATCACAGCAATAGCAAACCACAAGCATCCAATCAAGTCCCGCCCTACATTTTTTCTTGTCTGAGAAGCCTTTTCACTTAGGTATCCATCACAATAGGGAAGAAAAGACTATCACAACTTCTGATTCATGCTGAATTAAATTTATAAATATGATTATTTTTCATTTACATTTTTAGATTTTATTTTCATATTTTTAAATAACTTAATTCCAAAGGATTATGAGAATGTAAAAGCACAATTACAATTCTTGGTGGCTTCAGCTGTACTGTGGCCTAATTGACACTTACATAATACACACAATCATCAGTACAAAAGTGAATGTAAAGCAGAGTGCATCATGAAAACACCAAATGTAGTTTCATACTAAATCTATTTTCTTACAGATTTGATAAGTGCATAAAAACAGCACAAAATCTCAGGAGGTCTGCCACAAAAACAGACAAAGTCACGAGGCAACCTAGAAATCACAATGGCCTGAATCCCAAACTCAGCCAGCGAGTTTATGTCTATGTCGGAGACAGTGAGGTGACACAAAGTAGCTAAATTTATCCATGCAGACTCGAAACTAACACCCTGTTTTGCATAGATTCAGCCCATCTCTGTGGCTACATCTGACATGAAAGAAACAGAAAGCAAAGAGACAGTCAAACACAACGATCAGTCCCTTATTTTAGAACTTTTGTGTCCCTCAGTCATGAAATGATGGGTAACCGTTGGGTTCTCACAAGATCCAAAATAAAGATGCCAATTCTCATTACCGTCACACAGAGCAAAACAACAAGGCACTTCCTCAAATTTGTTGTGAAGGTTTACAAATTCACTTGCTGGAAAAAATAACAAATGCAAGTCAAGCAACTCAACATACAAACCAATTCAAATAATTGAGTATAGGGGCATTCTGAAACTATCTGAGCTGAGTGTTGTAAAACGCTAGAATTGTGCCCTACTTTAAAACAATATTAATTTGATTAAATGAAATATACCTCAAACTCTGCTCTTGGGTGGCTGATGAAGTCAGAGCAGGCTAGTTTTCAAGCACACAAAATGAGACCACAATTACAGTGATTAGCAGTGAACTGCCAGCCATTTACTTCCAATTAGAGGCAAATCAGGGTTTAATGAGAGAGACAGTGTAGAAAGATGATAATGCAAATTTAAGACTGTATCTAGACCTGCTAAATGTGACGCCGAAGGTCAAGACTCCCTTTCCTACTGCCTGAAATGTATTATCACTCTCCCATTATCCATGTCTTTCATTCCTTCTGTCGCACCTCTTCCAGATCAAGTTCACACGTGTACATTATAAATTTGGCCACTTTGTTATAGAGATGATGCGTTAAAATTAAGAATCTTCCGTTCGCAGTTTATAATATTTCTTTGGCATTCACAACATCTTATAGTTTTATGATAATGGTTCTCCCACAGTGAAGACTGTGCAGCCCAACATTGAATTATTTCCCAAATGAAGGTGGCCAGAGGGAGTGTGGACCAGCATTCACTTTTGCGGGAATCTTTTTCTAATTAATGTCAAGAGATTGATGATCATTTGCAAAACTCAGCTGCAGGGTGCAGTTATCAGAAGTTGCATTTCATATTAATGGAAAGCCATTTAAGGGAATCTTTAAATACGTCAGGGTATTATGTGTATTTGAGGATATTTATCATTTCTGTAATTTCACTGTAATGCTGTTTGTCCTTTTAAAGCTATCAGCATTGAACATGCGAATGAATCAATGTTAACTGGAATGCACACAATATCTAATCCAATTCATGAATAAATTGAGCTCTTATTTATTTACTCCACATTTTTGGTTTATAATTACATTATATATGCATGATATGCAAATCATTTATCAAACTCAAACCTTAGTTCAAACGGAAAGGCAATGTATATGACATTTTCTTGTTTTAAGCATTCACTGTCTACAGTTCAAAAGTTTGGGGTCGGTACATTTTTTTTTTTACGTTTCTTATGCTCACCAAGGCTGCATTTATTTGACCAAAAATATACTGAAACAATAATATAGTGAAATATTATTACAATATATAACCGATTTCCATTTTAATATACTTTAAAATGTAATTTGTGCTTCAGAAATCATTCTAATATGCTGTTTTTGGTGCTCAAGAAACATTCCTTATTATTATCAATTATAAAAAAAAATTACAAAACTGTGCTGCTTAATATTGTTATGGAAATTATGATGTAAAAACGGATCACTTTTGATCTATTTAATGTGTCCTTCTTGAATAAAAGTATTAATTTCTTTAAAACAAAAATAAAATCTTACTGCAAATATTTGAAGGATAGGTTACATTTATAAAAATGTAGGCTAGAGATGCTTCAAACAAACAAACAAAAAACTCCATAAGTGTATTAGTCAGTTTTGCTTCTCAAGCAAAGATGTCAAGTTTTATGGATGTTTGGATATCTGTATTGGTAAACAAAAATACATAAATACTTCTTTTTTTTATTGTTTTAGCAGTTTCTGACATAGTCCTATCCTTTAATACACACCTCTTCAGTGTTGTTTCTCTCCTATTGGTCAACGAGCAAGCTGTTATCCGTGTGAAACTGATGGGTGCGACCTCACGGTTCCAGACAGACACCCAGACATCACTGGATAAATCTGCTCATGTCTTTTTTTGCATAAATGCCTGCGGTCACGTAGGCTGTGCAACTGTTTGGCATTCTGTGATGCCGAATCCGCGCTAAAACCCTCTCTAAAAACTCACAGGAGTAGCGAAGGCTTCCCATCACTTCAGAAACCATAACACGGCTCCTAATTGCTTGATAACGTGGAATCAATCTATTATTAAAGCTTGAGTGAAGTGCACTCATTTAAATAAGGGTGTTGTCACAGTAGGATGTGCGAGAGCATTCGAATGCTTGAATTCATTTAAATTGATGTTTATCAACACTTTGCAAACAGTGCAGGACTGAATCACTGTGAGGACTAGCCTATACTACCGGTAGTCTAAAATGTCCTCCACTGACATCAATATCACCGCAGTGTGTTAATGAAGTCTTGGCGAGTCAGTAAAAGATTCGACCCTTTACTTTCATTTAAGTTGTCCAGTCCTAATGGCTCTTCAGGATCACACTGCTCCGAAATAAAAACCTTTCGTGCTTGTTATGGTCATGAAACTGGTCATTATAGAGAGGATTTGTTGTTATAGCAACACTTATGACATCAATAATGACAAAGTGCTCTGCATTATTTGTCGGGGTCTGAAAAATGAAATTACTTGACAATATAGCCTATGTTAAGCTTTCCAGAAGGGCGGAACCCAGTAGGATAATAATGACTACCTGTTCTGTTCATAAACTCGCTCTTCAGAGAAATCACCCACACAAGATCCATCATCACTTGCACTTATAATGCAATGCCTATATTAGGAAGAGAGAGAGAGAGGAAGAGAGAGAGAGGAAGAGAGAGAGAGAGAGAGGAAGAGAGAGGAAGAGAGAGAGAGAGACAGAGAGAGAGAGAGAGAGAGAGAGAGAGAGAGAGAGAGAGAGAGAGAGAGAGAGAGAGAGAGAGAGAGAGAGAAATTAAAGTGAGAGAAAGAGATGCACCTCTGGCCTTGTTGTTGTTGTTTTTTTCACTTGCTTCTCTCAGCTTTTCCAATATCAGGCCTGCTTCGCCCATCTGAAAGAACAGGAAATGAAGGCACTCATATCACAGGCTAATAATACAAAACAGTGATAGCAGCCTGGCCACGACGGCACAGAGTCATCGGCGAGAGAGCCGCCACATGCTCTCTCACGCTCAAAACATCCCGGTGCACCTCAAATATACACGCGTAACAACCGAGCGAAGGTGAGGCTTTTATCCTTCTAATGAGATTAAAAACTGAAACAAAGGGATTTGAGCAGAGCTTTACTATAGCTTTAATAATAGAGCCATCTTGGAACGTAAAATGGTTAATTACACAGTAGATATTTAAAGGCCTACAACAGCTACAAGTTTACAAAAAGAGAAAGATGGTGGCAGCAGGTGTTTTACTGCAAACATTGACCCAACCACGCCACCTAGTGCACATAGAGCAGTGTTACGATTTTCATTCCTGATGCTCATCGGCTCACTTGCTTCTTTATCATTGGCAGATGTTGTTTTAATCAAAATCTTTTCATACTTATATTACAATACCATTCAAAAGAACTATGTGAAGATTTTTTTTTTGAGAAAGGAAACATTTAATGAATCAAAAGTGACAGTAAAGACATTAATGTTACAAAAGATTTCTATTAAAAATAAATGCTGTTCTTTTGAATTTTATATTTATCAAATAATTCTGAAAAAGTGTACCAAAGTTTCCACAAAAATATTAAAGCAGGAAAATGTTTTTACCAATGATAATAAGAATTTTTTCTTGAGCACCAAACCAGCATATAAAAATGATTTCTGAAGGATGTGACACTGAAGACTGAAGTAATGATGCTGAAATTCAACTTTGTCATCACAGAATAAATTACACTTTAAAATAGAAAACAGTCATTTTAAATTAATGACAAAAGTAATAGTAGGCCTAACTTACCTACTACATTAATAGTAGGCTATAGCCTAGTAGTATTAAAAGTAAGAATAGCCTATTTCAAATTATTACTGTTTTTAGCCTACTGTATTTTTTATCAAACAAATGGGCTTCAGCGTTGGTGAGCATAAATTACTTCTTTCACATTTAAAAAATAATAATAAATCATATAACTGTCACCTTTTTACTTACCAAACGCGCGGACAGCAGGCAGCATGTTTAACAATAAGGTTTCATAGGATTCGAGTTAAATTAAAAGGCCTGTATATGTCATATATTTTGAACTATATATTATCAAGTATTAATCGCTTTCTTTAACAACTTATTTCTTCCCCGACTTCCTAGGTTGTGGAAGCCTAGAGTGTTTTATATTTTTGCCTGGAAAATCAAAAGGATGTGACGTTTTCGCGCGCTACCGAGAGCCTCCGTTGAAATGAATACTGTGTCATGCAAAGACAACGAATTCAAACTAGTCTCACATAGTCAGATATACTTTGTCTCAAATAAAGCAAATGTATAATCAAAAATATAAAATAACTTTAATTAGGCTGATGATGAAATGATGCCGGTGTGCATCCAGTTTGTACAAACATATCCACATTGCTATGATCAGATGCTCACCGTTGACATTTCTGTTGTGTGATTATTTTATTGAGAAGAAAGCGATCAGCACTCATCTATAAACGTCGCACTGTTTGTTTAAAAGGTATCGCTGCAAAGGTATTTCCAGCTTTAGATCTAAACGAAGAATGGAATTTTTTGCCATGAGTATGTCAGGGCCTTGAATCACGTTCAGTCTCTTGTACGTAGGCCTACTTGAGCTGAGCATAATAAATTGCTGCTGGCTGCAGTTCACTTAACGGCCACCGGTGTCACTAATAACACAGGTTTCTGAATTCTACATAGCCCTATAGCCCATTTAAAAATCAGATCCAGATAATATAAAAGTTTGAATAAAGCATTTAATTATGAGTGAGATCAAACGAAGCTTTATCCTCACTTCTCAAACGCTTTTATCTTCACAAAACACTGAACCACTGTGCAGAATTAGAGCTAAACTCTGCACAGAATACTGCTCCCAAGTGAAATCTCTTTCACTAACAGGGATCAATATCACCGATGCATGCAAACAAAGACTCTGTGAGTCAGTCGAGATTCACCCTTCACTTTCATTTAACTTGTCCAGTACAAATGGCAATCTAAAAGCAGAAGGATTCCCTTGGTTGGAAATAAAATCGTTTATGCTTATTACGGTCATAGCTCACAGCAAAACCTGTGCTGCTGTCATGGCTAAATATTATAAGACAGCAATAAAATACTCGTGTAAACTTTAATATTATAAAACAGCATGTAAAGTTTATTACAGAAAATATACAAGTCACAATAAATTTTAATTTTCCATATATTAAACTAAACCTGCATTTGACAGGTAGACATGGCACCTAAAATTGTCTATATATAGGTTAAACATTTCTTGTGTTATCAAGAGATCAAATTTAAACAGCTAATTCATCTTTTATACCTGAGACAGCCAATTCATCTTTTATACCTGAGACAGTCTAAGTAGACTAAAAACCTGTAACAGTCCCTGAATAATGACATCGGATTTGATCTTCAGATTCTAGTGTATCACATTGATTGAAGATTTTTGCTCTTTGAACATTAGCATAATAGAGTTTTTCCTAAAGTCTAATGCATATCCTGTTATTAAAGTTATTTTAATAAATAAACAATTCCTGATTAAAAAGAAATAAATAAATGACCTGAAGTTAAAACTTTTTAGCAAGTGAATGCAAAATGATTACATAGAACTTGATTTTTCATGTTTTTCAAAATTTAGTTCCATCTTAATGAGCCACTTATTTCTTTCCTTTTTTTTTGGATGCATCACTACGCATCATCATCTGAGAATTTGAATTTGGCATAAACAATAAGCATAACCACTGACATGACCACACACAAGGAGCCAACCACTAAATAAGCAATGCCCAAGAAGTCGTTCTTCCCTCCCATCCAAGACACATTGCTGAAGACCACCTTCTTACGTCCATCAAAAGTCAGTACTGGGTAGTCTGGAAATGACGTGGTTTAGGAACAAACACAGTTCATTCATGCTGCACATGAGCACTTCTATGGCAGTTAAAAAGACAGTAAAGCTTACTCAGATAACAAGTGTTTCTAAAAAACTTTGCCTTAAAGGTGCAATAAGTAATGTTGTGATCATGCTACACAGCCAGGATGTTTTTAATCACTGATACCATTGTAGAAATACTCTATTTACTGCCAGTCATAATTGATTGATTCCACAAGTGTCCAATGACAGGAGGGTTACAGAGACGTATTCAGCTGGTCATGCGAGCAAAAATTAGGAGACCAGCTCCATGTATATCTACTTTTATTAGAGCGAGTCTTAATCTCATGTGAATGTACACTACCGTACACTAAGTTTAAGGTCAGTAAAATTCAGCAAGAACACATTAAATTGGTCAAAAGTGACGATAAAGACATTTAGAACGTAGCAAAAGATTTCTGTTTCATATAAATGCTGTTCTTCTGAACTTTCTACTAATAAAGGAATCTTTTTTTAAAAAGTAGCATGGCATCCCTAAAAACATGAAGCAGAACAACTGTCTTCAACATTGATAGTAATATTAAATGTTTCTTGACCACCAAATCAACATTCTGAAGCATCGTGTGACACTGAAGACTGGAGTTATGGCTGCTGAAAATTCAGCTTTCCCATCACAATAATAGATTACATTTTAAAATAGAAAACATTTATTTCAAATTGTACTAATATTTCACAATATTCCTTACTGTATTTTTGATCAAATAAATGCAGCCTTGGTGAGCATAAGATACTTTTTATAAGAGATTTGTTTTTTTTAAATCTTACCAACCCCAAATATTTGACCGGTAGTGTACATAAACATATTTTTTAACAGCTCAATTAATTTCCTTGTGTGTAAAACTTGTATATCCACATTATTTGAAACGTAAGAGCGGGCACGCCCATTTGTAACTTGAATGTGTGAGGCTTCAGGTCTCATTCGCTCGTTATGCTGCTTTACAGAAAATAGTTTACTGAGGAGGGAAATTTACAAAAGTGCACCTTTAAGACAAATCCCAGCTGCTCTTTTGACTGTCATGCCTTTTCATTGATTTGCATAGGCACATAATGCATATTCAAAAGAAAAAACCCTCTGTTTCTTCTACATTCTGCTCTGGATCAACTAAAAGCCGCACCCAACCTGTAAAACCTGTTTGCCTGGATCTCAGGCAAACAGTGTCAAAAGACATCTGCAAAACAGGACTGAAGCCATATGCCATGCGGTCTTGAGACTACAAATATCTGAAGACTTTCTGACTGTAGCCATGACGTGGCTTAGATGAAATCCTACAAACTTAAGAACATGGAATGAATAAAATACGATAATCCTACTATTAATTCCCAATTAATGTCTTGAATCAAATTTGACTTGCAGATGAAGGATACTGTAATGCACTGTCAGCGAGTAGTTCCCAGCAGGGAGTCCCGCGCTATAATCACCCTCTGTGATACGCCGGTACAGCTTCCTGAACTCAGGAAGTGCTGATCTCCTCATCCACACAAGGAAGTCCTGGTTCAGGAAACCATTGTTGCTCTGGTCTGTGAGGTCCAGCTCATATGCTGGCTTGGGCCAGTTTATGGGCTTCACTGTACCTGTTAATCAGCATTAATAAAGATAAACCATTTAGGTTATATTCCAAGTCTAAAAATCAAATCCAGGGATAGTGACTTTTGCATTATACTGCTAAATTTAAGGCTAATTACCATCGAAAGCCTTTGCAAAAGAGCCATTCACAAACGAAGGATTCCTGTACTTGAGGTTGTAATCAGTCCACCAGGAGATTCCTTTACCATCTAATGGCACCTGCTTCTTCGTACCATTGATTATATGGTAAAGCTCAAATGTGTCTTTGCAGAAACAAATAAACAAAAAAATATATTAGTAATCCATCCCAGAACTAAGTACATACATAAAGATAATCTACCAAACAGAAATTATACCATTGAACATGCTATTTGCGATAGCGCCGCATGGGACAATGGCATTCTTATTGGAGTCATAGTCAAATGGAGAGCAGGATTCTTGTGGACTCTAGAAAGTCAGATGAAAATAAAAACAAGAAACGTATGATCCATTACATGGAAAGAAAAATTAAATTAAATAAACCTTTAAAAGATCATTCTGGCCAGACACAAACCTTGAAGTATTTTGTATCGCCAGTGAGCTGATAGTCGTCTTTTGACACACCATATTTTCTGAAGTTCTGGTAGTAATTAGACAGGCCATAATAAAAGAAGATGGGGCCCTGTAAGCACCACAGACATTATCAGTATCTTTCTAACATTTAGAGAGAAATATCAGGCTTTAAAAGAGAGTCAAACTCAAAGACTTTACCTTAAACAATTCACTGAGGGCGATAGTGAGTTCACAGGTGCAGTTTTGGGTGTTTGGGTTCGTACAGCTGAAACAGGGTGAATCCTTATCAAAGCCTGTGTAATCCCTCTGTGACATGGTGAGAAACAAACAGAGCATTAATCTTTAATTAACATCTCTCACCTTGCACAAAACACCCCGGTGTGATAACACCTCCAAACTAACTCAACTACTAGGCAGTGTAATCTAGAGCCAAGGGTTTGATAACTCTAAAACAGACTTGAATGTTTAAATAGTGTTGTCTATCCTTTAACAAACAAGCAAAAACCGACCTCAGTACAATTGTTAAACTACTAGAGAGGCTGAACAAACTCTACAGTAAAATGCCATGTCATCCACCCAGTGAACTGGCTCCTGTTGTTGTCCTGCAGTAAACATTTACCTCTAGCACTTGTATGGTCTGTGAAGTCAGAAACAGACCAACTCCAATGCCTATGAAGGCCAAGCCAATGAGTAGAAAGCCAGGTATGACAATGCCAGCTGAGAGTATGGGCTGCCATGCCGGGAGCCGTTGCTGTGTGAATGCTGTGTTGTCAGGCCGTTCAGCCGTCTCTCCCTCGTTCTTCATCTTGATGATTTAAGAAAAGGAAGGACAAGCTTACTGTGTGCACCTAAATTACATTGATAAAACAATAATACTCTTTTTTTAAGCCCAATGGAAAACAGATCAGAGTTCAATGCAACAAATCATACATCAGAAAAGGGTTGTTTCTTCATTTTTGGGAACTTTTATATCCCGGGCGTTGGGATTTAATTTTATTGTTAGATTTTAACTTTTATCTTTTAGTTTTATGAAGGTTACATTTAAAACTGCATTTGAAACATTCATCATTAATGACGTTTCAAAAGACTTCTGTATAGATTTTTATTTTTCATTTTAAAATCTTGAATCTTAAAAATATGAAAATCCACCATAAAAATATGAATTAATATGAACTATTATAAACTATTTCAATATTTGTGTAGAAATGATTAATATACATTTATTAAAAAATACCTCTCAATTGTGGCATCATTTCCACCCCACAGAACAATAATTAAGAGCATAAATATTAGATAAAATGACACATGTGATGTGTGCTGAACACACAACGATAATTAAATGATTTAATAAAAGAGTAACCATCACATTTATATTAAGCATTATTTTCAGTTCATTTCAATTCATATTATATTTTTTAAAAAGTACAAATGTAATTTAATTATGTATATTCAGGATAAATAAAGCAAGTCTGCAATTTTATTCCAAAAATGTAATTTCCATTACAGAATGTTATTAAATTCAATACATGATTTAAAGTGTTGTCAAGATGTTTAAGACTTTTTAAAAAACACACACAATTATTCTCTGATGTACAGTTAGATATTGACAGTAGACAGTGAAAACAAATAAAACAACAGTGTTTAAATATTAATAAGAGAGTTATAGGCTATATATAGGCCTAAATCCACAGGCCTAAGTCCACACAGTGCCCATAGTAAGAAACAACCAATTGTTGGTTGGTTGAACATGCAAGTCACATATTGTTTTGGTCAATATCAGTAATAAATTTGCCTTTAATGTAATTATTATTTTTGGATCCTTATAAATATTTACGATTAGTTAACAGCAAACATAATTATAGAAAATTGATAGCCTACCAAGATAAAGTCAAAGAAATTTGTGTGAAAATCAGATCACCAGCACTACAACAACAACAACGGGTGACGTCGCAGGAAAACGAAACCGTGCTTCATGAATCTCAATCAGTAATCACTCAATCTGAGAAATCAGAAACCTTAAAGCTTAATAAACGGGTTAAAACTAACCTTTAGGAAAAGATCCGCGCAGTCAGCTTGGCCTATTTTAGTTGCCCACTTTAAAAAGAAATCGCGCAGTACAGTACATCGACAAACAGAAGACACACCTTCACACAGTCCAGTAAAACAGGTACCTGTCCCGTGGTGGCCGCCGCACCTGGATCGGCTTTTCCGCTTTGCGTATACTCCTCCCATAGCGCATACGTCACACACACATGGCTCGTCCTCCCTTTTTCTTTTTTTCTTTTTTCTTTTTTTTTTACGTCGAATACATTAACCCTCCCTTTCCCACTTCAGTCTGGTCACTGGTGGATTGTTATGATCAGGATCAGAACCAGAATGAGCTTTTTTGCCATATTTGGAATTTGTTTTGGTGACAGAAGCAGCTTCCAGTACACATGGAGTCAACAACACAGATAGTTAAATACAAAATAAAGAATAAAGATATGTGAATAAGATACAAATTATGTACTATCTATAAATAAACAATAAATAAACAAAGTTGTACAGGTGAGCTATATACTGCAGAGTAGAATAGAATTGGTTGTGATGTATATAAACATATATTGCACATATTTATCATTGCACAGTGGGGAGAACAAAACTGTTCATGAGACTGCCATGAGGCAATCTTGTGCCTGGCTGTTTTTGGTGCTCAGTGCTCTTGTAGCGCCGGCCGGGCAGCAACAGTTCAAAGAAAACATTACTTGGATGTGAGTGATCCAGAGTGATTTTCGGAGCCCTTTTCCTCACTCTGGGTGAATATGGTTCTTGGAGTGTGGACAGGGGAGCACCAATAATCCTCTCAGCAGTCTGAACCGTCCTGTGTAGTCTTCTGATTCTGTAGCTGAGCCAAACCAGACAGTTACGGAAGGGCAGACTCAATGACTGCAAAGCAGAACTGCATCAGCAGCACGTGGCAGGTTCAACTTCTTCAGCAAAGTATAACCTCCTCTGCTGGGCCTTTTTTGCAGTAGAGCAAATATTATTGTCTCACTTCAGGTCCTGAGAGATGGTGGTGCCCAGGAACCTGAATGACTCCACTGCTTCATCAATGCTGTTCATGATGGGGAGTCGGGGAGTTTCTTCTAAATTTCACAATCACGTCCACTGTTTTGAGCGTGTTCAGCTCCAGGTTATGACTGCACCAGACAGCAAGCTGTTTAACCTACTGCCTGCAGACTCATCACCATTGTTTAGTCCAGACCTAGTGCTGATTGTGCTGGTGTCAGAGGTGAATTTCACCATTCTCACAAGCTGTTACCCATCTGTCAGAAAGCTGGTGATCCACTGACAAAAAGAGCTAGGAACAGAGAGCTGGGATTAACTTAGTCTGGAGTGGTGCTGCCTGGGATGATGGTGTTGAAGGCCAAGCTGAAGTCCACAAACAGGATCCTTGTATAAGTCCCTGGTTTGTCCAGATGTTGCAGTCCCATGTTGACTGCATCATCCACTGAGCTGTTTGCTCAATAAGAAAACTGCAGGGGGTCCAGCAAGGGGTCCAGTTATGTCCTTCAGATCAGTCAACACCATGTCTTCAAGACGTGAGAGCGACAGGTCTATAGTCATTTTTTTCAATATGACCTGAGCGATCTGTAGCATATGTTTCCACAATTTTCATAATATTTATAAAGTAGACATCCTATTCAGAAGTTTGGGCAGTACTGTTAATATTTGATTTGTATTCAATCTCTAAAACCCACATAAAAAAAAAATTATAATAAAATAAAACCCAGGCCGTGTGTTATAGTTCAGCGTGAAGAATATTTCGCTGTCTATCTATTGTTCTGTCATTTCTTTTGAAAATCAGTTACAAAAAATCTGAAAACTAAAATCAGAAACCCTTCAAATGACAAATGGTTGTAAAGATTACTTTAGATTTAGACTAAGATATTATTGTTATAAAAGTGTAAAGGCAAATGTTCCAAGTATCTGGGGGAGGGGGCGTCTTAAAATAGTGGTTAATAATTATTTATTTTTTTAAATAGATTAAGATATTTATTCTTTGTAATATGTGAAAAGTATATTGATATTAAAAAAAGTTAATTGTTTGCTCACGATTCTAGATTTAGTTTTTTCATAGTGTGATTTTTTGGGAAATTGTATTGATAACTGGTGTCAATTTGACCGACTGCATCAGAGATGCATGCAGAATTCGATCATAACATGAGGTTTAAGGAATGGAACCTTTTACGTTGTTGATTTTTTTAGTCCATGAATTTTGCATACAGTTAAACGACGCAAGTAGAATTTGCATAAATTAAACCTGACTTTCCGAAATATTTGATCGATGGCATTTTACCCAATTACAACACTGGACAATTAAGATCCCGCCTTCTTTACCCTCGTCGTCTACCTGATTGGCTGCGGTGTTCCGGCAGGGACAAGCGTCTGTTTCTTTGTGCTAGATTTCCCACAGCCGCGAGGAGGTAAATATAAATAATATTTTATAAACAGAGCACAACGCGTTAAATGAGACGAACGCATAACATCTATATATATTTTATATGATAATTATAATAAATGAACAGTAATGAAGAACTAAGGTTTTCTGTAGATTGATGAGGGAAGAGCTCGTGCCGCTAGCAATAGCATGTTTGCTAACCCGTGCACGAGCGTCAGTTATAGTCTTATTTTTCATAGTTACAAAATGTTTAATGTTTGCGAATGTTTAATAAAATAAATTATTTAACGCGTTAGCCCACATTTAGAGTTGAGACTGGTGTTCCTGGCTTTAATTATGCGCGGTATAGCGTTTATCTGCTATCGTTATG
This sequence comes from Leuciscus leuciscus, assembly GCF_965113295.1. Classification (NCBI taxonomy): domain Eukaryota; kingdom Metazoa; phylum Chordata; class Actinopteri; order Cypriniformes; family Leuciscidae; genus Leuciscus; species Leuciscus leuciscus. The sequence continues at coordinate 15,253,357 of NC_138741.1, forward strand.
AAAACAGCTAACGTTAGACTTGTAAATTATTTTCAGGCCGCTCATTTATTGCTTTGGTCTCTGATTAAAAGTAAACATATAAATATAGCTTTTATTTGGTTTAATGCTACAGAGTTTGTTCACGATCTATTTGAGCAGAGAAATTGGGCCAGAATAAGATATGTTTTGTAATGATGTAACGTTATAGTCAAAGTCATTATGCAACATTTAACGTTACCCAACATCTCTAAGCTCCTCTCATACCTGAACAACCTGAGTGTCTCCAACAATGCCTGTTTGTTCAAAGCAGGTGCACTAGTGCGACGTTAAACTTCGGCAAACCTCTTTTTGTTTTGATAAACATTGGCACATGTAATGTGGGGCAGCCAGCAGTACATTCATTATGTTAGGTATGGGACCAAACCGCTTGGAAGGAATCCAAAATGATCATTATTAATCTTGAAGCATTAAGTTTATGACAGAGACTTAAAGATGTATAGATGGAGAATATGTTGAATTGTCTCTCTTTAGATTGCTGGTCATCTTTTGTTTGTGCACCTACATTCAGCTTTTTGCGTCACTTCAGGAGAGTCCTCTGTCACCTGTGATGCTGTCCAATAAGAAGTCAGACCCAGGCTCCTCTTCCTCAGGGGGTAACGGCGGTGACCGTGCTCCTGAAATCCTCCCTGCCCCTCAGGCTGGTCCGGCCGGTCCGTCTGGCCCGGGTTCAGCAGATGTGAAAAAGAAAGAAAGAGCCTCCCCAAGTGGGGAACCAGGTGGACCCCCTCTCTCACACCCTCCTGGACCAGGAGGGATTGATCAGGACTCTGCAGAGGGGCGCAGAACCAGTCGCCGCAAGAGGGCCAAGGTAAACATCTATATTAATGTTTCCTGTTCTTTGAAGAGAGAACAGGAATGATTAAGGCAGGCTTATTTATTTAGCTGAGTTGAACCGAGACAGAAAGTGAAGTCAAATAATTAATTGGCACTAAATAAAACATTACTTTTTATTGCTCTGATACTTAAATTGGTCTGATTGCTAATCAAAATACTTTATATATATATCATTTTTTTTTCTTATAAGAGGTATAGTGTTTTTAAAAAATCCAACATCAAATCCTTAACCGATTTCTGGTAAATGTTGATATTTGAAATCACCAAAACAAACATCCCCCTACTCAAAAGGGTCACAACCCTATCTTGACGCCTCCAAACCCATGTTCACGTACACACTATGCAACACAGGCAACGACTATGGCGGAATCTTCTGTGCCTGCCGCCTGAGGGTATGATGTCATCAATAACTGAAAGCAATTTGTGTTACTATGATAATTCAGATTGAATGTCTAAATGTTATTTAGCTCCTCTACTCCTTCGATGGCAAAATCATCCCTTCCATCCCAAAAAACAAACAGCTAATTTCATAAACGTTTAAACGGTAGTTTAGTCTAAACCTAGAATGTTGGAACCAACTGATGCCCTGGATGCGTGTTTAAAAAAAAAAATGTCAGGAGGGGTAAATTGGCCTGAAACTCCTCTAGTCTGAGCCCGGCTTAAGTTTCATTCACAACGTTTCTCCTTTATTCCAATATAAAATTTCATAACATAATATTGTCCCTCATAACCAGTAGTATAAGCAAGCTTTATTGTAATATGCTAGTTTGACAATGACATAGAAGAACACTAAAAAGTTTTGTGTAGTCTTTCAAAATACTCCCTCACAGAGTGTTAGATGGATAGGATCGTACAAATTCTAAATCTATTATGCCCCATCATTTTAATTTTCATATTTTAATGATAATAAGACATTTAATAGCTTCTGTTTTCAATCACATTTTCATTTCACAAACTTACAGGACAAGCATATAGACTATACAATTATTTATATTATGAAAAGAAAGATGAGCAAAGACTGTACATCACTTTTCAGTTTTCAGCAAGAAAAATAACTCTAGAGAGGAGCATTTTGTTAAATATATGCATGCACCATATTACATTGCCTGATCATATTATTTTTTGTTTGAATGAATCTGTCAAGTTTTTAAGACAGCCACCATTTAAAACAAAATGAGCTGGATTAGAAACTTTATTATGTAAGTATAAGTATTTTAGCTTTATTATTATAAAATGGACTTAAACTGGGTGCTCGCCTGTGTGTAATCAAACGCATCGACTTCTCATGTCAGTTTTCATTTAATTCTGGAAACTGAACTCGCGCACTGCTGCCACACTGAAGCGCACTCGCCACCAACTGGACAGGGGTGGGAATTACAGCTACAATAGATCACGCTCAGTGGAATCTGTCAAAATGACAGACGGCGTTCAGATTTTTTTGTCACTGCTAAAAAAAAATTGGACAATGGCGTCATGTTGCTCATCTTCCATGTGGAAATTTCTCTGAAGGTGCTGCGAGTGCCACAGAGAAAACCATTGCATGCAAAATCTGAGGTAAAGTGAAATGATTTTGTTTTTCTGCTCCAGATATACACTTTTCAAAATAATATATTAATTTGAAAATTAACATGATAGTAATTTAAACGTAGCCTTTGTAAAAATATAAGCAAAACATTAAATGTGTAAAAAAATAAAACAAGTCGACTAGCAGCAGAAGTATTGTTCAATGGACTAGTTGAATTGTCTCGCACAATCCTAGTTTTCATCAACAGCTCCCTACATAACACCATATTCCAAGTAACTAATATTACAAATGTGACAAGATTAAGGAGTTATAGCAATCACTAAAAAGGAACCAAAAGAAATAACATATATTAGGAGTATGTTATCTCACTTTTCTGACACACTTTGGGAGCCGATGCTTGAAACAGGTGTTGGAGGAGGTTTAGACGTTCCAAGCTTATTATAATAATAATGCAAACAAGCTAAGATGACACACGAGTATACTCAAGAAAATACAGCATATTTTAGTTCTGTGAAACACAGCAAAACCAACGTTACTCGGGTATCGAGAAGAAATAAAGCAACCTCGGCGTCTATTTTCAGGCCCTCCCATTTTCTCTGCCATCTCTCTCTTTCTAATGTTGTTCTGTTCATTTCTGTCTTGTGCCCTGAGCTTTCTCTCCTCCCCCATCGTGTGTATATGCCATAGGCATAAACCCCAAAATGACATTTCTGACTATTAACAACAAATTAACATGTTTTACTCAACCTGCTGGAAATTCTAAAATCTGAACAAGTTATGTTCCAAATTTTAGGTTTATCTAAAAAAAAAAAGATTTGTTTGGACGCAATACCAAACTTTTCCTCTAGATGACATCCTGGCTCTATTGCTAACCAAATAAGGACTCTTACATTTTTATAGATATATATTTTCATACAATTTATGAAGTAGACAATCTATTCAGAAGTTGTATGGGCAGTATTTCATTTGAATTCGACCTCTAACAAACACACAAAAGGCATGCGGAAAGAACACAGATGTGCGTCATAGCTCGCCGCATCACAAATGAAGAATCTAATGTTTTTCTTTATTTATTTATTTTTTAAATCTGACAATTTTTTCTAAAAAAATTAAAAGAAGAAACGATTATATGTAATTATTATAACTCTTGGCATGAAAACAAATTGAGGTTTCTACCAATCTTTCATAATTTTTCATTTATATCACTATTTCAAAATAAAGGTCTGAACATACCTTATGAGTCTGAAAATATTCTTGTTGCAGTTCTTGTAATAAATTTCTATTAAAAACCATACCAAATATGAATACTAGAGTTTGTAAGTTTTCAAATGATACATAGTTTGTCAATATTACCTTAGGTTTAGAGTGACCAAGATTTTATTGGTTTAAAAAAATAATGGCAAACGTCCCACCGGTAGGATGGTGACAGTTAAGGGGTTAAGTAGAAACTGGATAAAACGTTACCACACAAAAAATGTAAAAAAGTGGCATTGTTTATATATTTTGTAATGTATCCTTTCTTTCTTCAGAGTTTGATACATATATGAACACACTTCCGAGTCAAGGATAACAAATAAGGGATTCATGCGGAGGTTTTATGTGTTTCACTTGTGATGTGCTTCCTCCCTTTGTTCTTTTCTATTTATTTGTTTTAAATAATCCCTTTAATGCCAAAAATTGCAACAAAAAGGGAAATTGCCGTAAGTTGTAAGAGAATAATGGTCCCATTTCACCCCAGGTGAAGCAGAACAAGGTTTTAATGAAGCTTTTATTGTGCCTCCTGCTGCAGGTGGAGTACAGAGAGATGGATGAGAGTCTCGCCAATCTGTCGGAGGATGAGTATTACTCGGAGGAAGAGAGGAACGCTAAAGCTGAGAAAGAACGCAAACAGGTGGTTCCTCCCCCAGCCCCACCAATAGAGGAGGAGAATGACAGCGAACCTGAGGAACCATCAGGTATGGAAAGAGGTTGGCCTAATCTATCATTTTATACCTTTTACTGAATTCTAAAAGCACTTTAACAAACATTTCAAAATGATTCCTGTCATTTTGACACAATAGTTGTGAGTCTATGAATTTGAAATATTGTAACTTTTCAGGTGTAGAGGGGGCTGCCTTCCAGAGCCGTCTCCCACATGACCGTATGACATCACAGGAAGCTGCATGCTTCCCTGATATTATCAGTGGACCACAGCATACTCAGAAGGTGTTCTTATACATCCGGAACCGCACAGTGAGTTCACAGCTGGAAAAACAATTCTGTGATATTTGATTTAAGTTTTTTGAGGCTGATAAGCAAGAGCCAAATAGACACATCATTATTATGGCAGAAACTCTTTTAGAAGTCGTATTGGATAATAATACACTACTGTTCTATAGTTTGTGGTCAGTAATACATTTTTTAAAGAAGAAATGAAAACTTAATATTCAGAAAGGAAGCATTAAATTGATCAAATCTTTTCAAAAGAAAATCTGTTCTTTTGTATTTTCTATTCGTCAAGGAATCCTGAAAAAATGGTGTCCACAAAATATTAAGCAGCACAACTGTTTTCAACACTTTTAATAATAAATGTTTCTTCAGCACCAAATCAGCAAACTGGGATATTTTGAAGGGTCATGCAACCCTGAAGACTGGAGTAATGGCTGTTGAAATTTTAGCTTTGCCATCACAGGAATAAAGTACAGTTTAAAATGTATTAAAATAGGAAACAGTTATTTTAAATTGTAATCATATTTCACTTTATTACTTTTTTTACTATATTTTTTATCAAATAAATGCAGCCTTGGTGAGCAAAATCTTACTGACCCAAACTACTGAATAGTAGTGTAGAAAATATTTAAAGGTGATTCAACAGAAACTTTTCAGGAACAACTAAATGTGTTTTCCAGTCAGTTGTGAAAATGTCTTCTCTCTAATGTTCAGCTTCAGCTATGGTTGGACAACCCCAAAGTTCAACTGACCTTTGAGGCCACTGTGCAACAGCTAGAAGCTCCATACAACAGTAAGTCTGTTCCACCTGACATTGCTCTGATTCCAAAAATCCCAAATTTGATGTTATTACACTTTATTGAATGTATAAACTTAAAAGGTACACTATGGAGCTTTTGGCCCTCCAGCAGTTTAAAAAAATTGCATGCATTTTGTGGAAGAACTTTGTTTTGTTGTGCTTTGGCTCTGTGTGACTGTGGATGAATATGGTTCTTTCTCAAAACTAAAAAAAGAGAGAGATTTATCCTACTGTTCAAAACTTTTTCTATTATGTTTACGTTTAGATGGAAAGGATCTCAAACTGACAAGCTAAAGACATCATAGTAGCTATACACAATAGACGCAGTACTTCCTTGAAAATAAATTCCAGCACAGCGCAACAACCGTAATGAAATGACCCTTCACAATAGATAATGCTTTGCAATGTAAAACTTACAAATAAAAACACCATCTTCACGTCACTTTTACAACATTTAAAATCCCTCAGTTCTCGCCATCTTCAAAAAGCCAAGACAGTAGGGATGTCAATTTTCACAAATTCCCATGATCGATCATCATTTAAATTAACGATCAATTAATCGATTAATCGTTAGCCTTAATACTGCGATATGCGTCTGCAGTAGCTATGGCCAACAGCATGACAAGGGTCTGCAAATGCTGCTCAAAACGCTATGTTCCTCACCAAATCAATGAGAATGGTTTTAAATATAAATAAAGGGCTTGTAGGATTGTAAAATGTTTCGATGTGATTGATAATTAAATTAATTATTTAATAATCAAATATAACTACTAATACAACGTGTCACCAACGCCGCCTCATATGCGCTTAGAATGTGTGACTGTTATGGACGCGCTGAATGAATCTGCTACCGTTAAACTTGGAGCACTTTGCTTGCACGTTATTTATCTAAAAGAAACGCATCCTATATGAGATTAATCAGGTATATTCAAAATAAACATAATATTACAAATTATATCTGCACAAAATGACGCAAATTCATGCACAAGTGAACTTGAACTAAGTTACGTGCCATTCATTCAGAACTACTCATGTTGTGGACGCGCTCTTCCTGGAGCAACGCGACACGGCAACTAAACCCAAATCATTCACAATGTTTTATTACAATATTGTTCTCTTTATAATGTTATGTAATATTACAGTCCCAATAGTCATTATTAGTCGTGCACTGCCGTTTGAGCTGCGCGCGCTGAAGCTGACTCTTTACTACAGAGTTCATTCTTAACCAAATGCATCCAATATGAGAGAAATCAGATGTGGATAGGCATACACAAAATAAACAGTATTACAACTTACATTTGCACAAAACAAAAGGCTGCGAATGCACACGCAAACTTATAGTCAAGTCAAGTTTATTTGTATAGCGCTTTTCACAATACAGATTGTATCAAAGCAGCTTCACAGTATTAAATTAAAATAATACAAAGTTTGTTTCAAGAGGAATTATAGTCATGATGAAGGTGTAAAATGGTCCCAAACATAACTCCGGCGCGCTCGCTTTACATGTTTCGCGGTTGAGCAGCACGCACACGCACATGCATGAAAACCTGCTTAATCGATGATCGATAAGTTGTATCAATTAAATGTATTATCGACAATTAATCGATCGTCGATTAATCGTTGACATCCCTACAAGACAGTGTTGATTTATTTTTTTGGTCGTGTTCTCTTTTTGACAGCAGACTCTCTGCTGTTCGGCATTTTTCGAGAAGAGATTTTTGAGGTTTGCGTGCTTCATGTCAACCTCTCTCAATTATTGTGACAACTAACCTGTGTCACTACCTGTGTCACATACACACGGCAAAGTAGCCGGAGAAACTTTTCTCGATTACAGATATAACGAGACCTGCAAGGGCGAGTGATGTATGCAAGCAATTTCCTGCAAAAACCATCCAGACATGTCTAAAATATAAACACTTATATATGTCAGGAAAGGCTTACCTTATTTAATCAGGGCAAAAACACGTTTTGATGATGTATTGACTCAATATTTAATTTTGGACATCAAAAGTTACATAGTGTACCTTTTAATTGTATTTGTCAAATATTCTTGTGTATATTTTTTTAATTTGTCTGCTGGTTCTCTCTGCAGGTGATGCTGTGCTGGTGCACCGGATACACAGCTACCTGGAGAGACATGGGTTTATCAACTTTGGCGTCTACAAGAGAGTAAAGCCTCTGCCAAGTAATTGAGACTTAATGTTACAACAGAGCAGAACTAGAGATATTAATGTCTAAACAAACAGGAAGACAACAGTATTTTTTCACAATTGTTAAATTTTTCTGGTGTAGAGACAACTCTGTATTGTTCGTATTATACTCTCTTATGTTCTTGTAGCAAAGAAGACTGGAAAGGTGATAGTGATTGGAGGTGGGGTGTCAGGGCTGGCAGCAGCAAGACAACTGCAGAGCTTTGGAATGGATGTGACTGTTCTGGAGGCTAGAGTAAGTAAATTTTGCTACGATACAGCATCTTGCACACAGCTGAGACAAGTTTTTTTCTTTTACAAACCTTGATTGTTCTTGATAGGATCGTGTAGGAGGGCGAGTGGCCACTTTCAGAAAAGGGAACTATGTAGCTGACCTGGGTGCCATGGTAGTGACTGGACTGGGTAAGAAATATCAAATACACTTTTCTCCAGGAAGTGGCTCTGTTGACCATGGAAAAGAGTCATATGTTCATTCAGACTTTTTGCAACAGTTTGAAATTGAAGTGTACATCTCTTTCAGGTGGAAACCCTATGGCTGTAATCAGCAAACAGGTCAACATGGAGCTGGCCAAGATCAAACAGAAGTGTCCGCTCTATGAGGCCAATGGACAGGCTGTGAGTGCTCTTGAAACACTGGCAGACACGCATCACTCTGGTTTCATATCACAGATCAGTATCATATACTCGTATGTCTGTATGTATAAGATCAGAATATCAAAGTATTAAGTCATATATCAAAAGTAAAATTAATGTGAAAATTGGAATATAATGTTAAGTGTCACAACTTTGATAATGATATTAGTAGATTTGTACAGCATCCATTACCTCAGTGTGTTCACAGTTATAGTGCAGTTGTTTATCAAACCAGTTAACATGATGTTTAAATCAAATATGAAAAGTCAGTGCTCCTCCCATTCTCTTCTGATTGGCATCTTAACTGTTTAAAGTCAAGCAGTCAGACTCTAATTAGAGGAAAAAAACATTCTAACAGTATTTTTCTCTCTCTCACTCTCTGCCCCCTCTTAACCCCTGCACATTTTCCCTTTGCTACATTCCATCCTATTCTTTTTGTTTTTCTCTTACTTGATTTCACTCCATTTTCATTTCTTAAAATGGTGATTATCCAGGGAGAGCGCTGCACAAGTGTAAGTATTTCTGTTTATAATATCATACAACACATATAATTAGAGGAATTGTTCCAGTTAATTTATTCACAACACTCAATGACAATTACATATTCAATACAGGTTTGTCTCATTTTTATATGAACACCTGTTCAGTACAGTTTGCTACCCAAGAACATGATGGAAATGAACACCTGTTAAATGGCAGACATCCTGCTTTCATAATGCGTTCGGATCTTTTAAATGCATGATGTTAATTTTCTGCATTGTTTGGTGATGCAACTGAATTTATGAATAATTGAGCTCTGTCTATCAGTTAAGGTCAATATAATCCCTCTGGGAAAATGAATCCCCATTAATAAAATACTACTATTTGTTTTTATAAATACCGTATTGTTCCTAATATAAGACTGTTTTTTATTCTTAGAAATACATCTGAAAAAGTCTTATATTCTTTTATTCTTATATACTGGTCTTATATTCAGGGTCTAGACTTTTACATGTAAATTATTTGTAAATATATTCGTCATAGGTCGTCATATATTTGGAACAATATTATAATAACTATATATACTAGTATTATGTTAATTGTTCTTTACAGGCTTTTACACTTAAAAGAATAGTTAACTTAAAATAAAAAAAATTAACTTGCTCCAAATTGTATGAATTTTTTTAAATATTTTTTTATATAAAAGACAAAAGGAAATTTTTAGATTATCATCCATATATGTTCATTTAATGGTTGTAACCCTACTGAAGGTCCCTAAAGAGAAGGATGAGATGGTGGAACAAGAGTTCAATCGCCTGTTAGAGGCAACATCGTATCTCAGCCACCAGCTGGACTTCAACTTTCTTAACAACAAACCAGTGTCTCTGGGACAAGCCCTAGAAGTCGTCATACAGTGAGTGAACACTGAATTTATTTGGTTGTCTAAGACCCTTAAAGGTATAGCGGAGGATTTTCCCGAATTTTAGAAAAGAACCGCCCTCTCCACTTTTTGAAAAAATGCACATGCGCAACACTCTACCTGCTCCCGAGAGGGAACCCCTATTAAACGCTAGCATCGCTAATCATAGCTTACATTAACTTTTACTAGCAGTGATTTTAAATGGATTTCTCCAAATAGCATGCCAAACTTTACCTGTCGAGTAGAAACTTTGCGACTGAGGCATCAGTGGGAAGCCCAACCTGTGCTTTTAGCGCACGCCAGTGTGTGAAATATTCTCTCAAAAACACTGGTCTTGTTTCTTTCTTCAGAGGCCTTTCTCTTCTTGTCATACAATTCGTAGACACTTTTTCTCTTGCGACCCTCAGACATTTTGAAAAAACCCGGTGAGAACGGCGAGCTTCAATGAATGGCTGAAACCCTAGCTCACCACACATATACACCTGAAAGTGCGCATGCGCAGAAAGGACGAGCATGTATGACGGCCTTACGTAAACATATCACCAGAATGATTGACAATTAGGAGGACCAATAGTCTTGATGATCCACCCGGAAAAAGAAAATCCTCCACTATACCTTTAAGAATTAAACCTCAATAAAAGCAATTCTTGTCCTTTAAAATAAAGTCAATAGCATAGCACTGACATGCTGCTTTTCTCTGTTCAGGCTGCAGGAAAAACATGTGAAAGATGAACAGATCGAACACTGGAAGAAGATTGTGAAGACTCAAGAGGAGCTCAGAGACCTTTTGAACAAGGTAATTAACACACAGTTACACGTCCCTCAGTTACAGCTTACTCATCACACAGTTAATTTGCTTGTTCGTGTTCTTGTTCAGATGGTGGGTACTAAGGAGAAAGTAAAAGAGCTGCATCAGCAGTATAAAGAGGCCAGTGAGGTGAAGCCACCCAGAGACATCACAGCTGAGTTCCTGGTGAAGAGCAAACACAGAGACCTCACAGCTCTCTGCAAGGTAGTACACCAAAATCCCCACACTGACCAAACCCATATGACATCACCCCACACTGACCATGTAAACATTGTGCACGCTCACACATTTAGACATGCTGATAGAAAACCACATGTCAAAGACAATCAGTTTGTTGCAAACAATTCTTGCAATCCACTGATGCCTAATGCGCATTCAACAGCCAAGCATCCCTTACGAAATCTCCTAATTAGGTCTTCTCTGGTAGCAACTCCAGACACCTCTGGATCCATCATGCTCGATCTTAATATATTTTTACTGCACAGCAGTGTTTTCCAACCATGCCAAACACCTCTGCGCTTGGTAATGGAGCATAATACCATTTCAGCCTGCTGTTTCAGTTGGGTTGTTTTAGTACATTTTCCAAACCGCAGTCTAACATCGTCGGACTCTCTTTAGCACCCACAGAGCAGAAAGTTAAATTCCTAACTTAAGCGGTCTACACTGGTGAGATTTTAGCATGTTAATTCACATAATCACTCTCAATTGTAGCCTATTAGAGGCACTTGAACCATTTATGGTTAAAACATGAATTTCGATGCCTGCTCACTCACATTGGGGTTTAACTTCATTTTAAACTTTAGAGATACTTTTAGTGCGTGACTCAGAGATGAAGCCTTAAACCTTGGCCTTGAGGTTTATAGTATGGAAAAATGACAACTATTTTATTCACATTTTCATATATTCAAAATCAAAACTTGGCTACAGAAGGATTTTTTAATAAATCAATATACATAGGCTGATTAGTCTTTAAAGGGGCCAAATAATTGTTTTCTCCATGATATGGACTACCATTCAAAAGTTTGGGGTTGGGAAGATTTTCTAAATGTTTTATGTTCACCAGGGCATTTTTTTTTTTTATCAAAAATAAAGTAAAAACAGTAATATCACAAATTATTTTCATTTAAAATAACTTTTATATTTTAATATAATTTAAAATGTAGTTTATATCTGTGATGGCAAAGCAGAATTTTAAACAGCCACTACTCCAGTCTTCAGTGTCACATGATCCTTCAGAAATCATTCTGATATGCTGATTTGGTGCTCAAGAATCATTTCTTATTATCAGTGGTGAAAACTGATGTGCTGCTTAATATTTTTGGAAACCATGATGTTTTTTGTTTTTTTTCAGGATTCTTTAAATAGAATGTTTTCAAATAAACCGCATTTATTTGAAATAGAAAGCTTTTGTAACATTATAATGTCTACTACCACTTTTGATCAATTGTACTTGCATAATAAAATTTATTTATTTCAACAACAACAAAAAAACTGATCCCAAACCTTTGAACAGTAGTGCATATGGCTTTAAAGGGACTCAAAGAGCAACAGAAATGTCTACCTATACCTGTAATTTTCTGTCTTTCATGCTATTGAATGTGCTTTCACCTTGTGTGGAGAGTAATACCATTCATTGTGCTTGTGGTCTTCATGTGATTTTAAAAAGATGTTTTTGCAGACTATAACAGTCTGACACACAGAGAAACTGTAGCAGGATATTTTAAAGTTGTGTGATGTGGTTTAAGGGTAGACTTTTCTTTAAATAGTCCCATGCTGGTTAGCTGGGTGAATGGCTGGCCCACTCAGAGAGGGATGACTCTGCCCTCTGGGATGAAACCACTGCTGCTGCCTTCAGCCGTTCACTGAAGAGTGAACACATCCGAAAACCTCACACTTAGGTGCTAGGGAGAGAGGACGGTCTTATTTTTAACTGTTCTGGGTTAAATATAAGTTAAGAATCAACTTCTTATATTACCAATTTTGTGGTGATTTTTGTCCCTTATTTTTTTGATGAATTAAATTGTGTAAAAAGCCTGCATATTAATTCCCCCATCTATATTTAAAATGCATTATAAATCTGTATTATGTCAGGCATTGGCCACCTGCTCTTTAGACATGGTATTGCCATCTGTCATTTATAAACCTACATTGGTTCAACCTCAATTTAACCTCTTCCTCTTAAGAATATGTAATCCTTTGGTATACAATAAGAATAAAAAAACGAATGCACAAATGTGCTGATCTGTAATCCTGTCTTTCTGCTGCAGGAGTATGATGAACTGGTGGAGATGCAGGTTAAGCTAGAGGAGAGACTACAAGAGCTGGAAGCCAACCCACCCAGGTAATCATATAAAACCCATGCATGTAATCAAACACAGTGTGGCCACATGAGTCTAACCTCCCTAATGAGTCCAAGTAATGTCATCCTGGATCTCTTCCTCAGTGATGTTTATCTGTCTTCGAGAGACCGACAGATTCTTGACTGGCACTTTGCAAACCTGGAGTTTGCCAATGCTACGCCTCTGTCCACGCTCTCGCTCAAACACTGGGATCAGGTACTGCACGCCCACCTTTTCTTGCAAAACGCCTTTAATGTCTTTATAGTGTTCATGTAGCTCAACTGGTAGAAAATGGTTCTTACAATGGCAAGGCCAAGGGTTCGATTCCCAGTCAAATGCATATAAATGTAAGAAAACAAATCTTGCTTCTGCAACCTGTCCCTTTTCCTTCTGTGTTTGAGTAGGACGATGATTTCGAGTTCACGGGAAGTCACTTGACTGTGCGGAATGGATACTCATGCGTACCAGTGGCACTTGCAGAGGGTTTGGATATCAAACTCAACACTGCAGTGAGACAGGTCCGATACACATCATCTGGTGAGTCAGTCAGACCAGCTCCTGCTGTTTGTGCCTGTATTTTGGTGTGCTTTTTATTGTGTAAGTTTAAACATAATTTCCTCTCCATCTCAGGTTGTGAGGTGATAGCGGTAAATACCCGCTCCACTACCCAGACGTTTATTTATAAGTGTGATGCCGTGTTGTGTACCCTTCCTTTGGGAGTGATGAAGCAGCAGCCGCCAGCCGTGCAGTTTGTGCCTCCCCTGCCGGAATGGAAGACGGCTGCCATCCAGAGAATGGGCTTTGGGAACCTCAACAAGGTGTGAATAATTCCTTTGCAGGCGGGAAGTCGTTGATGTAATGACAAAATTGGCCTGTGTCAGCATGGGACATTTTATATATGTATATCCAACTAATCCACTTTGGCTAATACAGAGTGAAGCTGGTTAGGTCAAATCATATTTAATACGATAGATGTGTGTGTATTTAATCAGTTTGAGTCCTGAACAAATTTACCCCCACACACATTGGGTGTCCAGGATGCGTCATCATCCTCCTTCACTGCACTCTCCCTCTCGTTGTTCAGCTGCAGCAGAAAAATACTGCAGTATTATGCAATTGTCCTTCTCCATTTCTCGTTTTTTGTCACAAGGGGGCACAGTGTGTTACCAGATTCATTCACAGTGCTGCTATATCAGAAACAGCTGTCTGTATACACCGCAGGATGTCAGAAATGTTCACTGAAATGCTTTTTCGTTGACTCCATTGAAAGCAAGCTTCAGCTACTTTTTTAAGATTACATGTGTTTTTTCCTTATCAATTTGTATCATTCTAGTGACAAAAATAATCTCTCGGTAATGGCTTTAGGCTTTTGTGGGTGTGGGAAAGTGATTTTGCTTCGTTAGCATCTGCTAAAACAAAATGTACATGTGATAAAGAAATTGCGTAATGTTGGTTTTGTAGTTTATAGGGGCTTGTTGTAAGTGGTCTTGAATACATTTGTATTATGTTTATGCAGCATTAGACTGCTAATATTTTATTAGGGTTTAATTGAAGGGATAGTTCACCCAAAAAATGTTATTGTCAATTTACTCACCCTCATTTTGTTCCAAACCTGTATGAACTCAAAAGAAGATATTTTGAAGACTGTTGGTAACCAAAATGTTTTGGTGCCCATTGACTTCCATTGTATGGGCAAAAAAACATAAATTTCTCCAAATATCTAATATTCCACAGAGGAAACTAAGGGTGTGCTCACACTTGTAGTTTGGTTATCTTGGCTCTTTTGGTCCTTACCAAAAAATAAAATGATACATTTAGTCCAGGTATGCTTAGCATTTACACTGTAATTTTTAAGACTGACAATACAAAAAAAAAAGCGGCTTTTATTTACGTATATTTTGCAACGGAACTTGCAGAACAGTCAAAACAATGCTGTGTGCTGGGCCAAATGCGCTTGGTGTATGTGCGTACATATGATTGTATTTTTACCAACTGAGAACTTGTACAGTTTATAAAATATGTAAAGGACTCAAAACAGCACCAGGAATTCCTCTGTTGCACACGCAAACCAAGATCCTGCTGCAAGGAGACAGCTTTTCTGATGCCTGTACCGAATTGTATTAGGCAATGTAGTTGCTATGACGAGAAAGAACAGGAATGCTTGACAATTCTGTCCTATTTAGGGTTGCATTGGTGACAGCACATCCTGTTTTTGGTTCGTTTAGATGTCTTTGGTCCGTGTTGCATTCATATTTCAGTCGGAGTAAATGAGGACAGAATTGTCATTTTTGGGTGAACTATACCTTTACTGTCCTCCACTTACAATTGTGTGATTAAGAAGATTTAATCTGTGTCCTTGTCCTTGTCCTAGGTGGTGTTGTGTTTTGATAGAGTATTCTGGGACCCCAGTGTTAACCTCTTTGGACATGTGGGAAGTACCACAGCCAGTCGAGGGGAACTGTTTCTCTTCTGGAACCTCTACAAAGGTGATTATCATTCAGTTTAAAGAGGCACCAATATTAAAATTCTGGTTAAGTTGATCATTATTCTGATGTTATGGGTGATAACCAATAAATTACTATTTACAAATCTTTACAATTTAGTGGGTAATTAAATTTACTTGCATTTTTTTTTAATCATCTCAACATTATTGAAATTATGAACAACATATCTTGAGATCTGCTGAAGACTACATTTAACTATGTAATTGAATTTTTACTTATAATTACATAATTATGTAATATAAAGCTCACATTAAATCTGACCTTTTTTGCCTTCTCAGCCCCTATACTGCTGGCTCTGATGGCAGGAGAGGCTGCAGGCATTATGGAGAATATTAGTGATGATGTCATCGTTGGCCGTTGTCTGGCAATCCTCAAGGGTATCTTTGGAAGCAGTGCAGTACCTCAGGTGAGCTCAATTGCGCTAGAGTAGCTTGCTTCATTTGTAGTTGGATACTGAACAACAAAAGATTGTGTGAGTAACAGTTATGAGAGGAAACGTCAACCTAAATCTACTGAAAAGTTCAGTGCTCTCATATCTCGGTACACACTCGAGACTTTGTGGCTCATTCCCGCGGTATGGAGCTTCTGGCTCTGCTCCAACGACAACAAACTGACTATGTGTTATGTGTCTGTCGTCATGGTAGCCAAAAGAGACGGTGGTGAGTCGCTGGCGGGCCGACCCCTGGGCTCGTGGGTCCTACTCGTACGTAGCAGCTGGTTCGTCGGGGAACGACTATGATCTCATGGCCCAACCCATCACACCTGGTCCTGCCATACCTGGAGCCTCACAGGTGAGTGTCATAGTTTATTGCTCATTTCCTCTGATATGCGTGTTACCTGAAGCAGATGTCATGCTCATTGTGTGCATTTCACAGCCTGTTCCACGTCTGTTCTTCGCGGGTGAACACACGATTAGAAACTACCCTGCTACGGTGCACGGCGCTTTGCTGAGTGGGCTGAGGGAGGCAGGAAGGATCGCTGATCAGTTCCTGGGAGCCATGTACACTATGCCACGCCAAGCAACAGCCAATCCAAACCCACAGCCCTCCCCCAGCATCCAATAAACATCTAAACCCTGTACATGATGCAGCCAGAGAGAGGAGGAGTTGGGGGTTGTCAGTAAAAGAATGTCTTGGTAGATAAAGAGCGTGAGGGTCAAGTCAGGACACTGGGTGACTCCTTAGACTGAGAATGTGTGTGTATTTATGGGAGAGTTTGTCTACGTGTAAATACATGCCTTTAGGGAAATTATTCACTAATCTGAGAGCTGGAGCCAGGATTTAAAGGAACCTTTCACTCAGTTCCCTCATGTCATGCCAGCTAACTTCTAGGTCATCTCAAAGGACAGGTGGATGGTTCCCGAAGAATTCCCAGGTATGTTGGAATTCACCTGGAATGGTTTGCTCCCTTCTAAGGCACATATAAGGACAAGGACAAGTGTTTACACTTAATGTTACTCATGTCTCAAAGTATCAGATGTTTCAAGGCAGAGCACTAAAATTTCAGTTGTAAAAAACAGATAGGAGATGGACATTAATGCATTAGTTGAAATCCAACGGCCTACACAACCCATTCCTTCTTATTTTTTCAGAATAATAAAAAAGAAAAAACAAAAGCAGATATTTTGACTTTATGTCCCTCACTTTGTAGCTTGAATGATTTGTTAGGAAAAATTGTCTTAGCTGGAATGCACATTAAATAGCTAATATTATTTGTTTCTGTTAAAATAGAGTATCAGTTATATAGCTTTGTATCTTTTTTGAGCAGTTGAAGTTTTTCTTGTTTTATTTGTTTAATTGTGGTCATTGTGATCTTTTTTTATATTTCGTTGTTTTGGTATTAAATAAATATGAAATCAGCTTCATGTTCCCTGTTGTCTTTTTCTTTATAGTTCTTTGTGGGTTTTATTCTATTTAATCATTTCAATATAAAATTTGCCCTCTCAAAGAGCTGATTTGGACTGCATTTTTGTTTTCCACTACTATTTTTTTTATTTTATGTTTTTAAGGTAACAATTATTTTTCAGAATTTCACACATTGGTGCCCCATTCAACTTTTAAAAACATGTCTTGAGAACCTCTGTTCTTTTCCATTCTTCAGTGCTGCGTCTCGCTCTCTGTGAATGAACCTCTCAAGTTTGCGTTCCTAGGTCTGTTTCACACAGTGTGAATTTTTTTTTTCATTTTTTTTTTTTTTTTTCGTTCCAACCTTTACTGTCTCGCACATGAATTCTGCCTTAAGTCAAATGAAAGTTAGCATGAAATGGTAATTCTAAATGCATGTTATTGGTCTTATTGTGAATGATTAATCTATGTAGGTTTCATTTTTTACTTTAATCATTTAGTCTGCTTAAACCTGTCCCTCTCTGAAATCTGACCAAGTGCGCATTCAGATATGCCTCATCCAATCAACAACCGATCAGCATCTAATCCCTGCCCCTTTTTTTCTTTTTATAATCTATTTCTCTTTGACGTACATCACAATACAAAACTACCATAATGATCTTTTGGTACTTCTATTACATTGCAACTTAATTATTATTTTTTCTGTTCTTTGAGATGTGGTCACAATTTCCACTGTCCATCGGTTTTCTGCAGATAAAAGTTATTTCAATAGAAATCTATATGATCTGGAATTTTGCATAAATCCAATGATTTCCCATCGCATAATTCGTATTGTGGGTTTATGCAATTATGTGTCCTGTGTGAACTTTTTTATTTATTTTTTTACTTAACATTTCAGTCAGACACTTTCTTTAGCTGTTTAGCTTAAGCTACCTTGTCACATTCTCGTGTTTTCCTCCTTTCAGTTTTGTGACCATTTCTTTGTTTTTATTCTTCTTAGTCTATCCAGTCTCTTCACATGTCATGCTGCCCAGAGGCTTTCTTGGCATCTCTCTCCCTCTCTCTGTTCTTGCTATAACCCCTCCAGGCCTCTGGCTTCAGCCCCAGTTTGTGTGGTGTGGGCCCTGGCAGCTGCACTGCATTGTGGGAATCTGAGGGACCTGAGCTGATATTGGCCCCAGCAGTTTGGTTCGTGATTAGAGCCTTGAGCAGCCTGCACTAAGATGCCACAACCATATTCTTATTCATAATACTGCAGTCGACCAGTGGTTTTGATAATGTGAGTACATTTGGTTCGTTGACCACAGAGCCGAATTGCCCTCAAATCATGTGTATTAGATATTATGGTATTTTGTGGATGCTTTTATCTTGAGCTGTTAACTGCAGGCAAATTCAAGACCAGTTTCTCAAGATTTATTGACTTTCCTAGATCCACAACGTTAGCGGCTAGCAGGAGATGATGCACGAGCTGCACCGCCTCAGGACAGACTCCACGATCTGATTGCATAATATTAAAACTGATTTTAGACCATTTAACTTGTATTGTTACATCGTTGACGTTTCATAATGTTCTCAAAGACACCTGGATGCCCTCAGGGATCTCTGATCAATATTTCACTGTTTGAGTAGGCTATGTCTCTTTTTGAGAGTGATTTCTGATGCACAGGCCTTGCAGTAATGGGTACACGAGCGTGTCAGAACTCAAACCTGACTCATCCTGTTCACAGGCAGATGTTACACTTAATCACCCACACAACAACTTCACAATGTGCTCTTCAACACAAAACCCCCCACACACCCTGAGTGCAGAAATATACTTCACATGGAAAAAAAAAATACCTATACTCATACAATACCTCTACACAGAGATAGGCTGTCTAACGTTTTTTACTACTTTTATTCACCTAGTCATTTTCATTTTGACGCTTCACTAAAATGCTTTTTAAAACTCTTCTCCGGTAATGCTGATGAATGTTCTAGACTGGAAGAAAAGGCGGGATCAAGATTTACTTGACTGTCTAGACTTTTCTCACTTATCCAGTTTGTCGAAATTTGAATGTCATTCAAATAACTGTCCAGTTAAGGCAGATAATTCTCAGTCTCAGAACAGGATTAAAGCTTTAAGAGCCGTTTCAAGGACTTGGATGAACAATAGTGAATTCTGATGCTGAGCGAACTCTATGGTTTTAAAAGTTCTGTGCAGCATTCTGTCATATCTTGATTTGTGGTGTCTTTTCATCTAAATAGTAGTCTTGGTTACCTCTAACGAACTCATTTAAATTCCTCTGTCAACATTACTTAACACTACCAGGCCATAAAACGCAGACCATACATTTACTTTACTATGTTCACGTTCATTTTATTTAGTATAGTTAAGTAAAGTTTAAGTATACTTTATGTAGCTAGTAGTATTGTAAGTGTACTATTTCAGTACTGGGACTAAATTTGCCCACTTTTTAGTGTATAAAATATACTTTTAAGTACACTTTAAGTAGTAGTAAACATTGAGTTCACAACTAGTTAACGTGATTGACACAACATGAGGTCGTATTTATTTTTTAACGTGCGAAAACATAAATACATTTAAAAAAACAAAGCATTTTATGTGCTTTGGCCGTTCATTTACACAACAACGACGTTTTGGGGGCCTGAAAACGAGTGCATTTTTTTTTTTTTTTTTACAATGCCCTCATCGTCTGTGTAAACCATAGACTGTTAAAAATAGGTGTAAACTACAAAAATGTGAATTTATGAAAACAGTGACGTCATGTGCATGCGTTAGGTGTTCAGTCGTTGCGTAGTGTCTTTACAAAGTGACATCGCCAACTGCTGGCCTGGCAGCATAATACAGCGTTTTTAATAATTTTCGTGAATCCATGCGAACGGGATCATTTTGAAAAGGTTGTCATCTGCTTTAAACGTAGGTTACCCTAAGATCAGAAGTGGAATGAGTGGAATTTAAACATTTTAGGATGAGAGCCTCCTTTGCATTTCTTTTGCTGTTGGCTATTAAAAAAAATGGTGTAGGATTTACTTTGAAACTAAATTCATTCAGAAATTGCTAATACATTTCACAAATAATTACAAAGCAACAGCAAGTGACACATTAAAATTAAGACACTTTAAAATGTACTCCAAATTATTCTTATTTTTTACAGTGGAGGCTATTTCAGAACTTTATCGTTATAGTTGTTTATCATTCCCCATGAATTTTTCCACTAAATGAAAGTGAATCAGGATATGAGCTCTCAGGCTCCAAAATGACAAAAATGTGTGTGAGTGTGTGTTATATTGACAAACCCCTAATTTAATACACCAGTAAATAAACACACAAAGCCAAACCTGTTACAAACAAGTTGCTTTTTTATTATATTAGCTGTAATACATATAGTCTGCAGTTCAGCCTAAAGAGATGTCTAGCTCCATGCACAATGCTGAAACATGCACAAATATTGCAGTACAAAGGTGTAAGCCTGAAACATAAGAGTGTGTGTTATTGCTGACACTGTGAGGCTGAATACAATGAGCATGTTCACCTGTGTCCTCACCGCAGGTTCACTCTATACCAACATCTGCTTGACAGCCATTTACAAACACTGCTTTCTCAGAAAAACACCATGTCTCCCTTCTTTAACAATGCAGGCCTGTATTTATATGTGCAGTGTGTTAGAGACCGTGTAAGCAAGTATCGGTGAACTTAAAATCAGTTGCTGTGTGTGGCATGTGTTAAGGCCTGAAATCTGTCTTTGGCAGCGCTTTTAATACAGCACAGGAGATGAATGAACCCTGAATGAACAGAAGGGAAACCCACAGTCTGAGCAGTTAATAAAAGATGAGAACAGTACAGAACTGAACCATACTGAACCCCTGGCTTCACATATCCATCTTACATTTAATAAACACTTCACCCAGAAACCTCTCTTAGAATGATAGAAAAAAAAAGCACAAGTTGGCAACGTTTGAAAAGCTGGTTAATTAACACTTTTAACTGAGTCTAACTTTAATAGTTTATAGGAATTACGAATAAAACATAATATTGAAATAAAAAATAAAATAAAAAAACACTCTCCAGGAGCCCAATAAGGTACACATCTAAACAATAAACAAGAGAAAGGGGGGAACAATCTTAACATATCTTAAACATGGCCCACTTTACAAAATTACAAGATACATTTAAATAAAACTATCTGATTGTAGTTTGGAAAAAAGGTAGATAACAGAAGGAAAAGCTTGTCAACAAGAAATATTTACCCTTTTAATTTCATAATTGCTTTTAAGAAGCCATTTGTTTCCATGTAAACTACAAAAATACCTTGGAATGATTTTTGGCACATTGTGTCAACTGAAATATATAGCACTTTGCCTTACAGAAAAAAAAAAAAAAAGTAATGACACAAATGAAAATAAAACACTTTTGCAATCTATACAAATAATGTGGACAGTCTCTCTCTCAACCCAGAAAAATACAAGAGCTGTCTCACAGTAATGCTGCAGGTGAAATTATTCTGTTATTCTGGCCAGTGCACAAAACACATGTACATATTTACACATCTTTGATGGCTGTACATTCACTTAATTGGGGAGTGATTAAAAAAAAAAAAGGGGAAAAACAGGTATATTAGAAAATGAAGTCTATAAAGGTTAATGAAAGGGGTAAAAGAGTAATTTAAGTGCTGGTTAAGTGCAGATTCTGGAGTGTGATATTTCATGACACCGACCTATTTTTGGCCCTTTAAGGCCAATGTCAGCTTATAATGCAGGCACATGTCAAAGCCTTCAAATGTTCTCTTATGTGCATTCAATGTTACTTTATTGCTTAGAAATGGATTTTATACAATAATTACAACTACTTTTCTCAATAAGGCTTAGAAAATTGTCAGAAGCTAGCCATGGTAATGCTTCCTGACTGGTGTCATAGCTAGGTTAAGTTTGGCTAGCTAACATGTCCATAAAAGTGATGGGAAAATCTTGATGTAGGAAGACGTATTTTCATGATTTAGTTCTTTTAAATGAACAATATGTGAAACTATATAACCTTTGATCCATTCTGAGATGTGTAACCAAATCTCGCACCGATTCCACAGAGAGCAAAAGACGAAGTGGAGGAAAGAAAATCAGAGACATGTGTTAGATGACTTCTGAGGGTGAACGGCACATTGACACATCAGTAAATGGGGTTGAGAAACGAAGAAGAATTCCTTGAGAATTGTGGTTTGTCGGCCTCTTTAAAAAAAGAAACTCTGGACTGTCTTGTGAGCACATAAAATCTACGTTTTCCGACAGCTGTGGTTGTGCGCTGAAGCCACAGAGCAGCCGGGAGACCTTTGCCTGGCCGGGGGGTTGGGAAGGGAGATGTAGTCTGCTGGTATTTCCAGTACAGACTCGCTATATATCATCACATCAATCTGGGTCATGCTGCAGTTTTAGGATCATGTTTGCAAGCTTTGAGTGGGCACACATTTATTATAAAGGGATTTACAATTCATAATGCCTAAAACTATTTGCAGAAGTTGGGAAACAGCTAAAACCTTCCATCTCTACAGAATCCTGGCTGACCCTCCTGGTTCTTCTTGGTACCACACATGGACACCATCCCGGTCACCCACTCTGCTTCCTCTTTTGCTTTTTATTTATTTGCTGCCAGCTGGTCCCACTTCCTCCCTTAGAAGTTATAAGGCCATCAAATGCAGCGCTGACCTCCGACCTGCAACCAACCCAGGGACCGTATATCAGGCCTGCCGCTGCCGCTGCTTTAGCCAGCCAATAAAATCGCTTTAGGGACCGGCAGCTTGGATTACAGCAGCCCAGGGCACTAGGGTATTCTGAGAAAGCAAGGGCATGAGATACAGGAGCCAGCGTGTTCGCTTCAGCCCAAGACCCCTGAACAGGAAGTAGAGGTGAAGTCTGGGATATGCATTTGGAAAGACAAACGTTTGTTTTTAGTGCGCAGAATAAAGTAGGGCAAATTTGAGAAGTACAAAGCCAAACTGCCGCCCGAAGTCAAACGAGTTATTGAAAAACTTTAATAAAACATATAAACAATAAAACATATACATATAAATTTTGCATGGGCAGCTTGGTGTAGAAAATGAAATGCGTTTTAAGTTGGTTGGCAATATTATTTAGCAAAATGTGGTGTTAACTTATGCAAGCAATACTTTTTGCTGTTAAGCCACATCAATCATGTGTAGTCTCTCTCTATTTCAGAGACAACCAAAGCTGAGAACATTATTTATACATTAGAAATAAATTATTTCCAGAAAGATCTAGACTGTTTTCTTACTTTTGTAAGGCTGTTTTAATGATTTAAGTGCAATTACAAATTCATTAGAATGACTTAAATAAAAAAGATAAATTGATAAACAATTGTTTCAAAGACTATCCAGCCCAAATCAAAGGGATGAATGACTATTCAGGACACAGAAGCACAGGAAACCAGAACAAAGCTAAACTGACCGTGATGGTGAGGTGTGGATCTTTTTAAATCAGTAATAACCGAGTGAGACGCCTAAACATCAACCCCCAGAACAACATTACACGTACAGCATTAGATTAAAACAAACAGAAAAGTAAAACATCCCACATTTCCAGTGACTGATGGATAATTGACCCTTTGCCGTCATCGTCCGATTCAAGGTGTTGGATAAGAGAGATATTAATACACACAGACACTTAAGAGTAGTGTATAAGGAGAAAAGGAATCGGAGCCGGAATAAGAAAATATATCATTGGTGGCACTGAACTGGAGTTTAAAACCTAATAGAAACAGTACACAACATTTCAACTGCAGCAGCTCTATTCAATTATATTTCAACAAGTACTAACCACACGAGGACAAATTGATGTGCATTCCGATGTTTTCGATGGTGAGGCCATTTATCCAGGCATAGGCATTCCTAACTGAAGCATTCTGGATCCTCTGTGGTGTCATGCTAGCCACCCTCAAGACTCAACAAGCTCTATGGCTGAAATAACATGAAAACACAACCCATCTAGGGGTTTATTAGACTCACTTGGACCAGCAGAATCCCAAACGCTGGTTTTCTGTGACACAAAGAGAGTTCGGATCATTGTCTTTCTGTGCAAAGTTAGCGAGTAGAGTAGAGCGGCTGTAAAGAGTCGGCTCTGAAAATCCTCTATAAATGTCCAGAATTTGGGTTAATCCCAGTGAGCTACCCAGATGGACAAGCTCTAGGTGATCGGATTCTTCTCCAGTGGTTTGGAATCCAAAGCCAGCATCCCTTCAGAGCTACTGAGATGGGGAAAGGTCAACATGCAGATGCATTTCCCAGCTTTTCTTAAAAACGGTTAGTGTTGGTGGCCCTGTGCATTCGCTATGCTGGTTGTGAGATCATCAAATCCAGTTAAATAGAAGATGAAGGAAACATACAAACTAGTAACAGAATAAATTGACATGATCAGATTCAAGGAGCACATTACAAATGAGATCAAATAAATTTGGACAACTGGGCATATGTACATCAATGTATAATGAAGAACGTTGGCCTTAGCATGTAATCCAAGAATGTGGCTGACACTACTGGCTACTAAGACAAAAAAATATGTATACACCTATGTGTGATCGCCTAGATAATCAATGTATTTTAGCTGTGTGCAATAATCCCAATGAAAAAAATAAATAAATGGTGAGATTGTAGAACTAATTGAGAAGCCACAAGCTGTAACTTGCTCCTTGTGAGAATAACACATGGAGTTCAAGACCTGTGGCATCAGAAAGGTCTGTGTGGGGTTCTCAAAATGCTGATCAATTACCCAAAGCCCCTTTCACATATTCCCAATGTCAAAACAGTCACATGTCTGCACCTCTCCCTTGTCATGTCTGACGACTTTAATACACTACGAGAAGCAGAAGAGGATTCATCGCTGTAGGACCATGTGATTTCCGTTCCCAAAGCGACAGCTGGAAGATGGTGAATTCATACAGGTTGATGTATGAGTATGACAAGGTTCCCAGGGGTCTTTTGGGGTCTACCTGGAAATCTGATCAGCTGATGGGTCTATTGAAGACATGGCATAACTGAAGAGATGGGATGAGCTTCATTCCTTGCACACAGGGGCTGCTTTGAGATGTAAGAACTGAGGTAATAAAAACACACAAGGACACTTTAGGTCAGGACTCATTAACATTTGAGTAATTAGCTTCTAGCTTGCTTTAATTAAGTATAACCCAGAATCCTCTATGGTCTCTAGCTTTTGATAAGTTTAACTGAATATGGCTATAAGAAGACACATACCTAATTGGAAATGTCAATTTGGATCAATTTTCCAGATGTCGGTTTGACCACGACCGGCTTCCATCGGCTGTGCGGTTTCTGCTAGACCAAGCTCCACGACTCCCAGGCCTATCGTACGGGTCCACGTCACCTGTGGGCTGCTTTCGCCATGAGGACGGAACAGGCTCTCCATCATCTGCTGACTGGGAAGAGAACAAACATACAACAAATGTGATACAGTATACTAATGATTTCAATAGACTCAAAACTTTCCACTTATATAGTGCTCTTCTGTTTATCCACCAAATTCTGTCATGTTCTGAGGACCTGTTACAATCACATAATTGCCTGACCATGATTATTTGATCTATTATACGCAATATGATTGATTAGTGAATACTCTGGACACAAAATTCCCGTATTTGAAATAAAATGAAAATGAAATGCACTTTCAAAAAAAAAAAAAAAAATCTCTCTTGATGTGCAGTGATGCGTTAAGAGCATGTGAAGTATAAAAACCGCCATTACAGGTTGAACCTGCTTAAAGACATTAGGGCAGAAAAAAAAAATGTCTTGCATAATATTCTAATATTCATAATAATAATAATAATAATAATGACCAATGACTTATTTGTGACGTTCCTACTCATTTGTGATTGTGTATTGCATAAGATTAATTGTATAGAGTTTCACAGACTGACAAAGAGATTTTTTGAATAAACAAATGTACTTCATAATAATAAAGTATTTATAATAGAAATGGCCAGGACGTTTTCCATTACTTTTTAACATTCATTTCCCAAAATTTGGGAAAAATTTGACCAAAAAAAAAAAAAAGACCAAAAAAAAGTTTCAAGATTTTAAATTTTATATTTCCAGGTATTCAATGTCTGTGGGAAAATGTGTATTTCATGTAAATTTTCTGGGTTCCAAAAAATATTATTATGGTCCATTCCGACAGAAGTAGAACAATACGTCATTTCTGTACAGACCACTCTTATAGGACACGTCAGAGGAGGGAAATTGCACAGACCGCAGAACAAGTCCTAATATAGAACGGCTATTGTCTCTTTTCTTTACCATGAAGGTGGAGACTTTACACAGCCAACCAAATGGTTTATGACGTCAGTTATAAAAAGTTCCCAAATGAGGCAGCAGGATATGCCACACACTGCTGTGGAATTTCGTACGCTGCAGACAGATGCTAATTGTCCATAATAGGGCTTGAGGCCTGCTGGGATACGAGAGGTGGGTGTACAGGAAACCAGTTACGATGCATCGGCTGCCAAATGGGCAGGCGCAACCTTGCAACTTCCCGTGTCACTCAGGAAGGGGCAACGGGTGGAAACGACCAAAGCACAATCTTAAAGAAAGATGTCATAACGGAATGGGTTCCATGTAAGTCCATGCTACATGAATTCTAAAAGACATTATGAGAATAGTTGTGATTGTGCTGAAATGGCAAATGTTTTTTTTTTAAGTGTCTCAGTTACTCAGTACCAAGAGTAGAACATGAGGCCTGTTACAAAAAATTCTGAAAAGGTTTTAATAAAAGCTAATTCAATAAATTCCACTATTTTATTACCAGTGTGTTTCATGTGATTCAAGTATGCGTTTATCTAAGTCTGTAGTTATGCAAGTTGAGTTAAACTACTGTTTCCTTAAAAACTTTATTATTATTTTTTTAACTAAAATTATTAGTTGGTAGTTACTTTATCAAGAAATACACTAATTGGTTGAATTAGAAATACAATAAAAAGTACCAAAAAGGTAATAATTATGGGATTTACAAGATACTTTAATGGGAACAGCACAGAATCTGCATTGCTCAAGGTCACTAATGATATATTATCATTGTTGGACTCAGGATCACATATTGTTCTAGTTTTATTAGATCCAAGCGCTGCCTTTGATATGATTGACCATGAGATTCTTCTCAACCGTTTGGAGTGTTGGGTTGGTGTCCAGGGTACAGCCCTTCAGTGGTTTGCCTCATATTTAAAAGACAGGACAGTTGCTGTGAATCTGGGAGATGTTTCTTCCACATTGGCCCCTTTAGTTTGTGGTGTTCCTCAGGGGTCGATTTCGGGACCATTGCTGTTCTCTCTGTATATTCTTCCTCTAAGCACTATTTTTCAGAAGTATAGTATTGCGTACCATTGTTACGCCGACGATCTCCGGTTTTACTTTCCTGTGAGCTTAGATAAAACTGGTTCGCTGGACAAAGTACAGGAATGTTACAGTGACATTAAACTATGGCTTTCTAGCAACTTTCTCCAATTAAATGAGAGTAAAACTGAGGATTTGACTGTAGGTTCTCCCATCTCACCTACCTTTCCTGAACATTTCGGTTCCTTGTCCTTAAAGATTGAAGATCATGTAAAGAGTTTAGGGGTAATTATGGACTCCTCACTAAATTGTAATAATCAGATTGGTGCCGTTGTTAAAGGTAGCTTTTTAAACCTGAGATCAATTGCTAAAGAAAATCATTTTCTATCCAGTAAGGATTTGGAAATTGTGGTTCACTCTTTTATCTCATCAAAGATTTACTATTGTAATTCTTTATATATTGGTATCCCCCAGACTATGATAGTCTGCCTACAGTTAGTGCAAAATGCAGCAGCAAGGCTTTTAACGGGGGTGAGAAAGAGAGACCATATTACCCCTGTACTGCAATCCTTACATTGGGCTTCATGTTAAATTCAGGATTGATTTAAAAAGTTCTCCTGTTTGTCTACAAGGCCCTATCAGGCCTTGCCCCCCAGTACATCAGTGATCTTATTATTCCCTACTCTCCTCAAGTTCTCAGGTCCTCAGATCAACGGCTTTTAAATGGTCCCTCGTTGTCATTTGAACTCAAAAGGAGATTGTGCTTTTTCCGTGGTAGGTCCCAAACTCTGGAATAGTCTCCCATTCCACGTGAGGTCAGCTCCATTAATTGACACTTGTAAGACTTATTTAAAAACATTTATTTTTCTTTAGCTTTTTAATAAGTTATGTTAGTTTTATAGTATGATTTTAATGTCATCATTTTTGTAAAGCACTTTGGGGCAACGTCTGTTTGAAAATGTTCTGTATAAATAAAGTTGCTTGCTTGCTTAAAAGAATACCTTGATTCAATGATTTCAATACCATGGCATACTGTATATTAAAGTACTATGGTAGTACCTTCTAAAATTTAAAGTATCGTATTGCCACATTACATTAGTTAGTTTGTACTCTTGTTAGGGTTATGCATTTTTAGGAACACTACAAATTATTAAAAATGAATAACAGATTATTTTTAGTGCTTATGCACTTTTCCCCCCTTTACTTAGTTGGAAGTGTCTCCTCATTAAGAGACATTTAACAAGATAAAAGCACACCCAAAGTGAAAGAATGAATGTAAAAGGGATCACAGATTCAGCCCTCAAATTTACAATGTGACTTTGTCCAGACAAGCTTTTAAAAGCTTTTAAATCACACACCACAGGTACCATTAAGCAAAGTGCTATTATATCTACGCAGATAGTCACTTTCAGTACTCTACATTAGTAAGCAGCTAATGGTTGCCTGCATAGTGCATAAGCATTATTTTCCCATATTAACTTCTAGAAAAGAAATTATAAAAAATAAATAAAATTAAAATAAAATTAAATAAATACAGAATGAACCTGTGATCAAAATTCCTCTATAAATCACTCTAGATTTGTGTAATTTTCTAAGCACGGATGAAAAGTCATTCCAGCTCTAAACATAACATGACATCTGGCTGAACAGGATTACTTTACTTTATACAGCTCTCCTCACAGCAGGAGTATTAATGACTTCAGCACATATATTTGACTCATATAGGCCTTGTGTCAGAGACATGAGACTGATGACCTTGATCTTAGAGGACAGTCCTGGACATGTGCCTTCATTAATTATGGAGGAGATAAAACCTCTGCATCTATCAGCACAACGACACCGCATCATTGATGGACGGATTGAATCTCCTCAAATCACTGTGGTATTGATCCTGTATAAGACACAGTCTGGAAATCTGTCTGAAGGTTTAAATAAACTGTAGAGTACGCAGAGATAAAAAGGAATGGTGCTATATGATACGGGTCCAGAGAAATAATTAGAAAAAAAGGAATCAACAATTCAATACTGCATCCACAGTTGTGGTGGCAATTTTCTTCCATTCCAATTGCTAGTTTTACAATGCAACTCGTAATAATCTACAAGCAACTGAAAATCAGAAGGGTTTCTTCATTTAAACATTGATCATGTTGTATGTGTTTGTGTGTTTCACAATCATTGTGATAACCCTGAGTGAGGTATTTATTGAGAAGATTAGTCTAAATTCAGAGGGAAAAAAGAAATCACATGAGTTGCAGATAAAGCTGAATGCATGCCTGACCATGGTTGATTAGATAAATCCTTCCCTAATGGACTCCAGATTGAGTGGGAATGGATGAAGTTTGCCTTCAATCAGTTGCTGAAGCCTGTTAGATTGAGAATATGTGGGTGCTTCTTCAAATAAGGGCATTCATTTATTTTATGTTTATTTTATGTACTGTATAGATATTATTGCTTTAGCCTCATCTTAAACCCAGACTTTCAATATACTAAAACTATGATAATTCATTATATATATAAAAAAAAAAAACATTTTGTAAATATATTCATATTTTTAAGTCAAAACTGCAATGCACAAGTTACGGCTTAATCAGTTGTCATTTCCAAAAAAAACCAAGATTTGTCAAAATATGCAAAAAAGTTTGAAAATATTATTCAGGTGTATATTTAGTATACATAAAAATTTCTAGCTATGAAATTAGACTATTTTATTCTAAAAATGTAAAAAATTGAATTTCCATCGCCACTATGGTGGAATGACACTGTAGTGGAAATGTTCATGAAATTGAGTCATTCAGAAAAAAGTCTGAAATTACAGAATTCTTCTGTAAAGAATGTGTATAGAACAATAAACTATTGGGAGTGTGTTTAAGGCCCAAAAATGCTCATAGTGGAATAAACATCCATACATATCTTTACTCTCTGGAACCAACTTTTTCTTTTTTCCAATTTAAATTTCTTGGTAAAGAAGGTTTAAAGGTTTATAGTACAAATCACATTCACTTCTACAGATGGAAAGATGCTTTAAAAGATTAAAAAAAAGATAAAATATTAATGTTGGAGAATCCCCAACATTGAAAAATAAAAAGAGTGAATGTGATCACAATAGCAGTATATTAACTTACAGCTGCTATGACAGCATGAATAACCATCTGTAGTACAAAGAAAACTAACCTTGGGTGATAGAGAGAAGGGAGTAAGACAAATGATCTGACCTATGCTTATGCAAGTGCTAGAATTCACTTGTGCATAAATCTTTCAGCTTCTCAGATAAATGATCAGACATTTGCCATCCATCAGAACAATAGACAAAGAAAACAAACATAGCATGAAATAGAAAGTGAGAAACCAGAAAGAGAGGGAGAATGAAAAAGGGGCCGTTTTTGAAGTCGTATGCCAGGAGGAGGCCATGTTTGAGGGCTATCTTAGTGAATTAATTAGATCTTTGTGGGTAAATTTGAAGGCTGGGCTGTTTGAGATGTTTAATGAGAGGATGATGGTAATTGGTGCTCTGATAGGGGGCAGCTCTATTCTCTTACTTGTATTCTCAGTAAGTGAAAAAGAGTGAAAGCTGGTTAAAAGGGTCGGCTTTCCCTGTCTTGTTTTGACTGCTGGGGTGACGCCAGACTCAAATTGGTTTAGCTGTTGAGACAAAAACTGCCAGTTGACCTGACTAACAGCTTTTCTAAAAACAAAAGCATGATCTCTGACCTGTTTGTCATTAGCTTTGAACACCCTTTTCACATGTACTGTATCAATATCTAATACTACACTCAAATGTTACTAGTAAAAAACAGCTTTATTATACAAATATAAAAAAAATATGTAGTATACTACGTCATATTCATTTTTGAGTTGGCTGTATCTAGTTTGTTTCTTCACAATTTAGCTTTTTAAGTACATGCAAGACAATGTATTGAAATGACTGATGACAGACACAAAACACAAAAACTGCCCAGGCCACAACAACTGAAAAGCACCGTTTCCCAGTACGGATTCAATATCAAGAAAACAGAAGAGAGAGATACCTCAAGGGCCTATTTTTCTCTTTCAGCAGATGGAGAATGATCTAAAAATACTTCATGCTTACAAAATATCTGTCCACTTCACCTTCTTCCAGATGCAGAGGATTACAAGGAAGACTTCCAAATCAAACAAAACTTTTAGAAACAAATGTGTTAAATTCCATGGCTAAGAAATATTAATCAAGATGGTGGCACGGTGGCACCAAATATGTGCACAGACTTAAAGGCTCTACTGAGATCATTAACAGGTGGTAGGACAAGTACACAGAACTAAAAAGGACAAAAACTACAAATAGAACAAACATACAAGATTGGATCTGAATGACCAGATACTTTGCATAAGCACATTTTATGCTCCTGTTTGTTTTTATCTTAAGATTTCACTGATCTCACGGCGCTCACAGTGAAAGAGAACCATTGGTGGACAGAACAAATCGCTTACAGTACACTTCTGGAATCTACATTATTAGTTATGGCCAAAAGGTAAAAAGTTAGTACTCACCATGGGTTGTTTACGGCCTCTTGGTATAAGTTGCTGGGCATTGACAGGCTCATGTGCAATAGCCCTCTCTGGTGAAGGAGTCTTCTTGTTCCTTCGTCCTTGTTCAGGGATAGACGGCACTGCATTGTTGATCCTACGCATGTATACCTCGGCTGGGCTTGGTTTACCTCCAAAATTAGCAACAGTGCTAGCGTTTGGTGGAGTGTCCAACACTGTAGTTGCCCTATATGCTCTCCAGGTGGTTGCACCCTCACCCTCATCCTCTGAGCCATCTTGCCTTATTGCTCGAGGAGATTCATCCACAGAAGCTGCCCCACGGCTCCTCCAAGTGCTCCTGACAGTGATGTTTCTCATTTCTGACAAACTGTCATCATATGAGTGGTGGTTTTGACGGTGGCTTCTCCAACTGGTCACAGTGGTGCTGCTACTGCTGCTCTCAAACCCAGACTCAATGTCATTATTAAAGTCTGGAGCATCTGAAGACTGGAGGCTGAAGCTGCTTTGAGACGGGAGGGCTGCCTCCACGGGAGCTGTCTCAAGGTAACTGTGAGGTTCAGAGAGGTCTGCATCAGTCTCACTTTGACACAGAGTGATCTCACTCTTAGGGATGGATATTTCGTAAGGTATAGAGATGCTACCCCTATGCTCACTGCTGGGACCGATGACAATATTACTAGTGGAAGTGTGCCTTTCCTTGGAAGGGGGCTCACTTGACAAACTACTGCTCCGACTGCTTGTTCGAGAGGAGCTGGGGTCATTGGGATAGAAGGTGATACTGCTGGTCATCTTGCTAGTCAATACTGGCTTAGTGGAGATCTTGGGCTTTCCACTGGTAGTCAAAGGCTCTGTGATTCCCCCTGACATCACTTCCTTCCTGTCAATCTCAACAATGGCTTGCTTGATGACAGCTTTTGACCGGAGGGCTTCACGAGGGCTGCATACCCTGCGGATCTCAATACCTGAGGTAGTATGCATAGGTATCTCTTGGGTATCCCCTTCTACCGTAAGAGGTCTGTGTTGCTCCTCACCAAAGGGGCCCTTTGAGGAACCATCAGAGTAAGATTCTTGCAGTCGTGAGTATCTGGTGTACTTTGATGTTCTTCCACTTGTACTTGATATCAGGGGGTCACTTTGCTCACCTGCCGATCGCCTGGATCCAGTGGATTCTGTTTCAGAGGCTGAGGAGTGACCATCAGAACCGTGATCACTCAGAACAGATGGTGATACTTGAGACTTGTAAGCAGTATAGGATCCGTTTGCCTTGGACAGACTCAACATTGCAGAAGCATCTTGATCTAAACTCTCAGGTTCATTTAGTCCTTTCTCAGATGCAGCAATGATAGCTGCCCTGGCTGATATTAAGACTGCCCCATCAGAAGTGTTGGATTCATTATCACTTCCAGGGTACCTGGACAACTTTTCCGCTTGATTCCTCTTGCTATCACTGTCATTTTGCTTGACCGATGGCTTCCAAGGCTTTTGGTCATTAGCAGCTGGAGGATAGCGACTAAGGACTGACATTTTCTTGCTTTCACTGAGAGCACTTGATGAGCCACTTCCACATTTTTTTTCTTTCTTGCCATCTTTTGTCTCATTGTCAGACACAGCACTGAAAGCACCAGTCTTCAAACCTTTCCTGACATTATGTGCTGGACTAAGAGTCCTTCGTACAGTCTTTGGGGAGCATTCTGTGGAGTGACAAAGGTCTTTGTTCCTCAGTTTAGTTTCTCGCCTCTGCTGAGGAGATGCCTCTCTGCTTTTGTACTTGGAGATGACTGGTTCGGAAGCAGCAGGACTCCTATTTAGGAATTTAGGTGTCTCCTGTCTGAAGCCTCCTCGTACATTAATCTCCTCATTTTCTGCCTTGCCATTCTCCAGGGCCTTTGTAATGCTGCTAATTGCAGAGTTTCCATTACTATTGCTGCAACCATTGAGCTGCAGTTTCATCTGCTCAACCTGGTCATGGAGAGCTTGACTACGGTTCCTCTCCTGCTGGTACTTTTCTATCAGTTCAGCATTTTTGGATTCCACGTTCTTCAAGTCCTCCTCTACTAACTCCATCTGCTTCAAACGATTTTTCAATCTTTCCACTTCCTGACTGAGGTCTTTTACCTTATTGTCTTCCTGTCCCTCTAAGCTATTTTTTTCATTCTCTGACTTATTTCTCAAATCTAGGTCATCTGAATGCTTTAAGTATTCAAAACTCTTCTTCCTGGCCAGTTTGCATGTAAGGCCTGTTGAGAACTCATCCTCAATTCGAAGATCTCTAGAATCAAATTGGCTGTGGTCTGCTGTGCCTAGTTTGTTTTTCTGACGTTCAAGCTTCTCTGTCAGCTTGAGTTTGATTTTCTCATCCTCTCTCTGCCTTTCCAGAAGTCGTTTGCGTTCATTCACAAATGTCTGAGTGAGACTCTTTAGTTTCTCCATCTCTGTTGTAAGGGATTTTTCTGCCCTGTCCAGTCGAGCTTCAGAGGTATCCACTTCCTTTACACGTGCCTTCAAGGCATCAAGCTCTACTGCAAGCTTTTTGGTCAGGTTTTTCTCCTCATTAAGACTAAGGCACAACTGGGTACAGTCCGACTTGCTTTTACCAAAAGCCTCTTCAAGCTTCTCAAGTTCAGACATTCTGCGCTGAAGACGCTCAATCTCCACTTTAAGATCCTTGGTAAGTTTCTCCTCCTGATCTAGTTTCTCCCTAACGTCACGACAAAGATCCTCTGCTTTTCTGACCTCTTCATCTTTGCCTTCAATTTTGAGCAATCTCTTCCGCATTGTCTCCACATCGGCGAGCAGTGAGGAATTACTCCCCTCAGCCTGAATGATTTTGTCCTGAATGTCAAGAAGTTCATCTTCAGCTTTCTGTAGTTTTCCTCTGGCCTCTTCAAGCTCATCCAGACGTCGTCCTAAGCTCTGCAACTTGTGCCTCAGATGGCGATTTGTTGTGTCTGTCATTTTTTCTTACTGATACTAATCTACTGTAAGGTCTTTATGATTGCTTGATAGAGGGGTACACATTTGTATGGTGGTGTTTCCTAAGTGGCTCTAGGACTCTTAAGAAGAAATCGAAGATTCAAAGTTCAGGTCCCTTTGTCTTCCTTTTACCTTTAGGGGGAAGTTTGGGGTATTTTTTATTTCCACCTTGTCTCCACTATCCCTAGTAATCGTAGTGAGTTTTGATCACCTGCAAGATAAAAAGAAAGAAACACAAAGCGTGAGTGCCTAATAATTAAAGATAAAGATAGATTTAATCACAAAAAATAATGAGAAATATATGTAATTCCCCAAATTGTGTTTACAGATTTCAAATTAATTGAATGATTGGATTAGATTAGGACAATAAGCAAAGGAAGACCTCGGAAAGGGGAAAAGGATGGTAAAGGACAAAGGATCAACCTATGATCATTTCAGCATCGATTTCTTGCTGCACTTTTGCTGACAGCAGCACAACTCACTGACAGTGGCCTCTGTCCATGTGCCCGTCTCTATGGCAACATTCATAGTGACAGCCACTCTAAATCACATCCTCAGGACGCTGAACAAGATTTAGAACGTTTTGCATGCCAAGACAGTTCTGGCCACAGCAACGCACACTATAAGTAGTCTACAAGCAGTGCCTCCTCAAATTAAAAATAAAAATTTGATGCTATGAGCCACTGTCTCTCACTAATTTACAGCTTATAACTTTAATCTACCAATCAAAATCTCATGATGACTCAAAATTACTCTTATTAAGACTAATGCAGAATGTCTTGATAGCTGTCAGTTGTTTTGGTAAAACCCCAGGCCTTATTAAATATTCCACTAAATACAATGAAAGCCCGCATAGTAACAGCAGGTCCAGAGGTACTAGAGCATTTTATTCAACTTAATCTAAAGTGCATTTCAATATGACCATTCGACTGGCAGGCCCACCAACATGGAGACTGGCCCAAATGAATGAGCTGCTGTGTGTGGATTGCAGGAATTCTGTTATAATACTTTCATAATCCCATAATTTTATGGTGTGAGAGGCAGGCAGCGGTACTTCGGGGTTTAGAAAGGAAACGAGTCATCCAGTAAATATACCAGCCAAGCAGGATGGAGATCCAGCACATCTAAGGCAGATTTCCATGACATGACATTCATAATCACTCTAGCAAGATCCCTCAGTGAAGGGGTTTCTAAGGTCAGGTTAAAGTATACAATGATTCACACAAGAGCAAACTAACATTCACATTTATAATGTCTATCTACCAAGGATAACGATTCAACGATACATCCAAACAAACTTGCACAGAATGGATTTACAACATAGGTCTCATGGTCTGATTTCATACTGCCCCTCGAGTGTTAAATCCGTACATCTAGGCTGCAAATAATTTGCAATTTTCTGCAATATTATCCTGTATGTCTCTTAAGCATGTTATACAGAAGCATATTATATATTTTTCCACATGACCTAAAAACACATTTGTAGATATGCAACTGTAACCTGCATGTTTGTATCACTTAAAAAAGTTTGGTTATGCTTGAAAATCGTTCTCATTATTAATCAATCAAAGCTGTCTAAACAGGGAGTCACACACTGAAGTGATGGTTAACTAATATGCATCCATAGTATGGGTTAAGTTTTTGACTTAGCCTTTGGCTTATGACCCCATTTCTAACTATGTAATTAATGACACTGAGATCAGTATAGGGGGAGAATGAAAGTGTGACTGAGAGGCAGTTATCACAGAAACCCTAGAAGCTAAGGATCTAAAAGACAAGATGCACATTTTGAAAATACAGAACATTTTTCAAAACTACAGAATCTTTTGTAAAAAAAATAATAATGAGAGGGTGAAATTTAGTGTGGGGACAAGCAAACATTTGTAGAAGAATTTAAAAACATGTGTCAAGAAAATGACAAGGTCCTTTCACATTTGGAAATCTAAAGGTGGGTAATAAGACACTCACTAGCCCTTGCAACCAAACAAACCAAATTTAACCAAATCAGACAATCATGAAGAAAATCATATGGAAATAGCTTTATAGAGGATCAATAACTGGGCTCAATTTTTTCTATGCTGTGAATTCTGGTTTCAAGTTTGCCTTGCACCAGAGAGTGAGGGTCAAACTAGGAACACAAAATGTTGTCTCATCATTGTCTTTAGGGGCTCAAGCTAGAATACATGAGAAGGCATTTAGCAAGACAAGTACAATTTCATCTGAACAAAGGAAAGTAAACCTCTTAGTGACAACTATAGTGATGAGAAAGAAATTAAACAGATCCGTAAAGAAAAACATAACAGAAACTGATGGCATGGTAAAGTACCTGAAAGCAAAGAAACTACTTTTTTCCCCTTGCTTCTTAGCTTCTAGTCTCTCACACACACTCTCTTTCTTAAGAGCACCACACATGCAATCATGCACCATATCATTAGTCCAAGCCACGCTAAGCAATCCGTCGGCCTCACGAACATTCTCTTCCCCCGGAGGAAAGGGGGAAAAAGACTTTCCCCTGCACTTGACATCAGTTTGGTTGGCCAGCCTGAAGCTCTTTATTCTTTATAAACATCCCTTAATAATCCCTCAACCCCAGAAAATATGGCAATCACAACCACCCGAGAGACAGAGGGAGTTCACGTTTTACGAACATGGCTTCCAGATGAAAAACTATTTGATCACTGCAAGGTGAGGTTTAAAGTCACACTTTCCTAACTGAGACAAATACAAGAGAAAAATAATAAATAATCATTGTAAAAAAAAATATATATTTCGACAAGGAATAAAATCAAAATGAACAATTAATTGTATGTAGAAATTGCAGCAGTCTGTTTCTGTAGATGTGCAGAAACAAAATACATAGAATTGCAAAATTATTTACATATAGGCCTAGTGAATCTTTCCATTATGCCAAGTATCTGAAAGGAGACGGATCACGTGTGGTCCAATGTCTTTCCTTTTTATGCCAGTCATTGCATAACATCATTGCTCATCTAATTAAACTTTTAACACCAGACACCTGAAATGACTAAATTCACAAGAAATATGAATGACTCCCGGTTGCTTTGTTGCTGCACATCAGTGTTATGTGTGAACATTCATTTGTACCAGATCCTGTACTGACTGAATGATTTGTCAATATTGTATGGTTAAAAGTGATGCCAAGAAAGCACACTGAAATAAAAAGTGAGAGCGAGGGAGAGAGAGAGATGATGAGAGTGTGTGTTTGGCCTTCTCTGAACTCGTGCAGTTCTGGCAAAAACTGACAAGCCACAAAATAGTGGCAACCTGAAGCTTGAAGCAGCAATTTTTTACATTTTTCCATGAAAGCAAAAACCAGCCTATAATGTTCAGTTTGTTGTTTCCTGTGCAGTCATGT
This sequence comes from Leuciscus leuciscus, assembly GCF_965113295.1. Taxonomy (NCBI): domain Eukaryota; kingdom Metazoa; phylum Chordata; class Actinopteri; order Cypriniformes; family Leuciscidae; genus Leuciscus; species Leuciscus leuciscus. The sequence continues at coordinate 15,291,712 of NC_138741.1, forward strand.
CATTTTCTTCTCGCTCTCTTCACCGCGTTTGGAAAAATGGCAAAGTAAGGACAGGAAGTCTGATGTTTTAGTGGGGCTGTACGTCTGAACGGCAGAGCAGACAGCAGTTCTACAAAAAGACTCTGGTGAGAAAAGAACAGCCTAGTGTTTAAAATAAAGACATGCTGAATACAGATTTGTTTTGACTTTCACAAGAGTTAAAGATTAAAAAAAGAAAACAGGACTCCTTTAAGCACCCTCAGGCAAAAGGAAAAAACAAATCAATATAAGCAAACAAACCATTTAAAATATAAACTTAGTGAATATAAATATACAGTCAGCTCAAAAAGTATTTGGACATTTAAGACACACTTGAAAAATATCTTAATGTTATTGCTTTAGACAACATATTAAACGAAGTGGCATCTCCAAACAAGTGATGCTAGAGCTTTTCTCAGAACTAACTTGAGACATTTTTCTCTGAATGTCAGAATAACCACAAGTGTGGTTCATCATATTGACTTAACATTATTAAAAGGTTTTACTGAAATATGACAACCAAAAAGTTCAAAATCTTTTATCTTAAACAATATATCTGTTGTTTTATCATTTCAGATCCAAAGGGCTACTAAAAGTTTTGCTTGAAAAATGTTGCTGTGCTGTCTTTCTTTCTTTCTTTCTTTCTTTCTTTCTTTCTTTCTTTCTTTCTTTCTTTTAAAGAACACTTGGTTTTTACATTTTGTTATAAAAAGACATACATTGGTAATGTAATGTACAATAGTGTCCAAATAAATACTTTGGGGGTCCCTGTAGTGTAGTACAACACAACATGTCTTTATTTTGCATAAATTCTGCTAATGCAAAAAAAAAAAAAAAGCTTTTTACTACTATGAGCAACTGTAATGAGGAAATTCAAGTCTAAATGAAGCTGCATTTCCATTACACTTCAAAACTGCAATGGCATTTACAGGTCACCTGTCGACGTAAAAGTTGATCATTCTTTAAAGATGGAGCGGTATGTTTGGACAGAAGACGAGACAGACGGCGTTAAAGGACAAAAGAATTACGGGAATACTGGATTCTAAACACCTAGAAACAAATACCTAGAAGCAGAAAGGAGGGAGAAACACCCAGATAGATACCTAGCCATTAATGCTTAGATAGCACGGAATGACTAGTGCGGTGGCTGCGATATACATAAACCTACCAACATTCGTTGCCATGATTTTTGGAATGAATTATCGCGGAAATTACATTTTAACTGCATAACATCGGTAAATGGAAGTTTGCATTTGCTATTTCCCAATAGTTTTTTATCACCATTTAGAAAATATTGCAAAAGTTTTGCGCAAATCTGTAATGGAAACCAGGCTTGAGACAAATGAAATTCAAATAGAACTATTAGCTAAATTATTGGCAAAACAAAGCAGCTCATGGTTTAGCAACATCACAGCTGTGACCGCATGTGCATGAAAGTGTAATTCCAAACTGGTTCAAAAATCTTTTTGACATTACTCCATAATAAATGGTGCACAGGAATAGTATGTTAAATAGTCACGCTACTCCTCTTTAATAATCTTTTTTCACCTTTCTTGTATCTTTCCCAACTCTTCTCTCAGCAAGATTCCCTGCATCTGCAGGAACATCATCACAGACACACTCTCCTTCATCTCCTAGACAACCGCAACAAATACGTTAACAACAAACTCTCAAAAAATCGTAGTTATTTACCTTGGTATTTTGAGGTTTATACCTCTTGAGTTACAGCAAGCAAACATTTACACGTCAATTTTGATTTAGTAAAGAGACAAATCCATCACGCAGGTCACTGACCCCAGCAGACACAAACAAAGCACAACTCCAGAAATGTTTTCAGCCCAATATACACACTTAACAAACAGGAAAGAATGGAGAGAGCAAGAGAGAGATCCGCCACACATGTTTGTTATAAACGCAGGTACTTGAACAGAATTCATGCTGTTATTTGAGTTTCTGTGGAGATTTCGAGAGAGGTCCAGACTCGCTCGCTCGCTGTGTGTATGTTTGCAATTGTGTTTTGATTATGTGTGCATTTCTGAGAATACCAGTTTAGGTCCCTATAAAGCAGGGATACAAAATTTCACTGGGTATCTGAAGTGCTGCATGCTGTGTCAGTATATTTAAAGATGCGAAGCTAAACTGCAAAGCATTTGTCCTCAGGGTCAGCATATTGAACACAGCAGACACATTACTGAAAACGGCATAATTGCCATTTACAATCATCCAAAGGGCTACAAAACTCTGTGTGAGTCTGTATAACACGTTTCGGTGCCATATAACAGCTGTAAGAGAAGGTCTGTCTGTTTGAATAACATTATAACATCAGAGAGAGATTAATTGTTTCTCATTATTAGTTTTGGCAGTGCAAACAGGAAAGGCAAGGAACTGAATGAAACAATGTCTGTTATATCATTAACTATTGGTTCTCAACTGATAGGTCATGACCTAAAAATGGGCCTGACCCGGCCTGTTCTGATAGGACTATGGACAGTGAGGAAAAATGCTAATAATTAAACGCAACTAACTATATATTTGTGCATAGTTAAGATTAGGTTAAGGTTGTGTTTCCAATCAAACATGAACAAAATTTCAAAAAAAAAAAAAAAAAAAATCTCTTTCTTTCTTTAAATCTTATGTCATTGTTACACTTGTTTGCTAAGAAAGAAATCAAAGAAATCCTCACATTGCAATTTCATTGAATGATTTGATCATCACTGTACCGTCACATTTTTTCACTCATTCAAGTAGTTTGGAAAAACAGAAAGTGGTATAAAGCGCGTGTGAAAAAGGCATTATAATAGTGTCATATTACAGTTGTTCAATTTCCAGGTGAGTGATTTATGACAGTGATTCTCGACAGGTTTTGCTTCATAAGATTTTATATTTTATATTTATTGGCGTTTATTGTACAACAGTGAACAAAAATGCCCTTACAATCAATCAATGATATTCCTTATTAATTATTTGTTTAAAAACTCATTCATATATATAAAAAAAACTTCTGGAATTAAAATATCTCTCTCTCTCTCTCTCTCTCTCATTCATTCATTCATTCATTTTATATATATATATATATATATATATATATAAATAATGTATGAATACAAGTTATTTTCAAACAAATAATTAAAAAGGAATATCAATGATTGATTGTAAGGGCATTTTTGTTCACTGTTGTACAATAAACGCCAATAAATCTCAAATATAAAATCTAGGTTATGAAGCAAAACCTGTGGAGAATCACTGTCATAAATCACTCACCTGGAAACTGAACAACTGTAATATGACACTATTATAATGCCTTTTTCACACGCGCTCCACTTTCTGTTTTTCCAAACTACTTGAATGACTGAAAGTGACGGTACAGTGATGATCAAATCATTCAATGAAATAGAAATGTGAGGATTTCTTTGTGCTTAGCAAACAAGTGTAACAATGACGTAAGATTTAAAGGTGAGGCTGTGATGAAGCGGGACTGTTAAGGACAGGAATTCTCCCAGCTGATATTATCGTTAAAGTCACAAACAAATCGAACTAATTTTAAGAGACCGTACAGTGCAGTTCAAAAGTTGATCTAAGATTAAATTTTTTTTTTTTTTTTTTATTAAAAAAATTTATACTTTTATTTAGCAAATACTCACAAAATTGAGCAAATGTGACCGTAAAGTGTTACAAACAAATTATATTTCACATGCTGATCTTTTGAACACACTTTTTTCCCCACAAATATATTTTAGCACGGAGCCGTTTTCAATATTGATAATAATTGAGCAGCAAATCAGCACATTAGAATGATTTCTGAAGGATCATCATGTGACACTAAAGACTGGAGTAATGGCTGCTGAAAATTCAGTATTGCCATCTCTGAAATAAATCATATTTTAAAATATATTAAAAATAGAAAACATCTAATTTCGATTGTAATAATATTTCACAATGTTACTGTTTTTAAATAAATTAAGCCTTAGCAAGCATAAAACTTTCAAAATCTTAAAAAACAATCCTCAAACTTTGAAACAGTTGTCTATATTCAACATGAATTCATGACCACTTCACAGTCTCAATCTGGATGACACAGAAATCAAGCATCTGCTCAGTTTAGGTGACCTGCTTTTGCTGCTTTTGGGATTACAGCACAGCAGGAAATACTAAAGAAGAACTACCCAACTATTACAGTTATAAAAGACCTAGATCTCATCTGCGTTGTAAGGTATAATCCACGAGATCCACTAACATTTGACTAAAATACCTTCTGACAGTTTACACTGCCTCAAATATCATGGAAAACCACCTGGACAAAGTACAGAGTACAGACCAAAGAAAACCTAGCAACAAAAGTGCCACAAAATATGGCATAATAGTTTAATGCCACGCATGCAAGCACATGGAAAGTACGAGATAATTTTGAATAAGGTACAAGAACATGCTATGCCAACAATGCAAAACAAAACAATCCTGAGACAGTTCAGTATTTCTGAGTCAAAGATCAAAGGTTATTGTCCACAGAGAGATTTCTAGAGACTGCTGATGATGGTGATGCGTTTCTTTATTATCTTGTTTGTTATATGTGTTTACAGCTGATTCCTCTTTACTGACACACTCTGAAAGGATGCGTTCCTGGAATGTATGTCATTCTCATTCTTTGACATCCAGATAACCAAAAGTTCATTGCTAGTGTAAAATCAGTTAAGATATTCACAATGTGTGAGAGTTTTGAGGAGGAAATGGTTTGTTAGTGTGTATACGGTCTCAGAGTCCATCTGAACCCTTTGTGAGTGACTTCCTTTAAACCCGGCGCCACTGTTCCTTCCCTATTCAGTTCACTATTCAGGGGCAGTCATGGCCTAGTGGTTAGGGAGTTGAACTGGTAACCCAAAGGTTGCTGGTTCGATTCCAGAGCCGGTGGGAAATGACTGAGGTGCCCTTGAGCAAGGCACCTAACCCCTAATCGCTCCCCGGGCGCCACACAAAGGCTGCCCGCTGCTCTGGGTGTGTGTATCCACGTTTGCAGTGTCTGTGTGTGTTAACTACTCACTACTCTGCTCCTAATGTGTGTGCATTAACTTGGATGGGTTAAATGCAGAGGTCAAATTCCAAATATGGGTTACCATACTTGGCCGCTACGTGTCACTTTCACTTTCACTTTCACTTCAAGCTGTGGCGTGTCTCACTCTCTTTTATTCTTATGAACACACATTTCAATTTCAGATGCAAAAATCAGTGAATCACTTTGCTATCGTCAGCCATCACAACCTGCTGTGGAACACACATTCACTCTGACTTTAATGCCCATAACTTTAATTACAAGACAAGTAATACATTCAGTATGTAAAACAAGAAGACATCAGTTCATGAGTGTGAATTTACTTCGCAATACACTGGGGACAACTTTGTCTCCAGAAGTTTGAAAATGCAACAAAATAAATTTCACAACCTTATTCTGAAATATGGAGTCTGTAATGTTTTTGAGAGATGTCTCTTATGTTCATGAAGGGCAGTATTTATTTGATAAAAATAAAAAAAAGTTTTATATATATATAAAATGAAATATTGTGAAATATTATTACAATAAATTTTTTTTTTTTTTAAATCTATTTTAGTCCTGTGATGGCAAAAATGAATTTTCAGCATCATTACTCCAGTGTTCAGGATCACATGATCCTTCAGAAATCATTCTAATATGCTGTAAATAAGAAACATTTCTTAAACTTATCAATGTTAAAAACAGTTGTGCTGCTTAAGATTTTTAACTGTGATACAGTTTTTTCAGGATTCTTTGATGAATAGAAAGTAAAAAATAAATAATAGCATTTATATGATATAGACATCACATTATAGATGGGTTTTTTCGGCCACTTATGATTCCAGCCACTTCAAGTTTTTGCTAAATAAAAACAAAATATAGGCTATAACAGACCCTACATTGTTGACTGGTAGTGTGTGTATCTATATTCAATATATAATTAAGAAATATTATATTTTTGTAATATATTGTATTATATTTTATAATGCATTTATCATTAGCTTTTTATAAATGACAAAATATATGGTAAGTTCTCATTTAGATAGCCATGTATGTGCATGTTTGGTAGTTTTGCTCTCCCTCATAGATGAGTAAACTCTTTGTAAGATGCTGGCCAAAGTAAACAGAGGTCTGCCAGAGGAATACACACATATACACACTCAGACCACAGACACTCAGTGCTGCTTTGTTGTAGTTCTTTCTCCCTCTTGATACATAATATTTTAACTTAGTTTCCATATCTCTCTCACTCTTAGCAGGAATACAGATCCTAATAGTATTATAGACCTATAAGCAAGCACGAGACAACTACACCATCATCATCAAGTAAAGATCAAGTACAGTACATAACTTAATTTCTCATTATTTAAAGACCTTTTGACGTCTTGTCTGAGTGACTTTGAGTGACATAATTTGACTCAATGGTATTCCTGCTCATCATCACTATACAACAATATTTAACAAAGAATGCTATAACTGACCAATCAGAATAGAGTATTACAGGGAGCATTGCAAAAATCATTTAGCCAAAGAGTATCATAACTGTTGACCAATGTGTCCATCTGGATAGGAACTAGAAGCCTAAAGTCAGATTATGGACGTGCAGATATGAGCAAACACAGCTTAGTGCGCCAACAACAAGAGAGCTGATTGGAAGGAACAAAAACCAACCTATCAAGAACAACCACTACTAATCACATTCTGAATCCAGTTTTGAAATCTACACAAACTAACTACACTAAGACACATTAACAGAAACTTTAAAGCAAAGTTAAAGCTCACAAAACCTACCAGAGCACAAACAACCATGTCCTCAGAAACACCACACGATATATCCAAAGCTTATTTTGCCCTCTTTCTCTCATGCTGTACAGGAGCCCATTTCCTGAGAGTGATTAGAAGGGGGGAGCTCACGGTCCAGAGATTTTTCGCTCTTTGTTGTTGTTGTTTTGTCTGCGAGCAAAGGGAAGGAATGCCCGAATTAAACACGTGGAATTCGGGACGCCCAAAGAAGTACAAGGTTCAAAAGATGGCACGAAAGACAGTGTGTGTGTGTGCGTGAGAGAGACCGAAAGAGAGGGAAAGAAAGAGTGCAAGAGAATTGAGGGGGGAGGGATGAGTGAGTTAATGTGTGATTAAAGAGAAGAAAAGAAAAACCTTGTAACATCTTTGGAATCCATTTTTTTGTTGTCTACTGGCACAGTAGACTGGCAGCTGAATGCTTTGTATTTATGTTCGTATTTTATGACAGGCAGGAATGTTAAATAAAACGCCTGAGTCCGACCTGAAGAACATGTTCTCTATGTGTTATTGCACACACACTCTGTGCAGCATGCAAAACACTCCCAGCCACCTCCCAAGGAATGAACCTGAATGTGATTTCAAATGACAGGCCGCTTTCACAACTGGATGAGCAATTACAGAAGACCGATGAAGGTGAAGAAAAACAAAACAAAAGCTTGGGTCAATGACATGACACTCATTTTTGGCGAATGGGGCATAAAGTAAAAAACGTTGGGGTAATACAACTGTCCTGATATCATAATGAAGAAAAAAAAAGCCTCATAAAAAAAAAAAAAAAAAAAAGAAGAAATTCTGGGCGAAAAAATGCTTAAGTACTTTCAATTTTTTTAAATATTTTTTTTATAGAATTTTTATACATATTATTTCTTCGAAAAAAATAACCAGTGAAGAGGTTTTTGTTTAAAATATTAACATTTGAAAAACCTTTGTCCACCAAATCAAAGTAATTTGAATAACTAACTGACATCAATAAGTCTCATAAATATCAGATAATTTGAGCTTTTTATGGTAAAGCAAGATTTATGTGCTGAGACCACCCCCCCCCCCCTCCACCCCCCCTTCCCCCCATTTTTATATACACACAAAAAATTCATGACACTTTTTAAAATATTGCCTAACAAATAAGATGTGAACATGTATTTAAGGGGTAGGGAGAGATGTTTTTCAAAAGCATATGAAACGAACCTGAATACCAAGAACCATCTCTAAGAACTTGCCACATGTTTTAATTATTTATTTTTTATCCAAATAAATTTGGAAATAGTTTTTGCACTAGTGTCAGGCTTATATAATCCACGTAAAGCGCCTGGCTGCAGAGGGGGAATGGATCAAACGAGCGAGAAAGAGAGATGCCAAGTGCAAATGTTAGGCTAAATGTGAGATTTGCCTGCATCATGTCCTTATAAGGCCCGAAAAAAAAGAGCCTTTTCCCTCTAAATCCATCTGGTTGGCATGACCTACAAACACAATACCAGAAGCCCAAAATGATAAAACAGCATCATTTACACTGCATTCTCCAGAGCAAGAACAACAAAAGAAAAAAAGGGATGAATATATCAAAGTGGGTGGGCATTTAATATGCTTGACCTTTGGCACCATTTTCGGTCTTGACTTTGGGGTAAAAAACAGACGGAAAGCAAACGAGAAGAAAAAAAGAATCGCTTGAATGTGTGGTATGTTTGTGCAGCCCTCTCCAAACTACCCTCAATAATTGGGTGGACACACACTTACACACTGAAAAACACACACATATACATTACTACAGCTTCTATTCAGGAACAGGAATATGCAGAATACAGTAAAAACAAGCACACACACAAAAAAAAGTTTCGCAATACCACAACTGGTAACACTTCCCACACACAAGTGAACGCGGAATTCTTGGGAAGACAATTGCCTCATCATCCTGTGACGTTACTGGACATTTGGAAACTGTCTGGGAATTCTGATATCCATCAGGAATTGGGCCGCCTCACTCTGCTAAAGAATTCCTGATTCTGTTTGTCGATGTGTGTGTGCTTTGTAGGACAAAGACTTTGTTCTGCAAAAGGCACTGATGCTGCAGCAGGAGGTCGTGTCTATATCCTATTATGGGTGGGAATGAGTCAGGTCAGAGTCATGTTGACATAGTTCCAGGCAGCACGGCTGACAGACTGACAGCTTTTGGGGCCGCGGGTAGAAACTGAAATAATAATCGTTAACTGACTGATTGCACAGTTTATGGAAGACTGATGACTGCTCTATTTGTCATATGATTAGTGTTTGACATGATGAGAAAGAGCGAGTATGTCTGTACAAAATACGACAAAAATTGTGTAAGAATCGTGCAAAAAAAAAAAAATCTTAGGCCTGGTTTCATAGACAGGATTTAGATTAAGCCAGGATTAGGCCTTAGTTCAATTAGGACATTTAAGTAGCTTTTTTTAAAAGTGCCTTAGAAAAGCACATTACTTGTGTGCATCTTGAGACAAAACATGAAGTCTTTATTAAGACTATTAACAGACTTTATTAAGAAACTATTTATTGAAAATCTTGCCATTTGCCCTAACTCTCTTTGGCGGTTTCATTTAATTTCTTGAGAGAAGTGGCAATGCCCGAATGGTGAATAAATCGTTCTTTTGAGTCAGATATTTTCAATGAATCAGTTGATAAAGTTATTCAGAATCATAAACCATTCAAAACCAATTCTCAATGACTTAAGAATCAGACTGATTGAGTTTTAAAGTTCAGCTCACTGGAAGGGAAGTTTATCCGACTAAAAATTTACATTTCGGTCTGTTCATCATCCAAAGCTATTGTATGACTTCAGAAGACCTCCTTACTCCTCATTCACAACCATTATTTGGAAAAGAATGGTCATAATAATCTAGAAAAAAGAAAAGAAAAAAATCTCCATTCGTGTTTACCATAAAAGATATGTCATACATGTTTGGAACAGGCAGATTAAATAATGACATTATTCTCATTTTTGGTTGAACTCTCTCTCTTAAATAAGCAATAGAAAATCCTTAAAATTCCATTTCAATAAATTTTGATTTTAAGCTTCCATTTTTCCTTCTTTGAATAACACATAGGCTAATTGTGTTACTGTTGCTATGTCCGACAAGCCACGCCGCTCTCTCACGCCACACACCATGTTCTCACACAGTGAAAAATACATTGCGAGGACACCGACAACGCACTGACAGACAGGACAGACCAGGTTACTTTTGATATGAAACAAAGTAACACCTTTCAAATTTGGTCATTTTTAAATGTTTTGTGGCTCTGTAATGTGTCTGACAGATCGCTGTAGAGCCTCAGTTAAAGCTGCTTGTGCAGCGATCATCACTTCCTTCTGGTTCATTTTTAGCATCAAATAAACATGAATGTACATAAAAAGGAATTTGGTTTTAACCGCAGAAAGACATCAGTACACTCCGTTTTTCAAGTTCAAATCCTCCAACGTTAATCTACTAACTCTCCTGACTGCTTTGTCGGCCAAAAATAGCGGATTCGGCGGATGGCGGATTATGATTGGTCAGATCGCCTGTCAATCAAACTTCCTGCGACGGGTCAATTGCCTCCTCTCTAATTAAGACATCAGTAATGTATTGAAATTTTAAAAGATATGTATCGCACAAGATAATTATACGCTTTTGCGCAATACAAGCGGATATTCAGAAAGATTAACGGCAGGTTTCCACAGTTATAAATGACATAATGCGGTACGGAATTCAACCAACTGAACACAGGTATTCATTTTTCGGTTATAAATATCAGGAAGCAACTAATGACAGGGAAGAGGACATAGAACACTTTTAATCGGATAGACAAGACAGACTTTGATTTAGCCACAGTGACGTCAGGCATGAAAGAAATTAATGAACTAGCTACTTTAAATGGATTGAGAATATAGTCTTAAAAAGGAAAAGGAAATGATGAGTGTGTATGGGGGAGAGAAGGAGAATGATAAAGAATGAGTGCGTAACAGAGGAAGAGGAATGTTGAAAATGAGATGCATTGTCATCCAGATGGTCAGACCATGAAGATGTGTTTATGAGTCACAGCAAACCTCACTTAACACAAGCCAAAATCAACAACATCCCTCTTTTAGGAGAATCAGCGGTGCCAAAAGCCCCTCAGACTATTCACAATACAAACGCCTGGTCACAAGGGTCTAAACCAAAATCTATCAGACTGAAAAGAGGGAGAGAGAGTGGAAGGTCTGCTAAGTCCATGCTGCTTTATACTTTAAGAGAGAACCAGAGAAAGAGAGAGAATAGACAGAGGACCTGCAACATGTTAGCCTGTACATTCCTCTCTCTGAGAACATGTATATTTTCACTGATCACAGAGAAAAACAATCCAGCGCACAGAAGGGCCATGAGATTGCATGCTGAGAGAGAGAGAGAGAGAGAGAGAGAGAGAGAGAGAGAGTAGAGAGAGAGAGAGAGAGAGAGAGAGAGAGAGAGAGAGAGAGAGAGAGAGAGAGAGAGAGAGAGAGAGAGAGAATTCAAGAGGTGAGTCTTTAAAGCACACATAAGCATCAGACACCTCCAAGACCCTCAAAGTGAACTTAAAGGGATAGTTCACTTTGAAATTAATTTTTGGTATGTTTTAGCTTACCTCAAGGGCATCCAAGATGTAGGTGTCTTTTTTTCCGCAGTAGTTTCAATTTTTATATTTTTAGGTCAAACCGTTCTTGTCTGTCAGTCATAATGCAGGTCTATGGTCACGGTCTCAAAACACATGCACAGAGTCCAAATTAAAACAATTCCCCGTCGTCCAAATTAAACAATTCCCCATCGTAAGTACACATTGATGGCCTAAGACACGAAACGAGCGGTTTGTGTGAGAAAACGAACAGTATTTATATCGTTTTTACCACTTATACGCAGCCATGTCGAAGTGATCTGATCTGACGTGTACGCAGACTGGTGCATAGATATATACACTAGATGTCGCCTTAAAGACATTCGTTCAATGAACTGCCGTAGACAAGGCGACATCTAGTGTGTATATGTCTATGCACCAGTCTGCGCACACGTCAGATCAGATCACTTCGACATGGCTTCATATAGTGAAAATGAACTATTTTGCATTTTTTTAATAAATTAATAAAATAAAATATAAAAATAAAATATGTATAGTTTATCAAATTAAAACATACAGTGAGTACTGTGCAAATGTCGTAGGCACTGTAGTATTTACACACACACATACAGACAAAAAAAAAAAAAGTGTATCTTTTGCTGTAGTATATCAGTTTACATTTCCAAACATTCCTTTTGCCATTAATTGTAATAATCCAGTGAGATTTTTACATTCACAAGGACTCTGAAAACAGCCGGTATCTCATCATCATCGAGTCCATCTGTGATTACATGAAAAAAACTGAAAAAACTGAGACAGACTAAATCCAAATGAACTGTGGCAACATCTTCAAGACGCTTGAAGAAACGTACCTGCAAAGCTACAGTGCTGTGAAAAGTTTTAGGAACTTGTGTAAAAGTGCTGTAAAGTGAGGATGCTTTCAAAAATAACGTCATAAATAGATTTTATTTATCAATTAACTTCTATCAACTCATTCAAATCAATATTTGGTGTGATCACCCTTTGCATTTAAAACAGCTTTTGTCCTAGGTACTGCCTTTGGGGTGAAAATACTAACATGCCGAAGACTTTTGCACAGTACTGTATTTCATAACAATGATTTCAAACATTGAAAAATTGAAAATAACATAGAACATTTGAAATAAAAAAGACTTTTCAGAATGTTTTAGTATTTGCATCTTTTGCTTGCATAAACATAAAAATTTTACGTATAACACTATCACGTTATCTGATTTATGTTCCGAATCTTCCGGAACCATTCCATTCATTTTACATTATAAAATGTTTAAATCCATAATTAAGCCCAGATATAGACTTCAATGGTGGCAACTCTGCTGGGAAGATTTGACAGGGTTTCATGACTTCAGAAGGATTACACTGATGAAGGTTCTCCTCATCTATGGTGAGAGCACACCTCCCATACCACTTTTCCACTGTTTCTGGTTTGAGCATGTCTAAGGGCATGTCTAACAAAACCAATTTCTCTGGCCTAGGACCTTTTCTTTTTTTTTCTTTTCTGGGTTGGCAAAAATGGAGTGTGAGACAGTGAGAGTCACAACAAACTCTTACATTAATGGCAAACACAATCACGGTTGCCTCCAGCTCTGCTTACAATTAATCAAAAAGTTAATAAGCTCTTAAATCAGCATGAACATGTTTCTCTGTACATGCTAACAAATGCTGAAATACTTCACAAAAGCCCTGCTGACACTCAATCAGGCGAATCAAAACAAATTGACTGAACATTGTGTGTCTAATGAGGTTTTTAATCAAAGAGCAACCATTGACAGATGGAAAGTCGGACGTGAGAAACAGACGTGGAGTTATTGTCCCGCTCTTGGACTGAGAGTTGATGACGGATGATGACATAACAAGGACTGACAGCAGCGCTGGAATCCAACCGCAGAGTAAAACGCCAGCCAACTTTCAGCTCCGATTCTCTCCCTTTTAATCTCCCATCCTCTTTACATTCATGTTCACTCTTACTTTCTCATTCCGTCTCTTGGTCAGAAATGTGGTTCCTATTGTTCAGAGGCAAGGAGAACGTCTGGAATTGAATTTCCCCATGTGTTCGGCTAACATTCTGCTTCCTGATTCAGTGTCTGCACTGATATCCCCCACCCAATCAATCCCACCAACCATAGCACTGGATTTATGAAAGTCAGCTTCAGGATGTTGATACAGGTGCCTGCACCGCCCCTCTTTCTCCCTCTCTCACACACATCCAGGCACTCTTTAACCTCTTTCTACCCATTTGATTTTTATCTATCCATCTAGTTTTGTCCCCCATTTTTCTTTGCTGCAGAGAGACAGACCTTTGTAAAGCTGAGACATGACACAAGAAATGCACTACAGTTCAAAAGTTTTTTTTTTTTTTACTAAATTAATACTACACATTAAATTGATTAAGTGTCAGTAAAAACTTTATCATTCCTACTTACAATTACTATATTTTAAATATAGTGTTCTTTTGAACTCTCGATTCATATAAATTGACAAAGTGACAAAATATAGACAAAGTTTTTCGCAAATCAGCATATAAAGTCCTATTCAGACGGGACTAGTTTTCTAAACAACAGTTGAGTTACAATTCTAATCACCGAACGTCTGTGATTTCATGTAGGCCACCGATTCGGTTGGGACTAAAATATCTGTTTATTACAGAGGAGGTGGCAGTGTGTTTTCTAGATGTGGGTGTTAGATCTCATTTAAATAAACTTCACATGGCTGGCTGTTTAAAATAAACCCACATAAGTGAGTAGAGAAATCTAGACAATTATCTTACCTGACCCTATTAAAATGGGCAGCCTTGGCAGTTTCTATGTTTTGGACCCATTTATTATTTATTTTATAATAAAAAAAATTTGTCGGATATCATCCATATTGAAATGAAAAGAAAGCATGCGAAAGATTGGTGGGCAAATGGTAGCTCAAGTAAGTAAAAAAACAATACAATACAATATTGGCAATCACAGACATTTTGCATTCTTCCATGAAAATTAGTCCCATACGAATAGGGCTTTAGAATGATTTCTGAAGAATCATGTGACACTGAAGACTGGAGTAATGGCTGCTGAAAATTAGCTTAAAATTTCATTTTAAAATATATTATAATAGAAAACAGTTATTTTGAATTGTAATAATATTTCACAATTGTACAGTTTTTTTTGTGTGTTTTTTTTTATCAAATAAATGCAGCCTTGGTGAGAATAAGAGACTTCTTTCAAAAACATACAAAAATCTTACCGACCCTAAACTTTTGAACAGTAGAGTAAATCATGTTTTTAAAGAAATTTTTACACTGTATATGTTGTATTATGCATCATTAACAATATTAACAATATCTTGTTTGGTAAATAGGGTGTGGGATATAAATAAAAGAAAATGTTTTTTAAAAAAGTATCTAAAAACTGTCAGTAAAGATCAAAAAAGAAGAATGACGTAAAATGGATCTATTCAGGCCTTTAGTCCTACTCAGACAGACTGACAGCTCTAAATCCAATTACCTTGTCACTAATCGACAAGAAGTGGGATGGTCAGAATATGCGCGCCAGCCATTCCAATGGAAAGGCAAGTCCCCAGGCATCACCAAGGGTAACAATGACATCAGTGATCGTTTCATTCAGCAGCAGCAGAGGTGCTCCTCTTTCAGTGAGATAAGAACAGTCTTGTTGCAGTGACACATGTGCTGCGTCCCAATAAAAAGTATGTACTGTTTTTGTGAAGGAAAAATACATACTTTTGAGTGTGTAGCAGAATAGTATAGGCAAGCTTTGAGACACACTACTTTGTCGTAATCACGTCTTTAACTGACAGCTCTGTCACTTAGTTACGTGCATCCTGTCAACGCTTCAACTGCCCTGTCAATCATCTTGTCACAGTTCAAATCCTCCACATTCAATTGAATTAAATAAATTCCGACCGTTTCGAAGAGAAATGTAGTAACACATTGATCTGCTAGTCATGGGTCTTTCATGCGGAGACTCTCCTCATGTGTTTGCATAATGATGCATTTAAAAGTTAATGACTAAACCTATCTTTACAGAAGTCCACAATGCTGTTGCAGATGAATATAATGTGGATAACATGAATAACTTGAATAAATATATTTTCGTCAGTTAAGATACTGACTATTAAATCACTCAAACCCCTTTATTTAAACCAGAGGAGTAAAGTCCAGGTTCAGAAAGTAAAAGTCATCCACAGTATTTTGTTCCAAACACCTGGATTTGCTAATTAGCACAGTTTTTCAGCCAGGAGATAGAACTAATTAGTGAAATCAGCTGGCTGAGTTCATGGGTGGAATAAACATATGGCAGGACTTTTACTTTCAGACCCCTGGACTTTACACCTCTGATAAAAACCTTTCTACTAATGCTGGGTACACACCAAAAGATTTTTTACATCTTATAAGATTTTCAAAATGTGACAGACCACAAACATGACGACAAAAAATCCTAGATTTAAGCGTTTTGCTCCTATAGTGTGTGGTGTGCCATGATGTGACAAAGACAGCACACCACACACAAACAGATTTTCATCCGGAGTCTCGACTATGAACACAGGAAATCTCGCAAAATATCGTGAGACTTCAGAATAAGCATGACGGACGATATGCAGGAAGAAATGGCGATAGTGTTTGGAATGATTTTCACAGAAAATTCACGTGAAAAAAACATTGTACCTACCATTATATATAACCTTTTATACAGAAATATATTCATTCTTTATTGTCTTTATTTTTTCTTTATTGGATTTATTGTCTCTTTAGAAAAAGTTATTTAATCCCTCTAGTCTATAGAACCTCACTGAACCCTTAACACTCAGCTTTTTTTATTTTTTTATCTTTTTTTTAAAATTGATTTTAAGAATTATACAATTACAGTCAGGGGGGTACAAAGAGTAAAGCCGATAAACAAACATAAAAAGACATATACATAAACAGTGACAAACTTAAAAGTTAAACAAAAATTTGAAAATGTTTACAGATTGAAACGCACTTTGCAGCTTTCTTATTTTTCAAACCCAATATTGTGTTTAGGTATTGTAAAATTTCTGCTCTTAAAATGAAAAACAAAGGCTTGTTTCCTCGAAATTTACACTTATGAATACTAAATCTTAACATTAAGCTTCCTGAAAGTGTGTGTGTGTGTGTGTGTGTGAGAGAGAATGGCCGTGTCTTCCATCATCTCGCTTTCTGATTGGATATTGTTTCGTTTCACGTGATAATCTCCAGAGCGTGCGCGTGTTTGTCCTCGGAGTTCCCCCCACACATCAGGATTTCTGATCGTAAATATTAAACATGTTTAATATTTACGATTCGCGATCGGAGCGGCTCCGACGTTCTTCCGAGCAGGTTCGGACACTCTTAACACACCTCACACCAAGGGAAAATCTGATAAAATAATCTGTTAAACCATCAAGATAATCGGGACATAGCTAGGATTGTCGGAAGGGGAGAAATCGGCCCAAAATCAGCCCTATTATCTTTTGGTGTGTACCCAGCATTAACCGTCGGACTCTCACATCCGCCATGTTTGTGTTTTTTAAACACATTTCATTTGTGTTTGTACTTGTAGTTCTAATCGAATCCTCGTCCAACGCGCAATTGGTTGTCGGCAATATTAGCCGGTAGAGTGTGCACAGATCTGCACTTCGGATCTAACCGGAAAAAGATGACCATCCGGGTATATTTGGAATACTCATTTCAACGTACTACGATTTGGGACACACTATTATTTCTAACACTATTTAGGACAGATAGTATGCGAATTGGGAGGCAGCAATGGAGTTTAGCAGAACACTGCATCTAAACTACACAGCAAAACCTTCACTAAACTACCAACACTAAATTAGTGGGTCAGTGACATGATAGTAATTATTTATTCCAAAAACATTAAAACATGCATGTCTTGAAAACTCCTCTTCTAATGATGTTTTTAATTTCTGAATCAAAATAAAACTGCTTTGTTGCATTTCAATATTTGATTTTTTTTTATTTATATATATATATATATATACACAAAAATATTTGACAGCCAAACCAACATGCAGGGAAAAAATAACAAAACAGTTTATGATTGTCAGAGTGGACCACTTCAGATCTCTTCAATTTTTTTTTTTTTTTTACCTTATGATTTTTGTCATAAATTCAAATTATAAATGTCATGTTGTGTGACGATTTTTTTAATATTTTTCCTTTTCTTTATCTTAAATGTCATTAAAGTACAAAACAGACCCTCACAAATAAACCTGTAACAAGGCAACACAAAGTCAACCTCAAACAAAGACTCTTTTCTGCAGCTCACATTCTATAATTCATCACAATTATAGATAATAATCATGGAAAACCACCAATACGCTCCAATCTCAACAACAATTATTTCTTCATCCATTCTTTAATAAGCATGGAAATGGACTGTAACGCAGTCACCCATACAGTCAAAATACAGCATTTCTTCATGAAGCGAGTACAATTTCTAGAACAATCTATGGGATCATACAAGGGAAAGACACAAGAAAGAGATCAGCATCCACATGATGAGCTGTTAAAACCCAAAGTTTCTGCTGAGACAGAAAGACTTGTTTAATGGGCAAAACTCATGCTGTTTTTCTCTAGTAAATGTTCTTTTAAGTTACTTTTTCAAGTCCTCAGTACAGAACAGAATTCTAAATGTTACACAAGCCTCATCCATAGCATGTCCCAGTGTGCAAAAAGTGGACCTTGAAGGGAGCTGGAATGGTTTCTAAAAAATGCTAACTATGCCCCTTTTCCACTCTCCCTCCCCAAAGATCAAGTCCAGCCCAACTTAACCATCCAACCCAGAGCATTCCTGTGTTCTCCAGCCCCTTTAACAAAACACAGTGTGAGAGAGACGTCAAACGAATTAATAACACAACTTTCCACTCAGCTGACCGAAACATCCCTTTTAAGGCCAAGCAGTTCAGATTTCTCTTTTCATTAAGTTCCAAAAATACCTCAAGAACAGAGAGAACGAGAGAAGGGAAGAGAAATCATTGCACTGCCTGGTTTGAGCTGACATCTCTTGGCTTTGATGACTATAGAAAAGAGAGAGAACGGCTTTTACAGACTTGGACAACCTGATAAAACCCCTTGAGGCCTCAGACATAAATATATGAGCCGGTCCAGAGGATTCGGACTCACAAAAGTAATATGACACAAGATTAAAGATCCCTGCTCTTGAACCTTTTAAAATGTTTTGAATTCCCATGTTTTAGGTTCCATCTTGTCCACTTTATGTCTGACAATCTTCTTTAGGCAGTTTATTTTTCAACAGCAAACATCCAAGAGACGTAGTGGAACTTAGTACTCAATTAATCATAAATAAACCAATCCAGATGGAAAAAATTATCTATTTTGACTGTGAAATAAGGAAGTCTTGTTCCATCCAGTCACACATTATTCCTAATGTTAACATTTTGTCCATTTCTCTAATAAATGTTCTTCAAAATACGGAAAACAATATGCTGAACATCTGTCCACAATGTGTCCGATTCCTAGAGGTAATTTATATTTTGTTATGCCTTAAAAGAGCTTTTGTAGAACATTCTTGGAAGACGTCCTGAATATGTTACATTTCTCTAAAAAATGATTTACAAAATAGGGAAAACAATATTCTGAACATCTGCACACAATGTGTGCCATTCCTAGAGGTAATTTCTATTTAGTTAAGCATTAAAAGAGCTTTTAGTAGAACATTCAGGAAGACGTCCTACATTTGTTTAGCTTTATCTACACCATCAAAAACTAAAAAAATTTTCTGAGATCTTATACTGCTTTTTGACATAAAAAGGTCCACAAAATTCAGTGGGTCGTCCTAATAAAATAACTGTCCTTTTGTAAACTTTTTTTTTTTTACATTGCCTTGCAGGTGTAAAAGCAGAAGCAGTGTAAGTTTTACCAGGCATGACGTTTTAACAGGAAGAGACATGCAGGGCAGAGTATTCAGGCTTTAGGCTTGAACTACCCTTTCGAACGGCAAAAATTCCCAACCATATGTGAACCATTACAGAACTCAGGAAAATGTTTACAATCGAGTGTCACAGTAGAAACATGTTTTCTATCAGAGATAAGGGATAATAGGCCTCGAACCAGAGCAGACCAAACGTGCGTCAGCCTCAGTTTAACTTTCTCTACATATTTGCAGAGTTCACAGGTCACAGCCATCCTGCCTCTAATAAAAGATAGTGCAGTTCCACTGTCCCTGGATAAACCACACAAGAGACGTCTTGCATTTAGTGAGAGTAAAGACAAAGGTTAAGTTATTCCTCAAAAGGGGTTGTTCTGCATATATGGGTTTACAGTATAACGCTGAATCATGACCAGGAAATGGAAGCAGCTGATACAGTTCTTTGACTGCTGTGATGCCAAGCAAAGATAGTACTTCAAAATGACGATCAAATGCGGTTTCTATTAGCATAATATGAGGCATCCCTCTGGGCAATGTATTAGGCCCGTTCATTTTTAAACAGATTAAGGCTTTGCATGTAGTTGATTACAAAAATAAGCTTGTGTCTGTTGTGAGGATGTGTGCAGGGTGGAAAACACTTAGGTCTGTTTTAGGGCTGCACAATTAATCGCACACGATTTGACAAAGGCTGCGATTATTTTATGCGCAGCTTGTCAGTGCAGTGCGGCTGATCGTTAGTAAATGCTGCTCCATCTGAACACCAGAGGGCACTTTCAGATTGAGCAGCATATACAGAGCCATAAATCAATGACAACCTGCGCATACAAAATAATCGCAATATCGCGATAAGCCGATAAAACCGATAAACACCGATAAAAAAAGCAGCATTCACATGACATGATCTTGGTTTAATTACATTACTCCATCTTACATACACCAGCTAAAACAAAATCCCAAATGGAGAACCTGATGTGAACTCACGGACACCATAATGGCCAAGAGCACTACTAACCTAGACTACTAACTAGCATTACATCAAAGTGCAGTCCTAAATACCACCCTAAGCCCTTGCGACTGCAAGGGCTTAGGGTGGCATTTAGGACGGGGACTGCCCAAGTACACAATATTTGAGTGTTGCTGTCCTCTATAGAGCATTAACATATATAGGTTTATGGTAGATGTTCAAGATAAAGGAAAATCTGATGTAAATTCTTCTTGCTGCATTACACTCAGATTACAGTAAACAATTACCGTGAAGGCAATGGCTCAAAGAAATCTTTCATCTGTCTGTCAGATCTTTGACAGATGGGTTCATTCACTGTTTATTCAATAACACTAACTCTGTGCTTCTTTATAGTACTGTGTGTAGTCAGCAACGTGGCTAAAACGTCAGCTAAAACTAGAGTTCATGCATCAGTGAGAAACTGTGCAGAGGGAGGAAGGGCACGGACTCTTTCCCTGCCCATGCCTGAACCTCTCTGCTGGAAATCAGGTCAGTGTTGGACCCAAAAGTCTCTGCTTGTGTTTCCATGTGGAGGGTATAAATAGGCAGTACAGCACAGAATTAAAAAAACAACAGCCTCATGGTAAATGAAGAGGAAATCCGGGATCACTGGATATGACTTTTTGTAAGACCCAACAGGGTTATTTCTGGGTCAAAAAAGGTCTTCGGTAGTGGTGGACGAACACGGTCATCCACACACACAGTACAAAGTACCCTACCAATGTGAACTGCGAGCCCAGTACTGACAATAAATCCAAAATAAATGCAGAAACAGTTTGTAATATTAACTTATCCTATTTATTCATTAAATAAAAAAATAAAAAAATAAATGTCAAGACAGATCCTAAGACATTAAGAGCGTGCTCTTAAAGTCCCCCTATAGTCAATAATTTTATCCCTTAAAACAAATTTTTGATTACCAATCACATATTTAAATGTTTTATCCTGTGAAAAAAGTTATTCATGCCTAAAAATAGCTTGAATGTAACTCTTCACCTTTGCCTCATTTAGTATCGGCGGATCCGTGAATGTGCAAATTAGCCTTGCCTCCACTCACTCACTCACACCAGCACAGAGATTCACTCGGTCAACTGTAGTAAACGCTGCACAATGGCAAGTGGAAATACTGGTTTAATTCAGCTATATATTTTTGAACCAGAAACTGATTCAGAAGAAATGGACGAGTGAATTATACAGGCTTGTATACAAGTCGGGGTATCAGAATGGTATTCAGGTTGGTGTATCAGAATGGTAATGTGTGTAGTTTTATGTATCTCTCTCTACAACGTTAGACACATAACGGTAATTAATATGATTAGCCTTTTGCTTGACTACATTATCAAACAGCTAATAATGTGTTACTAATTTTACACAAACCATGTTCCCGTTCGCCATCTCAGAGTCAGACAGCTGCCTTCTAAAAATCAGTATCTTAGAAACGCTTTGAACATGAAAGAAATAAAGGCATATAGTTTATCATAACATTGCAATATAGCCTACATCATATACATAATTCACCTGCTATATTGCTAAATGTTTATGATTTTTCATATCAACAGAAAAATATACAGAGATAACCTGGTTTGTCTTGAGACTTCCCTGCTTCAGAGCATAGTAATGTTATGCTAAAGCCCGCCCGCACGTTTCCTGATAGTTTGTGACGTAAGAAACACCAGCGAATTCAAACCTTGTTTTTATCACTGCAGTTTTAAGGAAAAATACTCAGCAATGGTGTTGACTTATGAATATGCACATGGTTTGTCTTAAAGCATATTAAAAACACCACATAGACATAGGACCTACATAAACAACATTAAAAACTTTTTTCACCACAAGATCTTTAAGGAACCTTAATTACCATACTAAAATGCATCAATGTTGCTTCCTTTTATATAGCCAACACAAATCAAGTGATAAAAGGTGGGAAAAACTATGTAGAGGACTATTAGCCCTCTGTATCACACTAGACTTTACAAGACAGGAGAGAAGGAAATCAGGACAGTGCTTGAGATCCATTAGTCAAATCCCTGATGGAATTCCCCATCTCCACCCAACAGAAACATGCACAGAAGCTAATGAACTTAAATATAATCACTTCTGTGCAGCGGCAGAGTGCTGCAGCTGTGTCCGGTGTGCCGTCCCGGATACTGAGGGAACATTACACCATCACAGAGCATGTGGGCTGCTGTGTGTGCATCACTCTGGTTCAGCTGAGCTATTTCAGGAGACCTTAGAGATATTTCAAACACGCTCCCACTCTCGCACCCACACTCCTCAACAGCGTCACAGAGGAGAGAGGAGGGGGGAGGCGGAGAAAAAAACAAGGTCAAAGGTCAATGAGGTATCATTGCTGATTGATTAATTTGAGATGCACATTACTACCAGGTGTTGAACAGTGATCGGTCTCAGCTGACCACTTGTAATCGGATCACCAACACAGTTCCTAATTCCAGGTGTAAAATACACACCTGCTGGTTAACACACACTAAAACTTCTGTATTCTGTACTATATGCTCAAATGTAAACACGGGCGTGTTTGTGCGCAGGTAAGAGAGAGAGAAAGGGTGGGGCGTTTTTGAGGAGAAAAGACATTCAACATAATTTAGGCTACAGATGAATTTGAGTGCTTAGAGTTGGGGAATCTGATGAGCTCTTCTTACAAATATTTTCTATGATGTAAAACATCACAGGAGGAGCAGGTCTGAGCAAATCCAAGCACATTGGCAATCCCAGACACACTGCAGTACTTAGGATATCAACTCTTGCTGTGTACCTCTTTGTTACTTAACTGTTGTAAGCTCTTCCATCCAAATAGTGGTCAACTGACATGGTTTTTTTAATTGCCAATGCCTATAACAAAGCTGGCCAATTAACAAAATAATAATGCAATTTCATGACTGTAAATAAAATATATGCAAAATTGTATCATGCCAATGAACATTTAAGACAAAATGTATTCAAAATAAAACATTTAAAAAGTTTTCTGTCTGACACTAGAAAGAATGATGGCAAATGTTCATCTGGGACACACAAATAATACCTTCAAATCTGTGACACAACATCAACTAGACATGTTGAAACATCTTCTTTTTTTTTTTTTAAATCTACAGGCACTGCTTACTTTAAGATGTATTAAGATCCATCTCGGGTGATACGATTTCTGTTTACACCAACCTCTCAAATGGACAGAAAGATTAATGTGCGGTCATGTTAGCAAAGTTTTGACGAAATTTCACGGACAAAAAAATGTCTACTCTCTATTGTCAATAGTGTAGTAATGTGTGAAGCACAGCTCACACAAAAGAAACTTTCAAACCAAGCAGCTTTCTTTTGGTCAACACAGCGAATTTTTGTACAACTTGAACACAATGTGAAATCTGTGTGGGGAAATCACACAAAATTCCTAATCACTTGCATTCTAATTTAAAATGACTGGATATTGCCTTCAAAAATTAACTGAACAATGGTAAATGTGATCACATGCATTCTCGACTACCTATTACAAAACATTTTGGACCACGTTTACACCTGAATTTAGCACACATGTGATCAGATGCTGTTAAAACACAAAGTACATATTTTGTAAAATGTCTGTGTTTTCATTCATTGAAAATCAGTGGGGTCCAAAACAACCATTGACTTTCTTTGTATAGACAAAAACAGTTTTTCAAAATGTCTTTTCCCACATAAAACCAGGTGTAAACATAGTCATGAAAGAAGCACTCTCGATTTAAGTCCTTTGGTACTGTGTGAAGATCAGTCCTCAGGGCAAACTGGGACAGCTGGACTGTTCAGTGTGTGTTTGTGTGTGTGTGGGAGGAGCTGCTGTAATCTTCTTGTGTTCACACTTTAACACCTCTTCCTCAAGCTGTATGTCTGTCAGCAAGCTTTCCCACTCCCTGACAGCACAAAACTAGAGACACTCAGCTGTGCACCAGATTTGGTCATCCTTCCTAAACACCTCATTATATGTCACAGTTCGCAGGAACACAGAGAATTAATGAAAGAGTTAAATAATTTTTTTCAAGATTGTGTATACTATTCCATTATAAAAATGTCCATTTTCAAGATAAACAGCTGGTTGTTAATGTCAGTGGCAGTGCTGGGATGGGAATTTGTTTACAGGCTGTCAAAAGCTAGCTAAATCCACTGATGACGTTTAACGACCATACCATTTGGTAAATCTGGTAAAATACACAACAAATTTCACTTCCTTTTAATTTGAGGAGAAATGTCAACTCAAAGCCTCATTCTCACAGAGAAAGAAGAACAATGATGTCATGTAAAGTACCAAACTGTCCAATAATGTCCCTGTAAAACTAAAACTGTATTGAGAACTGAGATTTTGCAACAGAATGAAGACATACTGACAAAAATGGTGTCAGTATCTATAAGTTCACTTCAGCAAGAATGAAAGAGAGAAAAAGAGAGGGAACAAGAGGAGTGAACCGCAGTATTTAATTTAAACCTCAAACTAGTCATTTAGCCTCTCCATAATCCCTGGGTCTGGTGCTAAGTCTGGTAATTACTCTTATTGGACACCGATAACCATCACAAGCGTTTCGCTGCATGCTTCCTTCAAGTGGAAAAGCAATCAGTAGACTGGCAAAACCAGAAGCAGGACCTGCTCATAAAGAAAAGTGGAGAGGGAGGGCAGGAATTACAGCACACCGGTATTCGTCGGTTGTTCATTGGGCAAACTGTCTTCGAATTTTCTCTTGAGCGAGAACTGCCCCTGCCTTCACTCTCTCATGAATACACACCCATCCTGTTTCAGCTGACAAAGTTCACATGTACTGTTGTATAACCAAGAATAACAGCTCATCATAAAACAACCTTTGCCCTTCTAAGGTGAGAGACAAGTGAAATGGCATAGCAAGTCATGAAACACACAAGAGATAGGCAGAGATAAGCTAAGATAGAAACAGACAAAGGACAACACAAGAGTGTTGGCCGGCATTTGGCAGAAAGAGAATACATCCGGCTCTAGAATGCAGTACAGACTTCCAGCTGAACATACACTAATACAGTGGCTCTCAGCTGTTTTTTTGTTGTTTTTTTCAGATGTTACAAGTGGTAACCAAACACAGTACCATTCTTAATGCTTAATGTTGTCTGGGTCATATTTTCTTTGACCTTTTTATTGATATTTTTTAAGGGCATCTCACACACCCTGTCAAATCTGCATAAATTGCTTAGCATCTACAAAGTGACAAATTAAATTGCACTAAAATACTGATGTAATATAGTATTATGCTAAATGTTTCCATTTCCAATAATGTTTAAATCCAGAGAAATCAGCCATTTCAACCAGTAAAACTGCCCGTCATTGCGTTGCCTGTCAATGACATCATATATCCGCATTACCTTCGATTGCCGGTTTTACTTCTGTGGAAACCAAACACCAAAGATGCTTTAATATATTATGTGTTTTATTAGGCTGGTGAACAACTGTTTGGACAACTTTATTGACCGAAATCTAATCATTGTTATATACTAGCTCAACACGGTTAGTCTTATTGTTTGAATCTTTTGTTTTCTTGATTTACCACAAGTAATATGTTTGTACTAGGGCTGCACAATATTAGAAAAAACTGACATTGTGATATTTAGTTTTTCTGCAATATATCTTGCAATATAAAAACAGTTTCACTTGAATAGCTCGATTTGGAAAGAATAAATCATTCCAGAATGATTGACGTGATTTTGTAGGAGAGTGAATCTGCATGGAAAATAATAAACAAATTGCAAGCATTAGAAAAATTAAATATACAGTGCTTTATGTTTTTTTCAGTCAAGTCTAACAGTATTCAGGTACAGAAATTGAACAATCAAATGTAAAATAACACTGCATAGTGTAACACTGCAATTCATCTTTGTTAAAAATACAAAAGTGATTTTCTCTTTGTATTTTGATTAACATTAAAAACAGACAGCAGCGGGTTGCGGGCTGCTGTCACTTTAAGAGCTAATGCATGGATCCAATATAATGATACATCTGTTTTCTTTCTCAGTTGTTTAGGTTCACGTAAGCCATTTGTGACTGTTTACAAGGACACTCGCTGAGACGGGTATTTTAACATTATTTTGCGTGTATGTGTGCATTTAAGCACAAATAGAGGAAGAAGAGATCGGAATTCGGTGTACGCTTGCTGTCTGTGCTGCTCTATGTGTGCGCACAAATAACAGCCCATGAGTTTTCTTTTGCGTCTTCTTGAGCTCTAATGGCTTTAAATTGCTTGAATGTTTAAACTGACGGGATCTAAAAACACATGCAAATGATAACCTTTCACTCTATGATGGCTAAACTTTAGCCTGACTACATCAGACTTCGTACTTAGTTCAATTTCATTTCGCTTCAGTACTCAGTCTGAGATAGCGACCTGTCTATCAGTTTTCCTCAGGCCTGAAAACAGCCGGCCAATCAACGAACAGAGGGCGGGCTGAGAGCCGTGACGTAGACGCTGATTGTACCGTGGATGCGTAGATTTACTTCACATAATCTGCAAGTCGTTCACAGCCATGTTCACTCCGGTATTTCGCTCGATGGTTTTGTTTTCGCATCATACATATGTTTACAGTGGAAGTTAGATGCGGCTGAGCCAGCGCATAACACACGTCATAACCAAACGTTATGTGATTGGCTTACGGGTAACCAATGATTTTAAACTTCAGACAAGCGCCCTTTGTGCCTTTAAGACGTACTTACATTACAAAAATATTCTATTTAAAATAAATGCAGTTCTACTTTCTTTTCAAAGAAAAAATGCATCTGTTTCTAGAAAACTATTAGAAGCAGTGGATATATTTAATATATAATAAAAACCCCAGGCCTGAGGACCAGTGCTCAAGAAACTGTACACAAGTGAAACTAGGTACAGCACAATCTTAAATTCAAACAACATTAAACTACTTTCAACTGCATTTTTAAAAGCTTTAACTCCAGACAATACAGAATCTCACCTTGGCAATCCCTTTGACTTCCATTCAGAAACCAACACCTATACTGTCCCTCTTTCTTCTCTAGTCAGTCACTGAACACATCTCAAACTAAAGATCAAAGCAACTCACAGGAAAGTGCAAATATTTGATCTTGACTCCATAAAATTCCAGGGTATTCAAGATAGTCTAAGTCTAAAGCAAAAAGAAGTCTTGTAAAAGTTAAGTGCCAGTAACTGTAGCGGTATTTAGTTGAATGAGCTAGTTTATGTTCATACTAAACACAAATAGACAAGTGTTCTAGAGTCACTATGACAGGCGCTGCTTCTCAGGCCTTACTGGAAATCCGTCAGTGCTCTGCATTTGAGTCTGGGACAGGTCATGGCAGGTCCTCTCTGTACTCATCTTCCCTCTATCTGCTTTATGGGCCCCACCTGCCTAATGTAATGGAGCTTATATGGGGGTTGGAGTTCTCTCTGTGCTTAGTGTTTCATTTTTCTGTCATCCCCCACCCCCCAATGCAGCTTACCTGGCAAATGCATACTCGTGTGTGAATATGTGTTAGCAGTGTTTTGTTCATAAACAAATCATTGTTTTTAATGAGTTTTTTAATTAAATGCTTTTTCACAAACCGACTCATTTTTTTCATTCACTTTAGTCTGCCTCTCGACTGCTTTCTTGCCTTTAAAGATGAACTATAGTGCATTGTACAGTAGTTGAATGAACATTATTGGTTGGATCTATTGAATGAAGACATTCCCCTTCACTGTAGGAGTTATTAGTTGTGTCCCAAATGATTTACAATGTACTTTAGTGTTTAGTTAAGTGTGTGAAGTGCCCATGCAAATGTAGTCATGCAAAGAAAATTTATTCATTCAAACTATGTAGTCTCACATAGTCAGATCTACAGTATATAATGTCTCAAATAGACCTTATAATCAAACTATCATAACAATATAATTTCAATGATCTCATCTGTTGACATTATGCCTGTGAATTTCAGAGCTGGTGCAAACATATCCACATCGCTATGTTCAGATGCTTTCTTAACTACCGTTTTTTTCACCGCTGTCATTTTTGTTGTGTTGAGAGGAAAGCGCACAGCACATATTTACATTCATCTAAACATCGCTCTCAGCGTGGGCAGCGTCTGGATGTTCGTTAACAGCATATCGCTGCAAAAGTATTTCCAACCAGTTTTTATTTTTTTCTAAGCTAAGAACGAAAAAGAACTTCGCAGTGATTATTTCGGGGCCTATAAGTTGCTAGCTGCAGTTCACATAACGGCCACCAGTGTTAATAATAACAAGGGTTTCTGAATTCTACCCAAATGTGCCACACAAGTCCTGAAAAGTGAAGCCAAAACGTTTCGATCACCCCCGGGTGGCTGGACCCAGTATAGGTCATAAACCATGTCTCTCCATTTCATCTAATGGGACGTGAGCCAAACTAAACAATCAAATTACACTTTAAATAAATTTTGTCCAAAGATGGTTTCTGTCATTTTAGGTAGTTATGGCGTTGAAGTTCAAATGTTTTTTGGCGTTTTTTTTATTTATAAATTTGGTTTAAAGGAATAGTTCATTTTGAAATAAAATGCAGTAGTAACGAACAGTATTTATATCGTTTTTACCTCTTGTACACAGCCACGTCCAAGTGATCTGAGAGCGCGGGTGGGTATAGATACAATAGAAGTCGCCTTGGCGACTGCAGTTCATTGGAACGAAACCGTAGCCAAGGCGACATCTAGTGTATATATCTATACCCGCCCGCGCTCTCAGATCACTTGGACGTGGCTGTGTACAAGAGGTAAAAACGATATAAATACTGTTCGTTTTCTCACACAAACCGCTCGTTTCGTGTCTTAGGCCATCAATGTGTACTTACGATGGGGAATTGTTTAATTTGGACGATGGGGAATTGTTTTAATTTGGACTCTGAGCATGCTCTTTGAGACAGTGACCATCGACCTGCATTATATGACTGACAGACAAGAACGGTTTGACCTAAAATATCAAAATTTAAACTACTGCGGGAAAAAAAGACACCTACATCTTGGATGCCCTTGAGGTAAGCTAAAACATACCAAAATTTAATTTCAAAGTGAACTATCCCTTTAAGTTAGTTATTCGATGCTATAAAACCGAGAGTGTGAGGTCATGATTGACAGCTGAGATTGACAGCTTCTCTGAGCAAAGTAGTCAGAGGCACCAACAGACTTTTATCCGGATTTTTGGGAGAAAATTGGAGCTTTAAATGTAATTTCTACATTTCCATATCTGTTTATTTCACACCGACATAATCAGTTGTTCTGCAGTAAACTGTACTAACCGTTTCTGCGGGAGAGTGGGCGGGGCCTTGATACCGTGGCTCCAATTCACGCTCACTACTGCGCAGACTCGGGTCCTGAATCAGCGCCATATTGGGGCATTGGCGGCTTCACTGTTCTACAATGGAAGCGAGTGAAGATGCGTTGTCCATCTTATTTTTTATTTTATTAGGCCTATATTTTTACAGTCTATGATTCTACCTATAACCCCTTTAAATAAGAGCATCATCTGGGTTTTTGAAGTGAACGTTTTCTTGCAATGTTGCAATTTCAGTGTATACACACTACTCACACTATTTATACTACAAAACGGCATAGAAAAGTGCAGAAGTACGAAAAGAGTGACAAACCTGGGAAATGTTTGTTTCGTGAACAATCAAATTAACAAGGACATTTTTCATTTGTGAACAAATCAAATTTAATGTTTTTTTTTTTTTTACATTTCAAATCTGATGACTCCCATTAGATGATGGGATAGGGAAGTAATTGCCACATATTTAAGTATTAAAGTATGATTTTGCTACTGTTTCATAAATACTGCGTATTCCGCCATTCTGCTTATCTGGCATTCTTTTTGCGTACTATGTAGGTAGCCTATGCAGTGACTCAGTTCTCGCCACCTACTGGCGAAACGATGTAATCTGCAAAAAGAGTCACTCAACATATCAGAACAAACCGTTTTGGTGTATTCAAAGACTCGAATCACTGAGATTAATAAAATGTATATGTGTCTATAATCTCAGACATGTACACAGTCAACACACCAATATGCACAGACTGCCAAAACACATGAGCTAGCCTCAATCTTCCTGACCTCTACCAAAGTCCCTTTATAAAGTCTTTGCCTCTACTCGAGTCAAAAATAAACACAGATTTTTAGGCCAAGGCAAAAACAGGACTTTCCACTTCTAATATAGGCCTAAATATGAACCATGTAAGGTTAAGTTACTGCTTAATGACATCAAAAGCGTTTAATTGTGCCTGTCATCGTGTGTGAACGCACCTCGCATCTCTAATAACGGCTGTCAACATTAATAGCAACAGCTTGAAATACATTTTCTATTCGTGTACGTGCCGCCAGTAGTGCAGGTCGAGACACACACACTGCGTCAAAAAAAAGCTACACGTTACGATACAGAAATATAAATTTAACACGGTATCTGACAAGCGACCATGAGCTTCATAATCACAGTCCCACTCCGGACTTGCCGGGGGATGGGGGGGGAACTGTAGGAATAAAATCAAATTTTTTAAACTCTAACCGACCCAAGTTCTCAAACTCTGCGCTATTTTTCTTAGAGAAAGTGACTTTTCCTGTTTGGAAACAATATTCTAGATACAATACGTCGGGTGTAACGTTACGTGGCGAGGAATTTAAATCGATTTGACATTTCAATGCTCGCGCGAGACAAACTAAGTGCAAATAGAGCGTAAATGTAAACTTTATTTCGCTACATAGTGCGATGCTGCTGACGTAGAACATCACAATCATACTGAGGGAATCTCTGTTTCAGCCTCCTAAAATCAGAACATACTCCATTACGTTTCAGTTGTCGCTCGACTACTAAACATCCGTCGTTTGGAAAGTCCCGGTTAAAGTTTAAAACCGCATCGCTACGAAGCTGTTTCCTACATCAGCCACAAAATAGCTTGACTAAAATCACCGCAGTCCGGCGTATCGAGCTCCTCCGCTGCAGCGAACAGGAGGGGGAGGAGGGTGGCAAAGTTGCCGCAGTTTGGAGTTGTGTCTTGGGGCAAGCTTCGACCATTCAGCTCCCCTTCCACTAAACTATCTTAATAGCCCCGCTTCGGATTTCTCTTACCTTGAGCACCAGGAGAAGAGTAGTGCGAATTTTTCGGAGGTAGCTCTCTGGAAGGGCAAACTACTCAGTCGCGTTTGACTTTTTGAGGATGAATAGATCAGCTCTCCGCAGGGTCCTCGCTAGTTCCTTCACTCACCCCCTCCCTTGCGCCGCAAGATCAAACCATCACATTCCTTCGACATCCAAACAATGAAAAAGGTGGGTTTTCCTTTGCCAAGAAAGACCCACCCCTAGAACGACTACGCCGCCTGTGACCGCAGAAAGAACGCCCTACCCGGGTAATACGGTCCCGCCTTCCCCGAGCGAAGAGTGAAAGAGTGGATCAGTCGAGAGCTCTAGAGGAAGCTTGAGGAATAACGGAAACTGAGTTCACAAGCTGGACTTTATTTTTTTTAGCACTAATCAATACAGGTGTTAAAACATTTAACGCCGTTTCCGTTATTCCTCAAGCAATATATATAAGGGAGTTCATTTTTTTTTGCAATGGATAATTCAAAAACGTAAATAAAAAACAACATGACAACAGCAATATTCTCTATATTGACAGAATGAGTGACGTCACTGCAAAGGTAAGCACTGCAGTGTCCATTCCACTGTCAGGCAATGTTGCAGTAAAAAAACAACAACAACAACAACCTTTAAGCCATTCCTTGTAGCATGCAAATAGTTAATATGCTTCTAAATGTTTCAAATGGTATTTAATTCCAATATGAATGATATGTAATACATTTTAATTGTTATTAATAATTGCACCATACCAGAAAAAAAGATATTAACATTACCACCCACGAATATTATAACAAATATAATAATAATACTATCTTATACCCTTAACTGTATTGTTTTATTCAACGTCATATCTTGATTATTATTGTTTTTGTGTAAAAAATATTGCAGTTTTTTGTGTATTGTGCTCGCAAAGCAAAGAACTTGATCTGTTACCCAAAGGCAACAGTGCATTAACTAGGGGCCGGGCTAAATTAAACATATTTCCTAACCCTTTAAACACTTAATAGTGGTCAGAAATAGTGCGCAAAAAAAAACCTCCAGTAGAAAGCTGACTTTACGTTTCCAAAGTGGGATCTGACCCAGCATTTGATTGCTGGTGTAGAGCCTCAACCCGCAAGCAACCACCAAAATCACAAACACCCTTATATTTTTAGCAACTACACTGTTTCACCAAACTTTGATTGCATTCTTTTTACTCTTCATTAGAGTCATTTCAAAGCAATGCATAGTGGTTTCTCATTAGAAAACCAACTCTCTCGCTCCACTTTTTTGATGTTGAGAAGAGAGAAGGCGTGACTGTTATTTTCAAAAGAGAATTCAGAAACATTTATATCCACTCCAAATGCACACAATCCTGTTTTTGGTCCAAAAAGAAAGGAAAGCATTTATTTCTGAAAGCAACAAGTATTAGTGCGGTGGCCAAGTTTTATTCTTGTGCTGCAATTTACTATTTAAGCACTCAGTGAACTCAGTGAACCATTATTACAACATGAAAAGTGTATGAAAAAGTCAAATCTGCCCACCATGGTAAGACAAACACTGCGGTCATGTACTGAGGTCCATGTGTAGGGACTGAAAACTATAATGAATAGGTTTAGTTGCTTTCAACATATTAAAATAAGATAAGAGCAATCAATGAACCAGCCTCACTTTATCAGTCCAAGCTTCATATATGATCTGTTGGGGATGGATGGCAGTTAAAATTACTCTTTCTCCAGTGGCAGTGATCCTAAATAAGCACATAGCAGAAATAAAATGCTATAAACAGCCTACTAGCTTCAGAGTGGCTGAAGTGTAACCAACCAATAGTTACACCTGCCATAGTCAAGGATAATCTTCACCATATGCTTTTGACTTGCCTGTTTTTGGAATCTTTTATGCTGTATTATATTATCCTATTTATGTATTTGCCATATAACAGTATTTTATTTTTTATCATTTAACTTTGCCTATTTCAAATTTACACTTTACTGGATTATATTAGTTTACTGTCTCTTACTGCATGTTGCAAACATCAAACATTAGGTTAAGAGGGTTACTTTGCCATATCGGACATGAGTCAAAATCTGGAAATTAAATGTAACAAAATCATGTAAAAATGAATCATCTTTTATTGTAAAATGAAACAACATTTTATCAAACTTCGATAATTGCCTTAATCCTTTAAACAACAGAGAAGATAGTATTTAAACATTTTATAAAAATCACCTGTCAAGTTTATAATATACATGACATCAGCATATAAGAGTCAAATTAGAAGACCACAGGGACTCATTTCAAGATCACTCATTAAACAGTTCATCTATTGCCAAAATTATGAAATAAAAGATCAGCCATGAAAAGAAAATTATTGACAATATTCAAATCAGGAATCAGAATGTGTAGTTTGTGCATAAAAAATGTCCGCAAAACCAACACGTTGAACGATGTTCACTAACCCGGCAAAGTTTTTCATTTAGATTGCCGTTTATTGTCTTTAGCATGCATTGTGAAGTATTTCACTCAGTTCCCTGATCATTCCGATTCAATTTCAGTGAGTGAAGAACAAATTTATACTCACGTTACGTGCATTATGTATTTTGCACGTTATCGTCTCTGACAGACAGCATGTTGAAACTGCTCAGGCTGCCATTATCTCCCTCTTCTCGGAAAAGTAATGATGCATTCAAAACATAATTATGGTTGTGTGAGTTTTCCAGGAAACGTGTACTCGCTGGACCTCTGCTTCTCGTAAATACTACTGTGTGTATTGTGCACGTTATTTTTTGACAGACATCGATTTTGTGATATTCAAATGATGTGGATTTGAAAACAGATTAATCGAAAGGTAATAATTATTTATTTCTTAGCCAGCAAGTTTTAAGTGAAGAGAAGAGATGCCCATGATTGTGTTATGTCGATGTTTTTAGTTCTAATATTCCAACCGTCAGCCAGCCAAATTTATGACGGACGTGATAACGTGCGTAAGAGGTGAACTATGTTTGATTTTGGGGTAATTATAAAATGTGCTGGAAAAGCTCTCAGATTTCATCAGAAATATCTTCATTTGTGTTCTGAAGACGAACGAAGGTCTTATGGGTTTGGAATGACATGAGGGTGAGTAATTAATGACATCATTTTTTATTTTTGGGTGAACTAACCCTTTAAATAAATGACCTGTTTTCAGAGACTGACAGGCTATTTGGCTTATCAAAAATATTACATTCAACTGTAACAAATTTGTTGACTTTTGTGAAAATGCAGATCCTGTTGCAAATAATTGTGATTTTTTTTTAAAACTGATGTTCTATTATATAATATTCAGTGATGACTTCTACAGAAAGTTAGAAAGTTTGAAATGAATAACTACAGCAAAATATCTAGCTATCCTGATAATATAACAATATAATTACCTATTATTTATCTGCATATCTGAACACCTGTAGTTATGAGTTTGAACATCAAGGGATAAAGCACAAGTGGCTTTCAGATCTCTCTCACTCCTACACAAGCTGTCATCGGTTAAATCAAAACAAAGTCCTTCACTCTTCAATTATTTTTGAATAAGGCCACTGCATGTCACAGCAGGAGAGACTGTAGGTGGGGAGAAAATCCCAAGTTCGCACTGTTTGGTGAACGGTGTGCTAAATAAATTTGGTCTTACATAATACTACTAGGGTGAAGGTGATTTCACCAAGTACAACATGTTCCTGGATCACCAAAATGTTGATCCAGGAACATATTGTACAAACCCTAACCCATTCCAATCAACCAATCAGATTTGAGGGACAAGTTTACAGTTTTCTCAAGTTTAGGCTTACAACAAGGTTTAGGGGCTAATGCACCATTCTTATTCACCTATCATTTCTCTCTGATTTTAGGGGTAAGTTATGGGTGGGATAGGGTTATCACAAAATTTTCGTAAAGGAATGTTTTTCCGGGGGGGGGGGGGGGGGGGGGGGGGGGTATAGGTTATGGAGATCACAGACACAATATTTATTTGTTCTGTCATTCCCTCACCATAGGATCTCGAGGCCCTTACTTCACATTGCGAGATCACAACAAGTTAATATGACGTTCCCAATAATTAAATATTTTGTAGAAGCGACATATTATCACGTTCCCACAAGTTAATATGTCGTGCCAACGACGTGGACCGAAGATGTCCCCTCCCGGTCTCTGTACAGTTGAATCCCATAAAATCTGTTAAGTGGTTGTTAAATCATTGAAAGAACAGCCTCAAACGTGTGAAATGCATGCTTTAAAACAGCATGGCATGATGGGACATGCCCAGGTATCCTATCAGTGTGTCACAACACAAGAGAGAGATCTTGAGTGCTGGCATATTTTTCACTCTCTCCCACATTCAAATGTCAACTTGCAGTTATAAGGAGAAGAGATTTTTTTTATTGAGTGAAATAAAAGCAGTTTTATCTTAAGTGCTGAGCTGTGAATCATCCTTAATATACCTGGACACTCAGAGAAGCCTCTAGGCGTATTGAAACTCTCAGCAAAACAATATCTAGAGTCAGAACTAAGACGCCTCACCGTCATCTCTCTCTCTCACTATTGTTTACGGCACAGTCCTGAGACGTAAGCAAACCATGTGTTGTTATGTCATCTCATCTCAAGGGGTGTTTGTGTGCAGTAAAAGGTGCTCACCAGAATGTGCTTCAGCTTTTTCTGGAATGTGGCTCCGTCTATCTCCATAATATCGCATGATGCCTTTGGGCTGTAGGCCAACATTCCCCAAAGAGCACCTGGGTGAATTTGCTCCATCGCTTTTCTAGATTCCATCTGCAGGACCTGCCCTCTGTAAGAAATGATTGAAGATGCCCAGACAGAGTGCATTTTAAAAGTATTCACTCATTAGTGTGGTTTCTCAGTTATGTGGAAATGAAGCCTAGCGCAAGTTCTGCCAGGAAGACTCAATCGTTCACGTCACTTATTACCTTCTCATCTATCCAATCATATCCTAATAAGCCCAGTATAAAAAGGTGGTACTTAAACATGTCTGAGTTCGCAGATGCTGTCGCTTCAACCACCTCCATCCTCCCCAGCCACCACCAAGACGGGACCTTTCCTCCATCTCCCCAACACCACTATGTTGGGTCCTCCCCTCCATCCTCCCCAACACCTCCAGACGGGCTCTCCCCTCCATCCTGAAGACGCAAGGATGTCCTCTTCCTCCTTCCACCCCACCACCACCAGATGGCCCCCTTCCTTACTTCGCAGGGGGTGGGCTGCGCCCCTGCCTTCATCTTCAGGCAGGATATGCAGATTCCGTACCCTCGGAATGCGAGTTACGGACGGGGCCTACGCCAAAGAACTTGATTGTTTGCTGAGCTCTTAAATAAATGTTCATTGTCACAGTATTAATTCTCCCGAGTCTTTCTGGTAGAAATAATTGTATTACCAATACCAATAACATAATTGTGAGTGTGATAAAGTTAAATAAACAAGAAGCTAATTCTGAGTACATAAACTTACTGAATCAAAATTGAACTTGAGCTGAATATTGCCGCTTGTAGAGCTGCGCAAAACTAAATTGAACTTGTTTCATAATTGATGAACTTTGCAACACTGACAAAATTATTGAACTGAATTTAAAACAACATTGAACTCATTTGAGCTGAATAATGATGCTATTGTCTTTTATTGCGGTTTGGCCTCTCATTTACACGAAAACCCTGTTTTTATCACAGAAAACTATTATTTCTAAAAACTCCGGCCAAAGTGGAGATTTCTGATAACGCCGGTTATGTGTTGCCGTGTCAACTGGGAGAAACGGGGTTTTAGGTTCTCAAACGTCACATTATGCGCCAGAAAATGCTTAACGTCATGTGAGCGCCCTATGTTTACAGTTTGCTTGGCGCTCAACGACGTATTTATGCGGGTTGATGTAAATGACAACTTTTTAGAAAACGATGGGGGGTATTTGTTTCTCTAAATACCCGGCTGTGTAAATGTGGCCTTAATCTGTTGTCAGGGTTATGTTCTGTTTTGTGTTCAGTTTCTGTTTGCCTGTTTTTCTTTGACCCCGTTTTCCCATGTGTTTCATTGGTTCATCTATTTCACCTGTTCTTTGTTAATGATCTCGTTAGCTCCTTTGTTTGCCCTTAAGCCCTCAGTTCCTGTCAGTTCTTTGTCCTGGATTGTTTAACATTAATGTGTATGTGTGGTGGTGTGTCCTCCGAGTTACTCTCCTGTTTATTGTTTTGATTATTGGATTAAAGATCTATTTTGAGTATCTCCTTCATCGTGTGTCAGCCACCCACCGTGACAGCTGTACCCTATTATAAAGCGCTAGGCCTACATAAATAAATTAGAGTTTTCTTGACTTGACATTTTAGGCACGCTATTGCCAGTTACTTCCGCGATCAAAAATAGTTCCAAACAAAGCCACAGCAAAAAACATTTTATATGTCTCCAAACAACACGCAGTTGTGGTTTAGTTCAAGAATGAATCTGATTTTTTAGTGAATTGGTTCAGTGAATGGTTCAGTGATTCATAACGACAGTCACCACCTTCTAGTGATGTAACCTGCTGTTGGACTGTATCAGGATAGACGGACGGACGGGTGGATGGATGGATGGATGGTTGGTTTGCTCCAGCAGCATGTTTCTCATCTCTGTTGCAGGCATTATCATAACAAACAGTAGTTTGGTTAGAGACTATCATTAACCTTAATCCAGGATTTAGCTTGTGGCTCCATCAGGGCTAGAGCTGTGTGTCTGTGTTGTGTGCATGTTGTTAAAGTTAATATCTATTAAAAAATAAAGTAGCATTGCATGAGGAAACGTACGTCAACTGTAAAAAAAAAAAAGAAAAGTATTTTACTTGTGTAAAAATACTTTCTCTCTCTCTCTCTCTCTCTCTTTTTCAAATGTATGACCTTTGTCTTTTAACAGGAAAGGAAAGTGGCATAATTTTGAGAATATTTCTTGCTGTTTTAGTATAAAATTTGTACTCTATCCTCTGCAGAATGGGATAGTCTTGACTGTCTCTGACTGATGTGAGGTGAGGACTGTGAGAGAACATATAAAAGGAATTGTTGTAGCCTACCTGCCTGAAGGGGGAGTGACTGCTCTGTCTTATTTTCTGTTGTTGCATTGCCATAACTAAACATTCTATGCTAATATTTCTGTGCTGTTGCTTGTTTTACTTGAATTGTAAATATGGATAAATATATAATTCACATTTATAGGGAAGCTGTATATTGAGCGCTATTACATTTGTTGTAATATTTTATTTTTATGTTCACAGTTAGTTTGGTGATTACAGTGAGGGGAACTAGTTTGGTGAGCCTCACCCATATGGGGTCCTCCTAACTGGGAATTACAGATTGCACAGAATTAGCTTTTTTTCTTTGATTTTTTTTTTTATATATATTTGTGGAATCAATACAGAAGTAAATGAATAAGAGACAATATTCTTGATAACTTGGTGCCCCCATGTGGCCACTATGACATCTGTAGATTGAAGAGAGAGAGAGAGAGAGACATAACTTATTAGGTGGACAATGCATGATTGCATGCTTCTATTTTTCATACACTTTAACAGGCACTTCAACAATTTGTTAGAGCACATGTAAGGAATAATTGACGACAGGCCGTTGAATTATTAGAAAAATAATGCACACCCGAGGTGGTAATGCGGTCACGACGCGAAGCGGAGTGGCCGTTACACCTCGGGTGTGCATTATTTTTCTAATAATTCAACGGCCTGAAGTCAATTATTCCGCTTATACTACAGTTACCACACCTCGAAACATTGTTCAGATTATGTATTTCAAGACGTTTGTAAAGTTTTTGTCATTAAAACGCTCTTGTATGTAGGACTAATTTCTTACGCATCTAATCCCATGCCTCCGTTGCTAATTCCAAAACGTCATTTCAGAGTTAGTAACGGAGGTTTGAGCCGCTGATAGCAGACTAATGCTGGGGACACACGACTAGCTGACACATTCTCTGACTGTTTTCATCGACTGCAGCAGATTTTAAACACCGACTTTGAACAGACTGAACGCGCTGAACACGCGTTTGGGCATGATCAGTCATAAGTATCAAATTACATTCATAACCGGCCTTAAAGTGTGTTCCCGGCTTTATGCAGTTATTAATGCAGTTATTAGAGAGAGATGTTGCAATAATGAGACAGAAAAGCATGTGCGTCAATATTATTATTTATTAATTCAATTCGTTTTAATGAATTCGTTAATTCTTTTTTTCTTTCTATTATTGACAGATGACAGTAGACTAGCCAAATAAATGAAACCCAAAGCCCTTTTAACAAGTAGGCCTATCAATAATTATTTATTTGTTAAATTATCTGCAATAAAAATCCGTGCTGCAGGACTATCCATTTATTTAGCCTATATTCAGTTTAATTTTCTATTGATTATAGATAGGACTTTATAGTTTATTTATTCAAATTAAACTGCATGTTTCTATTGATTGTGAAGCTAGACATTGAAAATTGCAGATCAAGCGCATGGGGCGAAATGCTTTTTCTTGTTATGATTTGTATCCTATTTTCCGTTATTACAGTTGACTACGCGAAGTGATATGGAAGTGTAATGCGGTCAAGACCTGCCTGGAACTACTTTAGCCGTGCGTTTCCCTGAAAATAATGCACACCTTAGAACGTTCGTCAACCAATCAGATTCAAGCATTCAACGGCCCTGTAGTATAATTTGAGTTAATACATCATGTTAAAATGTTCATAATGTGGGTTTCTCATTTGGATGCTGTATGTTTAGCACTTTACAAGAATGTATCATATTCAAATTCATAGGATATGTTGAAATAAATTACAACTTCCCTAACAAAAAAGTGCAATTATGTAATTTCAAGTATAAAATACCTAAATAGGAACATAGTATATGCTGATGTTATGTTCACTTAAAGAACTTACAAATATACTTGCATTATAACACTACTAATCTATAGTTTACACTTCAAAGT
The DNA here is from genome assembly GCF_965113295.1 of Leuciscus leuciscus. Classification (NCBI taxonomy): domain Eukaryota; kingdom Metazoa; phylum Chordata; class Actinopteri; order Cypriniformes; family Leuciscidae; genus Leuciscus; species Leuciscus leuciscus. Next base: position 15,332,132 of record NC_138741.1, read on the forward strand.
GTTCTTCCATAAACTGAAAAATCTGTTACAAGTATTAAACTAGTAAACTACTTTTTGAGTAGGGTGGTGGGTGCCAAATTTTGTTGAACAGTTTTCTCCTGGTTTTGGTTTAGTTGGGGAGATGGGGAAGTTCCCCGTTAATTTATTTATTTTTCCTTTGTTGAACAGGTAAGTTAGTTTTTCTTTAACCATATAAAAGAATCCGATTTTGATTGTTGTTTTAGCATAAGACTGAGACTATATGACTACTTCTGTTTGTTCTTTATTTCTTACTAAAATAAAAGACTACATTTTATTTGACCAGATTAAGTGTCTTGGTTGGAGACAGGAAAACCTACTTGTTTCTCTCAAATTGTTTAACCTTGTTCGTAGTTCCTAATACCCCTAGACTGGGGAGTGACATAACAATTGGGGGCTCGTCCTACTGTAAATTGTGTAGATTGTTGTGATCAAAAATCTTGAAATTTGGTAAGTTATTTTCTTCCTTATTATATCCATAACTGTTTGACTGTTTTCAACAGTGGAGGGAAGTATGGTGGAGCGGCAAAATGGAATTCGATTTAATATCGTTTACCCTTTCTCCTTCCACTGAGGTTTTCAATTGTTGTAGAAAGGAAGATCTGCTTTTGATTGCAGACTTCTTTTAATGTTGATATTTCAAAAGAGTCTACAAAGTCTTTGAAGAGGACTTGTTTGGAAAACTTGTGAAGGCTGGTATTTTGCCAGGACATTCAGAGGGCAGTGCTGAGGAACAACCTGAGGCTACAGTTGAGACTGTAACCAAAGCGGTTCTTCTCAACACTGGGACGGAAGGCCCGGATCCTTTGTTAAAGAGGCTACATGCAACTTTTTCCCCAAAATAAACTTAACAATAGCCTTTTTATTTGACCATTTATGACTCAAACATCTCCTGATGAGCATACTGACACCTTGTCAGCTCACAGTGGGTGCACCTCTAAGCCTGTATCCTATTTTTCCTATTTTCTGTCGGGTCGGATTTTTCGCGCGCTGTCTGCGGATGTGACGTCAAGCGCGTTCTAGTGATGGCCAGATCGAGGCCTCGTGAAGCAATGAAACAGTTGAACCAAATGTGCCATATTGTTTCGAGGCTTCGAATCAATCCGACACCCGTCTCAACGGTGACACCTAGTGGTCACTTGCAGGTGTTGATCTGAAACAACCTTGACGAGCCATTAAAAAAAATGTGTTGTTTTTTTATTATTATAATTTTCTAATATGTGAAGATTGTAACCTATAGGCTCCTCACTGTGCATAATGTTATTTTGGTCTTGCAAAATGAATATTAATAAAAGAAATCAAGCCACAATGTCTCACTTTTTTTGAGATTTTTATTCAAAAATATTAATTTCTCTGCTGTGGAAGGACTTAGACTACTTCTTTTTTTACAGATAATTTCTCCAGCCTTTGAAAAAATCCTCTCACAAGGGACACTTGTTGCTGGCATGCAAAGATATATATATATATATATATATATATATATATATATATATATATATATTTATTGTTTTGGTGATTTTCCTTTTATTGTGACAGGACAGTAGAGAGATGACAAAAAAACGAGGCGGGAAAGGTCCACGAGCCGGGACTCGAACTCGGGACGCCCGAGTGCAAAGACGCTACATGTCGGCGCACTGACCACGAGGCCATTGACGCAGACGGCGGAAATATTTTTTTTAGCTAGGTCATACAAATGAGGAAAGATTACTGCTATCTCTTTCCAGTTTCATTTAAATTCCAGTTAAATTTAAATGCAAGCCTAAATAGACTATAACTAATCAAATCGCACTATGTCACTCAGGGTATATGCAGGAATCATAGAGATGAATTTACTACCTTTTACTACCTTTTTTACCACCTCCACAATATTTTTTACTACCATCACGACATCAAGCAGCAGCCCTTTTTTTGGGGGTGTGGTGGGGTGGGCGGGGTATGTAAAGCACCACTTACTACTTACTATAATAAGTGTGACACTGTCACACCCATCATACATATTTAGGTACACTAATGTTTAATTGTTATCATTAAGTAGGCCTATTGTCATTGTCAATTATGTTTTTTTTGTAGTGTCGAGTTGAGTTTCAGTTGTCCTTATCTTAACCCTAGCCCTTGAGTTATCCTAACCATAGCCCTTAGCCCTAATAAGGTGAATAATAACCTTGGCACTTTGTCATTGCTATCAACTCTGACTCACTCAGGGCTCGACATTAAGCCTTTTCATGTGCTTGTCCTCTGGACAAGTAAATCTGTCATTCACTTGTCCGAGTAAAAAAGTTGCTTGTCCGGAAGGTTTTTGGTGTGTGTGTGCTGTAAATATAATTTATTCTGAAGAAATATATCTGTGTTAAATCAGCTCTGATATATTTAAATCTGCATATTGTCATATCTGCACCTTTAAAGGGCCTTTAAAATCTTATTCAATGTATGCTTCATCTTTAGTTTTAAATTTTATCAATAGATTAAATTGGAATAGCCTAATAAGATAATATAGGGCTGTTGTTACCCTAGGAAGGGCTGATCAAATTAAATCATTTACACTGAAAATGTACAACTGCATTAAATAATGTTATGAATATGAGATCGTTTAAAATATTTTTGAATATACAAATAAGAAACGTTGGAAAGAATGATACTTTTAAACATGAAAGTAAACCGCCAGTAGGAGGCGTCAGGCGACCGTCTTAATGAGCGAGTCATTGAGTCATTCATTCAAACGATTCGTTCAAACAACTGATTCATTCAAGAATGAGACATGTTTATGAATGGGACATTGAATTTTTGACTCAGCCAATTCGTTCAAAACGCTGAATCATTCAGTAATGAAACACGGTTAAGTGTTGCTGTGAGATGCGTTTCGGTTCTGCTGTGATCTTTGTTTGGAACTATTTTTGCTGCTGAAACAGAACAAAAACAGTCAATATTGTGTCTAAAATGTAAGTAACTTAATTTGAACTGTTTATTGAACTGTTGTATCAAAAGCAATGTCACATTTTCAGTCGTGATGGTACTCAAGAAAACAGCACTCGTCGTGTGAGGTTGCTAAACTGTATCATATGTTAAAAATTGAATTTTGGCACTGGCAGTAACGTTATGTTGTTAACTGAGTTTAAACTGAGTTTACATTTGTTTGGATTTCTCCTCGAGAGGCTGCGCGAGCCTCAACTGCGCAACCTTGTTACCGTCAGTAGCCTAATACATCCACTATCGATCGCAACTTACAATAAATATATTTTTTTGTTATTGACGTTTAATCAGGCTACTTGTCCGGTCGGGCAAGTAAAATTCTCTTTTACTTGTCCCTTCAAAAAATCCACTTGTCCCGGACAAGCGTTAATGTCGAGCCCGTCAGGTCCTGTTAGCACCGTATATATTTTTTTTAATTATGCTAGATGAAGTTAAAATATATGGAGACACAAATATTAAGCAAAAAAATGGAAACTCATATATTGAGGTGGTAATGAAAAATTTACTACCAAGTCAAATTGCGTTTGTTACCTTTTACTACCTTTCAAGGGCCTTAATTTTGGTAGATTATTTTTACTACTTTTACTACCTTTTACTACCGCGCGGACACCCTGTCACTATATCACCAAAAATCCGCTATCTCAAAATCACACTCCTCTCACAAAAACCCACGAGGTCAATATGCGTTGATTTCACTTTTATACAGATGTGCGACTGTGTGGTCTGTTCCCGACCGTGTCAATCAAACGCTGATTCGGCGGACCACACCTGATGAAACACATTAGCTGTGTCCCAATGTTGAAGGCTGCATCCTTCGAAGGACGCAGACTTCAAGGATGCAGCCTATGCGTCCTCTGAAGGACGCTCCATGTAGCCTTCCTTGGATTTCCTAATTGCGCAGCCAGGTGTTCCCGATCACCGGCCGCTCCTGGCGCCAAGAAACAGTGCGAGAGGACAGCTACTATCCTGATCATTCATTTATGTTTTATATTTTACTTGAGGACATGGTGAGGATGTTTTAGCCCCGGCGCTGCCAGGTCATGTATTTTCGGTTTAGCCCTGTTTGAATACAAAACCCAATTGAATATAAAAAGTCCAGTATTTCTCGCGCTCGTCATTGGCAGCTGTCACAGTTGCCAGGCGACAAGAACAATCCTTCGTAGGCTAGACCGGTCCGAGCGCGTCAGATGCGCCCTTTGATATGGGACGCTGCTGTAGTGAGCAACAATTTGTTAATATTGTGACTAATTTTGTTACTTTAATTTTCGGAACTGCATATTTCGTTAAGTATTCACTTACAAATGTGAAGTAACCTACTGAAGTACTTTTTTCCTCACATCACAATATGATTACATTAAACTACACAAAAGTAGCTATATAATGTAACAACCAGATATTACTGTATATTGAAAATATACAGCAGTAAAATGCAACATATACGCAGTAATGCAGTAGTAGCCTAATATAAATGCAGTAGTTATTAAAAGTACTTTTTTCAGAAAGCCGTCCATTGAATCAGCCCTGCAAACCTGTTGGTAGACAACTTAGGGGATAGTGGAAATATGCACTCAAACGCTCTGGAGACAATCCCAGATGATGTCCCACCAGCAGGAGGCCTTAGGGGCAGCCCATCCCGGTCCAGCAGCTCAGCTCAATAGAGTCTACATCATTTTTTTTCTTATTTTATGTATTGTAAAATTAAATGTTTATGTTGATTTTGATATGTTTAACGTATTTTGTAAATAGTTGGAAAAAGTGCTTTAATGTAGCCTATAGAACAAATGATTTTCATTTACCAATTTTATTTGAAAAAATAAAAAGGTATAGAATTTGTTTCATGCAGAAAGTATTACTGTCATTACAAAAATAAACAATGTCCAGAACAATTCATTCTCTTTTATTTACACAATTAAAGTAGCATAAAAATAAATGTACATAATTTTTCTTTTAAAAAATAAAAGTGAAAAAAGTTAAACAAGAATATGTAGAACATTTTTCAATCATTCTCTCAAGAAGAGAAAACAGCCTGTCCATCCTCTCCCTTCTTTCCTGTGCACTCCTCGCCTCTGCCTCCCTCTGTAGTTGCATTTCTTCTCTGATCAAGTTCAAAAACCCGTCCTGTCTCGCCGCCTTCGTGCTGGTGCTCCTGCTGGTGCTACTGGTGGTGCTGGTGCTGCTGCCCCTGGCTCCTCCTCACCGTGGGCACCCACTACTGAACTCGGTCCTGGTGTGTCCTCAGGGATTGAGGCGATGAGGACAGGGGGGTTGGTGCATTGCCTCTGTCCCAAAACCTCATCCATGAGGACAAACCAGGGCCAAGTTTCAGCAGTGGGTTTCCCACTCACACTCTCACCTGTCCCAGGACACTTGCAATCCTAAGGGCAGAGCAAATGAACCATGGCTTGTTAACAACAACAGGACAATACATTTCAGCAAAGATGTGTGTATTACTTTTCTTATATATATATATATATAAACCCATTTTTTCCTGAATTGTTCTAAAAAAGCAGAAAAGGGTACTTAACACAGAGGAGCAATCTTAAGTGCATTGTTAACACTGCAAAATATGACACATCAAGACATGCATACAAAATACTTAAGAAATCATATTTCTGTATACTAAAATTTGGTTAAAACCAACACTACAGCACTACAAAAACACATAAAAGTGAAACCCCATTGCCTTATCTACTTCTTTTCTGATTGTTTTGGGCTTTATTGGGTGAGTGATATTTCTTATAATACACAAGTGCAAATATTACAAATAGGTCGTTAAACTAATAACACAAGTTTTGCCTAAAACTACATGATAAATGTAGCCACGCAATGGTGACGAAGGAGTTAAGAAGAAGTTTATAAGAAATTTAACTCTGGTTTCGCTAGCTATTTGAGTAAATTAAAACATAATACTTACATTTAAATGTGAATTTGCTGTCCACCACCGATCTCTAGTCTCGGCCGCCTTTAAAAATAAGTAAATAAATGCTGTCGTCAACGGCGCGCAATGACTTATGGGGTAGAATAGGCCGCTAAGTGTCCATTTATGTATCCTTCTTTTCACGGGGAAACGAAGGGTGCATTTGGCGTCGCTTTTGAATCAGGGAAGCCTTCGTCGCGGCGCGATGACGCAACCGGCCTTCAAATACGGACTTCGGAGGATGCAGAACTGAATTGGGACAGCCTTCATCGAGCCGCGTGACGCAATCGGCCTTCAAATGCGACCTTCCAAGGATGCAGCCTTTGAATTGGGACGTCCTTCGTCGCGCCGCGGTGACGCAATCGGCCTTCAAATACGGCCATCCGGCCTTCAAATACGGCCTTCGGAGGATGCAGCCTTCACTTTGGGACACAGCTTTAGTGAAACACTTCGAGGCTTCGTTTGGCCATAGTCACGTGACATAGGTGTTTTGAATCACGCTTCGGATCAGTGTTTCGAAACATCTGCGCTTCGGGATCTCGCAAAGCTTCGGAACGACTGTTCGCGTCAGCCATCCTTAGCGCGTTCATGTTAAAAGTTTCAGATCACTCTGCCACCACCGCTAGTCAGCAAACAAACTTAGTTTCTCAAACAATATATGTATTTGACTGTTCTTACCTCTGTAAACATAATGTTGACTTCTTTGCAGCGGATGACTTGTGAAGTGTGCACGTACGAGAGCGAGCAGAAAGGAAGAGCAGTTCCGTTTTTTGGCCACAGGTGTCAGTCGCGAGTTTAAATTTCAGAAAATCGCATGTAGCCTCTTTAATGTTAACTTAAATATTTAGACCTCATGATAAAAAAGCAAGAATGTGAGGCTCAGATGATAATGCTTTGTGTTGTAGAGGCTGAGGCAGACAGAGACATTACATTGCACAGATTGGACCTGGAGGATCAGCGGCTTGAAAAAAAAGCCTGTGCCAATGTCTCAATCAAAAAAAAAAAAAAAACCTCTACTTCATTGCCTTTATCTGTGTTTAGTCTTGCCTTCTCTGATGACTCTGATCACAGATCCTCTAAGTTCGATTCCAGTTAATTAATCAAACTTGTGCCGCCATTTAGAGAAGCAGAAGTCAACACTTATTTTGTAGCTTTCGAGCATGTAGCAGGTAAGTTAAAATGGCCTAAAGACATTTTATATGGGCTTTATTGTTGCAGTGTAGTTTTACTGCTAAGGCACAATAGCTTTGCTCTGCCTTACCATTAAAACAATCTCTTGACAATGACTTGGTGAAGTCCACAGTTTTATGTGTGTGTAAGGGTGGAATTCCTGCAGGGGTTCAAGCTACAAGACTGCCGAATGACTAAAGAAATGTTATTAGCAAGATGGGAGAAAACTGTACATTTATTGTCTATATCACCCACTGCCACTTATACCAACGACGGAAATAAGCGTAGTTACTATAGCTTAATATGTTGGAGAGCGTTGCTATAGAGAGTGACAATATTGTATTGCAATAGGTAGCACTTCAAAGTCAATACAAAATCAAAACTAGTTAGCACATTTGTAACGGTCACCAGCTGGAGTGCCCTTGAGAGCCACCAGAGGGCACTCCACATCAGACACTCACGTTCACTCTCAGACTACATTTCCCATACTCACTGCCCGGACTCATCATCTCTGATCACTCATCACAGTCACCTGTACCTCATTATCACTGATTGCATTCACCTGTGTCCCATCACCCTGTTAGTCTCAGTCTATTTATACCATGTTCATTCATTCACTCACCGTGAAGTCTTGTTTTAGTGTTACACTGCATTTCTGAGCATTCTCTTGGTTTTCTTGTCTCTTGGTTTTTGGATATCTTGCCCTGTTCCCTGGATTACTCTCTTGCCTCTGGTCCCTGGATTACTCTCTTGCCTCTGGTCCCTGCCTGTTTTGTTTGTTTGTTTCTTTGTTTGGACTGCCAATCTGTGTATGACCCTTGCCTGTACATTGGATTACGCCTTTGGATTGCCCCATACAATAAAGCTGCATTTGGATCTCCTCTTTGAGTCTCGGAGCAGTTTCGTAACAGAAGACTTCGCCACACCCAGATCCAGCGGCTATGACCTTCAGGAATCCAGCAGTATGGATCTCGCCTGATCTTCCCAGCATGAGCCGGGAGTTCGCTGGACAGATCGCGGCCTTGGCCCTGGATAGCCTCGATCTGTTCCAGTACACCTGGGGGTTTGTTCCGCTGCCTCTTGCTCTCTGGGTGACGAGGCAATTAAGTTGTGTTACCGGCTGGGGGCTAAGGAGGTCGACCCGAGGGAGCTCCCCGATCTCTCCGGTCTGGATTGGAGAGAGGCACTCTCCAGATGTCTGGAGAGCTTCCTTCCATGGCATGCCATGTCATCATCTGCACTTCACGTCAGTCCTGCCGAGCCAGAGCCTTCACGTCAGTCCTGCCGAGCCAGAGCCTGCACGTCAGTCCTGCCGAGCCAGAGCCTGCACGTCAGTCCTGCCGAGCCAGAGCCTGCACGTCAGTCCTGCCGAGCCAGAGCCTGCACGTCAGTCCTGCCGAGCCAGAGCCTGCACGTCAGTCCTGCCGAGCCAGAGCCTGCACGTCAGTCCTGCCGAGCCAGAGCCTGCACGTCAGTCCTGCCGAGCCAGAGCCTGCACGTCAGTCCTGCCGAGCCAGAGCCTGCACGTCAGTCCTGCCGAGCCAGAGCCTGCACGTCAGTCCTGCCGAGCCAGAGCCTGCACGTCAGTCCTGCCGAGCCAGAGCCTGCACGTCAGTCCTGCCGAGCCAGAGCCTGCACGTCAGTCCTGCCGAGCCAGAGCCTGCACGTCAGTCCTGCCGAGCCAGAGCCTGCACGTCAGTCCTGCCGAGCCAGAGCCTGCACGTCAGTCCTGCCGAGCCAGAGCCTGCACGTCAGTCCTGCCGAGCCAGAGCCTGCACGTCAGTCCTGCCGAGCCAGAGCCTGCACGTCAGTCCTGCCGAGCCAGAGCCTGCACCACCGCCCCTGAGACTGAGAGCGTCATGCCCGCCGTGTCTGTGACAGCAAGCGTCGTGACAGCAAGCGTTGTGCCCGCCAGCACAAAGTCTTCACCGCTGGTCCCGTCCAGCACTGAGCCCTCTTCGCCGCTGGTCCCGTCCAGCGCTCAGCCCTCTTCGCCGCTGGTCCCGTCCAGCGCTCAGCCCTCTTCGCCGCTGGTCCCGTCCAGCGCTCAGCCCTCTTCGCCGCTGGTTCCGTCCAGCACCGAGCCTTCACCGCTGGTTCCGTCCAGTTCAGAGTCCTCTTCGCCGCTGGTCCTAGCCAGCTCAGAGTCCTCTTCGCCGCTGGTCCTAGCCAGCTCAGAGTCCTCTTCGCCGCTGGTCCTAGCCAGCTCAGAGTCCTCTTCACCGCTGGTCCTGCCCAGCTCAAAGCCCTTGCCGCCGCTGGTCCCGTCAAGCTCAGAGCGCGCTGATCCTGATCCAGAGACTGAGCTTCACGTCAGTCCTGCCGAGCCAGAGCCTGCACTTACCGCCAAATCTGCTGAGACCAAAGCAGTATGCGTCGTGCCCACCGCCCCTGAGACTGAGAGCGTCATGCCCGCCGTGTCTGTGACAGCAAGCGTCGTGACAGCAAGCGTCATGCCCGCCAGCACAAAGTCTTCACCGCTGGTCCCGTCCAGCACTGAGCCCTCTTCACCGCTGGTCCCGTCCAGCGCTCAGCCTTCTTCGCCGCTGGTTCCGTCCAGCACCGAGCCTTCACCGCTGGTTCCGTCCAGTTCAGAGTCGTCTTCGCCGCTGGTCCTAGCCAGCTCAGAGTCCTCTTCACCGCTGGTCCTGCCCAGCTCAAAGCCCTTGCCGCCGCTGGTCCCGTCAAGCTCAGAGCGCGCTGATCCTGATCCAGAGACTGAGCTTCACGTCACTTCTGCCGATCCAGAGACTGAGCTTCACGTCACTTCTGCCGATCCAGAGACTGAGCTTCACGTCACTTCTGCCGATCCAGAGACTGAGCTTCACGTCACTTCTGCCGAGAGACTGAGCCTCACGTCCGCCCGTCAAGAGTCTCGTCCCGCCGAGACTGAATCTGTTCCTGAGCCTGAATCTGTTCCTCTTTCTGCGCCTGTGTCTTTGGACAAGATGGCCGACTCCACGCCAGTGTTTCCGTACAAGATGGCCGCCGCCGAGCCAGTGTCTCCAGACGAAATGAGATAACCGCTGCCACGGCGTCTGTTCCTGTCCCTGAGCCGGTGTCTGTTCCTGTTCCAGTGTCTGTTCCTGTGCCCCGGCCGCCCGAAGGGTCGTCTCCGCCCCGGTCGCCTGCACAGCCTGCTCCGCCCCGGTCGCCTGCACAGCCTGCTCCACCCCGGTCGCCTGCACAGCCTGCTCCGCCCCGGTCGCCTGCACTGCCTGCTCCACCACAGTCTCCAGGTCCTCTTCCGCTCCACGGGCCGGGCCCTCCATCCCGCCCCCGGGTCTGCCTCCGCTCCACCACCCTCCTGGACAATTTAGGAGCGTCTGGAATCCGCTCCTTAAAGGGGGGGCTATGTAACGGTCACCAGCTGGAGTGCCCTTGAGAGCCACCAGAGGGCACTCCACATCAGACACTCACGTTCACTCTCAGACTACATTTCCCATACTCACTGCCCGGACTCATCATCTCTGATCACTCATCAGTCACCTGTACCTCATTATCACTGACTGCATTCACCTGTGTCCTATCACCCTGTTAGTCTCAGTCTATTTATACCATGTTCATTCATTCACTCACCGCGAAGTCTTGTTTTAGTGTTACACTGCATTTCTGAGCATTCTCTTGGTTTTCTTGTCTCTTGGTTTTTGGATATCTTGCCCTGTTCCCTGGATTACTCTCTTGCCTCTGGTCCCTGCCTGTTTTGTTTGTTTGTTTCTTTGTTTGGACTGCCAATCTGTGTATGACCCTTGCCTGTACATTGGATTACGCCTTTTGGATTGCCCCATTCAATAAAGCTGCATTTGGATCTCCTCTTTGAGTCTCGGAGCAGTTTCGTAACAACATTAGTTGTAATTGAAAAGGTTTAATCACAAAATATTGTTATGGTTATACTTAAAATAGTTACAAAATAGATGTATGAGATGATGATAACTTATATTATGAATTGTACCCAGCATATATGAAAAATGTTACCTGAGAGAAATGTAGATATAGAGAGAGAGAGCCCCAAGAAAGGGACCCAGATAATCAGAGAGCCAGAGCATAAAAAGAGACAGAGCAACAGTTTCAATCTTCTTTTATCCTTTCCTGACCATGTGACTTTAACCCAACTATGAGACGTTTAAACTGACCAATCAGATAATTCGATCTTCCCCCACTGTACTAAAGGTGTGAGAATTAATTGACCCCCAAAATACAAACATTTTGGCCTACAGGCCTAGATCACTATCAGCCCATCTGTGCCTTTAGGAACTCCAAATGGTCCTTGTGATAGAAAGAGGGGGAAGAAAAACAGTCAAGCAAATGTCTTTGTTCATTTCAAATATCTTGGATTATTTCAATTCTACGTCTGTATGAGTTGGTCCCTGAGGCTTACCGGCAAATATTTCATCCACAGTCACACATGCGTATATGGAGAGAGAAAACTCTTGTTTCTACCCCTTCTGCTGTAGGTTCTGTGATGGAAGTTTTCTCGCACTTGATTAGAAGAGGCACTCACTCAAATTCCGGTCGCAAATCTTTCACGCATACCCATGACAGGCATGTTTGTTTTCAGCACCCAGCCGACATCGATGTGTAGTAATATACAATCCTATCTAATCCTATACTCTATAGCGCGTCTACACATCGACATCGGCTGAGTCTAATCCTATACTCTAGCGCGTCTACACATCGACGTCGGCTGAGTATAACCCTATACCCTAGTGCGTCTAAACATCGACGTCGGCTGGGTGCTAATCCTATACTCTAGCGCGTCTACACATCGACATTGGCTGAGTCTAATCCTATACTCTAGCGCGTCCACACATTGACGTCGGCTGGGTGCTAATCCTATACTCTAGCGCGTCTACACATCGACATCGGCTGAGTCTAATCCTATACTCTAGCGCGTCCACACATCGACGTCGGCTGGGTGCTAATCCTATACTCTAGCGCGTCTACACATCGACATCGGCTGAGTCTAATCCTATACTCTAGCGCGTCTACACATCGACGTCGGCTGGGTGCTAATCCTGTACTCTAACGCAGTGATTCTCAACCGGTGGGCCGCAGCCCTCTGGTGGGCCTCGGAGCGTCATCTGGTGGGCCGTGTAGGCAGTGGTAGACTACCCCCAAATAAATTTTTATTTATCTTGTTATTTTCTAATTATCTAATTGTTCTTATGAATTTATATGATCAAAAACACTAAAGTCAAGTCAAAATGCATTATCTAGAAGCAAATTTAGGTTTAAATATCACAACACCAATCATGTCAGATTGAATGTTTGTTCGATCAGACGCAGTAACATTACGTTACTGTTATATTGTTAATCGTTTTCTGAAAAGAAAAGCAGATGTGGGAGACAGACCTGTGCAGGGAAAAGCTTTGAAGTGTGTGGTGAGAAAATACGACGCTAAATACATTAAATTTGGTTTTATAAGGGCAGGTACTGAGGGAGTCGCACATGGACGAGAAGCGCAGCGCTGCGTCTACAACTCGAGGTATCGAACACGCGCACTTTCTCAGTTTATGGCCAGCAATATTGTTATGTTTAAGGACATTACGAAATTAAGATAATGTCTGTACTATGTTATGATTGCAATTCAATTTTCAATTACAATGAAATACAATCGTTGCTGAGTCTGCAGTCTGAACACTTTACCTCAGGACGTACATTAACTGAATTAATTGAGAATCTCACCTGAAAATCCGGTCATTTTCATCCACGCAGCTGATTTCTGTAAATTTGAATATAAAACTAAATGTATCTTGCAGCACAGGGTGAAGTCAGTATATAGGCTACATTAATGACGCTTTGATACAAATGTAATGTAGTAAATTTAATATAAAACTATGTAAATGGCACTCTGTGGCGCGACAGGTTTTTGAACAGAATCTTGAGCCATAGCTGCTGGCGCTGCGGACAGACGCCGCCGGTGTGTGTACACTCATAGAAAATAATGTGTTCGAATTTTAAAGATGTGCCGCTGCGCTTCTCGTCCGGTGTGCGACCCCCTTAAGCCGAAGGCGCATGTGGAGAAATGTTGTTGAATGTGGATTCAGGTGTTGAATGTGGAGAAATGTTGTCATATGAGGCTCTAAAACCATCAAAGCTGCAGAGACATTTGAACAAAACTGGGCTGTTTAATATTGTTTAAAACAGTCAAGTTCATATCACTAACTGTATTTGATAAATTACACTTACAGTATAGGCTATGTAAATTGGGGTGAATGAACTTTGTTGAACATTTCGTATCTATACCACAAATGTTATTTCTCCTGCCATTTATACGGCAAACATTTTTTGGCGTGCATATGATACGGAGTTTTCGCGTGCATATGATACGCACTGTATGGCGTGTAATACGCACGCACTCCCCACCCCTAATCCTACGCATATGCACGCAAAAAACATTTTTGCCGTATAAATGCCACGAGAAATAACATTCGTGTTATAGAGATCGTGTTGCAGCGAATAGAGAGAATCCCCTCTTGTGTGTCTGACCTGTTGTTACAGGTATGTTAGCCTGTTATTGTTACAGGAATGGTTACTGAGTAAACCTGCAAAGTCTTTTTGATACAAGGACAGTTTTCATCTATGTAGCTGACTCTGCTACAGTGGCATAACAGATTAACAGCAGAGTATATCATTGTACTTTTAGAATTTTCTGTTATTCTGTGTTCATACTATCATATGTGGAAAGGTGGTCCTCAGAATGTTTTTAAACACTCATTGGTGGGCCATGAGTTGCAAAAGGTTGAGAACCCCTGCTCTAGCGCGTCCACACATCGACGTCGGCTGGGTGCCAATCCTATACTCTAGCACGTCTACACATCGACTCTTCATAGTTTCATTTCCCATATTTGTTATTTTTACACTCACACAACCAAAGTCAAAGGGGTATGGCAACACAACATACAACATTCAAAAACACAGAACAGAACGTTTTAGTAGGCCTACACTGTGTTTCAAGGTGTTATCATGTTAGGCCTAAAAAGAGAAATAATGTTAGATGTTAGAAACATTTTAGTTTAATATACAGTTTACTATTTTATCTATTAAAAATCCACCACACACTCTTTGTTGGTTTACCTACTAAATCTATAAAATGGCTGCAGTACATCCAGAATTCAGCAGCACGTGTGCTTACATACACTTCACCACGTCAGCACATTATAGGTGTGCTTTATAGCTTGCATTGGCTTCCTGTTCAGTCGCATATTGCTTTTAAAACTCTCACACTAACATACAAAGTTATTTATGAAATAGCCCCTTCTTATATCTGTGACTTAGTCAGCCTGCACGTGCCTTCCTGTTCCCTTTGGTCTACTGATTCACTTACTCTTCAGCAGCCTCTGTAGATTAAAATCTATGGGGAGTGTTGCTGCACCCAGGTTATGTAATGCACTTCCTCTTATTGTTAAGAGGTGCTCCCACATTAGCCAGTTTCAAGAAGTTGTTAAAAACTCATCTTTTTAAAATTGGTTATACTGACTGACATGATTAGTATTTTACTGTGTTGTACTTTAATGATTATTTTTGTATTATATGAATAAACAAATAAAATGTATTATTATTAGTATTATTATTATAATAATCTAATATCCATGTGTAAAAGTCAGTTTTTCATAAAAAGTACAATATATTTGCCTCTGAGATGAAGTAGAGTTAAATAACAATCTAAAGTACTTCAAAATTATACTTATAATTATAATTATAATTATACTTGAAGGACCCGGTCTCCACGAAGCCCAGACAGGGTCAAAATGATGATGACAATAGATAGCAGGGAAATTCACATGATAGGAACAGAAATATCCTATTTGATTTACTCGAGGTTGAATCCAGACATGTTGTTGTCACACAGCAGCACAGATAGCAGTCACGGATCCCACAGCATTCCCAGTTGAGTTGACAGGATCAGCGATCCAACGGTGTTAAACCCGATAAAACAATAAAGGCACGCACTGAAAGACTCCACAATAGAACTCCAGTATCGTTTAAAGCAGTGTAAAAAAAAAAAAACACCAACTAATAAAATTAACACTGTTTAAGAATAAATAAATAAAAATAAAGAAAGCCGGACGGAGAAGCAGCAGCCAACATGCGCCAGCTTTCCTCCACTGGTAATGATTCACATTTGTGTTATGATATTAGATATTATTTTTTTAAAATATGAACAGTGTATATAATAGAAACACTAAAAATATGTCTTATATATCAGGGATAGGCAATGTTTGGTCCTGGAGGGCCGCTGTCATCCAGAGTTTAGCTCGTAGGGCAGTTTTGCATGTTAATTTATTTTGTTCTTCCCTCTTTCTGAGAACATTTCAGTGACTGGCAGCCCACGACTGAGACAGCCCTGCAAACCTTAGTGGATAATGGAAATATGCACTGATCCCAGATGATGTCCCACTGGTATAGACCTTACCAGGGTCTCTATTGTGCAGCCCATCCAGGATCTCCTGCTCAGCTCAATAAAAGTCTACAGAAAAATGTTTTCTTCCAATCTGTTTTATGTATAATATATTCATTTAAACTTTTTTTCTTATCTTAAATGCAACTTATCTTGTAAATAGTTGTAAAAAAGTAGGCTACTGTAAGTAAAAATGTACAGAACAATTTATTTTGTATCAAAATAATGTAAAAATTAATTGACATGACAAAAATAAATATACAGAATCATTTCTTTATTACATTTAATTATAACTTGCATTACAAACATAAACAATGCTCAGACATTATTTTTGGTTTCATTTACAAATTAAAACCTAAGCCGCGTTTCCACCGAAATTACCCGGAACAATTTGTCCCAGGAACTTTTTTCCCAGGAACTTTTTTTGCCCAAAACCGGTGGCTTTCTGCGTTTACACCGCGGTCTAAACTACCGGGAAGGTAAACTACGCGCAACTGCTCCTCCCAGTCTGCGACGGACAGTAATCAGTTTTGAGCGCCACATTTATAATAAGTATGGAGGAGATTCAAACTGCTGCAGTTATGTATTGGTTTACTAACGAGGTAATTTACAAAACAAAATAGACGAGCACTGATACTAAAGCGTGTTCAGAAAGCTCGTATGCGTATAAAATTAGACAACGTATGTTATCAGTTATTGTGAGATGCCTGGGACGAACGCGCAAAAATGTCCTCTTTCGCAAATACGCTTAAAAAAAAGCCTGAACCCCGTCTATCAATCATAAATATGAATAGTCTTGTAAATAGTTGTTTGTTACTAACCTCAAAGCGCTATTTCAATCCTGTTATAGTAAATTTGTAACATGGTTTGGAGTGCCTTGCAATAGATGACAATGTGTAAACATAATGACTTCATAATAAAAGCTGTGGCAGAAAAGAGACGAGCACTGATAAAGCGTGTTCAGTAAGCTCGTAATGCTAACGTTAGATATAAAATTTGTATGTTATCAGCTATTGCGGACATTGACCGTGAGATGGCTGGGACGAACGCGCAGAAAGTTTCCTCTTCCACAAATACCCTTAATAAAGCCTGAAACCCGTCGCCAGTCCACCAGTTTTTTTTTTATTAAATTCCATATTTGCAGACAGACAACTCTTACTGCATGAAGCCACGACATGAACCGCAATAGATTTTTTACAAAGGGAGGTTAAAAATAAATAAATGCTGCGTGGAGTCATCCAACCAAAATGCGGCGTGAACACAACTAATCAGCTTATGCAGCGCACAAGTCCCACCCCTGAAAGTTCCTGAACTTTGAAAAAGTACTACCTCATGAGCAGGGACTATCGGAGGGGAAAATATTTACCCGGAACTTCATTTAGACCCTGGTTCCTGCGGTATAAACACATCGAGTACCAGCCCAAAGTTCCTAGTTCCTGGGGAAAGTTCCTGCGGTGGAAACGCGGCTTTACATAAAAATAATGTAGGCCTATATGTGTTGTCTGTGTTGTCACGTATCTCTCTCTGCGTCTTCAGAGATGCACGTTTCAAGTCGCTGGGAAAGCCATGGCCACAATGGTTATCCAAGAGAGAAGACGATGGCTTAATTCTGGCTAATCTCTCTGACAGGGAAAAAGAAGCAATCCTAGATGCACCGGTCGTTGCAGAGGGCATTTTTGGCTCAGCTCTGACACTGATGCAAAAGAGATGCGAAGAGAAAAAGAGGGATGATGAGGCCTTGCAACGAGGTATGCCGAGAAAGATGCAGACTGCACCACCTCCGCCACCCCGACAGACCTTTACACAAGCTACGGCCCGCCCACCCACCCCCCAACCTGACGTGAATGCAGCGGGTCAGAGTGGAGTACAGGATAAGAGAACTGCCTGGTTTAGGAAGAACTATCCTCCTGCAGCAGCTCAGACGGTCCAGCCAGCTCCTTAACCTCATCCCCATCTTCAGGGAGCGAGGAAGAAGAAGAAGACAGTTTGACAGGGTCTTCCTCAGGGAAGGGAGTCAACAGCCCCCCAGTTTGCTAGCTCCCGGCCCTCAGTCGTTCAGCATTCGACAAGTCATGAGTTCCACTGTTCCCAGATGTTCTGTGGGGAAAACAGAGGGTGAGAGTTGGGCCGGGGGAAGCAGAGCGGTGAAAAGGAAAAGACACGGTGCAGTGGTGCACACCCACCCACTAGTCACATGCACTTTTCATGTTCAAAATTCATAAAGTTTTCACTGTAGCCCCAGAGAATGTTGCAAAACATAGAACACATTATAACATCACCTCGGTGAGCTATCGCTCCCTTAGAGGTGATGAGCCACTCAGACTCTGTCCAAGCGCTAAGTGCCCACGCATGCGCAGTACAGACCACAAACTCGTTCACGACTCAGCCACACAATGGCACCAGAACGCTGCGAATAAACAAATGCCAAAAGTGCACACAGTCCCGCTGGGTACAGACTGCAGTTTGCCACTCCCCCCCCCCCCGCATTTCAAAGGGAGAATTCATTCTCAGGTGCGGGGAGAGTTAAAAGCATGTTCTTCAGGACGAAATTTACTCTCTGTTAAAGAAAAGGGCGATAAAAGTGGTCCCGCCCGTGCAAAGCCACAGTGGGTTTTACTCAAGATACTTTCTCGTCCCAAAGAAAGGAACTTGAGCCCTTCGTCCCATATTAGATCTATGTGCACTGAACAAATACTTAAGGAAGTACAAGTTCAGAATGCTCACTCATTCTACACTCCTAAAACTGGTGCGCCCAGGCGATTGGTTAACACTGATAAACCTGAAATACGCATATTTTCACAAAAAGATATACCCACCCCACAGGAAATTCCTGAGGTTTGCTTTCTTTGGAGTGACATATGAATACCTGGCTCAGCCCAAGAGTATTTCTAAAATGGTTGGTGACAGCTCAGTCAGAGTGAGAGAGATCACACAATCATGCTTCAGGAACATCTACAGAAAATGGACTTAAAATTAAACACCGAAAAGAGCGTTTTGATTCCCAAACAGTCTATAACATATCTGGGGCTGTCACTGGACTCGGTGACCTTCAGAGCGCGACTGTCAGAGGACATAGTCGTAAAATTCATCCGATGCCTGGCCCAATTTCAGAGGGGGAAAAATGTATCTTTCCACACATGCCTCAGGTTATTAGGACTGATGGCCTCAGCCCTAATAGTTATTCCCTTAGGCTGACTGTTTATGAGAGAATTTCAGCGCTGGGTAGCATCTCTTAGGCTGGACCCATTAAGGCACTCGCGGAGGAGAGTGAGAGTGACGTCAGAGACAGTCTTTGCACTGCGCCAGTGGAGACACCCAACCTTTCTGGTTCAAGGGGTACCCATGGGCGTGGTTCAAGCCAGAAAAGTCATAACGACGGACACGTTGTCCGGTTGGGGGGGCATTCACGAGGGCAGGATAGTGAATGGAAGATGGGGTCATCATCTGACCAATCTTCACATAAACTATCTGGAAATGCTGGCCGTGTTTCTGAAAGGGCATCATGTTCTTGTTAGAACGGACAACACTACAGTTTTGTGGCTTATATAAATCGACAGGGAGGCCTCAGATTATTTATCTTGCACGTCCTGGGACGCAAACTGATTTTGTGGAGCAATGCCAATCTTTCATCCCTGTGTAAGAACTAATTTTCCTGCTAAGACAAAAGCTGAGATAAAACTCACCCCACAATAAAGCAATAAAACGCACCCTGGACAGAAGATCGCAAAGAAAGAGCACAGGACATTGTCCTGTCCAAACTTTTCTCCTTCCTTATTTCTGCATCCCCCTCTCCCTCATCCCTTCCTTTCCCCCTGAGTCAAGTCACCAAAAGTTCACTAAGAATGTCTATATATCACATATGATGTCTCTTGTGAATCTATTGTTTTTCATGTTTGGTATCATTTAAAATTTCTCAGTGTGATTGGTAAACTGGTCTTAATTTCATTGCAGTCATTGGTATAATGAGAAAGATTGAAAACTTAGGAGAATTCTGTTCTCCTATTTGGGTGATGTCTCTTCAAGATATCTCCCCTCTGGGGGTACATGAATTGACCCAAAACAACTATAAAAAATATTTACTTGTGTAATTGGCATGATACATTTTTACCTGACAAATACAATGTTATATTTGAATTATTCTGCATTATTCTGAAATCATCATTCGTAGTAGATTAATGTGTAGTCTGGTGTTTCCGCAAAGCTACTCCAGGATAGATCAAACCGAAGGTACTAATGAATGGAGCATGGGGCTCATCATTAAGGAGACCTTCCGATTTCTGACTATCACTGACTTAGCACGTTGCATCTTGTGACTATTACAAAAAATTACACCTTTTGGGAAGCATTGGGCGACCGCTTAAGGGTAAAATAGTTTGCACTGCATCCTCTGACTATTTCAGAACTGGCTACGTTTGTGATCGTGAGCGCACATTTGCGAAGTGATGTCTCAAAGCGATACCGGGTCCTTAATGAATGAATAATTGAAAATATGGGATACCCAGAATAATCAAATATCTAAATTAATTCATAATCAACATTTTTGATTATTTTCTAATAAGAAACATGATGTAAATTTGATTATCATTTGAAATTGGAGTCAGATTAAGTATAGAGCTAAAGTAATATTGAAACTAAATTCTAATAAAGTAAGTGAACTTCACTGGAGCACTGAAAAGACATACACGCATAATACCTTCGCCCAGACCGTTGGACTCCGTCTTTGGGCCAATGGGTGGTCTTTACACCTGAGAGTGAAGCACGTACAGGGTGTCATGAACCAGGGTGCGGATATGCTGTCCAGGGGCAATCCACTTTACGGGGAGTGGAAATTGAACAGGGAAGTGGTCAAACAGATCTGGGAAATATACGGCAGAGCGAAAGTGGATCTGTTCGCGTCCCAGGACAATGCTCAGTGTCCTCTGTTTTTCTCCCTGAAAGATCAGAGTGCGCCTTGGAATATCCCCAACACTCTACAGAATGAGGGAGGAGGGACTAATGCTGATATTAATTGCTCCGAGTTGGCAAGGGAAATACTGACTGGCGGAAATCATACATATGGTGTACGAAGATCCGTGGTCTCTCCCATTACGCAGAGATCTAATGTCACAGGCAGGGTGGGGGGGATCTTTCATCCTCACCCAGAATGCTTGGCACTATGGGCCTGGCCAGTGAGTGGTTCACTTTGAATACAACCGGTCTGTCTGACAGTGTTATCAGAACCATACAGAATGCTAGAGCTTCGTCAACTAGGTCTCTCTATGAATGCAAATGGGATGTGTTTGAGCGCTGGTGCGCGGCTAAGCACGAGATTCCCTTTCAGTGGCAGTCATTCTTTCATTTCTACAGGATTTGATAGACCAAGGGAAAGCATTTTCAACCATAAAAGTGCCGCTATTTCTGTTTGTCACATAAGTTTTGATAATAAAACCGTTGGGCAGCATCCTTTAGTATGCAGGTTCATGAAGGGCACGCGTTGCGCTTTGCCAGTTTCAAAACCGCTTTCCCCTTCATGGGATTTAGCACTGGTACTTGATGCTCTCTCAATGTCCCCATATGAGCCACTGGACAAGATTGATTTTAAAAAATATTGTCGTTTAAGACGGCGCTGCTGTTAGCCTTGGCTTCGTTGAAGCGCGTTAGTGAGATTCTAGCACTTTCGGTGCATTCAGCATGTACACAGTTCATGCCCGGGGATGCAGGGGTAGTTCTGAAGCCTAATCCTGTATTTATGCCCAAAATAGCTAATTCTATCACTCCTTTTGAGCTAAGAGCTTTCTATCCACCACCTTTTGCTTCATCAGAACAGCAAAAGCTAAATGCGTTGTGGCCAGTGCATGCTTTACGCATTTACTCGGAAAGAACCAGAGGGTTTGGGAAGAGTGATCAGCTGTTCCTACCTTGGGTGAAACCACATACGCGGAAGCCAATTACTAAGCAGCGTTTGTCGCACTGGATAGTGGAGGTGATTTCATTGGCATATTCCAGTAAGGGTGTAATAGGGCTTATGAGGAATACGTGGAAGGGGCGTATCCCATAGTGAGACACCTCACTTAATGCTATCAGAGAACCGGGGTTACACAAGTAACCTATTGTTCCTTGTTCTATCCTTTGCGATCATGGGAAAGAAGGATGGTAGGCAGGGTTGCCAGGTCTGTGCAACAAAAGTAGCCCAAAAACCCCATCGGCTTTCCTCCATTGGGCTGCCGAATTCTACACTGGATTTGTGAGTAAGTTTTGGGGGTGTTGGAGCGTCGAAATTGTACTTACAGGGGTGGAAATCAATCTGCAGAATTTTTTTTGCCCAATTCCACGGGAAAACCTCGGACTCAGCAACACTGACGGTAGACTGGATTAGAAGGAGCCTTCGACTTGGAACAGCCTTTGTCGCACCGCTGTGACACAATCGGCCTTCAAATGCGGCCTTTGGAGGATGCAGCCCCTGAATTGGGACACAGCTGTTGTGTGGAGGGGCTTCCTTCCTTCCTTCCTTCCTTCCTTCCTTCCTTCCTTCCTTCCTTCCTTCCTTCCTTCCTTCCTTCCATCCATCATTGACAACAACATCAACACTGAAAACTTAATTTGTTGTTTGAATATAGGATTGGTGTGCTGTGTGCAATCTAATATTGAATTGTAAGAAACTTAATCTATTGTAGCCTACTCAGTGCTTTAAGTGGGCCGGTACGCGCCGGTACTCAGTACCGCCACTTCCAAATATAGCTCTTGAGCGTACCGCCACCTCTCCGTGCGCCCAGAACGTGCTTTTAGCGTACCGGTACGCTCATTTGCACACCTGTTTTAATCCTTTGGCTGCGCTGATGCTTTTCAGAACGCCCTTCACAATGCACACTTCCTAATTCGTCCCACCGAGAGCAGAGACTATTACCCATACACCCTTGAGTTTTACAAGTGAAAAGCGCATGCGTCGCTTTTGCCGCTGTCAGTGTCAACAACTCAACGTGGTTCGGAGAGGGTGTGTGAAACGCGCAACCATAGCTGCTCGGTTAAAATACAAATACAATGAACACTTAATATGCTCTCCTGGCTTCAGACTCCGAGTCTGAGTAGTAAAAGAAAATGATTTGTTCAGTATTTCTCATTTTTCATTTGGTGTAGGCTACTGTGTATTTTGCTGAATCTGCTTTTGTATATTTTTCAAGGGTAAAGAAATTAACCATCTTCAAGACTCATGTTTATGTTCTACTCTTCTATGGTTATTATGTTATTATGTTTTATAATTTATTTTATGTACATTTTGTTCAAAATTTTTTCAATACCCTTTTGCACATTTTATTTATGTTCAGTAGCTCTTTCTACAGTAGCTCTTTCTAAGGGTATTTTTTTCAAAACCCTTTTGCACATTTTATTTATGTTCAGTAGCTCTTTCTAGCTCAAGCAAATCCACAAACTAATAAAATTATTTATAATTTTTTATAAGGTCGTCTGTTGACTGCTGTATATAAAACCCCTTCAATATAGTTGTTGTTACCCCTGGGGAGGAGGGGAGTCAGCAAAAATAAATAAAAAATAAATAATAAAAATAATAGAGTACCGGCACCTCTTTTGGGCCACTTAAAGCACAGAGCCTACTAAATTACTACTTTTTGAGTAGGGAGGTGCATGGTGCCAACTTTTGTTTAACAGGTTTCTCCTGTTTTTGGTTTAGTCGGGGAGATAGCGAAGTTCCATGTTTATTTATTTTTTCCATTGTTGACCAGTTAGTTTTTCTTTAACCATTAAGTACTGTTAAAAATCTAGGTGTTATTTTCGATTCCTCTCCTTTCAGGCTCATATTAATTCTATCACAAAATCTGCATTCTTTCACCTGCACCGCATTGCCCAACTCCGTCCCTTCATCACTGTCATAGATGCTGAAACTGTCATCCATGCATTTGTCTAATCACATCCTGATTACTGCAATGCCCTTTTCAGTGATTTTCCAGATTACAATGTATTCAAAACTCTAGAATAATTACCCATACCAAGCATTCTGCTCACATCACCCCAATTTTGCATGATCTCCACTGGCTTCCAGTGGCTTATCGTATTAAATACAAAATTATCCTGCTCACTTTTAAATCTTTGCACGGCTTGGCTCCCCTCTATCTTTGTAACCTGCTCCACTCCTACACCTCGACTCGCTCACTGAGATCATCTGACTCTGGCCTTCTCGTTGTCCCTCGGCATCACCTCTCTTCAGTGGGGGGCAGATCATTCATTTTAGCACCTAAACTGTGGAATCCTCTCCCCTGATCACTCTTTTGTGTTAATAACATTTCTGAATTCAAATCATTACTCAAAACTCACTTATTTTCTGAATGTTATCATTCTTAAGTTTTGTTCTGTTTGTTGTGCTCATCTCTATTCTGCTGTATTCTGCCCTGTCTACATAATTCTCTTTTACTGTTCTGTATTCTTTTTACTCTAACCTACTACTATTGTTTGTCATCCCTGTCCCTTGGTGTTATCCCTTCCTTGCTGCATACAGTGTCCTTGATAAAAAGCGCTATATAAAATGTATTAATATTATTATAGAAAGAATCAGATTTTGTTGTTTTGGCTTAACCCCATCTTGAGACTATATGACTTCATCTGTTTTTTCTTTATTTCTTACTAAAATAAAAGGGTAAATTTAATCCGAATGCAACGTAATGAACTGACTCCATATGAGGAAATGTCATGAACTTTAATTTGAATGAAAAGCATGATAACTTTTAGCTAAAAAATTATCCGTGAATTTATATGGAAACAAGCTTTAGGAGCTTTCCATCTTTACTCTCCTCATGTTACGTTGCAATTCGGAGATCGACTACTTTTGACTGACAAAATTCCAGCCACCGGAAACACTAACTGATAAAGTGAGTCGGACAAAACATTTCTTTTTAGTAAACTTTGTGTACACAAACAATGTAGTCAATGCTCAAGTTCATGTGTAGAGCCCCTGGTGATACTTCGAGCACAGTTTTATGGTGTATTGAGCCTTCTTAGTGTTTTAAAAATAGCGATTTTGATGTTATCATAGAAGTGCCCCATGCACTCCCATTCAAAAGGCAATTTGACCTAAAACGAAAAATACGGTCAATCTTAAAAGTGGCGTTTCCATTCTAATTATGCTTTTACACAAAAGTTTGACTCGGTTAGATTAACAAAAAGAGCCTAGGTTAAATTTTGGCGAGAGTTACCCTTTAAACATCAAATGGCCTGGAAAAGTAATTCAGGGTCAATGAGTCAATGCAGGAAAAAAAGAATGCTTAAAAAAATACGTAATGTTTTTGTTGCCCCAAGGAACAGAAAAAAGAGAGTTGAACTATAGTTGTATTTTCAAATGTATTGTTTAGAACCCTAATGACTGTAAGAGACAAAGGTTTTTAAAAAAAAGTAAGTACTTTGAGTGAACAAACCACTAATGATGCATTACATAGATGATCATTTCACATGGCTCCATGTCAAGCATTAAGAACCCATTAGTGGTCTAATTATCAAACAATATCCATCCTCTTTCGTTGTACTTATTTGAAAATGTTCTGCCTTCCAAATGAGTCATTAGGGAGATTTCTGTCCATCAGCAAACTCCATTTGAAACAGTAAACTCTAATAGAAAACACTCAGCAGACCAGTTTTTCACATATTTGGTGAAGATTTCCTCATGTTTCGACTTGACACCCTGCATATGTCAAGACTTGCCCGTGATGTACAGGACTTCCGCAAATATGAACATAAACAGAAATTGAATTTGAGTTTGCATCAGCAGATTGCAGATATTCGTTTTTACACTATAAGTTATTGTTATAGAGAATTATTTATTGCATAATGGTTAATACAACCCACACATTTTTCCTCCTATTCATCTGTTATGTTTTAAATACTGTTTAAATTTTTTTATTTTTTTTTTATTGCTACCTTAAATTTTTCATCAAGTCATTTCAACTTAAATTACATGATACTGAATCTTGTATAACTTATCACAAAAAGTTGAAAATGGTTTAAAATATGTTGTCATAACTTATTGAGCATATACTTTTTTTTTTTACAGATTGCTCTCACAGTCTTCATAGCAGCTTTAAATGTCATGCTCTGATTAAGAGGATCTTTACAGATAGGCTACTAAGGAAATGGTTGTTTATTCATGGCAGGATATATTTATATTCAAGACTTTGCCTAATTCAACAGCCAACAGATAGTACACAAATTAAATTAAACACCATAGCTTCTCTTTCCAAGAGTAAAAAGTAAAATACATAATAGGCTACATCCAGATTTTCAGATAAACCCTGAGTTACCAGTTGGAGTCAACACTTCCTGTGGCTGTGGCTAATGCCAGTGTGCTGCATTCTCCACTAAACAATAGAGTGTGATATGAGGAGTCTATAATTGCTTGTATCCAAGGATGTGGCATGAATTCAAAATAATAAGGGTGGGTCTCAAGAAGCCCCTGTACCCTCAGCAGTGAAAAAACGTGTTTTGCAGTCCCTCCTGCTCACAGGACATGTAAAAACATTTCTGGCAGTTCCTGATGACAATCCAAAAGCACTTCAAATTAGGGCTGGGAATCGATACAAAATAAATAAATAAAAAAATCGAATAAATCGCAATTAATCACATTTTCACCCAAGCTTGTAATCATCAATATTTAAACATAGAATCACCTAATTAAATCAAACAACACAAAGGAAGTATATTTTAAATAATATTTTAATGACATCTTGTGAACTGTAAACAGACTCTCTTCAGAACCACAGAGTAGTTGTTCCCATCAAATAAAATACGTGCAGCAACATTATAAACAAAATGTAAGTCTAATATTAAAACCATCAAGGTCATCAAAAAGTCTAGATTAGTTTAGAACTTAAGCCAATTGGCCAAAAAATAAATATATATATATATATATATATATATATATATATATATATATATATATATATATA
The DNA here is from genome assembly GCF_965113295.1 of Leuciscus leuciscus. Taxonomy (NCBI): domain Eukaryota; kingdom Metazoa; phylum Chordata; class Actinopteri; order Cypriniformes; family Leuciscidae; genus Leuciscus; species Leuciscus leuciscus. The sequence continues at coordinate 15,358,527 of NC_138741.1, forward strand.
CAGTATATATATATATATATGCACCAACAAAATAAAAATATGAAATATGAATAACTAAAGGAGAATGTTAAATTTTTTTCATCCAAAGATTTTGCCTACTCTTTTAAGTTAAGCCAGCAACTGAGACACACCAGTCGGTTTACATTATCAGGGAACAAAGCAGCTCTCTTTTTCTGGACAATGTGGCCTGAGAGTAAGAACAACCTCTCACAAGGCACTGTGGTTGCATGTGTTGACAGGTACTTGCGTGCAATGCCTGCCAGCAGGACATGTGCTCCTTCTCTCATTGACCACCACTGCAGTGGACACTGGTCCATGTCAATTTTGGGCTCTGATTTGTAACGGTCCAGACAGTTATATGATACCATATATCTGCATATATTACAGTATAGTATTGGTTTCTCGCATATATGGACAACATTAAGTATAAATATGTGACATACATATTTGTTTTCCACATATTTAATAAATGTATGTAAACATACATGCATGTGATACTGATGCATTTTTAAAGCTGTGGCATATGGTTATGGTACTTCGTGGATGTATTTGTCAAAAATGACAAAGAAAACACTGCATTATTATATTAAAAATACTAGATTTGGTATTCACACAATACAGACACAAAATCTCCAACTATAGGCATTTAATTACAAGGCATTCAGATATAAGATACATATATGTGTCTTACATATATTTCACATGTGCATATACGGGAAAATATATGGCACTTACATGAAAACGGCCATCTTTGCTATATTTTGAAATATATGTTTCATATATGTCTATGTGTTTTACACATATGAATTTTGCATATATTCTCATAGGCAGCAGACATACATGGGCACTGACATTATGTAATTTACATACAGTATATTGACATATATTACATTTCTGTATGGGGGGGTTCAGGGCAGTAGCGATCTTCAGCCATGTGAGGTTGGTGCTTTCCTTCCGTTTAGCTAGGTCTGTGGTAAACACCTTCTTGAACCTTAACACATAGACCAGATCATCATCTGATGGCTCCATAACTCTGAGCAAGTGGCACAATGCTGGTAACACCACTGAACAGGAGATGTACTGCTCTCCCCCCAAGAGTTCAGTCACATTTATGCAGTAGAAATGTTTGAAACATGTCGGTAAATTGTAATAAACTACACACACACACACACACACACACACACACACACACACACACACACACACACACACACACACACACACACACACACACACACACACACACACACACACACACACACACACACACACACACACAGAGAGACAGAGAGCAATAGAGCACCTCTCTCTCTCTCTCTCTCTCTCACACACACACACACACACACACACACACACACACACACACACACACACACACACACACACACACACACACACACATACATAATACACACAAAGATGGAGAGAACATACACAAGACACAGGAAAAGAGGAGAAACACACACACACACACACACAGAGAGAGAGAGAGAGAGAGAGAGAGAGAGAGAGAGAGAGAGAACAAACAAAATACAGAGGGGATAAACACACACAGAAGACAGAAAGCAAGAGAGCACACACACAGAGACACACACAAGACACAGGAAGAAAGGAAACGCACACAAACACAGGTAGAGAGATCTCAAATACTAGAGAGCGTAATATTAACTAACCTGCAAGGTTCAAGTAGTTCCTCCAGCTTTTGCAGTTTAGCGAGCTCCTGTGTAGTGAACATTGCAATTTTGCTGTTTTGCTGAGCCAAAGTGGTGGACAGTGACGATTGGTTTCGCTGGATCCGCTTGACCATCTCTAGGGTAGAATTCTATCTGGTCACTACGTCCTGTACAAGTGGTTCTTGCTTCTGTCCAAGTGCAACTTTCTGCTAATTCCTGAGCATTTGATGGACTGTGCTTACAGTGCCCAACAATTTTGCAACATTTGGCCAGAAGAGTGTCAAATCCAAAGTCGCGAAGAGAAACCGTGATTGTTCTTTGCACACTGTGGGCCGTGCAGGGTAGGTGCTCAAATGGTAGAAGTCTCGCTGCTGCCGTCATGTTCCGAGCGCTGTCCGTCCCAAGTGTTGTTAACTTTTGCTCCACTTTACAATCTTTGGTTACTTCCAAAAAATGTTCAGCGCATGCCTCTGCAAAGTGGCGCTCTGTTGTCTGACTCGCACAGTAAGGGCAAACGAACGCAATCGCCACTCTTCATCTATGAAGTGTGCTGTGACGCCCAAGTAGTTGTCATTGCTCACAGATGTCCAGTGATTTCCTGTGAGAGTGACATATTTTGCTTTCTCCAATATGTCCATCCCCTGCGCCCTCTCTCTGTCATACAAACTGTGTATTCTCGAGAGTAGATTGTAAGACGTGTCTCCTGATGCAATTTTAATGATTTCTCTCAGTCTCTCGTCTTCCACAGTGCTAACTGGGTGGCAGTTTCTAGCTATCCATTTAGCTAAAGCATCCCACGATTACTGTACTGCAGAAACGTGGATTGGCGAGGCCCTCCTGTAGCCTCGCTAATTACGTTGCTAGCACCTGGGTGCTTTGCTTTTAAATGGTAGATTAAAGACTTCTATGGTATTTGAATTCAGCTTTGCAAATTGTACACACCATCTTTGTTTTGTAAAACGCTCCATCAGGCAACTTTTTAAATGCAAACATTCCTCATAAAAAACTCCATCCTTCTCCTTCTTCATCATGACAGGGTGACTTGGTCCGGCACACTCACAATAGCAGCCGCAACAGGAAGTCATTAAAACGAGGCAAAAAAAAGTGCTGATTCAATTGCATTCTTTTTTTTTAATGCATTAAACATCTCAAAGTTTAACGCGTTAATTGCCCCAGCCCTACTTCAAATACGTCAAACTGTTTGAGATACTCTAACAAAAAATCCACCCCTAACCTGGCCCTGGCGTTCCAGCCCGACAACGTCTGCAATTTTTCAGCCCGATCCGGACCCGAGACCAACGTCAATATCACTTTTGCGCACTCTGCTACATGCACGCACACACACACACACACGCTATTAAGAGGTCAACTTTTATTATAGGTCTCAAACATAACTACCACCACCGACAATCATGCCCATAAATATTAATACAGACTGTCCATTACAGAGAAGCATAAGCATGCCGTAGAGAATATTATATAAGCTATGTGATCTAGCGAGACCAACATCAATATTACTTTAAAGGGGTGGTTGAATATGATTTCACTTTTCTAACTTTAGTTAGTGTGTAATGTTGCTGTTTGAGCATAAACAACATCTGCAAAGTTACGAAGATCAAAGTTCCAAGCAAAGGGAGATATTTTCTTTTAAAGAAATGGCTTTTTAAGGACTACAACAAACGGCTTGTAGGGACTACACGACATTCCTCCCGGGTTAGTGACATCACTAACCATTAAATGTACATTAACCCGCCCCCGGGGACGCGATTTATAGTTTATCAAGAGAGAATATGCTAATCAATGACTAGAAGATAACTACACATAAGGTACATAAATTCACCAACTAACCATTCAGAAATGTTGCCTACATGTTGTCACCTCTTGAGTCTCTCCATCATTGTCTGACTCCGGTTTGAACATAAAAGGCTAAAAGTTTTTGAAATTTCCAGTGCATGTCTGTGTGTGAGGTAAAAGGACATGAGCTGTTGTAGCTCCGCCCTCTGTGCCGGGAGCAGCAGCTCATTTGCATTTAAAGGAACAGACACAAAAACGGTGCGTTTTTGCTCACCCTCAAAAAGTGACAACTTTAACATGCTATATAAAAATATCTGTGGGGTATTTTGAGCAAAAACCTCACATGCACACTCTGGGGACATCAAAGACTTATTTTACATCTTGTGAAAAGGGCATTGTACCAAGCTCTCTCTGACGTGCGCTCTCTGATGCGCGGTGTCTCTGCTACACACACACACACACATACACATACACACACAGATGCTATTAAGAGGTAAACTTTTATTATAGGCCTCAAACACAACTACCACCTTTATCCCTGTTTTCGCATGGGCCCGGTTGCAGTCTCTTTTTTTCTGTAGCCAGTAGCCACTCCGAAGTCTGAAATCTTTTGCATTTTACAGCGGGTGAATCTCCAGTTGTCACTGGTGATTGTCGTTTGAACCTTTTTGGATCCGCCATCAAATTCATAAGTTTAATTATATAAAGTGCTGTGAGAAAAGGCTATAAATCTCCACCTCCAACATCCTCGCACGCAATATAGCCTACTAGCCAGGACACCTTCTTTATGTGTACAGATGTTACGTAATGACGCAAAGACATGCTCGAATTTCCCGCGGAAATCCACCAGTACCACTGGAATTATAAACATTATTACAATCTTACCGTTTAGAATCGAGCTAAGGCAAGCAGATAGTTTTGAACACTGGCTGGATGTACTTGCTCAAAAATTTATTTTGGATAATTTTTAACCAAAAAAAGATACGGACTGCAGCTTTAAGTAACTTTACTGAAAAACAATGTTTCAAATAACTCTTTGCCAACTGGCTAACGTTAAATAAATAAAAAATTATAATAATAATACAAAAATCCGTTGAACTGAGTAAAGTTAGGCTACATGTAGGCCTACGTTGGTTATCATTCACTCTTTATTTGCGAGTGTTGTGAAGAAAAAGAATAGCATCCACTGTTGAAGGCTTCAGGCTCATTGTTTGCAAATCAAAACTCTTCCAAAATGCAGCTTTTCCCGAAGCATTGGGAACTTTTAGTAACTCCCCACGCTCCAACTTCTCCCTGACGCTCTGCATGGTCAACTGTCACCTGTATGCTAATGCGCTGGACGCGTGTCGCGTTAAGGCCAATTTATACTTCTGCGTCGAGTGTACGCCGTAGTGTACGTCGTAGGCTACGCACGTAGGCGACGCCGTCGTGAGCATTTATACTTCTGCGAATGTCTGTGTTGCTCTGCAGTAACACCGCCGAAACGCTAGTTGGCGCGGGTGGGTTTTAATGTTCCACTGTGTTTACATTCCTCGCGGCTGTTTTGAGTTTAGGTTTCTACGAGCAATGGCGACTGAAGGAGTCATACAGATGGCTGTATTTCCGCACTTCTTCAAGCAATCTCTCGGTCACTTGGTCTATTTCCATGGCTCTTCACTGATCTTCGGAATTTAAAAATGGCGGGCGGGCGGTGCAGAGTGCAGAAGATCATTCCGGAAATGCGTAGGAGGAAACGCGATGCTATCCAGCCGACCAATCACAGATCTTGCGGTCCGCGTCGCCGCGACGCATAGTTACATTTTTGAGGAGGTGCGCGTCAGGGTACGGCGAAGGGTACGACGTATGGTACACGTCAATGCGTATGCTACGCCGTACCTTCTACGCGCACCCGACGCAGAAGTATAAATTGGCCTTTACTCGCGTAATTGCGTATTGTGTAGGCGATGTATAATATTTATAATATTATCCATATAACAATATTTCATACAGTAGCCTGCGCTCTGCACGTATATTATGGGCACAATGAAAGGAGAGAAGCTAAATGAGCCCGAGTCCGACTTGAGCCCGATCTGTAAAAAAAAAAAAGTCCCGAGCCCGGCCAGAATGGACTCAGCGGGACCCGACGGGCTTGCAGACCTCTATCTAACATACAGATTTGGCAAATCAGCAATAAACAAAATCAGGCCAGACAACCATGACATCACATGCCTTTATGGAAGCGAATGTTACAATTCACGGGAAAGTTGAAAAAGTGGATTTTTCCAAAGAATTTCTTATGCACACAGGGCTGACTCATGGTCCTGTGAGGCCCTAATAGGTCACGCAGTTTCGGGAGGACCTTGCCACCCCTAGTTGCAGACCACTTCTCTTGCATTTTGATAAGCAAACATGAGAACAAACAGTAGTTAAAATAGCAGTGAGCCAAATGATCAGTTTAGAGGAGTCTTGTGTGAGACAAGCATGACATCACATATTTGTAGACATGGATACTAAAGTATATTGAAGGCTATATGGTACACAGGTCATTAAGTGTGGCTGGCACTGCGGCATCACACAGCAAATTTCCATTGTTTCCTGAATGAGGAAATAGCAATGTGTCACCCACCCTGTTTCCTTTCTTCTCTTCCCGTCATAATGTTGCAATATGTTTTAAAACCCTCTAGATACATAATGTGCAACAGTAAATAATATTAGAATGTTTAATTTAAAAGAGAGGGAAACTTCACACACACAAAATATAGCCTATATAAAGTCCTGGGCCTGGGAAGTAAAAAAAGTAGATTTTTCCAATGAATTTGTCCACATGTTTATGCAAACAGGGCCAATGAATGGTCCTGCGAGACCTCAAGTCATGCATTTTTGGAGGACCTTCCCGTCCCTATTGGCAGACAACTTCTCTTGCATTTTGATAAGCAAATATGAGAAGAATTTCACATATCACAGTGTGATAAATGATCCACTTAAATTATCCTGGACTCTTGCATCCAGCTCATACTGTATGTGCATTAGCCCTGGTTTTCCTAGTTTGGCTGAACAATCTGGGGCTTTGAAGGTTCCTGGCAGAGGCAGGGACGTGCAGAGTGTTCCTCAGGGGCAGAAGCTCAAATGTAAAAAATGGGCATGTATGGGGCTGAAGGCACATTATAAAAATGTGCTTTTCATTACTCCCATAGTGCATGATTGCAGAAAATATACATATGTTTTAATTGAACATTTATGGAGCAACAGATTTTGTGTGAAAATAAATGATAAAAGTGATTAATTTGTTTAAAAATCTCATGAATGTATGAGGTGGCAATGTGAGCCTTTTACCAAGGTGGGCCTTTTACCCCACACACAGGTCAAAAGGCATGGGACAAAAGGCACAAAGTATTAATACAAATACTTCACTTTTTACGCAAAAATAATGTTTCAATAATATCTTTAATAATGTTTTAACAAGTTAATACTTGTTCAAACAATTAATTTAGAAAAGTTTGCACTAATTTTGGTTTATAAAAAAAAGAAAAAAAGAATTCCCTTTGGTTCAATGAACTATATGCCATTAAAATGTTCATTTTAAAAATACAGAAACAAAATTATTTTACAAGTAAAGATTCTGAATACATTGAATGAGATCCCATAATAATTTAATAAAGTTTTACAATAGCCTAACAAATACATGTGGTATTTTATTAGGCTTTATGATATGATAAAATCATATTTTAAATATAATGGTTTCATTTCACCATCTGAATCTAATCATTATGTCAACAAATGGAAAAGTCAGCCAGTTATTTCTTATCATTGTGCATTTAGCCCCAAAAGCAGGGGCGCCTTTTACCCCATTCCATACTTTTACATATTCTTATGTTAATGAAAAACTGTTGTTTTATTTTCCTTGAACAAAACTGAAAACCATTAGCAACATTTTTTGTGTATTTTTATTTATTTTTTAGATCAAATTAGTGAAGAATCAACTTTGCTTTGCTGTCAGGGATTTTCACGTGCATAGTCAAACGCGGTTGTTAAAGGGCCCCTATTATGCTATTTTAAAGTTTCCTAATGTTGTTTTGGAGTCTCCTACAACAGGTTTACATGCATCAAAGGTCAAAAAACTGTTTCATTTTCTCATAATATACATTTGCACATCACCAGATTTTCAATGATTCTCAAACGACTCGTCAAATGAATCAATCTCTCTAAATCCCTCCTTTCCACGACCTACTCTGCTCTGATTGGCCAGACAGCTCAGTCTGTTGTGATTGGTTTACCGTGTACAGCGCGTTGAAAACAAAAACTCCCATAGAGACAGAGCGTATTTAGGCCACGCCCACACCCAGGGGGAAAACAATCAAACCGTCTCCATTGACTTTGCATTGCGAGAGGCTGCCTCCTTGTCATTTCTTGCTTCTAACAAAAGACAGAAAAATGCCTAAAAGCTGCTGTGTGACAAGGTGTACAGCAGACAAGCTAAAAAACCCAGAAATACGTTTGTATTAGCTCTCGACCCCAAAAAACGAGTGTTTTAGGACATAAAAGTGGATACAGGCAGTTGAGACAGAGCGTCACGTGTCTCATTACTCTGAGAACTAACGTACGCCACTGGAGGAGACCGTGATCAACAACACATGATGGTTTATCTTACAGAAATATAATATAAAACTGACATTTGGATATTTGACTCACCAGTGACCAAATGTTTAACTTACTGCACACGTGGTGTATTTTTAGTGCATACTGAGTGTCAGGATCCCACAATTTACCCATTCGTTCCAGCCTGTATCCACTTTTATGTCCTCAAACGCTCGTTTTTGGGGGTCGACAGCTTATGAAAACTTATTTCTGGGTTTCTTAGCTTGTTTGCTGTACACCTTGTCACATAGCAGCTTTTAGGCATTATTCTGTATTTTGTTAGAAGCAAGAAATGACAAGGAGGCAGCCTCTCGCAATGCAAAGTCAATGGAGACAGTTGGTTTGTTTTCCCCCTTGGTGGGCGTGGTCTTCAGATTATGACGCGTTGCGCTCTGTCTCTATTGCCATAACAACGTCAGCTCTGCGTGGCTTCCTACCTATTTTTTTACAGTCTATGCTTCCAACACTGTAAACTAAACACAGTAACGAACAATGACGTCGATTTTACCATATCAATGCGAGCGCGAGTCCAATGATGAAACATTCTTTGGAAGAACTAGTTATTCAACCCGAACCTCCATCGCAGGGCCAACTCGAGCAGGACGTTTCTCAGTGATACACTAACGTTACTCAGTTTGAGGTACATGAGATGTTGCAACTGTAATTCCTCAGCATCAACATTAACAAGTGCATGTCCATCACCCGATTATTTTACATGTACTAATTTATTTACCGAGATATACAGTATTCCGGTGAACACGTGGAAACTGTATCAATAACAGTCCATGTTATGCAATAGGGTGAATTCAGGGTGATTGGGACACTTTTTGCTATTGAGATGCCTTGGAAAAAGTTTCCCAATCAACCTGAATTCACCCTAGGCTACATTAGCCGAGCTCTAGCGTGAATGACTGATGTAACATAAACACTGGTAAAACAAATCTTGCCCCATGCTTAATCTTTACTCAAACTAGTGAGAACGACAGACAATCTGCATTAATAGACACAATTTTAGGTAATAGTGGCCCACAGCTGATTAGCAGAAGTATTTCAGTAAGACAGTAATAGGAGACCTACACAATATAAAACTCAAAACTAAGCATTTTGAACACCATCTTTCAAGAGCAAGCGGTTTGCGAATCCTGCATTGAACTCCGAGATTTGAGAAGAAGTCGTCAGTAAAATAAAGGGAACACAGCAAACGTTTAGGATTATACTCTACTGTGATATCGTGGTAAAGATGAACTTTAACCACTGATTCTTAACATGCTCATCCTTGGGCAGTGAAAACAAAAACTGGCTTTACCGTCACATTGTAGAGCACAGTGCCGCATTATGCTGTCCAGTATCCACAGGAATCAGCTGTTGGTTTGAGGTTCAAGTTTGCGGCGCGCGCAATAAGTGCGCAAAAAGTCTTACTTTTGAAAGACAATAACTTTATATACGGTGCACTTTCAGATTTAAAACTTTGCAGGATGTTTTCATTCACTTAGAGCTGTGTTACACACTACATGAAAGGTCATTTTCAAAAATCAAGAACATCATATGATCGCTTCATCAAACGGCAAATCTTTATGCAGTAGCCTATAGGCCTAGGGTATAGCCTACGTAAATAGGAGTAAATTGAAAACTAGGCTACATAATCATTAATAAGACTTCTTGTGCTACGTGGTTTTGTGTAGGCTGCTATAGTGCACTGCTTTGTAGTCAGTTCACACTATTTAATTGAAACAACCACAGATCAAGATCTCCACAAATGCAAATGTTTCTGTCCATTCAGACTGTAAAAAGCCATTTCACGTTTGTAAAAAGAAAGAAAACAGAACAGTATAGTTTTCAATCGATTTATGAATAAGACCGGAAAATTACCGATTCGTTTCACATTGTCAAATTACATTTCAGCTTCTTGTTGCTGTTTAAATGGAGGGCGGTGTCAGAATGAGAGTCTGTCAGTCTGAAGCAAGAGACACGGCATGGTAACGACTTATAGCCTACTTATAAATAAACGTGAATTTTCTACTGTTTACACGTTGTCATATTAATTATTTCAAATGCATTCTATACTGACCACAATATTATTGATGATAACTGTTGAGGGGCATTTTTGATTAATTTTGAAAAAAGGCAAAGCCCCCAATGCCCTTCCCTCTGCACGTGCCTTGGGCAGAGGTTCATTCTACTGATATTGACCTAAACAATATCAACCAAATGGACACAATATCGACCAAAACTGGGTAAGAAGCTAAATATTAGTTCAAACTTTTCTTCAAAGTTTTTACAGGCCTGCGCGTTTCTTTCCGACTTCAACATCTTATCTCATAAAGAGGTTGCGATTATGACTTGCATGATCATTAACAGTGAATAGCCTATATTACAAAGTTCTTTGGAAAGCAGATGAGGAAAATAGGAAGCGACCGCGAGAGGTGTGACTTCATGTTAGCATACAAACAGAGCTGCCGAGCTGAAGGCGTGAACTCTGAGAGAGAGCAGCGCGCGAGCATCACAGTCACTGGGAATAGCCAAGGAGTGCCTAACCAAGGTAGGTTAAGCGATAAATGCAGTTTTGTGCTCATTTAGAAGCTGTTGAGAGCGAGCGAGCGACGCGAAAACAGAACGCAAAAGACATGTAGCCTAATAAACATGATAGATAGTTTTGGCATTACGCGCTGTAACCTGCTACTTTATACCTTTATATGTCATCTTCTGCTTAGCCAAACTAAGATCAGATACAAAACAAAAATATTATCGTTTTACATATCAGTCATGTAAAACTCAAGAGTTTGTTGGTGTTTAAATATCGATAATGTCCAATAAACGGCTCTGAATCTTGCGAAACATGTCTGTCAATGTTGTAAGAAGACAAAAATCCCGACGATGACGAGGACACTTGACTTTTGACACATGTAATGTTGGAAAAGCCCCCTTTATGTTTATTGGCTATGCAATAAAAATGTCTAATTGTGCAATATTTAACTGAATGAACAATGTTTTACGGTAACAAACGAACAATGTATTATTAGTCTAACGCAATTATTGCAATATAATGTAAATAAGTAATGTCATGTGTTGTGCTGGGCTAGTTGTCACAGGCGTTATATCTGAATTGTTTCCCATAAACTAAAATTACAATATAATCATATTTTTGTAGCTGTTTTGTAAATTAGTGAACAATAGAAACACACTAGCATATATTTAGGGCAAATGTCTACTTTGTTATCACAGTTTTCTTAGGAGACACTGTCACATATGTTTTGAATGTAGCATATATTTTATTTGCATTATTTATTTATTTTTTACACTTTTTCATAACTGTTTTACTGTTGCTGAAAAGCCTATAAGTATTTTTAATGGAAAGTTACACTGTGACAGGTTACCTTATATAGTGTGACAACAACATGCTTTGTGGTGCAACAGCATGCCCCCTTTTGCATGTTACAAATGGTAACATGTTCAGTGAACTTTCTAGGTGAAAATGGCAGACATGTCCTTTCAAGTTTTGTAGCCAAAACTTTAAGGTCTACTGTCTATATGTTTTAGTGTATAGTAGGCTATATTTAAGAATAATAAACTGAATAACTGAAACAACTAAGAATATTGCCTGAAAAGTACCTGACTTTAATCTGATTGTAAGTCCTGTGAATGTAATATGTGTGTTATGTTTTTGATGAAATATGTGCTCTTGTGGTTTTCAGAAAATGAAGCTTCACCAATTCATTTCCTGCTTTCAGCAGAAGATTGCAGATAAATATGCAATGATGAGAAAGAAACCCCTAATGCTTTAGCTTCCAGTAATGATGATAATGAAATAACACTTTTGATACAATGGATATTTTCATCTCACAGTGTGCGAGATAAAATAGGCGTTACCACTCTTAATGCTGCTCTCCCACGTTTCTAGTTCATTGAAATACATAAAAGTACATGTGTCATTTTCACCTATCCCTGTAATATGCAGACAACTCTAAGCCTGAAGTATACTTTGGGTTTTACACATACGTTAGGCTAAACATACACTACAGTGTGATTTAATATCAGCATTGCATGCATACTGTGTGAGCCACAACTCTTGTTTAAAAGAGTAAACTGGTCATAAGTAACTTCTGGAAAAACAACAGACACTGGACAAGGACGAGACTGATGGTAGTGGACCAAAAAAAAAAATAATAATAATAATTCTAGAGCAGCTAGGGGTGTCCCTGAGGGTCACTGTCCAGAACAGTTTAGCTTCAACCCTATTACATCACCAGCCTGGAATTTTGGAGCTGTTTGGAGCAGAGTTTGACACATGAGGTCCTAAAAATAAGCTTTTTAAAAAATAAAAATAAAAGTTTTAGATGACACGGCATTCTAAAAATGTGGTGCTCCAGTTAATTTGAAAGATGAAAATGTAAATATTATGGTTCCGTGACAATATCAAAACATTACGCAACCAATGTGTGAGTTTTGGGGTGGTATTATCAGTTTGGCCAGGTTCAGGTGTTTGGGAAACCTGTCTAAATGTGGTTGCAATGTGGTGGAAAAGTGACATGCTTCACACCTTTAATGCAACATTTACCATTATTAACTGTTAAGTCTTAAGTGTTTGATGAATATAATCGAACCATAACATCATAAATACAGAGGGGAATAGCTCCTTCCCGATATCCAAAGCAGTTGTCGGCCAATATCGTTATGACCACTTTGAAGGATATTCGAAGGAATCAAAATTTAATTGTATGCTGTCTTATCTCTCTGTTTTTTTCTTAGATACACGTAAGATGACGACTCCTGGAAATAACAGCTCTGAGACAGACAAAATCATTGACTCAGAGTTTCGCTACCTTCTCTTTCCTATATTCTACGGCATTGTTTTTGTCTTGGGTTTGCTGGCCAACTGCTATGCTCTTTATGTGCTGCACTATTTGCGGGAGTCTAAAGCTATGAATGAGATTCGAATCTACATGACCAACCTGACTGTTGCAGACCTGATGTTCGTGTCTGCTCTACCATTCTGGATTGGCTACTACGTGCATAAAGGTGACTGGATGTACTCAGATGCCCTCTGTCGTATCACAGGCACGTTTTTCTTCATTAACACGTACTGCTCTATTCTCTTCCTTACTGCCATCAGCATTAACCGTTACTGGGCTGTTACCAGGCCACTGGTGGCCGCCTCTTCTGACTGCTGGAGACGTGGAGCAATTGTCTCTGCGGTCATCTGGGTAGTCACTCTTTTGGCATCGGTTAAATACCTCACTGAACCGGGAATCAATGAGATTAAGAATAAGAGCATTTCTCGCTGTTTCGAGGATTATCATGATATGGATAGCTCTGTTAGATATAGAGTGGCCGTCACCCACTTCATCATTATTGGCTTGTTCTTTCTTGTTTTCATAATGGTGATTGTCTGCAACATCTTAATTGCTCGAGCTCTTCTGTCTCAACCCATCAGTCAGCCTCAAGCCAGCACGGGAAAGCGTCCAGGCGGTACCAAGCGCAGAGCTTTGAGGTTGTTGTGTGCTGTCGTGGGCGTCTTTGTGATCTGTTTCCTGCCCCATCATGTGGTGCAGGGTCCCTGGACATTGTCCGTGCTTAACCTGACTGATTGGAACATGGAGACTCGCCAAAGCTTAAACGATGCTCACCAGATCACCCTCATGCTTATGGGGCTCAACTGCCTCCTGGACCCACTGGTGTATTGCTTCGCCACCACAAAGTTCCGCAAATACATCCAGGGTCATTTTACAAAGGTCAAGAATAACAAACACTGTTCACGCAACACATTTAGCACAGCAATGTCCCTGAAGAGCAGACATCAGAGCGAATTATGAACGCTGCCGAAGAGCAGAATACATATGCTGATATCTGGTGTTCATTTCTATCAGTTAGAGTCTTATTTCAAATTGTTCATATTTGAGCAGAATTTAATTTCAATTCAAGATTAGGTTCTGTTTGGATTCTTAAAGGGTTTCTCCCAAAAATGAAAATTCTGCTATCCTTTACACGTCATTCCGAACCTGTTTGACTTTCTTTCTTCTGTGGAACACAAAATAAGACATTTTGAAAATAGTTTTGAAAGTCAGTGTAATCCAGTGTTGTTTTGTTGAAACATTGTTTAAAAAAAAGTAATGAAGCTGGGTAAATAATAACAGAATTTACATTTTTGTGGAAACTATCCCTTTAATGAATTTAAAGGAATTTAAAACATTTTCATTCAATTGCTGCCACTTCCGGGCAACTTTTTCAAACAATAGAGTATTTCAAGCATGATTATTCAACGTGTACTGATAAATGCTTTATACACTGAAACATTAAGCTTTTAAATTGTGATTCATATTTTGTCATATTGTCTCTTAAAGAGATTTAAGAGACTTAAAAAGTTTTCACCATTTACTTACCTTGATGTCATTCCAAACTTTTATGACTTTCTTTTTTCTGAGGAACACAAAAGAAGAGATTTTGAAAGTCAGTGGCATTTAAACAACACTGGACCCCACTGACTGAAATATACTCAAAATATCTTCTTTAATGTTCCACAGAAAAAAGAAAGTCATGCAGGCTTGTAACAACATGAGGGTGAGTAAATGATGACAAAACGATGACTAAATGTCTGCACTTGTGTAGGTGGAACTGACCTATATAAATGTGTGTCATTTAAAGAATTCTCATTCTAGTTATCATATAAGGAGGCAGTCTTCTGTAGAATGAAGAAGACAAATGAGTAAAGAGGATGCTGGTGGTTAATCTTACCACAGTGAGAAGTGATAAGAATAGAAGATAGCTTTTTTGTTTTGTTTTGTTTTGTTTTTTAGTTCACAAGTCTTTAATGGTAAATTATTGGTCAGTTAATCTTTAGAGATCATGTGTGAATGGGACCTATTCAAAAATATCGGTAATCAGTTCAGGCATTTTTTGGTTGGCCTATGAGAAGTTGTAACATTATCAGTAAATTACTGGTATGATGCTGTGTGTGAACTAAGAATATGATTGCCGGTATGAGAATGTATGAGAGCAGGATGTGCTTGTGAGAGAAGTCTGCTTTGGGGCACCCATAAGGCTCTGTTGAGCAGTTTACAGTAATGTGTTTAATTGTTTTTCTATGTAAACATGCGCTAGATGGACATCTGACCATTTGCTCAGTGCCTCGTGCTTGAGACCCTGCCTTCATTTCCCTTCATAAGCGCTGCAGCTCTGCAGAACTTTTTTGTGCTAACTGCAGTACTATAGGCCCTATAGTAACTATTTCATTTTACAGTAATTTACCGGGTTTAATGTCTTGAAAGGGGCTACTGCTGATGAAAGAAGCTACCTGTTTCCTGTGATACCAAAGTTTCACTGTCCATTTTGTAAAGGGAGAAGTTGTGGTGCAGCTAAACAGTCTAGATTATTTGTAATATAGATTGCACAAAAAGGTGGTCAATTTGTGCCTGATGTCACTATGACAACAAATACGGCCTTGCTTGCTGTGAAGTACAGTACAGTAGATCTATGAGGAGCAGTCCTGTGGGATAGGAGAAATCAAAGGAAACAAAGGACACAAAGGAAATCTTAATATTCTTTTGCAATGCTTTGTTTTCCAGAATGGGGAACACACACCCTAACCCTATAAATGTGCACTTAAACTATTAAAAATGACCAATAAACTTATTGTTCTACATCTTACATTAAGCAATTTAAAAAAAAATTACGTTTAACAAAATTTGTTAACATTAGAGTTCAATAGTATATTCCTAAATTAACATTAACGTAGACTAATCAATACGGTGTAAACATTATTATTATTTTTTTTATCATTGTTTATGATTCCTAATGCATTTACTAATGTTTAACGATTAGCCTACCTTTTGTTCTATAAGAAAATGACTGTATGAAATAATTTAAAAAAGAAAATTCACAAAAGAAGTTTAGTAATAATTATTCCATTTATGAAATGTAGGTTTGTTGACATGTTGATGTAAATCTATGAACTTCTGAAGATCAGTTTGTCCATTGGCATTTTATAGTTATTTATTTAACAGGATGCGATACATGTGTGTATATATATATATTCTTATATGTTAGATGATAATGTTTTAAATGTGTGGTTTACATTTAATGTATTGCAAAAACAGACGTTTATGAAAATATGTGTTTAAATTTCCAGTAATGTCTTGCCATTCTTTATTGCTTAATATGGTGTGTATATGAGCTGAGTTTTATGGTGGGATTATAGACATTTATTTGATGCTCAGTGATGTTCACCGTTGTTTCCTTTGTGGTATTAACTCATTTTAAAATAGCGCAATGCTTGACATCTTCTTCCAAATAATCTTGCTTAATAATAAACTTCTGCATTAAGCAGGAAGTTTCACAAGAAAGTGTAAATGTAGGCTATGCTCCCAGAGACAGTAAATCCAAAAATGTAAGTTCTCATTCTCTTAACTTTGTTGCAAACTTTGTTTCTTCTGTGAAACATGAAGGAGATGTTATTCAGAAAGTTATTGGGAACTGTATATAGTTATAGTTATAGTGAGTGATGGACAGTTGTGAAAGACTCTTGGTCACACATTCTAACAACTGCAGATCCTACTCAAGTACTGCAACTGTTGTTATATTTATTCAAATGATCATTGATGTTTGCACTTAATGCTGTTTACGTGATGTAAAGGCTTAATCTGTGCTGAAAAGGCTAAATAAAATCAATAAACTATTTAATCTTCTGTGTATTCTCAAAAAAAAAAAAAAAAAACTATGCATTTTTTTTTAAAGACATTTATGATGATATATTCATTGGTATTCTGCTTATTACGTCTCCAAGAAAAAACACACAATATGGGAGCATCTCAATACTCAGTTTGATGCTTCAACCTGTGACCCGGAAACCAATCAAAGTTAGCCATCTTGAAGGACCATCTCACATATTTCAACAGAGCATCTTGCTTTATTATTTATTATGAATTTGTTTAAATGTATAGTTATTTATGAAATTCATAATAAATAATAATAAAGCTACCATGTTGCCTTTCAACAACAAGAGAGCAGATCCATTGAGGTTGAACTCTTCATCAGTGCCTATGCTCAAGAGAGTACAGTAGTATAGTGTAAAAAGGTATTTGGTCAGTTCTTCATTTAATGGATGAAGAAGGGAGTCTGTTAACTTTTACTGGCTTTATACTAAATATAATTTACAGTGTGAGCGTAAACAATTTGAGTGCTTTAAATGCCATTCCCAAAGCACAAAACACTTCTGTCAACCTGCCAGATGGATCTTGTGAACTCCCATTCCTTCTCTTCAATGGTAATAAATAAGAATTTGTTTTTGTTTCAGTTTCAATGAAAATAATAATAAAAAAAGGCCCAGAAATGTGTTGGAATAATAAGAAACTTATAAGAAGAAGAATGAAGAGACCCCTCTTTTTTTTTTCTTTTTTTTTTTACATTTCTTCTATTATTGTTTATTTATTTAACTGATATGTGCCTTGCTAAATACTTGTTTATTTATCAATTCCATTGTAGATGTATATATTTTGATATTTTGTTCTTGGTGTTCAATAAGTTTCTGTTTCTGTTCAATAAAATCTCTGAAGTTTTTCGAGAAACCTGACATACAAATTCTCCTCTCTCTTTACATGTCACAATAATTTTAATTTATGCTTTTCCTTTGCAGTTAAGGCATGAGGGCATCAGGGCATCTTTCATCAGGGCATCTTGATTTACTGATCTTGATTTATTATTATTTATTATGAATTTCTTAAATAAACAAAGAAGAGACGCGAGGAAAGGAAACTGGGATGCACAAATAAGAAATATGAAGCACCCACAGATTTCGGCAGCCATGCGTGCCTATGACTGTTCAGGTTCCCATCAGTATTGCCTGCATCAGCGCCCCCCAGCGTTACATTAAGATATTAATCAGAATAGTGATCCCACTGCATTGGGTTAGTTTTTAGCCAGAATTACTACTGAAACAATACCTTAACTCCTACCCAATTACATTTCCAAGGACAAAATTATATTATTTACTTATTTAATTTAGATATTAAAAGTACAAAGTAGCCTACATTATTTGAAGGTTGTCATGACTAAAATGATAGATCAACTACAAATTAATTATGTTTTGTGAAACATAAAATAATATACTTTGAATAAGGTCTGAAAGTCAGTGGAGTCCAATGTTTGTTAAGACCTTACTGACTTTCATTGTATGTCATTGTAAACAAAATGATGACACAATATACATTGTTGGGTGAACTAATTAACCCTTAAAGTGCTATGGACAGAATCTGTGGCCTGTATTGATTAACAGAGAACATTTTGAGCCACAACTCAAAAAAGAAAAAAACTAATTTGTTTATAAACTACATTAACGTCAAATGAATAAGTTCCCTTCCTTTCTGAGGGACATTCTCATTAAATGCTTAAACTGTTTGCTGATTAGGAGAAATTTTCCACAAATCACTATGAAAATATCACAATAAATTAGTCTGTGAACATTTTCTTGATGCCCCAGTGAGCTTATTTTAGTTTACACACTATAGAAATTTGGAATGTACTCAGGGCCGGCCCGAGGCATAAGCGAACTAAGCGGCTGCTTGGGGCCCCCTCGCCACCAGGGGGCCCCCAATCGAGTTTATTTTTTTTTTTTTTTTTTTACATATTAATTAACTTAAACAAGTGACATAAATGAATGAAAGGATTAATAATTCAAGACAAGAAAATTCTGATTTCATGATCAATATACCTGCCTACAACTGCTGCTGTGTCTGCCAGTGTTTGAGTCATGCGCATAACCTCGCGTGGCGTGCATAGACAATTTGTGCACAAAGTCACGGTAATGTTAAGCCATGTCACAAAAATTTGATTTGATCAATGATTTATCCTTTAAATGTAATGATATTCAGAACAGAACAAGAATAAAGAAATAACTATAAACAAGCCAAAACGAAATAATTTAAAGCGAAAGTGAAAGCAAGCGGCGTTGGGCTCACGTATCTCTCTCATTAGAATCAAAATGTTTCAACATTCGCGATGGATTTGGATGGTAGCTAAACTATTCTTTATCATAGGCTTTGTACTTCACTCACGTTCCAATATCGACGGAAAAAATCATCCTCTTCACACGCGCAAAAATGTGCTTGGAAACATCACAGTGGAAGATTACAAAGCTGGAATATGTTGTGTGTGTGTGTTTGTGTGTGTGTGTGTGTGTGCGCGGGCGCGATCGAACAGTGGAAACATAAAAACATACTCCGTCATGTTCATACAAGACATCATTCAAACTGCAAAGTGTTGCAAAACGTTGGAGGATATTTTGCAAATAATTTTTTTAATATGTTTTGTGACAGTTTGTTTTCAGAAGTTTCCAAGAGTTAGTAAAATAGTAAAGAAAAAGTTAAAACTTTTTTAAGTATCTATTTTGTATTAAGTATTTATTTTGTATCAATACATAACCTCATTGTATTAATTTATAATGTAACATTATAACGTGACATTGTGTCAATAATCGTCCAGCACAGGTGACTCTGCGTGGTGGGAGGGGGCCCCCAAATCAAATTCTGCTTAGGGCCCCCAAAAGGCTCGGGCCGGCACTGAATGTACTGATTAGGTAGGGTAGGGCTCAACCTGTGCAGAGCACATGCCCTTTTTGCCCTATAGGCACTACACTCCGAAGTGCCCTTTTTTTTTTTTGGTGGTGATGTTTTTCTTTTTTTTTCTTCAATAAATCAATGCTATTGGTCACCCTTTATGTCTGTCTGTCTGTTTATACAAATATTTAGCCAATGAAAGTTCTTAAAAAGACCTTGTGTAAATCTTGTTCGATCCTCAAACTGTCAGTAAACCTGATAACTCCGCCCCCTCTATCTTGACTGAATGAACTGAAGTTCCGCAGAAGCCAGTAGCACCTCAATGCAGTCCACAAGATCCAGGGGGCGGGGTTAGGTCCACATCTAAGGGGTGGAGATTGGTAGGTTTAGGGGTGGGTTTAGGGATCAGGGGGTGGAGATGGGTAGGTTTAGGGGTGGGTTTAGGGATCAGGGGGTGGAGATGGGTAGGTTTAGGTATAGGCTATGTAAGATGGGAGGAGTTGGATCTGGTTCCAACTCCTCCCCCTGGATTTCGTGTTCTGCAGTCTCGCAGAAGCCGCACAGCAGATGGTAGCTGAACGAAGTTGTTTGAATAAGTACTAAACACTATGTCTATAAAGGCTCATATTTTATTTATTTGATGTCTGACTGAGACACGTGGGACCTGAGAGAGAGGTCTAGCATTTGCCATCTAGTCATAGCCAATACATAGCCTACACAAACAGTTGATGGACCCCATTGACTTCCATAGTATTTTTTTTCCCCACTATGGAAGTCAATGGGGTCCATCAACTGTTTGGTTACCGACATTCTTCAAAATATCTTCTTTTGTGTTCAACAGAACAGAGAAACCCATACAGGTTTAGAACAACACAAGGTTGAGTAAGTGATGACACAATTTTCATTTTTGAGTGAACTATTCCTTTAAATAGCCTGTGAATACAGTAGCATTTCATAGCATTTTCATTTCATTTTATAAAATTAGATTTTGGCCAATTGTATTTTACAACAGGAAAAACTGAGCGCCCATATAGCTACAACAAACTAGTTTGTAACCTGTTGATGATAGTTTGCAACAAATGTAATGTGATTCAGCCGGCGCCGTTTTAATGACGGACAAACGTTTGCACACATTCGCTGGTCAAAAACCCCGTAACTGCATTTGAGTTTGACTTTTGAAAAATGTTAACAATATATTGATTAGTAATAGGCTACAACAACATATAATTTGTTTTTACCATAGGAAAATCATAAACACAAGTGCGCCCCAGCGCTGTTTCGTACTGGAACTTACACAAAGCAACTGAGTGATCTTCGTCACCTAGGTAACATATATTTCTAAGAAATTTCTTCTTTGATTTATGATTGCTGATACACTTAATTTATTAACATGTAATCATGTTATGGTAATGATATTAAATTATGGTTATTTCAACTGTTAATATGCACGTATTCCCTATCTAGCTAATTTTTGGATCTATAGTATTGTAGTGTGTGTGTGTGTGTGTGTGTGTGTGTGTGTGTGTGTGTGTGTGTGTGTGTGAATAATGTATATAACATCATATAAGCTCTGTTTAAAACAAAGCTGTTAGAAACATGAGATTTTAGCAAGGCATGTAAACTTTTCTAAAACATTACAATGCAATGAAAGTCTTAATAATAAAACTAAAATGGTTTGTGTACTGTGTATAATTATTTTGTATATATAAATACACACATATGCATGTATATATTTAAGATTTTGATTTATTTATATACAAATTATGAGGAGACGACTCCACGCCCGTGAGGAGACGACTCGATGCCGGCGATATGTTATGCCCTAAATTAATGCATGATAAACTAACTGTATTTTTCTATGTACATTTCTGAAATGCACTTTCTGTAAAGCTGCTTTGAGACAATATGTATTGTGAAAAGCGCTATACAAATAAATTTGAATTGAATTGAATTAATATAAATTATGTATAAATGTATAAACATGCAAATATTTCTAAAATAAATACATGCATATGTGTGTATTTATATATACAAAATAATTATACACAGTACACACACATATATTATGCAAACACAAACTTTTATTTTGGATGCGATTAATCGCGATTAACTTTTTCCCAGCCCTAATAATAATACATTTTTACTGAGGAAAGGAAGTCCTGCCTTTCTATTAAAAATATATATATAAAATAACAATGCAGATATTAAGAAAACACACACATGACTCACACAGAAAAAGTACCAACACATATATCAAAGAGCAGTTATTTGACAAGCACACAATCCAACAGAAAACTCTCCTCTCAATGCAACAGAATGCACTTTGACACTGCAATACACAACAGAAGATCTCATCATTTTCTCTTCACCTGTGTTACTGTTCAACACACTGTAGTCACAAATAAGGGCATTCCAAGATAAACTAAACCAGTAAACCTTCTTCATTGACAATATATTGAAAGAAAAATTCACAACTGCTGTAAATGCAAATATGATAAAGAACAGGAGAGACCATAGCATCAATAGCTGTTAGATCTTCAAAAGCGTAAAATATGGATTTCTATGGAGGATAATGGCATTGACCGAAGAATGTCTGAATCTGTATTAAATGCTACAGTCCATGTGACAACATCATTAATCAGGGTTATACTTAGTGTAGTGAACATGATGTGTCATAAAGTGATTTCTTTTTAGAGACATCTTCCTTTATATTTACTTGCCACCTTGGCAGATGTTTACTCCTGATTTCTTGTTCTGTAAGATTTTGTGGCACACTAAAATACAAAATCATACCTCAAACACCCTCATACAATCTAACATCTCACACTCTCAAAACCAAGTGACTACTTTTCCACCTATACTGTATAGTTAGCTGTTTACTCAGAGAATCTGAACTGAATTGGAACCTCATAAGTAACTGATTTACTTTACACTCCAGCAAGCAATTTTGAATTTAAAAGACATCTAGTCATCCAAACACAGCCCTGACGTCTAGGCTAAAACAAAGAAAAATTTGGGATGGAATATCATACATCTCGCAAGTAATTTTGGCAAACACTACATGTAACCAAATTCACGGTTATTTTGGCTAGAAGTGGGTTACTCATATGGTCTGTTAACCGAGATGGTGATGACGGCTATTTCTTGCTGGGTTTAGACACCTTTTGTAGACAGCAACTTCATTAGCCTTTATCACACTGTGTAAATCTTTATCACACAGGTGTAAAATAAATGACACATGACTACTTTTTAGAGCAAATATACTACATAACATTTGAGACACTGTCACATCAGGGGCACAATTATGATGCCTAAAAAAGCTGTCTTAAGGCACCTACACACTACAATATAACTGGGCTGATTTTGGGTCCAATTCTCCCTTTCCGACAATCCTAGGTAAAGTCCTGATTATCTTGATGGTTCTACAAATTATCTGTATATGTGATGTGTGCTGAGAGTGATTGAATCTGCTTGGAAGAACTTCGGAGCCGCACCGATCTCAAAGTGTAAATACTGCAACCTTTAAACTTTAAAGGGATAGTTCACCCAAAAATGAAAATTCCATCATAAATTACCCTCACCCTCATGTCGTTCCAAACCCAAAATTAATACATTTTTAACGCGCGTTCACAAGAGCACCACGACGTATGCGTGGGATACATGTGTCGATACACATCTTCTGAATGTGGCTTTCAAGATGTGGCATGATAATATCACAATCGATGCAGCACACCTCCTGTTCAGTGGGCATCACTGGGCACTGATGACATCTACACCGCCACTTCTTGATTGCTCTTTATCTTTCAGAAGCTTGTGGCTGTGGTTGTGTTGCAGCCTCTTCTATCTCTTTTAGTTTGTTCTCTGTATATTCTGGTTAGAGTAAGGTTGTACAAAAAAATGCAATTCATCCTGTGTCGAAATCTGTAGACATAGTTATGACCTGTTTTATGTTGAGTGTACGTCTACGGTCTTCCTCTGCTTGTAAACACAGCCCTGCGTTTCCGGGTCATATGTCAACGCCAGCTCCTGTGTAGTGTTGTTTTTGGCGGCCTGTTTTAATTTTTGTTTTAGTCTAGTCTTTGTGTCAAGCTGTCATTTTAGTTTTTATTAGTTTTAGTCACGTTCATACTCTTTTTAGTCTAGTCAAGTTTCAGTCGACTAAAAGTCTGAGCATTTTAGTCTTATTTTAGCCAGAATTATCCATGACTATTTTCGTCTAGTTTTAGTCGACGAAAACTGATGACATTTAGTCTAGTTTTAGTCAATGAAAATTGTATTTTAGTCTCTTTTTAGTAATGCAATTCTATTTAACCCAGTCAATATAGT
This sequence comes from Leuciscus leuciscus, assembly GCF_965113295.1. NCBI lineage: Eukaryota > Metazoa > Chordata > Actinopteri > Cypriniformes > Leuciscidae > Leuciscus > Leuciscus leuciscus. Next base: position 15,382,477 of record NC_138741.1, read on the forward strand.
GTACCACTATGGAAAAATAGCGAACAGAAAAGTAGCACTCGTCTCATTCGTGGAGGTTGAAAAACAAATTCTTTGTGACATCCAAGATTTATTGTATTAAAATTTAAATGCAAAAGAAAAGGCATGAGAGTTGGCTGTTTTTGTCAATTTTAAGTTTTAATTTAATTTAATAAATAATAACTACATGGCTAAATATTTTACCACTTGCTTATAAATCTATATAGAAGTAGTGCATTGAATAATACGTTGTTTAAATTGTGCTTAAAAGTGAATTACGTCTATTAAAGAGTGTATATGTGTACAAAGAGAATTGCAATGCTAACAAAATTTTTTTTTTTTTTTTTTTTTTTTAAATGTAGCTGATAACTTCTGGATTTGAAATAAAAATAGTGAGTATGTGTTTGTGGTACAGCCGTGGATAAGTTACGCACTGCAAACGCAGCATATGTGAAAGCACTATAGTGCGTGCTGGTCCTGCACCGCATACACACTGCACACGGAGTATGTGTGAAACAGGCGTCAGACTTATAACTTTGTTTGTTGTCGTTTACGCTAACTCAGCGCAGCTGCATCTTCTAAATAATGCCGCGAGTGGGGCTTGAGGAAGTGACGTCGCCTGCGACCTGATGCAGCCTCTGAAGTGAGACACGGGAAACAGAAATACTGCAAAATAATAATAATGCGACTAAACGAGACGAAATAGCGTCATAACATTTCGTCTCGTCTCGTCTCGTTTTGGTCAACGAAAATGAAGAGACATTTTAGCATAGTTTTTATTTTGTAAACCACATTTAGTCTCTTTTTTATTTGTCAACAATATTTTATTATACATTTAATTATAGTTATCGTCACACGACCAGCATTTACGTTGCGTCTTGTCTCGTTTTCGTCACATGATAAAGGTTCGTTGACGACGATATTTAGTCATAATTTTCGTTGACGAAAGCAACACTACTCCTGTGTCATAACCACACACGCGTATGCTCTCGTGGTGCTCTCGTGAACGCGAGTCGGAGAATGATACGGAAGAGAAGAAATTGTTGAATAAAGTCGTTATTTAGTTTTTTTTGCCGCACAAAAAGTATTCTCGTCACTTCATAATATTAAGGTTCAACCACTGTTGTCACATGGACTATTTTAACGATGTCTTTCCTACCTTTCTGGGCCTTCAAAGTGTAAATTAAACAGCTGTCAATGGAACCCCTCCTGAGCCATCGTATTTCATCAAAAATATCTTAATTTGTGTTCCGAACGGGAACGTTGGTCTTACGGGTTTGGAACGACATGAGGGTGAATCATTTATGACAGAATTTTCATTTTTGGGTGAACTAATCCTTCAACATATGTGACCCTGGACCACAAAACCAGTCATAAGTCGCACAGGTATATTTGTGGCAATAGCCAACAATACATTATATGGGTCAAAATGATCGATTTTTCTTTTATGCCAAAAATCATTAGGATATCATGTTCCATGAAAATATTTAGTAAATTTCCTTCCGTAAATATATAAAACAATTATTTTTGTGAGTGAATGCAGCACAATCGCAAACATAAATGGACAACTTTAAAGGCGATTTTCTCAATGTTACGATTTTTTTGCACCCTCAGATTCCAGATTTTCAAATAGTTGTATCTCGGCCAAATGTGGCCCTTACCATATTTTAAATACATTCATGGAAAGCTTATTTATTCAGCTTTCATATTATGTATACATCTCAATTTCCAAAAATGGACCCTTGTGACTGGTTTTGTGGTCCAGGGTCACATATGTGGGTTTTACAATTCTCTCCCCATCAGTAGAGGGAGCCCTCACCCAACTTATAGGACTCTGAAACACTCATCTAGTTCAATTGTCCTCACCTGTTAGCAATTTATTCTCATATATTTTCACACAATAGAGCATATGCTGCATGTGGAACAATGGAATAGTGTACTTACCAATGTTATGCCTGTTACTACAATTTGCTAACTAATTGTGTTATTTATGATTTTTCTAGCAATGAACATACAAATTAAAAATACATTATTTACCTAAATTATTTACTCAAATGTGGCTTGAAATGAAAATTCACCCTATCTAAATGCATGTTATAGATCTTATTGTGAACAAACATCTGTGCATCTTTGCATCTGTGCAAAATTTATATTGTGAAATAGTAATAAAAAAAATTTTTTTAATAAAATATATTAAAATCTCCATTAAATACTTCATTGTAACATGACAGTCACATGATTCTTCAGAAATCATTCTAATATGCTGATTTGCTGCTTAAGAAACATTTCTTCTTTTCGTCAATGTTGAAAACAGTAGTGCTGCTTAAAATATTTGTAGAATACATAATAAAAATGTTTCCAGGATTATTTGATGAATCGAACGTTTAAATGAGCAGCATTTATTTGAAATCGAAATATTTTGCAACATTATAAATATCTTTACTGCCATTTTTGATCAAATGAATGTGCACTTGCTGAAAAAAATATAAATTTCTTTATTACTGACCCCAAACTTTTTAATGGTAGTAGTAAAAAAAGAAGACATTTCTCACAAAATGTTTCTATTAATAACATATATAAGGTCAGATAGAATACAAAACTGAGACTGATGTCTATAGATTGACTGACATGTATGAATATTAAATAAGTATGAATATTAAATATATTCCTTTAATAAATCATTTAACCACATTAAAGCCAGTAAAATAAAATATATAAAAATTATAAAAAAGTATGAAATCAACTTGCAGAATAAACATAATGTAATAAATAACCAGTACACTAGAACTAAAGCATTTAAGCGCTCACATACTAGGTTATTAAGCAGCAATATTAATCTAGAATTATACTCACCTGCTGCCTCCAGGTCCTAGTGTTCTTCAATAGAGCACTGCAGAAATTCATCCTCCTGCAGATATTGAGAACAGTAAAACAGTGAAAATATGAAACGAGACAGGCAAGAAAAAGGAAAGCGCAGAAAGAAAGCAAGACAAATTAATTCGTCCCACCGAACAGTTGAACTGAAAGTGCTTTTACTAAAAGACTTATTACAGCAATCAATTTACTTTTGTTTCCTTTGTCCCTCGGAAACCAATTAGTAAATTTAATTTCACTCAGATTTACTACGGTTTCACTTAGAGCAGGAATGTAACATAGAGGAAACTAAAGAAGACTATTGATCTGATGCTAATAGGAAAATCTACACGATTGGGGCGGATGTGTTGGGGTAAGATGAAGACAGAGAATAATGAAAAACCCAAGTTTTGTTGTTCAAAGTAAATGTTTGATTTCCCACTGGGAGAGATAACAAAGTAATCGCATTACGCATTCACTTTGTGCGCAGCTCAGCGGTTCGCTCACAAGGCCTGTTGTTGTCTTTAATAGTTACAATTCTAATGAATAATCATGGCCACTTTGCTGCTGGGTGTCTGCATTTGTGCTGTCATTGAACATCCGTCCTGAAACAAGTGGCACTCACTGCAGAGCCAAATGACATCCAGCTCCACCTCTCTGGATGTCATGGGTGGAGTTATGGATAGGGTTAGGGTGTGGTTGGATATTCTTGCTCCACCCATTACACCCAAATTACATTCAGAAAGGAGGAGCGGGACTTCACACTCTGCAGCCTCTCTCCTGAAATGAAACCTGCTGGGATAAATCCACCACTAGGTGGCAGCAGCAGGCAGCAAATAACACACGTCTGTCTGACTCAGGCCATTGGTATCGCTGAGGCTGTGCAGGTCATGAAATCCTAATGACATGGGAGAGGCTGCACAGATTGACAGTGGCATCCCAGAATGCCAAAAGAGTTTCACTGGTAGTTCCTCTGACAGAGTCAACATTCGTTCAGTCAGTCTGAGGACCATTGTTTGTTACAGCCGTAACAAGAGGTCATGATGGCACAGTTAAACGGCCTGTCAGAACCTCGCATGCTGCAGTGTCTGTTTCGGCTTCTGCTTCCGCTGCCAGACACGTCCGTTCCCCGCAAATAACAACTGCATGTCTCCGTTCACCCCCCCACCCCTCGCACCTGCCCTGGTCGTTCACTTAGTATGAGATGAGATGCCATTCATGTGTTTGATGGCGCTGCTTGTGTGGATTCCTCCCCTGAGGCAGAGGAATGCCGCTGTTTATCATGAACGGGGGTTTTGCAGTCTCATCATCCATTTTGTGGGAAGCTGGCGCACATGGGGGAAATTGGATGTCAACTGTGTTTGTCACATTAATGGGAAACATGTGTGATTGTGACAGACAGGAGCTCGCTGTGGCGCTTCACTGCTTTCCTCAGAGCCCTCCAGAGAGAGATATAGAGAGAGAGAGAGAGACTGGGGGATGGGGGATCATGAGAGAGAGAGAGCGAGAGAGAGAGAGAGAGAGAGAGAGAGAGAGAGAGAGAGATGGCAAAGAAAGAGAAAGAGAGTAACATTTCTAGAGATCAGAGTAGAGAGAGGGAGAAAGAGATTTAAAAAAAGAGAATTAGTCTGAAGTTCCACATGCATCATGTGGCATTTTTCCTGTTCTGAAGAAAATAACTTATGTTCAAAGGAATAAAACCAGGGAGGTCTACAATACATGGATAAAGCCATTATAGCTTTCATTATAGCTATATCCCCCCCCAAAACGAACTCTTAGTATTACAACAGAAAATTTCAGCATACCTTAATTGTGTCAGTACAATACACAAAATCACAACGCAACATGTGTTATGCGCTGGCTCAGCCGCATCGAACTTCCACTGTAAACACATGTATGATGCGAAAACAAAACCATCGAGCGAAATACCGGAGTGAACGTGGCTGTGAACGACTTGCAGATTATATGAGGTAAATCTACGCATCCACGGTACAATCAGCGTCTACGTCACGGCTCTCAGCCCGCCCTCTGTTCGTTGATTGGCCGGCTGTTTTGAGGCCGGAGGAAAACTGGGAGATAGGTCGCCATCTCAGACTGAGTACAGAAGCGAACTGAAATTGAGCGGAAGTACGAAGTCTGACGTAGTCAGGCTAAGCAAACTCTGTTCTAGCACAAAACCTCATGTCCGTGTCATACTTCATCACACCTTTTGATAACACAGTGGATATATATTACATTATATGTTCTAATTTGGCATTTATAATGCATTATATTATAATAGTAACTACACAACAACAATAATCACAACATTTGTATAAGAAATAAATATAACAATCGTATTTAACTACAGGCTAAAATTGTATTCTGAATCACTAAATTTGGGGCTCTCGTATCTGAATGGAGGAGTCAGAGAGCTTCGGTTCGCGAGACATAGTAGCAACTTCCCGGCTTCCTAGTGACCTCCTACCCTTCAATAGGGAGGAGTTATTCCAACACCCTCTCCTTCTGATGGTGTCCTGTGTCCCTCCGACCCCTCAATAGAGTGGAGTTATCATTATCTGTACCATTGTGAACCTTTTTTTATGAGAGTGCACTTGTTGATATATTAAGTGGCTTAATTTTAATAAGTGCAGGGGAAGCATTTTGTCTGTCAGAGTAAACAGCTGTGATGTGCTTGTGTTAGGGTTGGTAATATTATTATAATTGTCGTTTTTATTATTGTCATTTATAATATTATTATTACAATAATGCACTGCTACATTTTATTGACAGTCAATAGAGGAAGATGTTTTTTGCATCTGGGTGGTGTAGTTACAACATCTACCAGTAGGGGCTAACTTGACCATGCTAAACAGGCAAGCCTTGACCTCTTGACTAAAACACTGACATTTATTTTAGATCGCTCATCTTTCCTCTTCCCCCTTTTTTTCTTTCTCTCCATTGCTCATTGATGCCCAGAGGTAATTAGGCAATTAAGGGCTAATTGAAAAGCTTTGTAGAGAGAGCTGAGGGCTTAGAGATCCCTTAGCAATACATGAATCACCTTAACAAGGAAAAAGAAACACACTGACAGAGGAGCACGTGCACACAGTTTAAGAAAACAAAGAAGGCAATACTGAAGATTAAAAAGTCATAAACGAAACCAACACCGCAAAAATAAGGTAAACAGAAGAACCAGATGACAAAGATGTATTAATGATGCTAGCTGACAGTAAACATGCAGAGGCTGCCAATGCCTGATAGAGAACATGCTGACTCTCCTGATGCAACTCATGGAAAATATATTCCATCTGAACCAGTTTCTGTCTCCAACACTATAAAAAGCTTTAAAAACTACATTCAGCTGAGCGCAGTGCACCACAGGACACCAGACTTCTGAGACAGAAGTTCCTTTGGAGTAAAAGACAGTATTTTACAGTAGAAAGTCGCTGTAAAAAAACTAATGCTTTTTGGGAGGATTCTGAAGCGTTTGTTCAGGAAGAATTATGCATGTAAAGCGAGACTGAACGATTAATTTAGAAAAGAAAAAAGACAAGGAGAAGGTATAAGGAAATAAAGATTCCTCTGAGATGTGCAAGGCTTAAGATTGAAGCTTTTAGGGTGGAGGTCAGGGGATCTAGAGATTCAAGGGTTCTGTTTCCTATTTCCAGAGGTATAAAGTTGCAGATTAAAGGTGCTTGCTGTCTTTGTCCAAGATTTGTACATTTCTGAGTGATTCCAAATGATGGTTTTACTTGGAACAATGTCAAATATCCTCTACTTTTTTCTAGGCTGTTCACATTTACAGTCTTTTGCAGTTTTCTTAAATGTTCCTCAATGTTCCTCAGAGGGCCTTCCTTCTGATCCCTGGTGTTTACAAAGGGCAACAGAAAGGTTACCATCTTTTTATCACCTCATTCTGCTGTTTTCTGTGCTGATGGGGAAACTTTACACTTGTCTAACCTACTTGACAAGAAAAATAAATCAAAATGGATGGGCTCACAGTCACACAAACGCATGCTGCCACCTTAGCAGGTAGAACTGCTAACATATAGAGGCATCTGAACTGCTCTTGCCGCCAGCCTGTGTAAAGTGGGTGTATATAATCACTATTCCTAATTTAAAGGCGTTTAAGATGCATTAGCTCCCCTTTAATTACTTAAAAACTCAATTACAAGAATTCACTGAAGTGCAGGCCTCAGCTGCAGGCCTTAAGCCATAGACAAAAGAACTGAATGGATGGTGAGCTTGTAGAGAAGAAAAGGAGTACTGCATTGCTGGGTGGAGGTGTAGAACATGGGCATCACTTTGTTTTTAAAGCGTTGGGGACAGTGGCGCTAGGACAAGTTGAAATTGATGATGGAGTGAGGTACGCATAGATGCTGGTAGTTACAGATGCGCTTGATAGGACACAAATGCTTTAATATTATTTGGTTTATGCTTTTATAATATATGCCCTATACACACACACACACATATATATATATTTATGCCCTTTTCGGTCCCGGAAAGCGATTTACATTAAAATGCAATCAGTTGAATTAGTAGAAACAAGTAAAATCTTCATTGATCTGGAAATCCATTAAACAAACCCTCCCCTAAAATATAAACAATAATATTATAGCATTTAAACAACTATTTCAGTAGCACACTTATTGGCTATTTCATTCAACATAAAACTAACTTACATTACACAGTGATTTGAAATTATTGTTGATCAATCCAAGTGCTCAACTGTACTTCTGACATTTTATTTAAAAACTTAATCAATGCTGTCAGGGATTCTGTACGTCAATGGGTGAATGCATGAACTAAAATATCAATAATAAGTTTTGCTTTGTGTATAAGGGAATTCTGTGGGTTCTAATCCACCTTAAAGTTTTGTAAAAATTGCAATTATGTCAATAGGCGTATAACTGGAAATCCTTGTGAATGGTTTTGTTTGCATTTTGTTTTTGTGATTTCAGTGGAACAGATAGCAAGCTGATGACAAACACAACATTAAAAATGACAAAATGATAGCAACTGGAGATGCTTCCTCTAGATACATCTCTCCTGTGAGCTTTGTCATGAAGTGGTGACGTAAAAATTGGCTAAAGTGGTCAATGGCTACAGTATGATGATCAAATTCTCAGTTGTACAACAGCATACATGATCCTAATGGAAATACTTCATTTGTAGACGGTAAAAATATATCTCATTTAGATTTCATATGTGCAGCTCTGGGAATTTGTTGATGTAACGAGTGTGAAAATAGAATTAGAATAAATAAATTGAGTAAGAGTGAAGGAGAGAGATAGAAAGCAGAGGATCTTTGGAGATTTGCTGGATGGAGGGGAAAGCAGATGGCCCAGCAGCACTGTTCCTACCTGCTGGTGGGTGTGGGTGGATCAGTGTAAGTGTATGTGTGTTCTCATAAGTGTGTGTTTACATGGGTCAACAGGGTTATGCCAGCTCTGTCTCTGTTCTGGGCCAGATGGTACCTGAGAGGAGAGTAGACCCCCGCCTATGTAAATAGGCCAACAGAGAGATTGACCTAAAGGTATATAAAATATCAGGTAAACACTGTCTTCTTTAAAATAAATCCCTCTGAGAGAATATGATATGTGACTACAGAATTAAAAGCATATGATGTTAGAGTAAACAAATACACATAAAAGCATTTGATAACCCATTGCAACACTCTAATGTGGGGTTCTAAATGAACAGATCAGGTTGAATGGGCACAGTAGCATATCACTATACTTCGAAAGGAGGATTTAAGACAGCAATTTCACTACAACTTTAGAAGGAAGAAAATTAGTGCATTGGTACCATCAATAAATGAAATGCAAATACTGAATTCAGTGCTAGATTATGAAATGTGAAATCACTGCCAAACTAACAGTGATTAAATAGCCCACTTTATTTCTAATATATTATGAAATTAAGTAGTCTTTAGTAATTCATTTATTTACAGACAAATACAATTGACAACCTCTTTCTTCCTCATGCTGGGACTTGGAAGAAGTAAAAGTATCAACATGCAATAGACCCTATTTACTTTCTTAATACATTTCACTGGAGCTATTTTGCAATCCAAAATCTATAACTTGCTCTAATTTCCTGTTTAACAAAAAAAAAAAAAGGTCAGTTAAAGGAAGTACAATAAATTGCAAATGGGGATTCACATTGAGTTTAAGGTGCACAAGTCAAAGCAATGCTTAATGATTCGCTCCTACAATATATTTGCATTGTTTTAAGGGTATAGGTTTAGGGTAGGGGTAGGTATGGACAGGTAGGTTTTTTGGTTGAGGTATGGATGTTTTAAAAAAGCCTCAAACCACATGAATATGATGCTGGTAGCAAAAATCTGATAGGTATAATTTTTCGCTATCGATTCGTGCTACCTATATCTGTTTTAATAGGAGGAAGCACAATCTGAGCGAGTTGCACAAATCGTCAGAACACCGGCTGGGCCGGATCGGCATGGAATGAAACGGTTAAGCAATGAGAACGGTTTGGCCCGGCTGTGGAAAAGACACTAACGTTTTTGAAGTTTGTGATTCCAGTTTAAATACAGGTAAATAAATGTACCTATGATGCTTTAATAAGTGTGCGAATGTACAACTTAAAAAAATGCATAGTCTCAGTCAACTAATGGTGAGACCAGAGGTCTCGTTAGACTTCCGCATTTTCATTTTTATTCACAAACTTACAGGACACGCATATAGGCTAGATTATACATTTATTCATTTATTAAGAGTAAGTTGAACAGAGTCTGTGCGTCATTTTTCAGGTTTCATCATGAATGTTTGTCCAAAAAATCGCAGTAAGCTTTGTGCTTTGTTACACACTAAAAAAAAATGGTTCTTCAGCGGTTCTTCAGGGGTTCTTTGTGGTGGTTAAGGTGCTATATAGCACCACTACCATTTAAAGAACCTGTTAAGCCCAGTTTGGTTCTTCAACGGTTCTTTAGCGGTTCTTTGGGGTGGTTAAGGTGCTATATGGCACCTCTTATGGTTCTACATAGCACCATTTGACAAAGGTAGGTGCTATATGGCACTTAAATACCCCTTTTCCACCAACAAGAACCGGGTGCTGGTTCAGAGCAATAGCAATAGCTCTAGCTCTGAACCAGCACCCGGTTCTTGTTGGTGGAAAAGGGGTAGATTTGGTGCTACTTAAGAACCAGTTTTACTGGTTCGGAGCTGGTGCTTTGGCGGTGGAAAAACAAAGAACCGATTTGAAACTAGGCTCTGGCTCCGAACCAGCACCAGCTCTGCCTTGGTGGAAAAGGGGTATGTGGTTCCCCTATGATTACAAGCCAATGAACCACTTTTAGTGCTATTTAGCACCATTTTTGTTTAGAGTGTACATTTGATATGAAACAAGTCTCAGCTTTCAAATTCGATCCATTTTTTTTTACAAAATTATAAAAATAAATACTGTTTTGGCGCTTTTTAATGTGACGTGAGAGATCACTGTAGCGCCTCAGTTCAAGTGAAGCGAAGTGTGAGTGAATGCATTCATCCCTTCCTATTTACTACGTTAGCCTACAGAACAAAATAAACATGAATGAACATCAGAAAATATGTTGAAAGATACAGTCTAACTTATCGAAATCTGTATCATGTCAAATTGAATCGCTCAATCAGTGTTTCAACTTTCAACCACAGAAAGATGTAAATAAAACAACTTGTAAACAATGTCACATAACTCAGAAAAGCCATTCGTTGACCATTAACTTGATAGCTCGCCAACAAGTGGACAGGGGTGAGAATTACAGTTACTAGATACAATAGATCACTAAAATAGAACATTTTAGGTTAACACAACCTCTGGGTGAGACTGACAACGTAAAACAATAGTAGGTAACTTAATTTAAAGGCACATACCGGTACTTTGTGTAAAAATTAACAATCTATTTTTAAAAACACATGCATGCATACATAAAATTCTCCTCCCGCACTTTCAAAATAAAGCCGATATAGACGAACTCAGAGAGATTTTATTCTTCTCTTCAGGAGCTGCTTTAGATGATTAATCAGGAGCAACCGCGAGAGAGGAATTAGCATTTTCCCTGCTGCAGGAACTGCTCACTTAATTACAGCTTCACTGCCACTTCACTTCACTGGCCCCCTCTCTCCTAAACATACAGCTTTCTTTCTGTCACACTCTCTTTTTCTGTTTCTTTCCATCATTTCATCTGTTTCTCGCTTCCCTTCTCTCTGTCTCAATCAGGATTCTATTGTGTGCTCAGAGTATTTGGTACTCTGAACCAGGCACAGGCTTGTCAGTCTAGATTTGCTTTCATCATCAGCTTCTACTGTGTTTAAGTGGCTCGCAATTACTCCCTGCCTCTCTTTCTGTCTATTTTCTCTCTTTCTCTCCCTTGCACACCTGTAATCCATTTCATCATACAGGATTTCACCATAAATGCAATGCGTAAAACTTCATTTGATTGATTCTTGTATTGAATATTAAAATCCTATTGTCAATTTTTTATGCCTACTATCTATCAGTGGCTGCGGGCTCAAGCCCCTGCCCTTTTTAATAAATAAAAAAATCATTAGTGCCTCTCTCAACAAAGATCAACAGTAATATTGTGGTCAATAAAGCAAAATGCATTTTAATTATAATTAAAAAGACGTGTACAAAACAGTAAAATCGCTCAAAAGTCTGAACATTCCTGTATATTTTAATATGCTGTCAGACAGTCTGAAACATTGTTGCCATAAAGCGTTGTTGTAGTTTTGCTGGCATTCTGACACTGCTTGCTTGCTGACCACTATTCACTTTTTTTTTTGCTCTCTGTAAAAATAAAATACAAGGAGTTTATGTCAGTAGTTGCATATTCATAACTGTGACCAGACAGTCTATTTACAAAAGCGATCGAGAACCACAAACCATATGGCTCTCTCATATTTATCAATGCCCGTTTGTCATGTACACCAACTAATCATGATGTGGCACAAAAGGCCCCAGAACGGTATTGGTCGATAATTACATTTTACAGGCTTCTTTACACAGATGAGTTAAGGCCTGCTCAAAATTCTGTGCAAAGAAATAATGCTGCATAAAAGACAGACCAAATTATGCCTGGTCTGACCCACCTCAGCCTCTAGTATCAAAGTATATAATTAAAATTGCAGTTTAAATGCATTTATGCCACCTCTGAGCAACATTAAACAGTGTGTGCAGATACCTGATATCAGATACCTGAGCCAGCTCAGAAGCACTTCTGTGCCACCTTTGCGGTCTAAATTTGGCATAAGACTCGATCTGTGTTCTGACTATTTAAGTAGTTGTTTAATTTTGGTTTTATTTAATTGGTTAACATGTGACTTAGTTTAGAGGTCAAGGTGGCCATCATAGTTTTCACATCACAACAGCAGTGATGCAGCTCATTGTGTGTGATTACCTGTATCTGACAATCTTCAGGTCGTCATATATTCTTGAAAAAATCAGTTTGCCATTAGTTGTCAGAAGATGAAAGCGATATCTTTGTCATAGTATCCTTTCAGCGTTTAAGGGGATTTTCCATGACTGGCATCAGCACTGTTCAATGCATTGAATCAATACCATGAAATGAAACATCATCTTCAGCGTTACCCAGGTGAAGCGTTGCTTGTCGATTGAGTCGATTGCTGCTTGTTGATTGCAATCATTTGCATCAGCTGTTCAGCCACGCAGCGTGGGTATATAATGAGCTGCAGGTGCGATTGCACCCAAAAATTTTGCTGAGGAGCCGATAAGCTGGCAGCCCCAGCGGGCCGCAGCAGATGTGGAGACGGGACTTGGCGTCTCCGTTCCCTCCTTCAGGGAACGATGGTAACCATATGTAACCTAGACGTTCCTCTTCAGTCGATCAGTCGACACCACGTCGAGACCGACGAGTAGGAATCCCTACCAAAGGGCCACAGCTGCTGACCCCATTCAGCGCCCTGTGCAAGCCTCTTGCCCCTTCTTGCCAGGAAGGACGATAGAAGAGGGCTTACACAGAGTATATCTGTCACTGTTGTTCCCGTGATAACCCATACAGTGAGATTATTGGATAACACTGGGGAAGTGTGCCCTTCTATTTGGAAGGAGAACGCTGCGGAACCCATGTTCTTCCCAGAAGGAGTTATGTTGAGATATACATATGGACTAACCCAAAGTTTGTATTGAATATGAATACTGGGTGACTTAGCCCAAGGGAAAGACACAGGCTTCTGTTTAGGAGTAGCCGTGGAAGAGTTACACATATGGGATCCCCGTAGGGTCACACATATGGGACCCAGCCTAGACCCGGTTCTCAAGGATTCAGCGGATAAAGACCTGGCACCGGACGCTCCACCACGTCCGGGCCGAGGATGTTGGAGGACTCAACAGGTTTTTCACTCTGGAGTAATAAAGGGTGCACAGTAGGGTGCAGCAAGCCGATAGAACCAGGCCTCTCAGTGCTTCCACCCGTTTAGGGTGAGAACACGGGAGGGGACCGGCTCTACACGTAGGCTATAATATCTAGCGAACGTGTTAGGTGTCGCCCAGCCTGCAGCTCAACAGATATCTGTTAGCGAGGTGCCACATGTCTGTGCCCAGGAGGATGCCACGCCTCTCGTAGAGTGAGCATGCAACCTGAGCTGGCAGGGCACTATCCAGTAGGCCATCCTCTGCTTGGTACACTGGTACACACCTCGTGGATGGTCCAGCACGTACTGTTGGCGGCTCTACTGGCTGCGGAGTGTGGGAGGGATGAGGGTTCCTAGGGGGTTGGTTCGCCGAAGGAAATGCGCTCACCGTGATCCTCAGGTTATCCGTACCACTGCCTGAAGTAACCCTCGGAGGAGGGTTAGATTGCGGCAGAGGTGCATGGACTCCACCCCTTTGCAGGAATGAGAGTCTCGACCTTAGCTCCGAGATGGTCATCCTCCCACAATGGGTACATGACTCATCCACGAATGCTGCCTCAGCGTGTTCAATGCCCAGACACGCGATGCAGCGCTCGTGACCATCCCGCGATCCCAGGTAACGACCGCATCCAGAAACACACAGGTAAAGTGACATCTTTAAAAAGACGCGCTCCACCCTTGTAAGCTCTTTTAGGGGACTGCTCTCTTTATGCTGAAGCACGCAGGGGAACGGTCACAGCGAACACGAACAGGAATGTCGTGCGCTGTCTCTCTCGCTGGTGATCTTTCAGCACTCTCACGGCGCACCTTACCAGCTGTGAAAACAGCCCCTTTGTTTTTGCTCAGTTTAAAAGCAACAAAAGACAGAGAGAGACAGAGAGAGAGAGAGAAAAGTCGACCCCACTACCGTGCTGTATCGCCCAGACCAGCCACGAGAGATCCTCCTGTTCAGAACTCGTCTGTTTACACTCTTTTTTGTAGATAATAGCATCGAAGTGCTCGGCTCCGAAGCTCGACAACTCATTATATACCCGCGCTGTGTGGCTGAACAGCTGATGCAAATGATTGCACACCAATGTGCATTGGCTCGTTTAGTTTCATCAAAGTAGATTGGCCTCTCTATCGAGATTTCTATTCGTCAGTCTCAGCGTGGCGTCGACTACATAGCCACTGTCTGTTTTCATTTGTTTAACAAAGGTGAAATAGCTTAAAGAAAAATAAACATGAGTGTCATTCTTTACAGTCTGAATGGACAGAAGAATTTGCATTTGTGGAGTGATCTGGATCTGCGGATTGTCTCATTTTACTGAAGAATTGGGTCATTGAAAAATTGGATGTGAATTTACTAAAAAGCACTCCGCAAAACTATGCAGCACCAGAAGTCACATTGATGGTAAGTAGTGTTCATTTTATTCTTATGTACTGCATATCGATATCATAGTTATCATACTTGGTTAAAGTCCAAGTGCCATCTACAGGCCTATAATGTGAAATGTAGGCTGTTAGGTCAAGGACATGCAAAATTGTGATGCAAAATAGCCTACATATTTTATACCCTTACTAGCCACTTTGTTCAACTGCTCGTTTACGCAAATACGCATCTAATCAGCCAATGCATTTAGGCATGTAGACATGGTCAAAATGATCTGCTTAAGTTTGAAGATGAAACTGAGCATCAGAATGGGGAAGCAAGATGATTTAAGTGACTTTGAATGTGGCATGGTTGTTGGTGCCAGACAGGCTGGTCTGAATATTTCAGAAACTGCTGATCTACTGGGATTTTCACGCACAACCATCTCAAGGGTTTACAGAGAATGGTCTGAAAAAGAGAAACATCCAGTGAGCAGCAGTTCTGTGGGCGAAAATGCCTTGTTGATGCTAGAAGTCAGAGGAGAATGGCCAGACTGGTTCAAGCTGATAAAAAGTCAACAGTATCTAAAATAACCATTCGTTACAAGTATGTGAGGTATGCAAAAGAGCATCTCTGAACACACAACATGTCGAACCTTGAAGCAGATGGGCTATAGCAACAGAAGACCACACCGGTGCCACTCCTGTCTAGAACAGGAAACTGAGGCTCCAATTCACGACTCACCAAAATTGGACCAGAGAAGATTGGAAAAACGTTGCGTGGTCTGATGAGTCTCAAATACTGCTGTGACATTCAGATGGTAGGGTCAGAATTTGGCGTAAACAACATGAAAGCATTGGATCAATCCTTCCTTGTAGCCTATCATTGGTTCAGGCTGGTAGTGTAATGGTGTGGGGAATATTTTCTTGGCACACTTTGGGCTTTAGTATCAATTGAGCATCTTTTAAAGGCCACAGCCTACCTGAGTATTGTTGCTGACCATGTCCATCTCTTTATGGCCATCTTCTGAAGGCTACTTCCAGCAGGATAACCAACGCTATCTCACGACCAATTCCTACGAATTCGTACGATTTGTCTAAACCCCAGTGATGGGTAGGCCACTGGGTAGGTCAGGGGTAGGTCATTCGTATGAATTCATACGAATTAGCCACCTCGTAAAATTCGTTGACAATGAGTACCTTTGGAAAGTGGTGGAAAGGGAGATTCACCGACAAATCTGCAGCAACTGCACGATGCTTTTTTATGTCAATATGGACCAAAATCTCTGAGAAATGTTATTAGCACCTTGTTGAATCTATGCCACAAAGAATTAATGCAGTTCTGAAGGCAAAAGGGGGTCCAACCCGGTTCTATCAGGTAAAGAGGCTGGTGAGTGTACATGCAGTCGGAATTATAGTACCCCTTTTTACATTTGAGCCTCTGCCTCCGAGGAACTCTCTGCACACTCCTGCCATGCACTTTACAGAAACAAAATATCCAGACTAAACTGGGAGGCCGAGTCTGACAGAGACAGACAGCCTCAAAGCCAATCTAAATTACCACCATCTGAAGTTAGTCCTAATATTCTTGATCAGTTCATAAACTTAAAAGACTAAATGCAAAGGTCAGTTCACTAGTTATGCATCTAAGACACAACACAAAACATTGCACATTCCATCTGTCCCTTCTCTGTAGACCTCCAGTTATTTTCACACCTGTCCACTGCCTTTTCTCAGAGCGATAAGTTCAGAACACCTTGACCTTTTAATAGAGACCAAATGCACTGTAGGATCTTTCTATAACTCCACAAACACTCTATGCTCTCTGTATGGTTTGATATTCATGAGATAGCTCAGAATAACCCTCCAGACAGATAATTGGAATTTTAATTATGCATGATATTAACCTTGAAACAAAAAACAATGCTATTCTATTACCCTGATGTTGTCTGTCTTACAGTGATTCCATGAACCATTTCATTCAGAATTGACTCAGTCTGTTGAAATGGCTTCAGCTGCCGGCAAAGCATGCTGCAGGACACTTTTATGAGACAGTCATTTTGCAGATTAATTCTCTTTATAGCACATATTTTACAGAACAAAGAGAAAAACAAGAAAACAACACAAGCAAAGGGTGGGAAAAAACAGAGAATCAAGAATGAGAAATTGTAGATAGGCAGGGAGGTGGTAGCATCCCCCACGCAAAAAAAAAAAAAAAAAAAAAAAAAAAACTCCATTAGGCCTTCATTATTCAACTAAATAATGACTTAAATTGTTCCATTATAATATGGCAAAAAAACATTCAGTGACAAAATTGACATTTCAGCAAAATTACGGACATAATTTGATACATTACCATTTCAAATCTTGAGAGATAAACTAGTTAAATTAAGCACTGCACCATGAGAGAACTTACCATCATGAGACTGATAATACCAGCTTGTTATCTTGAACTAGAAAAGTCCTGGGGAAAATGAACAGATTTCCATACCTCAGTTCAATCTTCTGGCTATATTATAAGATTTTTTTCAGTGATGTCATTTTTCTTGTGTAAATAGCAAGAATAATGATAACTTGGAGTTCAGTGAGTCAGATGTTGATTCATAACAGCTCTGGGGAATACGGTTCAGCAAATCCTTCGTCAGACTGATTTAAACCAGTAACTTGTCCTTTTGTTGCATTATGAGTTTCTTTGAACCATCAAAACAAACCTTCTCATAACAGTCATTTGTTCTGTTTTTTTTTTGTAAGAGTTTTATTTATTTATTGTGAATCGAACTACAGTGGTCGCACTGTATGTTGTTGATTCATTCAAAAGAACTCTAAATATTATTATATGTGGCTTTATAAATGCCAATATTGCAAAACATTTTGAACATGTTTTTTACCACACTCTGCTTACACTGGCATTGTGAATGATGTGTCCTCGTAATACAAGTGCCGAAAAAATTACGTTCAGCTTTCACGTGTGTTGAGAAACAGCCTTACTCAAAAGTGACAATCAGAAGGCAAAAAAGTGAATAGAAGAATATCGCTCTTTATTTTCCCAGCATGCACTTATGTGCTGACTGAAGGCAATATGTTCCACCCTTTTCTCTTGACCATCATTCTTGTACTTTTTTTCTCTCCATCCATCTCTTCTTCAAAGGAGGCTGAAGTCAAGTGTTGCTCTGTCTCTTTCTGCATCAATTTGATCAAAAGAGACTATCCAGAGAGGAGAACAGCGAACAACACACATCCTCTCTCACACACTCACTGAAATCACCCCAATTAAGCCATATCCGTATTTCCTTTCACCGTCTATATTATGTGTCTCTAGCTTTCAAAAATGGCTTTTCCTAACAGTAGCAGGACAATGCCAGCACAGGACAGTGTCACAAGAAATAGCTGGTTTGCCCTACAATCACAAAGCCTTGAATCTCGTGTAGGTGTCTCCCAAATCTCACTGTAAAAATGAATACGCTATATCTAATCAATCAAATTGTGGCAGAAGATTACAAGCAATAATATTTATTAAATTTAACAAATTAGAATTGAGTAATAATTAATAAAATTAATTCCTTAAAAGTTAACCATTTAAAATGAGTAAATTTTTTTTTTTTTTTTTTTTTATCTTTATATTGCCAACAGTGAAGACACCTGATGTTAACAAGCAGAATCAATGAAGGAGAAAACCGTCATTTAAGTCACCATTATGGTGATCAGTGTTTGTTTTAGTTGGGCTCTTGACCCTTAAATCATTTACTTTAGATTTAGTTTGACTGCTGTCCCTGAGTTATAACAGCCAGATGAACAACGAGAAAAGGTGATCTGATGGTGTTGGTTGTGTTTTAACATAATCATTATTTCACAATCATTTAACCTGAATCACTGAACTCATATAGAGCCCAAATTGAGTTTAGGTTTACTTTATTAATTATAGCAGCTCTGTCCTTGTACAGCATAATATTTTTTTGCCTTTTCAATGAAATCCATATGATCAAATGTGATGCGATCTGGGAAAACCCGTCGGATGTCGCGCTGGGCCGTTTTCAGTAAATTCCAAAATAGTTTGAATGTCAGTTTTTTGTCAAAATTTTTTTTTTCATTAAATTATTATTCTATAACATCTTTTCTCTTATCTCTGAAAATATCTTGGCAAAATTCCCTTGTTTAGTGCAGAAAAACAGCGATAGTGTCAAGCTGAAAATACTCTCTTTCTCTAATGCATTCTATGCGACCATTTTCTCTAACGCCCGGCAGAGGTGAAAAAAAACAAAAACAATCGCTGTATATCCCATACACCTGTCCGTCTCTTAACACTACAAAGATAGTTTACCTATAAAATAAACCACATAACGTGTACAGTGAATGCGTATTAGTGCGCATTTCGCGCCAATCCTGTTTAAAAAAAAGAGTGCCAAGCGTCCCGACGGTGACAGTTATAAAACCTGTTTTTCTCAAAATTCCGTTCCAGAAAATCATAGCGATCGTCCGACTTCAGATAAACATAACTTTTGCTACCAACAAGCTATGATAAAAATAAAAACACCACATATGGAACGGGCTTGATACCAGCTTCCATATTATATCAAAACCTGTAGTAGGTCAAATTTCACCATGTGGTGGGTTTTCCCAGATCGCATCACAAATCAATAAAAAAAAAAACGTAAAAAAAAGTTTTTATGTAGGCACACACAGACATCAAGAATTTGCGTATGAATCTCAGCAATGGTGACAAACAGATCACCTCTGATCATAAGCTCATTATTTATTCATGCAGCAATGTATGATGGGAGCCATGAATGAGTTTTGATTGGTGGCACCCAGAATGCACTGCAACATGCTTTATAATTGTCACCATTGTTGAGATTCACAGGCTGATTATTGATATCTGTGTGTCTAAAACACACCAAAAAAAAAAAAAAAAAAAAAAAAATTGTATATGAGACACGTTTAAGAAATCTTTGGATTACATTGTAAAAGTTCTAAATATTATGCTGTGCAAGAACAGTGCTGTTATAATTAATAAAGTAAACCTAAATTGGTAAATTAGGTTCCCAAGTAAATTGGGATCTATATGAGTTCAGAGATTCAGGTCAAATGATTGTGAAATAATGAATGATGATTTTAAAACATAACCAACACCATCAGATCACCTTTTCTCTTTGTTCATCTGGCTGTTATAACTCAGGTACAGCAGCCAAACAAAATCTAAAGTCAATGATTTAAGGTCAAGAGCCCAACTAAAACAAACACTGATCATTATAATGGTGACTTAAAATTATGGTTTTCTCCTTCAGTGATTCTGCTTGTTAACATCAGGTGTCTTCAATGTTGGCAATAAAAAAAAAATTGTACAATTTTTTTTGTACATTTTACTCATTTTAAATGGTTAACTTTTAAGGAATTAATTAGATTAATTATTACTCAATTCTAATTTGTTAAATTTAATTAATAATATTGCTTTTAATCTGTTGCCACAATTTTATTGATTAGATATAGCGTATTCATTTTTACAGTGTATGGGTGTAGGTTTGTAAGCACAGAAATATTTAATTTTAATTGATTATTTAATGCTTTTTATATATAGTATATAAGTATAGAATAAATACATTTACAAAATCATAGACCAACATGACACAAATGTATATAGTTTTTTAAAGTGTATTAGTTTAAGTGTCCCAGGGGATAGTCCTGTTAGCAAAGTTACATTTAGTGCAGCTTTTGGGAACATGTAATTATTATATTTATTAGTCATCATAATAAATGGTGTTTGTTTAATCTAGTCAATAATGTTTGCCAGTGTCATTTAAGCTGCTGAAAACAGGACTGATGTGATTGTTGTTTGCTAATTAGCACTTTGTTGTGTGTAAACCCGAGATGAAACATAAGAGCTGTGCTTTAATGGTGTGGTTTGATCTCCACATAAAAAGGCTTCAAATAAGTCATTCTTTCACTAATTCATGTGAAGTATATTGATGCTGAAAGTTTCAAGCTCAACAAACAAACACTGAACAAAAAGTTTTTAAAGAGATTTAAATAATTTGAAATATACAGTAGATAATATGTGTGTGTGTATATATATATATATATATATATATATATATATAATGTATATGTAAGCAATAAGGTACAAAAGGCTGTCCTGTATCGTGAATAAGTCACGGCTGAAGGGCGTTGTTAGGCACAACGCGAAGCGAAGTGTATATATATGTGTGTATATATATATATATATATATGAATAGAATGCCGTATCTAAATCTTAATTTCTGTGCTGTATGATGCTTCTTAGGATTTAGCGATCTCAATTATATCTGTAGGGACAGCAGGGGACAGCAGGCAGTTAGTGAATGCGGCGAGAGCACGCAAGTGTTTTTTTCGAAATACACCAGTTCTGCTGTAATTCAGTCTTGTATTTGACTCAAGGTAAGTGTATCTTCGATTCTCTGCTTATTTTTCATTTTTACCTTCTCACAAATCTGTATTTTATCTAGACGCGTTAATACTCTAACGAACAGCCGCGAGTGGAAATTATTATTATTATTATTGCTGTTTAATTGCACTTAAGTATTGGCTTTTAGCAGTTTCGATTTGGGACATTTTCGCTTTATTGCCTTAATTGCTCGGCGACACAGCTGTCCTCACTCAGGCAGTGACAGCACTATATCTCTGTAGTCTGCGCGCTGTCGCGGAAGCGTCAGCGGAAGCGTTCAGCTCTCGTGTTAAGCCTCCTCGTGTGAAGACCGACTCGGGTAAAGACCATCGACTCTACCTGCACGACTCCACTGAGCGAGGACACCAGGAAGGCACTTAAGTATCTTCTTCTCCCTTTCCTCTCCCACTTTTATCCTTTTCCTCCTTACTCAACATGTGCTTTCAATACATTCCTGTTATCTCTCGGCAACGCCCTTTCATCATTCACAAAAGGCAGCGCAATACTGCTAATCTGCGTCCCATTCTCTCATCCTCACACACACCTCTCTCTCTTTCCGTGGGTCTATGGAATTGTCAGTCAGCAGTCAATAAAGCTGACTTTATTCCAGCCTTTGCATCTCATTATACTCTTAGTATCTTGGGCTTGACTGAGACCTGGATTCGTCCAGAAGACTCAGCAACCCCCGCTGCTCTCTCTAGCAATTTCTCCTTCTCTCACTCCCCTCGCCAGTCCGGGAGGGGTGGGGGTACAGGGTTTCTCATTTCTAACAATTGGAAATACTCAGCGCTCTCTTCTCTATGCAACAACAACTCATTTGAATATCATGCTATTACACTTACAACTCCCATTGAGATCCATATTGTAGTCATTTATCGCCCCCCAGGTCAGCTGGGTAACTTCGTAGAGGAGCTGGATGTGCTGCTGTCCTCTTTTCCTGAGGATGGCACCCCACTTGTAGTCTTTGGTGACTTCAACATTCATCTTGAAAAGCCACATGCAACAGACTTCATCTCTCTCCTAGCCTCTTTCGATCTCAAACGGCTCATCACCACAGGTACTCACAAATCAGGCAACCAACTGGACCTGGTTTACACACGCAACTGTATCACAGACAACATTTTGGTGACACCTCTCCATGTTTCAGATCATTTCCTCATAACTTTCAGTCTACAACTCTCTACCCCTGCACCACCAATCCTCCCACCAGTCACTTTCAGACGAAACCTGCGCTCACTTTCTCCCGCCAATCTTTCCTCTGCCGTGTCATCTTATCTTCCCTCACCCTGACAATTCTCATCTCTGGATGTGAATACCGCAACGGATACCTTATTCTCCACTCTAACCTCTTCTCTAGACAAAATCTGCCCTCTCTCCTCCAGGCCTGCACGCGTTACTCCCTCTAACCCCTGGTTATCTGAGGTTCTTCGTGAACATCGGACCGAACTCAGGGCAGCGGAGAGGAAATGGCGCAAATCAAAAGACACATCTGACCTGGGTATGTATCAATGTCTCCTCTCTTCATTTTCTGTTGGTGTTCATGCTGCAAAATCTTCCTACTTCCACAACAAGATCAGAAGCGCCTCTAACTCACGATCACTTCAAGACATTCAACTCTCTCCTCTGTCCACCTCCACCACCACCAACCTCCTCTTTAACTGCTGACGATTTTGCTAACTTCTTCACCAACAAAACAACAACTATCAGCAGTCAGTTCTCAGCTCCACACACACAGGAACCCAGACCAACCTCTCCCACAGCTAATAACCTTCTCTCCTCCTTCTCTCCGCTAACCAAGGAAGAAGTATCTAAACTTATTATGTCCAGTCATCCTACCACCTGCCCTCTAGACCCTATCCCCTCACACCTTTTACAAGCCATCTCTCCCACACTTCTACCAGCACTCACACACATCATCAACTCATCCCTCCATACTGGCACTTTCCCTACTGCATTCAAGCAGGCTCGGGTAACCCCACTGCTTAAAAAACCAACACTAAACACATCATTTGTAGACAATTACAGACCTATCTCTCTCCTACCATTCATTGCAAAAACACTTGAAAGAGCTGTTTTCAACCAAGTAACATCATTCTTGTCTCTGAACAACCAGCTGGACGCCAACCAATCCGGCTTCAAGAAAGGACACTCAACTGAGACTGCATTACTATCAGTCACAGAAGCCCTACGGATCGCAAAAGCTGCTTCCAAATCCTCAGTTCTCATTCTTCTGGATCTGTCTGCTGCCTTCGACACTGTGAATCATCAGATCCTTATGCCCAGCCTCACAGGAACCTCCCTCCACTGGTTTGAGTCCTATCTCACAGGTAGGTCCTTCAGGGTCGCATGGAGAGGCGAGGCATCCAGAGCACATTATCTGACCACAGGGGTTCCTCAGGGTTCAGTTCTTGGTCCCCTCCTCTTCTCCATCTACACCACATCACTGGGACACATCATACAGGCACATGGTTTCTCCTACCATTGCTATGCTGATGACACACAGCTCTTCCTCTCATTTCAACCAGATGATCCCACAGTAGCTGCACGGATCTCAAGCTGTCTGGCGGACATCTCGACATGGATGAAGGAACATCACCTGCAGCTCAACCTGGCAAAGACTGAGCTTCTCGTCCTCCCTGCCAATCCGTCTCTGCAACACGACTTCACTATCCAGCTAGACTCATCATCAATCACCCCATCAAGGTCGGTCAGAAATCTTGGAGTAACAGTTGATGACCAGCTGACCTTCACAGATCACATTTCAAAGACAGCTCGATCATGCAGGTTTGCACTGCACAACACCAGGAAGATCAGGCCTTTCCTAACTGAGCATGCAACACAACTTCTCGTCCAGGCCCTGGTCATTACTAGGCTTGACTACTGCAATGCTCTTCTGGCTGGACTTCCATCATGTGCAACTAAACCTCTACAAATGATTCAGAATGCTGCAGCTCGTCTTGTCTTCAACGAGCCCAAGAGGGCCCACGTCACTCCTTTGTTCATCTCACTGCACTGGCTACCTCTCTCTGCTCGCATCAAGTTCAAGGCATTGACGCTTGCTTGCAGATCTGTCACAGGCTCAGCTCCCTCCTACTTTCACTCACTCCTACAAGTCTACATCCCTACCAGAAGCCTTCGATCGGTCAACGAGCGACGTCTCGTGGTTCCATCACAGAGAGCCAAAAAAATCACTTTCCAGAACATTCTCATTCACAGTTCCATGCTGGTGGAATGATCTCCCCACCCGCATCCGGAATGCAGAATCCATGACAACATTCAAAAAAGATCTGAAAACTCTTCTCTTCCGTGAGCACTTAACCTCAAACCTATATATTAACCTATATATATATATATATATATTCCTGTAAATTCTCGCTTATCGGGCTTATGCTACACTGAATAATGCCTGAACTTCGTATTTTGAGCACTTCTTGCGTTGTTTTTTGCCTCTTCACGATGACTTGCTTAATTTAGTCCCAATTTGTAAGTCGCTTTGGACAAAAGTGTCTGCTAAATTACTAAATGTAAATGTAAATCTGTACATGAAATTACATATGTCCTATATTAATAATTGTAACTTAACCATAATTTAGAAAACTAAACCTAAATAAATTAATAAAATCTATCCTTTTTTTAAGCAAAATAACTTAACTAAATAAAATAAAACTAAAGCAAAATAACTTTTTAGCGATGTTCAATAGCTTTCAGGTACAGAAATGGAAATATTCAATACATAGACGTTCAAAAACCAGCCTAGCCTGATAAATATTCACTGCACTAAAAAGTGTCCAAACTAGCCTCCTCTATTCTATATTTAGCTGAGCGATGGATTGGACCATTTTATGGCTGACAGGATTGAACAAAGAATGTCTTGTCTCTCTTTATGGCATTTTAGTGCAATCAGACATGTACTGAATACGCTCTTTTGTTTCATAAGTGTGCTGTTAAGATGCGTGGACGCATTCTCCAAGACAGAGAGTGTTCTCCCTTCAAATGTTGCCAGTGTGTCAAAGGAAACTAGGTTTTTCCTTCAGGTCACCTGCTTTCATACTGCCTTTCAGGAAAGATTGCACTGACCTGGGATGAAACATTTCCATGCATTTAAAGCCGAACACAGTGTCCAGTGACACATGACCAAAGCTTTCTCAGGAACAATATCTGACTTTGACCCTCCATTGCCAGGGCGTCCATCTTGTGGGTCAGAGGTTTTGCACAGAAAGGGTCAAATTCGACTATTCTTTTAGAGGATGCTTGGGACATTTTGTTCTGGAGTTTCCAGCTGGGAGCTCCAGTCACAGACATGCCTGTCATCACTGCCTGTATGTCAAAAAGAAAGATATTTTTCCATTTTTAAACTTGAGTCTCTTTCTCTCTTTATCATTCCCTGACCACCTGATGCTGGACAGCCAGTCGAGTTGCCTCTCTTTCCATCTGCCCAAGCAGTCCCTCGCTTCCCAGGCAATGACAGGCGCTGTTGCTGTGGTGATGGATGACTGTGTGTCGAGTGGCAGAGTTGGGAGGTCTTAGGTGATACCACCTGTCTACGAAATAAAGTGAGAACGTAAGAGAGAAAAAGAGAGAGGGCATCTTTCTCTGTTTGACGGACAGTCTATTGTTTTTACTCCTCCTTCTTCCCACCATTGCATTACTCTGTATTTTCATATGAATTTAAACTAAGCCTATTATACATAAAACAATTTCCAGCATTTATATGAAAGATTTTAGGTAATGTGTAAATTTACAGGATCATTGTCTTATCAAAAATTGTTACCAATATAATAAATGTTATGATACATTTTAATTATTTTTACACTTTACAATAAGGTCTCATTTGTTAACATTAGTTGATGTATTAGCTAAAATGAACTAACAATGAGCAATAAATTTGTTACAGTATTTATAAATCTTTGTTAATGTTAGTTAATAAAAATCCAGCTGTTTACTGTTTGTTCATGTTAGTTCACAGTGTATTAACTAATGTTAACAAATGCAACATCTGATTTCCATAATGTATTAGTAAATGTTGAAATTAACATTAACTAAGATCAATGAATTTTGTAGAAGTATTGTTTATTCTTATTTCATGTTAACTAAAGTAGTTAAGTAGGCCTAATGCTAACATATATAACTTAATAATAACTTAATAACTTAATTAATAATAATTAGGGCTGGGAAAAAGTTAATCGCGATTAATCGCATCCAAAATAAAAGTTTGTGTTTGCATAATATATGTGTGTGTAGTGTACTGTGTATAATTATTTTGTATATATAAATACACACATATGCATGTATATATTTAAGATTTTGATTTATTTATATATAAATTATGAGGAGACGACTCCACGCCCGTGAGGAGACGACTCGATGCCGGCGATATGTTATGCCCTAAATTAATGCATGATTAACTAACTGTATTTTTCTATGTACATTTCTGAAATGCACTTTCTGTAAAGCTGCTTTGAGACAATATGTATTGTGAAAAGCGCTATACAAATAAATTTGAATTGAATTGAATTGAATTAATATAAATTATGTATAAATGTATATACATACAAATATTTCTCAAATAAATACATGCATATGTGTGTATTTATATATACAAAATAATTATACACAGTACGCACACATATATAATGCAAACACAAACTTTTATTTTGGATGCGATTAATCGCGATTAACTTTTTCCCA
This sequence comes from Leuciscus leuciscus, assembly GCF_965113295.1. NCBI lineage: Eukaryota > Metazoa > Chordata > Actinopteri > Cypriniformes > Leuciscidae > Leuciscus > Leuciscus leuciscus. The sequence continues at coordinate 15,409,135 of NC_138741.1, forward strand.
GCCCTAATAATAATACATTTTTACTGAGGAAAGGAAGTCCTGCCTTTCTATTCAAAAAATATATATAAAATAACAATGCAGATATTAAGAAAACACACACATGACTCACACAGAAAAAGTACCAACACATATATCAAAGAGCAGTTATTTGACAGAAGCACACAATCCAACAGAAAACTCTCCTCTCAATGCAACAGAATGCACTTTGACACTGCAATACACAACAGAAGATCTCACCATTTTCTCTTCACCTGTGTTACTGTTCAACACACTGTAGTCACAAATAAGGGCATTCCAAGATAAACTAAACCAGTAAACCTTCTTCATTGACAATATATTGAAAGAAAAATTCACAACTGCTGTAAATGCAAATATGATAAAGAACAGGAGAGACCATAGCATCAATAGCTGTTAGATCTTCAAAAGCGTAAAATATGGATTTCTATGGAGGATAATGGCATTGACCGAAGAATGTCTGAATCTGTATTAAATGGTACAGTCCATGTGACAACATCATTAATCAGGGTTATACTTAGTGTAGTGAACATGATGTGTCATAAAGTGATTTCTTTTTAGAGACATCTTCCTTTATATTTACTTGCCACCTTGGCAGATGTTTTCTCCTGATTTCTTGTTCTGTAAGATTTTGTGGCACACTAAAATACAAAATCATACCTCAAACACCCTCATACAATCTAACATCTCACACTCTCAAAACCAAGTGACTACTTTTCCACCTATACTGTATAGTTAGCTGTTTACTCAGAGAATCTGAACTGAATTGGAACCTCATAAGTAACTGATTTACTTTACTTCCCAGCAAGCAATTTTGAGTTTAAAAGACATCTAGTCATCCAAACACAGCCCTGACGTCTAGGCTAAAACAAAGAAAAATTTGGGATGGAATATCATACATCTCACAAGTAATTTTGGCAAACACTACATGTAACCAAATTCACGGTTATTTTGGCTAGAAGTGGGTTACTCATATGGTCTGTTAACCGAGATGGTGATGACGGCTATTTCTTGCTGGGTTTAGACACCTTTTGTAGACAGCAACTTCATTAGCCTTTATCACACTGTGTAAATCTTTATCACACAGGTGTAAAATAAATGACACATGACTACTTTTTAGAGCAAATATACTACATAACATTTGAGACACTGTCACATCAGGGGCACAATTATGATGCCTAAAAAAGCTGTCTTAAGGCACCCACACACTACAATACAACTGGGCTGATTTTGGGTCCAATTCTCCCTTTCCGACAATCCTAGGTAAAGTCCTGATTATCTTGATGGTTCTACAAATTATCTGTATATGTGATGTGTGCTGAGAGTAATTGAATCTGCTTGGAAGAACTTCGGAGCTGCACCGATCTCAAAGTGTAAATACTGCAACAATCTGTTACACCTGAAAGTCCACACCAAGGTCCGAACCATAGACTGTAAAAAATATGGACAAAGCGTCTGTGACGTCACCCATAGACTTTCTGAAGAACGGTTTTGAGGCCGTTTATGGGGGGGTATGGGCGGCGCCATCTTGGAAAATCTTGGGAAATCCTAACCCCGCCCACCTTCTGGCCAATCCATATATGGGTAAAATATATGGCTTTGTGTGAGACTGGAACGTCATTTTCGCGCGAAGAAAGCAACATAAACAACAATGGATGACATACAGCAGATCTTGTTCTTGCTTCTAGACGTGTTTGTCATTAGAAGCCATGCGCCGACATTAGGCGCTTCTCGATAGCAAGTACGCAAAGTCCAGCTCAGGAGAATGACTCCCGAGGACGCGAGTCCGGTAATTCTGCAAATGGAACAGCGCGCGTCACTCAGCTCACTCTGCTACTTCGGTTATCTCTGTATATTTTAGGCAACAATAAAACGAAATATGTTATAAAACACCACACTAACTATTTTCGTTTTCATTTAAAGAAATCTTAAACATTATAGCCACACAAATGTGGTTCAGGCAACGCGTATTGATTATATTCACTGAATATAACTTTAGCCTATTTATAACAAAACGAAATATAAAACACAACCCTGCCTCTTTTCGTTTAAATATAATATAAAAATATTAAACATTTTAATATGGTCCAGGCAATATGTGCATTTGTACTAAACAACAGATGTTGCAGTAAACAACATTACAGATCATCTTCGTTGTATTAAAATTTAAAATGACAAAACTCAACCCAGTCTCTTTTTGTTAAATTTCAGTTTTATCAATATTAGCCATTATAAAAGTATAAGTAAAAGGTACAAGAAGCTATACAAATAAAGCAAACAATTCAGTCAAACATACAAAGTCAGCGCTCTAGTCTAACCATACGTTACAACGGTAAAGTTAAATAGCTTATAAAGTTATGAAACTTCACTTAGCCCTCAGCCAAAACGATTGGCCAGGGAACAAATTATAGATTCACGAGACCAAAAATCGCCGTTAGATATACACAAGACGAATTATATCTCATGTTTAACCACTACAGAGACGCTAGAGTCAGCGGCAAACGTCAGAACGACTAGCCGAGGAAAGGCTGGTCCAGTCGGGGTACATGAGCGTTGAGCGTCCGCTGATCACCTGGATCTCACAACCTGGATAAAATTTTCATAAATCTTTATAAATAAACCACAGATTTGAGCTTTAAACAACTACATTCTCGCCTTAAAAACTCTTAAAACTACATTTCATGATACAAAAACAGTAGTATTATATTTCAACTGTATATTAAAAAATGGCGCTTCTTATGTTGTCATTCTCCTTGGCGCAGCCTATGCTCGTTATCAGCTGTCAATCAAGCGGTCAATCAAAGTTAACCACGCCCTTATTTGTCATACATTTTATATCTAAATACGATCTAAACTAACGAGTTAGAAAAAAATTCACCCCCCTCACAGTTGCCAGGCACTCGGAACCTATCGAAAAATACAATAAAAGTCCATAGGACCAACCTGTAAAAACATGAATTTATGCTGTGAAAACGGACATTTTAACATGGGGGTCTATGGACATTTGCTCCCTTTTGGGACCTCCCCCTAGCGGATTTTCGATGTATTGCAGTTTTTCGCACTTCCGGGTAGGCTTCATTTTTCAGATTAGAATGTTGCCGCTTGGTCCGAACCAAAGGTCATGTTTTGATACATTGTATACATTCGGTTAGCTTTGGTTTGGTTTCACATTGCAATTATGCGAGTGCAGTAAATAACTTTACATGACGTACTTGCGTCCTGTCGTCATCCTCTATGTGGGCTGCATCTTGACATTGATTGGTTTGTAAATGGACGTGCGTCTGACATCAACGTGATGTCAATTCGGCGGGTAACTTTGAAAAGATGAATGAACAGACGCATATCGTTGCCACTATACTTTTATTATTATGGCATTACTCCCTGCAGCACCAACTATACTCAAGGCTAGTTCAAATTCGCCAAATGAACGTCCTCGTTGTGCGAACATTTTATCGTCGCCGGCAGGATGCAGGTCAAATGTGTGTGTGTATGTGTGTGTGTGTGTGTGTGTGCTTTGTTCAGTTTGATCTGGACCAAGACTATCTCTTTTCGTCGGACCAGATTTTGTCTGTTTGGTCCGGGGGAGGTTGCACACCTGTAAATTTGATTCTGATCAAACTGAAAAGTCTGAAAATCCGGACCAAACAAGGTAGTTGTGAAAGGGCCCTTAGTGTGTAGTGTGCAGTCTTAATCACATTGCGGCACTCCATACACTAGAGGAACAAAATGGTTAAATCTATGATTTCTTATCGTCATGTTTGTGGTCTCTCACATTTAGAAAATCTGATCAGATTTTAAAAATCTTTTAGTGTGGGCCAGCCTTTATTAGATTTGAGACAAAGCACTCACAGTCTGGCCAATACCAAACACAATCTCAAACAGACATATATTTCACAGACTCTCATTTGATACCTTGATACTTCCAAAGTCTGTTATCTCACAGGCCCTCATGTTGCCTCACACAACCTCATAACCTCAAAGACCTTCATTCAGAATGACATGGGCCATAAAGAGACCAGCATGCGTCTACGTGATTTTAAACTTCCTGCCTGCAACTTTGCACAAGTTCACAAAAAGCGAGGAGTGTGTAATAATAATGGTTAAAACGAGAGCATGATGCTGGGTCAGCAGCCATATTTTATATCAATTACAGCCAAACACGCAGCACAACTATAGACGGAAAATGGTAAGCTTAATAAAAGGTGAAAATACATTTAACGTTCCTGCAATTATGACTTAACACACGTCTGGTTGGGGCTGGCGCTGACAAATAATCCACTCTATCTTGATTGAGCTAATCTAACCTCACATAAATCATGTGACGCAGATATTCTGGATGGACCACTAAAAGTGCTGTTGTTTTATTGGACTGCTCTGTCTGTCCCTCTCATTTGTCTCGGAGAGCAGTGGGAAACGTCAGCCCGAGGCACGGCCCAATCGATCAGGGCTCCACTTCACCTGATTGGTGGCTGCGGAGGATGGGGCGAACCGATCGCCATGGCGATGGTAGTGACAGGCAGCGGGTGGTGACACAGACCTTCATTAGCCCGTTGCCATGGGAGACGGTTGGGTTTCTGGGCTTGATTTGGAGGAGAGAAAAGGAAGGAATCATAAAAAGATAAGATGTAAATAAAATGCTCATAAGGGGATAAAAACACCAGATTTAACTTAAAGCTCATACATGATTTGAGAGGGATGCCACATGATGACTTAATTAGAACACTCAAATTCGTTCTTATGCACATGCTCTGATCAAAACAATCCAGGCGGGAGAGCAGATATATTTAAATGGATCCTAATGAGAAGGAGATTTTCTCACTGTTTCTGGAGTGTTTGGTTTAAATAACATTTGCTGTCTGTTGTGGGCTTTGATGAGCTGTGAAAGTGTGTTAATTTGTATCTCTCCTGCACCTGCACAGCGAGTAAGTGGAAGTGTGTTTCTCCATGTGGGTGTTTGTGTTGTGAGTAGTTGCTTACCAGTGACTCTTATTGATAAGGAATGAATGGCAGTAATTAGGATAGGAAGGAAAGCTAATTGCACACGAGGGTTCAGGGTAAACTCTGTGTGTGAATGGCCTCTTGAGCGAGTGAACATTCCCAGCCTGTAGAAAGTGGAATGCACAAATATATTAATTAACAAGCGCTTGTTTCAACAGCCTTTCCTATGTGCCAACCTATTATGTGGTTCCTCATCATTTTAACCTTCGTTTATAAAAGGCACTTCCAGTTAATGACGGACACTGACAGGAAAACAATAGTAGCAAATATATGACAAGCAAAGCAGCTTTTGTTTTGAAAATAGTGTCAAGTGTGCGGTTTAAGTGATAGCACGGCATTGCTAAGGGAAAAAGAAAAATCTGTTTCTTTCATGATAATTACGCTCAGTCGTGGGAGAAAAGACTTTAAAAAAAAAAATTCTGGGAAAGAAAAACAAACAAATGCATCAATGTTAACTATTCTTGTATGTCATGTCTGGATTACATCATATGATAGCAGTATACATTTATGAAAACTAAAGAGTTTGCAGACACATATCACCTACTAAATGACTAAACTAAGCCACCTAAAAAGACCAGTAGAAACCAGCATACAGTTGCGGGTGCTGGATAATCTAGTCTTGCAGGGGCAAATGTAATAATAATAAATTTCATTTATAATGCACTTTTCTCAGACCCAAAGCGCATACAGTAAAATAAACAAATACAGCAAGAGCAATAAAAACAATTAAGAAAAAGCAGCCTTGAACAAATGTGTCTTAATCAACCCTTTGAATTGTCCCAACGTTGGCGCACTTTTGATTGTAGAAGGAAGTAGATTCCATAGCTTGGGGGCTTTGCAGGAAAAAGCTCTTTCCCCCATGGTCTTGAGCTTACACAAAGGATGATGTAATAAGAGGGAATTTGCAGAACGGAGAGAACGTTATTGGCATCCATGTTGTAGCTCATTCTGGCTGAAAAGCAATTTCTAGAGACTATGGAAGCTTGTTTCCGTCATTGAATAAATAAATAAAAACTAGCAATTGAAAGTTTACATCTCACAATTCTGACTTTTTTTGACAATTGCAAGGTATAATGCCAGAATTATAGACAAAATTATGCAATATAAATTCAATTCAAAAGGTCAGTCTTTTTCCTCAGAATTGGACTTTATAACTCTCAAATGCGAATATCTCACAATACAGAGGGAAGAAGTGAGAATTGCGAGGTATAAACTTGCAATTGCGAGAAAAAACGTCAGAATTGCGAGTTTGCAGTATATCCCACACACTGTTAGACTTTTCAAGGTTTTTTTTACAGTAACTTACTGGCAACACTGTTGCCAGTAAGTTACTGTAATTAAGATTTACAATACCGAACCGTATTTTAGTTTTACAGTATGGTACTGTAATTGTGTAATACAGTGCATTACTGTAAAAACAAAGCTAGTCAGTACACTACTGTAATTATTTTTTTATTTGTACTAAACATAAATTAGATTTCATAATTTTGATATATGATTAATTTTATTTTTATCCTACATAAGTACTACTGACATAAAAAAAAACAATTAGACAAAGTAATCACAAAATACCATTTTTTTATTTAAAACATTTCATATATATCACAAAATAAACAGTCTGCCAATGCTGGAAATAATGTGTGACATTTTTACACATGAATGGGTGGGTTTAGGATAACGTTTTTTGTGTTAATTTTAACTCATTCATTGTGTTAATGATTTTAACAAAGTAAATTTGTCAGAAAGGTTAGCACAAAGATGTGTAAACGTCTTTAAATTTACACATTATGTGCTGTCCTTCACTGCACACATTGTTAAAAACATACATAAAACCATAAACAAAACGTTAGCATTTGCCAAAATGAATGTAGAGTCATTGGTTGTTTAGCTTATATTATAATGAAATATCAACCATTATATTCATAAAAGAATATAAATAAAATTTTAAGCAGTCAAAAAGGAAATGTCCAACACAGGACAAAACACAGTTCTTTTCACAATACATGACACATAACTCCACCTTAAAAATTATTTCACTTATTTACAAAAAATTGTTGGATTCATGTACACTGGTGGCCAAAAGAAGTATTTAAGTGTCTTAATGTTTTTGAAAGAAGTCTCTTTGATGCTCAAGAAACATTTCTTATAATTATAAATGTCTGACTGTCTACTCCTCCATCTTTTCCACAGCATAGGAGTAAAAGTCATCATCAAACTAAACTTTAAAAAGTCAACACAATGTTTTTGTCCACCTTTTCGAATAAATTTACTTCTACTACAAAGATTGGTTCCTGTTAAGAACTTGAGTGACAACATCAGAATGTTCCCTGGTCTGTATGCGTGTCCACAAACACTAATGTACTCTGTCCTTCAGAAGAGATCCCGGTTCCAACACTATATATATGAGAGAGAGAGAGAGAGAGAGAGAGAGAGAGAGAGAGAGAATATTAGTGTCAAATTATTTTTAACCTCCTTTTTTTTCTTCTTTTTTTTTCACAAGAACTTAAGAATATATATTTGTAAACAGCTTTTGTCAATAAATAGCATACAAAATAACTAAATTAAATTATGCCAGATTAAATTTTAATACTTACAAATCCTAAATTCTCTCCAAAAATGCTGAGATCCATAGAGAGAAAGACTGAAATCGATGATTTTAGCCCATTCCTGTTTGAGACAAATACACAGTGAGACACATGCAAGAAATCACTGAGGGATGATCGTTCTCCTTCCTACAGTAGTTAACCCACCTGTGCGCTGATGTTAGGACCTTCCTGGTCAGGTGGGACTGCAATGGTAGAGAGTCTTTTGCCTAATAAAATAGCAAAATAATGCAAAAATATAAACTTAAGTTGTTTAGAATTCTAGATTTGGTATGAATTAGTGGTATACAACTAATCTGGTGAGACTGAACAAAGACAATGGTCCATCTTGGTTCATTTGCTGTGTAATAAATATACAGTTAGACATGATGCAGGTAACTTATTTGATATAAAGTTAGCCAATTTTATAGAGATTGTATAAGATATTGTAAGCTACCTAGTCTGCACCAGTGGCGCCAAAGCACTTTTCACATATTGCTAATCATTTCAGCACATATAAAAATGGAAGTAAATATTCAGTTTCATTAAAAAAACTATAATATGTTATAGTTTGCAAACTAATGCTAAAACTGTGTGGTGTTAGACGTCACAGAAAATTCCCATGATGCAATGGGAATCACAGTTATTTACTGTAAAGAGAAATAGCAGTATAATACTGGGGGATTTAAAGTAAATAACTGTAGACATTACAGAAAAGTCTAACAGTGCAATTCTGACTTGATAACTTACAATTGTGAGATAAAAAGCCGCACTTATCTTATATATATATATATATATATTTTTTTTTCATGGTGAATACAAGCTTCCACCACAAACCACTTGAAGCCCACATATTTGTAGTAATTTCACTAAAACACTCCAGAGCATAGTGACCATTTGATATAGTCATCAATGTCTTTGGAAAGGTCACAACCTTTAATCCAGCCAGTGTTAATCCCGGATGACTAAATGATCTTAGAGGTCATGGCTTAAACAAAGACTCACGGGTTAAACAAAAAACCTGTGAATTAGTTAATCCTCTGCCCTCTTAGATTTAGTCTTATCACTAGTTCACATTTCTATCTACTTAAGAGGCCAGCAGAGCTTATGTGTGCGTGCTCTCACGCTCTTTCTCTAATGGGAGATTTAGGCTGTGTGTGCAAATGTGGAGATACATATTCATTTCTGATCCATCTGCAAACCTTGCAGGCCTGTGCTGTAATCATTAGTGTATTCCAGCTGGACCCGGCCAGGAAGAGATGATCACACTCTGGAAATGTCAGCTCTAATGACCTACAACACACATAACAGTGATGTAACATTTCTCCTTATGGTCAGTGTTTACATGGTGCTGGTTGAAGATTTCAGGTCTGAATGTTGCAGGTCTGATTTCGGCAAAAAAAAAAAAAAAAGGGGGGGTTACTGATGCTGAGCTAAAGACATTTTTATACACAGCTGACCAAGTACCTTTGTTTGTTTATTACATAGAGGTAAAATACATAAGAGTAAATTATTTGATGATTCCGGTTCCATTAACGATTCTTTTAGTTCCTAATAAATACGAAACATAATTAATTATTCTTCTTCTTTTTATTTATTTATAAAATACCACTGATAATGAACAACCAGTCAGTAGGTTCACTGATTTTAGTCTCACGGTTAGTAGCTGTATATGCTTGATTCACAAAAAATAAAAATAAAAAAGAATCAACTCATTAGAATCATTCATTCAGGAATCAGACTACACTAGCAGAACAGTTTCATTTTGATTCACTAAAAGGAAACAACTCATCAGAGTAGTTCGTTCAGAAATTTGACTATACTAGTTGTGCTGTGTGCTTAATTTAATAAAAAGATCCACCTCATCAGATTCATTCCGGAATAATTTCTGTTTCACCAAACAAAATGGTTTTCCGTCCACTAACACTGTATAAGTGGTGCTGGAAACTCAAAGTATTTTAGTACAGTGTTACAAGTGTGAGAACCACTAACATAACCGATCCATAATTACATCAGAATTCTTTATATAAATCACCAAACATGTCAACGTTTTCGGGTTCATTAAAGCTTTACTGATGCTGTGCTACACTAAAATACAGGGGTTGACCATGAAGGTATCAGAAACCATAAATGCTCTCTTCCCTGGGAATTGTGACATAAGGAGTCAATTTCATATAATGAAGCTGCAGGATGATTTTGTGTTGTCATCATTGGGCTGCAGGCCATTGCATTTGCATAACGTTGTGTGTTTGTGTGTTGTGTGAGTGTGAGCGAGTGTTTCCCACTGCACTCATCTCACACTGGAATCACAACACCATGACCTTCTCATTGCATATATTACACTGCTGCAAAGACAGCGAGAGAATATGGAGGAGGGAGAGAGGGAGGGAAGGAACCGAAATTGAAATCTGTTTTTATCACTAGGCTCTTAAATTAAGGATTCCACAGACAGCTTGTTAGCTTCATTGTCTTGGCGCTCTCTTTTTCCGGAACAATTACGGAAGACAATACCTTCCTAGACTGGGCGGCTGCCAGTGGGATGGGAGCTTTTTCTTTTTTTCTTTTAGTAATTTCTACTGTTGGTGTTGCCACACAAATCCAGCAGAACAAAGCAGCTGTACTGAGGTGCCAGCTGATTCTCCCAGAACCCTCTGCGGTCCCTGCGACACCCAGACAGCCCTCCACAAACAACTGCTGTAAACAACTGCTAATCAATCAAATCAATCAATCAAAATCAATGACTCTGTGCTGCTTGAAACAGGACAATGACATTATCAGGAATAATACAATGATGTAAGACTCAGCCGTGAATGTTTTTCCATACAAATAAGAGAGATAAGCTCTCTGACGTCAGTAAATCATATCCTTTATTCAATTTGGAATCGTAGAACAATGTTTAGAATGAATTAATTAACATTATCTGAGTTTATGAGTGAGTTGAGATATAATTCAGATTTTCTGGTGTTCTGGTGATTTTCTAACCCCCAGTGCATTACCTCACATTCTTATAGTTCTTTTTTCAGTCAAAGTCTTTATTAAGCCAAAACTGCTTTCAATTCAGACACAAACTGAGACTGAACCGAGTCAATGGACACAGAGGCACAAACATTTTAAGAACAGACTGAAAATTAAACAACTGTTTTCTTTTCGAGATCGAACAATATCAATGTATTTCAATGTATTGTTTTCGGCCAGATGTTAGTTAAATTATATATATGATATTTATTTTTAGAATTGTGGAAAGTTTGTATAGGTTGGTATGAGTCAATGATCACACCGAATGTAAATGACTGCATTTAATCCGAACATTCGATAACTGCCAGCCGATACAGACCAGATGTAAAATGAACTAAGACACCGGGCATTATGATTGGATAGGACAACACAGTGCGGTGGCTCATAATAAACAAATGCATAATCATTTAACCAAACGACCTACAGGAATGATGGTTTTTCATTTTTTAATAAAATAAGGTCTGTGTTTATAGCAACATGAAAGTCTCTCTAAATATTGATTGACAACACAATTTACATATAGTTAGAACTCCAACATAAAAAAATAAATAAAATAATAATTGTTGCTAACAAGTTGCTACAAAAAGACAACTATACTGTACCACAAGGATGTGTTTACATACTTGCATCAGACAACTAACATGATCCTTATACAGCCAATGATTTAGATTTTTTTTTATTCAAAATAGGAAATTCTAAAAGGAATCTACAGTAAATTAACCTCTTGTGTTGGTCTACAAAAAGACAAAGATTGAAAATGTTTCTTTCATTTCAAGTCACCATTTCATTGAATAGTATTCCTGTTGGTTAATCTGCTATACTGTGCTAATTTCATGCATGCAATGTTAGCTATATTTTTGTGAAAACTACACTCCGTATACTTGCAACTGATTAACTTCAATGAACTTATAAAGTTCACTTATTGCAAAGACCACATTAGGTAGCCGCAATTTCTTGATTATCAAATATGGCTCCCTGGTTGATCTAACTGTTTTCCCATCCATCATTTTCAGAGTAGGGAAAAAGAAAGAAAGAAGAAAAAAAACAAGAGGAAGAACTGGATTTATGGGATGCAGTCAACCATCTAAATCAAATGTCTACCTTTGCAGTGTAATGTGAGGTGACAGGTGCCATCTCCTCCCATCTCTTATTCTCTGTGGGTGTTTGTGTGCGCACACACTGGCCTTCATTTTCATTATGTATTGGCAAAATGTCATCCCCAAAACTTTAAAAGCTACAACTTCAACAGAGCGACACAGTCAGCATACAAAGTTATTGAGCACTTTAAGAAATTGTGGTAGGTTGGAACTTCTTAATGGCTCCATAAAGTAGAGTTCTGGGGTGCATGAGTCACTATATCACCGCAGTTTAGCCTCCACTCCCCACGGGGGAAACGATTGCAAAACAAATGGGGCTCAGACAAAGTCATATTTTATGGCCAGCGTAAAAGTGCCCTAAAGCTGCACCAACAGCAAGATGCTGCCAATGTCAGAGAACACGCTTTCTCAAGGATAAAGCCTTTCCTTGCCTCACCTCGCTTCCTCCTGCGCCAATAATTCCTGCCTTGATCCAGCATGCAACAGACGGTATAAGAGTCATTAGTCATTTTTAGTTTCTTACTCATACACCGTTGGACACAGGCGAGGTTTAGAGGGGATCAAAGATGACAGCAAGGTGTGTGTGTGTGTGTGTGTGTGTGTGTGTGTGTGTGTGTGTGTGTGTGTGTGTGTGTGTGTGTGTGTGTGTGTGTGTGTGTGTGTTTGTGTGTCTGACATAATGTAGACTGGTTTTTGAATGAGCTGAAAAGAAGAAACAACAGCATATGTTCAATATTAAAGAGAATAAATGAATGACCATAATTCTTAAGACTCCCAGCCATTTAGTTCATTTCTTTTTCTAGGAATTTCTAGGAAAAAACACTTCAAAGAAAAGAAAAAAACCACGAATAAATAAGTATAAATGTCGATTGTAGATGAAATGTATAAAATGTAGATTTGGAATAAAATGTAGATTTTTAGGCACTTGACAAATTCAAAAAAAAAAGAAAAAACATGTACAAAGCATTTCATATGTCATATTATACTAAACGTGCAGGTATTATGTTATTATGCCCTTTATATTGAGTTTCTTGACTATGTAAAATGTTTTGTAAGAACATTTAAGAATGACCCATGTGAGAAAATTAGATGTAGCCCATTAAGGCCAACACTTTAAACTTTAAAATGATCAGCATATCCACCACCAGCCCAATAATATCAGGCGTTTGTATGCAGAAGCAGATATCAGTTGCTGTTGGGGTGCTTGTCCAAAATGTCACAGCACAGAGTGGATGGGCTCTTGTCATTATTGAACTGGAATATTTTGCACATTGATAAAAGGTTCTGAACTGACTTTAGCTATTGAGCTTTTGTGAGAAAAACGACTGCAATATCCGCCCTGCTGTTGTATCTAGACAATATCCTACAATAGTCCATTCATTAGAGAAATTTCACATTTCTGGCGTGTCTAATCAGGCCTTCCTCTTTTACGCTGACAAAAGGCTGTCGTTCTGGAGGTCTCCCAAATGCAACTGGGGTTGAACAAAAGACCTCTCAGCTCAGATATGAACGATTTCATTGTTCCCAGTGCAATCAGTCATCTTCGTGACAGCTCATTAGGAGATGGACAGGAAGTTGCCATATTTGGCAGGCAGCATGCTTATCTCCTTGGCTTTTAATAAGACATTTATCTGAACAATCTAGACTTTTTCAGGGGAATGTTGGAGTCTTTTGTTTTGCCAGTTTTTACTGTGCTAACTTCACAGGACTGTTGGGTAATTGTGCTGAAATATAGTTGTAAGTTAAGGAGTTCTCAATCTCACATCACCATAACATTTCAGATGGTTAGAAGCCCATGCAACAACAGGATTTACACATTGCTACAAACAAGATTCTTCCTCTGTGTGTCTGTGTGTGATGCAATAAATATAAGAAGGTATTTCTCAACAAAAGCAAAATGATTTATGAAGCTTTTCTGTTTTGTTCGCTTGTTCTCAGATAAGAACAAGATTGTCCTTCAGAATCCGCACTTAAAGTGATTTTCTCCAGAATAATTTCACCTGTCTCACTGGAACAGAGCAGAATAGCACCACACCTGAAGAAATCCCAGCATGTTTCAGATCTCAGTAATCCTTTGTGAGACTGGGAAGAGCTGCATGGAAGAGCAAAGATGTGGCCTTCATGTTAAATAGATGAACATTTGTAAAACTTCAGGGACAAATATGTAACTGAAACCTTCTAAGGGTTAAGAAAGAGTTAGCGAGAGAAGGGGGAGAGAAAAAGAGAGGGAGGAGAGAGACTCAATTTCATGGAAGCATTGAATCTTACACTCTTTGTGTAGTGAAGAGGAAATTCTAGTTTCCACATGCTGATTTAAAGTTCAAACAGCAATAGCGCTCAGCCAGTCACAATGAAGTTACTGGATGGATGAAAATAAACTTGTGTAGCCTATATGGTTGAATATAATGTAGGGAGTGTGGCATTTTAACACAAAACTAATATCTACAGCAATGTCAATGAAAATAGCTGACTAGCAAAAACCTCAAAAAGTTGTTTTTTCAATGAAACATTTGAGAATATAAAGCATAAAAATATAAAAATATTTATAAAATGTAATAAATATCTAAATTTGTATAGTTACATTATAATTATTGTAAATGATTAGTTATATTAATTAAAATCATTATAATTTATAAAATTACAAGAAAATAATACAAATGTACTGTTCTCACTACAGAATATAAATTAAGTATTGAAGTATGAAGTATTTTAGTATTGCATCAAAGGGACTTCTCTCATACTCGGGCATGATACACAATCTGTAAAATATGCCTGAGAAATGGTAAAGCGAGACTATAAAAAATACATTTATTTTAAATGAGAAGCAAAGACAGAAGGGGGAAAACAATTTTGCTGGAGGGCCATTTTCTTGGCTCCCTATGAAAAGGTCAGATGGTTGGTTCATGTATTAAAATGTGTCTACTGATAATTGGTTTTTTATCATTCATTAAAATTTACAATGCTCCAAGGCACAAAACTATTACAGAAAACATTTTGCCGAAGTCCAAGGCCTTTCTGAGGAGAACCATTTGTCTACTCCTTTCCTTTTCTCCTCCACACCTATCCCTATCTCCTTCATTATTGAGTATGTAATTAAGGGCGTTTTCACATCTGAAAGTCCGAACAAAAGTTCATGTTTTGATAACATTGTATACATTCGGTTAGTTTTGGTTTGGTTTCTCATGGCAATTATGCGAGCGCTCTAAAGAACTTTACATGACGTACTTGCGTCCTGTCGTCATCCTCTATGTGGGCTGCATCTTGACATTGATTGGTTTGTAAATGGACGTGTGTCTGACATCAACGTGATGTCAATTCAGCGGGTAACTTTGACAAGAATGAATGAACAGACGCATATCATTGCCACTATACTTTTATTATTATGGCATTAGCCTACTCCCTGCAGCACCGAGGCTAGTTCAAATTCGCCAAATGAACGTCCTCGTTGTGCGAACATTTTATCGTCGCCGGCAAGACGCAGGACAAATATGTGTGTGTGTGTGTGTGTGTGTGTGTGTGTGTGTGTGTGTGTGTGCGCGCGTGTGAATCAGCTGGTAGAAACGCTGTGGGCAGGACTGACAGATCTGCACATAAATATTCTTCTTCAGTGGTTTAGGCTACGCGGGAACCACCGGAACGTCCTGTAAATGGTCTGAAAGTGCGAACCATACAGAAAATTCTTTCACACTAGAAACGAACCAAACCTTTGTTCAATTTGATCCGGACCGGACCTCTTTTCGTTGGACCAAATTTCGTCTGTTTGGTCTGGACCGTGGTCCGGGGGAGGTTTACACCTGTAATTTTGATTCGGATCAAACTGAAAAGTCCGAAAATCCGTACCAAACAAGGTAGGTGTGAAAGGGCCCTAACTACCTCAGTCCTTTTCCTGCCTCTATCACGTTCCCTTTATTCTACCTTCTCTCTTTCTCTATCATCATACCGGCTGTCAGGTTTTGTGTGTTTGGTTAGCCACTTGCCCTTTTTAGCTGGACTAGAATGAAGATACTTTTGTTGCAGTAAATAAATGAGTAATATTGGCGGAAGGGCAGATCTCTGAGATCCACATCTGTACCCCTAAAAACACAATAATGTCTTTCATTCATTCATTCTCTCTCCAATGTTCATCTGACTAAAGTGTGATATTAAGGTTAATCCTATCACCTTTAATTGTTGGCTACTATTTAAGCCTTTAGTTAGTTCACCCAAAAAAAAAAAAAAAAAAAGATAATTTATCAAAGATATCTTTAATGAAATCTGAGAGATTTCTGTCCCACCATTGACAGCTATACAACTAACGAAGCTCAAACGCGCTGCGTGAAATGAGAATGAACCTCATTGCATGTCAAGCAAACATACTTGAGCTTCGTTTATAATAACTGATGTGTGTGTTGATGAATGTTTATATGTGAATAAAAGCCTAAATCTAAATCCTTTCATCATATAAAGCCATCGTGTCTTTTTAGAAAATTCGGACTAAACTGCTCAACTGATATGGATTAGTTTTACGATCTCTTTTTGAACTTTTTGAAGTGTCAAAGTGGTGGTTGCGTAGCTGTCAATGGAGGGACAGAAATCTCTCAGAAGATACACAGTCTGTGTCCTGTAGTATATTTGTATGTGTGTGTGATTTGACGAGTTGCAGCTGCCTGACTTTGGCTGAAGACTCAATGAGGCAGGAACAATTCCAGGGGAATTGTGGGTAATTGTGAAGCATCTGGTCTAGGGTGCTGGATCTGTTGTCAGGGGGACCACAGAGAGAAACAAGTGTGTGTGTGTAAACATGAAACAGAAAATGAATCTGGGCCTTCCTGTGAATATAGCTAAGAGGGGAAATATGTTTATACAGTATTTGATTAAGCACTACCACCATGCATTTATGTGTGTGCTATTTTTGAACATTCTAAAATTGGCTTTTATACAATCAATCTTGCTGTGATCAGTAAAATCAGACATGCAGATTGAAGATGTGGAAGATTCTTAATTCAAATGATAGACCTTGATTCTCTATAAAATAAATGACAATGAATGATTAGATTATTTCTCACCAGCCAAAACAAAAATAATCTAATAAACACACGCAACTGTCCTGTATTATGATTTAATCCATGCATTATGTTGCAGTTCCTAATAAAATTACCAGCTAAATAGCTTTTAGTTTCTCACCAAATCCAAATCCATTTTTACACATTTACATAGTTTGGCAGGTATTACATTTGGACCCTGCTCACCCACATGTGAAAACAGACACACACACACAAGCTCAAAGCATATTTAATTTTGCCCATCTCTCGGCTCATATCTGAATTCCTCACACAGCATTGAGGAGCGCAGAGACTGAAGAATAGAGACGTAGGTCTGTGTAGGGTTGGAGAGGACACTTATTTCACACACACACACAAACACAAACACACCTAGTGTCTCCTCTCTAATGTAAGTGACTGGTTAAATGACCTCTTTGGATGTCAAAGCTTTGCAGCTCTGCATTGAGGGAGAACCTGTTAACCTGCTTTGACCTCTGAGCTCAAGAAGAGAATACCATTATGACATTTGGTCCATCTTATTCAAAAGGGACTTAAAATATAAGATACGGTTACAAAGTTTCTTCTCCAACACTGATCAAATGTAGGCCTACGTGTGAGCAAACACTGAATCCCAAAATCACCGCAGACCCAGTTAAAAGGTCCGAGTGTCTGTTAAACGGATGTGAGATTCCTCAGTTAGACAGTAGAAACTATAGCACCAGGATTTTAAAAGACTTGCGGGTCTGCAATTCAATTATTCAGTCTTAAAATGCCTTACTGAGCCAACCATATGGATCTGATTTCCTGTGCTAAAGTAAGAGTACAAACCCAATAACAGATACAAAGGGAGAGAGAGACATGTAAAACCAAAGGGTGGAACTAGCATGTGGATGAAATTACACCTCTGGCAGATGTATTGTAAAAACAAATTAAAAAGTACAACTAGCTGTGTACATTGAATTTAAACCTCCAGTGTCAAAATAAACACATGGCCGAGAGATATTCAAATCACTGCAGATTTACGGTTTTGAGAGACTCAACTATATGACCAAATATGGAAAGACAGGGGGATCTGTAGTGGTTTAGCAGTGGATCAGTCAATATTCTGCTGCATAATCAATGTGTCAGCACAGATTGAGACTGTCCCATTGAATTAGAAACACCAGAATGAGCACATGGTTTACAAATATCTAAGCAGCATGTTTAAAACATATCTAAATGCAATTATATTCATAGATAGTTGTCTGTCAAATGCATTAAATATATGTACAGGCATACATACATACTATACTGATGAAAAGTCAGTTAAGATGTTTTTATGTTGTTGAAAAAAAGTCGCTTATGCTCACCAAGGCTGTATTTATTTGATCAGAATACTGTAAAAACAGTAATATTGAGAAATATTGTTACATTTTAAATGAACTGTTTTCTGTTTTAAAATATTTTATAATGTAATTTATACATGTGATGCAAAGCTGAATTGTTATCATCATTACTCCAGTCTTCAGTGTCACATGATCCTTCATTCTAATATGCTGATTTGGTGCTGATCTGGACTGTCTCTGGATCTGTGGTTTGTACTGTGGCGTGATCAGACTTTCCCAGCGGGGGCAAAGGAGTGGCAATGTAAGCTTCCCTCACGTTGGCATACAGTAGATCTAATGTCCTGTTCTTCCTGGTGGGGCAGCTTACAAACTGGTGAAAGTCAGACAGTGTGGAATCCAGTGTCACGTGGTTAAAATCCCCGGAGATGGCGATGAATGCGTCCGGATGTTGTGTTTGCAGTCTCGCGATGGTGGAGTGGATAACGTCACATGCAGTCTCTGCGTGCGTACTCGGAGGGACGTACACAACAACAGTAATGGCGTGGGAGGACTCTCTAGGCATGTAGTACAGTCTGAGACCTACCACCAGCATCTCAATGTCTCTGTTGCACACGATCTCCTTCACCGTAACATGCCCCTGGTTGCACCATCTGTTGTTGATAAACAGTGCGAGTCCTCCTCCTTTGCTTTTGCCGCTGCGTCCACAGTCCCGGTCCGCTCTCACTGTAGTAAATCCAGGTAGATCCACATTAGCGTCGGGGGTGTTCTGGGTTAGCCAGGTTTCAGAGAGGCAAAGTAAACTGCACTCCCTGAACATCCTGTCCGTCCTCACAAGGGCAGCCAGCTCGTCCGTCTTGTTGGTCAGACAGTTCACATTCCCCATCACTATCGACAGAACCGAAGGCCTGTACTTCCACCGCTTTGTCGCTAGCCTAGCCTTCACCTTCACTCCGGCTCTGCAGCCTCGGTGCCTCTTCCTCAGCTCCTCAGGTATGTGGTGGAAAATGCTGGCTCGTCCCATTGTTTGCAGTGAAAGTAGCTTCTCCCTTGAATAAACAAGTTGTCCCCCACTATGTTGTCCGTAAAAAGTAATTGTATCCATAGGATATATCAAGTTTTACACAGCTAGTTTTATATAAAAAGTTAAAAAGCACTTTAACACATTTAAGATATAAAAAACAACTTGACACGTATGGAGCTACTGGATCAGCGTCAGCATATGGATCAGCATATATATATGTATATATATACACTGGGGAGAACACGTATTTGATACACTGCAGATTTTGCAGGTTTTCCCACTTACAAAGCATGTAGAGGTCTGTAATTTTTATCATAGGTACTCTTCAACTGTGACGGAATCTAAAAAAAAAATCCAGAAAATCACATTGTATGATTTTTAAGTAATTAATTTGCATTTTATTGCATGACATAAGTATCTTATACATCAGAAAAGCAGAACTTAATATTTGGTACAGAAACCTTTGTTTGCAATTACAGAGATCATACGTTTTCTATAGTTCTTGAGTTTGCACACACTGCAGCAGGGATTTTGGCCCATTCCTCCATACAGACCTTCTCCAGATCCTTCAGGTTTCGGGGCCCTGCCGTGTAGTTCTGGGCTGATCCCTCACCTTCCTCATGATCATTGATGCCCCACGAGGTGAGATCTTGCATGGTGCCCCAGACCGAGGGAGATTGACCGTCATCTTGAACTTCTTCCATTTTCTAATAATTGCGCTAACATTTTCTAACAGTTCTTGCCTTCTCACAAAGCTGCTTGCCTATTGTCCTGTAGCCCATCCTAGCCCTCATTGCTGTCTACAATTTTATCCCTGATGTCCTTACACAGCTCTCTGGTCTTGGCTATTGTGGAGAGGTTGGAGTCTGTTTGATTGAATGTGTGGACACTGGACAGGTGTCTTTTAGTCTTTTATACAGGTAACGAGTTCAAACAGGTGCAGTTAATACAGGTAAAGAGTGGAGAACAGGAGAGCTTCTTAAAGAAAAACTAACAGGTCTATGAGAGCCGGAATTCTTACTGGTTGGTAGGTGATCAAATACTTATGTCATGCAATAAAATGCTAATTAATTACTTAAAAATAATACAATGTGATTTTCTGGATTTTTGTTTTAGATTCCGTCACTCACAGATGAAGAATACCTATGATAAAAATTACAGACTTCTACATGGAAGTGGGAAAACCTGCAAAATCGGCAGTGTATCAAATACTTGTTCTCCGCCATATATATATATATATATGGCTCTTTAGCAGTTAAGTGATATATAGTACATGTATAGTACATCATTGCTGTAGCTTTGTTTTTTGTGTGTTGTTCAAATCCTATCAAAAAAAATAAATAATCACTAGTAAGGATTTTAAATGCGATTTTGAGACATGCAAAAATAAATAAATAAATGCATGACAGAGGGTTGAATGAATGACAGTGACACTCAAAATCTCATCATTATGGGAAGAGATTAACTCTGACTTATCACCACATGACACATAGAACAACTAATATGGCAACAACAGTGCACATAATAAAGAATGAAAACAGTAAATAATGAGGTTGCGATTTGCATGATTTATTCATTGTATGGTGCATGATAGGAAACACAGTCCAGCGAGATTCATCAAATTCTTCTAATTTAAAGCTACACTATAACTTATAATAGTAGGCCGATTAATAAGAGAGTGTCTTAAACTTAAACTCAAAGATAAACTTTGATAAACCCAAAGATAAATTTATATTTCAGCAGTGAGGACAGATTTCATGGGAAATTGCATACAAGCGTCATTCACCTGTGCATTTCACGTCAAATCCATACACAGAGAAAAGTAGCTCCAGCTATGGGTAGCATGAAGCTGAAAGATTGTCGTCACAACAAACAAGAAAAATTTACCAAAAAACACACACACACACACACACACACACACAAAAAAATTTTTTTGTGATGACATTGACACTGATGACATTTCCTGTATTAATGTCAATACCGGTGCCTTGAAACACATTCACCCATGCAGAGGAGCAGAGCTGAAGCACGGCCAAAACAGGTGTCCTTTGCAGGACACATTTCTATTTTTAACTGCTAGAGAGCCAAAAGTTAGAGAGTGTAGCTTTAAGAAGATAACCAGTTTCCAATGACATGAAAAGACTGGTGCAGTGCATTGAGTTTACGCTATATATAAGAACACATGTAGTGTTGCTACTGTATAACAATGTTTAAAGAGAAGGTTTTTTTTGGTCACACCTGCAATGTAATAGTATTTAGAGCAGGGTATAAAAGCTTACTATCCAGACACTGAAGCAATACACCAAAATATTGTCAAAATACTTCCTGAGAGTCATTACTCCCACCAAGGGAAGGAGAAGACATTTTCAGAAAGGTGTGCAGATGTCTTGCACTTTTCGCAGCTCAGATTCACTTGATTTAGTTTGGTTCTTGTTTATATCATTTCCATTGTGCGTATGAAAAACAGTGTGAGGAAGAAAATGTATCCCCATCTGCTCTTCAAATTGAGGTCTTTTGTGCTTTTCACACACAGTTTTTTCCTCTTTCATCAACTTCACCAACCACAGACTTCAGACTTCCTTTTGCTGCTCTCTCTCTCTCTCATTGCATATGGCAAAGGCACTGCAATTCATTATTCAGATTCGACTTCATCATTTATAATGGAGGGTGATGCATTTCAAAATGCCTCTCTAAGTCGTGACAAGTGAAACCAGTCTAAAATATGAAGCCCAGCCGGGCCTGAAGGCTGCAGAAACTCAAGTCAACACATGGTTGGTTTTAACTGGTTTTACACCCATTTTGAAATGAATGAGTGGGTTTTATTTGCAGTTTGTCTCAAGGAAATAAATGCCACCCTCTCTAGTTTTCTCCTCAGGAGAGTGTGTTTGCCTCTATAAATGCGTAGGAACCCTCTGTTGAGGTTGACTGGCTGGGTGGATCTCTCAGCAGCGTGAGGGGAATGAGAAACCATGTGATGCTCATAAGCATTGAATTTAATTGTCAGAATGCAAGTGATTCAGAAGCAAAATCAGAGGCATCATCCTTCATGGAGAAGACAATCCCATAATGCCAAAAAATCCCAAATAGTGGATTTAAACATAATAATATTCACATACATTTCCATGTATAAGTACCATATACATATACATCCATACTAAGGGTGTGTAACAAGGTTACGGTTATTTTGGTTCGGTTCACATATGTACCAAATGAATTAGATTCTCCAGTTTAAACCCTAGATTGGGACAATCTTATTTATATTGATATATACTGTAGTGGTACAAATTCTCAAAATTGTGAATGGACGCAGCTGTTGCCGGATAAGTGCACAATCCAAGTTGTCTGAAATATTAGATGTGCTTTAAACTAAATCATAAGCCTACATGGCAAGCCAAGACTTCAGGTCCCTATACTGTCAGATGCGTGTGTTCTTTTATGTGTTTTCATCAGCGCAAAATTTTCCCTTATACACTTGTATACAAAAACATGCAAGTTTTAGTCTGTTTGTTCAATAAACCACAGTTTAATAAAAAATAAAACATGGTCTGTTTTTTTCATTTGCTGTACCGAAAACGTACCAAACCTTGACTTTAAAACCGAGGTACGGAACGGAACCATATTTTTTGTGTACTGTTACAGCCCTAATAAATACATATAAGAGTAAAAATAGAATGCACAAACAACTTTGTCAGAATACACTGTGTGTGTGTGTGTGTGTGTTCATCGCAGCCTCATTGTCATTGGTCTGTCACTGCTTGTCCATGTCAGAATATTTGAAATGACCAATCAAATCAAAGTAGGCGGACTTTACGTTCACAGAATTTTAGCAACGTGACGCTTTCAGTTTACGGTCAAGTGCAAGGTAAGATGTAAGTAGGCTAGCTAACAGCGCCAAAAAAAAAAAAAAATGCCCAAATGTAAATTCACAGATGATTTACAGAGAAAATTCCCGTGTTTTCGTTTCCGTCGGGATCCGTGTTAAAGCACAATTCATGAACTGCAAAGCTGACATGTGTCAGTGTCAAATAAAGGTGCTAGCTACCTAAAAGCGCACATAAAGAAAGTAACGTTATAGGCTAAGAGAACATCAGGAGGATTGAAATAGTTTTTTACTGAAATAGTGTAGTAGGTTTTTTTTTTGGTTTTTTTTTGTAGTAGATTTTTAACCTAGGACCATGAAAAGAAATAGTGTCATGTAAAAGGTGTTAAAAGCTAAACTTTTTATAATATATAGTATTCTATTGTTGCGGGCCAAACATTGAATAGAAAGGATGTATTAGGCTACTTTATGTATTAAAGTATAACATAGTTGCAAGGTTGTGAATGCATTTGTCAAGTAATTTTTGACGAATTCTCGAAGAGAGAGAGAGAGAGAGAGAGAGAGAGAGAGAGAGAAAGAGAGAAAGAGAGCGAGAGCGCGAGAGAGAGAAAAAAGAGAGAAAAAGCATGGTGACGCATACGCCTCTGAAATAGACTGGAAATGACATTTTGCAAAGCGCTTCCCGCTATGAGAACAATTTTCCCAATGATTTAACCTCAACCGGCATTTATTTTGGTGAACTGTGAGCTTAAGAACAGCTTGCTGCATGAAAAAGCCACTCTCAAAAGAAGAGGAGATTTGCCCTTAAAATAAATGGGGTGAAATGCACAATATTTTTTTCTTTTATAGCGGATATGAAAAGTTCACATCCACATTAACAGTCTTTTTAATTTTAGCCAGGCTTTGTGTCAGCGTGACATTGTCATGATGTTGTCTGTATGTTTAGATTTGAGTGATTTTTTTGATTATCTGTTCTTTCTGCAGAAGAGGGGCCAGCTTGGAAGGACAGCAGGTGGCATGATTCCCTACACCGATGCTAGATTCATTACTTCATGCCAGCCTGAACACACCATCCTGCTCAAAATAAATACACCTCTGATGTCAGACAGGATAAAACTTGATTCTTCTGAACTTGAGGTTAATCATTCTTAGAGAATAATTTTAGCGAACACATCTGTGGAACCTCAGTCTGGAAAGAATAAAGTGGTGTCTCTGCTTTCACTGCAAAAAAACAAAAACAAAAAAAAACTTAAACTTTACTGGAGTTAACTGGTCTGGTTTGCAGCTTTCCAACCAGCTAAAAACCACCTTAGACCAGTTTACAATTGTTTTTGTTTGTTTGTTTTCAGTAGGGTAACCCTTTATAAATGAAGAGCTAAGACTGAAACTTGTTTAGTATGTATGAACGAGTTATAGAAAAAAAAAGAAGAGAGAAAAATGTTTATGGCTAAAAATGCGAGACATAACCTCTCCAGAAAAATGGCAAAACATGATTTTAGGCCTAATAGCTACATTAAACAGTCTGGAGATGAAATACTTGGACAGATGATTACCACCTGAGAGAGAAAAACAAAAGACATAAAGAGGAAGGGAAGGCAAACAGAGAGTGACTCAGTAAGGTTGTCAAAATGTGCAGTATACAGTAGAGCACAGTTTAATGCTCTGTCCCACAATGCAATGTGCTCATCTTGACCTTCTGTTTCCAGAGTGACAAGATTATAGTTGATCTCTTTTTTTAAAGTGATCAGACTGCCAATCGTTAAGACATTTTAAGACACAAAACTGAAATGCAAAATAGCTATTTCTTTCCAAGATGACAACTGAATGTCACTCAAATCTAACATGATCATATCATGTCACAAGGAATCCTACTGTTTCAAAGAACTGTCCTGATATAATGCCTTTAAGAAAATCACACAGTAAACTATATACACAGTATTTAGCATATAGTAGTGAAACATTTTCCAATAATTTTAGTATATCCACCTATTTTTTTTTTAAATACAGAAGTAAACTATTTCCTGTGAATATGTGAGACTTCTGACTTCATCAACAGATAGTGAATAACTGGAACAATAACAAAGTGTAGTGTCAGTAAATAATTTGCACTTTACAAACCGGTGTGTTTATGATTATGATACTAAATTAATAACAACATCATGCAGCATTCTCCATTATAAGCTAATTTTCTGTATGCATGGCATACCAAGATGATCTATTACGTTGACCTACATAATGTATCCCACAATGCATGCACTCAACATGACATCTGACAAATGAACCAGAAGTAATATCAGCCACAATTTTTGTCATTTCTTTTTTATTATTATTTGATGAGGCAACCAAGAGTTGAGGCCAATTTCAGAAATAAGTAGACATGACTTCTAACAATACAATGAGGTCATGTGCCAACAATGTAACATACTGCAGTTTGAAAAGCTGCATAATTCATTCTGATTTACAGCTATTTAAAAAATAATAGTAGCAGGCAGTACGTACTGCACAGTATGCACTAAGAAGTAGATTGGTATTTCATTTCGAACACAGAATGAAAGTTCACCTGGCTTTGAGTTTGAAAGTGTGTGTTTAAATGTCAGATGGTCAGTACACAAGCCTTTAAAAGAAAGATTCTTCTCCCGTGTTCCATATGCTGTTCTTTGTCTAATTTCTCTACACTTACAGACAAATGGGGTAAGATAAAGAAGAGGTGAAGAGGCGTAGAAATGACCAATTGAATCATATCAAAGAAAGAAATAAAGGATTGCAGAAGATGATATTTCTATCGACCGCAACACATATTCTCCCTGCGGTTGAGACTGCTAATCTCAGGGGCTGTGATATTGCCTCTTGGTAAGTGGTATTGTGTGTGCCTGTCAGACATGTCCAGACACCATGTAAGCTCTTGATATTGTCATTGTTCTCTCAGACATGGACATGGATTTTCAATTTCTCTCTCACTCTCACACTTTCGGGGGCACACACCCAATCACAAGATAAGAATTTACCTTTTTTTTTTTTTTTTGATCGAAAAACCCAACTGGGATCAGATAAAAGTAAAAAGACGTGTGGCTCTTTTATGTGAAAAGCACATTAGAGAGAGAAAGAGAGGCAGACAGAAGGGAAGAAGCATGGGGTAAGTGCATGGGATGTGACGGATGTGCCCCCTCCAAGTGGACGGTCTGGCCGCATCCCAGGATTCCTTCCTGTTCCTGTTTGTTGGCCGAAGTGAGGACCGTCAGAACTGCCAGAGGCATGCTGGGTAACACTGACACATTGCAGCCAGCCCAAGTCTCTCGCACCATGAGGATGGGAGAGGAGGGAAGTGGAAAACGCAGGATGAATGCAAGGGAGGGAAAGGAGATTAGAGGATGGGAGAGTTGAAGAGAGGCAGAACCCCTCCCGGTGCTTGCATATGCGAGAGCAGAGTAATCTCCGAGTGGAGAGCGGAGGAATGCCGAGCGAAGGAAACGTCTAGGTGTGAGAGGAGAGAGGGAGAGATGAAAGGAGAGAGGGAATGGACAGAAGGGAGTGAGATGAGAGGCGGCGTGCCGAGAGAGACACATGGTGTGTAGTGTGTGTTCTGTTCTCTTTCAGTAACACACAGCAGGGTCATCTGTCCATGACCAGCACCATTGTGATAGTCTGTGCAAAGAGGATTTATGTCTTGAACTAACGCACTATGTGTTTGGTATGTACCAGCGTGTAGCGAAGCTGGTTTGGAAGCTATTCGAGTTTTATTTAAAGGGGTTAGTTCATCCAAAAATGAAAACTCTGTTGTATGACTTTCTTTTCTTATGTAGAACGCAAACAGAAATATTTTTAAGAGTGAATGGGTGCTAGAGATTGCAAGCTTCAAAAAAAGACACCAAAGAACCAAAATATAGTATCATAAAAGTTGTCATATGCCGGACATCACATGAACAAACAGGAAAACAGGACTCATCGCATCCGCTAGTCAGAGAAATTTAGATCTGTTCCTTACAAAAAAACTAGCATTTCAATTTTTAAATGATAAATAATCAAAAGTGACAGTAAAGACATTTATAATGTTACAAAAGATTTCTATTTCAAATAAGTGCTGTTCCCTTTATGTCGGTCACTTTTAGTGTTGTGTCAACTCCATTGGCCTTTTCTGAATACATCAGAGGTGTTTGGGGATCTCAAGGGCGACCCTATACATCAGGGAACGACGGTTACACTAACCGAGACATTTTATTTAAATTTTTTTATCTTTATTCATCAAAGAATACTTTAAAAAAGCATCACGGTTTTCGCTAAAATATTAAGCAGCGCAACTGTTTTCAACATGATGATAATTAAAAGTGTTTCCTGAGCACCAAATCAGCATATTAGAAAGAAGGATCATGTGACACTGAAGACTGGAGTAATGATGATGAAAATTCAGCTTTGCATCAGAGGAATAAATTAGAGTAAACAATATATTAAAATAGAAAACAGTTATTTTAAATTGCAATATTTCACAATAGTACTACTGTATTTTTTATCAAATAAATGCAGCCTTAAAGGGGTCATCGGATGCCCATTTCTCACAAGTTGGTATAATTATTTGTGTAAAGTTTGTAATATATTTTGGTTAAAATGCCTCAATTGTTGTGTAAAACAACACCCTTTTTACCTCAAAAACAGCTCTGTTCACAGCGACCCATTTCGGTGCATGTCTCCAAATGGCCGAGGGCGGAAATATACTAATATGGGACAGTCTGTCAATGGTCGTGGGCGGAGAAGCATTAGAAATATGACATCATATTGCTCAGAAAATCCAAATGGCTTGATTATTGGATGTGAATGGATTTTTTTCATTGTATGGTGGTTGTGTCCACATACTGCAAAGACACATTTATATGCAAACACCATATAAAAGTAGCCTGGAAATCCAGACCTAAATCTGAAAGATTAATGGTCTGCCATCGACTAATGAAAATCGGCCAGCTCGAGGGGCGGCACAAAGCATGCATTTGGATAACACTACGACCAATCATAACAAGCCCCATACGCTCAGCTACCAGCAGAGCTAACTGGTCGATTAGACTCTTGCCGTATCCGGTTGGCAAAACAGCAAAAACGCCCTTCTTGCAAAGGAACGATTCGAGCGCCGCCTTCTGTTCCTCTTTTAGATAAAAAGCCAAGTCTAAGTCGTTCATTGTAGCGGCCAAAGCCGTTTCAAACTACTGGTGTTCATCCATAGCCATCTTTCAATGTTTACCAATGACTTCGACGTCACAGCGCTATCGTCATCTGTTTAGCTCGTCTCTGGCCCGCCTATATCAGATAACCCGATGTGATTGGTGCAGCTCGGATACAAGGGCATATTTAATGAGCATCATTACTCAACGCCAGAGTAAACTCGCTGAGCAAATTCAACTTGTGCTCTCGCGAGCACTCTGGATTTCCAGGGTAATATAAAAGTGATTTTTGCATCCGATGACCCCTTTAAGAGACTTTTTCTAAAAACAACTTCTGAAAGGTAGTGCAGAGACTGCATGACTTCAGAATACTTGGAAAATAGTGTAGGGACTACTTTAATGATACTGTAGCTACTTTTATGTTGCTTTACGTCCTTTTTATTATTATTATTATTATTATTATTAAGTAATTAAATTAAAAAATAAATTATTTAAAGGGGTCATATAATGGTACATGCACTTTTACAAGTTGATTGCACTGAAATGTCTGTTGGCAGTGCCTGTACACAACCATCCTATCATGATTAAAATCCATCCAGTGGTTTTGTTTTAATCTCCTTATATGTTTGACCATCTATGAAATCAAGCCGTTCGATATTGTGACGTCATAAGATCGTACGCCCCTCCCGCGATTGTGATTGACAGCCGTGCTTCAACACAAGACCCGCCCTGAGCAAGCTGTGACAGCCGTCGTCATAGTAGTCCGCCATTGTTGATATGCTGGAGTAGAATGGCGTCTACACGATTGTGGTGTTCTGTTCTTAGATGTAATAAGGAACACAGCAGTCATTTGGATGTTCCTAAATCTGAGCCGTTATAGATGCAGTGGCTGAGTTTTGTTTTTGAAGCGATATGCCCAAAGGATTGACGCGGGGATTCCCTCACGGGGATTCCCCACGATTGTCCATGCTTTCATGTTTACGCGAATCATTTCACACCAGACAGCTTTACAAACGAGAAAAAACGGATCGGTACCAACGTGTTACTGCTGAACCTCCAGAAGATGTGAGTGTAATGTTTTATTAACCTTTATATTAGTATTTATATTAATCTTTGCGAAATTTGCAAACCTTGCTGCAGGCTTCACTATGAATGCATCTAAGGTTTACACTCAGGGTACATTACAGCATGTTTTCTATGTACGACGTTCTCAATATAATTCATAATCCCACGTTTATAATGAACAACGCGTGGTTATTGTGTTACAAACGGTGTACGCACAGAACAGAGGGGCGGGGTGAGCAAAGCTCATTATCATTTAAAGACACATGCACTGAAACGGCGTGCTGAAAACAGAGCTGTTTTTGACCAGGTAAAATTAGTGTTTTCTTACAATACTAATGAGAATTTTTAATTAAAGTATATTACAAACTTTTAATTTAGACCCTAAAGAATCATATTAGCTTGTACAAAAATGGCATTATATGACCCCTTTAAAATAAAAACCATCAAAATAAAAACATTTACTAAAACCTTTTTTTTTATAAGGCCAATTTCTCATGTGATCATTAACTGACATCAGAGAACTGTGAATTTCATTTTATTATTATTTATTATCATTGACTTAATTTTGACAGGTGGACAAAGTACACAACTTCCTTACTTGAGTGAAAGTACAGGTCAAATATTACTCTGTTACAAGTAAAAGTTGTAAAGACCGATTTTTACTTAAGTAAAAGTACAGAAGTACTCTTTTTTTAAATTACTTAAGTACTGGAAAGTAAATGTCAAAGCATAGTTTTATTATTGTTGCATTGTTGTAGGCTATGTAATACTTACAGTACCTTATGCCTCTGAATCTATGCCTGCCTACCTACCCTCATATCAATATCAAATTTATTTCTAGAACACTCCAGTAGTGGGATTGAATGTGAGATTGAATAAGTGCTCTCAATAATGTCCACAATGGTTTTGGACACCCATGGTTTCTGTTCCCTCAAATAGTGCCCTATTTAAAGTTTTTTGGCTTTTAATATTAATATGTTAGCCTTACTGTTATATCTAAGCTAGTGTGCTCCAAAACAATGACAAAAATTGCATTTAAAAAACCAAACCCAACGTTGAAAATGAAAATCGGGTTGACGTCAGAAACCAACATCAGTCGGATTCTGACGTCAACCCGACTTTCACTTCCAACCAAAATCCAACGTCCGACATAGGATGATCAGCGGCGGTTTCATCATTAGGGCCATCGGGCGACGCACCACCAAAGTGTGAAAGGGACTTTTTCAATCACAATTTCATTCAACCACAGAGTTACGTTAGCAGTCACTCACTGTTGTTCTACCTCTGGATATAGTCCAATCAGCGCCATGTCACGTTCTGTGGAGTAGGCTACCGCCTCTTTTTGGGCGATTTCACTATGGCCGAAAATCGCCCAGAGTGTTTCCATAGACTTACATTCAAAGATTTATTTTATTTTTTTTCGAACTGCAGGCACTGCAATGCATTCTCAATGGGTTCCGGGAGGGCTCGCACTAACGTGCTTTCGTCATCATACGTAAACTTCACTTCACGATTGGTGGAAACAAATATACCTCTAATAATATTTAGCCATAAGCTGAATTGACATCCAGTAATTTCCTCAGTGCATAACTTACATTTCACGGACATATTCTCCATCTGTAAATGTTAGAAAGTCAATATTTCCAGTTTGCTGTCATGAGTGGGCGAGCTTTCTGCAAGCTAAACTTCCGTGAACGAGCGCCGCCGCATGCATGCGCGCCGAACAGATGGAGTGCAATAGAAGAGGAGCGCAATTATTCTGACTAAAATATACATCACTAAATTATAAATATATTTAGCTAAAATATTTGTTGTTGAATATTTGTTGTTGTTGGTGAATATACATGTGCTAGAGAATTTCAAACGTACATGTGTATTTTTATGATATTAGCTTTGTTTTTATGTATTTATTTATTTATTTTAAGTTTAGTAAATTTAACTACTTCTTTAAAAAGCATTATTATGTTTTTAGATTGTAATGTTGCAAACTTGCAATGTTAGAATGTAATGTGATTTGACCCCTTTTTTGGATAGACTGCAGATAGACAGCAAGGTTACACTATGTTTTTATAACCTTCAATATGAACATTGTTTGTAGGACAATATTGATCAGGATATTAAATATATATATATATATAAAAAAAAATACAGTTTTTTTTTTATTCAAATAGAAAAATAATAATGAAATACTCAGATTATACCATACATTGCCATATAGCCCAAAAATTCTGATTTATTTGGCAATTGGCTATTTCCCAACCCTACTGGCTGAAGTTTTAGCTAAACTTTAGGCTAATGATAGCTACATTATTATCACTGTTAAATTGTTATTTAACAATTAGCCTACATTCAGTCCTGGATTAATAATTCAGTTTTTTATAATAATTTTATAGTTTTTTATAATAAATAATAATTTTTTTAGCACCAGCCGCCACTGAGGATGATGACGTCAAAGCGACGTCAGGTTCTGATATCAATCCGACGTCGGGTTCTGACGTCAACCTGACTTTCGTTTCCAACCAAAATGCAACCCCTGCAACCAAAATCATTCCCTGACTGACGTTACTTTCTACTGAAGGATCTTGACAGAAATGTAGTGGAGTAAATAGAAAGATATTTGTCTTTTAAATGTAGTGAAGTTATAGTAAAAAGTTTCCAGAAAAAATTATACTCAAGTAAAGTACAGATACTCAAAAAGTGTACTTAAAGCTGCAGTCCTTAACTTTTTTGGGTTAAAAATGATCCAAAATAAATGTTTTAGCAAGTACATAACAAGCCAGTGTTCAAAACTATCTACTTGCCTTAGCTCGTTTCAAAACGGTAAGCTTGTAATAATGTTTTTAATTCCAGTGGTACTGGTGGATTTCTGCGGGAAATTCAAGCATCTTTGCGTCATTACGTCACATCTATACACTTAAAGAAGGTGTCCCAGCTAGTAGGCTATATTGCGTGTGAGGATGTTGGAGGTGGAGATTTATAGCCTTTTCTCACAGCACTTGATATAATTAAACTTATCAATTTGATGGCGTATCCAGAGAGGTTCAACCGACAATCACCAGTGACAACTGGAGATTCACCCGTTGTAAAATGCAAAAGACTTCGGACTTCGGAGTGGCTAGAAAAAAAGAGACTGCAACCGGGCTCATGTGAAAACAAGGATAAATATGCATCTGATTACAGATACGTGTGTTTGTATTTCAAAGAGAACCAGTTCTAAGGAACATTAATATGTTGGTATGACAATTAGAATTAGACTGCACAGAAATGGAACTACAGGTAGCCCTAATACACATTAAATGTAGTCACGCAATGCATTAACATTAACAATTTAAGAACAAAGTATAATTTGCACGGTTTGACGTGATATGATAAGCGATCGTTAGATTTAATCAGCGCGATTTACTGCAATGCTTTTTTTTTTTAGTTGGTCAGAACAAAAGTGGATGTTACTTATTTGTTCAGATGACATTTTCCAGTGAAAATTCTTATGTTGGTCTGTCATACTTCCAAAAAGTAGAATCTGTGATTCCGAATGACAGTATCCACACCGGCGCGGTGACTGACAGCCGCACATTCTCCTCAAAACATTGGATTTATCCGCGCTGTGCCATGGCACAACCCACGTAAAGTTGATATATAATTCCGCGAATAACTGCAATTGCAGATTTCGAACAGAGATGGCGACAAAGAGGAAAAACTACGGACTGCAGCTTTAAGTAGCCTACAGTACTCAAGTAAATGTACTTTGTTACTGTCCACCTCTGGACCTAACTTATTAACTTAAAATCTAAGGGCTTACTTCAAATAAATATATTAAGTCAAAGTGGTTCAGCTGACAAAAAAAGTAAATATGAAATGATGTAAATTTGTACATTTTTGTACACAAGTCCTAATTTGTAAGTCGCCTTGGATAAAGGCGTCTGCTAAATGACTAAATGTAAATGTAAATGTACATTTTAATGTGTTTGAAAAACAAAAGCCTTCCAGAGACAGTAATACAATGTTGAATGACTCACTGAGTGATAATTCAAATAATAATTAATGTATTCGTCAGGAGCTGATTAGATATGCAATGTTGCAATGTTGATAAAACACTTCATAAAAATGAAATGATTTCTGTAAAGCCAGTGATCAAATGCCGTGGGTCTCAGTTTGATCGGCACATGACTAGTGGCTGGTCTGCGTGAGCAATTCCACAAACCTGAAAGAACTTCTGAATGTACAGTATACAAGCAGTAAATTATATAGAAAGGAAAATGTCAAATATAACAAAGAAGTAAAACAATGAATTATGAACAATTTACTGCCATTCTGAGAATAACGCATTCATGTAATCAATGGAAAAGTTACTGTATCTGATTACGAGTAGGCCTATTTTAAAATGTAATATAATCTATTTACAAGTACTACATTTTTGTAATTGGATTACTTAATCCAGATTACATGTAATCAGTTACTACCCAGCACTGCATATAATCCTTCAAAATCGTTTCTTTTTGTGTCAAACAGGTTTGGAAAACACATCTTTTTTAAATCTCTTCTTCTGATGTGGCCTAGTAAAAAAAAAAAAAAAGTTTCTGTCTATAGCAACAGTAACAGAGACTGGGGATTTTCAAACTGTCCCCTTATGTGGGTGCGACTCTTCTGTCCTAAATGACCTTCAATTTATGACACAATAAACCACATGAAACTCTTGTTTTAGCTGGGCGGTTAAGGCGGGGGGGGATTGTGGGTAGTTCTGAATAAAAAAGTGCTCATTTCAGACATCTTGTTTTCTCATCATGTGAGTCCAGACAGCATGTATCCTTCATGGCGCTCTGAAGAGCCTTATTCACAGAACGTGCTTTGGAGACAACATCCACATTTATTTTATAAGAGGAGAGCTGTCTTTAAAACACGGAACTGTGACAAAAGGTATAGCATGAACAGAGTTGAGAAACAGATTTGATTCTGTTAAATCTGTTTCAGGTTTCAAAAAAATTTATTAAAACTGAAAAACAAGCCTCCTATACATTTTTATATTTAAGTTTCAAGTTGTCTGGAGCAATCAGCATTGCTATGGCAACCCCATCCAGCCCACTGTTCACGGATCATAAACTCAATTTTGTACTGTTTCCACATTTTGTTCAGGTAGAGTCTGTTCAGCACTCTTGTGGAATTTGTGTCCTTATTATTTAGACTGCGGCGCCTTTAGGAAAATCTGTCAGCAAATTTAGCACCAGTCGACAGGCAAATTTCATAAGCTTCTCACTTTTTATTTCTCAGAAACATTCACATCCAGATAAAAACTAAAATCAGTTTTATATGATTCATTTGTTTATTACACTGCTCTCTGTAATACTTAAATTATGTTTTGTCAATCACTGCATTCAGCAATCATGTTGAAGCTAACTTTCTTTCATCTGTGGAACACAAAAGGAGAAGTTTTGAATAAAATTAATGCTGCTCTTTTCGGTACAAAATAAGACAGCAACCAGGTGCAATCAAGCTCTAAAAAGGATAATAAACACAGTAAAAGCAAACTACATTCAAAGTTTTTTGAAGCTATATAATTCTTTATATGTACACACTAAAAAAAAATGGTTCTTCAGCGGTTCTTCAGGGGTTCTTTGCGGTGGTTAAGGTGCTATATAGCACCACTACCATTTAAAGAACCTGTTAAGCCCAGTTTGGTTCTTCAGCGGTTCTTTAGTGGTTCTTTGGGGTGGTTAATGTGCTATATGGCACCTCTTATGGTTCTACATAGCACCATTTGACAAAAGTAGGTGCTATATGGCACTTAAAGTGGTTCCCCTATGATTACAAGCCAATGAACCACTTTTAGTGCTATTTAGCACCATTTTTGTTTAGAGTGTAACACTGTGTCCTGATTTAACTTCCAAATGGTGAGAAGAAGACTTCAGTTCACTGTGATTATTGTGGACAATGATGGCGTTAAGTGACTCTACTCCTGACATCACAATCAATATCTCAGAGACCTACATACAATAGAGACAATTGAGAAGGTTGAAGGGAAAATGAGAAAGAGAGAATCCATAATAAATGGTTGTCTATAGGGGTTTTGGGTAATATTCGGCAAGCGCTATTGACTGATTTCGCCCCATTGAGAGGAGCACAATACCAGAAGTGTCAGCTGCTCTATGCTCTGACAACAGCCCAGACCTGCAGTTACAGCTCTGACAGAGGAAATATAGATTAATAAAAATAAAATCCGTCTTGGACAGCCTCTCCCATCTCACCCAGTCAGGGCTTTTAATAAAGCAGCACTGCAGGAATCCATGCTAAGTAGAATGAGGTGAACATGTTTGTATAGTGTACAACCGGGCTAAAGGACGTCTAGGGGAAAAGTCTCTTTGGACTTCTTCCCCCCAAACATTGAACCAGCACAGAACCTTCCTAGATACCTATCGCTATGTACTGCAAAATTTTGAGGTAATTTAATAAGGAATAATAAAGAGGAATTTCAACATTTAATTTTGAATATGCAATTTTAAACGTTACGCAGCAACACATTTGCGGTAAAAGACCCCCCAAAATAATGAAAATATTATATTGAGGCAAAAGACTTTTCATAATTTTTTTATTTAGTTCAGCTCAAACTGAATAAATCCAGTTTCTTTCAAAATATTACATAATATCAAGACTTAAAGGTGCATTGCGCAAGTCTCTGAGTTTTTGCAGAACTATGCCCCCTCTGGCGGCAAGCGAAACTGCAGCCAGAAGTGTGCACGCTCACAGACAAAAGTTTTCTTTTTTTTATCTTACGTGGAGTTTGCGTTGGTGTTTGAAATGAACTACAAGCCGGTCTCTTAGAATCCATCTTCTACGGAGAATGGCGGCGAATACACAAACCTGCCAGACAGCCAGGTGAGCGTGCCGTGAACGCGCATGACGTCACGCCCAGTCTAAAATTCCGGCCCGAATCCCTCTTATTTATTTTACTTTACAGGATTATAGAGACAATCTCAGTGATCAGAGAAGGGCTCATTCAGCCCATCAGGCAACTGTTTAAGCATGTATGGGTTAGAAAACGGGTATTTTTAACATGAAAAGTTGCTTAATGCACCTTTAAATTTTGCCATATCACAATAGCATTTTTATACATAAAATGTTATGTTGTTTACAAACCCAACAGTTAGTTGAAATGTTTCAATTAAAATGCTAAGAGTGGTTGCTAGGGGTGTTGTGTAGTGATACATAGAACCGTTGGTGAAGCAGTCATAGCCGTGTTTAATCGTGAATAGCTATCGTAACACAGCTATTGACCAATCAGAATGAAGGACTGGAACTAACCTTATATATACACTCACCTAAAGGATTATTAGGAACACCATACTAATACTGTGTTTGACCCCCTTTCGCCTTCAGAACTGCCTTAATTCTATGTGGCATTGATTCAACAAGGTGCTGAAAGCATTCTTTAGAAATGTTGGCCCATATTGATAGGATAGCATCTTGCAGTTGATGGAGATTTGTGGGATGCACATCCAGGGCACGAAGCTCCCGCTCCACCACATCCCAAAGATGCTCTATTGGGTTGAGATCTGGTGACTGTGGGCGCCATTTTAGTATACAGTGAACTCATTGTCATGTTCAAGAAACCAATTTGAAATGATTCGAGCTTTGTGACATGGTGCATTATCCTGCTGGAAGTAGCCATCAGAGGATGGGTACATGGTGGTCATAAAGGGATGGACATGGTCAGAAACAATGCTCAGGTAGGCCGTGGCATTTAAACGATGCCCAATTGGCACTAAGGGGCCTAAAGTGTGCCAAGAAAACATCCCCCACACCATTACACCACCACCACCAGCCTGCACAGTGGTAACAAGGCATGATGGATCCATGTTCTCATTCTGTTTACGCCAAATTCTGACTCTACCATCTGAATGAAACCCTAGAAATGGTTGTGCGTGAAAATCCCAGTAACTGAGCAGATTGTGAAATACTCAGACCGGCCCGTCTGGCACCATCAACCATGCCACGCTCAAAATTGCTTAAATCACCTTGCTTTCCCATTCTGACATTCAGTTTGGAGTTCAGGAGATTGTCTTGACCAGGACCACACCCCTAAATGCATTGAAGCAACTGCCATGTGATTGGTTAATTAGATAATTGCATTAATGAGAAATTTAACATGTGTTCCTAATAATCCTTTAGGTGAGTGTATATATACACACACACACACACACACACACACACACACACACACAAGAAAAGTAAAGAAAAGAAAAGAAAAGAAAACATTAACCCTGCTGTCCCTTACACATGTTTGATGAGGAAGGACTGCTGCTGTGAGCAAATGTTTACAACTGGAAGGTGATTAATCTTCTCCCTGCATGTTTGGCTTCATAGATGCAGCTGGTCATACATTCATCAGACTCACTCACAACAAAAGTTAAGCACTATCGAGACAATCATACACATTGCACACACACTGTCTGTGGCACAACTCTTTTAAATTAGCAGTAGACATGGCACACATGTCTTGCATATAATATAGCAATGACTGCCAACTCATAACAAAACATCAGATTCCATAACTGTCATATGATATGACATGACATGTCCAACAGAATCTCTCTCTCATCCCACAGATGTTATCAATATCCAGGAATGTCTCTGTGAGGGTCACATGGAAACCTTCCTCACCAATGTTAGTAATTTCCTGCTGTCTGACAGGCTTCTGATGCTGATGGCTGAACCAAATCGACTACAGAGCAGAACATCGTGACACTATGTCTGCTGTGACCGCAGCTCCTGGACTAAACACTCATCCTGTTACCCGGGGTTACAGTTTACCAGGGCTCTCCTAATTTTAACCTCCCCTCCTTTCCTCCCCCTCCCTTCCTCCTTTCCTTTCCACACAATGTCTGGAGTCCAGACGTTCAACCACTGCTGCTGAGAACAAAGATGTGGAAGTACAAGCTCAGATCTCCACAGCACGGCTTCATTTGTACAACTTGTTCTGTTTATTGCCATGATTATTAATGTGCAATGAAAAAATCATGTGTGAATAAAAATAAATCAGAAAAGAATGTCATATCAAATAGAGTGGTGGTTCTTCAACACTGCAGTCACCACAAACCATGTTTATCCCTGTTGCTAGTGAGCCTGTATTTAATGTAGTCTGGGTCAAGTTTTTTTAAATACTTAACATGGTTTTGTTCATGGGTTTGGAG
Source organism: Leuciscus leuciscus (assembly GCF_965113295.1). Classification (NCBI taxonomy): domain Eukaryota; kingdom Metazoa; phylum Chordata; class Actinopteri; order Cypriniformes; family Leuciscidae; genus Leuciscus; species Leuciscus leuciscus. Next base: position 15,447,420 of record NC_138741.1, read on the forward strand.
TATGAGGGCATGCACATGAGTCATCAGACGAATTTGTACACAGTAGTACAATAGAAAATATAGGACGCATTTTACACTGGCCTGTTTTTTATGTGTTTTTGTGAACCAGTGCTGTCATTGTTAACTAAAGCTAAACTATTTAAATAGTTTTGATTCACTGAAATCCTAATAATTGAAAGCTGAAATAAAAATAAAAACATGAAAACTTGAACTTAAACTACACTGAAATTGAATGTTTAATTTGAAATACAAAATTACTCAAATAAAATAAACATAATTTAAATAAAACAACAACACAACTAATATGACAAATGAAAATAACAAAATGAATACTTAAACTAAACAAACTACAAAAAAACATTATTTATAAACATAATTATTATAGAAAAAATTGTATAATTACTTTTAGTAAAATACTTTTAAAATCACTTTTAGTTGAGCTCTTCGTGGGTTAAATCTCTTTGTTGTGCTGTGAGGAGAAATTATTTTGAAAAAAACATGATTAGCAATATAATAGGTTCAAATTTCTGTTAGATTTCTCAATAAAAAAATAAAATAAAATAAAAAAATCGTATATGTTGAATATGTAAGTCACTTTGGTAAAAAGGTGCTGTTAAATGTACAATTTTAATTTCAGAGAACAAGCCAGAAAAAAGTGCTAATCAATGAGCTGCTGTATAGCCCAACATTTCTAGTGTCACACTAAAAATTTATTTTGCACCTTTCACAGACACAAACTGAGAACCACTTTATTAATGGTTGCTTGGCAACAACCAATCGAGTGGCAGCTCTAAAGTGGACGTAGGTCATTTGGGTGGCATCCTGTTTGGCAGTGGGTAATTGGGGCAAATCACTGAAGACACAAAACACACACAACCTTGTGACCTTATGGTCCTTTGGGTCATGATTGTAACCAAAGTCAAAACAGCCATACGTGCACAAAGGAAGAGTTTGTTCATGCATGAGCGCTGTGTGACTAAAAGCTGAAATATAAATACAAACATGATTGAAAATAAGGATTTTAGTTGGACAAAGATGAAAGTCTTCTGTGAGCCTGGGGCGTTACAGGCCACTAGAATGAGGAGGCTGAATGAAGGAGGCTGATAGTCAAAGAGAAAGGCTGCAGAAATGAAAATGTCAAAATTCTTGACAGAAAAGTAAGTGAGACAAAGTGTTTTAGTGTGTGTGAGTTAGAGAGAGAAAGTGTAAATGTATAAAGGAGTCAGAGGTACAATGAATAAGACTAGCTGAGAGAAAAACTGAACTGAGAGAAATTCTCCCAAGGGTAGAAATTGCAGCCCCTCATGACAACCATGAGGCAACCGTAATGTAGTCTGAACACACACACACACACACAGAGAGAGAGAGAGAGAGAGAGAGAGAGAGAGAGAGATCTAAGTGCTCTTCCCCTTCCTTAAAATATCCCCAAAGGATTTTTGCTAGAAGAAAGTTTTTACACCACATGCCTCTGAAAAAATCACATCAAAACTCTCTTAAAAAATATGCACTAAAATATGCAATTTTTCTCTTAAATGGAACAAAAACATAGAACATCGAGCAAAAACATTGATGACACACCTGATTTTTGTCCAATCAAATCTCCCAATTAGCAAGGAGCATGGGTGTGAACTGTGATATAACAAAAGCCCACTGCTTAAAGCTGCAGTCCGCAGTTTTTCCTCTTTGTCGCCATCTCTGTTCGAAATCTGCAATGTCAGTTATTCGCGGAATTATCAACGTTACGTGGGTTGTGCCTCGGCACGGCACAGCGCAGATGAATCCAATGTTTTGAGGAGAATGTGAATAATAAATGGCAGCTGTCAATCACCGCGCCGGTGTGGATACTGTCATTCGCAATCACAGATTCTACTTTTTGGAAGTATGACCAACATAAGAATTTTCACCGGAAAATGTTGTCTGATCAAGTAAGTATCATCCACTTTGTTCTGACCAACTAAGGGGAAAAAAGCATTGCAGTAAATCGCGCTGATTAAATCTAACGATCGCTTATTATATCACGTCAAACCGTGCAAATTATACTTTGTTCTCAAATTGTTAAAGGGATACTCCACCGTTTTTTCATATTAAACTATGTTATTCCCTTAACTAAGACGAGTTGATACATACCTCTCTCATCTCAGTGCGTGCACTTAATCGCTCTGACGCGCGGTGACACTCTGATAGTACTTAGCTTAGCCCAGTATATTCAATGGTATCTGACAGCAATGAATTTAGAAGTGACCAAACACATCAACGTTTTCCCTATTTAAAAACAGTTACACGAGTAGTTATACGATCAAGTATGGTGACACAAAATAAAACGTGGCGCTTTTCTAAGCGGGTTAAAAAGGATAACTATAATGTATGGCGGAATAGCACTTTCGAGAGTAATTCGACTCGGCGCAGTAAAAAATCACGCCTGATCCTCTTCCTCTCACTTCTGTCACTTCTAAATTCAACATCCGCATTGCGTGACTACATTTAATGCCCTTCCGATATTTGTCCTTGTTTTCGCATGGGCCGGTTGCAGTCTCTTTTTTTTTCTCCGAAGCCTTTCGCGTTTTACAGCGGGTGAATCTCTAGTTGTCACTGGTGATTGTCGTTTGAACCTTTCTGGATCCGCCATCAAATTGATAAGTTTAATTATATCAAGTGCTGTGAGAAAAGGCTATAAATCTCCACCACCAACATCCTCACACTCATAGCCTACTAGCCGAGACTCTTCTTCATGTGTACAGATGTTACGTAATGACGCAAAGACATGCTTGAATTTCCCGTGGAAATCCACCAGTACCACTGGAATTAAAAACATTATTATAAGCTTAGCATTTTGAATCGAGCTAAGGCAAGCAGATAAGTCTTGAACACTGGCTGGTTATGTACTTGCTCAAAAAATTATTTTGGATAATTTTTAACCCAAAAAAGCTACGGACTGCAGCTTTAATTTTAAGTCCTTCGAGGAGTGGCGCCCAAATTTCCTGTTTCAACAGGACATTTTCAGGTCTTCACAAGACAGGAAACTGCATTTGTCAAGCCATTTCAAGAGATAAAACATGCAGTGCATACAAGGTAATGTTCACGAGTCCACGCTCACAAATAATCAGATAAATGGGATGCAGAAAAAAACTGTCGAGGATCATTTGAACGTGCTTCTCTCAAACTTTGTTAATAAAACATTACTAAGAGAGCATTTGACACTTTTGCGACTGATTCTAACAAGGACAACTCACATTGTTTCAATGATTCATGTGAACTGATGATTTGCTATGCTCTGCCCCCTGTTTTTAACTGACATTTCCATGAACAGTGTGATTATCAATAAAATGTAAACAAAATTTGGTAAACATGGATTAGATTTTATTTTTATTGGAATGGAATGGAATAAATTACAACATCACAATGCATTTTACTTGCCAGTTTTCTTTAAAGCTGCAGTCCGTAACTTTTGGCGCTCCAGTGGTTAATAAACAGAACTGCATGTGTCTTGCGGAAGAACATTGTAGCCGGAGCTACTTCTCTGTTTATGTCTATGACGAGTCACGCAGGTACTGGGCTACTCTGTACCAGTCCAAAATAGTCAAAATACAAATACTTATTATAGGTGTACCGTAGTGATTCAGGATAAGACAAAAACTTTTGAGTTTTTTAGAAAATTTTGAACACAAAAAAAAGTTACGGACTGCAGCTTTAAGTAAATTGTTAAATTATGCATTATCATAATTATAAACTGCAAAGATGGCGAATCAGAATCAAAGCAAATGCTTCTCTAACAGTCAAGTGAAAAGAGGAAAGCCTCATTTGAAAGAGATTACAAACTGATAATGAGAAAACCTGAACTTTTCTACAAAGTATTCACTATAGTTCTCACTATAAATCTTTAGCTCAATGACGTGAATCAGTATGTTTATTAAATGGTGCTATATTAGAAACATTAATTTACATTGGAACAAATGTTATACATTTTTGCGAATGATGACAATGGGAAAAGAAATAGCACTTGTATTCATTCAGTGTACCATTTGTCATTAAGTGACCTGGCAACAACTTTTTTACCAACTTTTTTAAAATATTATTTCCATAAAATTGTATTTAAAACTATCCAAACACACAGATACTCCTTAGACTTGCATAAGACAATAACAAAAGCTTGTTTGAGAAAATGATGGTGCAAAGACACATAACATTTGTAAGGTGGGGCTTAGCGAAGAGTTAGTTGTTTGTGGAATCAAGCCAGGTTCATGGTAATGTGCCGGGCAGTTCAGTACAGTTGGCCAGTGCAGTTCAGTGTCTCTTTAGTCCTGAGATTAGAGTGCAGAGCCACTCCTGTTTTTACAGACTGCAGACCAGCCGTCCGCAGCCTCAGGAGTTCGGTAATTAAAGCAGGATAGAACGCTATCAAGAAAAGCAGCTTATCTTCAATACAGCCAACCGTGCAGGCAGAGCTTCATGCAGACACACACACACTCACAAACACACATACGTCCTGCATCTATAATCCCACCGAATACATCAGAAACCCTGAGACGAAGTAGGGAAGTATTTTCAAGATTTGCCAAATTTCTAGAAAAAAAAGTCCTCTCGGCGTGCCTGTGTGTGTGTTCGAGACTCAACTTCTCCACTGGATAAATGTAGCTGTCTTTATGAAACAGATCCAGGCATCTCTCAGCAGATGTATGGATTAACGCTACATGCGATGCGCCGCACAACAATTTCCCTTCTTAATGTGGTATCAAATGAGTCTCTCAAGCCATGCTCTGATTTATCCACCACCACAAAATCAAGCAAAACCCCTTCAATACACCATGCATCACAGGCCCAGTTTGGTTGCTTTAATGAGCTGTAATCTCTAAGCCTTCGATTCATGCTTGAACCTGAAATAACTATAATTCTGCTCAGAGGGGAATGTTGTCCTTTAAAATGTGACACCGCTAACACTGTCTACAGCCTGAGCGCACCGGATTTATGCTCTGATTAATGAGAACGTCTTTAAATGGGGTTAGATCAGGTTCTCTCCGCATCCTTGTCTAACAAATCATGAACATTCTCTTTCTCCTTCTCTCACTCTCCATTGGGGGTATTAAATTTCCCCAAGTCGAGACTTAGAGGCTCCAGGGATCAATGCGAGCTGCCTGTCCAATTTACTGAAAGTGAATGGCGATTAATTATGTTCTCCTAATGAGCAGGCCACCGTGTTAGACTTGCATTAAAACTGTGAAATATGATGCGTTTTCTTAGCTACGTGTCATCACACCCGCTGTTGCCCTCTCTGTGTTCAGGTAGGTGAGAACGCAGAAGAGGTGGGTTGCGTGCACAGATGAGGGAGAACACCATTCTCATGGCCACCTATAACAGATTATGCAGTGCTCTACAGCAGTGCTTCAAATGTGAAATTTGAATATTACAGTTTTTACTTTTTTTTTTTTACTATTTTACTATTATTTTTACTATTTTTGATCAAACAAATGCAGCCTTTGAGAGCATAAATACTTCTTTGTAAAAACATTTTTTTTTTAAATCTTACTGACCCTAAACTTTTAAACTGTAATTTGAAGGCCACAAGAAATGGAGCTTGACTTCACTTGCAAACAATGAAATACCTTGTCTTATTTGTCACTTTTTTTGTGTGGAAAAACTAATATCCAATTTTCATACATATAAATATTCAGACGAACATTTGACAGCCAACGCTGCGCCAAATTTCTCTTTATTCAACCCATTGTTTCAGTTTCCCAAGAATGTGTCGGGGGGTCACATGGGGTCAAGCCTGCCAGATGTGATGCCAGACTACATAGTGACTCTTTTTATACAGTTTCTGACCGCAAACATGTATACAATGAGGCTAGAGCCAGATCATGGAGCGACAAAGACCCTGGGCCCACTCTGCTTCTCGCAACAGACCCCTACTTTAAACATCAAGAGCAAGTTGGCTAAAACAAGAAAACAAAACACGTTTTAGGTAGACTGACATTATAAAAAGCTACTGGGGGCTCTGATATTCAGCTTCCATTAGCTGTCTAAGGCTTTTGACGTCCCTGGGCAACCCAGTCAATAATCCAGCCCTTAGAGTAGCTTTCAGTGCGCTCACATATGCACATATTCCTGACTGATCGCTTAGGGTTAGGGTTAGGGTGACCATTGTAAATCCATTCTTTCTTCGCGTCAAAAGTAGTGAGAGTCCTTGGAGTACATCAGAAATAGAACGGGGCATCAGTTTACTGTTCAACATTTGTTTGTGCTGCAAGCTGTTGTTGTTGTTGTGTTGTGCTGCACCCCATCCAGTATAGACAGCATCACTGATTATAATGGGTTCTATTTGCTTTTGTCATGTCGCATCACGCTGCTCGCGTCTGGTGTAGACACGGTGTAATTCTTCATAAGACACAAGCCACCATCAATGCTGTTCACTTCTGATTGTCCTTGCCAGATCACATGTTGCCATAAACCCCATTGACCTTTGAATGAGCCGAGTTCTTGCGTTCTTGAAGAAGTAATGCTCTCCCTAAGAGAATCCAGCAGTTGAGCTGGAGAAAAGAAAAAGTAAAATTTCATCGATCAAGTGTGAAGGGCGTAGGTGTGTGTGCGTGTGTGTGTGTAAAGCTGAACAGTTTGCTCTTTAAGCGTGTGCTGCTCTGATGCATTAACATAAAGCTAAAGGAGAAAGAAATTGCAGGTCTCTGGCAGGCTGCTGTCTAAATTGGGTAAAATTACAGCATAGGTTCCTATCTGTGCATCTGCTGTCCTGGTAATTACAGAGTGCTGCTTTCATTGCGAGAGGAAAATAAAAAAGTCTGTTCTGATGACGCTGCTGTGATTGCTGCCATTTACTGCATTTGTTCAGATCACTATAGCGTTTTTTCACTACAACCTCTCCCTCTCAATTCGCAGATTGGGAGAAAAAGTTGACTGAAGATGGATCATGTGCTGTTTAAAGCGCATTTCTTGTCGCAGCGATGGTGATGGTAAAAGATTTTCAAGTAGGTGGACCTCAGAAATTCCAGCAAAAGACAGTTAAAATGCCTCTGATGTGAAATGAACTCGCAACAAAAGTGGCATCGGGTGAGAACGGGGACAAGACACACATCAGCCAGACAGACAATAGAAACGAGATCACAATCCGATGTGGATTTGACAGCTGTGAATAGGACAACATTTATTTTCATGTTTTGTGTCAGTGTGGACGTTTTTAAGGGAAAGGATTGAAGACACCAGCAGATGTAAGCAGTTTCATTCTGCAGAGCTAAAGGTGTTTTACTGTCATCATTTTTTTTTCAGAAGGCAGAAATGAGGATGAACAAGAATATGTGGCCTATTTACAGATTATTTTAAAAGATACGTAATGTGTCTTGTGTTGCAATTGATTACAGTCAGCAACAGTAATGATAAAGTAATCTGTTAATAAAATCCTTGTTGATGCAACACAAACAAAATGGTTTCTCCATTAGAGTGTGCCAATGCTAAAGAGCTGGGAGCTACTTTTTCTTCATCTTTTTTGACAGAATCTTTTCAAACAAGACAAAAGTGTTGCTATTTGCTCTAGTAATATCAACCTGCCTGAGGGTTTGCACACTGGTCCAAAATTCCTTTATTTCTCACAAAAAGAGTGTGTTTTTAGAGAGGCTAGAGAGGCTTTTCATGCAGTAACCTCACAAGAAAGCTCTGAGACTCTTGGACTGTGAAGAATGTCTGTCAAAGTGTGTGCACTGAATGAAAGCTGTATTGTATAGCTGTTGAATAGACCATTTCTCTGTGGTCCTCTACTTGTCCGAGCACATCATATCCACTCTAATTCCAAATACTGTTTGTTTCCTTCACTTCAGTTTCCATTCAGTGACATTGAAACGAGCTAATTGTGAGGAATAGGGATGAAGAATTCACACACACCTAAACATGACCATTCAAATCTCTTTTACGTATACTTTTACAGATGTAGTTATACAGATAGATGTTATACAGATGTACCTGTAAATTGAGACAAAATGGTTGAATTATTGGCCTGCAATGTGAATTTAATCATTGATCTGAAATTGACAGTTTGAAACACGCCAAGTGGGCCATGTGCAGTTTTGTGAAACCATACTTAAGAGCTATACTTGAGTTACTATAATTATCCCTGTGTTTATCTTTGTTTGTTGAACAGTCATGTTTATAAGCAGGAATTTTATAGGTAGCATTTAGTAGTTAGTGCATGATAACGTTTACATGAAGTTGCCGCAGTAAAGGTTAGTTCACCACTGTTCACCAATTCAACCAAATTAAATCTGCTCCTTGTTTTACCCTCACTAGCACAGAACTGCAATTTAAGTTGATTACAAAAGGATAAATACGTTTAACTAATGTGAAATTTTAACCCAGGCATTTCATGAGTAAGAATTCTACCTCTGGTAGATGATTTTATTGGACTTAATACACTTCACTGAAGCAAAATATCAACCCAAGGTCACCTTAAAAAAATATATAAATATATTTGACCCAAACATTGAAACAACCCAGCATTTTTTTAAGTGAATTAAATGTAATAATTGATTTTATTGCTATTTCAAATGCTTAATCTCATTTGTTTTCCTAATTTGACATAAAATGGTTCTGTTTTGAGAGATTTATCTTAACGTATTTCACGCATTTGGAAGGATTCAGTTGCTTTACACACTTACACCTACATCTACACCTACCCGTTTCAATTAAATAATTTAATTTAATTTGTCTATATATATATATATATATATGTATATATATAACATCAGGCGCTAGTGTGCCTCTTGAAGCCAGGGGAGTGAGGTTTACTCACACACTCTTACTAGCTGCCCTCTATTACATAAACACTATTTTACATTTTAAATGCCGTCAATAAATCCATAATCCATACGTTTCTACGCATGTCCAAATTGTACAAAAATAGAAAATGTTATTATTTAAAAAGTATACATTTAAATACTTTAACGAAATAATAAAAATGATAACTAGAAGCTTAACTTCATTCCTCACATCAATGAAAGCACTATAAATGCTTCAGAGGAAAGTCAACAACAATGTAAGAAGCATTAAGCCTCATCCTGTAAGCAAACACAAAGCAGAAATGAGTTAAACAGTCGGCAAGGTCAAACGTCTCTGGCAAAGATTGGAGCTCTCCATTCATCTCTTGTCCTCTCTCTCCCTCTGCTCTCCTGCACGATCAAGAGGTGTTTACCAAAGACATTTCATCATGTCATCAACTTTACTTGTCGTCTGAGGTTTTGATGATGGATGTCGGCAAGTTGGAAAATGTGATGAGCAGATTATTAATTGACTATTGATTGAGGACAAAGTTTTCCCTCTTGAATGTGAAATCAACTGCTCTGAGAGTTGCTATCCTTCGCTGACATAAATCATTTTTAAACAGGACAAGGCCATGATTCATTCTTAACTGCACTCGCATGCTGTCACTAGACCTAGCAGAGGAGGTCCTGAGGAGTTGGATCATTTTTTGTGCCCGGTGCACGCACACACACACCTCGAGATGACCATCTCAGACGGTGAGTCAGGTGGGCATTTCCACACTCCACAGTAATGTCTGACAGACAGGTAATAGGAGACACACATTTCTGACAGGCAGGAAGTGGGAGAAGAAATACATAAATAGAAGTGCACACACACACACACAGAAACACCCCTGCACGCCTCAGCACCTACTTGGCTGACAGAGAGTGGCGTCAGCAGTGGTCCTCGTGTCAAACTCTGTAAGCTGCAGTCTGACACACACACACACACACACACACACACACACACACACACACACACACACACACACACACACACACACACACACACACACACACACACACACACACACACACACACACACACACACACACACACACACACCAGCTCCCTACCCGCCAAGGTGCCAGGGCCAGACCTTCACCATGTTTGATTTTGTTTGTGTGTTTTCGTCTTTCATTCCAACAAAGCTTGAAATTAATATGTATTCAAAATGGTAGCTGTGTCCCATTGCTGTCAGGAACCTGTCATGTCCTCCGGCTGAGTCTGACATGCACACAAACACACTCACGGTCATACCTTGTGGATTTTTGAGCCTCAGAAGTGGGAATGAGAAAGGGTAGACTTTCCTAAATAAATGTATGAATCACAATATCTTTTGTGATCAATTCAAAATGGGAACCTGAGGATAAAAACTCCATCGGGCACTACTGCTTTTAATAGTGTAACAGACACGCATGGAAAAATTGGGGCAAGAAAAGTTCCTAAATTAGAGGAAATGTTTATTCACTGATTGTCCTCTGAAAATTCACCCTATTTTATAAATGCATGTTTTTGATCTTATTGATCCATGCGTGTTTCATTTAAAAAAAATTTTTTTTACCTCTATTAATTTTTCATCAAATTGATCAAACTCAACCCTTTCTTACAATCAACTGAAGTTCACACTCAGATCTGCCTCCATCCAATCAACAACAGATTCATTGAACCATTCATTGATGGATGTCCATCACAATCCAGAAGAAAGCATCTGTCACTACTTCTGTTACATCGTGACTTTTAAAATGACATGTCAGCATCATTGATGCCAAAACGGCATTGATTTTCTGTGTGTAGCAACCATCTGCAAAGCACCATTTTGAACACGGATGTAGGCTAGAGGGACAAGGTATCAGTGAATTACGACTTGCAGTAAATTTTATTCACCAAATGTATGGCTTCAAAAGACTTGGAAAATAAAGCATGATGTATAAAGCAACATTTTCTTTGCATTTTCTAGTGCTAATTTTGGGAAGACATTTGTGGAATGGATTTCAGTTCTAATTTCAGTTCAATTTTAGTTCACCCAAAAATGAAAATTCTGCCATCAGTTACTCACCCTCCTCCTGTTGTTCCCAAAATTGTTGGACTTTATTTCTTCAGTGAAACAAAAATATAGATGTTTTTTATTTGTTTTGTTTTGTTTTTTCGGTCAGTGAACACAATGGTACTCAATGGGCTCCAATGCTGTTAGGTTACCAACATCCTTTAAAATATTATTTTATGTTCCGCAAAAAAACACAGAAAAGCCATAAATGTTTGAAGCAAAATGAGGGTGAGTGGTTGATGGTTAATCAAACAAAAGAGAAAATAACTTACTGAATATCTTTACTAAATATGATCAGTGATCTGCATACTTGATCAAAATACTGCATATCTTCACTGTATGAATTAGATATACATTTCTTTTACAATTTGTGTACTATTTCTAACTACGTTAAATAGGCTTCATCTATTGTACCTAAAAAACTTAATTAGAATTTTTGTTATATTGTATTTGTCTTAATTGTTTTTAATTTGCTTCTTTGTTCTTATTTTTAATAACAAAAATCAAATAAAAATATATATCGTTATCGTGAAATAAAATTGTTCATAGCATGAAATTAGATTTTGGTCATATCACCTATATCTATGCAGATCTACAAATACAATTATGAAAATTAAATTTTAAAAAAACTACATTTGTGTTCCACTGTTTGGAATGGCAGGAGAGGGAATATTAACAAAACAGAATATACATTTTCTGGTGAACTATTTATTTAAATAACAGTCACAACTTCTATTATTTCCTCATCCACAAGTAAAACAATGACTGCATCAGAGACGGTTTGTCTATCAATATTTAATTAAGCATATTTCAATCTTTACTTTGCCAGTCCATAACTCTGCTTAATTATTAAGATGAATCAGAGAAGAGCGGGTATATTTTAGTACACACAACACTGGAGCGCTGGTTGTTTTTTCTTTCAGCTGAGACCAAAACTCATTTCCTCCTCCTCAGAGTGAGCGTCACTGACTCTTTCCTCCAGACTGATGTCATGACACTGTATTGATCATGTTCCACCCACTCTGCTTTTCTATTCCCACTTTTCATTAATATTTTTGCAGAAACAATCTGCTTCTTTTCTTCTCACTTCTCTCCCTCTCGCTCTCTTCACCTGTTCCATTGATATTTCTCACTGATACAGTTTTCTTTTTCTACATTCTCTCTTTTTCCTGGAGCCTGAGGGCACTGGCAGCAATTAGCTGGAGTTCTGTTGTTCTGGGTGAAAGCTTCCCTCATAGGCAAACAGATTTTCTCAAGACACTAAAACGAAAAAAGCCAAAGTGGAAAAACACACCAGCACTCACAGATGGAAACGCGCTACATAATGTACGGTTGATGATGGTTGTTTCTAAGTGCATAAGCATATGTGTGTGTTTGAGACTGCAGTCACTGAGTGCATCTTGGATCTGGATGCTTCAACTCTGTGAAGTAAAAAAAAAAGGATATACCGTGAAAAATGAGATTCCCCTTTGGTGCTGTACTGGCAGGAAACCAGTGTTGAATTCCAGTATCACGTTAACAAGCTCAGTGTCAACACCGGTCAGCAGTATGAATGGTAGTACTATGGATCATGTGCTGATAGTGAATATAAAAAAAAATAAAATAGAATTTCGATCATGGAGGACAGTCATTTGCTAATTCTTTATGAAATCTATAGTACAGCTGTAGGAAAAAGTACACTACTGTTTAAACATTTGGGTTCAGTAGGATTTTTTTAAAGGCCCACTGAAGTACCTTGAAAGGCGCAGCATTATTCAATGTTTTGACAATTTCAGCTGAAACAGGAAGACAGGGCTGGACATATCGAGCAGCTACCCCTTTTTTTTTTAAATAGCCAATAGCGTTTAGTTTATATCACAGCCCGGCCAGAGCCGTTGAGCTTGGTGAAGCCGCAGTGTCCTCCTAATCTCTAACCATTTCTCATCCTAATCTCTTCCATATCGCTTTAAAATGTAGCATTCTGTGCAGAATTCAACTGGGTCCGATATGTTTTCTGGTATGATCTACTCTGTGCTATCGTGTCTCTGGACTGGAGCAGACTGTGTGTGCACTGTGATTCCCTATCCCCTATATGGTGCACTATGTGCCATTCACCATGTAGAAAATTGTAATTGTGTGAACAAGTGACCGATTTCAGCCGCAGCTTCAGTGTCTATTTATAATGTAGGGGCGGGGCTTCAGATTCTACAGAGCATTTGATTGGACATAAAATCTAATGAGATGCTGAAGTGCAGACTGATGTCAAAAGAATCCTTGATCCATGTTGGCAGAAGAGAGAGATTTTAAGTTATGAATGCTTATATCTTCTAAATGTGAATTTTGTCTTTGTTTTGGAGCACACTAGCTTATAGATAACAGTAAGGCTAACATATTCATGCTAATAGCAACAAAACTTCAATTTTGATTTCATGCCAGTTTTTTTTTATACTCACCAAGGCTGCATTTATTTGACCAAAAATACAATAAAAATACATTTCAAAATTTCTGCAGTTTATTGTAATTGAATGTAATCTATGGCAAAGCTGAATTCTCAGCAGCCATTCCACTCCAGTCTTCAGTGATCCTTTCAAAATCCTTCAAATATGCTGATTTTGTGCTCAAGAAACATTTCTTATTATCATCAATGTTGAATGTATCATCAACAGTTGAGCTGCTTGACATTTTTGTGAAAACCATGATACATTTTGTCCTTGTTTCCTTGATTAATAGACACGTTAACACTTGTTATAGTATTATAAAAAACGTTAACACTTTACAATAAGGTTTCATTTGTTAACGTTAGTTATCTGCATTATTTCTTTTATTAAAAACTAGTGTGTCATCCTGGAATGGCCTATTTGGTATAGGGTATAAACAATCTGGTCCCATCGGTTTGAAAAGTGATAACCTTCTTCTCCCAACATTGGGGCTAAAACACATTGCTCACATCATATAATGATTTAACTAATTCTAACAAAAGAGACCTGATTGTAAAGTGTTACCAAAACATCTTCCTGACCCCAAACTTTTTAACTTGTGTATGTGAACCCTTGGATTTACCAAGATGTCTGCATAAATGTGTTGTTATATAATATTTAATCTGTTCTTTAATTATATCACAAAATAGATAAATAAAGTCAGCTTAAATAAATAACACAATCAGTGATACAATTTTGCTATTCACAAGAAACATTGCCTAATGTGAACCGTGCCTTAAACAAAAAGGACAGGGCAGTGTTAAAGTATTTCTGAAAGTCTTGATGTTCATTGGTCCATTTTAAGACAAATTGTCAGTAAATACAGTTCAGCACTGTTGCTTCTGTCCCTAAGAGTGGGCGTCCTGCAAACATGACTGCAAGAGCACAGCACAGAATGCTCAATGAATGCCAAGTGAAACTCAACTGAAGTCGGGTGAAGCAACAAGACAACGAACAAAGCATAGAAGTAATTCAATAACAGAACACCTTCAAACCGTTTCAGATGCTTCGGCATGACATTGAGAAAGCAATTCAGGTCAGACGTCGCCAGAATATTGACAGCAATGAAAGAGGAATGGTGCAAAATTTCCCCATTTCACAGTGTTGGTGCTCAAGTATAATTTTGATACATTTTTTTCCAGGATACTTTGATGGATATAAAGTTAAAAAGAACAGCATTTATTTGAAATAGAAATCTTTTGTAACACTTAAATGTATTTACCGTCACTTTTGATTAGTGTAATGCATCCTTGCTGAATAAAATAATTAATTTCATAACAAAACTCTTACTTTCTCTCATTTGCTGTCCAGGGCTGCATTTCTCAAAAGCACTGAAAGCCTAAGTAGACCGAACCATTGCCACCAATGGTCTCTACAATCAACTTAGCTCACAATGCTTTTGAGAAACGCAGCCCAGATAATTAATTGTATACTCAGAGATAATTCAGTGCTATCCAAAATGTGGCTGACCCATCAGGATTTGGCCAGAGTGATAGATGACTGAAGTCCAGTCATCAGCACATTTGCATTTAAAGACATTAATAATCAGCAAAAGTTTGAGCAGTTCATTCTCTGACTCTGAGTGACTAAAACACAACGCCCATGTGGAACATTAGCAGAATCTGTTTCCATACTGACAAATTCTTCTCTCTACTTCACACATAGCTCAGTTTTTGAGCAATTTTTTATCACTCCTACAGCATGCAGTGTATGTTGCACTAACGCGACATGTCGCAGCACAAAGCAGTCAGGCTTTGTATGAAGATGGAGGACTGAAGCGAAATACAAAAAAAAATTATAATATCATTTTATAGCAGTTTCAATGGTGTGCAGTGAGTTTTTATGGAAACATGTGCTTGTGTGGCATGAAATAACATGGCATTTCCGCTCGACTGACAAATTTTATTAAGAGTCTTTATATCTGGGGCCTTAAGCTGCCCTGATCAGCATAATCCCTGTCCAAACAACAGATAATGAATCTGCCTCTGAAACAGCAGGCGGCTGCAGGAAAACCCACTTCTGATCTGTAGAAGATGAGCACAAATTATTGGATTTAAACCAGCAGGAGAATTTCTAATGGGTTTGTGGTAAGACTCCCAATGTTCATCAAAAGTGTCCTCTAGTTCAGGACAGACAGAGAGAGAGAAGATTTTCATTTCACTGACACACAGATATGCACAAACTCAAGTGATTTATAGGTCACGAATAGCCAAAACACAACCAAAGGCTGACTTGAAATAACATTGCGGTTTACAAGTGGCAGAGAAAAGACTCGTCTACATTAAAATGTCTCTCTAGGATTAGGAAAACAATAGGGTGATACAACCAAATGCAAATCGTTCCGCCTAATGTTTCAGATTTCTTTTAACAATTTAATGTCTTTTATGATATCTCTACATGATATATGGTTATTTCTTCTCCTCAAATGCACAATCTGTCCTCTGTTATGCAGGGAAGCTTTCCCTGGTCTTTCTGGCTGACACACACAGCTCAATTCAAATCATTGCAGTCTGCTTTGGCCCAAACTGATCCAGTCAAACATGACACGGGCCATTGCAGCAACAGAGTAGAATGAATGAGGACAGCAGTTCATCTCTCTCCCTCTCTCCCTCTCTCTCTCCATCTCTTGGCATGCTCTGGTGGATCGCTTTTGAGATGGGGAAATGAATGCTTGTTGATGTAGAGACAGAGAGAGAGAGGCTGTCTTTCTGAAGTCTCTAAACATTTGCGATTTTGCGTGAGATCAGTTAAAGCAATTTTTATTTTATTTTTTAAGATAGTTTCAAATGTAATTTCTGATTAGAGGTTCCAATGGTCGTGTCGGGCCATCTTTTGCAGCACATGACACGGCGTTCTAAAAATGTAGCCCGTAAAAAGTTAAATGAAATTCCACTTTTAAAAAACACGCCTCTATAACTTGCGTTTTCTTCCACACGATTCCGTTCACAAACTATTCAGTTATTAACGAGAGTAACAACCGCATTTTATAACCGAAAAACCCTTCAATTTTCAAAATTCACAAACACATTTTCGGTAAACCTGCGGTGTATGAACAGAAGGTAAACTACTTGTCTCAAGAATGTTTCGTGTTTGGTTTCGGTAACTCACAGAGACGGACATAAATGCTGTGTGTAATCCGAAGATTTTAGATCCAGCTGTCTTCCACAGGAGCTTTGTAGTTAGAGTTTTATAGCCCGAGAGCAACCCAAATTCTGCGCTCCACAACAATACAAACATATTAACCCACATTGAAACTATTATTTTGAAATGCTGATAACTGGTTAAAATGGTATTATTCTGTTTCTAATCATTATTCATGAAACAAACAAAAAAAGTTGCTAACATGCTAGAGCTAGTGGCAATACATCAGGTGCATTTGAAATGCCATCCCTTCAAACCATGTGGTAAAAACACGTTTTAGTGTTCCATAGACGACACTTCTGTCTGAGTAGGTACATTTGAATTCTTAGGCTATGTTCACACTTAGCGTCTTTTTTCAAACTGCCAGCGTCTGTTCTACATTATAACCCTATGGAGTAAACCGTTTTTTCAAAAAAGTCCTGAGCGCTTTTTTAGACGCCACCGCCGGCGTCTTTTTCTGCAGCTCAGAGCGTCTTTTTAAGTTGAAAAAAGTTCAACTTTTCTGAAAAGAACGCCCTACGTCAAGCGCCTTTTTGACAGCTGACCAATGACAAGTGAGTAGCGAGACCTGTCGTTTCCATAACAACAAGAACAACTGTCTGTCGTGCACCCACAAACGTCTTTGTGAACCGACATTCTCCTCCCCGGTAACTTCAAAAGCCAACGCAAGAGCCAACTTTCTCTTTCTCGACATTTTTTGCATCACACAGCACTAGGCTACTGTTGCAGCTGTTGTTATAGCAGCAAAAGACGCGCTCGGCTGCTATTTGTAACCGAACGCTGCCAGCGTTTTTTTTTGCTAAAAAAACGCCGTTGTCAACTTTTTCTTGTCAAAAAAGATGCTAAGTGTGAACATAGCCTTACTTGTACTATATAGTGTATGAGTATGAGTAGTATGAATGAAATTCGGAAGTACACTCACCATGTTGCACCCAAGCGGCAACATTCTAATCTGAAAAATGAAGCCTACCCGGAAGTGCGAAAAACTGCAATACATCGAAAATCCGCTAGGGGGAGGTCCCAAAAGGGAGCAAATGTCCATAGACCCCCATGTTAAAATGTCCGTTTTCACAGCATAAATTCATGTTTTTACAGGTTGGTCCCATGGACTTTTATTGTATTTTTCGATAGGTTCGGAGTGCCTGACAACTGTGAGGGGGGTGAATTTTTTTCTAACTCGTTAGTTTAGATCGTATTTAGATATAAAATGTATGACAAATAAGGGCATATAAGGGCGATTGACAGCTTGATTGACAGCTGATAACGAGCATTGGCTGCGCCGAGTGGAATTCCTGAAATTTGACGTCTCGGCCATGATCTGACACAACACATCATACCACCTCTGTATCCTTTCTGAACATTTGTATTGAAATATCGTACAAGATGGCGCCGCCCATACCCCCCATAAACGGCCTCAAAACCGTTCTTCAGAAAGTCTATGGGTGACGTCACAGACGCTTTGTCCATATTTTTTACAGTCTCTGGTTGCGCCTCCCTTTGCCTCATGGTAAAGTGTTCATTGTATGCACACTTCAGAATCTCGCCAGAAGTAGTTGGTCATCCGGGTACTTTTCACCCAGGGCCGGCGCGTGCACTTCTGCCGCTCTAGGCGAAAAACATTTGTGCCGCCCCTAGGGCTGGTCCGAATACCATTTTTTGAGCTTCGAAGCTGCGGTAGTAATGAACATCGAATATTCAAAGCTTCGAGAGGGGGCTGAACATATTCTTCTCTCTAATAAAGGCAGGAATCTCTATGTGTCTGTATGTCCGTTTGCATTTTGATTATTTCGAGAACCGTTCATCCAATCAACTTCACAGGGGAGTGCAGTGTAACATTTGGTGGTGCAATATAGATGGACACGCGAGACACGACACGTTCAGAATTAATAAACTTTTAGTAAACTACAGAACACCGCAAGCGGGAAGGCGCACCTCAGGCGGGCAGGGCTTATATAGGCTACTTGACGCACGCTGCACTAGCAATATAAAACGCACACACACATGTCTGTTAAATTAAGCAATACTTTAAGGTAGTCTATATTTTTCTGACTAACAAATTACTGACACAGTAAAGGGTAGATTTAAATTAAGAAAAACTAAATTTCAATAAAGAAAAACAAAATTTAAATAAAGACAAAAACTAAATGTAAAATTTAAATAAAGAAAAAACGAAATTTAAATAAAGAAAAAAAAACATTTAAATAAAGAAAAAACAAAATTTAAAATTTAAATAAAGAAAAAACGAAATTTAAATAAAGAAAAACGAAATTTACATAAAGAAAAACGAAATTAAGTTAAATTAAAATCGAGATTAATTTAGATTGATAATAATGGGTAAAAAGGCTAATAGCCTATATTTTGTTTCTATTGTTATATTTTCCACAATGTCAAAGCAACGCAGCTTAACCCAAAACACAAGCTCAGGCATGCACTTCTGTCCATACAAACTCCGCTGTTCTGCACTCTAGCCAGAGAACACTCCCGTTGCAGGAACACTTTAGGCCAAGAGGAAGCAAATATATACATTTACTATATGCGTAGGTGGATGTGATCGGGGATTTTGGCTGTGTAACATTTAAAGCCACTTAAATTAACGAAATGACTCAAATAAAGATTCGTTCATTTTTATGAACGAGATCGAACAAGAGAGTCAGTAAAATTATCCGAACTTCCCATCACTCAGTCATGAGTCATGACTCGTGAGAGCAGGGGGCGGCGCAGGGCGGCGCAGCGGCAGCTCAGCAAATCATATAGCCTATTTTGTGAATTGTTCATTCCCGATTGGCACACATTTTGCCGCCCTTACAAAAGTGCCGCTCTAGGCAATTGCCTAGTTCGCCTATATGGACGCGCCGGCCCTGTTTTCACCTACTGTCTTTCGAAAACTATAGATTGAGACATAGCCTACAACTCTGCTGGCGTATTGTTTTTCGCATACTATAGTAAAGAAGTATTCGATTTCAAATGCAGCATAAAAGTACTCTGTCAAAAGGAAACTTATTTTTAATGCAAGAACTGGCGCTGCCATTTTTAACTTAGGCTTCATATCAGCCACTAGTTATTTTAGCTGTATAAAAATAATCCGTTATGCTACTTGTTATTAGAAACGGGTATTTGTTATTCATATTATAAATATCTTATTTTATTTTAATTTTTTATTTTAATTTTAAATCACAAACACATTGGTTCGTAGCACAAATATCATTTACTGCACTTAACTATAGCAGCTAATGAATCATGTTGAAAAATAAGGTGGATAAGTGCTCAAAGTTTAGTACATAATTTTGGACGTAACTCTAATAACCTACTGACTCCACTGACTGTGCCAGATTCTGTACCTGGAAGGATACGATGTGATAAGATGTGTCTAGAAAAACATCATTATTATTCTTTCAATTTTGTCAAATTAGTTGCGTTAAGTGCTGAGTGCATGCGTGTGTTTAATGATGTAGCTGACCATAGAACAGTGCAGTCTCAGCTTGTCTTCTGACCATCAAATCCAGAATCTACTCCATTATTACTGCCATGCGGTGCTGCTGTCTCAGCTCCTCATTAAGCTGATTGATATGAGGATGGAGGCGAAGATTATTCCGCGCACAATAAAATGACCATGACCATTTTATTTCTGTATTTTAGCATTTATTTGGAGCTTTGAATGTGGAGGCCTGCGGAGTGACAGCTGAAATAGAAAAACAAACAGAGTCAGTCTGAGTCCTCAGGCTAAAATGACTCAATGCACCCGCTGCTTTTATACTGTTACACAGAGCCATTAAAACCTGCAGGTCTACTGAAGCAGGACTCAAAGGGAGAGGAAAGATGGAAAGAGACAAAGACAGAAAGAAAAGAAAAGCGGGTCGGCAGGAAGAATAGGGGAAGAAAGGGAGAGGGGAAGAGAGAAAGAGAAAATCTGCCGCGTCCGACAAGAACCGACATGTACAAGCCCCACAGTGACTTCAGTGCTTGACTGGAATAACCCTTACCTTCAGCACACCGGCATGATAGCACTCTTACTCTCTCTCTCTCTCTCTCTCTCTCTCTCTCTCTCTCTCTCTCTCTCTCTCTCTCTCTACGCACACACACATTGTGCCTCAGGCTGGACTGGGTCAGAATCTCGGATAGAGAGTCTCTCCTGTACATTCTGACTCAGTTTGTTGAAGGTAGACGGGTATTTCTCTGCACGTTTCAAAAGGTCAAGTGGAAAACAAAGGCAGTAGTATTCACAGATGCTGCACTGTAGTTATGTAATAATGCAGTCAAATGAAGTCATAGAACAACATTTCTTGAACCAACCAAATTATAACATTAGAACAGTGTAATACCCACACATCATGACGGAATTTTATGATTATTCTGACATGATGTGAGCTCCATGTTATTAATGCTTGTTCAGACCGAGGACGATAACTAAAACAACAGCTATATTGGCGTTCACAACAATAGAACATAATGTTCTGGGCTGCATTTTCCGAAACCTTCTTAACGCTACGTCGTTCTTAAGTTACACCTTAAGCTGTACCTTATCGATAATAAGTGTTTCCCGAAACATTCTTAGTTAAGTACACCTTTTGTAAGTCATACGTTTGGAAGGTTGGTCTGGACCACTCTTAGCTTTACCTTATCACTGTTGCAGGTCTATACGAATATAATGTAGTATAGACAGTGTAGGCTAATTCAAGTGTTTTCATGCGAAGAATACAATTGTCATTGATTATTGTTAGATTTTTAATTAATTATTATATACATTATATTATTAATTTAATTAAAGAGCGCTTTTAAAGGCCAGTGAAAGCATAGGCTATTGTCAGTTAAGTCCTATTCGGACGCTAATTGTTTCTCATGGGCTCGTTTTTTAAACATTTACATGGGTAAGTCGATGATTTTAGTGCCGTCCGAATCCATAATATCAGTGTTTTTTCTCACCCAACCCGCGTAAAAATCCCTGGCCAAATTAGTACCTACTGTTTTTTGACAAACAGGTCGTGTGGTAATTTAATTGCGGCCTGAATCCACATCTCTGAGTTTACAAGAATAAATTCAAAACCCACTGTTTAAATCCTTTTTGATCACTGCCGAGCACCGTACGTAAGATGTACACTTTAATTACTGAAATGCAGTGAAGTATTTACAAGAACAATATTTCATCGCAGCTCCACCTCAGCGAACAAAAATGGGAAAGAGAAGAAAGCACGTAAAACATTGAAATGGTTATCATGGCAGTAATATATGCTACAATTTTAAAATATGTAGGCTAGGCTATTATTTTCTATTTTAGTTTGGATTATTTTTTATAATATCCCATGAGTCCTAATAAATGCAATTTCAACTATTTATAAAGTACTTCTTTTATAAAGAACACCGCTTTCTCACATAATGCAGTGAAACAGCCCCTGCACGAGAGAATAATTGATTATTATATTATAATATAATGACGTCGGCATTGATGATTGTCGGCAACATTTTTTTGATCATATTCAGTGAAATCGACACTATAATGCGACATAACTACATAAATAAGGTGGTTTTAGAAAAAAACCTGAGCTTCTAACTCCACCTGGAGCATGTTATTTGTTTTGCAAAAATCCACCGCTCCCGGATCATCGGGTCCAATCAGCGCAGGGGGGTGTGAGATCTGACTGTCAATCACAGGTCGTGCACACGCCACAGATCCCACTCCCCCCTCGCGCACGTTACAATCACATGCACACGCACGCCTGAAGTTCGCGCAGTAACGAAGAGTGATGGCAGAAAAGATTCCAATTCCTCGGTTAACCTCAAGAGCTAGGAGGTCAAAAACAACCCAGGAAAAGAGAACACCTGTTGAAAAGAAAGAAGTAAAGAAAGAAAGCGACCGTGCCCGTAATAAAACCAGGATCAACATCGGATCGGCATTTGAAAGGTGGAGAGATTTAACTGGGTTCAAGATGGATGCAGAGCTTGCAACATTTCTTCTCGACAGGTAATTGTGCTTTATCAACCATTTACTTTATTTCTTAGTGTTATGTTAGTAATCTAAGTATGTTTGCCCAAATGTGTACTCCATGGTGTTGATCGATGCTGATGAGACGGGCGCATTCACAGAAAATCTGGTGCACACGCACTGACGAGCACGAACTCGATGGGAGGGTATTCCTTGATAGTGGGGGAGGGGCATGAGAGTTGTAAACACAAAAAAATTTGGCTAAGTCCACTCAATCTTCCAGGGTTGCCGACGGCAGCTTTAAGACTTCCTAAGGTATGGTTCAGGAAACACGCCTAGAAATTGTATACCTTTAGTTAAGTTGTACCTTATAAGCAGTGCATTTATGTTGCCTGTCACTTTAAATGCTTGAGGTCTTTTAAGTCCTGTGGATTCTTATTGGATGTCAATGTTTAATTAGCCAAAAAAAATTTTTTATTTTATTTTAAAGTGATCAAAACAATATTGTTTTTATATGTTGTTATAGTTATAGCTGTGGTGTGGACTTCCTTATTAGTTATTGGCATTATTATAATTTTCATCATTGGTGTTAAACGGCCTTTAACTACACTTAACTCAAATAAAATACATGTTTCATTGCTCCAAAATCAATTAAATGGAAAATGGCCACAAAATTAGTTGAGTTGTAGTTTTGAATCATCATGACATACCTTGATACCAATAACCTAATTGCAATACCAATAGACTGTGCAAAGAAATGTAAAACCGTTAAACATTTTTAAATGATATCAGTTAGCACATTATCTTTGGAAGCCCTAAAATATAAAATAAATACATAAAATGAAACTAGTAAAGAGAAACTTTCTAAAAACTACTCCTAAAAGCAACTAATGCTCTGATTCTTTCTACAGTAATTAGTACTGGTCATTAAGATTTCATAATGTCCTCTACAATCAATTTAAATTGTGATGTCACAAAGTCCTCCTGAAATCAAATCAAGTGGGGAAAAATCATTTATCTGTGTAATTATTTCCCAATCATCTTTCCTCACTATCTCGGTGCTTTCAATCACGAGGAGGATGTGAGGCATACATTTGATGATTAGCTGGATGCCTTTCGTGCTGTTTGCTTTGTGTAGGTCACGGCTCACCTGTGGAGAGTAGCATGTAATCTGGACCGAAGCGCTACAGTGATTCTGGCTGAGAAATAGATGTGCCTGTCACATCGAATTAAATTTTCGAAGAGCTGGCCTGGACCTTGATGAAAAGGAGAGGCTTCTCTACACCAGAAAACAGAAAGAGAGGGAGGGAGGTGGAGTAGCCTACTGGAAAAAGAATGAAGGAAAAAGACAAGGTATGAAGGACAAACACACAGCATATCAACAGGTTAAAAAACAGTCTCACAGTCTGCCTCATAAATGGCATTAGTAGTGTTTTATCTGACTCGACAGCACACTAAATGCAGCAATGGTCCCTCTGGAGTAATTGGGCGGTCAGATGAGTGTCTTTGCTCAAGGGCACAGTGGCGATAGCGGATCTGTGTAACTCTCCAGTTCATAGGTCAATGTCATCTTGGTTTAAAACCATGAGCTTGTCAAGGCTTTTTCAAAACTAACCACACTCTTAAAAAAGGTTCCAAAAGTTTTTTTTTGTTTTTGTAATAGAGGAACCATTGTGGGGTATTCTACTGTATCTCTAAAAAGATACATTTTGTAAAAAGAATATAGCCTATTGATAATCTGAAGAACCTTTCCACTAGGCCTATGAAAAACATTTTGTGCAAAGGAAAGGTTCCATTGATGATAAAGGTTCTTTCATGGAGTGAGGCAACATGCGATTTCAATCCAGTCAGAAACATGTATGTGCGTGTGCATATGTGACCCTGGACCACAACAGTCACATGGGTATATTTGTGGCAATAGCCAACATTGTATGGGTCAAAATTATCGATTTTTCTTTTATGCCAAAAATCATTAGGATTTTAAGTAAAGATAATTTATCATCAAGATATTTTGTAAATTTCCCACCGTAAATACATAAAACATTTATTTTTGTTAGTGAATGCAGCACAGTCGTGAACATAAATGGACAACTTTTAAAGGCGATTTTCTCAATGTTTCGATTTTTTTGCACCCTCAGATTCCAGATTTTCAAATAGTTGTATCTCGGCTTTCGGATGATGTATAAATCTCGATTTCAAAAAATTGACCCATGTGACTGGTTTTGTGGTCCAGGGTCACATATATGGTTTCGTCATCATCTGTAATAACATCAGCGTGTACCTGTGTTTTCTGCATATCTCAACTAACACAGCGTGAGCCATGATGGCCGACTCTCAAGAAAATGACTCTATACTGAACCGGTTCATTTTAATGAGTCAGTGGAATAGAATCACGAAATAGCATCGAACCCATCCATTAGTTCGTTTTAGCTAACTTTAGATATATAATTGTGAGTGTTGCAAGCAGTTTTTGAGATTTCAGGATTCCTCCATTATAGTAGATGGACTTGGGCTGCGTCCAAAATCACATACTCTCTTGAATAGGTACTTATTTTGAATAAGTAATTACTTCACGACAGCTAAAAAAGTATGTTCCATATAGTATGAATGTGTGAAGTACGAATGTAATTTGGATGTACTACATCCGCCATGCTGTCCTACTGACCTACCAGTATCAGTTGCGTCGCTTCACTGCGTTTCTCAAATCCTCTCCCGTGGCCTCATGGGGTGGTAAAGTCAAGTCAAGTCAAGTCAAGTTTATTTGTATAGCGCTTTTCACAATACAGATTGTATCAAAGCAGCTTCACAGTATTAAAATAATACAACAAAGTTTGTTTCAAGAGGAATTTATTGATTGATAAAATTTAATTAAATATCCCCAAAATATCCCCAACTGAGCAAGCCAAAGGCAACAGTGTCCATCGTATGCACACTTCAGAATCTTGCCGGAAGTAGGTCATCCGGGTGCTTTTTACCTACTCTTTTATGAGTACTGTGAATTCGACATACATCTTTTGACACATACTGTTTTTTGCCCAATATATAGAAAGGGAAGTATGCGATTTCGGATGCAGCCTTGATCTTGGATGCCCGAAAAAGCTGCCAGGTGTAGCAAATATGGCTGGCGAGTGAACAGACTTTCCTATAAAGAAACTTTGTCGTTAGACTACTGAGTTTTTAGTTTGTGTCCGATTGTTTTTTACATTACAATATCCAAAAATATATAGCACAATGTTATATATTTTGTTATATATTTCCAAATATTTCCAACAATGTTTAAATCCAGAGAAATTCGCAGTTTTAACCAGTATGATTGTTTTGACCAAGTAAAACGGCTCTCCACAATTTTATTTCATCAAATTAAGTGACCTGTATGAGTAGTAATTCAGCACTCGAGGCTATTTTCATTAGAATGTTATAAAATAATGTACATTTAGGTGATCAAATGTAACTGTAAAATGTTAAACAGCAAATGTTAAACGTAACTTTAATTGCAATAGACATAAACAACATAACGAAAGGAGAGGCAGTGGCCAACTACGGCATAGGCATAATACAAAACAGCAACGTAAAATGTCCCAGGCCTGGTTCTCTCTCGCCATTTCTTTGAAATGGGATATTTCTGTATTACAAATGTAAGTAGTATTACTAGAGTGCATGACATCAATTTGGAGTAAATTTATTCTTAATACAACTAGTAGCATGATTTGGTTAAAAAGAATTAACATTTATGAGTTATCAGTTGCAATTAGTTTTATTTGAAGATTTTAAATGTTATTTAGAATCAGCTCTTTTGGAGATTTTGGTCTTTCCCATTCAAGTAGCTACTTACATAGAAAATAGCTACCCGGGATTTTACGCATGAGTGCCACATTTTTAAGATGCCATTACTCCATCTAGCAGCTCTCTTTTTTTCTTTCTTTTTTTTTTTATACAAGAGCGTGTCTTGTATGAATGGTCCTTTTGAACATCTAAGACCTTGTCTGCCCTCTGGGAACACTTTCTCTCCAGAACTCTCTGTACAGAAGCATCTTTGACAAGAGAGATTAATCTAAGATAGAGGAGTATGGAGTTTAATGTTTACACCCACCAAACAGATTAATTAGAGGAATAGAGGAAGCACACAGTCAGGGACAAAATGCTCATTTATCATGAAGGGAAATGATGGAGAGCGAGCGAGATGGAGGAAGAGAGAGGAGCAGATGTTAATGCGCAGTCCGTCTGCTTTACAGAGAGGAAGTCGACGTAGTGTGAATTGTAGCGAATCATATTACAGGCTTCTCAACCTCTGAAAACGAACACCATTCGGACCCTGAAAAATGACCGTTTGTAATTCACTTCTTCCCTGTGTGAAAAATTTGGCTTTTGACTTTGAATCCTCCCACAACAGCTTCTGTCAATCATTCAGTCATACTCTTCACAGACTGCTTCAAAAAGTCAATGTTAGCGAACATGTCGCTATAGTCAGCGAGTAGCCTATGTGAAAATGCTATACGAGCAGTAAGTTGTTGTTTTTTTGGTCAATATTTTGATTAATATGCACGAAATGATCAATTATGTGTGTGTGTGTAGGCTTATAGGTATAAAGGCCTCTGATGAATGAGTCAATTCTGTTTAAATTCCCTGTTATTTTATTAAAGCAAAATGAAGTGGAACCAGAACATGGAGCAAATTTATTAACCAAAAATGAAAGAAAAATTAAAATGCCGCCATTTACTCACCCAAACCTGCAACTTTCTCTCTTCAGTAGAACATAAAAGAAGATATTTAAAAGAATGTTGGTAAACAAACGTTTTTTGGTAAAGTTTTGTGTGAATCCAGCCCATGGCCTACAGAGAAACAAATGTAACAGTCCATATAAGATCAATGTTATTTTAGTATTATTTATATACTGATTTATATATGGATTTATTAATATAAATTTTCCCATTGTTTCATTTGACCGTGTTTTTGTAATTTTTATTAGGTTATTATTTCTTTTTAGCTTTAATTTATTTTTCAGTTTTAGTCTGAGCAATTTTAATTAAACTTATTTTATTTCAGTTCGCTGCCATGCCAAAACATCTAATTTCCATTTTAGTTTGTAATCTTTAAATGAACAAAAACAGTTTTAATAGTTTTAGTTGATATCTACACCGCGTCAGGTCACTGACAATAATTATCATGAATTCTCCAATAACCCCTCTAATCATTCTATTTAGAATATTTTGACCATTCCGATTCTGACAGACTATTATGAGGTGATCAGTGCATTAATGAAAATGCAGCAAAAGCTAATAGTACGTTCTTTCTCTCGATAAACAGGATTTTGGAATGGTAGAAAGTTTTTACACACCAGCTGGTCATTGAGACCTGAAGCACAAGACACTATTCATCAACCTCCAAGAGATGCCAAAAACACATAGAACAGAGTATCTCTCTCCTTCACACACAGAAATACACACACCACACACAGCTGTGTCCTGATGAATGCTCCTGATTTATTCTGCAGGAACTGGGGACATTTGTTACTTGCGACACCTCCCTCTCTTCCTCTTTGTTTCTTACTTTGATAAAGCTGCCAGCTGCTCCAGTTACAAACACTCTTTTGATCTCTCGACTTCTGCTGGCCAAAACGGACTTCCGTCTCCAAAAAAAAAAAAACTCTCACCCAGAGCAAGAGACAATGGGGTGCCAGAGCAGAGCCTATATAAGCCAATGGATTGAGAGAGACGTACTGTAGTGAGTAAGAAAGATAGTTTAAACTTCATTCTAATCTAAAGACCCATTTTTAATCATTCATGTGCCGTTACAGTAGGTCAGATCAGTGTGAAGCAAGGTTAAATTCTCTAGGGAGATATATTACATGAGGTGAATAAACCCAAAAGGTGCAAAAGTGTCATGTGAACAAAAACTTGAATGTCTAACATCTTATCAGTATATATAGAGTATAATAGACAGTTTTTCTCCAAAACACATTGGCCACAATTATAGCCACCCCTAGACATTATTATGATTAAAGTATCTCTGAAGTATTCCCATTCATATTTAAAAAATAATAATTTAGCACACCAGGCGGACTAGGAACATGAAATTGTCTAGCCATGATGTCTTGTTTCACAGAAATATAAATATGAGGAAACACAAAAGCCAAATTCCTTTAATCAACCATCACAATGAGTAAAACCAACGAATATAGTTCTGATGTGCAGAAAAATATTGTTGAGCTTTACAAAATAGAAAGTGGCTTAAGAAAATAGCTTAAGTATTGAAAATTAACATTTCCACCATTAGTGCAATAATTAAAAAGTTTAAATCAACTACAGATATTACGAATCTGCCTGGAAGAGGACGTGTGTCTATATCGTCCTAATGCTGGAGAATTGCAGAAAATAGTTGAGTCTTGGGGTCAGAAAGCCTAAACCCCAAGAGCACATTCATCACCACATGTTGTTTGAGAGGGTTTCCAAAAAAATCCTGTGCTCTCATCCAAAAACAAACTCCAGTATATTCAGTTGTCAGACACGACTGGACCTTCAAACAGGACTGGATTCTGTGGTCAGATTAAAAAAAAAGAAGAAAAGAAAATAGCTTTTTGGCAGCAAACCCACCTGATGGGTTTGGTGCACACAGAGATCAAAAGTACCCGTGCCCACGGTTAAATGTGCAGCTGGATCTTTAATGTTGTGGGCCTACTTTTTGTTCAGATACATGGTATCATGGATTCTATCAAATATCAACAGATAAAAAAAAAAAAAACTGGACAGCCTCTGCTAGAAATCTTATAATGGGCCATGGTTGGATCTTCCATCAGGACAATGATCCAAAACAAACATCAAAATCAACACAAAATGGGTCACTGAGCACAAAATTAAGGTTCTGCCATGGCCACCCCTGTCCCCAGGCCTGATAGAAGACTAAAGAGGAGAGTATAACAGTATATCAACATGGATCTGGAGAGATTCTGTATGGAGGAACGGTCTCTGATCTCTTGTCAGGTGTTCTCCAAACTCATCAGGCATTATAGGAGAAGACTCCGAGATGTTGTCTTGGCAAAAAGTATTGAATAAAAGTTTGTCATTTATTGTGGCAAAAGTGTATAAGAGAAAACATTTCATGTGATTTCACCCCATTTCCAATTGTTTGACTTCAATGAAAGGTTGGATTTTTTTAAAATAAAAGGTCAAAAAGATTAACAATGCAGATTTGCACATGCTTCTTTGTTCATATTTACCAAGGCAAGGGTGCCAATAATCCTGACCTGGACTGTAGATCATATTTAGATTGCATTTTAGAGTCTGCATCAAGTTCACAGTAAGCGCAAATAACATCCATCTGTTTCTGCCCTACAGGTCCGACTTCACAGAATCTGCTTCATTACACGGTACAGCAAATAATCCTGTGACATTTAAACTGGCTGCCGTTTCTTTAATTGAATGTAACTTACCTGAGCACAAGGCTACAAACTCAAAACTGCAGTGAGCTTGCTCTGATGTCCTCAGTGAAGAATGGTCGAAATAAAACTCATCTTACCAGCAATCAAACTGTACCATACGGGAAACAGCCCTTTATTTCACATATTACATGAAAAAAACAGGTTGTCTTCGGTTTCATCTCGTACTGTTTTTATACACAATGTAAAAACTATATGAATTTATGAAAATGTATATGAAAATTTGATACAATTTGATATATACTCATTGTTCATATTTCTGAAAAATACATTATAATTATCAATTCAATATATTCAATATATATTTATTATACACGCACGTTAGCAAAATGGACAAAAGTATTACTGAATAGCATTTCAGAAATAAATATCTGACAAACCATTTTGGAAAACCCGAATATCAAACAAACTGGAAACGTACTGTTTTTATACACAATGTAAAAACTATATGAATTTATGAAAACGTATATGAAAATTTGATACAATTTGATATATACTCATTGTTCATATTTCTGAAAAATACATTATAATTATCAATTCAATATATTCAATATATATTTATTATACACGCACGTTAGCAAAATGGACAAAAGTATTACTGAATAGCATTTCAGAAATAAATATCTGACAAACCATTTTGGAAAACCCGAATATCAAACAAACTGGAAACGTACTGTTTTTATACACAATGTAAAAACTATATGAATTTATGAAAACGTATATGAAAATTTGATACAATTTGATATATACTCATTGTTCATATTTCTGAAAAATACATTATAATTATCAATTCAATATATTCAATATATATTTATTATACACGCACGTTAGCAAAATGGACAAAAGTATTACTGAATAGCATTTCTGACAAACCATTTTGGAAAACCGGAATATCAAACAAACTGGAAAGTTTGCTGGGACATTTCAGCAATAAGTCTCTTTAAAAACAAAAGCAAACACTCTTGCACTGAAGATTTTTTTATTCATAAGGTTTTACTGCTAACAGGCCATTGAGAAACGTGCTACAGCACAGAAATCTCTACACAAACTCTTGTATATGCTCCTATAAACTACAAATACTTCAAATATCATCATTCAGTTTGTCTTAAAGTACAGGTGCAACAAAATCAGATGAATTATTAAAATAATTGTGTAATTAACCAATTAGAAGCTGGTGATTGTGACCTGTGAGGAAAAAGTCCCTGAGGGCATTTTTTTTTTTTTTTTTTGCTTGAGAAACCTTCCCTTTATTAATATAATAGTAAGGCTTAGTTGATTGCTCTTCAAAATGAAGATTAATACAAATTCAGTCAGTCAACATATAAAGCATGTTTTCCATTCTGAAGCTTCACTCAGTGGGATAAAAATGGTCTAAAAACACACTATTTATTTGTGCAGTTGAAATGCATTTCAAATAAGTAAAAAATTTAGGATGAGGACAAAAAAAAATAAAAAATAATCACATTAGTACATATTGTGCTTGGTTGTTTACAAAACATTTCCCAATAGAAAATGATGTATAAATAAAAAGAAAATTGAATTTCACTTTTCCTAAATATCCTTCAGTGAGGACAAGACCCAAGCAGTTCCTACAAGGGTTAGTACTTTTGTCCGCTTAGGTGTGAAAGCAAACAGCCAGCAGCCCCTCCAGACACAAGCTCACGCCTCCTCTGAGGTCAAACGACCTTCCAAAAACTCCATATGACCCGTTACACATGAAGTCTGATGGCCGAATGAGGGATCAGGATGTCGAGATAAGGTGCACTGACGGACATTAATTTGCACTGACATGGGAGCATTAGAAGTCACTCTAAAACAATACATTCGACAAGCGGCAGTAAATGCACTGATTCCTGATGCTCGCCACTGGACATTTACTTTTTCAAAAGAAAAACTAGTTCAGAGCCTACAAAACCAAATACTTCCAGTTATTGTCGGGTTTCGTAACAAAATTATCTGTTTTAACTTTACATAGATCTAAATCCCAATTACATCCAGTTCTGTTGAAAGCAGCATTTTTTTTTTCCCAAACAAAACAAAAAAAGGAAACACCAGTAGCACCAATAAACTGCGTGAACAGTGAGGCAGACAAGCTTGGGAAGATTTCTACAGCAACAAAGATGAGAGTGCAGGAGCGGAGTGAAGGACGGACTGCCTCGTGCACATTTACCTGTTAGACTGCGTGAAAGTGAGTGTGAGTGTGTGTGAACTGTAAATGTGTATGGACCTCTGAAAAATGCATTTGTTTGAGTGAGTGAGTGAGTTGTGTGTGTGAATATATGTGAGAAACTGTGAGGGTGTTCACACACCAGATTTAATCGTGTTAGTCCGTGAACCAGACCAAGGTAGTAGATTCATTAAACTGGTTAAAAAAAGAACACAACACAAAATAATATCAGCAAGTTAGTAAAATTCTTACTAAGAATGTTTTATTAAAATAAATGCCAAGGAGGTTAATAAGAAAAAAATAACAGCATACACCATAAAAACTAAATGCAAGCATGTAAAAATACCTATGACAAGAGGAACTAATAAGTTGCTAATGAGTTAAACAAGCTAAAGAATCAGCAAGAAAACAAAAATAACTGTAGGAAAAGGCAACGCTCCCAATGAGAGACATATCTGAGTAGAGTGGGCCGAGAGGGAGGGCAGAGGAGAAGAGAGGACATGAAAAAACAAACAAAAAACGTGTAGTGGGTTTCATCACAAAAGGAGATCAGAAAAAAATGACTTGTACATAGAAAATGAAGTTAGAAAAATACATTAGAAACCTGTAACAATGGCTGTAATTTACATTATTACACATGTAGTAGGCAGGCGGAAGAGAACACAAGAGATTTCTCCATACACCTGATGGACTAACCCAAGTCCAAAACATTAACAGCACGTAGTAACATGGCAGAGGGGATTTGTTTAATACTGTCCATTTCTCTGTAGTCATCTCTGCTCCTCTCTAAATATTGCATTTCATTATTTTAATGTTTAAAAAACATGTATCTAACACTGAGAAGAGAGAGCGAGAAAAAAAAGACATTGACCTTTTTTGTGTAACAAAAGTGAAGAACAAGACTAAACCAGAGCCTGCCAGGGTTACAGGACACAAAGTTGAGCGTGATCTTATTCAATCTGAGGAACACCTCCGGTTGTTTCAACGATTGAAAACTGCACAGGGGAGATTTGATCTTTAGATTGTGATTTGATACTGTGGCTCTTGTGTGACTGTTCACGGGTTTGGCACGAATGCGGCAGCAGACGGATATCCTTGTGACCTTCTCACAAATACTTTTAATAAATTGCTATATTTTCTCTCACCCTGCATTATTTCTTTTTCTCAAATCAGTGCACTGTAAAGCTACATATTTCAGTTGTGGAACACCCAAAAAGGCCATTCCAAAAGTGAGCTAAATACTTCTGTCCCTCTGCCCTTCTCTCTCCCGGTCTTTGAAAACAAAAAGCAAAAAAATTACTTCCTTGGCATAAAAATAAGTATATTTTGGCAAACATGATTGGGAAAAAAAGTTGAGGCAATGATTGAAAGTTTTCAGTTTGCAAGTCTTGAAACAAGAGGAGGTTTCAGGTGAAGTCCAATTAAATGATTTCTTTTAGAAATCTCCCTTCTAAAACCCCTGGCAGACTTCCACATCATGATTGGCAGTTGTTCTCGACAAAAATCACAGTAACCAAATACATAGACAGCATTGCTGATTTTGTCCTCATAATATAAGAATAATAATGCAATAAAATAAAGAGAAAAATAAAACACTTTGTTCAAATGGGGATTAAAGGGAAAACAACCAGACTTCAAACTTAATTTTGGGAAGACGAATCATGGCACATAGTTAGCTGGTCAAATGACTGCTATTCCTTTGCATAGAATAGATTCAGTGGCACAACACTGCAACAGCCTTGTGGTTTAACTCTTGGGGTGCTTCCTCTTCACAAACCCTCCCTCGCTCTGCGCTCTCCTAGTTGGTGCTGGATATTATTGAACAGAATGTAACACTCGGAAAAAGAAACGACCGTCGGTTAAGGCACTTATCTCTCTAACTGTACTCTTCTCCTCTCACGTCATGCAATTCCTCCAACATTCCAAGGTTTGACTATTTTGGTCTGCTTTTTTTCCCCCCTGGCCAATAGTATCCAAAGTCACACAACAATTCTTTACCACCTTTCGCTGTACTATTCTACAAACGTTTTTATATATATTTATTTTTGTATTACGTTTCATATTTTGTAACTGCAAGTTAAGTATAAAAAGCTAAAATTGCCAAAAATATATATTTCTCCAGCACCCTGTAAAAGTATCTAATTTTGATCTTTCTGTATTTTAATATGCAATGACATATCTACATTTGTATACATTTTATATATATATCATGTATGTATAAAGCAATTCGAACAGGCAGACATGGCTTTCACATCCTATGTTTTTTTTAAGGGGGTGTATAGAAATGAGAGAATGGGCTCAGTAAGCTGGGGTTGTGCAGGACACATTGCGGATGGGCTATCTGATACGGGCGTTTGAAACTAAATCGAAATAACTCAGTTGCTTCTCCTTCGTGAATTTAAGTTAATAAGGGCATTAACAAGAATACTTGCATTTTGTTTCAGCTCAGCTGACTAATTTTTGGAAGGTGGGAGTTTTTTTTTTCTATAGAATAAATCAGCAGAAACAAAAGAAAGAAAAGTGTGTACACACAGCAGTGAGGTAATGCCCTCCCCCGTTCTATCTACCTCATTCATCTTCCTTAGTGTTTTTTTTTGTACATCCTCAAGGAAATTAGCGTCTTGTGGTACAATTCATCACCATTTCATCCATTTTTGATTCATTATTATAACATAGATACAGGCATGGCACCAAACCTTTTCAAACCCTAGACTAGCATGACAGAACCCTTGGCGGTTAGATACATACTTGTGTGTATAATATATATATATATATATATATATATATATATATATATATATATGAAATTCATTAAATGGAAACCCTTTGGCTAAATGCGCACACGTAATACTTTGTGTTTTTTTTTTTGTCTTTTTTTTTGTCTTTTATCTCACAGCTCATTCAAAGAAAGATTTGTAGAAAGTTCAGGCACTGTATGTAAGGAGGGGTTGAGAGTTTTTGGGATGGCATAGTTCGGTAAACTGATTCCGGTTCATATCCCAGCTGTCCAACCCTGAATATCCTAGATTTAAAGACTCCAAAAACACTTCACCCCAATCTCTCCTGCTATTGCCCTGCCTGACTCTGCCTACTGCCTCCTACTGAGCTGGCACAGATACTGCAATGAGCAGCACATATAAATCTGCAAGTATTGCCAAACGCTAATAAGATACATGGAAACATAAGAAATAAAATAGGGAGAAGTAACAGAACAAAGAAATCAAAACAAGCTTTTTGCAATCTGTCATTGTAGCCATGCTCTAAGTCAGCTGGACAGGCACACCCAGAATGTGTCAGCACAGTAAAACTAATCAAATGAAAAACACAGGATTACATCAGAGAAGGACAGGAAATACACAAGTTGGTGTGAGTGCAGATTTCTTTCCTTCTTTTTCTTTTGTTGATTTATAGTGACAGTTTAAATGGGTGGGGTAGCGTATAGACATAATCTGGATCCTGACGCCCCGTTTAGCGTTATAACTGATAAAACTGGGGTCGTCATCATTTTATTTATTTTTTAACTGGAGTTTTGTGAGTATAAATGCATTTAAGGGCTGAATTAGCAGAAGACGCTTCTTTATTGCTTTTAAACTTCAGTGCAGATTTTTGGGTAACGCAACATCCCTGTTAACATCCACCCAGTCATTTGAGGTTTAAAAAGAAAAAGAAAGAAATAAAAAAACAACAAAATAATAAAGTATCATAGTTGTTATCGCTACACAACGTGTTGGTATGGAGGGTTGTTGTGTTTTATGTTGGTTTGTGTTAGGATCACTGCTCGGACAGGTGCCTCTCTCTCTGCGTCCACCAGGCTAGCAAAAGGCAATTACCAGTTAATCTGATCAGCAGGCAGGCTTGGGCGGCTCATCATTGGGTGAAGAGTTCAGAGTTCAGAGGTCATTTGTTAGTTGCCGGTGCCGGCTAGGTGGTTAGGAACAAAAACAACAAAAAGAAAAAAAAAAAAGGTAGAAAAGATATTAGTTAGCAAGAAGAGACCGGAATGACATCATTTTAACAGCAAAATGAATGCAATCTTTGTTTAACCCCCAAATCCATGGCCAAGAGACAAACACAGGCTAAACCTCGTTATGATCATGACACACTAACGGCATGATCAGAGTTCAATCAGAACGTTATTACATGTAATCAAAGCGCTAAAATGCCCCATGTTCCCACAAACAAAAGCAGAGAGGTATAACGTAGACAAACGAGAAACACAAAAAAACCCAAAAAAAACTAGTAACATTTTAGTGTCGAGTCGAAATGCGTGTTACGAACAGTGTAATTAGTTGTGAGGGGGAATCAGAGAGCTAGTGCTACGTTACGCAAATAAACAGATAAAGGTCGCAAAATATCACTGGATTTTTCTCTTTATTTTCAGTAAACGTAAACACAGGATTCAAAAATACATCTGCTATAAAAAAATACTCAAGAAATAGTACCTTTAGTAAAACTAAAAGATAACTGGGTGTGAAGTACATTTTACACTTAAAGAGATGAACAAACAAAATCTGATGAGATTAACCTGAGACATAAAAAAAAAATAGTGAGGTAATAACTTAAGCACTTAGACAATGGCTTTGCTGGCAACGGAAACTTATTCCAGTCCCTTCTTTGTATTTTAAAACGATTTAAACAAATCAGAAAAACAAAGCAACACAAAACAAATAATAAAATCTATTTTTTGGATCTAGATGTAGTTAAGGAACGCACTGATATATAAAACTTAAACAAATGACATTTAATTCAGTTACAGTCATGTTTCCATAAACCTGAGTGTTTCCAGAGGCATTTCATATGTAAACACATTTCCACAGTAAATATACGCAGTGTATATAAACGTATACAATCCCCCGTTCAGAGATAATGCAATACAAAGAATAAAAAAGGTAGAAGTATCTTTTTCTAACTAACCTCTGTCTGCGGTCACTATCCTTTGGTAAGGATGGACCCGTGAATCATGTCTCCGCACTTTAGTAGCCATTGCACCTAGATTACAACAGGTCCATAAGGTTAGAAATGTTTCAGCCCAGAAGAAAAACAGACATGTAAAGCCTGGGAGCACAGCTAGACCATGCAACCAGCCTCAAACGCTGCAGCAGAACTGTACAAACCAGAGAAATACAGAGCATTTTGACCTTTTATTTAAGAGATCCATTCAAAAAGAGGCTCAATTTGAGCAGGCTAGCTGTGAAACAGGCTTTACATGAATTCTCATCTATATTTAAATTTAAATTGTTTCTACATAGAATACATATTCACAATATGAACACATTGGGTAGACAATTCATAAAAAAATACAAGTGTACTAAATGCATACCAAAAAACCCCAGAATTTAATCAATGTATAACTTACAACTTAAAATTACATAGTAATTGGTTTAACTCGTAAGATTTGAGACGGGTGGGCAATGGGGAAAAAAACAAGGTGTGTTTTAGTAAAAAACTAATTACTACAGTGGAAGCAGCGTCATTTGATAGCAAATTGTAATCAAGTTTTGACACCCTGTGATTACTGTGTGACAGCACCTGGTTTTCTACATTTCAGCAAACCGGCTAAAATACAAACTGCTCTGCTCACAAGACTACATATGTAAAAAGACAAGATGACCAGTGAAAACCAAAATAGACGGAAAATTCTAAGCACGTTGATTATAAAATTAATTAATTTATATTATCTCCTTGTTCAATCTCAAAGGTAATGCACAGAACAAATCGATTTGAAACAACTGTTGATAGTGGAGTAGTAATTGCTTCCATGGTGAAGGTCAAAATTCTCTATAAATTGTGAAAAAGTGAAAATGCATTTTCACATATGAATGAAGTTGTTTTCCTTTACGTCATATGTTACTTGCTCTCTATAGTCAATCAATTATATATATATATATATATATATATATATATATAGATTTTTTTTTTTAAATTGTGCTTGGAATGGAATACCAGATAGATATGGAGCTGGCAGTTGTAAATATTGTTGGTCTCAGACTCAAAAGAACATAATATAAACACAGTGGTAACAGACAAAATGGACTTATTTCTAATACCTCAGTTATTATTATACTGTGCTATATTCCTATATCAATGCACAAAATGGAATAAAGCTTGCATTATCACCCGTATTATCTATTATCAGCTTTTAGAATGCAACCCAACTGATAAAACAAAATTCACTTAACGCGGTGTGACAATTTACAGGTTATTTAGTTATAAATTGAAAGGGTTGATGGGTTGTATTTTGCATTAAAGCAAGGGAATTTTGTAAAATCAGATGCGTTGATGTGACATTAAATTACCACAGTTTTGATTTGTTTCACTCTTGGCATGCACAGACATTGAGACAGATTGGTGAAGGAAGCTTTTTCAGTCTTATGATTATTGAGTGAGACCAGGAGAGGAATGACTGTCTGAAAGAATCTATTCACTGACTAGCCAAAGATTTAAAACTACAATAGGAAACTGTAGACTTATGTTTCCCTCATATCTTTTTTGGGGGGAAATCTTCATTATTGATTTAAGCATTAGTAATCCTGTATGACTCTGTGGATCTCCATGAGGTGTGATGACTACCAAATCACATCATGACATCACAGAATAGTTGCTAAGGACAAATGCTTTTAATTCTGGAAGCGCTATAATTTCCCTCGAACTGTGTGTATATACACCCACATGCTACAGCAGATGTCCAGCAAATCACTTCTGATTGCACAGAAGCCCAGAGAGAGAGAGAAGAGAGAGAAGAGAGAGAAGAGAGAGAGAGAGAGAGAGAGAGAGAGAGAGAGAGAGAGAGAGAGAGAGAGAGAGAGAGAGAGAGAGAGAGAGAGAGAGGGGGGTCTGGTTTGATGCTGGATCGATACTATAAGTAAATAAAAGGCTGCTAAGCTTGAAAGAGTTTAAGTTTAAAAGTGGAAACCCCGGCACTGTCAGAACAGCAGAA
Source organism: Leuciscus leuciscus (assembly GCF_965113295.1). Taxonomy (NCBI): domain Eukaryota; kingdom Metazoa; phylum Chordata; class Actinopteri; order Cypriniformes; family Leuciscidae; genus Leuciscus; species Leuciscus leuciscus. The sequence continues at coordinate 15,486,310 of NC_138741.1, forward strand.
GACCCAAATGTGCCAACTGTACAACATCCAGTAAACTGAACTCAGAAAGCCCTCCATCGGATCAAAGAGGAAAACAAACCGAAGCTTTTCAAGCGTAACATTCAGTTGCTGGCACACGTGACTTCATCATGCTATTGATTGTCATGTCCACTTAAACAATTGATTTGTTAATGTTTACATTGCTTTGATGCATAGTGTCGAGTCTGAAAAAGAGGTTGTGATGTCGTAGTTATTATCTATCTTCTTTGCGAGTGCTTGCAGAAGCCCCTCGCTAGGCAGGGGAGTATGGGTAATTCTCTCTGAATAGGGTCGAGCACTCAAGTTCACAAGGGTAAAAATAAGACAATTGGATACAGTGAGAATAGTGGAAGAATTTAATGAACATCCCCAACGGGACTCTAGGCTCTTTCTCTCTCTCTGCCGCTCGGCACCGGTACCAAGGCCTGCTACAGCAGGGAAGAGAGAAATGATTTCAAAAGCCAGGAGAAATCCAAGGGGATCCACCAGTAGCCTGCCTGACAAAGCCTCCGGCAAGAAAGAGAGACGAAAAAAAAGATGTGTGCAAGCAAGCATGTCGCCACTGTCTGCGATAGCGAGTGTGTGCATGTGTCCTGAGAAAAGACTTCTTACACAGCAGCAAAAAAAATAAATAAATACAATTTGGAAAGAGGAACACACCTTGTTTTAGACACATTTAAGTGATCCCTTTCCCTGCCCGTCTCAGTGACATAAAATGTTTATTTTTGTGCCTAGGAAGCTATGTCTTTAAATCACCTGAATTACCCAGCCCGCTAGCATGAGCTAGTCATTACATATTTACCTTTGAGTGAGTCCTGAACGGGGCCGGGAGACGCCCCATCGAACATGCCCCCGTAAAACACCCCAGCAAAGCCCTCTTGCGGGGCACCAAAGGGTGAAGTGCCAAGCCCCCACGCCCGCTTACCTAGGACTCCGCTGTGCTCGATGGGATATTCCAGCAGAGACGTGGGTGCCAAGGCATAAGGGTAATCGTAGGGCGTGGTGTAGATAATGCCCCCGTCAGGCGTCGGGGGCACCAATGTAGGGGTGCCGTTGGGTAGCACGGTGGCCATCTGAGTGGGCCGAATGATGTTCATAATGGGGGTCCCTGCTGGAGTGGGGGGTCTGAGGGCAGACTGGGAGAGGACCTGACCCGAAGGGGATGCAATCAAACGCTGGCCTTGAGCAGCCGCTGCCGCTGCTGCAAGAGAGAACGCAAGGGTGGCTGCCGTAAACGAAAGAGTGAAAGACAGAAAGAGTGAAAAGAGTGAAAGAGACAGGATGACAGAGAAAAGTAATGGGAGAGATAGAGCCGTAGAAGGAGGTTTGGTGTGTGAACGTGTGTAAAATTTTCAGAGCAGAAGGGGGAAAAATAGAAATGGACAGAAGGCACAAAAACAGATGTGAGAAAAGCACAGGCAGGGAAAGGAAAACAGAAGTACATGAAAAGAGGAAAAAAGAGGGTGGGGGGAAAAATAAAGGAAAATTAGTCCATGCGATGGTCAATGAACAACAACAAAAAAGTCACATACTAAAGCAAACTAAAACAAACCCCACAACCAAAATCATTACAGAAAATTAAATCAAAACTAAAACACAAGGAGAAACTGATGATTGATCATAACAGGGCAAACCGATCATCAAAACACAGGCACTAATACACAACAGAGTAACTGATTTAAAGCAGCACATCTGAACTTACTGTCCTGTGTGGCATGCAGAGGAAGCACCACTTCATGAGCTAAAACATGATGCTATTTCTTAGGGTTGTAACTCTACAGTGGACTTTCTAGAATTGATTCAACTAACTTGCCATAAGCTTTCCCACATGAATCAAAAACCTCCACATGCCACTGGGACATTTAGTGCAGATGTTGAGAGGAAATAACCACAACAGGGCTGAACATTTAAATGCTTCTAAGCATTCTGCATTGAAGCCAAACAGAATCAAACAGGTGTGCTTCTTCCAAAGAAATGTCCCTGTCATATATATCCAAATATGCATGCACACAATCATAAAAACATATACCATATATAACAATCATGCAAATGTTACTTTAGAGAGCAGTATATACAAGCCCGAATCTCTCTATGTCAATGTGGATATGCATTGCAGTAATGGATATGTATGACATGGGCGGAGTTGTATGCAAATACCTTTGAGCAATAATACACATTTATGACTTGAAGACAACCTAAAAATCACAATCATGCAGCAAAATGATTCTGTACGCCACACCAAGATTACACAGGCTGTGATTGCATTTGGAACAGCTTTGAAAGGAAGTGGGAGAAAGAGAGAGGGAGGAAGAGAGAGGGAGGAAGAGAAAAAGAGAGAGAGACAGAGGCAGGGATAAAGAGAGACAGAAATACTAGACTGTGGGCAGATGATTAGATGTTTTCATGAGGAGTCTGCAGTGGTAAGGATTCTTTCTTGAATTAACACGAGCATCTTGTCTGATGAACTCTAAAGTGCTGTGCATTTTTAATGGCTCATTTATGGTCAGAATAAGACAGCACAAAAAAAAGTCTTCTATATGTCACTGCATGTGTGTGTTTGTGTGTTCATTTACACATGGATTAAGGATGGATATAAGAGATGGATTATGGCTAACACATTCAGGTGTGATTTTGCGTGTGTAAGTGTATTTGGTCACTGTGAACACAATCACAGCTGTTGTCTTCTGGGTGTGCTGATGTTTAAGTCATTTTATTCAGGAGTGTGTGTTTATACAAAGCTCCTTTAGTGTCTAAGCTGTTGGTGTAAATGTCTCTCCTTACGCGTTTTTATGTTGGTGTCTCTGTACGTTCCGTTCAGAATGGCCAGCTCCATCAGCTGCATCTTCTTTAGATTATCTTCTCCTTCCGCCTAAGAAAAGAAACAGACTCTCATTACTCACAATCAATCACCAACTAGCAATAATGCAAAATCAGGTTGGTATTTAAAGTGACAGTGAATATATAACAAAAGTGAAAATTATTCATAAAAAGCTAATAATAATGATAAATTATGTATAACTGTATAAAATTATATATATGTCCAAAATTCCTAGAATTTAAATGAACACACACTAACTAACTTACTAACTAAACGTTGGAGTAGAACGAAGTAAACATATCTACTCTCAGCAGGAACTAAAAGTCTAGTGCTTCTAGACAGTGAAGGATGCACACTTTTGGATACTAAGAAAGAGTAAAGAGTAAACCAAAAAAAGATCTCTCAACACAGAGCTACTAAAATTCCCCCAAAAATGCAAAGGGACTTGTATTTCCAACTGCAGAGAAGAGGAGGAGAAGAGAGAGAGAAAGACGGAGGAGCAACCAGCTGAATTCAGATTTACATATCAAGCTACAGACACACTGGAGGACTGGGATACCTTTAACTTTTCATGGTGTTTCAGAGTTAACTTAGGAGAGCACACATCAAAGGCCAAACTACTTTGACAGACACCATATTGGAGTGGTATTGTGAGAGTTGCCCTTAAGGGACTTTTGACTGCAGAAATAACTACTATAGATTAGTCAAAATCTACACATCCACATGACTCAAAGCTGAGAGAGACCCTGAGTAATTTCCTCAATCAGAGAGAAAAATAAAAACTGCACTGAAGCTACGGAATGCCCCCGCATGAATGACTCACCCATTCCTATGCACTTCAGTAATTCAACAGAGACACATTCTCTTATAGAAAGTGAAGCTTTTGTTTGAACCCTTCACAACCGAGGAGCTTATGGATAGCCATGTCACTCATGTGAAGACAGAACAAAGAAAACAGACCCAGGTTAAATCGAACATAGCGCAGAAAAGAAAGGAAAAATCTTAATTTTTCCACTTGACTACTTCTGAGCCAGACAAAACACTGATAAAAACAGTGTTCAGTGCCGTCCTTCACACATTTCACCTAGGATTAGTCCTGTAAATTTTGTGAGACCAGATCAAATCCTCCACCACGAGCCTATCATACACAGTGAAAATGAACAGACATGCACACATTGAAAGTTTCCAATGACCGAGCAGCATTCCTGTCACACATCCTTCCTCCGTCTTACAAATGATGTCTTTTCGCTCTTACACTGGCCAGCAGATCTCAGTTTCGGCACAGCTGCTCTAATACTGTCTGAACTGACAAAGAGTCTGCCATTCAACAAGGGCAAAGATCTGCTCCAGGGTTTCCTGTTCAAGCATACACACTGGTCCACAGCCAATGAGGGTGAACCACCACTACAGAGCCACACCGATAGATACGATAAGCGCCAAAAGTGTGTCATTTACTTGCCCTCATGTCATTCTAGACTTTCCACAAAAGAAGTTAATAGGCAGAATATCTAGGCTACTCTTTTTTCATTCAAAGTGAATGGACGATCACAATTTTTCAGTTTGAAGCTGACTTTAATGAGAAACCATCGCTATATAAACTATATACTATACTGAAAAAAATACTATAATGAAGGTAAAAAAAAAAAAAAACTCTTTGTATTATAATAGATTAAAGCAATGGGTCAGTGCAAAGAGGAAAATCAGGGTCTGGGGCAGCCGGGCCTATTTATCCCTCTAAGAGGGGTGAGGAAGAGAATAAACGAGTCAAAAAAGCCACAAAACACCATAAACAATCACGCTCTCATTTCTGCTGAAGCAGGACTTTGTGTTGTTGGCTCAGCTCTAAATCCAAATAACAACATCTCAGTGCTGACCGTAAAAGAAGATTGAGTCGATTTTCTCTCGTCCCACAAACTAAGACTTTGTTTCTGGCTCATTCTGCAGCGTATTTAATGAGACTGCAGTGCCTCTGGTCAGTAAGAGTAACTCCCCACAGGTCTGCGATGACAGGGGTTAGTGGAGCAGAGACTTCCTTCAAGGGCCAATGACGCAGTTCCTCAGAGTCACTGTAGAGTGGACATTTCTGTTTGAGGTCAGGTCAGATTTTTTCCTTCATTCTTTTTTATACCACCCTGTTTCTCTGATTCTTCCTCTCGAGATATAGGCATTCACAGGATGTTTGTAAAAAAAAGAAAAGAAAAAAAAAAGAAATGATTGCAGGCAAGAGAGAGGAGGGAGGAAGTAAAATAAAGGAAGTGTGCGTTCCAGAGAGCTGTGTGTCATCAGACGGGGGGAGGCTCTGGGGAGACATCCCTCTGATTTAAGCAACAAAAGCTGACACAGAGAGAACGTTTCCACACACACTCTGGGTGTGAGACATCAGGGAAGGGCACTCAATAATCCTGCTCTATCCACAGGAATCAGATTCAATCAATGGGGTCTATTTGTAAGGGCAGCGGAGTGAAGCGGCTCTCATTGGCTGTGGGGGAGGACAGGGAACGGTAGACTGTGAAAGCAGAGGTTGTGAGCACATCAATTTTGCTACACGCACAGAACTACAGCATTTCCTCTACATAATAAATCGTTTACAGCCATTTCTGAGGCCATTTGCTTTTTCACTGAGATTCAGTAGATCTGTGGTGTCCACCAGCAAGTGCTTACGTCCAGCAGAAAATCATGCATGCTTAAATTATATTGGAATGAAACTACGTATACAGAGCCAAGTCAGGTTTTTACGAGTGTTTCCTTTCAAGTTGCAATACAATTCAAGATCATCTTTTACTAAAACACAGACAACCAGATAAGAAAAGTGGACCAGAGAAACATTTAAGATAAAAAAAAATTGAGAAAACTCTAGGATTTTTAGCATTACCTTTGTCACTTCCAGCACTATCAAAGTTCCCTTTAATACAAAAATATCTTTCAACTCCACCCTCACCACCAAATATCCAACAATCTACATGATTCAGACAGTTTTATCCACCTCAGAAATAATTTCAAAAATCCTGACTGTGTTGTGAAAGCTTCAGCATGAGCTTCAGTATGAACTTCAGCAATCACCCAGTCAGTGAAGAGAGATTACTGTGCATGACAAGCAGTTACACCACCCTTCTGCTGTCAACTGCATGGAGGTAATGCCCTGCATACGCTCAGACAGTTAGTTTGAGTGGAACTAAACCTGAGCTCAAGACATTTTCAGAGTAAAACTACTAATGTTTTCCTTTTAGTTTGTTAATGGAACAGAGGGTTTCAAGTTTGGAAGAGTAAAGCACAGAAGTGTTCCTCGTTTGTAATGGTAATTGAACGGACTTCATTGGGAACTTTCACTGAAAAGCTAATAATCTATATCCTAAATGTACAGTGACAAAAAGTAAAATACATTTATAAATTATTTAAATATATAAATAAACAAAAATAAAAACTAAGGCTTTAATGCCTTTACTTTTATTCAGTGATCAATAATGCCTTATTCAGGAATTCAGATCCACACACACACAAGCAATGGATGGTGATTAAAATGCGAGGATTAAACAAACAAGCATTCTCACAGTGAACCTAATTGTATTACATATAGTCAGTTAAATATCTAGGCTGAAAATGCAAAAGGTTGCAAGTTTGATCTCTGAGCAGTCTTCCCCTAAAGCAAGACGCACATTGCTTTGAATATAAAGGTCTGTGAAATGACCACCATATGAAAATGTAGGCCAGGTTGGAGCGTGATAGCTGTATTTAAAATGCTGCACAGATGTTTACATGCACTGGACAAAGGCACCCATACGGGATTACGCTGGATTTCGCCAGAGAGGGCTGTGAGGAAAGAGATCAGAGTGAGCGAACAAACAAAATAAAGCACAACAGAAGATGAGGAGGGAGGGGTGCAAAAACAGAGGGAACATTAAAGTGATCCATGATTTCCATTGGTGCAACACATTGTAAAACCTTCAGCTGGCTCGCCCTCTCTCTCGCTTTCTAATTTTCCCTCCCCTCTTCCTATTTCTCTCTCACTCTCTCTCTCTCGCTGCCAGACGATGTTTTGTTCTGCTCCTATGATCCTTTAATGCCACCCAATCGAGCCGAGAATATCTTGAAAGGATTTGGGAAGGCTGATCTGGAGGTTTAAATACTGCCGGATTTGCATCAGATTCTGAGATTTGAGAGTCAAAGCTGATCCGCGTGCTCTGTGCCGCCTGGGCTGTCAGCTCTGGACTGTGACCCAACCTTGCCCGCTTTACAACCCCCTTAACCTTGTGTTCATCGGGGGCAAATGGGAGGAATGAATCAGCGGGGGGAAAAAGGCCTGAATAAATAAATCTGCAAATCCCAATAAAAGCAGCACTCGTATGACAGCCCCTTGAACATGCAGTGTGGACTGATGGACCATATTGAGGCTAATTTGAAAACAGTGCTTCCCCGACGTCCCAGAAGAGGTTACTTCACAGTCAAGGATAGCAGCTGCAAAGCGAATACACAATATTAAAAAGTGTTGGCCAGCGCAGTCAAGGTCTCAACTGTGATAGCCAAACTGCTCTGTGGGTCAGGGCCAATATATTAGCAAGCAGAAGGCACAGAGCCTAATATATCAATGCATGCTGCGTGAAAAGATGTTTTGCTTGAGCAAAATTGGAAAACATATTGCATTTGAAAGTAACTGAATCCACACACAATCTTGATGACGTGTTTCTGCTGACTTCAGGAGACACTGTGCACTGGCAATGGGGGATTACAAACGAAGAGTAATGGAGACATATTGGGCCAAATTGCAACCAAAAGCTTCTGGAGTAGGTCAGGATAAAAATAATAATAATAATAAAATAAAATAAATCTAAAACCAGACAAGCTACTTGTCCTGTGACCAAAGATAGGAGGGACAAAATGCTCAACATGAAACCAAATTTTGGTATTGTCTACAACTGCTAAAGTATGCCCCAACACAATCCTATTCGCCCCCCGAAAACAGTATGAGAAGATGAAAGGAATCATTCCTGGCTCTCTCCGTGACATTGGTTTGAGAGGATTCTCTAGATGCCAGGACTGATCCTACTGGTCCCTGGCCTCTTCTGACTCTGAATGAGCAGATAATTAGCCCAGACACCATGTAACAAGGGTGGGAGTGCAGATAGCCAAAGGGGGCACAAAAACATCCCCGTAACTAGGCTAGAGCGCAAACACTGGCATTTCAGTCTGCAGCTATTCTCCCCAAAGTAAAAGGATTAGTAGCTTGTTCAAAGGAAATGCAGTTGGACTGATATCCACAGGGGGTCTTTTATGGGAACCAGAAGAGATTACAGCCAACTGTTTTCAGAAGAGTCAGGGGCTGGACTAACCTCAAGAGGTGGGCTGCAAACTAAGAGGTTTATGTTATTTATCCAGATAGCTTGTTACAGGAAGGAGAGCTTGGGGATGGACTCCAACTTTTCAAAGTCACAAGCTGACTTTGGGCCTCTTTCTGGAACAAGTTATGGTTGCAACCAATACCCATCCAGATTCTTTGTCCAGGGTCATCTTAAGTTATCATCTCAGCAACCAACTAAAACAAATGCAGATGTCGTCAAACCTACAGCTCTTTATTGCTGAAATATCATCCTTCACTGTCAGAGGTCTGTCACACTGTATGGAAATGAAGACTATGACTGAAAAGGGTTGAGATGGCAGCATTAGGCTAATTAGGGATGCACCAATAACAAAATAAATTAACTTCTGACTCCAATAAGGCCATCCTTAAAAATATTCTTGTTTGCCGTAACCCGACCGACCGTCAATTTAGTACCGACCCAATTATTATAATTTTTTTCCTTTTAGTCCGACCGACTTGTCGGTTGTAAACTTGCGTTAAGACCGACCGATTTTTTTTAAACTCTTCAAACAACTAATACAAATGCAATAAAATCATATTAGTTATTAAGTATTGTGAATATAAATTGCCTAGACCTACATACAAACATAAGCTACGTTCTTTCTTTTAAATAAAAACCTGTGGCGCGTCATCTATGATTATACCATTGGTTTACGCATGTCACACTACGGCCTGTAGGCTAAGTTCGCTTTGTTTCATTCACTGTCAATGGTTCGTGCTTGGTAATGATGGCTGCGGCTTTACTCTAAAGATTATTTCATTTTTATATGTTGTTGAATATGGTTTATTAAAAAATAAACATGTGAGAGCGTGTTATAGGCTATATGTCATGTTTTAGTCAGATATGAAGACGCTACTGCAACACGCATCACCGCAGATGAGAAGCTGAGCATCAACGTGCTATCGCAAATCAAAGTGAAAGTAAGTCGCAGACGCTTAACACACAATCATCTTCATTAAATGTAAAGAAACGAAATGATCTTACCAGGGCTGTTTCCGCTTTCTCTTATTGCGGGCTTTGATTCAGACATTTTAGCTGATGATCAATAAAATAATATAGGCTATCTCATAACTGTTGCTTTCGGTGACGTGCACTCCATTAAATCTGCATATAGCGGGAATTGAAGATCGGATTTATATCCAAAAAAAAAAAAAAAACACATTTAGCTTATGTAACCAGGTGTATCAATCGTTTTGATAAATCAGATTGCAATCCGATCTGAGAAAACGCATGAAGTGGCCTGGTGTAAACAGCCCCTATACATCGGTGAAAAAATATATACTTTTTAATATATTTTTTTTATAGAAAAAGATATATAGACCTACCTACCGACCCTTATTTTCTTCTTTTTTTTGCTGTTACTGCAAACCAAAATATTTTTAAGGATGGCCTAAGCTGATAATTTTATTTCACATTATTGCTGACAACCGATAAAGGGTTGATATTAAAATTATATTATATATTGTATAAATATTAAAACTGCTGTAGAAAAACCTTTGCCTAACCATTCACAAGGGGTTGTACAAAAAAATAATTATCAGCATTTCTTCCTTTGCTCTGTATTTTGTCTCTTGGGCCTATTGTTTTTTTTGTTTTTTTCGGGGGAGGTACAGCTAATTTTCGGATGGAGTATTCAGACAGGCTAAAGGACTAGGTCATGCTAGCTGAAACCGAGTTGTTTGGTTCAGTATTTGCTTTGATGCAAATAGACTGAACTTTTTCTTTTAATCTAAATTTCCTTCTTAACTAAACCTGGGAGAACACTGAAAACTGTAGCACCACTTATCCCAGCTAAATTATGCGGTTGCACACTGCTATGCAGCACAGTGTACTCTGAAATGCATAGTTAGCCGATAACTGGGAGGCCCTCAGGGTCACTGTTGGAGCACTTTACAGGGCCATAGCAGTCTGTGAAGAGTGGGCAATTGAAATCCCAGAGAGAACAACAACTTAACGAGACCGCATGTTCACTAGCCGAGATAAGTGGCATTAACCCAAAAGCACAAAATGATGCCTGTCTTTGTAAATTATGCATCAGTATCATAAAAAGACGCTCTAATAGAACAGTCAAAAAACAGTTAAATAAAACGCTCCCTGCAGCATCAGTTTATCATTTCCACTTCAGAAAGGCGATTAACATTAGACTATTTTTCAACCACAAAACAGCTCAGCAGCAGACGAGAGCATCTAAAATAATGTGATGTGAAATGGGATTTTTTTTTTTTTTTTGACAGGAAATAAACGGCAGTATTCTTTCTATGCAACTACGGTCTCATTTGTAGTGACACTTGTTAAGCCAGGAAAATCACTTTAAAGCTGAAAATTAAAAGACAAATCCCATTGCACTGTGTGAAGTGGTTCACTTCGCACATCGCTGCTTGAATTTGTGCCTTTAAAATGGCAGGTGCTCAGGTGAAAATAGGCACACAGTAAATCCCAGTCTATTCTGGGTCTCCTGTTTTCCATTCTGTTCAGTGAGTCTGACGAACTGCCAGTCCAACGGAGCGTTTGAAAATGCTGCCAGCAAAGGACGGATTAGCATACAGACCCCAAGAGAAGCATTTTCCTGTTGCGGTTCTGGTGGTCAGTAAGCCCAGGGTGCAAACCATGGCTCCAACCAAGACCACGACACATAGAAGAGGACAGCTACTTTAGGGAAGAAGATAAAGAGGGAGTGCATACTATAAAGCAGGACTAGCACAGAAAGATAATCTCAACCTCTTGGGCCTCTAGTTGTGAAACGGTCCACACTGCCAGGACCAGCTACCATATCGACACCATCAGATATTGTAAAATTAAAAGTTTGCCAGCACTCCAAGAAAAAAAGGCTCTCGGGAATGTCCCATTTGGCTATATTCTCAAAATAACTAAGGACTAACACATGGTCAGTTATAAGAGGACACTGTAGTTTGCAAAGTGTACACTAAAAATAATATGACAATCTGGCCAAAGCAGATTACAATACTGATGTCATATAGTGATATACTGTAGATATAGTGTGATTTTTTCATTTCATGGCCAGTAAAATAGCTAAATAAATAACTCTACAAGTGAATTTAGAAAAATAAAACATAAGAAAAATAATAACCAAATAAATAAGAAAAATAAACGTTCGTTTTGAGATTTGGTAAATATGACATTTTACAGTTTTAAATCAAATGATTAGTGTTTTAAAGGTTAACTTTAAGTGATTGTTAGATGACCCAACTACAATCTGAATGTGAAAAAATAGCTAAATTAGCATACCCAATTACATATCCAATATCGGTCGATATATATCCAATATTGACCAACACAATTTTGACTAATACGATAAAATATAATTTCTAATAACAATGAAATAACTATTTTGTGAATCCCTAATTAAGAAGTTTATTCTACCCTTCTAAACTTCTCTGCATATGCAAAATACAACACTGTGCTTTGAGCATGTCTACAGTATCAAGTCCCTTGACCCTTTGTTCTGCTTGTAACAACACTTATGCAAGGAGAAGCAACGAGTGCTGATGTCTCTCCAGCTATCTACAAGCCACGTCACAGAGGCGGCGCACGGGGCTTTTACAAGCTCACGGCTGAGGATGTTCCCATTACCCATGATCCTACACTCTAGACCCTGGAGCTGGGGCATGAGACTGATCGGATGCGACACATGCTCTGAAAACAGGGACACAAGAGCACTCTCGGACGGGTTGCACTGACCTGCAGGGCAACTTGCACACATTTCGGGAGGCTGTCGTCACAGGTGGTTGCATTCACTATGATTTTTTCCTGTCTTTTGTACTCCAAGATCTTCAATGATCTCGGCCAAGGAAACCCAAGCCGTATTGAATCCAGTACAGTATGGTTACATTCCAGCCATTCTAAAGTCAAAAATGCAGCTGCATGCCTAAAGCGATAGTTCTCTCCAAAAAATTGGACCCCACTGACAAAGTCATACAGGTTTGGAACAACATGTAAATAAGGAAATTATCTTTTTTTTAGGGTATCTTTTTCTTATCCTTTACATTCAATGAAATCAGCACACCACTGCCATTATCAGATGCTCAAAAAACAGAGCAAAAATAAATTAATTTGAAATAAAAATGATCAGTAAATGAACATGCAATCTCACCACACATGCCAAAACCATGGCAAGCAGCCAGATTGCATTTTGTACTGGGTTGTCACATGGGTCTGATTGGAGGTGAGAGTGATTATGCATGCTCAGGAAAAGGTGTTTATTGATCACAAAGAGCTGGCTGCCCAGAACAGTTGTCGTGTCAGGCAGCGTACCACAAGATACGCAGCCCGCGAGCTGACGGCAAGAATTTGGCTGACGAGGACGTTACGCCCCACAGACCACGGCGCCTGTCGTATATTATACACCATCTGTCTCTCCCTCGCCTTTCCTCTGAGCCTAAGAGTGAGTGAGAGGTCTATAACCAGGTGTATGGTGTGAAATTAACTGCGTTCCTGAATTGGGAAAAGATTACAAATGCAAAGCACCCATGACAACTCAGAGAGGCTTGAAACCTCTCTAGATCAGGACTCATTGTGCTTGGCAGAGGCACTGAATGCTATGGTTATTGGAGTACACGGGATGAAAGATGTGCCAAGAGAGAGAGTGTGAGAGAGAGTGGTGTGTGTGTGTGTGAGAAAGGAAGAGACAAGAGAAGGGAACAGGGCTCCAGGCTACAGTGCAAACACTGCTAACCCAGTCACTTTGTTACAGGCAAGGACGAGACCATTCACAGAATGATGCTGGGAGCGTTGTGTGAGCAAAGCTCCCCATTCCTCTTCTCTCTCACCTCCCTCCCCCTTCCTTTGTGGCTTTTTAAGATATTGGAAGCATCATGGAGGACACGGGGAGCAGCAAGTTGGTTCTCTAGTCGATTTCTGCCTACAAGCGCAAGTAGAGTTAAAACGAAATGTTAAAAAAAGGAAAGTTATAAGAAAGGAAGGAATAAAGGAAAGGGCCAGACTGTTGGGCTACATCTACTACACACACCCACATAAAGTTTCAAAGCCACTGAGCTCTGGAGGCAAAACTGTTACTACAGATGTCACAATCTAGCAGGAAGTTCCTCCCTGACAAACACCGAACACAAAGAGATGCTACATGTTCCTTATAGCCAGGGGCAGCCATAAAATAAACTATTAGTAAACATTCACTTAGACGTATTTGAGAATTAGAATATCAGGAAGTTGATGACATGGCTTACAAGTTTCAAAATATTTTTAATAAAAAAAGGAAAAAACAAAAAAGCGATACAGCGCTATTGTGGCTGCGGGGTCCCATGACAAGGATTACGCGTTGCCATGGAAATAATAAGATGAGCCGTTCTTTAAAAAAAAAAAAGAAAAAAAAAATATTTTTAACTAAATGTCCGCTAGAGTATTTTAAATTTACGTGTGAAAGGGTTAAAACTTTAAACTTTTGCTCGCTCTTGTCGACCCAGCACGCTGACGCTAAAATAACCCAGAAAAATATTTTGACATGCCACTTTAATTAGCTGAGGCAAAGGGAATGGACACATAGTGGCCTAGATTCTTAATGAGATGTCATAGGTGTGAGCTTCTATTTCCCATCATTCCCTAGTGCACCAATACCAACTGGGAGCAGACATGCTAAAGAACGGTTCTGTGTATATAGCGCACGGTTCGCTGCGAGGGGCTATTTAGGGTGAATATCTCAGGCTAGCATTTTCCCAGAAGGTCTTTCACTGTTTTTTTTGAGCAGGATTAACACTGACCTTAAATACCAACACCGCTATTGTCAATGATAAGTGACTTTCTGCTGTCTGTTAGACAGATTCTCTCTCAAACACACACCTTGAGGGGAAATGAGCAATGTCACCTTGTAGGACAGAATCTCTCATGGTAACTTTGACACATTGCATCTTCTAAAAAGCTAAATCCACAACACCCATCACGGGCGGCTGCTCTCCTGGGTTTAGCACCCCTAAAGAGAAAACCAATTTGTCAGGATTTTAACACATTTGAGAGGCTAATTACTTCGTAGGAAGGAATCACACCATTTTATTCTCTCCGATCATCTCCAAATGGGCTGAAGTATAAACCAGTAAATTCAATTAACAGGGATCTGATATGTAGACATGTCCCTGGACTACAACGCATCTCTGTTTGTGGCATCTGCTCGTCATTGAATCTGCTCGAAATTAGAGCTGCTTTGCAAGCGCAGTTTCTATAATCCGTGCAGCTTTGCAAACTGGGAAAGTAAGCACCCAAGTCTGCAAATTTAGAGACAAACGATGACAAAAGACAAATTGGCATACAGGAAAGGGTGATGTTGCCTTATCTTGTTGGATACAAGTACATTAAAAGTACACACATGATAAGATCTACTCATACAACCAACACATTTAAATGGAAATTAGCAAAAGCAATTTGAGAGATAAGATCACTGATTCATTTTTAATCAATGCCATTCTCAGTTCCTTGTGGATTTAGCAAAGACATGGAGGTTGCACATTCTAACAGTAAATAAGTAATTAATTTGAGCATTTCATAATACTGTTTTAAGTCATATTTAATGCATGACCATAACAAGGATGTGCAAACGGTATTTTTACAATTGATTTTAATTGATCTTAAGGAAACTTTGAATAATTATAACAGACGTGTTTTTTAGGGACGTTCACATAGGAAATGAACTTGTTCAAAAATAGTTGGACAGAGAACAATGTAAAGGAACAAAACACAAAAAACACGATTTGAAACATGCAACTTAACTGAGGGGTTTACCTTACAAGCTACAGCTATCAGTGTTTAATCAGTGTCCATACTCCACACCTGCATTCGTCTCCACGTCCTCTATTTATGTTTAGAGTAGGGTACTAGCATCACTTAGCTTGCAGAGAGTGATTTGTTCCACGATTCTCACATCATAAATTTGAACAGTCATCTTAGAAAGAATCATCAGCCCTCCTACTCCTTGTGCTCTCATGTGAACCGCTTGTCTTCTAAAGTTAGATCATTTCCTGAGCTGTAAATGTACAAAACCGGATGAAACTGAATGTGTGAAGCGCTAAATCTTAAATTTTATGCTCCAAGTCAAACTCAAAAAGATTTGGATTTGTAGACCTATATTGCCCTGAATGTTTCATAGGTCACAGTTTTACAAGTCAACGTGTGTGTCAGCAGTTTCATGAACAAAGACAGGGTGTCCCTGTCAGAGGACAGTGGGTGTGAGAAATCGAGAGGGAGAGAAAAACTGTTTGACCCGCATCTGGTAACCCTTTTCAACCAATATGATGCTGATGTACCTAGATTTGCAAGCATAATTCGATAACAAAAATAAACTTCATTGCATTACAAGCGGATTTTGATGCAACAGTCATATATATTTCAATAAATAAATTATATAAATAAATGTGTACACAAGAATTAGAGATATTCAAATTCTGACTAATAACCACTAAATGACAGATATTCATTTAAAAAATATTGACAAAAATATTCTAAAATAAAAATACTAAAATAAAAAGAATTAAATAAAACACTAAACTACTATTAAATAATTTAAAATGTTGATAATACCAATATAAATATATAAAAAAAGAATAATAAAAAAAAGGACATTAACTGATATGGATAGCAACATATTGTGCACCCCTATGAATAAGATCCATCAATTTACAATATGATATATGTGGGAAGCGATCCGGATATAAAAGTGGCACAATCCTTATCTTTTTCCTTCCATTACGTTCCTGCCTTAATCCTCTCACTCGCTACTACCTTCATTATCAGCCCACCTTCGACTCAAATCTCTCTGTGTCTCTCCCTTCCTCTGTCTCTCGCTGGGAGTTGAAAAGTTCACAGGGCCTTTGAGCCGAATCTCTCAATCACCCCCCTTCTAACCCTGGCCTCTGAGGCTGTGTACGCGCATACCCGCCGTTCATTCACTCTCTCAGAGTCTGACGATCATTCAAATGCTGTGAGGAACTGATTCTTTAAGCAAGGCTGAAAATTTCAATTTGGGTCTCTGCGAGCAGGAACCGTTCGGCTGTGGCAACTCTTCAGGGCTCAAGCCAGGATTACAAATTCATGTGGTAATGTGCTAGCTGCCTCTCAAGGTAGGTAAAAATCAATATAGCAGATGTTTATAAAGCAGAGAGCCTCTCTATGAGAGCTCTGAAATGCTACTGCCCCCATTCTCTCTGCTCTAACCAATCAAATCATTTCCAAAATGACAAAACGAAGAGAGTCGAGGGGAAACAGACTGTGACCCAGTATGTTTTATGATGTATTTAATAAGGCAATTTCATGCCTCTAAATGAGCCAAAGATATCCTTCATTAAGACTGCATGGGCTGAGATGGACGGTTTGTCATTTAATCCAGTTTAGCTTGCCATGATAAAGGGCAATAGTCAATCTGCCACACAGAGAACCAGCAGAAAAAGCATGTTTAAGAAGAGCTTTATCTGTATGGACTGACAGATCACCCAAAAAATGAAAATTCTTCCATCATTTGCTTACCTTCATTACATGATCACATGGTCGTGACTACTGCAAGTCACGGTCATAATGCAGCAGGAAGTGTGTCACTTACAAAGACTAAAAATCATCATCTTACATTTACGCAAACTGCTTCAAACTTGTTTTACACTTCAAGACACAGCTGATGTAAAATTGCAAAAAGTATTCTTGATATCGTAAATGGTGTTGCCATGGTAACATCAAATTTTAACACTTATTTTGAGTATTTTTGAGGCTTTTAGAATTCATTAAAATTTAGCACACACATTCATAAAAAAGATATTTAGAATAATGTTCAAATGTTTTTGTTCACACAATTGAAGTCAGTGGGGCTCAAAACACTACTAAACCACATTGACTCATATGGTCAAAAAAGAGAAAAAAGTCCTACATGTATAGAACAACATGAGGGTGAGTAGTGATGACATTTCTCAGTTTTGGTTAGACTACCGCTTAAATTTTTTTAAAGATGAACAAATACAAATATGTACAGTATGTTAGATCTATGCTATAAAAATCTGTTCTAAAAGAAAAGATATTAGTTTTGTATAAAATACCAAGTGTTGTGTAACATTGAATGAAATACAGGAGTAGAGCAAATACAGTCCTCCAGAGACCCTGAGCATGGTTTGTGTGTGTTTATGGCAAAAGAGGGGTATAGACAGTGAAGATGACTTTGATCTCAGGGGTTCATAGGGTCGGTGCGAAAATTTGGAGAGCATGTTGCCATTTACTCATATCCCACCCACACACAGTACAGAATGACTCATACACATTCAGCCAGTCGTGTATGTTTGTTTTCTTCCCGACTAGCGTGTGTGTGTGAACTCATGTGCATGTGTGTGGAAGGTTTAAGGCCTCCCCGCTCAAACGGAACAAAAGAGATGAGGATAAAGGAGGAAAAAAATCCCCAAACAAGGGGCAAAATGTGGGGTTTCTGGCCAAGAGAGAGATGGAAGAAAAACCTGCAAAAAGAAACAGGAGACAGAGTGCCTGAGAGCAGTCAGAGAACGTCTAGGACTCTGTGTCCCGCTCTGAAATGAAGTGAGAAGCACATGGCTGGGTGGAACAGCACATGGCTTCTGGCCGTGTTTCAGCGGGTCAAAGCCTTTCCACCATGTTGCCTGATAGGGAACAGGCTCTTGCAGCTGTCCAGCCATTCTGTTCACTGCAGGCAAAACAGCCTGGAGCCAGAGACCCTGACTTAAGCACCCCCACCCCCTGCCGCAACCGTTGGAGGAGCGGAGAATAGAAAGGTGGAATGGGGCGGAAATATGTGGGAAGCAGGTTGCAGCGAGCCATTTGTTCTCTGTTGGGAGCCTGAGATAAAAATATCAAATCTAGCAGAAGAATGAAGCCAGGGTCAAGGGTGGGATAAAAATCCATCCCATATGCACAAAGGCGTCACACCCAGAACAGGAAGCACAAGTACGATCGGGAAGTATAAACGTGTTTGCAACTTACTGCAGGCACCAGTAGCTTCTTGACCTCTTCGACCGCTCTTCTCATCTTGATCTCGGCACGAGTCTGCGTGTCCTCCACTGTGATCAGCACATGCAGCTCTTCATTTAGGTGCTCCCAGTTCGGCTTCCCTCTGTTCTGCTCCTCCTGAGAGAGAGAGAGATAGAGAGAGAGAGAGATGTTAGCAGTAGTGATGACAGGATTTTTTTCTTTACAGGACATCAAACTGAGTCAGTGTGTGAGAGTGTGACACTTTCTTGCCATAGATGACAGCACGCACTCTAATGCAGCCTCACAGCGAGTTAGCTATTACCCCAGAGCACATTAACACGAGTTGGGAATCTGAGTAGAATATTTACCACCACATTCACAATTAGTCAGTTAACTGCCACATGCAATTTCACCAGAAAAATGACTGTAAAAATTCTGGTACCTAGTAGTCTTTCTACAAATTTTTAGTATGGTCATACGTTGTTCAGAACACACTAAGTTTTGTGGGCAGCGAAAAAAAAAACGCCTATTAAAATGTTCATTGTAAAATGTATATTTGTTGTGCTTATTTGATTCGCAATTAAAACAATATATAGCATTACTGTTGATTTCATCTGTGATATTACTTACCTGAAAAAAACAAACCAAAAAAACACTGACATTCAACAGAGAGCTTAATTATTATTTAAACAAAGCTTGAATGATCAGGATCGGCCAATCAATCCATAATCGTTATCGGCTGCAAAAACTCTGATCGGAGCATCCCTAAAGAATATGAATTAATCTCTGCATATCAGCCAAATTCAGTCTCTAAAATGTACAGGGTATACATAAAAAGCTAGTTTTTTTTGATCAGTGTAAGTCCATGCAGACTAACGCACTGATCTAAGTGGAGACCAAAAATATTTCAATTTTAAGCAGAATGGGCAAAGCAATGAGGCTCTTTGAGCACAATTCTCTCGGTGATCATTTACAATGGTCTGCAGTTGGTGTGCATGACCATTTGATTGGCCTGGGTTAACAGCTGCCTCAAAAGAAAGCCATTATGCTACAGTAGAGCTGTCTGAACAGTTGGAGGTGCTAAACTGTTCTAAAAAAAAACAAAAAAAAAACTTTAGGCTCTTGAGGGTGGCCCTATGTCAAAGCCAACAATTACCCAACACCCAAGCTTTCAACACCTCTCAAGAGCCTGACTGTTCATTTCAAAACAGTTGCACTGTTTTTGAACCTGGTCAAAATGATAAGCCCTCTTTTGAGGATTTTTTTTGAAAGAAATTGGGTAATATGGGACACCAAGCTATGGTATACATTTCAATCTTCATATCAAGCAAATCTACAGTAACATTACTGTAACATAGCAAAAACATATCTAAATAAATAAAATAAAAATATCCACTATAAAAAGTCAGATGGAGCAATGCTAAAAAAAAAAATATTTTAAAACCATATCCACTTCCCATTGCACACTTCTTATTCATGAAACGATCAGTAATACAAAGACAGAATTCCAAGGGAAGTCGTTTAAAGACCACTTGACCGGCCCTAAACGGCTCGTTCACATTGATTACAAGTACATTGTCGGCATCTGTCCCTCCCCCAATGTTTCCAATGATGCTTTCAGATCATTGCTCAGTCAGACACCTCAATTAGCATGCCCGCTTCACAAACGACCACGAGTGGTGGATCTCAGCGGGGAGGAGAAGGGTCCACCTGACACGCTTACTAATACACCGACTGAGACCCAGTCGAGTGCCTATGACACCGCTTTACCAGGCACTGCCATGGATACTGTTGCTATGGCAATGATCAATGTACAATACACTGTGAATGTGTGCATTAGGGCTGTCACAATATAAAAGTTTTACTACACAATTATCATGGCCAAAAGAATTCATGATAAAGATATTATTGAAATAAATATAAATATATTTATAGCAGCAATTATCGAGGTTCAACCGGTTTAAGGCCTTTATTACATGGGTGCTGATGGGATCAAGGCTGACTCAAAATTGAGGGATGTTTTTTGAGATAGGCCAATGTCATCATAGACAATCATGGCTTGGACCAAAACACTGGATGGAAATTGTCAAGTCAATCAGACTAATGGTTGCGTAGTTATAGCTGTTTTCATGTTGTTGTTTTTTCGTGTTATCAGGGCGATTGGGCACTTGGTGGCACTATATCGATTGAGCCCATACATGTGTACTGAGTTTGGTGAAAATATCTCATTCCGTTCAAGAGTTGTAGCCCTTTTAGTAAAAGTAGATGGTTAGCACATCGAACGGTTTGGCACCCCTTAGCGGCCGTGAATTTAAATTAGTACTCTTAAAGGGTAACTCAACCCCTGGTCAGAGCCTGACTCCACCCACTGGCAATATTAGAAAAATGCTGGAAAAGTGGGCAGAGCCCAGCGGAGTTAGAGGGGACGAACAGAGGGCGGGGCTCAGCGGGGGGGGCATGCACCTCTTCAATAGTGTGCGGTCTCTGTAGGCATGTTCACATAAGCAGATGAGTTGCCATGAGAACGACTGACATCTCTATCTTTTCATACAGATTACATAAACAGAATATTTGTTTTCATTTTGAATTAGATAATTGAACAGCAGAGACTTAAATGTTTATAAAGATATATTGCTCATGCCTGGGTGAATAGTATTCGCTGAGTTTTGTTTAAGTTTAGAGACGTGCTCCAGTTCACGGAGACAGAGAGGCAGAAAGCATACCCTGATTATTTTCTTTATTTTACAAAAGCAGAATGTATTGTTTTGATTGTAAGTGGACACATAAAAAAACTTGACATTTAACAGTTTATTTTTTCATATTTCTTAAGTCTGTATGACCATAAATGACAGAGTATTTGAAGTCTATTTTGCTGCTATGTGAAAAAATCCAGGAAACCGTGCCGGCGCGTTTGTCGACTCCAGAGGATTAACTTTAGTCTAATAGGAAAAAACAAATTGTGACTAAAAATATATGCTCACTCACATCAGGACGCCGCTGCAGTGATGGAGTCCATGCAGGAGCAGCAGCGTTTGGCACTGTGTCCCTTTTCAGCGCGAGCAGTGCTGTTGCAACTAACACCACAACACCTACGTCCCATCCTAACCACTGTACTAAATACAGATAACGCTAATGCTACAAATCAAAGCTAACTTGAAGCTATCCTAACTGATGCAATACTATGCTACAAACTAACTATGCTTCTAACAATACTACACTAACTGCGAATTAACTACCTAGGCTACATGAAATAATCGAAATAACTAAATAAATGCTATGCTAACTAGATGCATAGCATCTATATACGCTATCCTGATTGTTTTCAATACTCGGTACCTGCTTACGTCACAGGGTACCACAACTGCCAATAAGAAATTTCAACTGCAGTAGCCACCGTTCAACCTGGAGAGGGCAGCACTCAGACATTTTTACACCATATATTGTAGAATTAAAATCTACATCAATGAACAGCACTAATAAAGCCCCAGTCTTACAAATCATTAACTAAAAAAAAAAGTTGTTTTAGGGTTTAGTTACCCTTTAAAAGCAAAAGTTACTGCACTATTCTCAAAGTGAACACAAAATGCTTTGGGATCCATGTATGGAGATAGACCTTCAGCTCGGAGCAGAGCAAAGGCATGCCATGGACTGTAAACTACCCACCCACCCCCGCCCATCAGGGAGCAAGGTCAATACCATGTCCTCTAAAGGTGGGTGAGGGGCGGGTAGCGCAGGACAAGTAGAACAACCCGAAAGCCTCTGAAGAGATTCTGTTTACCGACATACGAAACCAGGGGAGGGGTGATACATGTGATAGGACACACATGTGATGACAGACCTATAAAAGTACAAGAATGAATCCAGAAACAGCTCGTCAGGAGATGCGAGTGGGTTTGTGAACCTTTAGCATGTGCATATGGTCCGAACTGTCACTCTGACTGTATGTGCATCAAAAACAAGAGAGCAAAATAAATTTCACCCTGCAAAGGCACTGGTTCGATTCCACTAGCAGTCGGTTGGCCTGGCTGGAAATAATCCCAGGACCCTATAAATACTGTTCATATCAACCAGAGCAGAACTCAAGCTACAGTCTTGAACAGCTGTCCCGGGAGGAGTAGTTTACAGGCACCTGTTCAACAGGAGTGGAAAATTGACTGGAAAAAAAAGCTCAAACTACCAACATGGGCAGGAGAGTGGCTCAAGAAATATCTTTTGAATGAACATGAGGAAGATTCTAACATTGTTCACATTAATTTTCTTGGCACATGCCGTTAGTGAAACAACTAAACTAACACAAGATATTCCTAAGAAATGGTTCTTCAGACAAATGCACACACACTAAAAGAAAATGCCAAAAGCCAAGTTTTTTTGGGGCAAATAAAAGGTTTAGTGCATCAAATGTTAATTATTAATAAAGTTTCGTTTTCGTTTAACTTTATCACATTAATGTAAATGCTTTAAATGTCACAAAACTTTGAAAACTTCTAAAAAAGTTGGCACGAAATAAATTCCGCCACATTATTTTCAAAATCCATCTTATTGTAAACAATTCATTCATGGATGCTTCATTTTTAATGAGCTCACAATTTTTAAATCAAAAGTTCTCAGATCATTTAGTTCGCATTAACCTCACAGATCTGCCTCAATACAATCAACACCCACAGGATAGAACTACATCTTTTTTGATAAACCGTTTAACAGATCTGCAAGTCATAATATTAAAAAAAAGAAGAAAAAAAAGGCTACTTTCGCGACTGTCACAATATTGCGACTTTAAGGAACTTATTTCCTATTATAAATTTGTGCTGTGATTCAGGTGTAAAAAAATAAAAAGAAATGAGACTCAATTTAACGAAGTTCAAAGAGTAAAAACTAAAAAGAGAGGAAGGACAGAGGAGGAAAAAAAAGCTTTAGAGAGACTATTTTGTTTCTCTGGAGAGGTTCTGTGATGCTCCGGTGAGGGTGGCTGTCTGTTACATTTGATCTATGCTGTGGTTTCTGAGAGTCCTCAATTTGAACAGCGTTTGATCAGAGGACAAGGCTACACAGAGGGACAGGTTATTATCCAGAGTTTGTCTGTCCTGTCCTCACCCATTACATCTGCTTGAGCTCAGCTTCAGTACGCACACACAACAAGCGCGAGGACGTAGTGTCTCTTGAGGCTGTGTGAACCGGTGTGTACGCAGTTCTTGAGAGGGTAAATGGGGTTAAACCACCTTTGGGGAGCTGCTAAATAAAATGTCAGTCTGATTTAAGGTTAACGAAGCGTTTTCTCCTGAGACTTCAGGTGATCCATGCCTTTACTTTTCAGAGCAAACATTAAACACATCACTAACAAACAACTCATTGCACTGTCGCATCCCCACAAATGATTTGGAACCAAACCTTGTGTTATGAGAAAGACTCCCACTGCACCTCTTCTCTGAATAAGTCACTCCTTTCTCTTTCCATCCATTTCTCTACATCTCCATTGCTCTTCTCTGTCCCCAGAGGCAGCAGCACTTAAATTATTGAGAGCACAAAAACAGCTTTTCTAATGGACGCTAAATAAACAACCCCCTCAGCCCAGACTTGTCTCCCTCTCAAGTCTCTCTTTAGATAAGTCCAACTATACTCGCAATTGTCAGTTCCGGTGTGCGTGTCTCTCGTTCACTACTGAAACATTAAAGCATGAAAACATACACAGGACAATAGCTGAAAAATGGCGATGATAGATCATATTTTTAGAACAGTATTTCTCTCTTCACCATCAAGGTTTATTTGACTATCTGGCCACTAAAACCGCAAAAGGTTGTTGAATTAAATTATTCTGGATGTTAAAGTTGTGATGAAATGGAACCAGCGACAGACCTTTTCTTCTGTATTGTGATCTACATCTTGATAAAAAAAAAAAAAAAAATGTAGGGCAGGACTTAGCAACCACTGATTGTTGAGTGTATAGAGGCAGATCTAAATGAGAGCTTGCAGTTGACTAAGGAAGGGATGATTGGAGGAGATTCACAGGTACCCCAGCCAAGAATAAGCATTACTTTGGTGGAAAAGGATATGACAGTCAGGGGACTATTCTGAGAAACTCTGGAAGGAAGCAGGAGAGCTCAATCTCTGTGTTGATTAGTCATCCAGACAACAGCATTCAGCAGGGCAAATAAAGACATAACCACTACAGAAATACTATAATAGAGGAGAAATACTATAATAGAGGAAATATAACTTCTTTCTAGGATTAAACCTTTTCTGCATCAAGCCCTTTAGTTCACACATGGCTTCTCCAGAGGGGAGCACAGCTGGGGCCCAGGTGTGTGTGTGTGTGTGGTAATGCTAATGTACAGTGATGGGGATTTCCTGATAAAACAGCTCCACTGGGACGCTGACAGGGATACAAAGAGAAAGACTAGACCAGACAAATGTTGCTGATTCCTGGCAAAAAGGTCTCTGTGGGTTGTTCAAGACTTTAGAATTAAATCAGCACAGTTGCTTACTACAGAATCAGCCATTTCTTCTGATTTCAGCATGTAGTGCTGAGCAGATACACGTACAAATTTTGCCCAACCCCTTGAAAAAGTCTCTAGAGCTGACAGGGCAGTACTGTTATGTCTCTGTGCAACATAACTCACACCTGAAGCCATAATTTTCCATCATTCAGGCTTTAGCTCTTCCTCTGCTGATCACACAGTGGGTCTCTTCTGAGACTGTAGGGGAAGATCTAGGTCCTACTTTCTAGTGTGTCTACTATGTGCTTTTGTTCTCTCTGACACCCACACCACAGCCAGGCCTGAAATAGAACTGGGCCTCAGCCGGAGTGCTGTGAGCTAACCATGAGTGTGTGTTGGAGAGAGAAAAAAAGACATTGGACAGAACAAATGAGCGAATTGGCTCATTAAGGACAAACTGGTTCCAAATGGCAAACGTCAGCAGAACGCTGTCTGTGAAGGAGGAAGAGGTGGTTGAGGAAGCTCCAAATTGTGACTAAGTGGTCACATTTGTCCATGCTTGTTCAACATGTCCTACTGGTGTGTCAATTTTGTCATGCTGGTGCCCCACCTTTTTGATTATGTGGTTATCTCAGAATGGCACAACCAAACTGAACCATGCAGCATGGAAAATGGCCCAATGGACAGTGCAGTTCAGAACAACATGCAACACAGGCAAATTTGAACAGTGCTGGTTGCTGCTGTGGGAACCACCTTGAAGCATCGGTCGATTCGTTTAAATTAGGGCACAGTACTATTTAAATGGGCCCAGTATAAATTAGGTGTTAGTTCACTTTTTACAGAAGTTCTTCTTGATAATATCAGTAAATGTACATCTGTATCTCATCTCAAAATCAAATGTTCTTATGTACATCTCACCTTCTTTCTGTCTCTCATGGAGCTCCTCCCTCTCACCATGATCTTGCAGCCAGTCTCTGCCTCCAGTTGCTTTGCCGTGAGTCCACGAGGACCAAGTATTCTCCCAACAAAATTGTACTGGAAAAACAAGAGTAAGAGAGAGAGATTACAATGCATTCAGAAACGTAGAATTTTTTTTTTTTTGAAAACAATGTTGCACATACACACGTATTGCTGCTAAAGTCACTAAGAGGAGGTTCACACTTTAAAGAAGTGGTTCATCTATAAATAAATTTGTCAGCATTTAATCACCTTTCGGTAGTTTCAAACCTGTATAACTTTAATTGGAACCTAAAAGGAGTCATTATTTACTTTAAACTGCAACTATTCTATATAATGAAAGGAAATTGTGACTAAAACTGTCCTTCTGCCTAATTTTGTCATACAGGTTAGGAACGACATGACGGTGCAGCAGCAGCCCTGACCACACACACACACACACACACACAATCACAGCAGAATCATCAGAACAGCAGAGGCATTAATAATTACAGAAAGTTGTACTGGAACGATAATTCAATTAGCTGCACAATAAAATCCTCAGAATCCTCCATCAGACACTGTGAGCACAGTATGTAATTATGTATTTCAAGAAATAAACAAAAAAGGCTTCTCTCTCCCACACTAATAATTCAATTAGCTCCAATGTAGCTTTTTGACCAGCAAACGTCAAGACACTAATTTGTGGGGACATTAAAATAATTTTTTTTTTTTTACAAAAAAAAAAAAACCTGAATACCTCAACTGACCAGGCGGCTAATCACTCTTCCTCCTCTGGCAGCCACTTATGAGCTACGGCCTCAGTGAATCAGGAAGCCATATAGAAAAACGAGCGCTTGAAAACATCTTCAAGCTCATGTTTGCCAAACAGAATGCTAAGCAGCGCTGCAAAGCCTCTTTCTTGCTTTTCCACCTTCCTGCTCTTCATTTTTTATGTCCTTCATAATTCTTTCTTTCAGTTATCGTGCTCCGAGGCATGGAAAAGGGAAAAGCTGGCTGTATGTAATGTAAATAAGAAATGAAACAACGGGAGAGAATTAAAGTAGGGGATGGGTCTTATCGTGGCCCTTGTCCCTGACGCTGTGCTTCAGGGCTTTGTATGAGAGCACGCTTTATTTACCTCAGTAATCCTACCAGCTTTACAGCGCCTCTGACAGCACAGCTCCAACTTAAAATAATAAAATAAAATCCACTCTTTTTCAATCTCTATCAGTTCACTTCTCTGACTCAGGGTAAAGACAGAGTCAGTCGTCCTGTACGAGCTTAATCCTGTCCTGTACGAATACAGGCCACATACACACTTGCAGCTTAATTCAGTTGACGCTCCTCTTCTGAGTGCTTAATCTAGTTCTGCACGCAGACAGTTTGGTTATTTTAGTTTATGAGAGTTAAAACCATATTCTTATCCCTCCTAAAAAGTTCAGCTAGTGACAACCAAATAAATAAAATAAACATTTGCAGTGTGCATTCAGAACTGAAATAACTTGTATTAATTAAATTCTTTATTTCACCTAAACGTACCAATAGTTTAAAAAAAAATGCAATTTTATAATAGGACTCAATAACATACTTGTTAAAATTAGAGCTGTCATGTGGGCATGAGCCAGAACAATATTATGAATTAAGCAATAACAGACGATTTAAACATACCATACTATCACATCTATATGTGATAACCTACACTACTGTTCAAAAGTTTGGGGTCTGTAAGATTTCTTTACTGTGTGTGAAAGAAAACTTGTGTTCACCAAGGCTGCATTTATTTAACCTTAAATACAGTAAAAATAGTAATATTGTGAAAAATTACTACAATTTAAAATAAATGCTTTCTATTTTAGTATCTTTTAAAAATATAATTTATTCCTGTGATGGCAAAGCTGAACTTTTCTGGAGCCATTAACAGTCTTTAGTGTCACATGATCCTTCAAATCATTCTAATATGTTGATTTGGTGCTCAATAAATACTTACCAATGTTAAAAAACGGTTGTGTTTTTCTTATATATTTGTGGAAACCTTCAGAAACCCAAACATAAAAATATATATTTTGAATATCATAAATGTCTTCACTGTCACTTCTGCTAAATTTAATTCTTCCTCCTTGCTGTATGAAAGAACTAAGAAACAAAAAGTTATAATCCCAAACTTTTGAAAGGTAGTGTATATCTGCATTATGAGAGGCTTTACATGCTTGTTTTGTGGAGCTCTGTGCAGGAATTGCTCTGGTTATGTGAAAATGTTTAAATGGCTTATGTAGAGAAATCATTAACAACTCCTAAACTGAACACTAAATTTCATTCACAAAAGCAACCCATGGGATTAAATAGATTTTAAAGAACAAAAATGGACAACTTGTCACCAGTTGCTATTGTTAGCTTGGTAATCTAACAGCTAACACAGGTTAAACTTTTGATAATACAAGCCATAGATGCCAAAATGTCAACCACCAGGAGTGATTCCTATATGCCGTACAGGATTCAATACCCACAATTAATCACAGCCGTCGCTCCTACAATTCTGCAGTGTGAATTATAAATCAAAAGAAAGCGAACTCAAAAGACTGACTCACGATTAGTCAAACTCAAAGAACAGGCGGCATGACCTGCCTAAATAAATTGGAAAACAATGCTGTTTCTCTCTAACGGCTTATTGTTCCAACACAGATGACACGGCGTAATCCGACAGCTCCGACTGTGTAGGTGGATCAGATACGCTGGAGCTCTTCACATACATTCCAAATGCTCTCTCATGAGACGCTGAGAGTGCCGCACACCACATCACATTACATCACCTTCATGAGACAGCCAGAAGTGACAATGCCTTAGGTGAACATGTGCGCTGGCTGTCCGTCACCATCACGCAACTGTAAACAAACCAGACGGTGATAAAACAGCAGCAAAAATACATATGCAACACCACCGCACACAGAGCAATGTCAGGATGATCAGATATCATCAGAAGTTCATCAATCCCTCTCTTCCACAGGAGCGCACCTGCACAATCTCTCTCTCCATGCAGATGAGAGAGGATTTTCCTCTGTGAGTATGTGTGTTGATGTTGATTGGACATGGCAGAGAGCAGCGGCCTGATGCGGTGGGGGAAATTGCTCACTTTGAATACTGGAACCAGACAGTAATTACAGCCTGGAGGAGATGCCACCATTTTACTTCCTGTAGAGGGAGGAAGGGAGGCACGAGGGGAATGATAGAGGAGAAAGAGAGAAGTACTATCGTTTTAAGACGACAGGATGAGAAAATGTTTTGACTTTATGGTTGCATATCGTGTTTGTGAGAGAGTCTGAGAGGGGAAGAGATCAACCACAAAAAAGCCTGGAAAATTCCACCCTACCACCACACAAACATCCGACATTAAAAAAACAGGGCTCTCTGTGTGTGTGAGTCACATCTGCTCATTTAGTGATCTCACCAACAAGGAAAATAAAATAAAATCTAGACACAAGACAGAACGAAAACAACAATTGGACCGCCGCAGTTATTTATACAAGTTAAATGAAATAACTCATAGCAACCAGTCCACATATGATCGCTCAATTAAAAAAAAAAAAAAAAAAAAAAAAAGTACTTTACAGGAATAGCTGTGCCACCTCAAAAAAAAGAAAAGAAAATGTGAATTGTCACACTCCTCTTTCTAAACAAAGCATTTATTTAATCAAGCTCCACAAACAGCTCATTTGGATATTGGGGGACTTGTGACGTCACATGCTAATACATTTGAATATGATTGCCTCCTGAGCGAGACATCAACGAATTTTACATCATTGCACAATAACCCCCTCCCACTGGCATTCAGTCGTTTAATGGCTGACACTTGCATTCGTTGAGAGAGTCACATCAACAGCAAATAAAATCACTGAGGTTGTCTACACTGGATACAGTATACAGATCAGATGCCCATTCACTTCACTCCAAGCGCTTGAGTCTGCCGACAAGAGAACAAATGGAAGAGTAAATGGAATAGTAACGGAATGTTCGTTTAACCTGCTTGTTTACGTCTCTGTACAGACTTCAGAGGGATACCAGCGTCTAAAAACCAAGTGGATGGTTTATTTTTAATGGCGTCCTGGACCATGTCAGGGGGGTTATATGTTTGTTCTGAGAATTTGACTTCAGATTGTTTTGTAAACGAGGCACCATGTAAAAGAGTTTGCAAAGAAACTTTTGTTGATAAATGAAGCAGTCAGCTGTATTGGATCTGAGAGCAGCTGCATCTCAAACAAAACAAAACGATTTCATAATGTTTTGTCTGTAAATGATGGTTTTACATGGATAATGTTTTCAAAACACTGCAATAGCGAGAGGGCGTTGATACAATTTCCTATGCAATGACTTTAGCAATGAGTGGCCGTTTACTGACCAGCCTTGAAGGAGCCGCCCCTTAAAAACATTTCAGATAGAGGGTCAGTATGATGGTTGAAAATAATTGTTTTTCCACATATAGCCTATGTTTGGGTTTTTTTGTGTAAAAAACTACCATTATAAGTGAACCTCAAGGGACATATTAAAATTATAAATGTCATATTTTTAAGACACCCCTTTAAATATTAATAACAAATTATTAATAGAGCGTAATTACTTGTAATTAATAATCACCAAATTAGACTAATTATTATTATTAAATAATATTGGCTAATCAGTGTCTTTTAACATAATAGATGATGATGATGATGATGATAATAACGTTTTGTTTTTATTATGCTAAAAAACACTGATTAGCCAATATTTTTATTAATAATAATAATAATCACTAATTATCGATTATTAGGCTATTATTATTATTACTACAACAACATTGTTAAAACTTGAATACCCACCATCATATCAGACGTAACTAATTGGAATGATTCTAAATGACTTTGAATGATTTGATGAACAGGGGTCCTAATAGAGGGTAAAGAGAGAATCAATGCCTTTCGTGAATCGTGCACGGGAGTGTGTGCGCAAGGTTGTCAGTGTTAAGCTGTAGGGATGTATAACAGAACAGCCTAAATGTGAGAGCAAGCGGAGAGTTGAGCAGTTCAGGGACGCAGCCAAGAGACCTGACAGAGACAAACGAGCAGCAACGATAACGCAACATTATACCTCCTACCCACCCGCTCCCTTCTCTCTTCTCTTACCTCGCTGTCCTCCATCACAATCACTCCACCCTGCTCCTAAGGTCACGACTCTTCATTGCTGAGCATTTAACACGTACTGGTAACGGCATTATCAACACACATATGTCCTTCAGAAATTTGCTGAGAAAAATAATAACGACATGGAGGAAAATGAGAATATCAGAAAGTCTGTCACTTATCTGGGATGGGAAAAGAGTGGTGTGAGGGAGGGACAGAGGGGAAACTGTAAAATTAAGATATGTGAAGGTCAAAGATTAAAAGCTCAAGTGCTGAAGATCACAGAGGGGAATTCAGAATAAAACGTACACCTGCGATCAGTTTGTCTAGTTTAACCGTAGGCTGTGCCTCGTCTGGAGTCGGTTTCTAAATTAGGCCGTGTCTTTTGATAGGGTGCATTCAGACACTCTCTCAGCTTCTCCACAGCCAATCAAAATACAGCAGTCAGCATTCATGCCAATTCAGACTGCACCTGTCAGCATTTATTCAAATCAACCAGTAGATGTTGACATTACAAATCAACACACAAGGCCATAAGGTCAAACAACGTAGCAAATAAGCTGCATAGTCTTAGATGTTAAGCTCCATGCTGACCACTCATTTCACTCCATTTCATCTTAAAAGTTCAAAGGAAAAAAGACCAATGTTTCTACTATAGCATTTTGAACAGACGTTTAATACCCCAAGCTGATTTGACCCACACACACACAAACTGAGGGAATACAGAGACATTAAAATAAGCATGAAAAGGAAATTCATTCTTTTTTCAAAATGTATATTATATTATATTAAATGATCAATCCATGCATGTTTCAATTCTTTTTTTTCACACTTTGGTTTCACTCAAATGTATATCGCATTACATTAGACCTTCAGCTAATACTGTAAATCACACAGGGACCTTCTAACTTGGTGGATTACGAAAATATGAATTAAAAAATTTGACAAGGACCAAACCATGCAGCTGAGTAAGTTACTTCAGTAGAACTCAGAAAATCAGCCGTATTTGCTTACATCAATTTATCAGCTGAAGGCAGACAGAAATAAAAAAGTGAGAAAAGTGCAGTACTGCATTAAACGTACTAGTAGAGTTTCTGATCAGTTGTGGACAGCCCAAGAGAAACAGAGGAGAGAGCTCACGTGTAGAGCGGAGCAAGAGTGCTGAAAACAGCTAATCCAGCAAATTGGAAAATAAATTCTGAGGTAATGCATCCAACTGTGGCCTCCCAGTGGAGTGATACAAGACACACTCTTCACACACACCGAAATAACAATCTGCTCGCCACAGTGTAAGCACATCTGTCACCATTGTGAAGAAAAACATCAGAAAACAGTCTTCTCTCTCACCACATCACTTCTGTATTCTGCTCTGTCCTTCGTTTTTCAGCTCGTTCTCTAAACAGGTGTCGACACAGCGTCACCTCTGCCGCACCTCCCTCCCTCCGCAGCTTTACACATCCTCTATTCAGCACTTCATTTCTTACCTTAGTCATCCTTGTACACCTCCTCACTCTCTTTCTCTGCCCCATATATGCATTATGTCTTACTCTCTGCATCACATTTAGTTCAATCCTCCAGAGGGGAGAAGGAAAACATTACAACCCATGATCAGTCTGCTGCTGTCTCTGCTTGGTTTGCTGTATTATTTCATCATAAAAATGATATCTCAAAAGTTTCAGTATATCATTCAATTAATCTATATGCCATATATCTAAAAGAGAAACTGAGTGCAAGAGAGTGAGGGGGAGAGAGAGAAGCAGAGATAACCTATCGGACGCCCTTGCTAATTACTAATTAACCTGTGTTAAGCGAGCGTGTGGTGTGGCAGAGCTGAGAAACAGTTTAATCTCCATTGGCAGCTGTGGATCTGAGTGGGGTTAGGAATCAAGATCCAGTTCTTTTTCAGAATTTATTTATTTATATTTATATTTATTTATATATATATATATATATATATATATATATATATATATATATATATAGATAAAATGCCAGAACTGACATTTATGACTATTAAATCAGCTGGAGTTGTGAGCTTCCAGTCTGAATTTAATGTTATGATAATACAAAGACGATAAATACACAACTTATCTTACAAACTAGCTGTCCTCACTGACTGCCCACAACAAACACACAACCATTGTAGTCTGATACACAAACAAATTACTTTTTTCCATGAATTGTTCAAACTAATAAGGCTGGAATATACTACTTGACTTTTCAAATCTCAACAGATTTTAAGGCATGGTACTTGAGCTGAATTTATAAATGACTACAGAGAAAAACTGAACACCATACACTAAACAACTGAGGATCACACACTACCAGAAAAGTTGTTCGAACAAATTCACGCAGAAACATGCACCTTGTTGCTAGACGACTAATGATGATGTGTGTTCTAATAATAATGTGTGTTCTAAAAATAGTTTGACATGCCCTAAAGCTTAAAAAAAAAAATAGTCTGAATGTCATACACTACGCAAGCACTGTGATTGGTCTGCTAGAACCCCTCCCTCGGGTTTCAAATGCTCCCTCTGCATGTGTAATTGCACGTCAACGCGGACAACGACGCAGAAGTATAAATTAAAACCGACTTGTAGTAAACAAATATGGCGGATGACCGGCAGGAAGAAATGGCACATATAGTCTATGGACTGGTTTTTCCCAAAAAAATTTTTAGATGAAGTCGTGGAGACTGTGTGAACATGGACTTTACACGTTACAGAGCGAGCTGTTGGTGAGTCTTCCGTCAGCTCGCTTTCTGATTAGGTATTGTTTGGTTTCATATGATAATCTCCAGAGTTTGCGCATGTTTGTCCACAGGGTTTCCCCGACACAACACAATTTCTGTTCATAAATATTTAACATGTTGAATGAATACAATTCGAGATTGGGGCGGCAAGCGTCACACCACAGGAAAATCTGATAAAATAATCTGTAGAACCATCAAGATAATCGGGACTTTACCTAGGATCGTCAGAAAGGGGAGAAATCGGTCCAAAATCACCCCGAATATCTTGTAGTGTATGGCAGGCTTTACACATTTATACACACCAAAAGAAATGCACTCTCAAATTCAAAATTCTCATCCAACAACACATAAAAGTCACAAAACGACAGTCCACCAGTCCAAACCTTGAATAGCTGGTCCAAATTAGACTTCTATTCTCCACTCTTCTACATCCCTCACTCTCCTTCTCTATACGCATGTGTGTATGTAATAATTTGGAGGGCAGAAAATCCAATCTGAAAGATTATGACACAAGTCCTTTGAGAGCAAAGTAATTACTCTCTCTAAAGAGAATGCGAGATGGATGGATATATATATGAGAGAGAGAGAGAGAGAGGGAGAGAGAGAGAGAGAGAGAGAGAGAGAGAGAGAGAGAGAGAGAGAGAGAGAGAGAGACAGAGAGAGAGAGAGAGAGAGAGAGAGAGAGAGAGAGAGAGAGAGAGAGAGAGAGAGAGAGAGAGAGAGAGCGCGAGCGAGCGAGAGAG
Source organism: Leuciscus leuciscus (assembly GCF_965113295.1). NCBI lineage: Eukaryota > Metazoa > Chordata > Actinopteri > Cypriniformes > Leuciscidae > Leuciscus > Leuciscus leuciscus. The sequence continues at coordinate 15,520,445 of NC_138741.1, forward strand.
AGAGAGAGAGACAGAGAGAGAGAGAGAGACAGAGAGAGAGACAGAGAGAGAGACAGAGAGAGAGACAGAGAGAGAGAGAGCGACCGTTATCCCTAATATAAATCATCTTTGTTCATCTAGTTACCTCTCTCTTGTTTAATCCTTTCTAAACACCAGGAGCAAAATCAATCTTTGTAAGCTCCAAGCATTTAGTTCTGACACACAATAACAAAATATAAGCAAACAAAAGCCACATGAGCACAGGGGTGGTGTGGTAAACAGGTGGTTTAACAGATGACTAGAGTTACTAAAAGCTACAGTTCCATTAACAGTTAAATCATTTAGCAGAGACTTTTATCCAAAGCGACTTACAAATGAGGAAAAGCATAAGCGATTTATCATTCGAGAGTCAACAATATTGTAGTACCGCAATATTGAATATAAAGAGCAAGTACAGACAACTATTACAAAACAGAGCAGAAGTGTAATTTTGGAAAAGTATGTTTTAATTAAATTGTTTATTAAATACTAAATCCAAACCATTTTCATCTAAATATCCAGATAAGGAACAACAGGTGAATACTATTGTTATTGTTAATAGGAAGTGCCTTATCGATATGGATTCTTGATTTGAGAAGAACCAGAGGATGAAACCTGTCACTTTTTACTTTGCCTGTCAGTCCTGCCCTCTTTCTCTCTGAGCCAAATGTAATTTGTGTCTGAATTAACACGAGCATGCTGAACAGGGCATAGGAGGCAGAGACGGCGTAATCTCTCCCTCTCTCTCGCTCCGAGTCAGCCCACTGCACTGGACACACACACAATTTCATATGCATCCCTGTAGATGCTGTTGGCTTCTAGTCCACCTGCCAAGACTGTCTGCAGAGGCCCCCAATTACAGTCTCTGAAATTCATCAGCGGTTCATTCACAGTGGTAAAAAAATGCAATTAAAGTGAAAGCACACTTTTGATGGACAAACTAAAAATGATTTTGCACAAAAAGTGCTCAAAATGCACAGAATAAGTATGTCTGGTGTGTTTTAACAAGAACTGGAGTATGTCAGAAAAGAAAACGAAGACTCAAAAATATTTGTAGAAGATTTACCTATTTAAACTTGTTTTCATTATTCAGTTTCGGTACCACCGGTACTTAATAAAAGCTGGTACCGTAACGGTTAATTTTTTTTAGTACCGACTTGGTATCAAAGTACCGGGTCTTTTGACAACACTACTATAGACAGTGTTTTTGGGCATCACGGGCATATCTGAACACACCCATGGAGGCCAAATCTGCCATCTTGGCACTAGACACAGCGACTAGTCAAACAATTTGGTAAGTTGAATTCTAATCATTATTTTTATAGCTTGTTTTAACTATTACGTTAGGTTTAAAACGCAGTTTTTAAGACCTAAGCTGTGACATCACCATGTCGCTTTTCCGACAATTGTAGAACATTTTCCCTCTCCCGAATTCTGCAGAACAATTGACATTAATGTTCCAAATGAGCATCGCCGCTATAATTTTTTCAACTGCACTTCTGAGAGCACGCAGAAAATATGAACCATCTGCATGTACAAATGGCAATTAAGAACCAGCGTCAGGGAAATGAAAAGGCGCGCATCTACAGAAAAGCATAAGTGGTAAATGAGGGGTCTGTGTGCGGGCGGGCCTCCTCTGATGAATCAGTGAGCTTTTCAGAAACAGCTCGATGTCATTTGCGAGGCTCGATTGGAGTCCTTTGGCTTCAAAAGCCCCAGTAATAACCTGCAAATTAAAACTGGGGGCTTTAGTATGATCTCCAACCTACCAAACCTTCATATTGCCTCGCATAAACACAGCTTTCCATCCCCCAATGAGCCCATCAGACAGGGAAGAAAATCACTATGAAAAACCTTCAATAACAATCCCAGCATTAGACAGGAGACCCATCCGTTCTCAGTTCAAGGATGACTCTATTAATAGCTTGTTGCTTCGGTGAGCTGATTGCAGCAGAACAGCCGTGTCTCTGCAGTTAAGCGAGCCAGAACTCAGAGGTGACCACTTCCTGAATCTCAGAGAAGAGATCAGATGGTTCAACCACACACATATGGGCCTGAATAATGCCGTTATGCACCCATGGAAAGGAACTGCCGGATCCCAGCACAATTTATGTGATGCAGATGTGTCTGTGTGCACTCATACAGGTGTTTGTATGGCATGTGAATGAAATTTCAATGTAACCAGCTAAATGAATCAGAATTATTCACAGAGCCCTGTGGCCACATACTCTACACCACAGACATACATATTCATAACAGTGTGTTTTGGCCTGCAACACACACACACACACCGCAATGTTACAGCAGAAAGCAGTTTGTAGACGACAGGTGAAGTAATAGGATTTTGTCCAAGGAGAGAGGGAGCTAAACGTCTTGCTGAAACTCACTGGCAGCACTAGAGGAAAGACAAAGATAGAGCGAGAGAGGGGGAGGAAAACTGTCACTTCCATATAGACCTGGTCTGTCAGCCACCTTTTTTTCTCCCAAACATACCAGTCAGTCTATTCCATCTGAAAAGCTCAGGAGAGAGACTGTTACTGTATATAGACAGAGGTTTATAAACAAGGCTACTACTAGAACGTTTAGAGATGCTTTGAAGGTCATGGCTTGACCCCGATGTTTGATCTAAGGTTAGATTCTTTAGAATGGCCGCACAACTGAGCACAAGTTCACAGATACACACTTGTAAACCAACAGTCACGTTCACAGGACAGGCTATTTTTATGAAATGGACATTCTGTGCTAAAGACAAAAGAACCAAGACCTAATTACCAATAAGTGTGTGTTAGAATCCTGTTGAGAATAATAACATAAATAAATAATAAAAAATATATAATATAATATATTTATATATATATATATATATATATATATATATATGTGTGTGTGTGTGTGTGTGTGTGTGTGTGTGTATGTGTGCTGGTCAAAGATTAATTGCATCCAAAATAAAAGTTTATGTTTGCATAATATATGTGTGTACTGTGTATAATTATTTTGTATATATATATATATATATACACACAGTATGCATGTATATATTTAAGTTTTTTTTTTATATATAAATTATTTATATTTATATATAATATAAATGATGTATAAATGTATATACATGCAAATATTTCTTAAATAAATACATGCATATGTGTGTATTTATATATACAAAATAATTATACACAGTACACACACATTATGCAAACACAAACTTTTATTTTGGATGCGATTAATCTCGATTAATCTATGCCCAGCACTAATATAAATATATATAGGAGGACATTTGGCCGTCACAAGTATAGCCAAACCTGGAGACACACACACACACAGAAAAGACCAGGACTGGGTCAGTTTTACTCTAAAAGCAGAGTCTGTTTTCTGTTTATTCTTAAAGCAGTAAAGCGCGAACAGACGTTTAGTCTGGAATGAGGGGTCTGACCTAGGCAAATGAGCCCACGTGTGGCTCTTCCTAGCGTGCTTTTACCGCTCTAGCCCCATAGACTTCACTTTAAAATAACCTATAACAATATAAGTGCTAGAATCGTGAATTGAGCTCAAAATGTAAAGCAAGCTCCCTTTCTTCCTGAACTGTAACTAGATCAGGTGTTAAACCACAGTGTGTTTAATATTCAGCAAGTTTACATTATAAAACACCAATAAAATTATTTCCATCCAACTGAGAAAGCATTATTTAAATAACACCTCCGAATCACCAATCATGGACACTTTATTCTCAATCAAGCTGCAGATTGGATGACCGAGCCAACTCTCCTGTCTAAAAGACCAAATCAGAGAGACTGTGACTGAAGTGCATGCTAGCATTGCCCCGCTCAAACTAGTAACGGCTATAATTATTCTTCCTTTTCCTGCATGGTTGGAACATTCGGGTGAAAACGTCTATTTGTGTGTGTTTTGAAACAATGACTCATGCTAACCACCAGGGGGAAGAATAATGAGGCGAGACTTGCAGGGAACACAGTGAGAGAGAAACAGTTTTGAGGGGGTCAGCTGGGGATTCTAATGTACACTGGTGTGTGTGTGTGTGTGTGTGTGTGTGTGTGTGTGTGTGTGTGTGTGTGTGTGTGTGTGTGTGTGTGTGTGTGTGTGTGTGTGTGTGTGTGTGTGTGTGTGTGTGTGTCCCCTCCCACTTGCATTGCTCGAAACACACAAACAGTTACTCTCTATTTTCCATGGCATGATGGAGCTGTGGTGTTCATTCTATACTGGTCAGCCGTGTTTCCCAGTAGCTGTTCCTGCTATTCTGAGACGGAAGGTCACAAGAACACACTCCTAAGGTAGGGACACACCAAACCGACGCCAAAGACTTAGTGCTGATGAAAGCCAACTGCGTTGTGGCCTCGTGTCACCTGCGTCGGGGAAGAAAAATCTACTTGAACACATGATAAGACTACAGCCAACTATCAGCTAACACGCGTGTTCTGCGCCTGCGTGTAAATGAGAAAACTGTCTATTTAAGCAGATATATTTGTCTATTTTCGTCATTCAAAAAGGGAATGCGAAACTAAGACATTTATTTTCCTTTGGTGGAACAGCCTACACAGACATGCACAATAAAAAAAAAAATGCCTTCTACATTTTTGTTTTGCTTTTCCCTCCATTGTACCGAACTTGTACCGAACCGTGATGTCTGAACCGAGGTATGAACCGAACCGTGACTTCTGTGTACCGTTCCACCCCTAATATATATATATATATATATATATATATATATATATATATATATATATATATATATATATATATATATATATATATATATATATTAGGGCTGTGTATTGGCAAGAATCTGGCGATACGATACGTATCACGATACATGGGTCACGATTCAATATATTGCAATATATTTCTATACTGTGCATAAGGCGATATATTGGGATTTTTTTTGAAGTAAAATATATTTAAAAAAGACACGATGTGCATAAAAGTACACAGAAAATCAAACTGCCAGTTTGGGATTGTGGTTCACAGGTTCTTAGTGAGCAAATTTTTATATGCTCAAAAGAAAATAGGTAGCCTACATAGCCCCTGTCACAATACAAAACAACAACGTGAACTGGACGAAAATGAATGAAAGTGGATGAAAGTGAACAAAATGAATGTGTCATATATTGAAATCAAGTTTTATGTGATAAAAGATTTTAAAAGAACTGGACGCGCGAATGAGGCCGCGCTAAATGACTCATTCGTGCTGCAAGACCTCCAGACGCGTGTAAACGCGTCTTTGCATTGACTTAACATTGAAATCACTCGCGCCAGACGCTCTATTCGCGTTTGGTGTGAACGATGCACGCGATTACATTTAGAAATAGACAAGCTTTGTTTCCAAATGCACCAAGCAAAGATATCCTTTCAATTGTATAAACTTTTAGAAAACCAGCCAATATAATCACGATAAACACATCCAAAATGAAATATTTAACATATATATAACAACTGCACAACGTCTAATTTGTAAACAAAATGATTTACGCACTAAATCCAGCATAAACTCTGGCACAATCTGCATATGTTTAAACTCTCAAGACAGACGTCACATCCCGAACCTCACAGCAATTGGCTGCCGACTGCGTTTTTCGCTTGATATTTGTATAAAGTCGAGAACTGCCCAACTTTTTGACGCTCTCGGTCGCTCTCAAATCTTTCTCCGGTCCGCTGTCAATCCTAAAATGTCCAGTGGACACGCACCGTTATAGGCGAGCCTGGCGAGGACACTAGTGGTGCGTCTCAGCATAGCTATCTAGTGGTAGGGATTTAAACAACATAAACGTGAACCACTGTCTTACGGTCTTACCATGAATATTTTTGGACGTAAAAAAAAATAAAAAAAATCGATATTGCGTTTTTGAAAATCGATACAGTATTGCAAAATAAAATATCGCGATACTCAAGTGTATCGATTTTTTCTTACACCCCTAATATATATATATATATATACACCACCCTGCCTGCTCTAAGATATTGGCATCGGCCACCAAAAAAAAACTATATCAGTCGACCACTAACGATAATCCTTTATACACCGAGCTTTCCGGGTCATCCAGAGGTGAATATATTTCTCAAGTAAAGCAGCAATCATTACACAAAGTGCTTAAAAGTAAAAGCCAATTTAAAAAAGTAACATTCTGCACAAAATAAAGATAAGCAGAGCAGTAGTCTCCATCATAATTAACTCTGCTTCAAACTCTGAGAAACCTGGGGTTACGTACGTGTGTGTGTGTGTGTGTGTGGGGGGGGGGGATTGGTCCGCTGGGACGGATGGGGTGGCCTTTATCGGGCCGTCAGAGGGAAAACGCATTTCATGCTCTGCTGACCCCCCTTTTCTCTCTCTTCCCCTCTCCCTTGTCCACCTAGCAGAAGAATTAGGCAGCAAAATTGCTCCCTGTGTGACATGGCCACCAATGTGTGTGTTTGTGTCTGAGAATATGAGAGAAATGTCAAACAAGACCATCTAAACGTCAAGCTACATTATGTGCGCAGGTGGAAACACTTCTCTTAAACTTCTCAAACGCACAACACAAGCTAAAAAGATCCTACTCTACTACTAGAGCATGGCCTGTGGCATTCCGGCACCATTCCCAGCTCCCTACAGGGGACTAATACTGGAAAAACTACCATTGCTGAACTAGCTTATGACAGGGAGTCCTTATTTACTCCCAAACGTCATGTTTTCACCAGGAGTAAACCTTCTCACTTATAGATTATCAGTCACTTAACTGTCAATCACCCGTCACTATAGCAACAGTCAATCACTGTGCTTGATTCTAAAAGGATGGGTAACATCTAGAGTTGTCAAAGTACCGACTTCAGTACTGAAATTTAAAAATGTGACGATTTAGCATTTTAAGTGCTGTTGAACAATCTTAAACACCTCTGATTGTTCATTGTGTTCACGCACTCAACATATATGTCTGTGATTGGCAACAATGATCAACTCTTCAAAAATATGTTGTCTCTGACGTTCTTCACCGAGCGCTTACATAGATACACACAAGAGCGTTTAAAAGCAGGCGTCTATCAGCGGATCCCTAATAGATGATAAACCGCTGATAAACGGATCCGCTGATAGACGTCATTTTCAAACGCTCCTGTTTGTATCGGTGTAACGGCAAAGACAACATGTTTTTGAAGAGTTGATCAGAGCGCGTCAACGCAGCGGCCAATCAGAGACATATGTTGAGCGTGACAACACAACGGCCAATCAGAGTTGTTTTTAAGAATCTGTTCAACAGCGCTCAAAATGCTAGAGGGAAATGCTGGTATCGTCACATTTTTTTCATTTCAGTACCGACTTGGTACCGAAGTCAGTAATTTTAATTTACTACTCTAGTAAAATCATTTGACAGAAAAAATTACAAAGTGAGACTCACATCCGGGTACTCTTTGACCGGTACAAAGAGTTTCTCCTGCAGATGTACGATGGGTCCCACTGGCTCTGGTAACTCCAGTGGGTGCTTGTCCACCAGACCGTTCACTGTGTCGTTATACATGTCTTTCCTCACTCTGGTTATCTCTGCAGGTAGACAAAAAAAAAGACAAACAGATCAGAAACGGCTGAATGAGAGAGTGGGGGGGGGGGGAAGACAAAAAGGCATGAAATGCAACCCTCCCTTCATTAACATGAGATTCCAGCGCATATCCCCCTAAATTCAGTTGCCAAATTGCATGGAAAAATTTACAAATTTTTAATTTCACAGTAACAGGAATTTACATGCACATATTGATATCTTTTAAACAGAGACTCTTTCAAAGCTGCCAGCCTCAGATGAGGTTAAACTGCTGCTGCCAAAACATGATTAAGCTCAGGATGTCCATTCCTGTCACGCACACACACAACCTCCCCTCATGATCATTCCCCTTCGTCACACACACAGAGGCTGTGTTTTAAAAACTAGTGAGCTAAATGAGCTGATAGTTAGGGTTTGAATTCCAGATGGTGAAGCAAACACACCTGCCGGATAGAGAATTAAAAAGCTAAAAAGAAAAAAATCTGATACCTGGAAAAGTGATGGAATGATTGTGACCTTTTGAAATGGATTGAGTATCAGGCATGTAAAATACAATACTAGGTTTAGTCATGGTTGTTCAAAAACGTAAAATGAACTGTGTGCTATATTCCTAGTGTTTTGAAGTTATATGATAGCCTTGATTGATGAGCATGCAGGAATTCAAGTCTGCTGCTCTCAAATGTCATTCACCACTCTGCAAACTACAGTTCAAAAGTTTGGGGTCAGTAAGATTTTTTTTTTGAATATGCTCAAGGCTGCATTTTAAAAAATCTAAAATACAGTAATATTGTAAAATATATTAATTTAAAATAACCGTTTTCTATTTGTAATTTAATTCTTCAGTCACCAGCGTCCCATGATCCTTCAAAGATGATTATAATATGTTGATTTGGTGCTCAAGAAACATTTCTTATTAACAATAACGCTGAAAACAGTTGAATATTTGTTTGTGGAAACATTGATACATTTTTAGGATTCAGGACAGGTTTGAAAGATCAGCCTTTATTTGAAATATAATTTTGTTGTAAACATGTAAGAGTCTGTCACTTTTGATCAATGTAATGCATCCTTGCTGAATAAAAGTTCATTTCTCTCAAAAGAAAAGAAAATTAGCATTTGCTCACACCTAGGGAAGACAATTAAATCGCATTACAATTGAAATAATTAAAATGGCAAAAGTCTCAAATATATAGTCTTCTGTATGTGCTGCAATTAGTCATGTTTGTGACTACACATACTTCAGCACTGACACATGTAGTCAGCTGTCTCAAAGCAATATCATGAAAAAAAAGTGGGATCACAGCATCAATAGCGCTTACACACACTCTGACAAGATTGTTCAACAGCTAGGAAAGTGTAAGATCCATAAAATCCAGCAAAAATCCAGCAAATTGGATTTAATAAAAAAAAACTGCAAACTCACTGAAATTCTCATTGGTTGATGGTTTACCTAAGAGTGTGTTAAAAGTTTTGGTCACATATCTACTGTTGCAAACCCTTGCATTTTTACCTCTGTGGCAGTCCTTATTGAATTCAATGGATTTGCAGCATTCTCTGATAAAGTGCAAACGAGTGTGTGTAGGTGCCTTGAAGGTGCCTGGAGAACTGACTTGAGGAGGCCTATAACACTGAAACTGCGTGTGTTTGTGGGTTTCATGGGGCCCCAGAATCCTGGAAGGGGGTTGAAGGGTGACGCAACACCCAGATCAGAACAACAGCAGCTCTTGGGCCATGTAAGGGTGAAACCTTTACCACAACGGATCTTGTCTCACACATGCAATGAGTCCCAGAGGTGGTGACACAATCGCTGCAAGTATATTAGTCACATTTACAGAATTCAATCCATCTTTCTCTCTCGACCCGAGAGCAACCTCATACTCCTCCACCCTTCTCTTTTTCCATCCCTCGGTCTCACCCTGTCTCTCTTCCTCCACCTTTCTCACACTAAAGGAGGAAGGATTTATCTCTGGTTCTCTGAAGTAAAAGTGCTGCATGTCTGCATGTTTAATATTCTTGGACTGCAAGAGAGTAGGTTAGAGTAAAAGCAGGAATTAAAAAATTTAAATATCCTCGACTGAACTAGAAATGTGTCATGAACAAGAACATGTTCATTTAAATCTTCTCCCAGGCTCACACAGTATACATCCCTGACCATGGGACCTTTCAATATACATCAGAAATAAACACAGTGTAAATGATAATCTACAGTGCACATTACTTCATTTGCAACATTTTATTTTTGCCAGTCTTCGTCTCACAGACATAGACACACACACACACTCAAACCTCATCTAAAAGCCCTCTTTTAGTGTGCACTTAAAAAAAAAAAGCCAATGAAAAATAGAAACTAAAGTGTTTCTGTCCTTTGGCTGAACGAGAGAGGCACAGTGAAATGCCACATTACCATAAAGTAGCAGCAAGAGAGCAAGCGAGCGATAGAGCACATGCCATTAACAGGCACAAACTCTGAGGTGAGACCTAATTTCAATGTCCAGGACGCTGGTAGCCTAATGGTTAAGTACCTTGTTTGCCAGCACAAAGGTCGCAGTTTAAACTCCACTAAGGGGTGAGGCAGGAATGTGGAGAAGTGGTGAGATCAGATCCGGGTCTATTAAGCAGGACACTGACCCCCACAATCGCTCAGTGTTCAGGCTGCTGGTCTGGGGGTGCAATCATTTACTTATTTGATTATTACTTTACTCCTTTATTTGTTTATTTAAGTGGTCCAACGGATCACAAAACTTACAGTTTTTGAGTCACAGACCGGATAGGCAAGAAAAAAAAAAAAAAAGTCTGGGGTAACTTTGCTTTCCATTTATTACTTAAAGGGCACAATAAGTACTGCGATACCACAGCAAAAACTTCTTGCCTAACTAATAAAGCTCAAACATTAAAGGCAAGTGAACAGTCAGTAAAAAATTAAAGCTGCCGTCGGCAAGTCTGGCAGATTGGGTCGATTAGCCAAAATTTTGAATGTTTACAATTCTCATGCCCCTCCCCACTACCAGCGAGCACCCTCCCATCGAGGTTGTGCTCGTCAGTGCGTCACTGTGCGTTTGTACCTGATTTTCTGTGAACGCGTCCGTCTCTTCAGCATCTATCAACACCATGGACTCGGAGGTAGGCTGCCCTGGCTAATCTATCCATAGATAGCAATAACCGAGGAATTGGAAGCTTGTTAGTAGATTTTCTCTCCGCCATCACGCTTCATGCAATCTCCAGGCGAACTTCAGGCGTGGCGTGTGCATGTGATATTAACGTGCGCGAGTGAGGGGGGATCTGTGGCGTGTGCACGACCTGTGATTGACAGTCAGATCACACACCCCCCTGCACTGATTGGACCTGATGAAGCGGGAGAGCTGGATTTTTGCAAAACAAATAACACGCTCCAGGTGGAGTTAGAAGCTCGGGTTTTTTTCTAAAACCACCTTATTTATGTTGTTCTGTCGGATTATAGTGTCGATTACACTGAATATGATCAAAAAAATGTTGCCGACGGCAGCTTTAAGAACAAATATACTGATTACAAGCATAGATAAATACAATAAAATAAACTTAAAGTTACAAATAAAGATTAGCAGCATCTGCTAATGCTGTAAGACTAGCCTACATATGGAGCCAAACAGAGCCCAAACTATCAGCCTAAATTCAGTTGCTATTCATTTTTAGATATAATAATCAACACTCAAATAACAAATTGTATGCAAACATGTAAACTGCACACAAGCACATTTAAAGGAATTTATTGTTTTAATTTCGTGATAAAATTGACAATTTGAGTTTCAGTTTGGTTTGAATATCGTTACACCCTTAAAAATAACACTATAGTGAACATATAAATATAAATGAATCTGTTAAAGCTGATGATTTGTTGTTTGATTAACATTGACAACCAACAGCAGGTTTTTATAGGCTGCTGTCACTTTAAGACCTATTGCACAGATCCAATTTAATGATACACATCTAAAGACGTTCACTTAAGACATAACCGACTGTGTTTACAAGAATATTTTCCGAGATGGGGATTTTGACAATATTGTGTGTATGTCAAGGAGACGCGAAAGAGGAATCAATTTAGAGTCTTCGGAATCTAAAACGCACCTCTGTGTGTGTGCGGCAGCTGCGGCTGTGTGGTGATGAAGAAAAATGTCACGTCACATAGAAATATTTCAACCAAAAGGCGAGCCTGTGGATATCACACATGCAATTTACAAACTTTGCATGAGAGTTATGCCGTTGAAGGAGTCTCAAACCAGTCAATTATTCACCGAAAGTGAAAGCAAAAACAGACTGAGCTTTTGGCATCTAACTATTAATTCTCTCAGAGACAAGAGCTGAATTAACCTCAATGCTGATAACGGTATATCAATTATCTTAATTTATTGGCTTAATATTTCTCTTGTGAGAATGATAGTGATTACATGATCGTGAAAAAATGAGAATCCCTATTTCTTGTTAAACTAACTTTGTGTTTGAAGCTGCTTTTGATTTTCATTGATGACTGATTTTTATGCTGTGTTATATTAGGCCTATATCATTTTAGTAATATTATTAATATTAAGAATAATTTGTAATTATATTGTTTTGTAAATGTGCTATAGAAACAAAACGCTGACGAACAACAATGCAGTTAAAAAAAAACAACAACAAAAACCGAAGAATGTGACAATTTGTGAATAGATCATCTTGCAATAACAAGAACAAAAGAGAACATTCAGAGAACATTCGCTGAACAAAAAGAACAAAGAGAACATTCGCTGATCTAACACTGCACAATATTAGAAAGCAAGGAGAGACAGGCTTTAAAAAACAAAACAATCCTTGTCAAAACTGGTGAGAAGGTAAACAATGTTAAACATTCCGAGACCATAAAATGGAGAAATATCAGAACAGGCTATTCTCTTTTTCTCTCCTCTCTCCAGCCCTTTTCACTGCCAATCCATCCATCAAAAGAACATTGAACATTGTCACCATTTACTCATCCTCATGTAATTTCAAGCTACTTTCTCCAGATGAACAAGATATTTTGATTATATTATATATATATATATATATTTTTATATATATATATATATATATATATATATATATATATATATATATATATATATATATATATATATATATATATATATATATATATATATATATATATTTTATATACAACTTTCTTTATAGTGTAATGTTGCTGTTTGAGCATGAAAAATGTCAAATCACAAAGTCCACCCCAAAAGGGAGTTATCAGTAAGCACTTTCATGAACTCTCCGAAATGAATTTTCTAGGAATGTAAACGTCACAATATTCCTCATTTAAATAATTTAAAGGTGCCGCAATATTTAAAATATGAGAAGTGTTTTTTGAACATTCAAACCTATTCTAGTAGACCCCAAAAACAAATTCAAGACTTTGTAAAAGAGCATAATATTCCCAGCATTATGAAGAAAGGGAGAATGAAGCAGAGCGAACAGTGAGAGTTTAAAGAAACGGTGAGTTCACTGGAACTTTAGTAGATGCTATACAAAAGGATGGTGAGCACTCAAAGCTCTTTAAGATTAAAATAAAAGAGAGGTGCTTGAGATGAGAGTCTGCTGATGTACAAGTTTTTCCACTTTGAAGCAATGCACTTTAGCAATCATAAAGCACAGCTAGCCTCTGCAGCCACAAGATTCCTGCTTAATGCATTTGCAGCTTTATTCAACCTGCAAACGACTATCTCAACAGACAATATAGTTCTGCACTTAAAACTTTCAGACAGTGAAACAAGAGGATTCTTTTGGGGGGAGAAGAAAACAGTATGCTCGAGATAGGGCCTTCAGTCTTATCAAATATCCACACCTTTTTTTAAGTGTAAAATCCTTTGCAATTCAGTATATTTCACTGCTGACGGCCAGCAACTAAAAGTTCTTTTAGAAATGTTTGCTTCATGCATGAATTCTGTGAACTCAGCACTGCATTTCATGTTTTGGAGAGGAGAATATTTTCTTGCAGCATTAATATGGCTCTTCCAGAGAAATACGCTGTGGAGTTTAAACGAGATGCAACAGCTTGTCAAAAATCAGGTGATGGGAGCTTGTTTGCAAACGTACATGCAAGAGATTCTGAATTTCCTTGAAGCAAATCCAAGTTTCCCATGTCATAAATAAAGAATTAAACACTTGATAGGGCAAAAACATCATTAAGGAAATATGATATACAAAGCAATTTGGACAGTGAATAAAAATATAAAATATAACGGATAATTAGATAATAAGAATATAGTATATAAACAACAAGGTTCTGTATGTATGTGTCCATTCCTACAAGGAAATAACTGGAGAGAGAAAAAACATGATAGAATCGAGTAATATTCATTATAATCTTAGCAGGGGCAAGAGAAGTAGTAAAAAGTAAACTACTAATCAAATATTACCAGCATTGACTGGTCTCGGGGGAATTAACAGATTTTTCTTTTTTTGGTTTGTTTTATTGCAGCTTTGACTAGAGGCCTAAAGTAAAAACTACTCAGAGCATCACATTTTCGCAGAGACTGTCCTCGTAAATATTAGAGCCGAGTTTCATAAATAAACATTCATTATTTTGGGCAGTGCCTCAGCTCCCTGTCAGGAGACAAAAATAAGAAAACAGGAATTCAGCTTCTGAGAAAGAGTAAGGGAGAGGTGAAAAAGTCAAACAGAGAATAAAAATAAATAAATCTCTCTAATTCAGAGCTTACATGGTTGGTGCCACCAAGCCAAATGTAATCAATGAGCAGAGACCAAACTACAACACTCCCACTGAATCCTACAAAATTTATTGAAATTAATTTAACAATTCTGGTTCCAGTTCCACTAAGATTTGTTTCATATTTTTCACTGATTCAAATCAATAACTCATGAGTTTGACAATGATTGCAATAAATCTTAAAGAGACAATTAATAAAAAAATGGAAATTCTGTCATATTCTGCCCTCGTGTCGTACCAAACCTGCATGACTTTTTTCTTCTGTGGAACACAAAAGTAGATATTTTGAAAAATGTTGGTAAAGTTTTGGTTGCCTTTGACTTCAATAAAAAATAAATAAAAAATAAATGAGATAAAAAAAAAATATTGTTTTACATTAACCAGAAGAAAGATAGTAATACAGATTTTGAATGACATGAGGTTGTTGAGTAGATAACAGTATTTTCATTTTTGGGTGAACTCTCCCTTTAAGATTTTATATTAGATATTTAAGTGAACCGAACATCATAATCAGTTAGATTAGTTTATACTGAATAAGATCCCGTTCTAAATTCCCAATCCTAATGTGACCCTTGCAGCCAGTGCCCGATTTGGAACTGTGCAGGGTAATGTCTGCAACGTGTCACATTGTAATTGTTCAGCTCAATTCTGTGGAAATGCAGGCCGATTCTGAGAGATCCCCAGGATGAGCACCAGTATCAGTTCAGTGTAAGTAAAGGCGGTGGTGGGGGCTCTCAAATAAGCACACATTTACTGAACACTATACAATGCATAAGAGGCTGGTTAGTAAAGTTTAAACACACACACAATTCATTAAGTAAAAGACCCTTAAACACTAAGATTCAAAAGCAGACACTACAAAACTCAAGTCCCACAGTCGCAATTTGATGTGGAAATTTAGACCTTCAGTTTAGGCCAGATATTGCATGGAAACAGAGATGGATCCAAGTGTGTCTACCGTCCTCACCAGCCATGAGGAAACACATCAAATGTATTAGAAACTGCAACACGTCATCAGATGGAGAGGAAGGAAGGAAAAAAGTCATTCCAAAGGCAGAAGATAATTTCAGAGAGCACCAACATGTCCAACAACCAACAGGTCACAAAGTGTAGAGATCCCTGCCAACAAAAACAGGTGTTTCTCAGTTATATTATATCAGAAAGGCTGAGGATTAAAAGATTAGAATGCTGGACATTTGTACTAGAATGAACCTGATCCCTGACCAGGGATGGAAATTAACTTTTTTGTCCACCGGCCACTGTGGCTGGTGGATTTCAAAATCTACCAGCCACTCAATGTTTTTACCAGCCACTTTCTTGTTTTTAACCGACAATGTGTAACTGCATGTGAAAATTAATACTACAAGATCTACAATACTTAAGCAGTTTATTTAATCTCAAGTCTCAATGAAATACTGACATTTTCTCTTTCTCTCTTATATATATTTCTCTTTTTTACCTGGATGTGGCATTTGAATGATTCGTGGTCTTTTATGGCTTCCAGTTTTAGGTTTTTAGTCCCAACAATGAAACTAGGGCTGGGCGATATGGACCAAAAGTCATATCCCGATTATTTAGGCTGAATATCGATATACGATATAGCCTATATCCCGATATTTTTTCCGCAAAGTGAGAGCAAATGTTCAGTCAAAGTCAAAGCCAAATATGACATGTCACAAGTAGTTTTATTGAAACCGGCTATTTCCACACACACAAGTACTGTCCCCCTTTACTTAACATAAATTGTAAGAATATGACTAATAGTAAAGACTAGTAGGCTACTAATAAATAAACATTAGGCCTATGCTAAAGCTATTAAATAGCAGTTCCAAACTAGTTTTTGTTAATACAACGTTGGTATGAGCCAGAGTCATTTAAAAATATAAAAAATAACACAAAGAAAAATAAAGTGGCATTTTGGGGTTAATATGGAAACGACAGTTACCATGGTGAATACACAATATTAACAATAACTGTTAATGAACCATGGAAACTGCTCCTGGTGAATAGTATGAAAATCATCCCTGCATTACTATTATTTTGTGTAATTTACAACGTAACGGCGTTGCATGCTTGTAGTTTATTTTGCACTTTATATACAGTGAGGCGATACACAGCGCGCGCCGCCACATTTGCGCGTGCATTTGAAGAGTGTTCGCTATGAGAACAGAATAACGGCTGACGTGACAGGACAAGAAAGTCCGTTTTTCTGAGGTGAAAGACTTTATTTCAGCGTACACTTATGTCCTCTAAAAGTGTCCGCCGTCTGTGTGAAACAGTATATTTTTATTTACCCGCCACGGTGGCCGGTAGGTGAAGCGAATTTACCCGCCACAACACAAAATCACCCGCATTTGGCTGGTGGCGGGTGCTAATTTCCATCCCTGTCCCTGACCAACACACACTCCGATCTCTCTATCTTCTCCCTGCGCATTCCCAGATTGTCCTGCTGCAGTCCGGGTTTCCGCAGAGCCATTATGAGGAGCTAAATTTAGCAGGGAGGCTTGTCACACTTGATGATATGGTGCAGGGTTATAGAGTAGAGCTGTTAGGGAGGGGGTGGGTTTGGGTTATCATTCAGGACGAGAGCACAACAGTTACTGCGGTGGTTTAATGGCTGCCCAGCAGGGCGCAGGGTCTAACCACAGCCTGTAGATTACTCTTATACCCAGCCCACATGCTATACAGGGAATCCAACAGCGTCAAGAAGCCTCTGGTCACAAGAAGAGGCTGGTTACAGCTGGTCTGTTCAGAGGCAGGTGAGTTTGGGACACTGGGGAACAAAAGAACTGACACAGCGCAGCCGATCCAGCCAAATACACATGAATGCACAAGTGTTTCCTGTATTGCTACTCAGCCACAGTGCTGCTATTAAATCTCCACAGCAAAAAAAATATTTTGAGAATTGAGTTTCTAGTCTAAACCGAATGTGATTAAATAGACTGAATGAGTATCATGAAATAACACCAAAAATATAAATAAACAACACGCCTATCTATTGCATTATGTTTAGTGGATGCATGACCAACAAATATTCACCGTGAACACTGCAGTCTGATTTATGAACAAATAACTCTTATGGGTTTGTTTGAATCTGTAAAAAAATGTTTAACTAAAAAAAAAAAAAAAAAAAAAAAAAAAAAAACTGTGCTCTCCAGGGCTTTTCAGCAGTGTCAAAATAACTCAAATTCCAAATAACGGCAAATATATATGGCAAGTAAATATTGGTCGACCAACACAAAATAGTATTGTTTAGTTTAGCATGTAGTTGAGAATAAACATGCAGGACGTGTAAAAACAGTAGGGAACCTTGATGCAGGAGAACACAATTTCAACAAAATCGGCAACAACAACAACCAACCTACTAAATTACAACAACTTTAACATCCAAGAACTGCAAGTAAACTTCAGCCAACAGACAAACCAAGACACTTTAATCTCTCCCTCTCGCTCTCTCACACACACATAGGCAGAGCAGATGTTTCTGGAATTAAACAGGTTGCAGTAGTGAGATAAGAAAAACTGATTATACTATTTACAAATTTACAGACAATTCACTCCATTTGCCATATGACTTGTTGACTGTACTCCATCTGTGAGCACACACACCAACACATGCATAACCAAACAACGACGCTTCAGTAGGATGTGGATCGGAGGAATAACAGGAAGTAAACGGAGGATTCTGAACTTGTGCAGAAAGGAAAAGCCATCAATGTTTTTTAACAGACCATCAACAGTGCGCAAGACTCCCTGAGAGTGTGTGACTGCTCAGAAAAGAGGATCCTGTGACATCTGTATGAGATGCATACCATCTCAGATCAGCCACAGGTTACATGTGAAACATTTACTCACATTTTTTTTGTTTTGTTTTTTGCAGATGATCAAGTTGGGCATTAATTATCGATTAATTTCTCAAGAATAGTTTCACTGGCCACACACACACACACACACACACAGAGAGAGAGAGAAAATGCAGTAAACTTGCTGAACAATGACAGGAAGAACTGAATGCTGAAGCAGGAAGGAAGGAACCAGTCAGTAAATGTGCTAAGAGCAGATAACTAAACACCTCCTTCCTCCTGGACAGGACACCCGCCCTATCCTCCTGAAACATGGTAACAAACTTGCTTAGTACGACAAACCAAAAACAAGAACAAACTGAACATCTTTGTTCCCTTCTCCATTTAACCAAACTTATTCAAAGTCTCTTTAAAATAACTTGCTGTGGTGTCAAAAACACCAATATTAGCACTAATCACCAGTGGTGTGAAGAAGGGCAGAACTGATCTAATTCTGTGGTTTCGTCTCTGATGTGAGTGGACAAAAGCTAGCACTGGCGAAAACCGCCGGCTTGTGCGTCTGCATTGAACTACTCTTCCTTTTCATCATCTCTTCTTTTTTCCTGTCCTCTATTAGCACGAGATGGAGTGGCAGAGCTGCATTCCTCTGCTTTTAATTAGCAGGAAATGAGGGCAGCCAATGACAAGGACCATTTACACCAGTGAACGAGGGAGAAGAGAGAGTGAGTGAGATCTCAAGGTGCTAGTTTTACTATGTAACCGATCTCATAAGAGATGCCTGGGGACACAGGATGGCAGACAACATGAAGTGCCATCCTTCACGGGAGTAGTAATGACAGCAAAGCACTCTGGTTAACAGCACCACAACAACAACAGAAGCTTCCAGACAAGCCTGAGCACAACCGTGTACGACAGGAAGGAGACTGTCTGCCAGTCTTGAAGACATGTTACTTATGTTAAATCACATGTTAAGTGATTTAAGAGGTTAAGAGGACTATATTATAGAACTTATTTCTCACTCTGTCACTCTTGTGGTTCATTTTAATATTTAGGTATCCTGGGCCACCCATATCACAAGACGAAACCTGTAATAAAAGCGATACGTTATATTTATCAAGAAACTTTCCATTCATGCAGTGCAGATCAGCAGATGTGTAAAACCAGTTCATTGGCATTCTGAAGTGAAACTCTGCTTCAAAATCCAAGGACCAATCAGAAAGCAGAGCTACCTGGAGGTTCAGTCATTAAAATTAGGTTGCCTACGGCAACTAGGGTAAAACAAATATTTGCAGAAATTCTGTGCATGTGTGGGAGAGGGAGTGAGGAGATTAAAACTCCAGCGTTAGATGGACAACAGTAAGATGTGATTCTGCTCTTCACACACATTCATATATGTGAAAAAAAAGCGCACAAGAAAAAATGATTAAAATAGATTCACAATGTCACGACCCAACAGCTGTCACAATGAGTTTTGTCCACCACAAGCTTTCAGCTGATGGTCTTAAGGACAGGAACTGAAAGATGCAGATGGAATGGAAAGAAAGTTTAACATAGTAAAACAGCGTCCGCATGGGACTCTTGACTAATGCAAACAGACAGACTCTCTTATAGACTTTAAATGTGAGCAACAGTCTTTAGTTAAAGAGAGGAGATGCAGGCCTCTGGCAAAGAAAGAGAGAAAAGGAGGGAGAAACAGAAAAGACACCTGGTAGAGATCTGTCTGTGACGCATAGGAACTGCGACTAGGGCTCAAAATATTCTACGCAACTCTAGACCCAAAAATGGGTTGCATGGTTGTTTATGATAGAGTTGTGGACAGAAGTGAAAACATTGCTAAATGAAAATTAAAATGCAACTAACCACATGATGTTAAAGTAAAATGCATGCAGGTAACTTTTAAATTGGAGTTAACTTGTTGACCCGAATTGGTGACAAGTGGCTCAACCAAGTTTATCAAGCGCCAAGAATACTTTTTGTGCGCAAAAACACAACAAAAATAATGACGTTTCAACTATTCATTTTATTCTGCGTGGGCCTCTGATGCGAGTTCACGTAGTCTAACAGCGCAGCGCTTCTGGGTTGTACATCAGCACATAGGCTCACTATTGGCCGACGCTGGTCGTGTGTGATGTTGGCTGCAATTACACTACGTGAACTCACTCAGAGGCCCACACAGAATAAAATGAATAGGTCAATAATGTCGTTATTATTATTTTTATTTTTTTCGCACAAAGTATTCTCATCGCTTATTAAACTTATGGTTGAGCCACTGCAGTCACTTGGACTATTTTAAACATTGCCGGCAAGTTTCGATCCCATAGAAGCCTATGGAGTGATCCAGCTCTCAGATTTAATAAAAAATATCTTAATTTTTGTTCCGAAGATGAACGAAAGTCTTACGGGTTGGAATGACATGAGTAATTACTGATAGAATTTTCATTTTTGGGTGAACAAACCCTTTAATCAAAAATTATCACACATCCAACCAGACTGCAAATTCATCTGTTACTTTGTAGAAGCTAGGCAAATTATGTGGATGCCAACATGGACATGTCCATCATCCTCAAACCATAAACAAAATTACACATTAAGATTTTAAAAAAGAAAAGAAAAAAAAAGGGCAAATCAGACTACATCAAATAGATATTAACAAATCACACTTCTGCTGTTTTGCATCCATTTATAAAATTGTATGTTTTTCAAAGTGTTGGCTCAATGGCCCCATGTAAACGACTGTTCAAACGTTTGGGGGGTCGGTTTTTGAAAGAAGCTTCTTATGCTCAACAAGGCTACATTTATTTGATCAAAAATACAGAAAAAAAAAAAGAAAAGATGAAAAGCTGAAGTTTCAGCAGCCATTACTTCAGTCTTCAGTGCCACATGATCCTTCAGAAATATTCTAATATTCTGAAAATGTTGCTTTGGTGCTCATGAAACATTTATTATTATGATCAATATCAATGTTGAAAACTCTGCTTAATATTTTTGTGGAAACCGTGACATTTCTTTACTACAAAATTTTGATGGATAGAAAGGTCAAAAGAACAGCATTTATTTGAAGCAGAAATCTCTCTTTACATTATAAATGTCACTTTCTTTACATTAGTCACTTTTGATCAAAATGACGCATCCAAGCATTTCTTTAAAAAAAATGTTGGGAATGATAGTGTACTACACGGCACTATTAATATTATATGAATCAATTTAATTTCATAGTAATTTTTGTGTAATTTCATACTGTATTCACTTCAGACACTTCACATTCAATGTGAAACCTGGATCCTGAAGCAAAACCATTTTGCAAGGTTCACCTTTAGGAAACAATCAACAGTTTAAACCAAATGTTTTCAAACTTTTTAATGCCAAGGACATACAAATACTGACCACATTGTGAGGGATTTCCTTCCTAAATATCAAGGGAGCCACATATTTTTACGTAGACAGACCCATTTACATTGTATAAAAAGAGCGAATGCTAATTTAAATTCTCAAATCAAATGTATTTTATAGAACTCTTCATGATATAATACTGGAACTTATTTTTTTTGTGTGTCAAATTTTTCACCACCCCCAGGCCCAAGTCTGAAAACCCCAACAAAAACAGTTTAAAGAGAATCTTGCACAGTTAGTTGGCTAAACTGTAGCAGTGTTTATTGTTAGCTACCTGAACAAAATCCATTAATTTGTTCAGTCAACTGAAGGTCTGTGGTCTGTTAACTATATCAGGATGGCTAAGAATGCAATTGTGTCCGTATACACGTGTAGAATGCGTTTATGGCTTCCTTTTACTGCAACAGGCTTATCTAAACCACTTCAATCATAAAGCCAAATTCATTTATGATCTCGATCAATGCTTTGTGTGGCTACTGTTGTGAAGCTTTCTGAACGTTTAAAGAGTGAAAGAATGCAATGCTTCACACAATCAGCATTGTGCTGGTCACACCGGGTGCAAAAAAGGCTCAAACAGGAAACTGTAACCGAGGTCACATCCCGTATGCCAAAGCAGTGATGTCATGTGTGTATGAGAGGGTTATGTTGAACGCATAATGCTTCATTGTTCGACTGCAGACGTGTCTGTGAGCCCACCCCGCTCCATGCAGGCTGACCTCATTCACAACATACCATTTGTCTTTCCATGTCTCTTTCTCGCCATTTTCTGCCACCCGGTTCTGTTCGACCCTGCCATCGCTCTCTCTGTGCACACAATCAATCTGTTGACCCCACTAGCATGCTAAACCTTCTCACAAAGTGCAGTCATGACATGGTCTCTTTTTTTTTTTACACATTTAAGAGATAATTGAGCACAAATGCAGCAGTGTAACGAGGAGCTAGCAGAAAAAGACAAAGCTTTGTGCAGCACGAGGGGACGACAGTGGCTTCGCTGTTGCGTTTGACAGCGGGATTGATGGAGGCAGATATAACATCCACAGTGAAACTGAAATCTCCCTCACACACACACACAGTTGGCTGTAGTGGAATGCTAAAATTACAACAGGTGACTAAGCTTCAGTGAATGCTTTCAGTTTAGCCTTTAGAACACATACAGACAAAACTACAAAAGCTTACACAAACACACACACGTAGAGTCATCTGCCCAGAGTAAAACAGCTGTTTGTGTATGTTAAGTGCTTTATAAATAGTCAATGGTTTGTTCTAGAATGTTGGTCTTGGTTTCACAATGTCAACCAGATTTTCAGAACAAACAAAAGGTGAAGAATTAGGAATTTCCCTTGCAGTGATTTTAAGTGTCTCATCGCGATACGATTGCCTTTTTTTATTTATTCTTTTACGTTAGGCTTTTATTCACATATAAACATTCATGTTTGTTTGACGTGCGAGAACCAAATGGGTTCATTCTCGTGTTATGCAGCACGTTTGAGCTTTCGCAAGAACCAATGAGGTTTGTTCTCGCTCGTCAAGCAGGTTCGGTTGAGCTTCTGTATGTTTGCTGATCAAAGATTAATTTGTGTCAATAGAAACTTAAATTTAATCATCATATAAAGCGATCGTGTCTCTTCAGAAAATTTGGACAAAACCGCTCAATTTATCTGGATTAGTTTTATGATGTTTTTATCAACTTTTTGAAGCATCAAAGTGGTAGTTGCGTAGCTGTCAATGGAGAGTACAGAACTGGCGCATATTTCATTAAAAAAAATCTTCATTTGAGTTCTGAAGATGAACGAAAGTCTTGCGGGTTTGGAACACCACAAGGGTGAGTAAACTAAAAAAAAATTGGGTGAACTAATTCTTTAAACAGAGCTAAATAAACGGGCCAGAAAAAAGAAAAGGAAAGTAGACATGGGATCCTAATACATAACTATTGCAACAAACGAGGACATAATCAGTAACCAATGAAACTGAAGCTAAACAGACCAGAGAAACAGGGACTAAAGGAAACAGAACAAAATGTCAAAATAAGGGTCCACATAACAGAAAAATAAGCTTGTTGGGCTATTGTTATATGTATAACAGTTAGTTTCCGATCCTCGAATCGGACTGGACTAAAGGCTAATAGTAAAGGACAATAGTATCCAGCATCAGCACTGCTTCTCCCTGCGTGTTCACAGTCAGTACAGGTTACATTGTTACACCACTCGGTGGCGGCAAAGGACTGTCTTTGAGTGAGTCATTAAACCGTTCATTCAACTAATATGTTCAAAAACGCTGATTCATTCTTTAATAAAAACACGGTGTTGAAATTATTCTAACTTTGAGCTCCACATTACAAGGCTCAACCGACCAGCAATGCATTGCCGGGGTAACACTGGAGGCCATGTTTCACTGCATTGAGACCATTCCATTGATTCAATGCATTGACCAGCGCTGACGCTATTCATAGGAAATACCCTTAAACTTTAAATGACAAAGATCGCTTTCCTCTTTGGACATGGCAATTAGCAAACGTTTTTTTTTCACGAATATATTCTTGACCTGAAGGACAGGCGCAGGTAATCGCAAACGCTCAGTTGATCGCTCATCACTCAATCTCTCTCACTCTGTGTTTACTAGGCTTGTTTAGTACAAATCTACAGAGCCTCTGTACAAAATTACACAGAATCTGAATTAAAAAAAGAGCCAAAAAAGAAACTATTACATTCTTCACTGTTGTTATCGTTATCATTATCAACTTGTTTAACATTCAATACACATGTATGAAGTGTAAAACAAGAAGGATTGAGCCTTATGAAAAAATAAAAATACTGGCGGTTGGCTTGTCAGTATCAGGTGTTCTGGAATGCTACTGCGTGTTCAGAGGAATTATGCGGTCCTAACCTTGCACAACAAGATTCCAACAGCAAGCAGTTTGTCCGTCCGCAAAGAACGATGAGACACAATCACACTTGCAATGCACTGTGTAAAACATTCAAATTTGATGACTGCAGAGATGACACTGTTTGGGGTCAGTATTTATAAAAAAAAATTGTTGTTGAAATAAATGAATACTAAATTGATCAAAAGGTGCAAGAACCCTTCTTGCGAAAGTGAAAGAGAGAAACATTCTATTAGCAAGTGAGAATTGTGTCAAAAATGCAACTACAGATGATGTTCTGAAAAGAATCAGTCTGACATCATTTAATGTAGAAAATACAGACAAATAACCAACTTATATCACAATGACATCTGTGCTCTCCCACGAGGCCTGGTGCATGGTACGCTCTGATTGGCTCTCTATTAGGCAACACTCAAAACAGACAGAAACACATAGGTTTGGAGACACCTATTTCTGCAGTGAAAAAAACCCTGCAGTGTTGCCTATCTGCTGCTGAGAGCGAATCGGAGGTGAAGAGTTGAAATCGCAGGGTGAGACAGTCAAACAGAACCACCTCCGGCCGAGGCCACGGTCCATGTGGATCAATTCAAGGACCATTTTCCAGCCCAAACAAAATAAGAGTGATCATAATTATGCCTAATTATAGCATTTAAGGAAACAGAACAAACATTAGATGGATTCAATTGCTTAATAAATGTGTAGATGAGCACAAAGGAATACTGCTGTCTGATTTAGACAAACAATTCCTCTGTTGCTCAATTAGGGAGAGTGAGAACTCAAGGAAAACGCAACACGGTGTCGCCAAGCTGCTGGTTTTAAAACAGAAAAACAGCAGAGAAATGGCATGAAAGAGGAGTGTGAAGGGGTGTGGAGATATTTCAGGCAGTTGTGGAATGTAAAAGGGTGGAGCCCTTCCCCCATTCCGGAGAGAGAGGATAAACACCAACCGCTCCTGGATAGATTCTCCAGACCACATTAGAACTACTCACAGTTAAACTACAGACACACACACACACATTGCCTCGTGCTATAAAATCATGACTTTTAGTTGAGAAACTGTTTTTGGTTCTTATGAAAAGGACTCCTCCCCTTCCAAAAACACTGAATCAGCCTCTTCCTGTGCAAGCTGGCCCATGAAAGCCCTGCTGTTCTCCTACAGGGAGCACATGAGCATGAGTGTAGCTAGGAATTTAGTCACCGTGTCTGAAACATTGCACCAGTTTTAGCCTATCAGGATCCCAGCTACAGTGGCAAGAAGAGAAGTTTTAATCTGGCTCAACGAGAGCAAAAACGTTGCAGCTGTACCATCTAAATAAATTCTTCACTGTATGGAAAAGTTGTTGAAGTGTGTGTGCCAGTGGCTATGGGGCGTCAGGCGGACAGCGGTACTGGCAGGGCCGAGTCTGATAAGAAACCCCTGCACTCGTAAGAGAGACCCCCTGATAACAGGGCACAGCCTGACGCACACAGACATGACTTTATCAGGGGCCACACAAGGGCCGAGTCAGGGGCCAGTCCACACACACACCGCCACTGGGGGGGGGATGAGCGAGACTCCTCTGTTCCCAACGCTAACCCTGTCAACCTCTTCCTGCTATCCAATTTATCACCGCCCAGCAGGACACAGAAAAATAGAGAGAAACAAAGATAGAGAGAATAAAATTATCTGCACACTCACTCTACTGAACCCTGGCTTGAGCCGAGCACCTGAGCTAATGGATCCAGCTAGCTAATTAAACTAGATGCTGTAAAGGGGTCCCACGGGTCCAAACCTATAAGAATCACTTCCTGTTAACACCTGGAATGACCTCAAACACGCTGCATCTATATTAGTGTACTTTCAGTATACTGAATCTAAAGAAGAAATCAATTCCTGATCGCTGATGAAGAAGGAAATTTGTTACTTACAGTATACAGCTTATGCACCGACCAATCAGAATCAAGTTTCTTACAGGATTATATTTATTCCAGAGAACTAATTAATATAGCTACACACTACCATTGAAAAGTTTGGGGTCATTAACATTTATTGAGGAAGGATGCATTAAATTGGTCAAAAGTGACAGTTAAGACTAAGATTTCTATTTCAAATGCTGTTCTTTTGAACTTCATATTCATCAAAAAATCCTTAAATGTATCATGGTTTCAACAAAAATATCAAGCAGCACAACCCTTTTCAACATTGATAATAAATGTTTATTGAGCACCAAACCAACCTATTAGAATGATTTCTGAATGACCATGTGACTGAAAACTGGGAGTAATGATGCTGAAAATAGTTTTGCCTTCACTGGAAAAAATATATATTTGAAAACATTCAAATAGAAAAGTTATTTTTAATCAAATCAATACAGGCTTGGTGAGCATAAGAGACTTTTCAAACAACATTCTGATGACCCCAAACTTTTGAACGGTGGTAACCGCATTTCTAAGAGCCACAGAAAACACAAACAACTTCCAGATAGAATAATTTCCTAACAACCTGTGTGAGCTTGAGAAATCAAGCTATTTAACCTTGACTCGTTCCTTCCATGTCTGTGTCCATTTCTGAACACCCAAGCATTGAGCTCTGGCACTGGACTCAGCTGCCACTGACTTATCAAAGACAGCTCTAAAAACACCCGCAGGGTCACCTCTGAAGATCACAAGCATTCTGCAAACCTGTCTCTCTCTCGTCAGCCTGACACACACTTGCGCAGTGCAGGGAGAGGGAGGGAGAGCAGTTGTCTTGTGCAGGGAACAGAGAGGGTGACGAGGGAGATGTAAGGGTGTTGGTTTTCCTTTGCCATGACAACAGCTGCAAACACACAATCCATTTGAGTTATGAGCGTTTGTGCGCAGCTGTCACGAGAACTCTTACAAGGAGACAACTCCGAGAGCGTTCCCACATTTCACCTCCAAACCCCCACATGCCGTCTCTTTCATACAGCAGAAAAGTGTGAAGCTGCAATGAAAATGTTTCAAGTCTGTGCTTTATTTACACATTAAACCCTCCACAATAACAACAGCAGTGCTTAATGAAATACCTGAGATACTACCATCTGTCTAACCTTCTCAGATCAGTTTTTTTGCTGAAAAACAACAACCTACTGCCTTTTTCAACTGATCTGCAGCGTACCTCATCCTGTGATAGCACAGATCTGGAGTGAAACCTGATCTTGCATCAGTCAAGATGGAGCACACGGCCCCCCTAAAACTCGTGACAGACCAACACATCAGCCAATTTTTCCATTTTGCGATTATTCACATCAATAACTGTGTCCAGTAAACAGAAGAAATCATTCCGTCTAGTGTGTCAGCTCAATAATATACCGCCAGCTTTGCCAATCAATATTGCACATTCAATTTCATCAATTCAGATTTTAATAAATGTTTATTTAATAAATGTTTAAAATGGCATTATATCACCAGTATCAGCCATTTAAAACCCCATTTCTGTCTGATGTAAAGCAGAGGTCAGGAGAGATAGCAGACGCTGTGTGTAGCGGTACAAATTTTCCTCCCCACGCATTAAGTCTGAGTATTTACCGTTACAAATACATGAGTGGCCCACATCACCCTGAGCTGCTCATTTGCATAGCCAAATCAGTGTGCAAATACAGCAGAGATTTTACACCTAGTCCAATTCATGTGTGTCACGGGGGGGGTTGGATGAAGTTGTCCTCTGCGGTTTCAGCATTTTTGAGTGGATTGAGGAGAACAGATTACAGCAAGAGAGGACCAAAGTTCAGGTAAATAGAGCAGAATGAGAGCAGATACACAAACATGAGGCTGAATCACTGCAGGAGAAACTAACACCTCGCTGTTTGGTGTCAGAGCACACAGCTCCATGAGAAATCTCTCAAGGAGACACTAAGGGAACAAAGTAGAAGACTTCTTAAGAAAACACATCTGTGCCATTTACGTATAGAGACAGAGAGAGAAGAAAAAGTCCTACTGAAGATGTAAAAACTTTTGTAGTTTGATAGCTCACCACTGTCCACATACTTTTGTTAACATTGCGATGTTAAAGGAACAGTTCACCCAAAAATGAAAATGTCGTTTTCTCACATGTGTCATCCCAAACCTATTCTAGATTTTCTTCTATGAAAAAAAGACATTTTGAAAAATGCAGGTTTTTTGGTCCATATATAATGGAAGTCAATGGGCTCCAAAACAGTTTGGTCTCCAAAGTTCTTCCAAATATATTATTGATGAGTAAATTATGACAGATTTTATTTTTGTGGAATTATACCTTTAAAGCATGTTTACTCGTACAGTAAAAAATAAATAAATAAATAAATAAATAAATGTCAATTCGTATTGAACATTTAAAAAAAATGTATTATCTGAGGACAAGTCCCGTCATGAACTCGGCATTAGCTCAAGCAGAAAAAGTTTTAGCGGTGCGAATGAACAAAGTCAAAATCAAACAACCAATCTGAAGTGTGGTTTCTGGGGTTGTGTCGGTATGTGGAGTTGTGATCAGTCAAAAAAACAAACTAGTTTATCCAGTGACGCACAGGGTGATTTTGCAACACGCCGAGAGAATACTAGCGCAAACATAGCTGATATTGCGGCAGATTTTGCGGCTGCTCGTTCCTCTTTGTTACAAGACAAACAGAGCCGCGTGTTTGCACGTCAATAGAGCAAGCTTTTGAGCACTTCATGAAACTAATGCAGACGGATAACGTGTGTGTGTTGGAATTCAAACCTCTCCGCATCGGAACAGAAGGAGATTAAAGCCTGACTATAAACTACATGTTATCCAGACACAAACAGCGCGTGTAAATAAACGTGTTAAGTGAATGAGTGACGATGCAGATACACAAGCTGCATATCACTGCCACGGAAAAGTCTTTCACCCTCCCAGATTGCATGGTAAAAAGCTTTACAAGCTATGTCAATGTCTAGAATAAACAGTCGTTTATATTGTGCTATTGACACAGATGTGTCTAGGCATTTAGACATGCTGCACAGTGCCTCTCTCGCTCTCTCCATAGGGCGCATTCATGCAAAACTCATCTGAATGCCTCGGGGGGGAAATCTTAATCTGCAAACAAACACCTAATTGTTCTGATTAAATCCTTTGTGTTCCGTTCAGATATGAATATTTGAGTATGCCTGGGTAAATAAACACTCAAACATTAATTCGAAAGAATAAACGATAAGTTTATTGTGCGCAGCTAACGTTACCAACTTAGGCTAACCTCACTCACACCCTAAAATAAGTTAGGAACCGTTCAAACGCATGGCGATGTGTCACTTACAACACGAGACAAACACTTAGAAGAATAAACTCTTAAAATATCTTAAAGTTAATAAAGAAGTGAAAATTAGCGAATATGACGACATGTAGAAGTTGTTGATTTAGCAGACTGCTAACAGCGCTAGCGCCCCACACACGAAATGAAGGGGGTGGGGGAATACTTTTCAAATTCTAACTGTTAAAAACTGTCCAAAGCTGTTTAAACGTTTAAAATTAGACATGAAAAGTAAGTCTACTAAAAAAAAATAAACCCCAACCGTCGGTTTGAGTCATCTTCGCTGAAGACAAATAGTTTGTGAAGTTGTGAAACACCACATACACACTCGTGGTTCAAGTTTACACACACGTACCTTCGTCCAAGAGTCTTTCCAGGTGTGTGAAGATGCCGCACAGGTTCGGTAAACTCGTCATGAGCTTCTTCTCGTTTAATAACTGCATGAGATAGTCGGGACTCGGCCTCGGTCTCTCCTTCACCTCCATCTCCCCGACCATCATCTTTGCACACAAACGCTCACAATCCTTCCCCCAGAAAAGAAAAAAAAAGAAAACACAAAAGGAAAAAAATAACGGTGCTGATCAAATCCCTCGTTCCCCCTCCAGGCTGCGGCAACCCTCTCCAAATATAATGTCTGATTTTAAGGTGCAGTCTCTCTCTCGCTTTCTTGCTTTCTCTCCCTTCGATAGAGTCGCGCGATGTGGACTCGTCGGGTTCTCTTCGTTGAACTGAGCAAGCGCTACTGCTCCGGACTGCCACCAGTGCGCGTTCGCTGAGGAACCTCCGAGAGAGCGCCCGACCCGCCTCGCTCCCATTGGTTGCGTGCACGACGCGGACGCGCGGGGTGGCCAATCAGCGCATAGTTTTGAAGAGGCGGGACTAGTGCCTTAACCACATGAATCAGTGCCGGAGATGATGGACAGAGATCAGAGCCAATAGTCAGAAGTCACGGCCAGCGGGGATGATATATTGTGAAACGTTGTGACAACATGTCTGTGAAACAACAAGTTTTTGGCATTTGTGTTTTGATTGGGTGTGGTATTATTACGTGGTGTTTTGCTTTTATAACTACACTGTGTTATGTGTGTTTTTGATTTGCAGTCAGTTTTGTGCCATTTAATGTGATTCTCTGTTTAAGGCAGGAAGGCACTTCACGCAAGAACTCGAACGTATGTTGCGTTCCAAAATGTGTCGGAGCGCAACTCATAAACGAACTATGTTTCTGGCCTTAAAATGTAGGTAACTTTTTTTAAATATCAGTCTTTTTGGTGTTATTCAATATACAATAGTCCTTCTGAAAATACGATGAAATACACTAAAGAACACATAAACATGCCAAGCTATAAAAATAAAAATAAAGTTTAAAAAAAAGTGTCAGTTTACTCACCCTAATGTTATTCCAACCCTATACGTTTTATTTTCTTCTGTGAAAGACACAAGGAAAACACGTTTTCCTCACGGATTCATTCATTTTTATTATGGTAGCCTATTTTTTGTTCACTAAATAGATCAATCCAGTAGGAAGGTCATGTGGTATGGACATTAACCTTCAGCAGTTGTTTTTAGACCATAGCTTGGTTCTTTTGACCAATCTTGACCATTTATCAAGCATCTCATTATAAAAAAAAAATTAAAAATGGATATCAGATCAGTTTCACATTCAACAGTAAGTGAGACACATGTGAACAGACGCTATATCAGGTTGTGACTTCATGCTTAGCTGACCTTCTCCAGCTCCTCTGTTATCCACATGGAAGATAACAGGTCACATTCCTTTAACTATTGACAACACAGCAGCTAATAGTATCAGATTTCTAGGCCTACTACCAGAAAAGAACATTATCATGATGACGCTTTCCTGTGGTTCCAAAGAGATTGGCTCCAAATACTGTCCAGAACTGGATGCACATGAGCAAAAAATAGCTTTTTTGAGATGAATAGGAATGATCCACTTTTTATAGACCTCCTCATTTGTTGCCACAAACAAATATATCCATATGATTCACTATGCATCCTCCTATTCACTTGACTCATCCTTTCTTCATTTAATCTCATTTTTCAGCTCAGTCACCTATGTAACAGACTGAAAAAAAATCACCAATTTCTCAAAGCACCACAAAAGATTTAGCATTTATCTCAGATAAGAATCCTTATCAACACTGGCACATACATTTTCATTTTACTAGGCACCACGTCTAAGACAGGCCACACGTGTGTGTGTGTGTGTGTGTGTGTGTGTGTGTTGTAGTGCAAGATATTAATCCCCACCTAAACCCTGTATTTTCCTCTTCTGTTAATAACACGGGTTTCATTCTACAATTAATCCAATTAATAACACTCTAGATAAAAACTGAATATGAAATCAGATGGTTGTGAAGCGGCAGGGAGCAGAGAGACGTGAGCTTCAGAGGGGGTATCAGTCATGATCCCGTGGTCAGTTCGAACGGCAGATGATTAGAAAAGCAGTAGGTGGCATGACTGTGTCTGGAATATAACGTGAGCTCCCTTAAAGCACACACTCTCTTGTGTTATTTTGTTTGAAGACAGCTCGAATGCTTTAAATATTAAAATAAAAAATACAAAAGCATAAAACAAGAGAGATTATGTGTAGGTGCAGGAACACCAGAGAGTGAAATCTGGGTCAATTGTGATTTCTAAAGAGAGAGAAATCACACACTGCTGAGGTGAAGTGAAGAGTGGCAAGGGAGCGTGTGCGTGAGTGTCATTGAGTATTTATGGGAGTGAGAGAAAAAAGAACGTATAAACCTAAACTAAAAGAAAACAAGAAATGGCTTTCTCTTGCTTAGTACGTGCATGGTCAGATATTGGGCAGTGACAGCACTGATGGATCCTGTTCTCTCCACCCAGTTCGGTATAATCTCACCGTGGACCGCCACGTCATTCATGGCTCTATGGCTCCCCAGGGGTCTGCAGTGAAGATTACGGCAAACACACCGTCCTTCATCCCTCACACAGGGACCACGGTCTTCACACCACACAATTTCTCCAAGACATACTTGAGTCAATGACATATAAGACTGTATAAAACGCATGTAAACACAAGTTCTTAGAAATGTACTTTTTGTATTCATGTTGGTTTTATCAAGTTTTGAAAAGAATTGTACCATTTTCAAGAAAAGTTCAATTTAATGATTAAGTAATAAAAATGTCATGTGACGTAACCATCAAGTAAAAGTAAATCATTATATATATTTATTAAAAAAAATCAACCTATATTTTTCAAGGTAGTTTTTTGTTTTTGTTTTACAAATGTCATATATTAATAATTCATAAATAATGTTTTTTTTTATTTTTTATACTCAACACACCCTCATGGGAATTGGTAACTATTTTACGTTTTGATTCGTTGATGCAGAATTGTATTTTGAGTTCGAGGTAGTGATTGATTTAAGTAATAAAATGGAATTAAATTCAAAGGACTTTGTAGAACTGCTGTACACGAAGTTTTAAAAAAAATTCCAGGTGAATGTGTACGTTTATCTGTGTGTGATTGGTTCTCACGGTGGTCCAAAGGATAAGGACAGTGGTTGTACAGGCATTTGTGTGTGTGCAGAGTAACAGCAGATGTGTTTGAGTCTGATAAGAGCGTCTGGCTGAGGAAGAGGAGGAGCGAGGATCAGACAGGAGAACCCCACCGATCTGCAGCATGAGAGAGAAGAAGATCTCTCCAGATTCCTGCCGAAAAACCATCGGCCCCCTGTGAGCCTTCTTCAAAACACACCACGCTACACACCAGCACTACTTTAAAGACACACCGTTTTCAAAGAGTCCGATATTAGAAAAGACTGCTCAACGAAACAGCTCAATTGGGCTGCTTGGAGAAAGGCAAGATGTTACAGAATTTTAGAATTGCTAAAATGCACTGACGTCAAGTTAAAACGGCATACACAACCCATTTTCCTGCAATAATCTGATGTATGTCTGAGTGAAACAGGATTTCAACTGAGACAAAAATAGAGTAGGACTTGATTTAGTCCACTACGAATTGATTGGATTGTGAAAAGTGGGCTGTATGTACCAGAATGGATCCAGGTGGTTGTTTTTGTTTCAAGTTATTACATTTGAATAAAAGACAACTTTTTATTTGGAATAACGAGCAAAATAAGACCAGGAATGCTATGTACATTTTTATACCCTTAGCCAGCATGAAACAGAAGATGGAAAATTATTGTAAATATATATATATATATATACACACACTTTTTTTTTACCTTCTTTACTACAGCTCTGAGGCCAAATCAATAACATTTTTAGGTGAAATTTTGGAATAAACATCAGAGCTCCTGTCCGTTCTGTGGAGTTGTGGTCTGGGGTTGAGAGGTGCGGGTGACACCTGAAGCATGAAGTCACTCTGAAATAAATCTCCATTGAGCTCAGGGCTTTGCACATGCTCACTGGCTGGCGTTGGGTTTCGTGCTGCCCCTGGCAGATGCGCTGAACAAGAAGAATAGGTCCCAGAGGGCTATTTATTCCTGCTGCTCCCTTCGTTTCCCTCCCTCCCCTCTGCACTGTTGCTCCTAACAATCTGGCATTCTTACAGTCTAATGTTTTTCCTTTCCTCTGCACTCACACCAACGTCTCCATCCCTGTTTTATACCGTATATGCCTGGATTTTTATACAATCGACTGAATAAGAATATAATTAGAAAGGAGCCAAATCAGGCAAATGAGAACAGACATAAAGGAATAGTTCACCCAAAAATTCTGTCAAAATGTATTCACCTTCATGCCATTACAAACCCTGTATGACTTACCTTATTCTGTGAAACTACATTTATGCATTTGGCAGACTCTTTTATCCAAAGCGACTTACATTGCATTCCAAGGTACACATTTTTTACATTCTTATCAGTTCTAGCTTTCCCTGGGAACCGAACCCATGACCTTGGCGTTGCAAGCGCAAACGCTCTACTGTTTGAGCTATAGGAAAGCCTGTTGCAAAATACACTAAGCGTCTCGGTGAATTTTGTCCATTCAATGAAAGTTGTTTTGGACCCTAATGGCTTTCACTGTATGGGAAAACAGTTGAAACACTTGTGATCCGCAGAAGAAAGTAAGTCATACAAGTTTGGGGGAATAAAAGTGAGTAAATGATTACTGAAGCTATTCCTCTCACCATCACAGTTACTAGGACTCAAGCTGGGACTCCAGGTCTCTTTATTGACCCCGGTTGTTGCAGTAAAACTAATTTGAGGGCAAATCCCACCTCAATTCCCCCTTGTGTCTGTTCAGAGCTGTAATTTACAGGCGGTGTGATCAAATCTAGTTCAAATGTTCCAGAAATCTCAGCTCACTGTAAACATCAGCTCATGGGACTCGCATTTAAAAAATACATACCAGCACAGATTTTGTCCTTGTTGCTGCTAAAGAAAATACTTTGGGAAAACAGTATACCAGTATACGTTTACTGTATATGGCGGCATGATACATTAGAGCCAGAAAGTAATATACATGTAGTGATTATGGGGGCCTGTTGTTCATAATTCCTGTAAAAGCATAAAGACTTAGAACATTATATGCTACAAAATCACTATTCAGTGAAAAAAATAAACCCAACACACACTTGAGGTGTCTGATTTCACAGAAAATATAGAGGTTGCTAAGCATGAGGGAAGCCCCCAACTGTGTGTGTGTGTGTGTGTGTGTGTGTGCATACTCTGATAAATGAGCGTTTCATTCAGTTCCATTCAGCTCTGGTTCATGGCTTTCAAAAGCACATAATGTTGCTATCTGAATACTTGCTATCTGTCATGTGTTATTCTGTGCACTCTCTATGTCCCTTCAGGTTCAAGTGTGCTCTTCGTCTGAATGTAGATATATGTGTGTATGTGTGTCAGGTTTCTGTGCTTTATGTTTTTTTTATTTTGAAATGTTCATGTTCTTTAGAAGTTTTGTTTTTGGTCTTTATAGTTCTTTTGTTATGATTGTCTTGTCTTTTGTGGATTATTGTTTCGTTGGAAGTAGCTGTGGTAATCGAAGTCTATATGTGTCATTTCATGTGTTTCATGCTCAAGTCATGGAATATGTTTCATGTTAGGAGCCATTATTTTATCTGCATCTAGATCCAGTCTCCTTGCTTCATTTCAAGGCTATGTTACAATGTGAGAGTGTTGTGCTTGAGAATCATCAAATTCATAGCTAAAACTCAGAGATTTTTGGATCATTTTGGCATAGTCTAAAATCACTTTAACATCTCCGCACACGTACTTAAAGGAGATAGTCAAATAAAATGATGGGAACAAGAACAAAGATTTAAAAACATTCAAATATAAAATATAAACACCCAACAAAGAGCTGACCGGAGGAGACAGAGATAAAAAAGGAGAACTAGATAAAGAAAGCCGGAAGCTGGAGTGTTGAAATGATCTGTTAGTGGAAGTTATAAGTGGGAAGGCGTATAAAAAGCTCAAAGTCTTTAAAATCCCAGTTACCACGGATACACTCATATGAGATAAAATTTGAAAGCATGATAACTAAACTAATGTCAGTCTCATTAACCCAGTAATGTCATGCTTATTAATTAGACCTAAAGTGTTGTTGGCTATGAATTTAAAAATGCATATTTTAAGCCAATATTACTTTTCTACTAGTATGTTTACTTTCTGTCAGCGGCTCAATGCATTAACCATGGTTTATGAATATGAATTAAGTGATGATCACCTGATTTGCTGAAAGATTAAAGTTAACTCCAGCCAAAGAGGAAATATGCACTATAGTTATTATGGGGCAAATGTATTCCCAATTACAATAGGTGGGAATAAATTGGTAGAAGAGATAATAAGAAAACAACAAAAACAAGTAAGAAGAAGAGAGACTTCAGGTGGTGAGTGTTGGAAGGTGAGTGAACAGCCAGAGGGGGAGTCTCGCTATTTTATTTATTTATTTTTTTCCCTAGAGGAACCGCTGAGAAAATTGGAAGAAAAAACAAGGAAATGTTCATTATATCAGGAAACTGAGCTACATTAGATCAGTGTCTTTCTGTGAAAACTAACAGTATGACTAGAAGAGATTCTATGGCAAGATTAAGCTTTTGAACACAATTAAAAGGTTCATATATGATGAAAATTATATGATCATATCAAATATTATAGTTGATTTTTAATATAATAATATAACATTTAATTGAATTTTTTATTGTATTATTTATAATAGTTATATATATTATAACAATATAAATTATAATACTTATATATAATGTAATGTAATGTTATTTTTGAAAAAAATTTGAATACATTTTTGTACATTTTTGTGAATATGTCAATTTTAGGCAGATAATTAAGTATATAGACTGATCTAGATAACAGCTTGCATTGGATGTGCGTGCATTTTCTACATTTCTCTTTGGATAATTCTTTACAGAATGAAAATTAAATGCAGGTTAGTTGCCACCAAGAGATTTATTGACCCCTGTGCTCCTTGTGTCTGTTTAGGAAGCTGTGTGTGTGGGTGTCTTCTCCAATAAAGACAGCTGTGGTGCACATACTCATAACATCTGCATTATGACTTTAATAAAGTCAGAAATTAGGAATGTAACATAAGGTGGGTGTTTTTACATGTTTGAATAAGAATGTGTGTGTCTGTCTGTCTGTGTGTGTGTGTGTGTGTGTGTGTGTGTGTGTGTGTGTGTGTGTGTGTGTGTGTGTGTGTGTGTGTGTGTGTGTGTGTGTGTGTGTGTGTGTGTGTGTGTGTGTGTGTGTGTGTGTGTGTGTGTGTGTGTGTGTGTGTGTGTGTGTGTGTGTTTGCGAGTGAGTTCTCCGCTCTTTTTAGTTGAGGAGGCAGGACTCGTAGGTGGGCACCATGTATTTGATGTTGATGAAGGCATCCTCGCCCCCGTAGCGTTCAAACACCTCAAGCGTCTCCTGGATCAGGTCTCCAATGTTCTCCCTTTTCTGCTGGCTGTAGTCAATACCGTCACCTGAGTTTCCTGCACACAACACACACACATTAGCATTAAATTAGCATTTGTGATGTCTAAAGGTCTAAAAGCCCTAATAAAGTGTATAAGACACACACACACACACACACTGATATTCTGAATGAAGCAGCTCTGATAACTGATCAGCAGGAGTGTGTGTACCTCAGATACACTGAACAAATCTGTAATGATTTATCAGGAGGAGGAATATGTGTGTTTGGCGGATGTTCTTGTACATATTTCTGCTGCTCTCTGATGTCACATTAGAGAAACCCATCAATCACTGGGTAACCTACAGCACACACACACAAACACACACACACACAAATCAATACATTCACACTCCGAGTCCTCCACCATCACACATACACAGACTCCTCATAAACACACAAGCCCTCCCGCTACCTACCAAACAAACTTTCTTCTGAGGTCACAGGCCCAATTACACCTGCACAAGAAGCCTGAACACACACACATACACCTTTCCGTCTCTCCTGCCTGCTCATTAAAGGAAAGGATGACAGGCACATGAAAAGAGAGCAGTTAAGTAGGGAGCTTCTCTCTTCTAGCGTGTGTGAGTGATTGTTGTCTGTCTAGAGTCTGTGTAACTGTATGTCTTCATCTGCTTTTCTTATTTACTGACTAGTGGATCATTTCCATCTACTCCGTACACCAACTCCTCTCACACAGGTCTCAAAACACACAGCCGTCAATAAAATATTAGTACAAAAGAAGAAAGTCTTGTGGTGTGTAAATATGCTCACCTGTACACAGACAGACCTGTTTAAGCAGCTCGGAAGTTCAGAGAGTTCAGAGAACATTCAAAAGCAACCCATAATGTTTCCTTAAAGGTCCCATGACATGCTACTTTTTGTAGGCTTTAATATAGGCCTTAGTGGTCCCTAGTACTGTATCTGAAATCTCTTTACAAAAATTCAGCCTCGGTGCAGAATTATAGCCACTACAAGCCAGTCCCAGAATGAGCTTCCTTCAGACGGGCCGTTTCGGTGTCTGTAGCTTTAAATACTGTGGAGGAGGAGAAAGGCGGCGCAAGGTGGAGGGTGGGTGTGGCCTTGACCATCTTGCGCAACAGTAAGGTGGCGTGCATGTTTACGTTGGATATAGCAATGGCACGAAGACACGCAGTCTTTTTCAAGCATTTCAGTTTGACCCAGAATCTGATCCAGATGGAGAAGCAACGGATGAAGAAGTTGCAACTCAGCGGCTCCAGCAGGACGTTTCCGAATGGTTAGTTTAAAATATTATGTCTGGATACGGTACTTTATTCGGATGGTTTACAGTTATTATCATGTAGCTAACGCTAACCTACTGTTGCCTTTTCATGAGAGATCTGTAACGTCTGTATTTATCTTATTACAATTACATCAAGCTCTGCGATCTTGAAATGCGGATATCGCGCGCTCCATATAACCAACAGGAAAACGGTTATCCAAATAACAAAGACGTGTACAACACTCGCGTTACAGTGTGTGTATTCACACACATAAACTGCATAGCTGCATAGCTAATGTTACAGCCACATTATACGTGTAAAATCTAGGTAACCATAAACAGTAAAGCAACACACTTATATATCATTAGTTGACTTACTTGTCCGAGGTGTGTAGCTGAGCCAAAGAGAGTGATCCAGACTTTAGTTTCAGACGTTCAGCAAGCCCAGCTCTGTATTGACCCTTCGGTGTTCATTTGTACATCCAATTATTGAGCAATTGTTATGCTTCGCTCGCTCAAAAGCCATGATATCTCTCGTGGACAAACTAAAATCGCGCACGCGCATTTTCTCATTGGCGGAAAATATTCTCTGGGCGGGCAAAGCAGAGACAGGGGAGGTAACATTTCCTCCTTATGACGTCATAAGGAGGAGATTCAAGATCAGCGCGTGTGAGCCTCCATTTTCTCAAAGGCAGAGAAAGATAGCAAAAGCTCGATTTACACCGATTGAAATTTTTAGAAACTTGGGGACCATATACAGGCTAGGGGAACTCATATTAATGTTAAAAAACCTCAGAAAGTGAAAATTTCATGTCATGGGACCTTTAACATTCGTATAACCAAGAGAAAAAAAACAAAAACATTTTAAAACATTTTAAAAACTGGATGTTTGTTTTCAGAAATAATTTTTCATAAGTTAACATGAAAACTAGCAAAACGTTCTTAGAACCTTGTTTTTGTTAGTTGAATGTTTACTAGGTTAGCACAGCTTCTGTCGAATTGAATGGGAAAAGATGGAAATCACATATGTGAAAGCTGTAAAATCTGATTTAATATTTTTGTATTTATAATTAGCTTCTTATCTAAAATCGGATAAAAACACAACAACACTGTAAGACAGTATTAATGTAAAATATTATAGCGTTTGTGATGAATAGAAAGTTCAAAAGAACAGCATTTATTTGAAACAGACATCTTTTGTAACCACTGAATGGGAGTATATTCATAATTAGGCATGTTGAGAGCCACAAAATAAAGGCTGTAAGGCTGCATGTGGTCCTCCTGTTGACTAGATATTCTCTATATATAGATAATCTGGATTGGATCCAAAAATAGATGCAACAGACCACCCTATGCTATCTGGACCCCAGACACTCATTTCAATGGTGTGACCGACCGTCTGCTGTGGATCTGTGCAGTCGTAACCAACAGGCTGCAAGTATCCTGCACTATCATGCTCATGGGCCACACCAGAGAAACCTGTCAGTCACACTGCGGGCCCTGCATCATTCGCACATCAGAAACACAGGAAAATAAAATCAGCTCTCTCCGGTAATCCTTCCTTCAGGCTTTCTTCGCTTTCTCTTCCTCATTCAGCATCCTTTCACCAGAGCAGGAGGAGAGAGAGAGAGAGAGAGAGAGAGAGAGAAAGTAGGGGGTTAGAATGAGCAGAGTTTTTAAAGCAAAGAGGTATATGGAGAATGCTTTGAAGAGGTAGGAGAGCTTCATTTGCCATCTGCGCATAAACCGCACAGATATGCTTCTGTTTGGAATCATGTGGAGTCCAGGCTCTGATCTATAGGGTTCAGGGGTTGTGTGAAGTTCAAGCAGGAAGGAGGATTCTGCATCTTTCAGAAACCCAAATCATACCAATAACCCCCCGGATAGAGGAAAACAAACAACACACACATAAATAAATACACCTATTTCTGTATCAGTTATTAAGATTATTCTCAGCCTCAGATGGCACATCCACAGATATGGACTGCTCAATAACCATCTGATATAGATTGTACACAAAATGGCAAAAGCTTTCTGAAAATAATTGCAATCTGATTCATGCGAATTCTGGGAATCAGAGTGCACAGATTTGTATTAGTCTGCCAGGAACCAAAGCTGTGTTTACAAGTTTCCATACAGTGAGCAATAATCAGTTGCTGGTTTTAAATTTTATACAAGGTTTATGGCATCCAAAAAATTTAGTTTGTAATTCCTCCACAAGATATCCATGATTTATCTTCTCCATATTCCATTTTGTTCTCTGTGTTATATAAATTTTTCCTAGACGCTTTTAACTGTTTTTTAGGATTCTTCTATGAACAGAAAGTAAAAAAAAAAAAAAACTTTTGAAATATTTGAAATAGAAATTGTTTGTAACATTATAAATGTCTTTTGAACAATTGAATGTGTCCTTAATTTATTACTGACTCCAAACTTTTAAATGGTATTGAAAAAGAAAATTGTGTGATAAAGATTAAAATAACAACTGAAGTCACACTGTGTGATATATATATCATCGCAATAATGATAAATAAAGCCTAAGGTGTGAGAAAGAATTTCCCCTTTGAGGTGGAAACAAGCTTCTATACATTTCAAGTTTACTCTCATACAAAAAAGAAAGGAACATTTTTGGCTTGTATTTTTCTTGGCTAGTTCACATTAAATGGTCAGACAGTCGGTCCCTGTGTAAGTGGGCAGCTCTTGGCCAGATTAAGTTGCAATATGGACCAAATGTTAGTCACAATCCGGCAAAGCAACTACATCCAAATTTTGAATCTGTGTGTATACGGAGGGATGTTATTTTGTCTTGAACAAATGTTTCTCTTTGATTTCTCCGTAAAATGTCAATCATAAGGAAACCCACTTCCATCTGTGTGAGTATATCTGTACTCTCTCTCTATCTGTTCATTGTAAATGTGAGATGAGTTTCAACAGCTGTCTTTTTCACCCCCCCCCTCCCCCTCCCCCCTCCCCCCTTCAACTCTTTATCCACACCTCTATTCTCACCCCTCGCACCATTCTTTCTCTCTTACTCTTCCCTTTTCGTTTCTAGACAGCCAGGTTGGCGTCAAGAGGGTTGTCATACCAGAGCAACTAATGCTTCTCTCTTTCTCAGTCTCTCTCTGGACATGTTCAGGGCTGGAGGTCTGCTCTAGGGCAGCAGCTGGAGAACTGATGGTTCTTGTATTTGGGTTTAACTGGACTGATTCACGCACAGACTGTTGATATTGGATTACACTCCCGCTAACGGCCGACAGGGTGTAAAGAGAGTACAAACAGTGCAGCACTGTGAGGCAAGACATTTGCCAAATGACCAAGTAAATCTGTCAAAATAAACACACGATTCGGATGACTGCTCATCACATATACATAAGAGAAAAGAACAAACTGTACTTCAAAAAATTCCAGTAAAATAAAAAAAAACGATATTGTTATGTTTTCTAGTAAAAAATCTAAACCTAAGACTTATTTTCAAAAATGTTATATTTTAAGCAATTTAACCCCATACATTTTTGTTAGGTTT
This sequence comes from Leuciscus leuciscus, assembly GCF_965113295.1. Lineage (NCBI taxonomy): Eukaryota > Metazoa > Chordata > Actinopteri > Cypriniformes > Leuciscidae > Leuciscus > Leuciscus leuciscus. Next base: position 15,562,710 of record NC_138741.1, read on the forward strand.
AAGCTTAAAACAAAGCAACAATAAAAAAAAACATATCTTGAAAACACTTTTTTTTTTACTAGAAAACAAGAAAAAATGCTTATATAGATGATGATATTTGCAGAAAACCTAGTCTGAAATACGTAGCAGGAAAACAAGCAATTTTTTTTCTTTAGTACAAACCAAAGGCCTGAAGAAGAATTAAATTAAATGAGCAACCATTTTATGGCTGTGTGAGACTCTTACACACTCAAGCACACATCATCATCACTAACTCAGCACTGCATCATCTCTGTCTCTGCCATCTCTATCATTAGCACCTTATTAACAGATTATGTAGCTCACACATACATACATACATTCTAATAAACACTTGTTCTTTACATACACATGTACACTATAGCTAGCTCTGACGTACACATCACAAACCACTACATCATCCTGTACTCACACACACACACACCAGGTGAGAACAAAGATGTCAAATTAGCGGTTACTCTAAATAATACATAAAAATGTTCTTATTTTTTTTTCTTTAAACATTCTCAGCGGTTCCTCTCACAGGTCCTGACCTTGCGTGAGCTCTGCTAATGGTGGTAGCATTAATATTCATGTCCAACAGCTTGATGAAATGTACCTTTGCACCGTGAACAGGTGTGCATGTGTGAATAGCTCATTTACACCTCATAATGGTGTGGACAATTGTTCATGCAAAAGAAAAGTTGTGATTCATCTCAGGTTTCATCCACTAGTTGGTTTGGTTCATAGTTTAGAATTCTTTGTGTGTAGAATTTAGTAACACTATACAATAAGGTTTCATTTGTTAACATTAGTTACCAACATTAGCTAAGATGACCTAACAAAGAACAATACCTCTACAGCATCTGTTAATCTTAGTTAGTATAAATTTCTACATTTACAATATCTTTTTAAAATTAAAAGTTGTATATGCTAACATGACAATGCACTGTAAACTAACCATGAACAATTTAATTTGTATTAACTAACTTTAACAAAGGTTAATATAAGCTAAACTTATATTGCTTATAATTCATGTTCTTGGATTTACTAATGTTAACGAATGAGACCTTACAGTAAAGTGTTACCAATATTTTTTGGAAAGCCCTGAGGAGAAAAAAGGAGATATTAATGTTTGAATCATTACTCTTGAGGTGTTGAATTTACAGAGGGAATGAAACTTTAACCCAATTATTTTGATATTGAGCTACAAACGAAATGTAGAGCAAACATGTGGGCAAAAGAAAGAATGAAGCAATGGCCTGACACAGCAAAGAAATAGGGGGGGTGTATAAATATGGTGTCTGAGTAATCAGTGTTGTTAAGCTCCCTAGAAAAAGAGGCGTTAAGCTGAAATACACACAGGCACATACAGACAGAAACGGGGAAATGCTCCACATGTAACATGAGTGCTGAGAGATTCTCATGAGTTGCTGTTTGTGAAAGATGACCTGGGGGCCCAAGACAGCTGGGAATGAGATGAAGAGTTTTTACACCCAGACTTGACCCATCGTACTGGAGTGTTGGGGAAGAAGGAAGGTTATTTCAGTGTTATTTAGTCATTTGCCCAAGCAACAGCTTTAGCAGATGATACTTCAACTACAGACAACATCTTTGGGCATTTTCACACCTAGTTTGTTTAAGCACTCCAGGTGGTCTCGGGCCGATACAACATGCATATGAACAATCCAAATGATCTCACACCCCTTTTCCAGCAGAATGGTTTGCATTCTGGAGCCAAAGCCTGTCTTTGGCCAGGCGAATTGGAGAGCGTCACAAACCGGCCACGAATGGTGACGTAATGCTGTTATGTGTTGTTTATGCGACTATAACCAGACAGAAAAAAAACGGAAAAAAAAACGTTGCACATCCCATGTGTTGCATAGTTTATTAGGTTACAACCTTATTAGGTTACACATTTTTTTGGCCAGACTTGATCAGATTTTTCTAGCCCGGAACCCCCTTTTCGGCAGTGGAAATGCACAAATTTTTGTGTTGAGAAAGGACAAGGGCCAGAAACCCGCACCAGAACCGTGTTGGTGGAAAAGGGGTATCAGACCACCCAAAAAGGATGCTATAAAGTGTACTATATAGCCCCCTTTGCACTGGGAAGTTAGTTCTAGGAACTTAGTTATAGGAACTAGCCACCAGGGTTCCCCAAGGGCCATTTTCCTGGTTGCATTCGCACCACCATAGGAACTCTGTAGTGACGTGCTTATTATTGTGACTTCTATTTTGATGTCGCAGAGGACATTTATTTTGAAGGTGCTGAGAGAACGCCAGAGCCTGAGCACACATGCAGCGCCCCTCCCTTGTAGTGTTTCTGTTTTTAAAATGTTATTGAACATTTGATTTTATATTCTCATAATTCTACTCAGGTTGTGGTGACCTGTTCCAGTCAGATGTAAGATACTGTATAAGTAATATGGTGGTGCCATAGTATAGTGATGTTTATTGCGATTTGTTTCCAAGCAACATCCAGAAAAGGAATCAAACATTTACCTTAAAACATTTTCAAACACTGCTGCCGACAATCATATATCAGCATTTGTTCAGTTTAGCACCTTGGTCTATCCTAATAATTGAGGCATCACCTATGCCAGAATGCCACATTCAGAGTGGTTAGCCAATCATAAAAGAAGGTAGTCACATATACAACTTTTAAAGGTAGAGCAGCAAAACCATCCTGAGAAAAGGTCATATAAAAAGAGCCTACAACATTAAAGGGTGGTATAATGCCCTTTTCACAAGATGTAAAATATGTATTTGATGTCCCCAGAGTGTGTATGTGAAGTTTTAGCTCAAAATACCCCACAGATATTTGTATATAGCATGTTAAAGTTGTCACTTTTTGAGGGTGAGCAAAAACTCACCGTTTTGTGTCTGTTCCTTTGAATGCAAATGAGCTGCTGCTCCCGGCACAGAGGGCGGAGCTTCAACAGCTTGTGTCATTTTACCTCACACAGACATGCACTGAAAATTTCAAAAACTTTTAGCCTGTTATGTTCAAACCGGAGTCAGACAATGATGGAGAGACTCAAGAAGAAATGACAACATGTAGAATGCAACAGGACATTTCTGAATGGTTAGTTGATGAATTTATGTAGCTTATGTGTAGTTATCTTCTAGTCATTGATTAGCATATTTTGTCTTGATAATCTATAAATCATGTTCAGGGGGCGGGGTTTATGTACATTTTAGGGATAGTGATGTCACTAACCCGTGAGGAATGTCATGTAGTCCCTACCAGCCATTTGTTGTAGTCCTTAAAAAGCAATTTCTTTAATAGCAAATATCTCCCTTAGCTTTGAACTTTGAGCATTGTAACTTTGCAGATGTTGTTTATGCTCAAACAGCAACATTACTAACTAAAGTTAGAAAAGTGAAATCATAATCAACCACCCCTCTAAGACTAACATTACAAGTGAGCTTAAAAAAAAGTTACAGCCCTTTAAAGTTGACATGAAATCAAAATTGCCCCTATTTACTTTGTTAGTGCATATTACTAGTCTTGTGGTGAACAATTAATCCGTGCAAGTTAATACACAGAATTTTTTTTTGCCGTGGTAATCTTCAATCAAAATCTGAAAAGTTACTTCCGGTCTGGAATGGCTTTCCTTTTCTGATGACGTCAGTTTGATGGCTTGGGTTGAAAACGCTTACCCACAACCCTCAAACCGTTAGTCTGCAATGAGCAGAGATAGAGAGGAGGAGGGCTAAAGTACTGTAAAACCCTGCCTTCTGTTCAATATTCTGTTTCACTTGGAAATACATCACAACACTGGAGAAAAGTCGTTTGCAACTTCCGGTTCACAGGGACTTTAAGCCCATTAAGTACTTTCCTATTAAATTGTATCCTTCTGCTGAGATGTAATAAACACTAAAATGCCCATATTTCATTCTCCCTGTTTGCTGTGATTGGTATTTCCTTACAGTGATCAGTTAGCTGCATATCACGCTAATGAATTAATGGTCTGTAGTACTTATGAACCTCTCCTTGTATGTCCAAGAGTTAAAATGCTCTCTGCTCCTTCCATTAGTGGGATGAAGAGCCTTTAGACGGAGCGTCTGATCCGTCTCTCTACTCCTTTACCTCCCCCATAGGGCCTATTAGCATTCCAATCCATTCCACTCCAGGGATTTTCATTGGTGGAGGTTATTCATTTCTTTAATATGATTGGCTGTGGGGGAAAAGGGAGGGCGGGAAAGGAAACCATGGCCTGTCAGAGTGATTAAATGCATAACCCAACCATGACACCAGCACTCTGATAAGCTCTCACTTTCTTTGTCTTTCTTTAACTCCCTCTTACTAAAATCCAAAGCTATGTGACAAAAAATTCAGAGGGTTCATATTCTCTCTCTCAATATTACGAGAAGAGGTGCAGCTCTCCAGTAAATGAGCATTTTATGGGTCTTCAGGCAGGAGCTCAGTGTGTTTATGGACAACACACCTCCTTAACAGAGTTTAAGAACGCTATTTACATAAAGCCCAGTGTGTGTGTGTGTGTGTGTGTGTGTGTGTGTGTGTGTGTGTGTGTGTGTGTGTGTGTGTGTGTGTGTGTGTGTGTGTGTGTGTGTGTGTGTGTGTGTGGTTTGTGTATAAATGATAATTAGTGTTCTGTAAAAATGAGGCTTGGGGAGCAGCAGCTTTCAAGGACCACATAGGAAATCATGGGAATGAGGTAGCTTCTGAGAGCAAAACAACATACTGTATGACTCGAAGTCAAAACAAACCAGTTACACTGACAGCTGCCACATCATGATGATAGATCAGAGATAAGATGTTTTCGTTCTCATTCATGCGGACCAGATTCAGGAAACCATCAGGCTAAATTCCCAAAGCAAAAACTGCTAAAACAAATATCTTTCATTCTGTGCGAGCATGTTGGAGAGTTAGCGAACCATGTCAGAGTGTTAAGCGCATATGTTGGTTTATTGCTAGCAGATGCCCTTTATTTAAAAGGAAGAGGAAATTGAGGTTACTCACATTGTGGTTTTCTGTAAGCTAGAGTAGCACTAAGTCTGTACAGTTATCATAAATTTAGTTTAAGGAAACTTCATGTCATCATGTCTTTGCAAATCCATATGACTTTCTTCTGGGGAACACGAAAGTAGGCGTTTAGAAGAATGTTCACACATATTTAAAAAAGAATGTTCTCATATATATATATATTCTAAAGTATTCTATTCCATTTTTTCCAATCTTATTTGTGCTGCCATATATTTAAACTTGTTACGAGACACAAAAGCAATGCAGTTCAATGCAAAGTTTGACATCACTGACATCGCTGGCAAACATTTTGAACTAAAATACTGACTTTTAGTGCTTATTTGACAGTGTGACAAAAATCTCTGTTCTCTTGAGCCCAGAAAGGACATTGTGCTGAACCAATACTTTTCACTTCTACAACTCAGCTGAACATCATTACATAACAAATACATGCACATTAAATGAGTAAATTTTCTGAAATATTGCAAACCCAGAGTTAAAAATAAATATAGAGACGGAGAGAGACCACCAGCAAGACAACGAGAGTACGGTAAGACAAAGAGAGCTAGAAAGACAGGAAGGGAGAGAAAGACCTGCACCGGGATGTGCTTTTTCACTTCGTCCCACATGACTACCCTCCTCATCAGTGGTGTAGTGGTAAAGGAATAGCCTCTCCCTGCTCACCTCATTACCGTCTGTATACATGACACAGACTCACTTCTTCCTCTCTCTTCTCCCTCAGGGTGGATGCTTAAATGACAGCTATTAGCCAAACACAGGGCTATTTGTTTTCATATTTCCTGGGCCCGTGCTATCTGACATGATTCTATTTGTGCCTGCAGTTGTTACACTGCATGTGTGATGACTGATGGGGCGCCAGGCAGAGCTGGTTTTGCTTGGCTGCTAAACTGGGGCATTCGCGGAGGTGGGAGGGCACAAGACACTGATATACCTCATTCATCATATGGAAAGATGGCGAGAGAGACAATTTATACATTCCATTTTTAGGAAATATTGTGATTTGTATAGACAAACTAATAAAACTAATAAACATTTGATTTTGACTATAAGACAGAAAGAGATGCATCCTATAGCACCAAAAAGAGAGCCATAACATGGTAGACATCAACATCATTCTAAATATTCAGATAAGTGTTCTATTCATCAAAGAATCCTGAAAAAAGTGTATTATGGTTTCCAACTAAATATGAACACTTTCACCGCCAGTGTTTTACATTTTTATTTATTTTTTTAAGTAGCCAGCCACCGCGTTTTTGACCATTTTCACAAAAATGCCATGGCCCCCAGAATATTTTGTTGTATGAATATCTGGACATGCAATACATCAAAAGAAAGAATGTTTTTAAACAAAGAACCATTTTTTTTCTATCAACACTTGAAGGTGGTTAGGTTTAATAAAAATAAAAAAAAGTGAGAAAATCACACTTCACACAGGAACAAAACACACATGCATTTAAACATGAATGCATGCGTTTATGAACAGGTCCAGTAAAATGATCTAGTGTGCACTGAACTGCAGAGCTTCCCTGAGTGAACGCCTGAGCTCTGTAACTCTCTCAGGGGTCACATGACTAATGTTACCTGTCATTTCATGCTTTCTAAACTCTAATGTTTTTTCTTCCTGTATGTGCCTTATGAGTGTAATCAGAGCTGCAACATTAAACAGAAGCCTGAATAAGGAGCAGTCAAGTTTATTACATCAGTCAGAATGAGAGTGAGAGAGACAGATGGGCCACCAGAGGCTACCACACACTTCCTCTCTATCTCTCTCTCTATACTTACTCACCACTCTTATCCACTCCGTTTATGCTTTTTCTCTTACATCACATTCCTCCTTTGTCATGTAAGTGTGTGAGACCAAGTAGGTGTGTGTGCAGGTTAATGTGTGGGTGAGTAGCATGTGGGAGTTTCTTTAACTATGGGCACATTTATGTCACAGGGGTTGGTTTTTAAGAAAGCTAACAGATTTAGCCCATTTATACATTTTTTAGGTATATGAAAGTTACATTAAAATGGTCCTGGATACTTTTTAGCATGAAACAAATTACAACTGCACCACAATTGTGTCATTATCTCCACAAGTGACAAGTTAGTGTGTTAAATGTGATATCCCTGCTGAAAAATACAGAGCACAAACCAGAATTCCATGTTGGTTTCCATGTTGCATTCCAGCATAGTCGTTCTGTTCTCAAGCAAAACTGGTGTAGCTGGTCCAACAGCCGCTTCCAATGCTGGTTCCAGCATGCAAAACATTATGCTGATGACCAGCAGTGAAGAATTTTTCAGCAGAATTGTGAAAAAATCTAAGAAAATAGCACCTGTCAACTGAACCTCAAGCTGAAAGTATAACATTATGCAAAACTGTGAAAATGTTATTTAAATGTGCGCTTAAGATACATTAAGTGTTAGCGAATTAGGAATTAGAAAAAGGAATTTGACATTTTATTACGAAAATGTTTCAAATGTCATCATCATTGTTAGTGAATGTAATAGAGAATGGAAGCACTGATGTCTTTGGAAACGAAAAATGAATAAAGTAAATAAAGATAATAAGAAGATGAAACCTCACCGCTGTTCATAAACTGATCCTGTCCATCAACACAACCAGACAGTGAAGTGGAAAAATAGCAGAGAATGTAAGAGACAGAGAAGGAAAAAATGTTTTGACAGAAACGAGAGGATCAGAAAGAGGGCAGAAGAAAAGCACTGTTCTTGTGAGTAAACAACACACAATCAAACCCAATGACACAACATGCTCTACCGAACACACTTAAAAGCAATGTTTTTAAGCAACAGAACACAAAAAATATCCACTTCTATCTCACAGATCTACAACCCAGGCTTTAGCCATTTTTCTGCAAAATGATATTACGTTGCTTCTTGAATAATTCTTGACACTTTTAAATTGAAATGTCTAATGAGTGGATCTAAAAGCATGTCTAGTTTTATCGGAAACAAATAAATGTAAATCTGGCAACATTTTATTAAGTCGGTTGTTGTATGTATCATGGCTATTCAGAAATTAAATGTCTTGTGAGTATAGCTAAAAGGATAATGCTCTGTCGTGTTTGAACCGCATACTTAAACCTAACCAATAGTGTTAACAAAAGCAAACATGAGTTAAAAACGCATTTGTTGAAACAGCCATTCCATTTCAGCTTGCTTATACAAGTCTTTGAGCTGTTTTATCGTGACCCACGTTTTACAGGACTTCAAAGTATCGGTATCGTGTCAGCATCCCATGTTTGCGTTTGGTTTTGAGAGAGGAAGTTAGCGAAATGGATAACATCACTAAAAGCACCTTCAAGCAAGATAACAGCAGGTCAAACATGTTTGTACATGTGAGCATGTGACCACGTCAAGCTATCATGTAAAACAGCATAAAGTGACATAAACAGGTTTAAACCAAGACTTTTTTCGAGTCCGGGTCACCGGGTGTAAACCAAGACTTTTTCTTTCTTTTTTTACCACCATCAGTGAGTCAGTGTGAAACAGCATTTGACTCGCATGAATTATTGAACCCAACTGAAATTCAGTTTCATCACCCGTGAAACCAGTTTGAGAAGCTTTTGAAATCTGTGCCAATCTACATGTTCACACACACACACAATTGATGGGGAATGTTGATTAAAGAGCAAAGATAAACACACACTCGCTACTCACGCATCAGAGTCATTAGTATTCAGCTAACCATCTACTCCCTAGTGTATGTCTCAGCAATGGCTGCAGGTAACAGTTTTATGAAAGCGAAGGATGAGAGAGGTAGAGAGAGAGAGAGGTAGAGAGAGAGGGAGGTAGAGAGAGAGGGAGGGAGGGAGGGAGGGAGGGAGGGAGGGAGGGAGGGAGGGAGGGAGGGAAGGAGGTAGAGAGGGAAATGCTTGCCTCTTTTTCTCCAAGAGAGAGAGAGAACAGATTAATCCTGTGATTTCAGCTGCCTGTATCTGCTCAATAGGGGAAATTACGGCTGGCACAAGGCTCCATTTTCATTAAAGTCCAGACTACATATATATTCAGGCTCTAATTGAGGCCAGGGCCCTCCTGCTCTATAATCGGACCCTCCATAACTGTCTGTTTAGTTCTTTCTGCTCCTTTCCCTGCGTTTTAATGATTTCTGTGTGTAGCGGCCCATGGCTGTTTAACGGATCACTTCCTGCTCGGCTTGCTTGTTCGTTCCAAACAAAGTTCGGCGGAATGGAGACGATTCATCACTTTTGGATTCGCCTTTGAGAGATTGAAAAAAGAGAATGTGGATAGCTTGCACATCATCCGTATGCCAGATTTAATGAGTAATGTTTAGAGGAATGGGAGAGATGCATGCTGGGAGAATTTTCGAAAAGCATGTTTTTGTGCTTTCAAGACCGTGTGGATGTCAAAATGATTAGTTCTAGTTAAGCGAAAGACTCAACATACACAAAAAGCACACATCACATATACACACTGTACAGAAATACCAAGGAAAGAGCTGAAAACCAACCAAAGCTGACACAGACAGCTCAGGGACTCAAGAGAGGAAGTGTACCTTTGTAAAATGTGTACGTGTGTGTAGTGCAGTTTGAGCTGTGTGGACAGAGCTTGGGGGTCTGAGTGTGCCATACCACCAAAACCTCTGTGTTTTTTGTTGTTGTTGTTGTTGTTGTTTACCACATACTGAATATACAACTCAGTTCAAAAGATTATATAAGGTTTTTAAATGTTTTTGAAAGGAGGCTCTTGCACCAAGACTGCATTTATTTGGTCAAAAATACAGTAAAAACAGTAATATTGTAAAATATTATATTACGTTTGAAAATAAATGTTTTCTTTTGTCTATTTGTCTGTAATTTAGTTCTGTGATGGCAAAGCTGAAGTTTCAGCAGGCATTACTCCAATCTTCAGAATCACTATCCTTTAGAAATCATTCTAATATGTTGATTTGGTTTTATAATGTTGTAGATAAAGCGTTCACAGGCTTGCCTTGTTGTATTTCCTAGGCATCAAAATCAGGTACATGTAAATGTCAGGAAACCCGATTCCTGGCCTCATGTCAATGTCCATGGACCACTGGTTCTTTGGTAAGTTTTAAGGAACACTGTCGATTCCAACTGCCCTTAATTTAAGAAGATAATCGTTTGATTTACTCTAGATTTCACAGTTTCCCCTATTAACAGGCTCAGTCTGTTATGATCGGTCTTCCACTTAAAGGAACACTCCACCGTTTTTTCATATTAAACTATGTTATTCCCTTAAAGTCCCACTCCGATCATATTTTGATTTATTTTTAAACATTCTCAGTGGTCTTTAAATGATGATTATGCCGTTTTTAGCCAAAATCACAAAACCTGTGCCGTTTTCTGGGACTTCGCTTCAGCAGAGCGGCAGTAGCTCATTAGCAATTCGCCTCTGCGTTGTGGGCGGAGCCGTTGGCTGAAGCGAGATACATAGGCAGCAACAGCCTCTTTCTGTCTTTCTTTCTTTCTGTCAACACAGAAAACATTTCATCACTGGATAGTTTTTTTTCGTTTAATTAAAGTGTTGTTTTATGTCAGCTGAATGTCCGGAACGCTTTTCAGAGAAGATAAGGCAACTTTTTAAGCACAATTCACACCCAGCGGCAATTCAGAAAAAGAAAAAAAAATCTCCGAATGCTCCACATGAAACTTTGGTCTTCCGACCTTTTACCGCCGTGTCGATTTATTTTGATTAATATGTGCGAGGGAGAGAGAGCAAGACAGCGCTTAGTTTGGAGACGGTGAGGTCTTGTTTACATTTTCGCCTGGCTCCGAAGACAGAGAGTGCACGCGCGCGCGTCCGGGTCTCTCTCTCTGCTCGTTCTTTCAGTTATAAACATGTCCTGTCACAAGCGCAGCAGTTCATCTACATTACTCACCGATCAAATAAGACTTTGGCGGGACAAAAAATCACTTTGGCGGGCGCTAAAACAAGTTCAATGCAGGAAAATTCATGCGTGAATTTAACTGAGTAGTACATGACGATGCACTCGCACAAATGCGACCACATAAAATTTTAACTCGCACATTCTCAAAAAATGGTCGCAGTCTGGAACCCTGGAACGTAATCCATTCATCTCTCACAGCAACATGTTTTGGTAAAGCATGAAAGCTAATACCAATATCTCTCCTCTTAGCATTCCAACCCGCTACCGCACATAGGTATTGATCCGCCATCGTCTTCTCTACTCCTCAGAACCTGACCGACCGGGCGGGCCCCGCCCAGTGGAGTTACTACGTCACAACTCCAGTCTATTTTAGCCGGCATTTTAGCGTCTGCTACTGATTCACAGCCATTTGAATACAGAAATACTCAGAAATACAACTTTGAGCTTATTTTTCTCAAGAGATGTCCTCTAGCATAAGAAAAATGCCACAAGAACATGTTAACACCTAGAAAAACATGATTTTCATCGGAGTGGGTCTTTAACTAAGACGAGTTGATACATACCTCTCTCGTCTCAGTGCGTGCACTCAATCGCTCTGGCGCGCGGCGACACTTTGATAGCACTTAGCTTAGCCCAGTTCATTCATTAGGGACCAAACAGAGATGAAGTTAGAAGCGACCAAACACCTCCACGTTTTCCCTTTTTAAATACAGTTACACGAGTAGTTACACGACCAAGTATGGTGACACAAAATAAAACGTGGCGCTTTTCTAAGCGGGTAAAAAGGATAACTATAATGTATGGCGGAATAGCACTTGGGAGCACTTCGACTCGGCGCAGTAATATCATCACGCCTGAAAAATCCTCTCCCCCTCTCCCTCTCACTTCTGTCATTAGAACCAACGTGACTTTTTACTGCGCCGAGTCGAAGCACGTTATCTTCTCTTCCGCCTTAATAACACCAGTTACAGCGTGAAATAAACATGAATGAGCATCTGAAAGTATGTTAAAAGATAGAGTACAACTTATCGAAGTCCGTATCATGTCACATGGAATCGCTCAATCAGTGTTTCAACCATGGAAAGACATTAGTAAACAATGTCATGTAACGTCACATTTACCTCAGAAAAAACACATCCAGTGACCATAAACTCGTTAGTCAGCTAGAAAAATTTACTCTAGAGAGGAGCCTTTTGTTAAATATATGCACCATATTACATATTCATTATAATTTTTAATGTTCTTCAATATTTAATGCATGTTTGAATAAATTTGGAAAGTTTATGACAGCCACCATTTAAATGTTTATATAATTTCATTTAACTTTATTATTATTATAAAAATCAGTGGTAAGCTCAGTGGTAAGAGCATTGCGTTAACAACGCAAGGTTGTGGGTTCGATCCCAGGGGATTGCACATACCTATGTATAAATGTATAGGATAATGCAATGTAAGTCGCTTTGGATAAAAGCGTCTGCCAAATGCATAAATGTAAATGTAAAAAAATGTAGTAGGCTAATGAAACCCATAGGCTACAACTGACTCCCATAGTTTACAATAATAGTTAAGAGCAGAGCCGATCAGCCCTATACGCACACTACGCAAAGTGCGTAGGGCCCCGCAAATTACTCAAAGACCCGCCTCCCCCTCGTGTCAAAGCGCGTCAATCAATGTTTACAATATCGATGAGAAAATGAAGCCGAACTATCCTTCTGGTCACGAAAAGAGAGAGAAAAAACACCATAAGAGTTCATTGCAGGAACAGTTATCAGGTAGACTTGTGACTCTCCTCTCAAAGTTTGATGTCAGCAAAGAACAGTAGGCTAAAGTTAAGTTGATGTGAGTTGATTTATTATGTTTAATAAACGACAAAGGACAACGGTGTTTGTTTATAAACTGCAGCTCGGAAAAGATAACCGCGTCGCGCGTTAACATGCGATCATATGCGCGTGCATGAAATGAAACGCGCACTTTCCAGCAGAAACATCTGTTGTGAGTCGGGACCAGTACAATACGGGCGTGATGGCACTCCTCATTATAGTTTTAAAACAAGACGATGATTATCTAGTCGCTTAGTCAAGGTTTAGTTACAACTCTGCACTAATGCAATATGGAAAGCAATGTATTGACATTGACTATTGATAGGCTCCATTGAATTTAAAATGTTGATTGGCTGGAGATTCTGGTCAATATGGATGCACATCCCTCAGTAAATAATAACCATCAAGAATCAAGAGTATCAAGAATTACTTTTATCATTTAAAACACAGTGACATGCTATGGCGCCATTTTAGCTTTTATTCATTCACAGGATAATTATGCATTTTTGATATCAATAATTCAATTTGTACTATTTAAAATGTGAATTCTTGATATTAAGAATGAACTTTTTACTAGTAACAATGTCTTCTGATATCAGGAATTACATTTTCGCTACAACTAGTTAAAGGAGGGATTGTAGTGGGAACACTGGGGTGTCAGGTGTGACTGTGTGGCAATGGCAAATGGTTCATGGCTCACGGGTCAGGTATGAGGGCCCCTAAACAAAATTTTGCTTAGGGCCCCAGGGAGGTCAGGATCGGCTCTGGTTAAGAGATTTGTTTTCCTTGAGAAAATTTGCAATGTATTGTACCTGATATCCAAAATAATCAATATTGAATCGAATCGAATCGTAATCGAAATCTAATCGAATTGCAAGCTTGTGAATCGAAATCTAATCGAATTGTGAAATTTGTGTCAATACCCAGCCCTAGTTTTTTCACAACCTAATCCTATGTGGGTTTGTGCAAGAATAAGACTGGAATTACTGACAACTCGTTTCAAGAAGTTGCAATCATCCATTTTTTTGGGCGACGTTTTATCGTACACTTTGATCTTCGAAACTTTGCAGACCTTTTACATTCACTGATCACAAACAGCTACGTAACACTACATGAAACGTAATGTCATAAAAAGCATGGTAGGGGTCCTTAAAGTAAACTTACAATTTACCACTTATAATTAAGTGGATTGAAAGTGATTACATTAAGTTATAATCTAATGTAGTTTTAGCTCATTTCAATTAAGCAAACTGAACAAGCACAGAGGAAACCACTGAGAACCCATAAGAGGATTGTGGAAGATGTAGTTTTTGGGCTCAAGTGACGCGAGTGCTGAGCTGAAATAGGAAGGAAGAGAAAAGAACAGCAGCGTCTGCAGAGCAAAAAAGAAGAGGAGAAATGTGTCAAATAGTTTGAGGCTGTAACAGGTCCAATCTAGCCAAAGATGCAAACCATACACCAGCCTGTTCACAGTAGTGTGCGGCTTCACACGTGTGTGTGTGTGTGTGTGTGTGTGTGTGTGTGTGCGCAGACGGGAGGCTGAGGGATTGGTTGCCACGGAGATTCTGACACATTGGACCCCACTCCCTGCTGCCCTCAGTTTAGCCTTGACAAGGCAGAGAAAAAGCTTGGAGCCGGGTAGGCTAATTTACCATCCCTCTCTCCCTTTTGTCTCCGTCTCTGTTTTCCCCCCACCTTTCCCGTTTTGTTCTCTCTTTCTCTCACTCTTGCTGTGAGGTCTCGTTACAGAGTTAGAGGGTACTTGAGTAATTAATGTGGAATTCAAATGAGCTTATCAGGTCAAAAGCAGCTTTGCTCCTTTAGGATACTCTCCACTGAAAAACAGCTCTGACAAGCTTACAGTACAATACCACATTGTGAATACTGATGACAGCCCCAGATTCATTACAAAACAAAACTTACACACATTCTTTCTTCTTCTCAGGGAAAAGGGGATTAACCAGCTTAACTTTATAGTGTAACAAAAATGCATTATTAACTGACACGGGCAGAACATCAGCTGAAAATAACACCCGACAACTCTCGCACAAGCCTCTGGGACAACTTCAGGTTTATCATTTTATCGGGTTTGTTCCTTTGAAAGATTTATGGTATGACAGCAGGGATGGGCAAAATTCTCTTTCGATTCATGAGCTGGAATTTGAATTGGCTACACTACACAGGATGCTGAATTGAAATGAATAAAAGAATTGACAGAATTGCCACTTACAGACATTCAACAGTAACAAATCAGAGGAATTTTATTAATGCAATGCAAGCTGCAACAAACCACTGATGGATGCATATTTGGACTGATTAGCCTATTGATTCACTGAACATTTTTTACACATGGATATTTACACTAACATTCAAACGTTTGGGGTCAGAAAGAGTTTTTCATGTTTTTAATGAATACTTTTATGCTCACAAAGGCAAAACAGTAAAAATAAAATAGTAAAATGTTAAGTTTGTGAAATATCATTACAATTTAAAAGAACTCGTTTCTGTTTTAATATATTTTAAAAATGTAACTCATTCCTGTGATGCCAAAGCTGAATTTTCAGCATCATCACTCCATCATTACCTTCAGAAATCATTTTAATATGCTGATTTAAAATAATACATTCTTTAACCATAGATTTAAGTCCATTTATATATTTGTGTACAGATACACAAATTTGGTATATTATCAAATGATTATGGAATGTTTTGCCAGCAAAGATTTATGTATAAAAACATGTTTATGGGTAAATCATACTGAAAGATTATCATTACAAACTACATAACCTGCATCATATGTGTTACCTCAGTTCAAATGACAACTTTAATCTGAATTTAAAAGGCATTCTAAATTAAATTATTTTTCTAATTTCTAATTTCTAAGCCAGTGAAGGATATGGTAGAAGAGATGGTACAGACAAGGTATCTATACTAACTGTTTATCACACTAACTCTTGACAAAACTATTGGTTTGTCCATTCTGGGGAAGCTCAAGCTGTCCAGAAAATGCAACAGCTGCAGAAATAGGATATTTCATTACAGCATGAGAATGTGTGTAATAGTGAAAACCGGCGATGGGATGAGAGAGGAAAATGGAAGTTGTGAGGGAGGCAGAAAATGAGAGAATGACAGAGAGGGTGGGAGATAGACCCCTCAAACCCTCTGCTGCATGCATTTCATGTTTCATTGAAGCTTTCCATCTGTTTTACTGCTTCATTTGAAAAGCCGTCATACAACTTGATTTAAATCCAATCGGTTAGAGTGGCCTCGGTATGTGTGTGCGTGTGCGTGTGTGTGTGTGTGTGTATGTGTGTGTGTGTGCTGAGCTTTCCCAGGAAAACAAAACACATTTCAGACACATCATTTACTGTTATCCACAGATCCCAAAGAAAAACAGTAAGCCAATATTCCCTTTAGTCAGAAAACACACACACACACACACACACACACACACACACACACACGCACACACACACACACACACACACACACACACACACACACACACACACACACACACACACACACTCACAGACACTCACACACACACACACACACACACACACACACACACACACACACACACACACACACACACACACACACACACATAGGGATGGGTACCGAAACCCGGTATTAAACGGGCCCCGGTGCTGAATTTTGAAAGACCGCTGGATCGTTAAGCTCGGACGTTATCGGTTCTGCTGTCGGTACTGGAGAAATGATGAAAGTAGCCTACACGTGCTATTTATTATTGCTATTAAGAAATTATTATCTTGCGAATATATATTGAACCATTTGTCTGTGATGCATTTTTGCTAAAGAGAGAGAGAGAGAGTGTGTGTGTGTGTGTGTGTGTGTGTGTGTGTGTGTGTGTGTGTGTGTGAGTGAGAGAGAGAGCGAGAGCGAGCGATCTTTCACGCAAAGCCACGGCGCGCGCAACACAACAGCCCTGCTTAATGAGTGACGATGAGGACAGAACATTCAAAAGGTTACACTTTAGATCTTTGATATTAAACTAATTTTATTTTAGATTTAGATTTTGGCTTCCAATGATTATAAAAAAGAAGATATTTGAGGTGTAACCATTAAAAACTAATAACTAAGCCACATTCTCTTCAGCGCAACTTCCTTACCTTCACAGAGCGATGCGCTGTCATTTCTCCCTAAAACCCAAAAGTAACGTCAGAATCTGCACGATCGGTGATTGTTGTAAAATGTAGTCTATACTGTTGCTAAACTGCGGGACGCGTTTGATAATAAAAGGCTATTAAAAGTACCAAAATTGACGCAATAGACGCTGTTCCAAAATGCGGCGCACGCTCCGAAACACACCGCAACGAGACAAGCAACGTATATTTTGGGCTTCGTGTGCGCATCTAAACGATCAAATACACAAATATGTCAAAATGGCCGTCTTGGAGATTCACTTAAACAGTTTATTCACTTAAATACAGTTTATGTCTTAAATCGGCGTAAATAGTTGGGAGAAAATATGAGGCTTAATAATATTAGATCTGCATTTGGTCTTAAAGAGGCAGCAGTCTAATAATCCTGCTGACGATTGCTCCATTAATGTGAATCAAACAACAAAAGGCAAAGAGAAAATCAGTCACAGCTCTTGAATGATATAAGCTTTAATCTATCTATGATAAACTATGCAGTGTTATTTTACATCTGACTTTATTAGATGTCTTTTTAACCCATATTACTCCTGAACAGTAATGTCAGTAGACATTACTGAAATTAAAGCACTGGGTATATAATTTGTATATTTGTTTTATTGTATACTTTTTTTTTTGTTTGACCATGTGTTTGTACTTTGCTATAGATATTTATTTTACATTTCAAAATATAAAGCAATATTAATTATGTTCTAAATTATTTTCCCCCCTTTTTTTAATATAACAAAAAGAACCGATAAGAATACCGTTAAAGTACCGGATCGATAAGGAGTATCGGTAAGAGTAGTAATACCGTTAAAACCTTAACGATACCCATCCCTACACACACACACACACACACACACTCACAGACACTCACACACGTCTGGTTCGCTATCTTTGTGGGGACTCTCCATAGATGTAATGGGTTTTATACTCTCTCTCTCTCACTTCTGGGTACAAATTTGTCCCCAAAATTTATATAAAGATACACACACACACACAGAGAGAGAGAAAAAGAGAGAGAGAGAGAGAGATTCCTCAAGGCAAACACATACAGGGCACCTTTCACACAAAAATACAGTTTGCAAAACAGGAAGTTAGCCATGACCATCTTGGGATGAAATTTTGGGACTTGGATTCTTTCCCAACTGATCGAATTGCATTTTTCTCATTTCAGCTCCATTAACTGCTGGTGTCGTATCAGATGAGATCTGTTTACTCTAATCAGAGCTGAGGTTCAGCCCTATTACTCACCGAAATCAAATCAGCCAGTAAACACAGCAGTACAGTACCTCATAAATGGCAGTGTGTTTAATTACGTTACTTTGTTTGTGAATGTACAGATGCTGTCTCAACTTTCAAGCAGCCACATATGGCGTTGATTAATTAATCTCTCCCTCTCCCGTTTTCTGTAATTTCCTTGTTCTTCCTGTGCTTAACACCTGTCAAAAGAATCTGAACCCTCATCTGACAACCTCAATACAAGATGGCACACGGACACGGATGGCACCCTCAGCGAGCGCGGGCAAAGTTGGGCATGCACGCAAACAAACATATGTGCTTGCGTTCCCTGCCAGAAGCAGATTTTCTGGAGTACCCCGAAGTTTGAGTGCAGAAAGTGCAGAAAAAACGAAACTACAACAGATGTCCAGCGCAAGGAAAGACGGCCAGAACGGACCATCTTTCTAATTGATCCATTTATCATGAAAATAGTGGAAAGCTCAGATGGAAGTTGTCGGTGAAGCACACGCACCAGAAAGCACTGAGGGGGTGCGGCAGTTTGGCTGGTTACTAAGAGACATTAGAGTGTCTGAGACAGCAGGAGTTCCCCCTCCCTCCCTCCTTTGTTCCTCTCCCCACAAGGGTTTCCCGTCAAACTGAGATTGTGAGCCAGAGTAGTTTAACCAAATCTCCATTCATGTCCACATCTGGAATCAGGAGTAGTTCTGCATTTAATTTTCTCAATATCACCCCTAAAAAAAGTCTAATCTTTTTCTCTCTTGTATTACCAGACAAAAAATCTCTATTTTCCAAAATGTTGGTGACTTTTAAACATTCATTAGATGTCTGATTCTCGTTTGGCAATAAAAGTCCCATAGACTTGCTTTAAAAATGAGGCATAGGTCATATCTTGAGATCAGAATAGCAGAGTGACTGGGGGGTAAGCACTTTTTGGACCAATCCAATTGGACCAGCAAGCAACCACCTAGCAACCTCATAGCAAACTCAACACTTCGAACACATTAGCAACCACATATGAACACTCTGGCAACCAGCCAAGACAGCATTTTAGTTTTGCACAACAAACCTTACTTTACACACACACAATTTTTTTTTTTTATGAATTTAAATTCATAGGGCCCCTATCTTGCACCCAGCGCAATTGACTTTGTACACTGACGCATGTATCATTCCTATTTTGCACCTGCGCAAAGCGCGCTTTTCCCTCCACAGAAGCACGTCGCTAAACTAGGGAATGAACTTGCGCTCCCTGGGCGGTTCAGCGCAAAAAAAGGAGGCGTGTTCCAGCGCAAACATTCCTTCATGCTATTTTGATGGTTTAGAAAACAATTACGCCACTAACCAGGAAAAAATAGTTTAAAGTCAGTGGCACGTTGCGCATGTTATTCATATGCTATTTTAAGGGTGCATGCTTGGCCATAATCAATGTAGCGTGTGCACAACGCGCATACACTTTGCTCTTCTCATCTACACAGAAGCAGCAGTTTTCATTTTTGCAAATCATACATTATTACGATAGATAGATAGATAGATAGATAGATAGATAGATAGATAGATAGATAGATAGATAGATAGATAGATAGATAGATAGATAGATAGATAGATAGATAGATAGACAGACTAGACAATTTATTATAAAAGCATACATCTAGCTTACACATTTACCCAAATTATCATACGCCTGTTTAACCGAAATTAATTTGGGTGGGTTTCTCCATTTCAATGTAACTTCTCTCTTTTACGGCCGTGACGAGAGCGTTGCTCTCCTTGGCTGTCAACCGCTCCTGGCGCGCGTCTGGCAAATCCACCGTTATAATAGCAATCCGCTATGGAAAAAGCGCGTCTGCTCTTAAAGGGAATGTGAGATGACGCTCTGATTGGTTTATTTCACGTTACGCCCAAACCACACCTATGAATAATGAAGCTACTTCAGACCAACCCATTTTAGATTTGCGCCTGGCGCAAGAGTCATTTATCCCGCCGGGAAAATAGCAACAGCACCCAAGACCCGCCCACAAAGTTACTTGCGCTTTGCGCTTGACACTTGCGTTTCAGATCGTTAAAATAGGGCCCATAATGTTAAATTTATATTTTTAATATTTATAATTTAGACTTAATTTAATGTTTATGGGAGTCTCTTATGCTAATTTATTTGATCAGTAAAATACAGCAAAAACTGTAATATTGTGAAATATTATTACAATTTAAAATAACAATTTTTATATTTTAATATATTTTAAAAAACAATTTATTCCTGTGATGGCGAAGCTGAATTTTCAAAGCATCCATTACTCCAGTCTTCAGTGTCACATAATCCTTCTGAAATCACCTGATTTGATTCTTTTGAACAATATTGTATATTTAAAAATTATTTAAAATATATTGATTTTCAAAATCAAATGTTGCTAAAAACAATATGCAGTTATTATAATTATACAGGAAACTCAAAGAGCGCAATAAATTCCTGAACACATTTATAATGTTCAATCTATTCCTAATGCTACCTAGTAAGCATTAAAAAACAAAAAAACAGTGACAGTGTTCAGCTGTTAGATCATTTTAGCTGACACATTAAAAACGTTGACAAGCAGAATTCAGAACAATAGTTCTGTCAAGGTACTGTTACTGTAAACAGCATTATTATCAGTTCCCTGCTGATAATATTTACAGTAAAGTCATAAATGTCTCACAGTGCATCTTAACTGCACACCAGATGGTTCGCTACACCTTATTTCAGCACAAGAGCCTGTACATTAACGATAAACGCTCTCCCTCTCTCTTTCATAATTTGTCAATCCAGGTACATTTAATGAGTTCACATTAGTTTCTGATTACAAACATCTCCCGCATGTTCAAACCTCAACCATGCACTGAAGAGAGAGAGAAAAATAGTGTGTGTGATAACTTAATTTTTAATAGAATCATGATTGAAGAAATATCAAGTGAAAAAAATAAATCAATGGCGATATTCCCTGAAAGATGTGAGGCGGAGTGGGAAAATGTCACAGGCGACAGCTAATGAAGGGAAATAAGTTAGATAAATTATTTAAAGGTTGTCATTAAAATATGAAAGAACAGAGGGTTGATACTGGAAAGGTCAGCGTGATGAAGGAGAGATTCATTAACCTCCGTCCACCTCAACCATGCAATTATCACAGCGACTGATCTCTCTCTCTCTCCTTTTCTCTTTCTCTATGGTGTTATAGCAGAAAAATGCAAGCTGGATTGCTTCTCAAAGAGAAACCTCAACTATACTGTCCTCATCTCCAGTTTATTTATGTGATCATGAACAAACCAGCCCTGACCTTTCCATATTGGTCTTTTCAACAGGGAGGTCCTCCATCTTGAGGTTCTCCGTCAAAACTGGCTGGTTTAGAATGAGGAAAGGGGGCGAGAGTATTTTATTTGCCCTTCAACCTGCTTTCTCTTTTTTTCTTTACTCTCAAGGGTTAGTCTTGCATGCATGTGAGAATGTTTTATGTCTGGATCAAATTGAAGAGCTTTGGGGAGGCGTTCCCAGTGCAGGAATGTTCTCTGGCATTCTCAGCCCATGGATTTTGGTTTGCAATTGCCAGGCCGTTCTGCTAATTCTTCATTTGTGGGTCAGGGGCCAGCTTTGGGCCTCGGGGCATTGAGCTCCGGTCAGCTCTCACCAAGCCAGACACACATTCCGAGGAAATGCTTGTTTTTATCATGTTATTATTCTTTGCCCAGTCTCTCTTTCACTCTCTCTCTCTTTCTCAGGGAAAACAGGAAATGAAAGTGAAACACAGGAAGGGTGGGCAATGGTACTCGTTTGAGTCATGTTTGTACTATTTTTGTTCAAATATGGCTCCAGTCTTAAACAGAACATTACCAGAATTTTTTTTGACTGCATTTTCCCTTAAAATCCTTCATTCTTTATTTCTCTATTCTCTATTAAGTTTCGATGTAGTGTGTTTTGTGACAAAATGAGTGCATTTCTATTGCCAAAGTACAAACAAAAGAAAATGAAACAAAATAAAAGAAAAATAAAAACTCCACAAAAAAAAACTGCAATGTGTAAACAAGGCTTAAAGGGATAGTTGAAATACCCAAAAATGAAAATTAGTTTTACTCACCCTCAAGTCATCCTAGGTGTATATGACATTCTTCTTTCAGACGAATACAATCGGAGTTATATAAAAAAAAGTACATAAAAGTTACGCAACTTGTGACGTACTGCTGATATTTACGCTGCGCCATGACGCACTACGCTACTTCCGACGTCATAAATTGTGCATTAGGCGCAAGTAAACTGCGTATTGCCGTTTGGCCAAGAAGCTAGAATTTTACTTTGTAACGTGTTAAATATGAATATTTTTCATACACAAACTCATTGCTTCGCTTCAGAAGGCCTTTATTAACCCTCTGGAGCCGTGTGGAGTTTTTTTATGATGGATGGATGCACTTTTTTGAGCTTCAAACTGATGGTTGCAATCCACTGCCATTATAAAGCTCGGAAGCGTCAGGGTGTTTATTAATATAACTCCGATTGTATTCGTTTGAAAGAAGAATGTCATATACATGACTTGATGACTTGAGGGTTAGTAAATCATGAGCTAATTTTCATTTTTGGGTGAACTATCCCTTTAAGTTTAGTAACAGAGATATAGACATGGCAGATCTCTCAACTTCCCATACTGTATGAAGGAAGATTAATACTCAACCACAAGCCAAATTTGCCAAATTTTTCTGCTTTTATGCCACGTGAGTCAGAACTCTTGATTCAAACCACACTGCTGTGTGACAGATGAAGGAACCATGCTGATTTTAAACGAGATCTTTCACGGCTCCGCCAGAGGCCTGGTCATCAAAGCACACTCTGAGACTCAGTCTTCTGAACACTATCCTTACCATACACACTCAGATTAAAAACTCATCTTGATGTATTTAGGTCAGATTCCTGTGGGAGTGGCACAAAGGTGAGAGATTAATTGGCTGTAATCTGTGTGATTGAGGATACAAGATGAGAACAAAAACACTGGAGTGAAGCAGTGCTTTATTAACATTAAACTGCTCTGGTATAATCTCCTCTGTTCCAAAAACCTACAAAGGCAGCATTTTGAGGCATTCCTGACATCAAGGCTGTTCTAAATCAGCGACACCTCATTTTGACCAAATCATTACAGCGCTGCAAATATCCTTCACGTAGGGATTGCCCTGCATGCACTGCAATAAGCACGAAAAAAAAAAAAAAAACGTTATTATTCTTTATTCTAGACCAAGTGAGAGAAATATCAACTATGTATTCAGTACTGACAAGTAAATAAATAAATTGGGGGGAAATCCTTCATGGGGGAATCCTAGAATGCACTGGGGATGAGCTCACTGAAAAAAATAAATCCGATATGCCAGACAAAGTATAGATAATAAAAAAAAAAGCAAGATATATTTTTAGATATGTATTGTGAAATGTGATATCCAGATCATCAACATACTGTAGCATAGTGATGTACACTGTATGTAGTCTCAGTGTATTATTAACATTTTTGCTAGGAATATTTGGAAACGTACAGTTCCTACTGGCACATTAATGCAAAAGATATGCATAAGCATCTTATAGCAAATGCTTTTTTGAAGCATCAAATATGCCTAAGACTTTTGCACAGTACTAAATACACCAGATTTAAACAGTGATCTGTCTCAGCTGTCCATTTGCTATGGGATTTTAATAGGTGTGAACAGGGCCTATCTTCTCCAGTCACTATTACAGAGTCAAGCTCAGCTCTCAGCGAGGGTCTTGCATTCAGCAGGGGTGGCGAGAGATCGGTAGTCTATTAAACCAAACTCTGCTCAACTCAGAAACAGAAACCACGGCATGAAGAAGTCAATCCAGCCGATTAAAAGAGTCCCTGCTGCAGAGTACAGCTAGACGGAAAACTCACAAATCTAATCTACAGACCTCAACCCTGTGGATGAGATGCTATTTGCATTGAAATAGAACCATCTTCAGCTGCCTGGTGTCAGGGGTGTGTGTGTGTCTGGGTCTCAGGTGGTAGTGAATAAGGAAGCATTCGACTGGAGGGCTAACACTGAATTAAGGATACACACAGGTGCTGTAGAGTGGAAATGAAGTCTGGATGGTAGCCGCACAGATTTAAGAGCTTTGTCACACAAGACACAGCATGTGTGTGTGTGTGTGTGTGTGTGTGTGTGTGTGTGTGTGTGTGTGTGTGTGTGTGTGTGTGTGTGTGTGTGTGTGTGTGTGTGTGTGTGTGTGTATGTGTGTGTGTGTGTGTGGTTTGTGTGATTGTGTACATATGATAGCATAGGCACAGATGGAGTTGTCAGTGGTGACCGATGAGTTCACTAGCTAAACAGCAAGAACAGCAGTCGTCTATCATGAAGTACATGTGTTTCTGTCTGGTTGTGTGTGTTTGTGTGTTTAATTCTCAAGTGTGCTCATGCATATGCTGCATCATGAGACTTAACATAAGTCTTTAGTAAAGACACTATAGGGATTTGCTCTACACACCTAAACACTACACATTAACTACTGCACCAGACAGGAAGGAAATACTCATGTAAGTAAATCATGTGACAATGACATTTGATGCTTCATATGGGGTTTATAAAATGAAATATTTCTTCAGCATATTAATCATATTAGATTTCTAAAGGATCATGTGACCCTAAAGCCTGGAGTAAATGACTGCTGAAAATTCAGCTTTGTCATAACAAGAATAAATTACATTTCACAGTTATTTTATATCGTATTCATATGAAGGCAGGTCTGGTCAGGTGTCTATGCTTGCTCAGAGGTGGACAGTAACGAAGTACATTTACTTGAGTACACTTTTTGAGTATCTGTACTTTACTCGAGTATAATTTTTTTCTGGAAACTTTTTACTTTAACTTCACTACATTTGAAAGACAAATATTTTACTTTTTACTCCACTACATTTCTGTCAAGGTCCTTGAGTAGAAAGTAGTAACGTCAGTCAGGGGATGATTCTTTTTTTCATCTCTTTTCTTTTGTGCTTTTTACTGGTAGCAAACAGTGTTGCATTACCGTGTGTGCCCCCTTCTGGATTGGAGTGTGGATCGCCTGTGGCTGACTGTATTCGTTGTGTGACTGCATGCACCGAACCGTGATGTCTGTCCCATACTGTTCGGGACGAAAACATGTACCGTTTCACACTAAAGGTCCTTTCACACTGGACGCGATTTTGACGCACAAATAATTCGCGCAATGGTTTTATTTTTTGATCAGCTGTTTGTGTAATGAGTGCTTCCACACCGAACGCGAATGTGCTGTGGTGAAAAAACGACTTTTATTTTTTCCGCTTCGATGTCGATTTTTTAAAACTTTTGCGGCGACAGAAAAGGCTTCAGCCAATCACATACTACATGGACAACGATTTGAAAGACAATGTGTGGCGTAGCATTGCCAACCAACTCGGTTATCACGACAGTGAGTATGTTGTGTGATAGTTTTAGTCATTGTATAGTCCTGTGCTGTGTAGGCTAGCAGGCTAAACTACATTTGGGATAGAAAGCTAACACTATTATCGTCAAAGATAGAGATAGAGACCGTGTTTATTTTGAACATGTAACAAAATGTAGTGAGACTATTTAGGGCTGCTTTTAGTATACATTCTTTGTGTGATATCTACAGTTTCTAGTCGAATGATTTTAACTTGTTACTTCGTGTGTTACATGTAATGTGTATTGACATTACAAAACGCACTGTGTTTAGTTGAAGACGCAAAAAAACTGTGGAAAAACCTCAGGGACAACTATGTGAGAAAAAGGAGAGAGGAAAAGGAAACTAAAAGTGGACATTAGCATACTCCCCTTCAGACTCTCTGTTCTTTAAGATTGGGTGCACCCA
This sequence comes from Leuciscus leuciscus, assembly GCF_965113295.1. Taxonomy (NCBI): domain Eukaryota; kingdom Metazoa; phylum Chordata; class Actinopteri; order Cypriniformes; family Leuciscidae; genus Leuciscus; species Leuciscus leuciscus. The sequence continues at coordinate 15,588,676 of NC_138741.1, forward strand.
AAACCTTCTTTTCTGTCTTTTAAAGAAAATGAAAAGCTCGTCTTCACTGGATGATGATGATGAAGTGTCCATGTTTTCTCAGCTGTCGGCGCGAAAGTTTTGGAATGTTGAAGCTCTGAACGTCACAGACGTCGCAAATTCGTGTCGCAGCTGATGTGAATGGTTTTGACGCGAACTATTCGCACACGAACTGTTCGCTTTTTCATTTTGCTTTTTCGTTACGCATCCGGTGTGAAAGGGCCTTAATGATTATACATATGAATTAAATTACATCACAATAAAAAACTGTTTTTAATAAATAATGTTATCCAGAGGCCATAAATTGTTGTTTTCCTAAGGTTCTTTCTCTTTCTCTCAAAAAGAAAAAAAAGAAGAAAATCCCAAGATTATAGAGATAGACAAGACTTTAAATAATAGTAGTGCATGGCCTCTGTAGGCCTCCATATGTGCCATTATGAACTTTAAGTCTTTGTACTTTTAGTATGTGGTCTTTATATTGCAAATGTATCAGCCCTGTTTCCACACAACATTTCTCACAGCCTTAGATCCGTACTAAAAATCAATGGACATGCAAATAGACTCCAGTTAAAATACTGCGCATTTATTTCACTCTAATTCATGAAAGCACTTTCTATTTCCCCACATATATTTGAGTCTAAATGGGAGCTACATCAGAAGTACGTGGTCATGCATATGCGCAGCTTAGATGGAGCACTAAAGAAGAGGTGTGAGTAAAATGAAAAAAAAAAAGAGAAGACTTTTGATTTATCTGTGAGAAGATCAGATAAAGGCATAAGGAGCAGTGTTGATCTACTGAATAAGGAAGCCTAGCTCAAGAGGAGCCTAAAAAAGAGCTGCTACAAACATTAGGGTTAAAGCACATCAGTTGATGGCAGATCACTGTTTCTACTGATTAATACACAGACAGATCACAAGTCATAAAGACTGGAGCGATCAATAGAGAGAGCGAGAGAAAGTGAATTAGGCCATCTGTCATTTCAAAGATCGCAGAATTTAAGTCTGTGTTTAAAAGTCTATTACAGAGAATGTTTAATGCACACACTCAGTCCTGTAACTAATTGTCCAGATCCAGACATAATGCCTGTCAGAACATTGGACAACTGAGAGCCCTGAAGTCGCACTCAAGAATAATTGTAGATTAATATCAACTAGAATGGATTTAACTTAGGCCTATGTATTATGCCAGCAACGCTGACTTAGAGAGAGAGCAGTTAGCACTAGATATTAGCACAATTAATTTAAAGATGTGCCGATATTAAAATCATTACAACATTACATTTTGTGAAAAATTTTGTGAAAAATGGTAAAGATCACATTTTACAGTTTTATTAAATCATTAGTGTTATTACTGGAAGTGAACTTTAGATGACAGAAAGGGTCATCTAAATGTAAAACATCGAGAAAATATGCATGAACAATAAAATATACAATTCCAGTCAATATATATCCAATATGATACAACACATTTATATATAATATGTATATCCCTAATTGAAAAACATTTAGGCTATTAGTTACATGCCAAAAACTATGATCACTGTGTGACCTCTACTGTGCCTTTGCTGTCCTTTGAAAAACACTCTTTACAAAAACTTTCATGGACAATGTCTTACAAAAGAGAGAGAAATAATAAAAAAGAAAATAGGTAAATTCAGAGAGGCCATGCAGACACAAAAAGGATAGTCTGGAGGAGAGAGAGAATAGAAATACAGGTGCATGAGGTTATCCGTGTGTATGTGAGTGATAGCCAGACGTATGGAGAGAGAGACAGGTGGGAGAATGTCTTAGAGTATTCATGAGCCTGGGCCGTTATCAGTTGACCTTTAAATTGGAGCCGCTGCTCGGCAGGAAACCCAAGGGGCCCGTCTCAAATTTGACTGATTTGGAGCCTCCAACCTGCTGATGATAAACATTGCGGAAGCCGGCAGGCAAATACACATACTGCCCAGCCAAAAAACTTGCTGTTTGGATTTAAATAGGCAAATGGTCTATTTTCTTAAAAGTTGCTTAAAGCTGCATTCTGTAACTTTTTTGGGTTAAAAATTATCCAAAATAATTTTTTGAGCAAGTACATAACCAGCCAGTGTTCAAAATCATCTGCTTGCCTTAGCTCGTTTCAAAACGGTAAGCTTGTAATAATGTTTTTAATTCCAGTAGCACTGGTGGATTTCCGCGGGAAATTCAAGCATGTCTTTGCGTCATTACGTCACATCTATACACATGAAGAATAGTAGGCTATATTGCGTGTGAGGATGTTGGCGGTGGAGATTTATGGCCTTTTCTCACAGCACTTGATATAATTAAACTTATCAAGTTGATGGCGGATCCAGAAAGGTTCAAACGACAATCACCAGGGACAACTGGAGATTCACCCGTTGTAAAATGCAAAGGAAGGGCAAATATCGGAAGGGCATTAAATGTAGTCACGCGATACTGATGTTGTTAACATTAACAATTTGAGAACAAAGTATAATTTGAACGGTTTGATGTGACATGATAAGCGATCGTTAGATTTAATCAGCGTGATTTACTGCAATGCTTTTTTCCCCGTAGTTGGTCAGAACAAAAGTGGATGTTACTTTTCCAGTGAAAATCTTATGGTCATACTTCCAAAAAGTAGAATCTGTGATTCCGAATGACAGTATCCACACCGGCGCGGTGACTGACAGCCGCACATTCTCCTCAAAACATTGGATTCATCTGCGCTGTGCCATGCCGAGGCACAACTCACGTAAAGTTGATAATTTCACGAATAACAGCAATTGCAGATTTCGAACAGAGATGGCGACAAAGAGGAAAAACAACGGACTGTAGCTTTAAGAAATAAAAAGCTACACACTCCCTCAATTAGGCTTAGAAGAACTGTTGCCAAACATATAACAAGCAAGAAACATAATAATCACTGCAAAAATGGCAATAATTTGCCTATTTAAATGCAAACATCCAAACTTTTTTGGCCGGGGAGTGTACACACACACAATACAATACAAATTGTCTGTCTGTGTGAAAGCAGTGTCATTAAGTGCATATTAAGGATGTTGAGGCAGGACAGGGGGGCACAGAGAGAGCTGTTTGTACAATGGTGGGCTTCGCAGAGCTTTTCTCTTCTCTCTGGGGGCAGCAGTGGCTGAGGTGATGAATTCATCACTGCTTTAAGAGTCCTGCAGGAGGCCAGATTGGCTCAAATCCCCCATGAGAGGAAGGCGTGTGACATCGACAGGAAAATGACAAGCCTATAGGGAGCAGGGTATGAAACTTATATTGCGTTGCATTGTGTTTGTGCGAGCATGTTCTTATGAATGTAGTTTTACAGGACAAGAGGGTCTCGTATCAGCAGTGGTAAACCAGAATTTATTAAGAAATCTCACAAAAACATGGACTAGCACAAAGATACTGTATTATTATGAGCATATTTTCTCTAGTGTATAAGTTTATGCATACTGTACACACAAGCGAGTGGTTGGGGGGAGGCTACAGCAGGAAAAACTAAGGCCCTAAATAAAAATTTAAAAATCCTTCACTTATTCACAATACATGTTCTTAAGATTCTTAAGACTGGTCAGAAATTGTGAGATTAATCAAACATTTTTATTTTTTAATTTACAGTCATAGTTTTAGTGTCAGTGTAATAGAATGTAAATATTTTCCAGATAGTATTTCACAAATATTTATAATATTTTTAAAAGTATAAATGTCTTTTAATACTTTCAAATATATAGCTTTTATCGCAAGTGGATCTTTGAGTCTGTGGCATTAAAAACCCTTTATTTTTAATTGTTTGTCACATTTTTTGAGTATGTGTCTGATTAACATGTTCACCTTTTTATATAAAAGTGTTGGTGTTTATTCCACATGAGTATTGTGCCTGATTAAGACCTGATGGTCGAAACGTTGCGCTATCAATAAAATTAGTTTGGAGCAGCTATTTTCAGTGTGCAGACTTCATGCTTCTTTTTTCTAAACCCCTGATTTAACCATATAAATTTCATTCCTAAGCCATGGCAGTTTAAGCAACACTCCTGTACATTACCCATACACATCCCATTCTACACTTCCCTTGTCCCTTTTGTGTTTGTTTATTAAATATTTTGGCTAATTTGAATACACTATTAGCTTGCAAGAAAATTCTGTCCGGACCTGCTTATCACTTACTGTATGAATATGTGACATATGGCCACGTCCACACAGCAGCAGAATACTGTTGTCAGTCCTCCATTTGAGTCCTTAATGTGGTTACGCTCACAGTTCACACACAGTACGGATATTTACTAGAGTGATAACACATTCTATAACCGAACTCATACCCAGAAATGTACAACCACATTCTGAGGGGTTTCCATGTGTGGTTTTGATAACTTACGGAGAAATGAGCTGTGTGTCATCTGAAGGTTTTTAGATACAGTCCTTGTTCTCCACAAGAGGTGCTCCCATCAGTTTTGTGTTTTACGTGCGAGCGGCATGACTCAATTGCTCCCTCCACCCAGATATAAACGCTTTTCAGTTTAATGGACATTGCCATCTTTGATATTACTTTGGTCATTGTTGCTATGGTTAGAATATAGGCCCCATTGCACGTTGATACAGACAGTATTCAAGACGCTACTGTAAGTTGCTGTGTTAATGGGACATTTCGACAGTGTGAACGTAGCCTTATAAAGTCCACGTTGCTGTGTGTCATTCATTGTTGCCCTCCAGAGCCGATCGCACAATAGGAGGAGACACTAAGTGGAGGTACAAAGCACAACTGGCAACGTGATAAGGAACAACTGAGGCTAATAGCACCTCTGCCATGGACACACAAGGAACAACATAGCCAGATCGCCACGACAATACCACCTGACCCTGCAGAACTAGCATTCCACGGACACAAATCGTTTTTTTTTTTTTTCAAATAAAATGCTTTAAAAATTCCTCCATCTGCCTTCGGGTATATTTGTTTCTGTGTGGGTGTGTCAGCGCTTAGAGTTGTCGGCGTTCCCATCAGGAAGATTCAAAGGACCAAACGGAGTGTATCACAGCAGGTCGGGTGCAGATTAATGTGGAAAGCAGACTAACAGCACAAAGATAATGCAGGCCAATAAAAAGACTCGCAGGCGCACGCGGAGCACAGGAGTGAAGCAGGGGCTAACGGCAGAACAGCTCGGGGTCGTTAAGCATCATTAGCGGGACATTTGTTCACACACATTTGTCAGGAAGCGTCCTGCTAAGCAGGGAGTGTGTTCTCCTCAAGGAGTGTGTACTGGACAGAGGCAAGCAGGCAGGAAATGAAGTTACTGCCACGTGTGTGTGTAATCTACTGCATGACGGAGCAGATCCGTTCCTCGTATGAGACGTCACCGTGTTTGATTAACAACAGGACTCATCCCAGCCGGAAAACAAGAGAAGCGTGTAAACTGCATCTGTGATTCGCATGCATTTACAGTTCCAGCATATTCAGTAGTTTCAAGTACAGGAGCACACAAACACACTCACACAAGTGCACACACAAGCGAAAATGCAGCACGGCTACAATCAGGAAAAAGTTTATCTGAAGCTCAAGAGACCACAAAAGCCAAAGAAAGTGGGAAAAAGCAGTGCTACATATTGATTGAATTATGAGAGGTTAAACCTCCTTACTTTTAATGATTTAAACAGACTGAAATTACATTGGGGAAACTGCACACTGAAGCAGTTCATTTATGACTAGTCCAGGGTTAAAGAGTTCTGTCTAGAACACATTTACCACTAATTTTATATTTAAAGGAATAGTCTACTCAAAAATGTTAAAGTTTATATAGCCTAGCTCAGAATGCCAAGATCATTTGGTTTGATTCACAGGGAACACAAACTGATCAAATGTATACTTTAAATTTACTGTAAGACACTTTGGAAGAAAGCATCTTTGAATGAGAAAAGTGTTTGCACCAGCTCTTCAATTCACCGGCATCATGTCAACAGATGAGATCATTAAAAACACACTGTTTTGTTATTTTCCCGGCAACAAACGTCCCGAGTCCTTCAAATAAAAATCAGTCTACAGGCTTTTATAAACAACCCAGGAAGTCGGGGAATGTCTAGTTTTTTTAAGTTTCATTACAAGCTGGTCACACATTGGCAATACAAAAAGCGATTAATACATGTAAATTCTTGCATGTAGCTCCTCTAAGAAACATTTCTTATGACTTTTCATGATTCATTGATCAATAGACAGTTCAATAGAACAGAATTTCTTTTAAAATAGAAAAGTAATATAAAAGCCATTACTTTGATCAATTTAATGCATCCTTGCTAAATAAAAATATTAATGCATTTGAAAAAGGAAGAAAACTTACTGACCCCAAACTTTTAAACAGAATATTAGGCTATTTAACAGCAACAAATGTGGACAAATGTGACCTTGTGAAAAAAAAAAAAAGATTTGAAAAGCACAGAAAGCAGGACGAATCACACGGACACACAACACCACAAGCGCCAACAGCTGCATCCTGGGGAACAAAAGACCACTATGTAGACACAAATTCCCTCTGGCCACACTGCCACAAGGCATAAAAACACATACACACATGGCCCATGACATACTCTTAGAGTGATCCGGTTCAGGATATTCACAATCAGCATCTACCCCCAGAGGAATCCAAAAGAAAAAGTCAGATCCTTTTAAGCCCTACGTCAGTTAACTACAGGTCTCCAAATATATCTCTCTCTCATACAATCAGACTATTTAAAGGGATAGTTTAGTCACCCAAAAATGAAAATTCAGTCATCATTAACTCACCCTCAAGTTGTTCCAAACATTTATGAATTTATCTCTTCGGCTGAGCACAAAATACGTTATTTTGAAGAATGTCGGAAACCAAACCGTTCATGGACCCCACTGACTTCCATAGTATTTTTTTTTCATTCTATGGAAGGCAATGGGGTCCATGAACTGTTTGGTTACCCATGTTCTTCAAAATATCTTCTTTTTGAAGAAAGAAATTCAAACAGGTTTGGAACAACTTGAGGGTGAGTAAATAATGACAGAACTTTTGGTGAACCATCCCTTTACGCTTTAACTATGAAGACTAAAATAGCAGCTGCTCATTTCTCAAGTTGACAAGATGCACAATGATTTCTGACACTGATATTTGGATCTAACCAGTCCTGACCTGAGCCTGTAAACCAGGCCTTAAACACTTAAGAGTCTTTACCTATCGGTAATTCACAGAGGAGATTAGCATGGAGCCTGAAGCTAATGAGAGGAGCTTTCTCTGTTCCTCCAGTGCTCCTTCTTTTGCTCAAACAAAACATTAGCACATAATGTAACGGAATTAAGAAGACAAAAGATTCAAATTGGATATTGATCAGAGGAGTGAGGTGGCAGCATTTCGGCTGGTTAAGCCTGTGATGAGGTGATTGATCCACAATGCTTGTCCTCACGCCTGAAGATGTCTGGCAGGCCTATAGTCTGCCTGACAAAGGCGGTGAAAAGAACCGTGAATTTGTCCGACACCAGGACACAATGAATACAGAACGGTCATGTCAGTCCGCAGAAACATATTTGAAAGGATGGCAGACATCAGATGACAAAGAGAGACAAATAAAACGACACAATCAATGGAAATACAGGCACCAGTAGACTTGTATTGGCATTGGCATGTAAAAAGTCGGCATAAGCATTCAGTAATGATGTAGAATGTTCAATAAGAGTGACTCAGAGCAGTGCCGATGCCTGCTGATCTGAGAACAGCTTTAAAGATCAGAGCTGAAGGCTTGGATCCTAAAAGACAAGCACTGATCTCTAGCAAGACAAGGGCCGCAGGGATCAATGTAAAATCAATGTTAATTGCCAGTGTTTTTCTATGTGGCCAGATCAGAGATACAAAAAACGGTTAAATGTGTAAAACCGAAGCAGCAGAAAAAGTAAAGAATGTAGTCATTAAAAAACATACTATAAGTTTCGACAGTTTCGACATCAGTTTGAATGAGCCATATTCAAAACTGGCAATACACATACCTGTAACCGCACAGCTGAAATCTATACCACTCATGGTGCATTCATGTAGTGTTGGAATTATCTTAGTAATGTATTTCAGAAACATTTACTGTACTTCAGAAAGCTCTGTTGTGACATCATGTGAAAATAAATTATTTTCGTACAAAAGATCGGGGTCTGTACGTTTTTTTATTTTTATGTATATATTTCTGATAAGTCACCAAGGCGTTTATTTGATCAAAAATACAGAAAAAATATATTTGGAAATATTATTACAATTTAAAATAACTGTTTTCTATTTTCATATATTTTAAAAAGTAATTTAAAAGTAAAAAAACATGTGATGGCAAAGCTACATTTTCTGCAGTCATTACTCCAGTCTTCAGTGTCACATAATGGCACAACTGCATAATATTTTTATGGAATATTTGTGATATAACCTTTTTTTTTCCCAGGGTTATCTAATTAATAGAAATTTCGAAAACAGCATTTATTTAAAATAGAAAAATCTTTTGGAACGTTATACATATCGAAATCAATGTATTCTTGCAGAATAAAAGTATTAATTTCTTTTTTTTTAAAGAAAAGAAATCGTACAGACCCCAAACTTTAGAATGGTGTATATATTTTACATAATGTTTTATAACAACCCACAGTTGTTGTAGATGTGTATGAGTTGCTTACTGTTCATGTTCTTGAAGATGTTCAGGATGGGGAGGATCTGTCTGTAGTACGGGACCAGCGCCTCACCCACCATCTCTGCTGAAACAACCAGGTGCTGCAGAACCTTCAGCGTGGTGCAGATGACCTGCCTGCACCTCGTGTTGAGGGCATCTGTAGACAAACACAGACAGATGTAGAGATAGAAAGAGAAAAGTCCAAAAACACTTTGAGGTCATGAATATTTTGACAATGTGTGAACATTTTTGCCATTTGTTTCAACCCTTACTGGGGTGTTATATTTGCACTTTTTTGCTCTCAGACTATGTCCAAAACCTGAAAAATGCTTTCTTCACGGGCTCTAAATGGAAGGTGTCCATTCAATTCTTCAAAAAAGCCTTAATTTGCATCATTTGATTGAGAAATCAAAACTTTGGACATAGAAGAGGTTATTCTCATTAATATTCCTAACATTAAGAAAGCGTGGATGAAGTTCCAGTCAGATCGTGTCAGTAGGACACTGTTAGTTTGTTCGCTTCATTGTACCGCGGATTCGTTTTAAACAAGACACATTTGACACAGGCCTTTCAGAGGGACTGAAAATAAAAGCTGATGCAGTTTTGACTATATTGGATCTGACAGTAATGTGACAACACACAAGTGTGAGTAACAATGTTTTTACCATGTCTCACTATTGCTTTGTCTGTTACAGATCATTTGAGTAGTTATACTAGTGCTGCAGTCAAACTTATTAGTTGTGATTTGCTGTTCTTTCCTTTTCCTTTTGCTGAAGAAAGCACGTAGGGAATGCAGCTTTTGTTATTGTTTTGATCTAAGCCATTCACTGTAATCCTGAAAAAGCTTCAGTGAGCAACATCTTCGGTTTTATCATCAGTAAGACAAACCATTACATCACGTTTCATTTTATTTAAAACACGACACTGCACATGACAATGTAAATGTTTTTCATTTTATCGAAAAGGATGAACGGTGAAAAGCCTATAAGAACGACAGTGCGACCAACGATGGTTCATCATAATTCCGTTTACACAAAACATTGTAAGTCATCCTTTGTCAATAATAACTGTGGTAACTGCAAGAACTTGAACTTTCTTTGCCACAACCAAGACTTATAAAGTAATAAATGTTTCATATTGTTGGCAAATGTTTCAACTATGTAATAAGATATTTTTCAACAACGGAAGTTTATAAAATGTAATAGAGGGGCAGTTGAAAATTATTTTTATATGCAAAACTGTTACCCAAATATAGCAGTAGGCATTTACTTCCAAGTCTTGAATGCCACACGCCCATCAAACAGTGTGTTTTAAAGAGAAGGTAAAAAATAGGATATGAAAATAGCCTATTACATCTAAATTAGGATGTCCTGATAACATTATAAGTGGACCACAGAGAACATTATAAAATAATACATTATTAGACATGACGTTATGATGTATCTCAAGCCTGTCTGAACAAGGTTTTTATGAGGTATCTTCATAATAAAAAACTATCTGTTAAAAGGGACACTTCGCCCAAAAATGAATTTATTTACACAACCTCACGTCATTTCAAGCCAAGCCTGTATGACTTTCTTCCTTCTGTGGAACATAAAAAAAAAAAAAAAAGACTTTGTGTTTCGCAGAATAAAGACATTTATTTTGAGTGGCAGCTGTGTGCTGTACTTTAACAATCATTTCCGTTTACTTCCTGCTCTCCTATATCTGAACAGCACACGATGAAATTCTAATTACCAAACAAACACGGCAAACTGTTTTCCAGCGGTGTGACATTTGCACCGAAGGAGTGTTCAATAATGCATGATGTGTGACGCGTCTGGAGGAGTGAAGATCTGTTTCTAAATCTCTCTAAATAAAGGAACCATTAATTCCTTCTTCATATTAGGCTCTAAAAATGAATGACCTCATATACCTTTTCCTTCTCTAAATACCACAGGATCATGACATTTAGACTCTTCAGTAATTGCATTAGTTTAACTCCTGATACAAACATATCTGCAGTCATTCCTGTGAGAGAGGGGAGAAACTGTTCTCATTTATCTATCTATCCATCTATCTATCCATCTATCTAATCTAGTTCAAACTTCAATCAAGCAGGAGGAGGATTGTTTTATTTAATCATCCTATAAGAGCTCATTTATTTTTTTATTCTGGGCTTTGATCGGGCCAGTGCAGAACATCGACCTTCTGGTTTTCACTCTCTTCAGAGTGACCTTTGCTGTATGTGTATGGTCAGTTTTTGTTTTGAAAATTAGCTTAATTCATTATTTTTTTCTATCCATGACCTTCTAGTGTATCCAAAGTTTCCACAGTCTATTGCAAAGAAAAGCGTATTTTATTATTGTACTGTGTTATTTTGTCTTATTTTGCTGTGCTGACAATAGGGCCAGTTGTGCTCTTAAAATGCGTTATATAATACAATATATTAAGTAATACCATTTTTATGAACAGGAAGACAAGCAAAAATTAACCATAAAAAAAAAAAAACATACAAAATGACAAATGTTTTAAAATTCTGTATTACATTAACTTAAAAGGGGTCCTTTAGCTTTGTTGCAAAAATATGTATGTTTCTTTTACAGTAAATAAAAAAAATAACAGTAAGTTTTATTCCATAATAGTAACAGCTTCACAACAACCCTTGGCTAACAATAAAGCATCAATGGTAAATATTGCTCTCATCATACTGTTTTCTCCTTTAAATTGTCATTTCCTTCACATGACTTGTGGTACACATGAGCTATGGTATATTTTCAGCATTTCAAGGTTTGCTTCTTACCACCATTCCATAAACCAGATTTATTTAGTGTGTATATATAAATTATATATATAAATTATTATCATTTTTAATGTTATTTTTATTAAATTTTTTCTCGCTTCAGAATGCTTCTTATATTCTTCTTCCAAGCTGTTTGGTTTCTTACGCAGATGAAGTGCATACTATGTACCAGAGACAGATTGACCTCCACTGAATGATTTTGTGACTAACAACAAAAAGAAGAGTTACTTTGGACAGGAATTAGCACTAGACAGGGAGTAGGTGTCATCTTAATGCCACTCACTCTTGATGGGTATGATGAGCTGTGGAATAACAGGCAGGACCTTACTGCCACCGTGCTCCAGCATGTCATGGATGCCCTGTCGAGCGAAGAACTCATAGGGGTGAACTATCTCACACAGACCATCAAAGAACAGGGGGAGGTAGTGATGGTAGTCCAGTTTTTCAATCTCCACCTGTTTAAAACACACAAACACACATGCAGGGTCAGTGTTATTCTAAGCTATGGAAGGCCAAAGGGTTTGTGTGTTTCTAAATAACCCCTCTTTGCGTCTGTCCTTATATTAGCCTCAACAAATACTCACAGGCTTCAAGCCACATAAAGACCAGCCCCCGTTTTAGTGCCCCCAAGCATGCCGACACACATTCTGGAGGGAAGACTGGGGGGACAGCTGTTCAGGGGCTTTAGAACACTCAAACATGTGACTTCCTGTTGGATCACACGTTCGCACCTGTTCTCCTTGGGTTATGAGCATGGAAACAGACGTGAATAGACCAGGACTGTTTCCTGTCCTTGAGTATTGGACATAAAGTCACACACTGCTGTCTTTTTCTTTCTTTTCTTCTTTCTGTCACAAGTCTCTGTCAAGAAGGTGTCATGATGTTGTGTTCACACTGAAACAAAATTTTAAATCACTATTTAGTCAAAATTCCTAAAAATATATATATAATAATTTATCTTTATCTATTATAATAGGGGCTGTTTACACCTGGCCACTTCATGCGTTTTCTGTGATCGGATAGCTATCCGATCGTGAAAAGACCAGGTGTAAATGCCGTCCGAAACACATTCGAGACGGGTTTGAATCCGATCACTCAAACCACATCAGGAGGAGGTCTGGACCGCATTCCAGACGAAACTGGACAAGTGTAAATGCATCTGGTTGTTGAAACCACATATGTAAATTTTACTCCTCCCAACAATGCTAAAAAATAAACGTGTGAGAGAGTGTTATAGGCTATATGTAATGTTATAGCCAGATATGACGGCGCTACTGCAACACGCATCACCGCAGATGAGAAGCTGAGCATCTATTCATCAAGCCAACGTGCAAAATGTCGCGAATCAGTCGTCACCTTCATTTATATAGCGCTTTTAACAATATGGATTGTTTCAAAGTAGCTTCACAGTGATAATAGGACATTACCGTAACAGATTGTTTAGGCTTTACAGCAGCTCTAGGATAAAGTTATTGTCCAGCTAAAGTTAGTTTTGATTGATTGATTCACTTCCGTTGCGAAGATCATTAGTTATTAACTTAGGGGCCGCTAACACAACACCGTTCTAACAGGAAAACCCTTAACGCGGTCCGGCCGCTCATCCGCACAAAACAGTGCCTGGTGTCTCGAGAACGCACTCCCTGAAATAGGTTCGAATGTGCAAACGATTATCCGATTATCCGCAAACCTCAAAAATGCAAACCCACGAAACCGCAGACGTCGTGCACATGCGCATAACGTGTTCAGTCCAAAGGTATGCAAGTTTGAATATATATGTATACGCAGGCGTGTAGTCCTGAAATTAGCTGATGATCAGTAAAATGCAGCTCATATATGTTGCTTTCGGTGACGTGAACTCCGATATAAATATCTGCATATAGCGTGGGAATTGAAGATTGCGAAAACACATTTATGTAACCAGGTGTAAATGGAATCGTTTTGATAAATCAGATAGCTATCTGATCAGTAAAAACGCATGAAGTGACCAGGTGTAAACCGGCCCTAAGAGAAGTATAGATTAAAGAGAATATATCTTGAATTCATTTAATTTTCCATACTTTTGGCATATTATATTTCCTTTTTTAAGCATAAATTCACTAAATATGTTAGATTTCTGTTTTAAACATAAAAAAATAATAGAAAAATTGACTACAGGGTAAAAAGAAATCTAATTCTTAAAAATACATTTTAAAATTGTTTAAATATTTTATTGGGGGAAAATATATATTGATTAAGAACCTAATACATATATTTTTTCCAATGCATTGTGGGGTTGTTTATTATGTTTTTCTTCTATTGATTGATTTAATGATGTGATAGTTGGTGAAGTGTGTGTGTGTGTGTGTGTGTGTGTGTGTGTGTGTGTGTGTGTGTGTGTGTGTGTGTGTGTGTGTGTGTGTGTGTGTGTGTGTGTGTGTGTGTGTGTGTGTGTGTGTGTGTCACATGACTCTTTTACAACTGTTCTTTGTAGTCATAGTGTCACTGATACCAGGAGCTGTTAGGTTATTATGTTTTTCTTCTATTGATTGATTTAATGATGTGATAGTTGGTGAAGTGTGTGTGTGTGTGTGTGTGTGTGTGTGTGTGTGTGTGTGTGTGTGTGTGTGTGTGTGTGTGTGTGTGTGTGTGTGTGTGTGTGTGTGTGTGTGTGTGTGTGTGTGTGTGTCACATGACTCTTTTACAACTGTTCTTTGTAGTCATAGTGTCACTGATACCAGGAGCTGTTAGGTTGAAAGTGGCCAGACTCATCAAACCCCTCCTCAGACATCAAAGCACACAGAGAGAGAGAGAGAGAGAGAGAGAGAGAGAGAGAGAGAGAGAGAGAGAGAGAGAGAGAGAGAGAGAGAGAGAGAGAGAGAGAGAGAGAGAGAGAGAGAGAGAGAGAGAGAGAGAGAGAGAGAGAGAGAGAGAGCATCATAAGCTTAGCACGAGGGCGGATTGCTTAGAGCCAATTTACTGGCTAACCTTGACCTTTTCTGACTTGGTCAAGATCATCTTTGTGAGTCATACAGCAAAACTCAAATACAAAAGCAAATATGTGCAGTGCGCTGGTAAGAGAGATGATACTCACACAAACACACACACAGAGAGCCATAGTGATTCAAAACATGAAAAGCAAGAGGAGACTCATGCAGCTAACCACAGACAGATGTCTCGCATCACTGGGGTGATGTCTGTGGGACACAATCTCTGCCTGTAGCATTAATCACTGGAACACTGCGAGTGTATGAGTGGGTGGATCAGCTTTTGCCTACATTGTGAGGAATAAGTGTCCCAACATGTATATTCAACATCAACATTGTGGAAATCAGGCAACAACAATGGCTTTACTAAATTGTGTAATGAAAATCTGAACATGTAAAAGCGTTACTGTGAGGGTTAGGTTTAAGATTAGTGCATATAATTAACTCAGCATGAAGACAATAGCAGTCAATACAAAGTCTCTAACATGATAGAAAAACAGAAATGCATGTTTGAGCAGATCTCCAAGGAAGTTTATAAGGCCGTGTTGAACATGAATGCACATACACCAGATGTGGGTCCTGAAGGGATATTATTATTAGTTATTTGTGAATTCAGTGCCAACACATATACTGATTATAGCACAGTGTGCTGAGTCATCTTTACAAAACGTACACCCCTGGAGAGAAAGACAAACAGCCCTGCTAGAATACATTTTATGTGTCAGCGTCACTTGAAACTTAGAATTATTTTCATACAGATGTATAAAATATTAAGCCACAATTGCAAAGTTGTACCTTATTTTATCACCATTTTATATTTGTTCATGATTTAATTCAACATTTTTGTATTGAACACTAGCGTTTACAATTTTGGGGTTGGTCTCTAATGCTCACCAGGGCTGCATTTATTATACAATTTTTTTTTTAAATGAAATAAAAAATGAATTGTTGTGAAATATTATTCCAATTTAAAATAACTGTTTTCTATTTTAATATATATTTTAAAATGCAATTTATTCTCCTGTAATGGCAAAGATGAATTTTCAGAGTCACGTGATCCTTCAGAAAAATCATTCTAACACAGGAATTTGGTGATAAGAAACATTTCTTGTTATTATTAATGTCAAAAGAACAGCATTGATTTGAAATAGAATTTTTTTAATATTTAAATAATTTTGAAATAAAGCCAAATGACAATTATTTTATTTTATCACCATTTAATTAAGTATATTATAAAACATTTTGGAAAATTAATACATCAAGTTATAAAAATAGAATATACTTCCTGTCACTCAATCTGAGTGTTTTCATTTTACCGCACATACTAAAACATCACAGTATTCACACATCTGTTCACCAATTCAATAAATTCCACTTGCTGTAATTCATTTTGCTTTTCAATATCCTGTGGGGTGTGGCAAATTGAATTCAATTGAACTGAAAGAGAGACAATTCAAACATTTTGAACTGTGCTCGTTCCTGGTGTGTGAGCGCTTGTCCTTCAGAAAGATGTTGATAGCTTACGTCTGTCAAACTATTTGTGTAACAAATTGATTAAGGGCTGCCTGAGATGTTAAAGGGAAGACAAATGATTTGTCACCGGTGCAAAAACAAGGAAATATGAGAAGTGTCGCGACATAAACCACAGACGGTAGAATGGCTCAGAAGAGACACCATTGTGTGTTTCTAATGCAATCTGTAAGATTTATTTCTAACCCATTCTTTACTATTTACACGTTATTTCACTTGCTGTCTGTTCAAAAGACATGAGTGAAATGTCAAGTGGGATTTGAAGAGAGCGAGTCTGATCATAATGGGTCAGCCAGACAGAGGCCAGAGTCATATAGCAGTCACTACGACGACAGTAAAGATTTCAGTGGCAAATAAGTGAGCACTGAAACTACAGGTGCAGGGAAATAGTCAAACATGGGAGTCAGTGAAATGTGTAAAGTGCTGGTCTCACTGAAAGAGTTTCTGTTGAATGGTTGCAATTATGATCCTTTTGGAAGCCATTTAAACTATATCTGCCCATGAGCAGGGCTGTTGAAAGCTCTTAATGCCTGACAGATTGGGCAGAAAGACAGGCAGGTGTAGTTTGAGCTTGTATGGCTGCAGTGGAACGGAGGAGGCAGAGCTGAAACTAACTGTCGGCAGTCCAGACACGCTCTGGCATTGAGGTGAGACATAAGGCTTGATGTGAGCGCCAGCAGCACATTTCTCCCAGCGTGCCGAGCACAAAGACACCTGTAGGGGGGAATGGCCAACCCGTGGTGTCTATCATGAAGATGAATGACCAAACTGGCCACTTGAGTTTATACCATCACAGGCACTCACTGTAGACAGGAGGAACTCAAGGACACTTTCTGAGTACCTGAGGACGTGTGAGATTGTAGTGAACGCAATATAGACATGAACTATACAAGAAATACTACACAAATTTCAAGTTGGACCGTCAGCCTGACACACATTATGACAGTTTGAAATTTGCCCTCCATGTGAGAGGAGGTAAATGCTCAAAGCAATGTCCTGGCTATGAGAGTGTGACCTGTGCAATTGAAATATGTCATTGCATTTCAGAGGGAGGAAAATAACTTGACATTCTCTCTTTCCCAGACTGTGGCTGTAAGATAGAGGAGTGTTTTTTTCAAGCATGAGAGGAGGGGGGTGTATACATTTAGAGGCTCATTCTGAAAGGAAATCAGAATGTTTTTTTGTTTTTGTTTTCAGTTTTTCTGAGATGGTTGTGATGAAATCACCAGCTGAAATGCAGGGCATATGGAAGGACAATGGAAGGGCTGTGTCAGTCACTTTGTCAGTACTGTTTACATATGCTATATGTAATGGATTATCCAAGGCTAGCTGTGCACTAAATGATTTTAATGCATGATGATTGCCTCCTCGTAATAATAATAATAATAATGGTTAATTATTACCTTGAATAATGATTTTCATTTAAATTGCTTTATAATAAAATAATATGTATACACACATACATTCTGTATAAAGTAATGTAATGTAATGTAATATAATATATAAAAAGTTTCTCTACCTTACTACAAAAGCTATATTCGCTGAGCAAACATGAGCAGAACAATAAACCATTAGGACATATAGGAACGAGAAAATCGTATTACATAGAAGAGGCAAGCTTTTCTGCTTCTCTGGTCACCTAATGTAAAGAAATCCAAAGCCTGTGATAATGTGCGTAACGTACAGTTGGCCTGGATAACTGTAATTCTGTGTGACTCACCCTCCCCTCCATCACCAAACAAAAACACTTCTTCATGTACTTAAGCTAATGTCAAGAGAGACCATCGGCACACATCTCTCTCTGAAGAGCTCTAGGATGGTGATGGCTTGTAACGGCAGCGCTCCAGAGCAAACAGGCTGGAGTTGCAGCCATGAGGCTGTGAGAGGTAGGAGAGAGTTGACAGGTATTGTCAGGAAACTCAGTGAGCGGCCAGCAGACGGAGACGAGTTTGTCTCTGACGGGTTTATTGAAAAAGCTGCAGGCGCAAACAGCTTGAGCCAACACGGCTCTACAACACACATACTCACGATACATAGACATTCTTATTTCTCATTCTGTTTCTAAGTCACATTTTTCCTCTCATGTTTTTAGGCACTAAATGCATTCAGAAGGGGGAAGAGAGCATACACACACACAGAGAGAGAGAGAGAAAGAAATATAAAAAAAAAACATGTAAATATTGACAGAGCTATCTATGGTCTATTGGTTAGTAGTACATGTGCTCCGCCTCCAACCTATTGAACTGGTCAATAAAGGTCCTGACTCATATAGTGTCCTAAATCAGATATTAGGAACGCTGATAAAAATTGCCATAAAAAAGAAATTGCTGGTAAATTTGAAAAATAACTACAAAGAATCTGCAAATAACATTGAATTAAAAGGGAACATAAATGTTTTTTTAGAGACGTACTCCAGTAATTTTTTTATTATTTAAAAATGCAAAAAATCTTTTTTTAATTTGTATCCCCTACCTAGAAGAAACAATTACCTATGTACTGTACACCTAAAACAAAACAAAAATACTAAATTAAATGAACTTTGAAAGAAAAAAAATAAGAATTCAAGTTTCAAACATGCAGTAATACAATTAAATACAGTTACATTAATTTATATAAAAAGTGTCTGTAATAAAAGTCTTGAGTTCAGATCTCAGAGGAATATACTTTTTTAATAAAGCAAGTAAATTCAAAACTTTCAACGAGAGGGACAGGCAGAACGGAGAGCGTGAAACTGCTGTGGATGAGTGATAGAGAAGTGAAGTGCATTTTTGAGAGCTGTGTGTGGAACACCGCTGCCCTAGGCAACTGCCAATATTACCTATGCCAGGATCCAGCTCTTGAACTAGTACTCATATGGGCCATGTGAGTTTAAATATGGCTTAACATTTCTCAGCCCCGTTCCTCCTCTTTCTCCATCATTTCCTGTCACTTCTTTGTGTCTGTCTTCATAAGTGGAGTTTCTCTAGCTGAATTGTTCACTGAAACACGGTTAGCAATGATTGGTAAAACCAAAACCAAAACTTTTTCTCTTCTAGTAACTTAGAACAGTGCCAATCCTGTCTATAGTCAGGAGGAAGATAAAGAGAATAAGGAGGGTGCGGAGAGAGGTGGAAGTGGAATTCACTTTTGGGCTTTGCTAATCACTTTTGGGCTTAGGGAAAGATTGGCAGAAATGGAAAAGGAGTGAGTTAATGAGAAAATATGAGGATTCTTGTGAGGCGTTTGAATGAAATATGGCTGATATTCTCTCTGTGTGCGGTGGAGACAGGGCTGTCTGTCATTAGCACACTGAGGGCAGAGAATCTAGGCTAAGTGTTCAGGCCATTTCTGTTGCCTTTCCAACCGACTGCGTAGATATGAGGATTTCACAGCCTATTACACATGATAATTGGAGAACATATTGAATTGGAGGCAATTTTCTCTTCTTCTTTGTATGCATAAATGTTTACAGTATTCACAGTAAAGCCTTTTCTGGAAGCATGTGACAGAGCATGCTATATGACGGATCCAGTCACGTATCCAATATTTGTTTCTATAAATGCGCTTGCCACTCTGTCAAATGATAAATAATAAATTAAAAAACAGCATTATAGAGAAGGCTATTTAAATGACTAATGTTTTGTTTACACGGTTTATTAGTAATTCCCGGCACGTAGGGATATTCAATAACAACACTTTACTAAAAGCCTACCTTTATCTCATTTCATTGTAGAAACTTCTCTGAAATCAATCAAGAGAATGCTTGTATTGGCTGACATAAAAGTGCAGTTACATTAGCGAAATTTTGCAGGAAAAAGGGTCTATTGTCATTAGTGTATGATGTATAATGCATGAAGCATAACTCACAAAGATGTCACTTCAAAACCAAGTAGCTTTCTGTAGGCCAACACAGTGATATCTGAGGAAATATTTTGTCCTTATTGCGAAATCCCCTATCACATGAATACCTATTAAAATGACCTGCCAAAATCCGCTGAACAATGTTAAATGTGACCGCATATTAATACAAGCAACTAGACCTTTCTGTATCTACTTCTAAGTTTAACGCTTCTCCGTGCTGAACACGGTACATCCCTCGGATTAAGGGCTCTAAATCAGTGTCCAGTACAGACGGGGGAGAACTGATCCCTGGCTGAGGTGGCATAGTCATAAAACAGAAGAAATAAAAAGAAAGATGGGAAGACATGAAAGAGTGTATAAAATATTAAGTGCTGACTAAATGTCATCATCACATCCATCTGTCATCATTATAATCAGATGTAATCACAGTTGTCAGTCGGCTGACACACAAATCCGGACAACTGACAGCACTCTGATCACATCTAAGGAGTCTTGATATAAGAGAGACAGACAGGGAGACCAAAGACACATAAACTTGGTTACCAAAAGATTTAAAGCATTGAGATTTCACCAGCACAGAAGCTATCTCCTTTTAACGTGACTTGAATAGTGAGCTAACTGCTAATGTAAATCATACAAACAAATTTCAAATCCTAGTAAGCTTGCTGCCTATATATGCAGCATTATAACCATTATAACTAAGTAGGATGTGATCGATTTGGAACACTGTACATAATCAAACGCTACACAAATAATGTTCTGCACGGGAGACTTGACCCATAATTAATTTCAATAGTTTGTTGTTAGCATGATGCTAAGCTAAAAGTGAGTACCAGTAAATAACCATGCCAAACTATTTTGCTCTTCAGTGTTGAGTTAAATATTAATATTAATAATCAACATTTTTCTCTCCTCATCTGCCATCTAGGATTTGAAACAAATATATGCTCTTTTAGTTGCCATCATGGTTGCTAAAGCAAGCAACTGCCCCATGTATAAATGTAAATGCAATTATCACTTCATTCCTGATTAGGTCTGAGTTCATTAGCAACACTCTCTTTAACAAAAAAAAAAAGCTTTTCCCTGAGCATTAGCAATGAGGAGCGTTAAGAGGTCTAGACTTGATTCCCTCAGTGGCTGGTTTAATGCTTAGAGGCAAATAGGTATACTGAGTTATCAGTTCTGTTCTCTCCCTGTGAGGATGTTTTTAATAAGTACCGGACCAGGAACGCCCGGAGACTCTAGCCAAACCCATTACACATGCTGATTTGATTGCCTTCATTTATTATTAAATCAAAATGCTGTGTGGCCTTCATGTCGGCCACTTTATGAGACTTTAAAATTTAAACACTTGGAAACTGACTGGTAATTTTTACTAAACCATCCAGTAAAAGGAGCAGGAAGTGCTACGCCCATTCCACTCCCAGATGCTATTGGTGATGCTAACACTTCAAACACAAACTGCTCCAGTCAACAAAAGCTCAGAGACTAATTAAACTGAGCATGATGCTGACCAATTATACACAAGCTCATTAGAGATCTGTATGCCTGTTTTATTAATAACCCCATTTATTTCCATAATTAGCTCACTTTTATCTGTAAACATCAAAGAGATAAACTGTGACATCTCTAATGGAATATCTATCTATCTATCTATCTATCTATCTATCTATCTATCTATCTATCTATCTATCTATCTATCTATCTATGTATCTATCATAGAGATAGACAGACAGACAGACAGACAGACCAATAGATAGGTGAATGTGTGTGTAATGTGTGAATTATGTCTGACCTCAATGTGTTTCCCAACTGTCCACCACAGTGACCCTTATTATTGTGTGTGTGTGTGTGTGTGTGTGTGTGTGTGTGTGTGTGTGTGTGTGTGTGTGTGTGTGTGTGTGTGTGTGTGTGTGTGTGTGTGTGTGTGTGTGTGTGTGTGTGTGTGTGTGTGTGTGTGTGTGTGTGTGTGTGTGTGTGTGTGTGTGTACATGTTCTAATTTGTTACACTGTATATTTAAATTCAAGTTATGGTATACAATTTTCTTTGGATGGATGGATGGATGGATGGATGGATGGATGGATGGATGGATGATCTCACTGTAAATGAATGACTTCCTATTTCTTTCCAGCTGCAAATCAGTATGACCACCCTTTAAGTCTGGCCACTTTAAATAGGCCTCAATTATGTGTAGCAGTGTTAATGAGCAGATGAGTGAGAGTGCAGCTGCAGGCAGAGCCTCAGAGAGACCAGCTCTCCACCACTCCAGATTGGGCAGACGGTGACCACTGCTGTGCCCGGGGCTCAATCTGCACACTCAGCTGCTCTTAATACCGCTTTATTAGGCTCTCCCTTTCAGTCTGTCTGTCTGTCTGTCTCTATCCCTCCTCCTAATCTCTCCAAGCTCTTTTGCAATGTTTTAATTAAATCATAATCAGAGGAGAAGTTTTCTGACAGATGTTTGTGCTAATGTGTAAGAACAGCTGGCTGAGGTATTGCACTGAGGTCACACTTCAGCTGCTCGCATACATCCTAAAAGCACAACGGTTTCTCAACATGACTGATTCAAAGAATATCTAATTCTGCAGAAATGTATAGCACACATTGTATTATGAAAGCTACTGTATCATTTTTATAATGCTATATAAAAACTGAAATGACAGCATGGAGAGCAACATTGTGCTTATTTTTTCACAGTCTGTGAATCCGTTAGAGATCTGTGCTCTCTTCTTCCATGCAACATAAAGCCCTCATTGTTCCTACAGGCACCCGGCGGCACATGATGTCATTACTCCATCATTTCCCCTCTCTATATCTTTGTCCCAGTTATTTATTGCATTTTATGGCACACGTAAAACAACAAAAAGAATCAAGGTGATAGATGTGAATCAGGTCTATATACTGTACTGTCATGTATCAGATGTGTAAAAGAGACCTGAGGTCATCTACTCATCATCATCTGGTATAAGAAACATATGTCACCAGTCAGTATTTACATTGGGAAAGACTAGAAAATAATAATGAATTATAATACATTATTACAAGGCTTGGTTGAATTCTAATGTAGAATGCGGTCTGTTA
This sequence comes from Leuciscus leuciscus, assembly GCF_965113295.1. Taxonomy (NCBI): domain Eukaryota; kingdom Metazoa; phylum Chordata; class Actinopteri; order Cypriniformes; family Leuciscidae; genus Leuciscus; species Leuciscus leuciscus. The sequence continues at coordinate 15,611,525 of NC_138741.1, forward strand.
TTTCTTGATAACAGACCGCTGCTAAGTATAACACACCGTTGCCATGAAAAACAGAGCGTTGTTAAGGACGCAGGATTCTAACCGTAGGGACGGAACAGACTATTTTCTTTAGCGGAAGCAATACAATCGTTTTTAAATCAATAAACTCCTTTTTAAATAATATTTTGTCAAATTATTGATTTATTTGGTAGGTAGCCATGTAATAAGCGGGAAAATGTAGTACGAGGCGGTTGTTATAGCGAATACAACCCCTTCAGACTGATCAGGACCCTGATGCGAAGCTCTACATTATCCCTTACATATCACCCCCTCACAAAAGAATGACATCATTGATTTAATACTGATTAAAATTCAAGTTGGAGACAGTATGGTTGTTTTGGCTGTCGGGAATATTTATGCATTTAAAGCAAAAGCAATCCGTTTGACTAACTTATATTGATCAGCTGAGCTGAAAACTCAGATATTTCAATGATTATGATTTGATCTGATTGAAGATTACGAGGAGGCACATGAATTAAAAAAAATATGTGCACGGATAAATCATTATTAATAAATACTACAATATTCCATAAAAATAATTATAATATTCTTTTTAAATGAGCATATACTGTACATATACAATAAATTAATAAATATTTTTTTCAATCATTTCATAAAAAGAATTTGACAATTACATTTCTCAATCTTTACTTGTTTTTCTTAATGTTTTCACTAATGGGAACAACCAATACATTTTTGACTTTCAAATTTTAAGACACACTCCCTTTCAAAAGCACAATGCAGATCTGATTACAGTTTTTCTCAGTCGCTTTGGTGCATTTCTCACATCACTATTTACATTTGCACAACAGTTAATGCAGTTCTCAAAACAATTAGTACAAACTGCAAAACCTAGTTGATAACCTGCAAAAGCGTGTCACCTGCTCAAAATGGATAGCTCATTCCTCAAAAGCAAGTATTCATGTCAATGAAAGTGTCAGTGTCATCAAGATGAAAAGTCCTGACACCATTGTTTATGAACAAGATAGTCAAATGGCTTTGTCATGTTTTCATTATGACAGTTTACTCTGTAAATGTTTTCCAATGCAAAAAAGTCAGATCTTGGTGACATACCTGAGAATGCTCAAGACAGCACTATATACTATTTGCACAGCCATTTGAAGAATACAGTAAAGTTACACATTACTGTATTTAGTGAGGTAACAGTGAGTACAAGACACTGAATATGTATGTTTCACATTTTTACTGCATATGCTCTTTGCAATTCTAATTTGTTCACAGAATTGTGCAAAAGAAAAAATACACCCTTATTTACAACAGACATAAACTCCCTTTGGGTAGAGCTGTGCACAACTGGAAACAATATTGCAGTACATATTGGAACTGAACATACAACATACATAGTACTGTAATCATTCATGCACATCCAGACGTTCCTCTCTGTCTGGTATTGTTCAATTTAGGAGACATTTTCAGGAAAAAAAAGATTTAAAAAAATGTGTAAAATTTGCTTGACAGATTTTGCCAACTAGTTAAACATTTTTGTATGTAATGACTCAAGCAATGAAATGAGGACTATAAGTTTTATATGGAATGACTATTCAGCATTCACAAGTATAGTTAATTTTGACTGACATGACATAAGCAAATGATAATGTTATAAAACAGCAGAGAGTTGTATGAAAGCAATTGATGCATGTCCAAAAGCATTTGCAATTTGTTGGAAGGAATGAGAAACTGCTACTATGATGTGCACAAATGACTAAATGTTGTGGAGGTTGAACTAACTGTTGTGCAAATGTAAATAGTGATGTGAGAAATGCACCAAAGCGACTGAGAAAAACTGTAATTAGAATTAATTTAATTAATTAATTAGACTCTTAAGGCCTGTTCACACCAAGAACGATAACTATAATGATAATTATATTAGCGTCCACACCAATGGACGATAACATTCAATTTATTCTAAGCGCGCATTGCAGTTGTCATCTGCCACTTTAAATGTTCAAGGGTATTCTGATTGGCTGTCAATTTGGCTGTTTTTATTGTTATTATCAGTTGGAAAAAATTGCTCTGAAAGTGATTCCAATGATATTGTTCCTCTGTGTCGTTATCATTATAGTTGTGATGTGGACCTCCCAATTCTCACACAATTAGAACGATTGTTAAAACTTTATAGTTATTGTTATAGTTACCTTATCATTCTTATGAGCAAGCATTTACATTTCTGATGTATCAGCAGCTCAATTAAAAAAATGATGGCTGTGGCCCATACAAAGAGAACTATATTACAAGTCAGACATGCCATACATGCATTCATTTATTACCTCTTATTGTTGGTTTATTCTCTGACAGGGGGGCAGGGAACACTGAACACACATGAACGAGCCGTGATGGATCCAAATAGCTCTACAGCACAAGATGTGAAGATCATTCCTCATAAAATCGCTGTGTGTGTATGCTGCAGTGATCCACAGATAGCTTTGATTGTAAAAGACTACCATTCCACACTGCCAGTTTACTAATGGCTGCCACAGCCTTGATTCATTATTATCAAAGATTTGTTTCCAGAGTGCTGGTAGGGAAAAATTATGACTTAAAAGTGCAAACAATTCCGAACGCTGAGAGAATGTCAGAGACATCTGGGAGACAACGGCTTCAACACGAATAAAACAACAGCAATGGATGTGTGAAATGATTAGTAAGTTTATGCAAATAGAGAGAATGTGAAGGATAAACGCACAGTTTGAGATGCCACATGCAGTACTGCCAAGAAAGAGCAATAACTAAGCAACATTGCCTACATCACACGCGTGCTAAAATGCCGGTGCGCAAAAACACACAACAGGGAGCAATTCCTGCGTCTTCAACCATAAAATGGTGGTTTTGATAAGCTGCACGGTCAGGCAAGCTTTGATGATTTGGTCATGATTAGTCCACTATCAGCAATAAACAAGCTAAAACCACACAGCTGACGGCAGCAGAGTCGTAAAAACAACTTGACGGGAAGACATTACGATTTAAATGCTTTTGTATCCTCGTAAATCTGAGCCTGTTCAATCCAGAGCATAGGACGCACATAAAAACATGCACCTGCACACTAAACACACATACTGCAGACTTCTATTGTTTTAAATAAAGTTATAACTACAAGTACAGAAACCTTAAAGGGATAGTTCACCCAAAAACAAAAATGGTATCATCATTTACTCACCCTCATGCTAATTCTAAACATGTAGGCTATGGCTTTTTTTCTTCTGTGGAACAGAATACTTCCCTAGTATATATTGCCTAGTATGTGAAAAACAGTACGCCAACAAAGTAGTATGTCCGAATATGTAACCTTCAAAAAACAGTAGGGGATACCTGGATGACCTGCTACTTTCATTGAGAGTCTGAAGTGTGCATTCGATGGAATTGTGAATGTCAGTGAAGCGAGACAACTGACGCTGTAGTAGGTCACATGACAGGGACAATATGGCGGATGTCCAAATTTCATTCATACAACTCACATTCATACAATGCAGAACATATGTTTTTAACAGTGATTGTCACTCGTGTGAACGAGCACAGATTTGCCTATGATTTCGGCCATTTGTCGGCAATATCCCAAAACCTGTCAACGAGCGAAAATCTGGCCTAAAATCGTTCAGTGTGAACTCAGCATAAAATGCTGACTATGTCAACTCACTACATTTTGGAACTGGGCAACTGTTGTGGCTTGGGAGTTTGTAGTCTTTTTACAGTGACACACTCCTCAGGGCCTTGGCTAGGAGGCATGCTGTGGCAGGCAGTTCTCCAGTCCAGTGGTTGGAAAGGCAATGCAGATAGCACTTTAGCACATGGACAGACAAAAAAAAGAAAAAAGAAAAAAAACCTTTGTTTGAAGGGAAGACCCAGATCAGCCGTCAAAAATCTGTATTTCTATAGGAAGTAAGAGGAAGGACTCTTAAGTTTGCATCTCACTCCAGGTGAAGCTCATCTTCTCTCATGTACAGCTCTCACATGAAAGTATTAGCAGGTAGCCTGAGGCCATACATGCTGGGCTGGCTCTGAAACCTTAATGTACTCACAAACTCCTCTCCTACAGCGTCCTTATCATCTTCATTTTCTTGCACACCCTCTCTCCCTCTCTCTCTCCCTCTCTCTCTCTCTCTCTAAGACATACAGAGAGTTATCTTTGTAGTGATTTGTAATGGTGATGCTATATTGCTCACAGGGAGTCATACACATTTAAAGTTATTACGGCTGCTGATGATGGTGTGTGTGTGTGTGTGTGTGTGTGTGTGTGTGTGTGTGTGTGTGTGTGTGTGTGTGTGTGTGTGTGTGTGTGTGTGTGTGTGTGTGTGTGTGTGTGTGTGTGTGTGTGTAAATGCCCACACCTCATTTCACAGGAGAGTTTGACTCTTTCACCCCTCCAGCAGATATGAGGCGTTTCATGTTCTAAGAGGCTGTTTGAGGACAGAGAGTGGTTTGTACCCTTGAGATTCAAACCCTGAGTTTTCATTATATTGCCTTCTGTCTCACACACATACTTGTTAAACTGATCTTGCACATGTAATCGGTTCTGTTTTGTTTCACAGTGAGAATATGTACATGTACACTACAAAGTTCAAACTTCAAAAGTTTGAGGTCGGTATGATTTTAAAATGTTTTTGAAGGAAGTCTCATTCTCACCAAGGCTGTATTTATTCGATCAAAAATGCAGTAAAACAGTAATATAATTAAATATTATTACAATTTAAAATAACTGTTTTCTATTTTAATATATTTTAAAAATGTAAATGACTCCTGTGATAGAAAAGCTGAATTTTCAGCCGCCATTGCTCCAGTCGTGTCACATGATCCTTCAGAAATCATTCTAACATGCTGATTAGATTTGGAAAATTTCTTATGATTATCAGTTCTTAATATTTTTGTGGAAACTGTGATACATTTTTCCAGGTTTGTTGGATAAATAGAAAGTTCAAAAGAACAGCATTTATTTGAAATAGAAATCTTTTGTAACATGTCCGAAAACATGTAAAGAACATTGAAAGAGGAGCACAATGCATAAATATGGGATTTATGTCAATAAGAAACTACATAAAACACCCTAGCAACTGCTTAGCAAGAGCTAAAAACCACACAAAACACCTTAGCAACTGCTTCGTAACACCTTGAAAACCATCTACAATATTGTGGCAGGGAGTTTTGTATAGTCAAATGCCACAACAACTCTAATTTGGCTTGCAAAACTTGCTATATTGACAGCTTTGCATAATCATTGCATAATTTCCTCCCATCTCTGTCTTTCTCTCTCAATCTCACAACATCCAACGACATAGCAAGAGAGCCATCCATGTTCAGCGGTCAATGTGATGCATGTGCGTTTGTGATGCCTCTGACCGCATTCAGAGATCCAGCGACAGTATAGTTTGCACGTTTGCATTAGTACTAACTGTCGTTTGAGGACTTAAAAGTGGCAGAAAATATTACAGCCATTTGTGGAGCCTTGACGCTGTGTGGAGAGGGGTGAAGTTTAGTTTACAAAGCTTTTCAGTATGAAATAGGGCTGACAGCCCAAAAGCATGAAATTAAAAACGTCCTCAGCAATAACAAACGCAGCTTATGAGCAGACTCACAGCTTGCAGTTTACAGTACACTCACATCTAAAGGAGCTGCACACATGAATATTTTATGAAGCATTGTTAAAGTCATGACTCTTTACACTCAGACGTGTGAATGACAAATACAGAAATGATTATCTCACCAGGGTGTGTTAAAGGCAGACTATGTAATTTTTCGCCGCTAGAGGTCGCTTATTAAAATAAAATAAAAAGGTGTAGCTTGATGACTCCGTGATTTCATAATATTAGAGCAGTCAAGCTTTTATTATGCCGCAGACGTGTGTTGTGTGCGTGTGTTGAAAGTTATATTATAATGCTACTCTGTGCGTTCGCTACTATGTGGCTACTAGACACTTGTTACACACTGCAGTGGGCTAGATTGATATTAGGTATGGTAAAACATGATACTCGCGGTAAATCAAGAAAACAAGATTTAAACAATAAGACTGTGTTTAGCTATATAACAATGATTATTTTTCTGTCAATAAAGGTATCCCAACAGTTGCTCACCTGTCTAATAAAACACATCATATATTAAAGCATCTTTGGTGTTTCCATGGTTTCTACAGAATAAAACCGTAAATCGAGGGTAACGCGGGTATGATGTCATTGACAGGCGACGCATGGACATGGTCCGTGTCCTGGTTAAAATTGCTTATTTCTCTGGATTTAAACATTCTTGGAAACATTTGAGATAATGTAAGTACACAAGTAAACAAAATATATAACATTGTTCTAGTGGTTTTTTGGATATTTTAATCCAAAAATCTTACATATTGTGCCTTTAAACTGTCAAAAGCGTCCAGACAGACAACAATATCAATAAGAACAGCAATAAAGACACCAATAATGTAACAGTCTGCATTCAGGGAAATCGCTCCAAGGGTTAATAAACCACCTGGATACGGGGTCCAAAATTGGGAGGTTTTGCAAAAAGTTAATTTTGGATGTATTCGTCCAGAAATACTGTATGTCTGAAAGCACTAAAGGTCATCTAATCCAGCTCTGGGCTTCCTGATTTCCTTAAGTACATTCCTCTCATGCAGGCTGCTGCCTCTGAGGGAAAGGTTATCCTCGTTAGCCAGATTAAACCTTTAAATGCCCTGTCATGGGCTTAATCGATGGGCCACTTCATTGCTGTGCTGTATCGATCCATGTCGTCAGGGGGTCGGCCTCAGCGCGGGGTTATAACACAGCAGGCAGGGATGCTGTCAGGCCCCTCTGGAGACCAAACACCCACACATCTACACGGGACGCAGGATCTGGCCGAGCTCTCCAGCCAAGAGAGAGAGGCCGAGAATGTAAAGAGACTGAGTGAGAGAGAAGAGAAAACCAAACTCAGCAGAAACCTCTCACCTTTGGCCAGAATGTTGGATGCTGAAATCTCTGCCAGCATAGCTGATAAATCACAGAAACGAACTACCTTAAAGCAGACAGTACTATAGATGCGGATTCGGACTGTCTTGTATGTTTTTAAACACAAGAAAAATCCAATAATACAGTTTGTAATCTAAAACAACAAATGTCAAAAATATCAGCATCTCAGTGGGGGCCTGTACACCCTTTTCTCTCTGCTGCAAGAGATTTGAAAGGTCCAGAAAAACATTCTCGATTCTTATTCACTGTCATAGCTTATCTAGTTACCTATTGCATCCTCCATCCAGTACCTATAAAACATTTGGAAAAATTTAAATTTTTCATGTTTTTGAAAGAAGTCTCTTATGCTCACCATGCTACATTTATTTAATCAAAAATACAGTAAAAACAGTAATATTGTAAATTATTCTTACAATTTAAAATCATTGTTTTCTATTTTAATAAATATAAAAAATTTAATTTATTCCTGTGATGACAAAGCTGAATTTTCAGCATCATTACTCCAGTCTTCAGTGTCACATGATCCTTCAGAAATCATTCTAATATGCTGATTTGGTTCTCAAGAAACATTTATTATTATTATTATCAATGATGAAAACAGTTTTTGCTGCTTAACATTTTGTGGAAACAATGACACCATTCAAACATTTGTGGAAAGATAAAAAAAAAAGAGAGAATTTTATACTTTTATTCTTCAAGGATGCATTAAATTGGTCAAACGTGACAGCAAGACATTTATAATGGTACAAAAAGATGTCAATCTAATAAATGCTTTAATCAATGTAATGAATAAATTTAATAAATGCAAATAAATTATGTTCATTGAAATTCATCAAGGTTTCCACACAAATTTCCTTTCTTAAAGGGCACCTATTATGCAAAATTCACTTTTACATGGTGTTTGAACATAAATGTGTGTTGGCAGTGTGTGAGCAAAACCACCCTAGAATGATAAAAATCCACCCAGTGGTTTTTTTACAATCTCAATAAATCATAAGCACTGTCTCAGAATGAGCTGTTCTAAGATTCAGCGCAATGTGACGTAGAATTGTGCAGGGCCCTCCCACGACTGTTGAGTGACACTTCAGTTTGAGCATAGACCCGCCCTGAGTGAGCTGGACACAGTCCGCCATTGTTCGACACTTGAGCAGCTGTAGACATGAATGTCTCCTAAGCGATTGAGGTGTTTTGTTGTTGGATGTCAGAATGAACATATCAGTCTTCATTTACTCTCGTTCTTACTCGAGGATGGATCTGTACCAACTGTTCGTGATCCAGATTACACTCTCTGGAGCGACAGGACTAACGTTACTGACCACGGCAGAAATGAAAGTGAGAGCGCACACTTTATGACAGCTCATCGAATAGTTTTACGGATTTACAGTGTACCAGTTTATTAAGCACAGACTGAAAAGGTGTGTATATATTTGTTTGCTGTTAGTTGTAACGAGTGTTTTGTGTTCTTCGCTGTGTATGTTCCATGATAATGAAAGGGTTTATGGATAAGACTTTAATGCTCACATCTTATACTGTGTTTATTTAGCTGTTCTTACAGTGATTCTCTGGAGTAAAACTAACGCTTCATCTTTTGTGTGATGTACAATAAACTTCATTGAACTCATCAGTATATTTTGGTCATCATTCGGACGAGGTCTGCTACAGCAGGCTTGTATTAATAGTGGATAAAAGCAGATGACAAATAAGTTATAACCATAATTAAGCTAAACTATACCTGTTTAATCTCCATACGGTATATATTCTCTGGCGCTGTGGGCATTATTGTCCGACTCCGAGTCAAAATGAACACGCTACTGAGAGTTTCTGTTTTGATATTATCAGATGAGATTGTCCTGACTGAAGCGCGAGCTCGTGAGGCTCCGCCCCCTGGGCCGGCAGCAGCAGTTAATTTGCATTTAAAGGGATACACACTAAAACAGCGCGTTTTTCTGAGCTCCAAAAAATGACAATTTAAACATGCTGTAAAAAAATATCTGTTGGGTATTTTGAGCTAAAACTTCACATACATACTCTGGGGACATCAGAGACTTATTTTACATCTTGTGAAAAGGGTCATAATAGGTGCCCTTTAATAATAATAATAAATGTTTCTAGAGCAGCAAATTAAAATGATTACTGAAGGATCATGTGACACTGAAGACAGGAGTAATTATGCTGAAAATAAAGCTTTGACATCACAGGAAGAAATTACATTTTAAAAATACATTAAAAAAGAAAACAGTTCTTTTCATTTGTAATAATATTTCATGATATTACTGCTTTTACTGTATTTTTGATTGCAGCCTTTGTGTGCACTTCTTTCAAAAACATTAGAACATTTTAATGTTTCCAAACTTTTGACAAGTACTGTATCTAGAATGGTCCCTTCATGCATTTAGATAAAATATAGGCAGCCTCGGTGAGCATAAGAGACTTCTTTAAAAAACATAAAAAATATTTTGAACAGTAGTGAACTATATATATATATTTATTTTATTTTATTTTATTTAATGTGTATGCATGTACAAAAATGTGCCAGAATCAATCAATTTCAGGGGCAATAACACACACAAAGCTCAGATCATTGAACAAATGCATTTCCTCTAGACCGCATCTAACCGCAGCTGAGCTCTTTACACAGCCAGACCCAGACTAGAGGGGCAATGCAGTGAAGAGGAACCATGCGCTGAAGAAAAAAACTCCACTGATGTGTCATTTTGCTCTTAATCAGAATATAAATGAGGAGGAGGAAGAAAAGGCTCCTGTGTGTGTCTGCTCCAGACACCTGCTCGGCTCTTGAGGAGAAAGGGATTGTGGAGGAAGTGTAAAGGAATGTGAGCACATTAAATGCTGTGAATGGAGCACTTTTCCTCCCTGAATGGACTAAAAAGCTCACTTGTGCTATTTTCCTCTCTCTCTCGATCACTCATTCAACATCTCTCTCACCTCTGATAAAAGAACTGCAATATCATAGAACTAATGCAGGAATTCATTTACAAAGCTCCAAAATTTGACCTCAAGCATATCTGGCAGTACCCAGCATAGCATTTAGTTTATTTTAACCTCTCTTGTATTAGGAGAATGAACAGCAATCAGTGAGCCTGCGCAAACACACACACACACACACAAAGACACGGGGTGTACATGTCCTTGCGATCAAGAAAAAAAAAAAAATCACAAATCACTGATCTTATCAGATTACTTATATTTGTTTCAGAAAAACAAAATCATTTTGACTTTAAGGAATGGCTTTTTGATAGACTTTTTAAGGAATAACTGTAAACATGTTGTTGTTCCAAACACGTATGGAGATATTTATGGAACACACAGGAAGAATATGTATTCAGTTCTTTTCCATACTACAACAAAAAAAATTGCTTAGATTAAAACATAAAAAAATATGAAAAATCAGCCAATAACTGATATGGTGCTGAAATAAAAATATACTACATAAATATTTTGCAAACAAATTCTCAATATTCCCAAAAATAAAACACACAAAGGTGAGTAAATAATGACAGAATTTCATGTGGATGTGCCAGCTCTCACATTAATCAAGCATAATTGTCCTTAAATTTCAAGGTTCTGTTGAGAAAAACAGCCTCGTGTTCAAGTGCATAAGCCCTAACTGCTAGCAACAAATAAAAACATCTCAACGTGTAGCAGCGCACACTATTTACCGTCAGAAATCAGTACAAAATTTATCAGGAGCTGTAATTGATTTGACTGAAGCTGATATGTTCAGTCTATTTGTGGGACGCTTTCCACCTTTTCTTTATTACTTCAATTTGCATTTGTCCTCGTCATGCCCTCTGATGGTAAATGAGCTGAGCCATGTCCTCAGCCCCAGTGCCTTTAATAAAATCACATCTGCATGGAAACATGAGGAGGGGACGAAAGACACGACCGTCAGGTGGACAGGCTGTCAGAGTCGGCCGTGAGAAGGGTCAACCTATCTTCATTTAGACTCAAAATAATACAGCACTTCATCTCACCTCTAACTGTCAGGGGAGGGAATGGGAAAAAGATGCTAAGCAGAATGGCGGAACCACCATGGCTCAGGACCAGAACATTTCTGTCCACTTAGGAAGTGATTTAGCGTTGCTTGAGCACTGGAGCTGCCGCAGACCCCAGCCTTTGGGGGAGGATGGGTAACAACAAGCGTCCTCACGTGAGACTCAAACCCTGCAATGCGTACTCTTGTCTGGGCCAAGGGTCATTTATTGTGAAAGCCATTATGGTTATTAAAGTGCTCAGACAGGAAGATGAAAGGGCTGCTTGTGACTCAGAGGTGGCACAGGAGATGCTGGACTATGGCACTGGCGTTCATTGAGACAGAGGGGTAGACTATAAGATGGTAAACACACTCAATCCTCTACCAACCAATCAAATGCAGCTCTGATTGCCCACCACTTCCAATAAACATCTTTATACAGCCCTACTCAATTCCATCCTACTTTGATTCTCTCTAAAATGCACCATTTGGCTCCAGCTTAATTTCATTAAAGCTCAAATTTACTCATAGGTTGTTTTTATTGCTATTATTTCGAGACGGAAAGCTACAATGTTTCTCATAATGGAGTCTCCCTTAGTGTGCCCATTTCTTATAAACGCCATCACCTCCCAGACTGACAGATTGCATTGAATTTTGTCATAAATAAAAGCCCTGACAAAGAGCCATTATGAAAGGTCATTAAGACTGTGGAAAATGGAGGCCATTTCTCCAAGCGGGGGAGAGGGCGGGCCGGCTCTGAGGACTGAATGAATACTTTGCTTCTAATTTTCCTCCAACAAATTCGAGCTCCAGGGTTTCCTGTCATCCCATCAGAGACCAGAGAGAGTGAAAAATTATTTTGTCTGGGCTCTGAAGCCCTTGCGCATCTGAAAAGTAAACCGAATCATGGTGTGACATCAAGTAACTGCTCTTTAACTAGTCACCCCTGCTCTAAAGGGCCTGATCAAAGATGAAGAAATCGAGGATGACCAACGGATGTGTTCGAGCACTTCAAAGTCTCGGATGCAACATCAAAGTGCTTGCTTCACAAAGAGACACAATTTTACATATATACACGGAACTAAAAAAGTCTGGCTAAAAAATGCTGAGAGTTCACAGCAGGGGCTTGTAGATTCAAATAAATAGTTGAAAAACGAAGGGAAAACGTGGAGTGCAGAATGGTTAATAATGAAGCTTAACTACGGTGTGTAAAGCCTTGCGGGTTGTCGGATGCCACGAGGCCCCCTTGAACGCGACCGTGGCAGCGAGCCGGTGGGAAACATTTGTAGTCCTGATGAATTGAAGTCGTCAGACAAAGCATCAAGGATGTGCAGTCATCAAAAAAGGTCATTTCTTATGGATCAATCTAGCATTTCGCTTCACAGATGGTTCACAATAGCTGTACGTTCGCAAAATCACAAAAAGTGATTTTTCAACAAAACAATCTAAACCCCGGTGTCTTTGCAGAGAGACATCAGATATCTGAAATAAGTAATTTGCCTAACAAGCAACATAAACGGAAGGTACAGGTGTTAACTGCAGCATTGCAGGAAATGAGAGTAAATGTACATTTTTACATTTTTTATTTATTATCATTTATTAAATTTATGTTGAATTTATCTCATCCGTTGTATTCACATCTATGACTGCCCCTTTAATATTCTCCTTATATGAAAAATCAATCTTAAGCAGATAGCTGTGTTTTAGAAATGTTTTTGCTTGTTTAAACTGGTTTTTAGCTGGCCCAAGCTAGCCATTAGTAGGTACAAGCTGGTAGACCATCTAAGACTGACAAAAAAACACACATTGATCAGCCAAATGGTCAGCTAGACAGCAAAATAATGACAAGCTCAGAAACCATCTGTTTCTAAAGGCGGCCGCACACCGGACGCGCAGCTCAGCGCTGCGCCGCGCCACGTCTAGGACAACTCTCACCTGAAAATCCGATAACATCAGCAATTTTTTGATTTCTGTAAATAAATATAAAACTAAATGTATATTGCAGCAAAGGGTGAAGTCCGTATATACATTAACTACGATTTGAGACACACACATGTACATTTAATATAAAACTATGTAAATGGCGCTCTGTGGCGCGGCAGGATTTTGAACACGGTCCTGAGCCGCCGCGGACAGACGCCGAAAGGCGCCGCCGGTGTGTGTACTCTCATAGAGAATAGTGTGTTCGAATTTAAAAGACGTGGCACTGCGCGGCGCGGCGCCGAGCTGTGCGTCCGGTGTGCGACCCCCTTTAGTGTGTATGTTTGTGAACGTTAGTGTGCATTTGTGCTTCATTCCCAATTTTTCGAATATCCATGGTCCTTTTTTTCAACTTTCAACTTTAAGCTCTGTTCCAAAACCTAGTGAGCTACGTATTTAAAGGCATCAAAGTCTGTTCCAAAACAATTATGCAAAAATACCTTGTTTTGAGCATTTTCTAAGGTAGAATAACATAACATGCTCAGTGTTTTCATCCACCTATTTTTTTGCGCATTTTGGGATGCGCCAAGACATGCATAAGTTCTAAAAATGCACTCAATTAAGGTGGATACATTTTTTTATCCGATAAGAAGACATGCGCATAAATTACAATGGAAACACATTTACCGAATAAATCCCTCGATGCACAAAAAAGAACTCGCGTGATTTTGTCTCAACAGTGGTTGTGATTGGATAACTGAGTCTAACCAGCAGACCTTTTTCATTGCACAACATATCAACTGCTGTTTTGGTCATTCTGAAATGCCTGAGCCAAAGTCTATCATCAGAATGACTTGGTATGATGACCTCCCAGAAGTGTCTCGCATGATTGCATTCCCTAACACCAGGCATCCGAAAGCAAGATAACATGACAGCGTTTATTGTGTTCTGCCTGTGCGCTATGAGATGCAAGTCATTTATGATATAGGGGGAAAAAGGCACAGTTTCTTCCCCGATTGCAGCGACTTCCGTTTTTATTACAGATATTTTGAGCCAATTTGAACACATGGGATGGAAACGCTGCTTTATGTTTTATGCGATTTTCCAATTTTGCGCAAAAGTTAAATTTTCTACTTTGGATGGAAGCATAGCTAGTGAAATAAATCCAAGACGGAGAAATGCTAGCATCAACACAAAATTTCAATGTAATGAAAAATGAATGAATTTAAAAGCAACATGCTAGTTAACGGCAATATCTATTAAATCAACTGCGAGTCAGTTTTTTCTGAGTTCCTGTAGAGGATTTCATATCAGTCACTAATGAGTTTCCATATCAGTTATGATGCTGCCTACTGTAGGTAGACAACAAGGCATTTCACTAGGCTTTGGAACAGAGCTTGGTACTTGGTGCAGAGATAATGGAAACCCACACAGAGGCTGTTCAAACCTCCTGTGAACAGGTCTGTGGGGGGTCTGTGTCTCTCACACATGCCGGTTTAAGGGGGGTCTTACACACACACGTAAAAGTAAACAGTGTGTGGGGTGGGAGGAGGGGGGGTCTGTGTCTCAGAGGACCTCTGTGACAAAGAGAAAAATATGCTGATATGTGGAATTTAAGGGAGGAGACAAATACAACAGCTCAGCACTTTTAGGAACCTGGCTACTTCTCTGCCTCATGCTAGTGACAACAAAACACACACACCCCTACATTATGAGACACAAAACAAACACTTACTGTACAGCCACACATCGCAATACAAACTCACATACGCTGGCCGTAGTCAGAGGTGCTCTGGGGCTGTAATAAGATTTAGTCACAGTGCTGGGTCAGTTCTCAGCCATATTGGGGTCAGAGATGTGGTTGTCACCTTGCCCCCTCATAAATAATGCAGCGTTTTAATAAAGCGCCACCTCCTCTGCCCCACTCTTGCGGGCTTACAAGCCACCATTCGCGTCTCTCCCTCTGTTTTTTCCTCAACCTTGCTTTCCTTTTGTTTTGCCCTTTTTTTCTGTGACACAGACTGACAGTAGCTGTCCGTTTGTTGAGAGCAGTTGGTGTGAAAGGAGGTGTTTGATACAGCCGGCAGGACGTCACGTCATTCTCTGGCCTACCCAGTCGTTCTGCCTTTTATGCACGGCGAGAACAAAGCAAGGTGACACTTTGACAACATAGCTCGCTGTCTCCTCCATCACTCTCGCATTATCACAAAAGAAAGGAAAAGAAAGACGAACGCAGTCAGCAACTCCTCCCCTCTCTCTTCTCCATCCCCTCTCTATATTCATCTCTATTTCTCCTCTATCCTGCATCTTTGTGTGTGTTAGGTGGGGAGATAAGGACTCAGGGGCAGGATCATCAGTTCTGATGTAGTGACTCAAAGCCACATCCATCAGGACACAAAGGCAGTCAGACCCCATAATGGAAGAAAGTGTGACAAATTCGCTAATGAGCTTTACAATGTGACCTAGACACAAATTCAGTGGCATCCACTCAGGATGAGACAGATCTATACAGCTGCTAATGTAGGTAATCATGGGTAGGGTGATGCAGTGGACAAATCTGGGCTGGAAAGCAAAAGGTTGAAGGTTCATGTTGATCCCTGTGCTTCTAATCATCTAGAACAAATTCAAATGAGCTGTAATCATGATCAAGCACATAGTAATTGACTACAATGCTTATTTCTAATGTGAAATAGGTTATAAGTCACACACACACACACACACACACACACACACACACAAATGTTATTTAAAAGGATTGTTAACCCAAAAATTACAATTCAGTCATCATTTACTTAGCCACACCTGCATGGATTTCTGTCTTCTGCAAAACACAAAAGAAGATATTTTGAAGAATGTTTCAACACACACAATAAAGGCATCTTGTCAAAACATCAGGATCGGGCATGCCTCAATGCCTTCCACCTCTGTGCATTCCGTTTGCCATTTTTCAGGTTTCAGCATTTTTCAGGTTCCCTTTCAAGGGAACTCCCGTTGCGTCGAAAAGCTGACGCTATGGGAACGCTTTGCGTGATGACGTCTTGAAGCACATGTAAAATCAGTCCAATGGTGTGGCGGAACGTCAGAGGCGGGTGACGTCACGTACCAGGAAGCTATAAAAGCCGGCCCGAAACAGAAAACGAAAGCTTTCTGAGTCTTCAGTTGCGCTCTGTGTTGAATCTGTCCTTGTTATTTGGTGTTGTCTGTCTATATTATATATATATATATTCAGTATGGCGAGCAAGCAGCAGTTTAGAGTGTGTGTCCATCCCTGCCCGCGTTATTTAACGGGAGGTGATACTCACACTCTTTGTGTTGTTTGTTTGGGTGAGGAGCATGCCCAGTCAGCACTCGAGGGTGGTGACTGTGTGCATTGCGACGCGCTTCCATTGCGCACGCTCCGATCCCGCTTGGCTCGGTTCAATCCCGATCGCGTTCCCCAGGGCTCGGGTCCCGCCGCGGCTGAGGCTCGGCGGCGATCTCAGACCTGGGGTTCGCAAATGGATCTGTCAGTGGATGTTGAGACGGGCTCTGCCTTATTAGATTAGATTAGATTAGATTCAACTTTATTGTCATTACACAAGTACAGGTACAAGGCAACGAAATGCAGTTTAGGTCTAACCAGAAGTGCAATAGCAGCAAGTGCAGGATATACAGTGGTTCCATAAGTGCAGAACATGGATATGTACTGAATAAATATAGAGTTGAATACTATTATAAACAAAAATGTACAGATAGATTTGTCCTATGAATATAATATACAGATAACTATTACTGTGAACAGAATTTACAGCTAGATATGTACTGAATATAATATACAGATGGCTATTACTATAAACAGAATTTTTACAGATAGATATGTACTGAATATATATACAGATGGGTGTTACTATAAACAGAATGTGAGCATAATATACAGATGGCTATTACTATAAACAGAATTTTACAGATAGATATGTACTATGAATATATATATACAGATGGGTGTTACTATAAACAGAATGTGAGCATAATATACAGATGGCTATTACTATAAACAGAATTTTACAAATAGATATATGTATAGTTAGGCTAAAATGAGCAGTATAACAATGGATTTAAAGTAGTGCAAATAAAGTTTGGACAGAAGCTATCCGAGTGAAAGTGCAGTGGAAGTAATTGCATATTACAGTTAAAGTACGGTATTGCAAATGTATATGTAAACAGTCGGTACTGTAAATAAACAGTCGGCAGTGCAAATTGAGCATATTCCAGTCAAGGTAGTAGTGCAAGATGCATATGTAAACAGTTGTTTCTGTAATAACAGTCAGCAGTGCAAATGAACATTATAGTATTGCAAATAACAAAATGGAGGCAGGTGTGAGGAGGGAGAGGAGAGTCAATCAGTATATGAGGGGAGTGGGATCAATGAGGGTTAGAGTTTAATAAAGAGACAGCTCTGGGGAAAAAACTGTTCTTTAGTCTGCTGGTCCTGGTCCGGAGGCACCTGAAACGCCTGCCGGAGGGCAGGAGAGAAAACAGTCTGTGGGCTGGGTGAGAGGAGTCCTTAAGGATGCTGCGAGCTCGATGCAGACAGCGTTTCCTCTGGATGTGCTCGATGGCAGGTAGTGGAGTCCCAGTGATGCGCTGGGCGGTTTTCACCACCCGCTGCAGTGCCTTGCGCTCTGCAACAGAACAGCTCCCATACCACACTGTAGCACAGTTGGTCAGGATGCTTTCTATTGCACAGCGATAGAAGTTCACCAGGATAGTGGAGGAAAGCTGATTCTTCCTCAGTGTCCTCAGGAAGAAAAGGCGCTGGTGAGCCTTCTTGACCAGGCTGGAGGTGTTGGTTGTCCAGGTCATGTCCGCCGAGATGTGGGTCCCCAGGAACTTGAAACTGGAGACACGCTCAACAGCCATTCCATTGATGTGGATGGTGTCGTGTGTGCCTCTTGACACTTTCCTGAAGTCCACGATGAGCTCCTTCGTTTTGGTGGTGTTGAGGAGCTGGTTATTTTCAGTGCACCATGTGGCCAGGTGCTTGATCTCCTCCCTATAGGCAGTCTCATCGTTGTTGCTGATGAGACCAATCACCGTAGTGTCGTCCGCAAACTTGACGATGGAATTAGATCCGTACACAGGCTTGCAGTCGGAGGTGAAGAGGGAGTAGAGAAACGGGCTTAGCACACAGCCCTGTGGTACACCAGTGTTGAGTGTGATGGACGAGGAGCAGTTGGAGCCTGATCGAACATTCTGGGGTCTGTTGGTCAAAAAGTCCAAAATCCAGTTGCACATGGAGGTGTTGATGCCCAGGTCTCCAAGTTTGGCTATTAACTTATCTCAGCATCAATCTGACAGATCCAGTGCCTCTCATCAGGGTGTGGAAGCACGCATTGCGGTTTCTTCCCCCCCGATAGAGGCACCAATACTGCAACTGTCCAGCTCTGAGGAGTTGGATGTTGTGAGTATTGAAGCTGAGTCTGAGGATTCGCCACCTCAGTCTCATGCGTTTGAGGAACTGCTCGATGTTATTACTAGAGCAGTTGACAGACTATCTATTGAGTGGCCAGAGGATAGGCAGGACGTTCGTTCGAAAAGTAAGCTCGACGAACGCTTCCTGCCATCTCGTACACAGCCTCAGCGAAGAAGCCTTCCGTTTTTCCCCGATCTCCACACCGAGGTGTCGAAATCGTGGGGAAAACCGGTTTCATACAGAGTGTATGCACCACAAACATCCCACTATTCTTCCATTCACAAATATAAAGAATATGGTTATGGGGAGATGCCGAAGGTGGAGGAGACGCTTGCGAGCTATCTCTCTCCCGCAACGGCATCTTCCCTGAAAGCTCCTTCACTTCCCTCTAAGCCAGTAAAATTCACATCATCTCTGGTTCATAAATCGTATGCAGCCGCTGGTCAAGCTGCAGCGTGTCTGCATACGATGTCTATTATGCAAGCCTATCAGGCAGAATTATTGGGGGATTTAGAGGAGGGCGGAGGAATTGGTCCTGACACAGTGGCTGAACTACGCAGAGCCACAGATCTGTCTCTCAGGGCCACCAAGGAGACCGCTAAATCAATCGGGCGGTCTATGGCAGCCCTGGTGGCCACTGAGAGGCATCTGTGGCTCAATTTGAGCGATATAAAAGAGAAAGGAAAAGCACGTTCTCTTAGATGCTCCGGTTTCCACTGTTGGTTTATTTGGTGATGCAGTAAACAGTGCGGTAGCTAAATCTCAGGAAGCTGCTAAACAGGCAGCTGCATTACAAAAATTTCTCCCCCGCCGTTCTTTCATTGAGGCTGCTGAGCGGGAGCAGCCTCACTCCTCTAAAAAGAGCGCTGAACATCGTGCCACTCAAAAACAGAGTGTGTCCTCTCGTGCTCCCCCACAAAAATCTCGGGGACACGGAGGGCGCTCTCAAACCCAGCAGTCTTCGAGGGGTAAAACGGATCTGCGGACCGTTATTACCGCCAAGAAGGCTGCTGGGAAAAAGTCCTGATGTCTGAGGGCTCAGGACAAATGAGGGTAGTCCCCCCGAAGCAGAGCGGTTAACACCTCTTTTCACGGTGCCCGTCTCTCTTCGGTGCCCTCAGGGGACCGTTCTGCCAACCCTGCCACCTCTGGTGTTACAGGGCGCAGCGGTCTCCGGCGAGCACATATCTCAAGGTCCACCCGGAAACGTAGTGGCCTCGGGATGCCCGCCCCCTCTGAGGAGGGTGCTAGAGCAGTCTGTTTGGTCGTTCCCTGCCGGTGCGCCGTTACAGGGTGACGAACCGACTACTCAACAGCAGGAGAAAAATACGGTGCCGTCTCTCTTCGGTGCCCTCAGGGGACCGTTCTGCCAACCCTGCCGCCTCCGGTGTTACAGGGCGCAGCGGTCTCCGGCGAGCACATATCTCAAGGTCCACCCGGAAACGTAGTGGCCTCGGGATGCCCGCCCCCTCTGAGGAGGGTGCTGGAGCAGTCTGTTTGGTCGTTCCCTGCCGGTGCGCCGTTACAGGGCGACGAACCGACTACTCAACAGCAACAAAATCCAGAAACCAGTCTCGAGAGACTGGTACCTCTAGTAGAATCTTTGACAGCGTGGAAGCTACTGTCAAATGTTTCTCGTTGGGTCCTGCAGACCGTGGAAAAAGGGTATTAGATACAATTCTATTAACGCCCACCGCGGTTTATGGGGGTCCTGCCCACAGTGGTGGGCCCCGAGCAGGTTCTGGTTATGGAACAGGAAGTAAACACTCTGTTAGAGAAAGGGGCCATAGAATATGTACCCCCCTCCAACAGGGAAACCGGGTTTTACAACCGGTACTTCATAGTTCCAAAAAAGGACGGGGGATTGCGTCCCATTTTAGATCTTCGAGTTCTGTACGAGTACATGCAGCTCAAGTTCAAAATGTTAACCTTGAGACAAATCGTGCCACAGATCAGGTCCGAGGACTGGTTTGTCACGATAGACCTCAAGGACGCATATTTCCATCCGTCCGTGTCATTGGAAGTTCCTGAGGTTTGCTTTCGGGGGCAAAGCATACCAATATCGAGTTCTTCCATTCGGCCTAGCTTTATCACCCCGCACTTTCACCAAATGCGTGGATGCAGCTCTGGCGCCTCTGCGCCTCCGGGGTATTCGCATCACGAACTACATCGACGATTGGTTGATTTTAGCTCAGTCGCATTAGATGGCGGTTCAACATCGAGATGTTGTTCTCGCCCATATGAAAGAGTTGGGGTTACGGCTGAACGCCAAGAAGAGTGTGCTTTCTCCATTTTAGAGGACCACTTTTTTAGGCGTGGTTTGGGATTCAGTGTCGATGCAGGCGCGCCTGTCATCGCCATGCTTCGATTCCATCCTGGCAGCTGTGAGAAGTGTAAAGCTAGGCCAGCTACTCACTGTCAAACAGTTCCAGAGACTGTTGGGTCTCATGGCAGCAGCTTCCAACGGGATACCTTTTGGACTGCTGCACATGAGGCCCCTGCAGTGGTGGCTCAGGACCAGAGGGTTTTTCCCCGAGGGGCAACCCATTTCGCACAATCAAGGTCACGCGGTGATGCCTACGTGCCTTGGTTATGTGGAAGAAACCTTGGTTCCTGTCCCAGGGCCCAGTGCTGGGAGCTCCTTGTCGTCGCAAACTGCTAACGACGGATGCTTCCCTCACGGGTTGGGGAGCGATCCTGAGGGTCGCTCATCTCAAGGTCTGTGGGAAGACCATCATCGTTCCTGGCATTCTATAGCCTAGAGATGTTAGCTGTCTTCCGGGCTCTGAGGAGCTTTATCACAGGTCTCAGGGGACACCATGTGTAGTACATACGGACAACACGTCGGTAGTCGCCTATATCAAGGGGGTTTGCGCTGGCATGCTATATCCTCTTGTGGTCCCAGGGGAAGTTGCTGTCACTCAAGGCAGCCTACATCCCCGGGGTCCAGAATATAGGAGCAGACACTCTGTCGAGACAGGGGCCGAGGCCCGGGGAATGGTGGCTCCACCCCCGAGGTGGTGGAGCTGATATGGAAATTATAAGTGGATCTGTTTGCGTCTCGAGAGACGTCTCACTGTCCACTTTGGTTCTCCTTCACGCATCCAGCTCCTCTGGGACTGGATGCTATGGTACAGACGTGGCCGAGGCTACGTCTGTACGCCTTTCCCCCAGTTGCTCTGCTCCCGGGAGTTCTGGAAAGAGTTCGCAGGGACCGGGTTTGCCTGCTTTTTATAGCCCCGCGCTGGCCGGGCAGAGTATGGTTTCCCGATCTTGTGTCCCTCCTCGACGGGCATCCTCTGGAGTTACCCGTCAGGAGGGACCTTCTGTCCCAGGCAGAGGGCTCGATATTTCACCCTCGGCCAGAACTGTGGAACCTGTGGGCTTGGCCTCTGAGGGGGCCCAGCTCATAGAGTCAGGTCTCTCAACCGAGGTTGTTGAGACCATTCTACAGTCCAGAGCTCCCTCCACGAGGAAACTTTATGCCCTGAAGTGGAGAGTATTCACTTCTTGGTGTAGTGACCGTCGGTTGGACCCAGTCCACTGCCCAATTGGTACAGTGCTGGAGTTCCTGCAGGAACGGTTCACTGCAGGTCTGACCCCGTCCACTTTAAAGGTCTATGTGGCGGCCATAGGTGCTTACCACAGTCCTTTGGGTGGAATGTCTGTGGGGAAAGACCCCTTGGTATCTTGTTTCCTTCGTGGCACTTGGAGGTCCTCCTCCCTTTCGAAATCGGACCAGGAGGCGAATAATTTGCTTTGCCCTGTTCGGGCGTTAGACGCGTATGTCCACAGAGCTGCCCTGTGGCGTAAAAGTGACTTTTGCTCCCCTAACAAGGGAGGTCCAGTGTCTAAGCAAAGGATGAGCAAGTGGGTGGTTGAGACTATCTCACTGGCTTATGAGGCGGCTGGACAGCCTTCTCCTTTGGCTGTCCGGTCGCTCTCTACTAGGAGTATGGCGGCCTCTAAGGCCCTTATATCAGGAGTATCGTTACAGGACGTCTGTGATGCGGCAGGCTGGTCCTCACCGCACACCTTCGTCAGGTTCTACTCTCTGGATTTAGACTCTACTCTAGGGTCTCATGTTTTGTCTTCTTAGTGCTGCTCACATGATTACACACAGGACAGACATTTGTAGCTATGGAGGCGTTGGTATAGACGTTCCCATAGCGTCAGCTTTTCGACGCAACGGGAGTTCCCTTGAAAGGGAACGCCTCGGTTACGACTGTAACCTCGGTTCCCTGAAGAGGGAACGAGCGTTGCGTCGCCTTGCCATATCTCCTTCATGCCTGTCAGCGCGACTTCAGACTTTACGAAGCTTTCGTTTTCTGTTTCGGGCCGGCTTTTATAGCTTCCTGGTACGTGACGTCACCCGCCTCTGACGTTCCGCCACACCATTGGACTGATTTTACATGTGCTTCAAGACGTCATCACGCAAAGCGTTCCCATAGCGTCAGCTTTTCGACGCAACGCTCGTTCCCTCTTCAGGGAACCGAGGTTACAGTCGTAACCGAGGCGTTTCTCAGTCTGAACCAACCATACAATCACATCACACAAACAATAGCTAAACTGACTGAAGATCAGTCACTGTTCTGCAAATGTCTGGGGGTTCTCAGAACACCCCAGAGCACCAGAAATAGGTGATTGTGCCTAATCTCATCTACCTTAAAATGTCATTTGAGTCACAGAAAGAAAGAAAGAAAGAAAGAAAGAAAGAAAGAAAGAAAGAAAGAAAGAAAGAAAGAAAGAAAGAAAGAAAGAAAGAAAGAAAGAAAGAAAGAAAGAAAGAGATAGTGGTGAGGCTACAACCTACCTCCTCACACTGCCATCAGAAATTAATGTCATGTGGGAGAGGGACCTACTAAGCCTGGAAAGATAAAATTATATTTCACTTTTCATTCAGCATGTGGTGTTGCCGTAGCTTTAGTTATCTTCATAAATAAATTCACAGAACAAAAACAAAACAAAAATGTATCTATAATCACAAACTGATGTGGTACATACTGTAGCATCCGATATAGTCCATAAGGGTTTACACTGGATGGATGGATGGATGGATGGATGGATGGATGGATGGATGGATGGATGGATGGATGGATGGATGGATGGATGGATGGATGGATGGATGGATGGATGGATGGATGGATGGATGGATGGATGGATGGATGGATGGATGGATGGATGGATGGATGGGTGGGTGGATACTCCAGCAGATAGACAGGCAGATGGATGGATGGATGGATGGATGGATGGATGGATGGATGGATGGATGGATGGATGGATGGATGGATGGATGGATACAGATTAATGGACATAGACGGATGGATGGATGGATGGATGGATGGATGGATGGATGGATGGATGGATGGATGGATGGATGGATGGATGGATGGATGGATGGATGGATGGATGGATGGATGGACGGATGGATGGACCGATGGATGGACCGATGGATGGACAGAACGACAGATGGGGGAATGGAGACAGGCAGGCAGTTGGATGGATGGATAGATGGAGACATGCAGGTACAGATATACAGGCAGGCAGATAGACAGATGGATGATGAAGACAGAGAGGAAATGGATGGCTGAATGAACGCAGACCGGCAGGTAGATAGGCCGACAAACAAACAGGCGGATCGACGGACGGATGGATGGATGGATGGAAAAATATAGAAACTGTCAGACTGACAGACCAACAGTACAGTATTTTTAGTTCAGTTTGAGATGGAACAGCGAGTAGAGGGTGAATGTGAGGACAGAGTCCAAGGCAGTTACAGAGAGAAAAAGACAATCAGAGAGACTGTAGACAGAGAAAACAGCTGTAAGGTGACTGCAGAGCAGTAGGAAGACCGCCGGAGAGACAGTCAGTGAGACAGGCAGTCATCATCTGAGCAGCTGCAGGGAGAGAGAAGGTCAGATCAGTCGCAGAAAGTTACAGAGCAGCCATTTGGGAGACAGACAGGGAAAGAAGCCAGATAGAGTTGCGCCCAGGGAAGAGGTGTCGCTACACCTGGGAGACATGAACAGCCCTGTGGGTGTCTGGATTTGAATATGAATGTCTCTCCTGATTCACAACAAGGGCAGTGACAGGGGCACTTTCATCTGCGGCAAGCGCATATGTGCCTCCGCACCCTACAGTGCATTAATCACAGGGACGCCAATCCAAACACACCGACCTTGAGGTTACAAGAAAGACATTAGGACCGTCTATCCTCTCAAAAGAGGGGGGAGAAAAAGCTTTCAAGGTAATGAAATTCTGCCATAAGTTAAATAAAACACTTGTGGGCACAGGCCAGGGCTAAAATATATTTTAAAAAAATTGATTAAATTGGATTTCTTTCTCTCCTCCACCCCCCACCCATCCTTTCTTTTAAATTAGGCTTAAGTGCGTGTGTGGCGTATTTCTTCTTTCTCAGGATAACAGCATTACGTTCCAGAATGAATAGAATCATTTCCAAACCAATTAACCTCTGACAGAACGGATGAGTGGACAGGAATGAGAGCAAGAGGGGGGAGAGAGAGTGCGGTGGAGAAAGAGGCTGATATCTTTTAGAAAAAAAGAAGAAAAAGGGGAAAAGCTCTGCGCAAGGGGACGGAGTGAGTGACAGGGGTCTAAGATAGTGACGAGACCAGCATGACAGCGACAGTTAGACTGCGGAGTGAGTCAGACGGAGGAAGAACATCAAATGTCTGACTCCCCCCAGTCCGTTTCCCCTCCGCCAGCCCCGGTGTGCTGCTAGCATTAGTATTTGACATTAGTGTGTGCCCTGCTCATTCTCTATGCTGAGGAGTGTTTGGCATCCAGCTGCTTTGGCTCCATTTAGTTAATTAAAAGCTCCATTTAGATCTGCAGCCTGCTGGCTATGAGCATGTCAATCAATTGCAGCTCTGTGGCTCAATGTGGGGCAGAACGACTGATCCGACATCCACCCATCCCCGGTGTAACTCGCTCCTTCGGCCAAAGTCTGGGCTCTCAAAGGCACCCATATTTAAGTTCAGATACATCAAAGACTGCAACTCACTGCAACTTCTAAATTTCTCCTTATAGTGAACAGACTCTCTTTATTCAGGGCTGAAAAACACGAGAGTGCTGGAAAGAGTATCATTAGTGATTCAGAAAATCCAATTTTAAACTTCCCAGCATTTCACATTCTTTTGCCTTTGCTTTAAACCCCAGTAGATCTGGACAATGTTGCCATACAAACATTGTATCAGTTTGAAGTTTCAGACATCCAAATCTTAAATTGCCACAATGACTTTCTGGAGTTAATCCAGGCCATTACATTAAGTAGGGCTACGAGCAAATGTACAGTAGTTGATCGATAAAACACATTTCTAGTAGCAGCCCATAAGTAAAATTAATTAAGCACTTACTCTCCATTCTCGAGAGAGTGGTCTTTCATTTTCATTCCTCTCTTTTTATTTTTTGCCCTCTCTGCTGATTGCAGTTGGGTTATGTGATTAGTTACAGGCTATGGTCTTAAGCAAGGGGGGGTCAAGGTTTGGCTGGTTAGCATGGGTAGTTAGCCCCTGCACGCAGATGCCGAAATGACATCATTTTGTGGGCAAAAAGCATCTTTCTCCTCTGAAGGCCATTCAAAAGTAGTTAAAATATTATAATATTAATTATAAAATATACAGCACCAACATAAAACATTATTTAAAAAAAAAAAATTATTCACTGTCATAAAAAAAAGTGGCAGTGATGCCCCTTTCACATATACAGTCTTTACTGCTATTCCCCGTAAGAGATTATGTGTGAACAGGAACTTAAAAAAAATACCGGTAAATTGGTTCCGGCAATTTACCAGTAAAGGAAGTTGTAACATTATCTGTGAATTTGTATTTTACAGTAAAATAAAATTACATAAAATGCAATGTTAAACCATGTGCAGTTTTTCACCATACATTTAGGTTTTCACTGTCTAATTTGTAAAAAATAAAAATAAAATCATCCTGTAAAAATGGCATGTTTTACGAAAACCAAAGAAAAAATTCTTCTTTTGTATTCTGCAGAAGAAAGACATTCTTACAGGTTTGGAATAACATAAGAGTGAGTAAATGAGGACTATATTCCCTTTCATGCTTCCTTTGACGTCACACAGCCCAGGACAGTCAAAGTGCTGCCATCAACTAATCAAAATGTCATTTTCGTGCAGAGTGATTAATGGCATGGCATTTATGGCTCAGGTGATTGACTCAAAACAGTGTCAAAACCTAGTGCCCATGCCAAAGATGGCATTAGCATTTGAAAACGACACTGGAAATATGCTTTCACCTTTTTCCATATCAACTCAATATCTCCCTTTGAAGGGCAAGAGGTTGTTATTGGACTGCCTGATCTGTACAAAAATCTGTGCAGGCAACCATTGACAGGGTGTTTTTGCAAAATGATTGAAGGCATCCGGAAGGAGCAGGTCTTCTCTTCTCTCTGTATTTAAACAGGTGTACACCCTGCCAGGTCTATAATGAGGCTGCTCTCGGATTCCAAAGTGGACCGTGGGATTAACTCCTGAGAGTAATGCTTCTCCTCTGACGGGTCATATAGCTGTCAGGAGAGGGTCTGTGCTCACATAAGGTACCGCCCATTAAAATGCTAATGTGCAGATGGAGATAAAATAGAAGGGAAATAAAAACACCCCACCTCAGCAATGTGTCTGCAGTGCTACACACACTAATACACTTACGCATACAGTTCTTCTCCTCCCCCTCCTCATGGCATAATTCAATCAGGGGATTGAATGGATGAGATCGCTAACCCTCTCCATTTCCTAAAGCACTTGATCAGATTAATTGATTCCCAGTCCCCGGCCCCCCTGCCACCCACTCCACTCCACTCCCCCTCCCCAGTCAGTAGCAATGAAATGTTTCTATAAAAAATAGAACACAGAGATGGATGGATGGATGGATGGATGGATGGATGGATGGATGGATGGATGGATGGATGGATGGATGGATGGATGGATGGATGGATGGATGGATGGATGGGTTAATCAATGGATGGAGAACCTGTTCTTAGTCAGAAGAGTCTGTGGTTTGAATCATGAATCAAAAGACTCTTCTGAGCTAGTTTATTTTAATGAACCTCTTACAAAGGCTCAAATACTCAAATGTATGATTTAAAGGGATACTCCACTTTTTTTGGAAATAGGCTCATTTTACAAGTCCCCCAGAGTTAAACAGTTGAGTTTTACCGTTTTCGAATCCATTCAGCCGATCTCCGGGTCTGGCGGAACAACTTTTAGCATAGCTTAGCATAGATCATTGAATTGGACAACAAGACCATTAGGATCTCTCTCAAAAAAATTACCAAAGAGTTTCGATATTTTTCCTATTTAAAACTTGACTCTTCTGTAGTTACATCGTGTACTAAGACCGACGGAAAATGAAAAGTTGCGATTTTCTAGGCTGATATGGCCAGGAACTATACTCTCATTCCTGCGTAATAATCAAGAAACTTTGCTGCCGTACCATGGTTCCAGCAGGCGTAATGATATGACGCAGCGCCTGAAAATAGTCGACCCTATAGTCTACCGAGGACTGGGGACTATTTTCAGGCGCGGCGAAAATCGCAACTTTTCATTTTCCGTCGGTCTTAGTACACGATGTAACTACAGAAGAATCAAGTTTTAAATAGGAAAAATATCGAAACTCTTTGGTCATTTTTTTTGAGAGAGATGCTAATGGTCTTGTCCGATTCAATGATCTATGCTAAGCTATGCTAAAAGTGGTACCGCCAGACCCGGAGTTCGGCTGAATGGATTCGAAAATGGTAAAACTCAACTGTTTAACTCTGGGGGAGTTGTAAAATGAGCCTATTTCCAAAAAAAGTGGAGTATCCCTTTAAGGATTCGCATCAGTATAATGACTCAGTCACTGACTGGTGCTGCGTTCCAGTCCACTTTTAGACACGCACTTGCGAACTTCCCTAAGCACTTCCCCTTGGGGGAATCCCTGGCGCCATTTTGAAGTGCGTTCCACTTCGTGAAGTGGACGAGGGAAGTTTATATGGACAGACCCTCGTTCCCTCGATTTTGACCGAGGGAGCGAGTCTGCTTCAGATGTACACTTCAGGCACCTATATGTCCCACAATGCAGTACGATTGTGACATCACCACATATCTCGTCTAATCACCACCACACAGACAACTCTATGATATATTAATTATAATGTTTTAAATTTAAAACAACCCAAACACACCTATAAACATTTGGATGCTGCATTAAACAAATTATTAAAGGGAAAAAAATTTAAATAATAAATCAACTCCACAGCTGATTCCAAGTGATCAAGGGCTTAGGACGTTCCAGTTCAGCCCATTGCAGTTTCCGCCAGTAGTGGGCACTCGCAATGACGTACATCCGAGTGAACGAGACGAAGGGAAGTTAGCGAGTGAAGGGCATGACAATTTTGGACTGGAACGCAGCATGGATCAGTTCTTGACTTGTACACTGAGCCACGAGTCATTCAAAAAACAAATCAATAAATTCCTCAAAAGCCTGTTTAGAACAACACACATGTTTGGCACAAAAAAATCTGTCAATTCAGTCACAAATCCTATTGGTTGGCCAGTATTTATCACAAGTTCAATGGCACAGAGATTAGAACACCTCTTTGTAAAAGAATTGTCACATTCAGAGCAAATTTTCATGTCGGTCTGAACAGATGCATTAACAGCATTAACATTCATTCAAATTAAAATGTATTGGACCGAATTTTAACACTGAATATTCGTCTTAGTGTGAAACAGGCATTAGCCTAAAGCTAGTTCACAATGCCCCAACCAACACCAAAATCCAGTGATTGCTAGCTGTTTTTAAATCAGTATGTTAATTGTCTTGCCTTTTATTGCAGTCTGTTATAACATGTTCAATTGTTGTTTGTTGAGTTTTGGGAAGTTTGAGAAGTCTGGTGTAATTTTCCAAAAAGGCTGAGGTAATCTGACTTCATTGCTAATCATTGCCATGGCAATGAGGTAAGCGTCATTGACTCCATAGAAACAAATGAATAGAAGTTCATACTCAGCTAATTTATTTTATTTTATTATTTTTTTGTGAATGTTTTTGTAGTGAATGGATTCAAGCATTTAGTTTTTTTTTTAAGTACAGAAAACAAAATATGGGCTCATGTATTTAGCATTAAACATATTTGATCACTAAAGCGCTTAATCTATAATCTCTTACTTTGCAGTTGGCATTTAGATGCGAACAGCATATAGAAACACTTTTTTGGGGGAGGACTGGCCAGATTATCATCCCTATCAGTGACCAGGTCATCAGATCTGTCTCTCCTCCTTCTCTCTCTCTCTCTCTCTCTCTCTCTCTCTCTCTCAATGGAGATCCCTAAAAAAAACACTTTGGAGCACCATAAAATTGATGGACTGTTCTGATAGCAACAGGGCCAAATGCGAGAGATGCACAAACACACAGAGAGAGAAAAAGAGTGTGAGAGAGAAAGAGAGAGACCTCCTGCTTACTGTTATCAGTCTACCGCACATGTTCTTAACACACCACATGTCAAAGCTTTAACTGCGGAGACAGCACGAGAGAATTGTGAGGACTCTAAAAATATCAGTTCTCTACTTCACATCCCTGTGCATTTAAACGCATGCCCTTGACATTTAAACAGCAGGGTCTGTCCTCATACATCAACACATACACATACATCTCTTGCCTGAATACACACATCTGAAGGCTCACACATGAGCAAAAGTTTCAAACTCAATGTTTAAAGATGCAAACGCACACAGTAATAACCAACTCGAAGGGGCCTTCTAAAGGACCATGTTTACCATGAAGCATTAAGACAGGGAGGTACATATAGAGTAGAAGGGGAAACACTTTAAAACGCCTGCAGGAATGCACTGCTGCTCCCTGCTGCACAGAGAGGGGGATACACACTCAACAGAGGACATGAGACGAGATGAGATGACACGAGATACAGATACAGATGTTAAAAGGCATTGGATACATCATCTTTGGCCATCACAAAGGTCAATTCTTACAAATTCATTCACTCTTTTTCACTTGTTGGTTTTGAAAAACTTTTATACAATTTTAAAGAAAAGTTTAAAGTTAATAACTCTAATTGTCATTTGGTGTAACCATAAAGAAATGTAAAATTTTCAAACTCTGAAAACATTTGAGAGCACATATCTTAACTATTTTTTAAATACATTTAAATATAGTTTCCAAGGTAAAATGTTTGGTTTTTTTTCACATATCATGAATTATTAATTCATAAACATCGTTATTTAAATATCCAGATTTTGAAGTCACACCACATGACATATTACATCTTAAACATACCTTGCTTTGTCAAAAGTCCAATTATCTGATACTTTAAGACATTTTTTGACACACTGTCTTGAGGGTCTGCAGGGGTCCCATGTAGGCTATCATAATTAAATGTTTTATTATTATTATTTGCATGTTGGTTTTTTTATACTTTTTTTCTTAACTATGATATCAGGACAATTAATTCTGACATGTATGAAAATATCAAACTAAATTTTAATTCAGAAATTAAACACATGCTCATATAGAATCAGGTGTATTCAAGCCGAATTCAGGGCTTGACATTAACGATTGTCCGCTTGTCTGTTTTGTTCTGTTTCAGCAGCGAAAATAGTTCCAAACAAAAATCACAGCAGAACCACAGTGCATCTCACAGGAACACTCAACCGTGTTTTCATTACTGAATGATTCAGCATTTTAAACAAATCGGTTGAGTCAAAGATTCAATGACCCATTCATAAACATCTGTCTCATTCTTGAATGAATCAGCCGTTTAAACGAATCGTTTGAATGAATCAATGACTCACTCATTAAGACGGTCGCATGCCGCCACCTACTAGCGCTTTAGTGTTATGTGTGAACGTAGTATCATTCTTTCCAACGTTTCTTATTTGTATATTTAAAACAATTTCATATCATTATTCAATGCAATTAAAATTTAGGAATTTAAAATGAAAGATGAAGCATACATTTAATAAGATTGGGGGAGGGGATGCCCTTTAAAGGTGCAGATATTACAATATGCAGATTTAAATATATCAAAGCCGATTGAACACTGATGAAAATATTGCTTCAGAATAAATTATATTTAACACACACACAAAAAATTAAATCAGGACAAGCAACTTTTTTACTCGGACAAGTGAATGGCAGATTTATTTGTCCGAAGGACAAGCACATGAAAAGGCTTAATGTCGAGCCCTGCAAATTGCATTTTTTTGTGTATTTTTTTAATAAATGAATTCCGGAGTGTCATATCACTGACCCAATGACAGATATCTGCAGCGTGTTGGTCTGACATCACATGATTAAACCAGCTAGACGAAAACAAGACTCTATTACTGCTTTCTCTCCCTCTATTTTAGACAGATTGATCTGGTCACCTCATCTTGAACTATTGCCCCAAGGGTTCCTCTGTGCTAACACTTCACGTAATAAACCAGCCTTTCATACGCACATGTGCTGCTACCACTTACACTAACCTAAACCTAATGAAACACTAACAAATGCTCTCAGCATGACCTCTAGGTGACCTGTTACCCCTTATATCACAGGGGTCGATGGGGGCATGATTTTACTCATGGATACGTGTTTTATATTTATGGAGCGAAGGCGTGTAAATACTGCGTGTGAAAAGCAGAATCAAATCAACGGCAGCATGAGAAGGAAAATCAATAAGCATTACAGATGCATTAGATGTGACAGCTACAATTTCATACACCACTTCCTGTCGGCTCCCAGCAATTTCATAACAACACAAAGAAAAAGAGACATTATTTTTTCAAAACGTAGGAAAATTCACTTTGAAACTTGCTTTTAATAATTCATGCTGAGGCTTTTCAACCTGGAAAAGGAGAAATACTCATGAAGGAGAGAGAGGTGAACGTCTGTTTTTTGTAAGTTGTGCTTGTCGGGCTGTTCTGATCCCTCTGAATTAGAGCGAACACAGCAGGTTAACACTGATAAACACAATGTCTAACCTGCAGGCACACACAGACTAGTAACAGTCCACTATTAGGTCAACCAGCCACAAGCTGTAAGACTGCAGTACAGTCGGGAAAATGAACATCTCTCTGATTGATCAGAGCTCTTTCACATTTGTTTTCCTATCAAAATGGGGATCGTTCAAAAAGTTTGGGGTCAGTTAGATTTTTTTATGCTTTTGAATGCTCTAATGCTTGCCATGCATTTAAAGGAACACTCCACCGTTTTTTGAAATAGGGCTAATTCACCGTCTTTCCTACATTTAGGTGGGCAAACGCATTTTTGTCTCAGTGCATGCATTGTTTTAGTTTGGCAGCGCTGCCGCTAGCTTAGCTTAGCATAATGAATGGAATCCTTTGTTGCCAGCTAGCATGTCGTGAGTAAAAGTGATTTAAAAAAAAAACCGAATTACTTCTTGTGGCCTGCATATTCACAACTAGGGCTGCAACAAACGATTATTTTGATAATCGATTAATCTAACGATTATTAGAACGATCAATCGACTAATCATCGATTATTTCGCAGACTAATCAGTAAGTTTGGAACGATTATTCAGCTTTTTCAATTAGTTAAAACACTGAGTTATACATATTCTAACTATAATATAAAAAAAGAAAATCACTTCAGCTTTTGAAATGGTTGTTTTAATGAACTTTGAGCCAACTAAACAGGTCATTCTCTTTAAGTTCTCAGATTTCTGTCCAACTCAAATAACACACAACTGCTCTCTAAGCATTGTTTACATATTCTGTTCTCTTTCAATAGAAAAAATAAACAAAAATTAATCAGCTGCATTACAGACAAACTTAATCTGCAAACAATTATTATAAGAATAAAATAAAAATAAAAATTGACATGACAATTGAGCTGACAGAGACATTCTCATTCACCTTTTAATTTACAGCATGAAAAAGTAACTGACATGATATTCTTCATAACATCTCCTTTTGTAAGTCTTCATGAATATGGAACAAAATACAGGCAAGTGATAAGACTGTAATACCTAATAGTGTTACAATAATAAAAACAGCCCTGACTCCTAAGCTCGATCAAGCTTTATTCTATGCAAAAATAAATCATCACATTACTGTAATTATATTATTATTGTTAATATTATTGCTATTATTAGTAGTATTGCATTCTCTAATAAAGAGATTTACTGCTAGTTATTTAGCTCATTCACCTCTCACCGGCTCCTCTAGTTTCCTCTTTAAGTGCTTTAACATGCATGTTGTGCTCCCGTGAAAAGCAAGTTCTGCCTTGCACACGACAGCATTCTTGGTTTGAAGTTTTGTGAAACTTTCACACACTTAGCTAGTTCGGATTCGTTTGCACTCCGTCATAATTCGCGCTGTGTTTTCTTCTACCGCAATAGCATTTGTAACGGCTGCATTACACTCTAGCGCTAAAGGTGTAGCGGTCAAATCGCGATATTGCAGGCCCTTACATTAGGTCACGTGAGATCAAACGACTACTCGACAACAAGATATTTTGTCGTATTTGTTTTATTGTCGACAATGTCGACTAATCGTTTCAGCCCTATTCACAACGAGTACAAACAGCAATGCAGATTAAGACTAGGCGATTTCCTAGGCAGGTATTGACTTGGGACTATATTGGGGTGAAGCACAGGCGAAGCACTGCTACTTGGGCGCAGAGATATCACGCAACATCTGAAATCCCCCCACGCTGAGCCTGGTCATCGATGGCAGTACCTTGTCCCACTCGCCACAGCACAGACACTCTATTTCAGTCGGCATAGGCTGGCATATTCCCCCACACTCACACCACCAGTTCGTGTTGGCTCTCATCCTCACGTCCTCAGGCTGTTGAGCGATCGCAACCTCCTTCTCCTGTCGTTCTATTTCCAAAGCACGCAGCTCCTCTTCTGAAAACTCTGGTTCATAGAGGTTTGGTTCTGGATCTTGACTATCTGAGAAGTCACCCTCTTCGTCTCTCACAAAATCCGCCATGTTCATCGCCATTCACTATGTCTACTGTAGGAAAAATAGCCAGCTAGCTACTATTCACGTCGGTATGTTGATGTTGCGTGATATCTCTAGCAGTGCTTCGCTGTGCTTCACCCCAATATAGTCCCATGTCAATATCTGCTTAGGAAATCGCCTAGTCTTAATCTGCATCGCTATTTGTACTCGTTGTGAATACGCAGGCCACAAGAAGTAGGCTAAATCGGGTTTTTTTCCCGTTTTTTCACTTTTGCTCACGACATGCTAGCTGGCAACAAAAGATTCCATTCATTAAGCTAAGCTAAGCTAGCAGCGGCGCTGCCAAACTAAAACAATGCATGCACTGAGACAAAAATGCGTTTGCCCACCTATCTAAATGTAGGATAGACGGTGAATAAGCCCTATTTCAAAAACCGGTGGAGTGTTCCTTTAATGGATGAAAAAAAGTAAAAAATAAAACTGAAATATTATTTCTAGTGCTGAACAATTGATTAATCGCATCTAACATAAAAGTTTTTGTTTTGTGTGGGTATGTGTACGTCTACAGTATATATACACAGCTATGCTCACACACACACAGACAAGTAATATACATGGGAAATGCTAACTTTAGCCTGCTAGCATTGAAAACATGATCCTACAGACCAGAAGCGAGACGACCAGAGACAGAGGAAAGAATGCACTGTATTTCAGCTTCAGTCATATGTGATTTCAGGACATAGCGGCAACACAGTCGAATCTCACTGAATTATCTGCATAGGGCATAGTCAGCAGTGCATAAAACTGCAATTCATCCATAAAGTGTTATGACTTGAAAACAAAATCATAATTATAAAATTATGAATTACTAATTGAATTAGTGAAAAGAAATCAATTTTTCATTGTCATTTGCTAAAAAATATTTTCACAAAACTGCTTATTCATATTTTACTTCTACAAAATCAAGGGCCAAGCAGCACAACTATTTATTATGATTCAATGTTCTCATAGAGAGGATCCTCTCATGACTGTGTCTCAAGGTAAATTAGTCAAGGCAAGTTCAGTTAATGTAGTAAAAAGAGCACTAGTCATATTTGACAGTTTGTTGCTTTAGTACAATAGGCTATGTATTGAGAAAAGTGATATTTAAGTCAAATGTAACTGAATCATTCAAGAAAGTGGCATCTAAAAGAAGAAATCAGCTACAGGTTGTTTAATGTGCATGTGAATTTAAGAAGGTGTGTCTGAACATCTGAATAGAGATAAATAACATACTAGAAAGACAACAGAAGCACAAGTCATGTTTTATCTACCTTCCATCCAATGCGGTTGCCTTTAGAATCATGTTCCAGGGCGACGGGAAAGTCTCCACGCTCGTAGAACTTACGGAAGGCTGTGGGTTTAGCTGGCCTCTCTCTGAAAGCCCCTGCCGCCGGAGGGCCCACCACCTATAGAACGCACAGAGAGAGAAAGCCTGTCAGATACTGTGTCATCAGAGGGAATGGCAGTCCTAAAACCATCACAGAAAATGAAATGTGTTTGATCCTCTTTCATCCCAATGTAAATCTGCTTTCTTTCTGATGTTGGAGGAATCATTTATCTGTTTTATAGCGACACACAACAAACCATAAATTATTCACGATGCCTGCCTCATAAAATACAATCTACCAGATCACACAAAGTATGTATTAGCAGCATAAATAAACTGATGCATTCGGCACAACATATGGGATACTGAGTATGTGACAAGCTAAAGAAAATGAAATAAGAGATGTTTATTCAGGAAAACAGTTGAACTCATGAAGGCCCCTGCAGTGAGAATGTGGCAGCCTGGGGCTTTGCTCCAGGCCTTGGCGTTAAACTCTGACTTCATCTGAATAAATTCATGCAGCAAGTCACACACTGGTGCTGTTTTGCTTAATTGCAATGGTTGTTCAAATTTAAATTAATGTATAAAGCATTTGGTTAACAATGCAACTATGCTAATGTGTTTATATGAGAATCATGCTCTTGGCACATTCATGCATATCTCTGTGGCCACAAACAAACTTTTGCAGGATGGAATCGAGCCGGCTGAATGAATTATATCCTGAATTTGTGATTGATATATTCTTGCTCTAAACATGAATTACAAATGTCAGCTATTTAACCATTAGCTGGTTGAGCTCATTGAACTTGAAGTTGAACTTGAAAAAAGTCCAGTTTGTGAACAAATCATTTAAGAAAATTTTGGCAAGCAAAAACTTTCACACGCAAAAAATGTCAATTGTCAATAGTGTAGTAGACTCTAGATATATATGAAGCACAGCACACAACTTTTGAAAGTTGTAAATATAGGCTAACAAAGATTATTGGAGTACGTTTTACAAGAAAACAACTTTTCTTTCTACTTCAAAATTTCACTTTTAATTTAATGTGGTACTTGCCGTTTCTTTGTAATATTGTGAAAAAATATTCTACTTCAATTGTTTTTTCAGTGCAGAACTCACTTTCCAAGAACCAAGTAGGTCAAGTAGGAGGAGGTCTTTTGCTTATGCAAAATCCCAGATTAAAGGAACTCTAATTGAAATGACTGGATTTCTCCCGCAAAAATTTAGCAAACGACAGTAACTGACTGCACATTTAGGGGGGCATTCACACAGGACGGATTTTTCCATTTCCACTGCGCTGATTTTACATAGCTTTTCTATGTAAACATCTTACATAAAAGCAAAAACATGTTCTTTGCAAATTTTATCAAGTGATTCGTTGAAGAGATCAGATAACGATTAATTTACTGTACTTCTCTCAGGAACTTTCATGAACACATCGAGATTGCATGGATTTCTAATGAAATGACTGGATTTCAGCTGTGAAAATTCAGTGATCACCAGTAAATATGACTACCCATATTTGACCATTGCGCTTGTGTCCCACATCTCGCTTCTTTTGCAGCATCTCACACATGATATTCTAAAGAAACATGTCTCTTTTTTCATTCCCCTACCATGCAGGAACTTTAATGAACGCTCCAAAAACAATAAGGGCAGATGTCAACATTTTCAACAAATTTTCAGAAGACTGAATAATAACAGAATATTCATTATTGGGCAAACTATTTCATTAGAGAAAAAATCTCAAAATGAATACATAGCTGCACCAATGCCTGTGAGAAGATTCAATCTAATGCACGAGACTCACTAGTACACAATTAAAATAATTTATTTAGATGGCAGCTGAATTTTAACAGATGGCATTCAGCCTGTGATGACCAGGCAGGAAGTAAATGTTCTCCGCACAGGGTCAAGTGAGCACTTCCTGTAAGTAAAGGAAGATGATGACAGCACAGTCCATTCTATCTGCCGTTGACCTGAGAACACACACACACACACTCATCTGGGAAGTGAGTTGTGAGTCCTCAGCCATCTCTTTCTATGAAAGCTGTGTTTCAATCACTGAAAACCGCTCTACCTCAGGGAGAGAGAGCAGCTCATTAATCCTCGGGCTGACGTCGCATTGGAGAAGGTGTAATTCCGCGAAGGTGATCAATCACCTGCCCAAGCTGAGGCCACATCTCTCTAGCTCTCTCTGGGCTCCTAAACTGCTTCTGAGAGCATCTGATGGATGCTTGGTGAGCGGCTGCAGCTCTCCGCTTGGGCAGGTGAAACCCGCATTAACATTTCCACTGCTCTCTCTCGCCTCCTTCTCTCATAGGACACATTCCCCTGACAATATCATTCAATTTCTGATAACGTGTGTGTGTGTGTGTGGCTGGTGACTCACCAGGTTTAGCAGAAAAAACAGAGGCTGCTCTGATAAGGTCAGACTGCACACAACTGCTGCAGGCAACTAAATTACCTCCCTTTATTCATGGAGCATTCACCTCCACACTTCACACACATACTCACCGGTCCACCCACTAATACACATGCAGTCATACACACACACACACAATCTAAACGGAAGGTCCCCAGAAAAGTCACCCTAATTGTTGATTTCAACTTGTCTGTCTAATCTGGAATGAGTGCAATTCATTGTAGAAGCAAATGGGGAAATATTAGTGTCAGCTGTTTGATATGGTGTTAATGTCCATAAAACCATAGAGGATTTAATCTTATTTTACAACTTTCCTAAATAATGATCCAATTTATACAAGACAGACAGACATTATATAACATTTACACTGCAAGTGTGAGATTTTAAGTGAGTATAACAGCCTTCTGTGATGGTGATACAACTCTGAAATATCAATGGTTTGTTCGGATAGGACGTCTGCTTTCGACTTTCTTCTGTGACATGCTAAACATACACAACCAAATGATTTTTTTAAATAAATAAATACTTTTATTCAGCAATGACGTGCTAAATTGATTAAAAGTGACAGTAAAGATATTTAGGCCTATAATGTTACAAACGATTTTGATTTCAAATAAGTGCAGTTCATTTGAACTTTCTATTTATCAAAGAATCCTTAAAAAAATCTATCACGGTTTCCACAAAAATATTAAGCAGCACAACTGTTTTCAATATTGATAATGATAAGAAATTGTTCTTGAGCACCAAATCAGAACGATTCCTGAAGGATATGTGACACTAAAGACTGGTGCATGATGCTGGAAAAACAACTTTGAGGAATTAATTACATTTTACATTATATTCCACAATATAGGCCTAATTGTTATTACTGTTTTTTTTTATCAAATAAATGCAGTCAAGGTGAGCTTAAGAGACTTCTCATACCCACCCCAAACTTTTAAATAGCCTAAGTATATAAAAATCTAATACATTTACATTTGTTGTTTGTTAACTGTTTGTTGCAATTAATACAGAAATGTGTTAATCACTTTTAGCCCATCTATTATCAAGTTTGTGTAAGCAAAATCTGACATTTGAGATTTCCTTCTCTGGGTAGAATTCGAAATATGCAAATAAGAGAAATGGAATTCTTTGCCATCAGGGGAACTGGAGCCTAAAGTCATGTTTAGAGCTTGATTTAACATTCCTCCCTGCTGGTAGCCTGCTGCATTCTAGACAGAGCTCAACTGAGTCACTCCTGATTCTGAGGAAAAATGACAACATGCAGGTAATAACGCC
Source organism: Leuciscus leuciscus (assembly GCF_965113295.1). NCBI lineage: Eukaryota > Metazoa > Chordata > Actinopteri > Cypriniformes > Leuciscidae > Leuciscus > Leuciscus leuciscus. The sequence goes on from NC_138741.1 coordinate 15,650,896, forward strand.
AACGCTCGCTGTGGAGAACAAAAGACAACAAGAGATGAAACAAACATCATGATTTCAATTATGAAAAAGAGTCAAGAGTTAAAAGGTTGAAAATGGTTACTTAATGCTGATTTTCTTTAGACTGTAGCTCTACTCTTGCACAAAACCTAAATAAATGCATTTGGACTTCAAAACGGTTCAAGAAGGCAACCAGCTTTCAGCCTGATCCTAAAGTGCATAAAGAAAAGATAACAAAAATTTCCACAGCTCTACAAAAACACAAATACAACAAAGCTGAGTCAGAGTAAAAGAAATATAAAAATAAAAAAAAATCCTCCTTTGACAACCCTCATCTGCATTTTTCAGCTTTCCCAGTAAAACTCTCTTCCATAACCTTATAATTCTATAAGCATCACATTCACTCAGTTATGGCACAAAAGTTTGCTGAGAATGATGTTGTTGTTTATTGTTTAATAGTTTTAATCTAAACCTGGATGAGCAATGTGCTGTTGGAAAAGAGATCAAATTTGCATTTTAAAAATCTGTCTGTCATTCCAATTTGTATCAGAGAGAGTATTTTCTGTCCATACACTTACCATGTAAACATGAGAAACTAAAAAGTATTCAAGGCAAAAATGTTAAGTGATAATATTTCCCCAGACATTTCAAATCAGGGAGTAAAAATTGCGCAATATTTATCTATTATCTGATCATTTATATATTTTATAATATTCTAGCATTTCACAGACAGGGATTAGATTAAGCCAGGATTAGGCCTTAGTTCAATTAGGACATTTAAGTAGCGTTTATAAATGTGCCTTAGAAAAAAAAGAAAAAAAACGTTACTAACTTGAGACAACACAATAGCACTGACATATTTTAAGTCTGGGGCTATGCTTTAATGCTTAAAGGGATAGTAAAAATGAAAATTAGCCCACGATTTACTCACCCTCAAGTTATCCTAGGTGTATATGAAATTCTTCTTTCAGACTAATACAATCGGAGTTATATTAAAAAATGTCCTGGCTCTTCCAAGCTTTATAATGGCAGGGATCGGCTGTATATTTTTTGAAGTCCATCAAAGTGCATCCATCCATGATAAAAGTGCTGCACACTCCATAAAGTTTTAAATATGAATATTTTTCTTACACGAAAGCATCGCTTCACTTCAGAAGGCCTTTATTAACCCCCCAGAGCCGTGTGGAGCACTTTATCATGAATGGATGCACTTTGATGGACTCGATGGATCACTGCCATTATAAAGCTTGGAAGAGCCAGGCCATTTTTTAATATAACTCCGATTGTATTCGTCTGAAAGAAGAATGTCATACACCTAGGATGACTTGAGGGTGAGTAAATCATGGGCTAATTTTCATTTTTGGGTGAACTAGCCTATCCCTTTAAGCCTTGTCTGAGAAACCAGAGGTAAATTAATTAGAGGACATACTGTAGTGTTTCACACTCTAAAAGCAGTGCTAGTATGTGGATAAAGAACGTCTTGTAGCTTTTTGCATCACACACACGCATCTGGTCACCAGTGCTGATTTTTGCTGAGCCAGCTCAATGAATCAAGCACATTGATCAGTCTTGCCAGGCTTTGCATTTACTGCCATGACCAGTAATCAGCCTGCATCTATTCAGTCCTGTGCAAACCAATTTAACAGCACTCCAAAGAATAACACCCATGGCCATGAACATCGGACATGTTCCATCAGCACACTCTCTGCAATCTACAAAGGCATCTGGACACATTTAAGAGTGTGTATCCATCCAGATGTGTGAAAGCTGAGAGATTTTGACTCTTGGTTAGCAGCTGTTCAGATTGTTGTTGCATTATATGCTGTCAAGAGGCAGACTTTGAGTCCCATGCTATGCTGCCAGCATTTACTCTAGACTACTTTGTAATGGTTCATGATTCCGGTTATGCTTCTAGTTCCTTTGGAAGAAAATGTTCTTAACACCATGAGATTATCAAGCTACAGCTGCATTCATAATCACAATAAGCTCATAAAATTAGTCATCTTCAGCAAAGATGACAAGATAGTATGTCTTTTGGCTGACAAACACTTAGACAACATCCCATTGCTTTCAATCTTGACAGACACCACAATATTGTCTATAAGCATACACAAGTTTCAACAGCACAGGCTTAGACAAAATTATGGCAGAGAGATAGATAAGATAAAACAGGTAGGATTATTATTAGTTAATCAGCAGGAAACTCAAGTCTTTCAACTGGTAATATGATCAATAGAGAGATACATGAATTGCATTAGCCTATGGCTTGATAGTAACAATGGGTTTGTCTTACAGATTTCCAGAGCATACACACACAAGGGATCAGACGAAGAGACAATGGACAACTGGATGACAACTTGAATGAGCTAATGCTTGTAAGGTATAACATCTAACAGGTATCATGGTTAGAGAGTCTGTAGAATAAGGGGCTGTTTACACGACACCGTTTTCAACTAAAAACGTAAAACTTTTATGCGTTTTGGCCAGGGATGGAAATTAACTTTTTTGTCCACCGGCCACTGTGGCTGGTGGATTTCAAAATCTACCAGCCACTCAATGTTTTTACCAGCCACTTTCTTGTTTTTAACCGACAATGTGTAACTGCATGTGAAAATTAATACTACAAGATCTACAATACTTAAGCAGTTTATTTAATCTCAAGTCTCAATGAAATACTGACATTTTCTCTTTCTCTCTTATATATATTTCTCTTTTTTACCTGGATGTGGCATTTGAATGATTCGTGGTCTTTTATGGCTTCCAGTTTTAGGATTTTAGTCCCAACAATGAAACTAGGGCTGGGCGATATGGACCAAAAGTCATATCCCGATTATTTAGGCTGAATATCGATATACGATATATATCCCGATATTTTTTCCGCAAAGTGAGAGCAAATGTTCAGTCAAAGTCAAAGCCAAATATGACATGTCACAAGTAGTTTTATTGAAACCGGCTATTTCCACACACACAAGTACTGTCCCCCTTTACTTAACATAAATTGTAAGAATATGACTAATAGTAAAGACTAGTACTAATAAATAAACATTAGGCCTATGCTAAAGCTATTAAATAGCAGTTCCAAACTAGTTTTTGTTAATACAATGTTGGTGGTATGAGCCACTAGAGTCATTTAAAAATATAAAAAATAACACAAAGAAAAATAAAGTGGCATTTTGGGGTTAATATGGAAACGACAGTTACCATGGTGAATACACAATATTAACAATAACTGTTAATGAACCATGGAAACTGCTTCTGGTGAATAGTATGAAAATCATCCCTGCATTACTTTTATTTTGTGTAATTTACAACGTAACGGCGTTGCATGCTCGTAGTTTATTTTGCACTTTATATACAGTGAGGCGATACACAGCGCGCGCCGCCACATTTGCGCGTGCATTTGAAGAGTGTTCGCTATGAGAACAGGATAACGGCTGACGTGACAGGACAAGAAAGTCCGTTTTTCTGAGGTGAAAGACTTTATTTCAGCGTACACGTATGTCCTCTAAAAGTGTCCGCCGTCTGTGTGAAACAGTATATTTTTATTTACCCGCCACGGTGGCCGGTAGGTGAAGCGAATTTACCCGCCACAACACAAAATCACCCGCATTTGGCTGGTGGCGGGTGCTAATTTCCATCCCTGGTTTTGGCCGTTCCTTTACACGACAACGTCTTTTTTGCGTGCTTGGAAACGCAAACTTTTGAAAACGGGTTTCCATGTAAACAACAAAAACGCGAATCTTTGAAGACAATGACGTCATTTTTCACGTTACATCGCCATCTAATGGCCTGGCAGCAGAATACAGCGTTTTTAGTCTTTTTCCGCGAAAACGACAAATAATGCTGTATTATGCATGCTAGACAAGTAGTTGGCAATGTCACTTTGTAAAGAAAGACTATGCGCCGTTGTCAGGCGTAGCAGTATATGACTACTCGACGCAGGAAAACACAATACAAAAATACTTTAATTCAAGGGAAAACTGAGGGGAAACAGATATTCCTATATACTATTAAACATCAACGGCACGGAACAAAACAGGAAGTATATATACACAGGTTAACAGAGGGAACTAAACAGGAGCAGCTGAACCGAATTACAGTATAGGTATTGTGTAGCTATAGGAACTAACAAGAACTCATGCAGACACGACAGGAACTAAACAAAACAGAACATGACCATGACAATCGTGAGCTAAGTTGATCGTAGGGACACATTTTATTTCAGAAAATGTCAAAACCTTTGAACACAAAGGCTTCAGAAACATGTATCATCCTTGAGTCTGTTGTAAGGAACCTATTTTCATGATGACAAAATGTTATAGCCTATTGTGTTGATTTGTGTAGGCCTAATAACCACTGTGATAATGTCCCTATAGAAAACCACTGCCTTGTCTGCCATACCCGGCACATGTGATAAAACATCTGGAACATTTATCACACACACACACACACACACACACACACACACACACACACCTGGAAGCTCTTGCTGAGAACCAGGGCATATCTAAAATAGCTGAGGGGGAGTTAATTTACTAAAACATAAAATAATAAATGAAAAGGACAATGTACTTTTTGACATTTAGGTGTAGAAAATCAGAAATTGACATGCAATTACAGTAGTCTTTTAGTCAGGCTTGAATATAAATTTGTCACCACAATCTGGTAATCTATAATTACAAGAAAAGATGATAATATTATTTAGACAATTGTTTCACATCATTAAAAAAGAGATAACAAGTATGTTCATTATTTCATTAAGCTATCTAAATGCTCTATTGCTAATTCCATTGAATCGCTGATCTGTGGTTTTTGCTTGAGTAATCAGAACAATTAATTGCCGAGGACCAACATCTGAAAAAGCCTAATCATCAAATCCACTGTATCTGCAATTGTTTTAGAGCTGCCAGCCTTTGTGATCATGGGTGTTTTTCACAGGAGAGAATTGAAGCAGTGCCTCTTAAAAAAAAAATATATATATATCATATAAAATATATTTTCATGCATCATATTTCACTAAAGTAACAGTGACATCACCAGGGCTGCGTTTCTCAAAAGAACCGTTGTCAGACGTAGCAGTATATGACTACACGACACAGGAAAACACAATACAAAAATACTTTAATTCAAGGGAAAACTATATTCCTATATACTATTAAACATCGACGGCACGGAACAAAACAGGAAGTATATATACACAGGTTAACAGAGGGAACTAAACAGGAGCAGCTGAACCAAATTACAGTATAGGTATTGTAGCTATAGGAACTAAAAAGAACTCATGCAGACACAACAGGAACTAAACAAAACAGAACATGACAATCGTGAGCTAAGTTGATCGTAGCAAAGATTGGTGGCAATGGTTCTACGATCTATTTAGGCTTACAATGCTTTTGGGAAACGCAGCCCAGATAAATGCAGGGAGATAAAAGAAAACCATAAAAAGGATGTGACTAAACTAAACTGATCTCACTCTCCTCAAACTGAGGACTAACTACTGCCTTTGGCACAATTAGTCTCTGCAGAAGAAAGAAAACTGGGGAAAGAAAGGAAGACATATAAAGTACAGGTTTTAAAGGCAACCCTCCAAACACTTAGGCCTAGGCCTAATAGAGTTTGCAAAAGAAGAAGAAGAAAAAATAAATAAATAAAATTCCTAATCAAAGTAGACAAATATTACAAGAAAGGAGTGGGACATTTCCTAAGAAATCCACACAAAGACTGCTCTTCAGAAGAGAAAGCCTGCACTGCAGTGGTGTTCAAAGTCTGAAAGATAATACACATGTAGATTCAAGATTCAAAGAAATAAAAACATTAAGTAAAAGCCAGGTAAGAAATAAAAACATTTATTCAAAGAAGAGATAAAGCAATAGAAGTTTTGGCTGCCTTGTGGTTTCCACTGATTTAAGTTACTTTCAAATGTGAAGTTTCAAAAGTTTGGGGACAGTAAGATTTTTTTTAACGAAATTAACACTTTACTTTTATTCAGAAACGAAGCATTAATTTAATCAAAATTGACAGTAAAACATTTATAATGTTACAGAAGATTTCTATTTCAAATAAAGTAGTCAACATTTGAAGTGGATCAAAACCTTTCATCAAAGTATAGGCTACATGAATTTTGAACAATACCCGTTCTTGTCTTAGGACAACTTTGATTAACTTTTTTGATCCACTTCAAATGTTGACTACTGTAAATGCTGTTCTTTTTAACTTTAGTCATCAAAGAATCCAGATTTTTTTTTAGCATGGATGGTTTCTTTCCACAAAAATATTAAGCAGCAAAACTCTTTCAACATTGATAATAAGAAGAAATGTTCTGTACAAAATACAGATCCGAAAACTTCCTATTGGTACTCAACTACCTACAGTTGTTACAGTTGGCTGGAAAGCAAAGAGTCTGAACCCCACACAAAGTGATCCATGAGCCAGTGCACCCTTGAGCATAACACTTAGCCTCAGGTTGCTCCACAATGACTGTCCCTGTAATAAGTGTACCATAATCAATTTGGATGTACGTGTCTGTCACAAGCGCCAGCTAAAGGAGGGAAACAGGCTTATTTGGAATAATCGCAATGCATCCAATTCATTCAGGACTTCCAATAGCCCTCCCATTCCAAAAGGTCAGGTCAACATAATGGCAGTGTACTTCTTATGGATTATTAAAGAAGAATGTCGGAGAAAGGACATTGTACAGCATATTGGCATGATGTGACTTTTCCAGAGTGTAGGCCTATTGATTTCTCGTGTCTCCTCATGTGCTAACAGCATGTAGGTGGTCACAAGGCCTTGAGCTAAATAACAGTCCATGACACTTGGTTCATCCTTTGGCTGTGACCCTGAACCAAGGATACTCCCTGTCATCTCAAAGCGATTTCACGTCTACTAAATCCTCACGTATCCATCTTCAGCAACAGGCTCATCTCATTTTAACTCTGCATTTCCTTTTGCTCATTATTGTTTTATTAGCCTTTTACTCGTAGTTCTACTTCCAATTTTTTTCCCTCTAGGATCCCATTAGCTGTCAAACCCAAAACAAATTGGTTAGTTTTATTTTTTCAACTGAGAATTTATTTTCTAATTTTTATTCTGAAAAGCTGATATTGATGTTTTCCCTTCCTGCCAAATGGTTGTAAGTCGTCTTATCTCAAGAACGGCTAGCATATGTTACGTATTGATTGTCTTTTGTCTGCCTTGCGCTAACCGATATTGACAAACACATCCAATCATACTTTCCTAAGCCTGCTGTCCATAAAGACACAGAATCGAACCCCAATCATGGGTCACAGATGCTATCTAGGCCTAACAGCTTTATCTGAGTCGTGCTCTAACTGTCACCATTCCCTTTCTATGCTGCTGTCACTCATGTCGGCCTCATCTTGGTTTTCACCATCAAACTCACTGAGACACCTAACCTGTTGAAAACCTGTTTCAATGATTGTGAGGAATGTCCCAGTCACTCTTTCCCACACAATGGCAGTGTGGGTATTGTCCTTTAAGGGCCAAAAAAGCTTAATATATCATAAAAGAATGAGAACAAGAGGAGACCAATAATGGACAGCAAGGTTTTTGCTGAATATTTATTTAAATTTAAGGTTGCAATGTAACGGAAGTGGTGTAATTGTCATGTATACCTGAGTTTACCCGATAATCCGGATTACTGAAAAATAAAAAAATGCTAAATCCATTGGATGTTGATTGAACGGAGGCAGATCTGAATGTGAGATTGCAGTCAATTATAAGAAAGGGCCAGAATTTAAGCAGACTAAATGATTGGAGAAGTCCGACATACGCCACCAAAGCGAAGTCGATTCATAGGAAGATTGAGACATTTTGATTTAAAAAAAAGAAAAAAAGAAAAGAAACATTAGAAATGCATGGATGATTTGTTCAAAATCAGATCAATAAATGCATTTAGGAAATAGATAGGATACATTTTCATTCCATGTGGACTTGGAATGTCTCTAAGTTATGTCTCTTATGTTTCTCACCCAAACCTATTGTATGGCTTAAAAAAATGTGTCACACCGACTACTTTTATGATATTGAAAAAAATGTAAGACAATAGCCATTCACCAAATGGGAAAATATGACCTGTACATTCATAAAAATTTCTCCTTATAATCCACAGAAGAATGATTTACAGTAAAGTAAAATTAAATATGTGATAAAGCTGACTATAATATCAGCCATTAGGCCTACATCCTGAATTTCAATCCTGTACATTTATATGCCTAGACGTCATTTTAACAGAGAACCTAATTTAAAAGGGCAACTGTCTTCCAAAGTTCCACTTTTTCTCAACACCACGGAAAAGGTCAAAGAGAGCCCGTGAGTGACACACGCAAACATTCTTCTGAGTTCTACCCATTATCCATTCATCTTTAAAGCAGCTTTTTCATAACAAGGCGCTTTTGCAGATAAACTATAAAGTGCAGAAGAATCCACAGTTATCTAATTTTAAAGAAAGAGAGCATTTAGAAGTTTGCGTGCATATGCAGCCTCTAAAGTCCTAATCCACAGTTTCATGTTGCTGTTTGAAATGTGAAATGCACAAGAAAAGTGCCCAGGGAAAGGGGAGAAAGGTGAAAAATTATGCAGGCAATAACATTTCCAGATGCTATGTGTTCAGTCAAGGACCTTCAGAGCAGAGAGTTTGTTTGATCAATAGAGAGCCAGTGCTGAAATGCAGCACTGCCACTCACACTCTGTCTCCCATATCCATTTCTCCATCAGGCATGACAAGCAGACGTAAGTATAGATGGACAGAGATAGACGGATGGATGGATGGATGGATGGATGGATGGATGGATGGATGGATGGATGGATGGATGGATAGATAGATGGAGACAGTTTATGGGATTGATGAATGGAAACAGGTTGATGGATGGATGGATGGATGGATGGATGGATGGATGGATGGATGGATGGATGGATGGATGGATGGATGGATGGATGGAGAAACTAGAAGAGAGACACTGTGGCGCAGGTGGCGCTCATTAACATTTGCACCACCAGTATCGCTCCACTTCCACGGCTCTCGGCCTCACCCAGCTTCACACCACAGCAAACAAAGTCAGAAAAGCTTGCAGTTCCGTCTCCATGTTATTGTTATTGTTTGTCGTGTTCTGGTAGCGTAATGGTTCAAACTAAAAAAGGGTCTGCAGCGTTTTCAAAATTCTCTGTTTGCGAGGGTCAAAAACTTAAAAGTAGTGTGGACGCCAGACGTAACCGTAGCCAAAGTTATGCATTTTAAAACAAAAATATACTAGTGTAAACAGGGCCTTATCCCCAAATGTAAGATGTTTAATGAATTTATTGGGTTGTTTCAAATAATAGCATTAGCATTAGTCTACAACATAACACTAGATACATATAATATATGTAGTGATGCACCGATGTGAAAATTGTGGCCGATACCGATAACCGATATTAATATTGCTGTTATGGCCGATACCGATATTTACCGATGTCGATATCTCTGTATAGAAAACAAATTTTAATGATTATCAAATAAAAAGCTATTTTCCAAAACACTTTTTTTTTTTTTTTTACTTTAGAAATGACTGATATTGGGCACCTTTACCTGTGTGCAAAATATGTCACATACGACACACATGCATTATACTGCATTGCATACAGTAATGTGTGCTGGTCAACTTGTCTAAAATTAAGAAACCCTTAGAAAACAGTAAAAAACAAACAAAAAAAACCAGGAACATTGTGTAAAATTAAGATAGGCTACTTTATTTATTATTCCAATATCCAAATACTAAAAAATACCACAGGGAAAAGGGCTTCTATTTCGTGCTGTCTTTGCGTTTGAACATTGCACATTTTAAACAGGACACTCATTAACTGAATAAATGTTAGCCAATACAAACATATTTATAGAAAACAGTTGACAATGAATAGACAGGAGTCCAATAATAGCATAACGAATCATTCTAAAAATAATAACAAGTAGCCTAGGCTATAAGACGAATCCGACATGGGCTGTGTTAACAGTAAAACGTCCGTCATTTAACGAATTTTAAAAACACGGATGGATAATACAAAATACTTTCTGATATTTTGACAGAAAAAAAACAAGCAAGAACAAAATTTAAACTTAAATTTATCTTCTCTCTCTGTGTGTGCGCGTCCGTGTTTGTGAGAGAGAGAGCTCGCGCAGCACTGATACAACAGTAGCCTACTTTTTAATCCATAAGTAACGAACGTGCTAGTTTTCATACAAAATAAATATAACATAATTAGGTAGGCTACTTTAGTTATTATTAATACAATAACGTAACACATGAAGGCTATGTTTTTCAACACTGAGAATGAATCAATAAATGCCTGTTTCTCCACTCGCGCTTATCAGTAATCCACAAATCACACGTGCTGTCACTTTTGAGAAAAATCTAATTAGAACGGGTATCAAATATCAAGCAATATATTCAAATATCTACGAGTCAAAAAACGATCAGTCAAAAATGTGTCATGAAGAGGAAAAAAACATAAGTCGCACTGGACTGCGTTAACAATGTTACGGACGGGACAGTTGACGTGAGCGCTCTGAAAGCGCCAGTGACTGCTTTAAAACTTTCACAGAGACCTCAAACAGAAAGCACAAAAAGCCTGTCTTTAAATTTAATTTCGTTTTGTATTAATTGTATCTTAATTTTGATAAATGTTTCATCAACCAATTGCCTGGATAAGAAGTAAATATAGTAGAAAATATTTAATCAGGACACGGAGGCGACGGCGCGTGAACCTGGAGCGTGTCTCATAAATGAACCGAAATCTATCTGCCTCACAGACCGGAGACATACAGTATATAGAAAGCTTGAAATGTCTATTTTTAAACAGAACAATTCAAAACGAAAGAAAACAGACTGTTCTCTGCTTATGTCATCTGTATGAAATGTGTATTTCTCTCAGGCACGTTCACTACTGCTAAGATCGCGAGTCAGCATCATCAACTTCATCTTTAACTTCACATGTCAAATATCGGCCTGTTCACATCGGCCATATTTTGACATCGGAACGATACCGATGTGTAAAAAAATGACCATATCGGCCGATATTATATCGGCGGCCGATATATCGTGCACCACTAAATATATGGAAAGTGGACAAGTACTCTGAAGTGACACTGATTGAGAGTGGACATGATGCGTTCATGCTAGCTTCAACTAGTGAGCACAGATGCAGGACCCATTCACTCTAGAGCAGGGTGCAAAACTCAATTCCTGGAAGGCCACAGCCCTGCAGAGTTTAGTTCCGACACTGCTCTAATACACATACCTGTAGTTTTCAAATAAGCCTGAAGGACTTGATGTGCTGGATAAGGTGTGTTTAATTAGGGCTGAAGCTAAACCAAAGACTATAGAAAGACTCTATAGGTTGACTCTTACAACTTATGAATGGGAGAAATTGCAACGTGCAAAATGGCGGAATACGTCCCGCCTTCTAAGTAAAAGAGGCACACCGTAGGCATGTTAAATAAAGTTATAAAACATGCTATATAAAAATAAATATGGCTATATAAAAAATATGCCCACCAGATATAGCCAATCGAACTTTCATCTTTGGGGCAATAGCTCCGTATGAGGGAGCCTCAGAGCTCTTGGCCAGTAGCGTTCTGACAGAGTCGAGGAGACCTCTCATCCCCCCCAAGTTTAAAGCTCAGGGTCAGTCTCCCCACCACTGATATATAAGCGGGACTCCCCCCACAAGCTCTCCAGCGGACGGCTAAAGGTGGGGTGTAGGGTAGGGTTAGGGGTTAGTATTTGTTGTAGCATTGTGTAGGAAATCAGCACTGTGATTGACATGACCAATGATATATTTGGGGGAGGGAAAATCATGCATGCATGTCATGTGTTTGTCTGTCAATCGGAAAAAGCCACGCAGAGTTTTGGAGTTCCCACCCTCATTTAGAGACCTCCTGGCGGCAGCTATGCCCTTCTCCAAAAAGACGGGCCTTTTCATTCAGCGAGTCTACAGCAATAACCGCCTTTCAATCAAATAACACCAAAGCCTGCATTTCTTCTTAATGTTCTTAAGAAAATATTTGAGAACTTAAGAGTTTTTCAAGAATTGCACTTAGTAACATTCTTACGAACATCTTAGAATGTATCTTAAGAAATTTAGATTTTCGTGAATCCGGCCCCTGGCCTCTCCAGTTCTGGAATGAATGGCAAACAAAAAACTTGTCAATGAATGGACCTTTACTCCTCCCCTCTAGAGATTTTTAGTGTGTTTCTTTCCCTTCCGTCCCCCAGAAACATCTTCACGCTGTCTGCCCCCAGGCATGGAAAGGATGATGCGTTTCCCACTCTAAAGGGAGGTGAAGACCATGTGAAAATATAAAATGCTCTTCCACTCATTGTCTGTGGCACGATAAATGGGAGAGAAGAGGGTGATGTGAGGACTTGTATTGATTCAGTTTCTATGGCCACAAATATCTGGCAGCATAATAAGCCTGTGTGCTTCAAGATTCACAGCTTTTAAGGCATCAAATGGCCTTGCTGTTATCAGCAAATCATGCTGCTCACCACACAGGCTGGCTATACATCAGCGACCGCATGAAAAGACCAGAGAGAGAGGTAGATATTAATAGTTTTAGAGGCAGATCTCAGGTCAGTGGTGTGTTGAAGCGATGCTAAATGTCCAGGAATGTAAGTAGATGGGTTATGGAGGGCCCTTTTTATAGGGGCTTTGTTTATGACCTGTAGAAAGTAATGAAGTCACTGGCTGTGTCCACGAGCGAAGGCACCTGCCTTGCTGCCCAGTCAGTCAATGATTTAAAAGACAGCATTTTTATATGAAAGAATTTTCAGACAGGATTCCAAGACACCTAATGATGTCATGTAAAATGATCTAATGCCTATAGTAATTCATTAATTGATTAATCAATATTAATATTAAATGCAACATACTGGGCCAAAACAATTATTAGCATTAAGTTTAATAATACTTGGTTATCCTGATGACAGCATGCAAAGATATGGGAAACATTTTCTCTACCCGTTTAAAATAAATGTTGATAAGCCCATTTTTTCATCCTAATAATGTGATTATATGGCTAGCTGCATTTTATAATTTCATTGCACTGTTTTTCCCTTCTGTCTGTGACCCTATCCAAGTGGATACAGGTTCAGCCCGGAGATCTCCAAGAGTAGAGCAGGAACTCAAAAAGGCAGGACAATAGGTTAGGCACCCTTTTAGAGCATCCGGCTGCAGTTATGTCCCTCTCATCCTATCAGAACACATCTGTGACAGGATTTTCGGTCACAACCTACCAGTTGAGAACCACTTCACATGATCTAACAAACAAGGTTCTTGAAATAAACGTAGGTTACACTTGTAAATTTATGCTCTCCTCTTTGAGCCCCACAGAACGTACTCTTGACTGTACAGTAAACCTCATGCCTACCAACAAGCAAAATACCAAAAAGCACTCCTCTACCAAACCCTCCCATTCAAAACAATCATCAAAGCAAACACTCCCTGGCTGTATCAGTCATTAAAGGGATAACGGCCGTCTGCCGGAAGCTAGTTAATTGTACTTTAATAACCTAGAATACTGTCTAACACTTGATGGCTGCTCTGTCAAGTCCTTGTCGTCGGTTAGGAACCTGAGTGTGCTCTTTGATACCAATCTTTCATTTGAAAGACACGTGTCTAGTATCTGTAAAACCAAATTTTTTCATCTTAAAAATATAGCTAAATTACGTCATATGCTCTTGATGCTCTAAGTTCATGCGTTCATGACATCAAGGCTAGATTATTGTAATGCTATTATGGGTGGTTGCCCTGGACGCTTAATAAACAAACTACAGCTGGTCCAAAATGCAGCAGCTAGAGTTCTTACCAGAACCGGGAAGTATGACCATATTAGCCCGGTTCTGTCAACACAGCATTCCTATTAAACATCATACAAATTTTAAAATATTGCTGATTACTTACAAAGCACTAAATGGTTTAGCTCCCCAGTACTTGAGCGAGCTCTTAACACATTATAGTCCTTCACGTCTATTGCAATCTCAAAATTCCGGCCAGTTGATGATACCCAGTGGTTAGAGAACAATCGGGACACGGCCGTGTTCTTGTTCAGCTGCTTAATCTCGTTGTCAGTCGACCATGATCGTGCACCGCTCGCGCATGCCATGCGCATCTAGATAGGCTACTTCTCAGAACTCCGACACGGATAAATGTACGCAGCAATAATGAATGTTCCTGGGAGATCCGTAGTTGCGCGGGATGTGGAAGCGCGCAAAAGTTCCAGAACCTTCTACTGCCTAAAAAAAAAAAACAAAAAAAAAAACCCACGAGCTGCTGGCCGCCGCTGCAGCAGATCAATTTTGTCAAGTTCAGCATAACGTTGGTTGTACAAAAAGTGCCCTGCCTTGAATGACAAGGTAAGGAAAATATATTTGGCACATTGTATGGGTCACTATATCATAACAAGGTAATACAATGTGTAATCAAGCGTTTTATATATTTAATATGAGGGAAATAGGCTACACATGCCGTGGACGTGACACAAAAAATCTTTAACTTTTAGGTGGCGAAATAATTTTTTGTAATTCTTTGAATTACACTGCAAACCAAAGTAATACTACCCTCCGGATGAAGAAGGGTTGGCTCTCCACAGAACATAACATAACATATTCATTTTATTTTATTTTTCATGTTCGCACTTCGCATATGAGGAAAAAACAATGTTACGGACGGGACCGCTCTGAAAGCGGCACTAAAAGACTGTTTAAAACTTTCACTGAGACCTCAAACAGAAAGCACAAAGCCTTTCTTTAAAATGAATTTCGTTTTGTATTAATTGTATCTTAATTGTAATAAATTTTTCATCAACCAATTGCCTGGATTTAATAAATAAGACGTAAATATAGTATATAAACAATTTAGATAATCACGACACGGACGCGCCGGCGAGTGAACTGGGCTGCATTTCCCAAAAGCATCGTAAGCCTAAGTAGTTCGTAAAAACGATCGTACGACTGATCTTAATATTATGGTCTGTTTCCCAAAAGCATCTTAACTTAAGTAGCACTTAAAAATCATCGTAGATCTACGAGTGCTCTGGAGTAATCGTAAATCCCCAAGTGCATCGTAAGAAGACAGATTTATGAGGTCACCTGCAGGACAAACGCCAGATTACACTTTTATCTAGATTTAACAGATTACACTGCAAAGTGAGTACAAATATAAGGTTTTGATTGTACTTTTTTTTTAATTGTACACTTTATTGTACTTGTTTTTTGTTTAAATGAATGTATAAATTAAATTTAAAAAAAGGGAAGAAAAAATACACACTTCCTAACTTTGTCCGGGAAGCAGACACACTCTGTCAGTTCAAATCTAGACATCTCTTTGGCCTAGCAGACACATAACACATTATAGACTTCTATAATTCAATGTTAGGCTGCATAGATTAGGTCAGACGGAACCGGGAACACTCCCCATAAATCCTGATGTACTTGTTACATCATAAGAAGGATGGCGTCTACGCTAATATTCGTCTCTCTGTTTATCCGAGATTTACCGCAGTCCACCGGATCCAGGCCGTATCCAGATCTGATGAAGGACCTGCGCCTGGACACGATGACAACACAGTCCTGAAGTGTCAACCAGTCCATCCCCTGTGAAGGCCTCCTTCCCTTCCCTTTACCTCAGTACAGATAAAATGTTGTCGAGATAATTCCGGTTTGCGTGTCTACGCAGACGCGACAAAGATTTCTGTATTATACATTTTAAGGCCAGACAAGTAGTTTATTGAGGGTTGATTTGTAAAGAAGGACTATACGCCTACGCACATATACATTCAAACGCGCATACCTTCGGACTGAACACGTAATGCTCATGTGCTCAATGTCTGCGTTTTCGCGGGTTTGCGTTTTTGAGTTTTGCGCAGAGATAACAGATAATCGTTTACACCTTCAAACCTATTTCAGGGAGTGCGTTCTCGAGACACCAGGCACTGTTTTGTGCGGATGAGCGGCCGGAGCGCGTTAAGGATTTTTCCTTTTAGAACGGTGTTGTGTTAGCGGCCCCTAAGTTAATAACTAATGATCTTCGCAATGGAAGTGAATCAATCAGTCAAAACTAACTTTAGCTGGAATGATTTTATTCTAGAGCTGCTGTAAAGCCTAAACAATCTGTTACGGTAATTTCCTATTACCACTGTAAAGCTGCTTTGAAACAATCCATATTGTTAAAAGCGCTATATACATGAAGGTGACTTGACTTGACTAGTCAATAAAGTGTTACACCTAGGATGGCTTGAGAGTGAGTAAATCATGGGGTAATTTTCATTTTTGGGTGAACTATCCCTTTAATTTACACAGCGAACAAACATAAAAATGAAGGAGAATACAGAATGACATGGAAAAAAAATGTTCTCCCTCTCTTCTTCTCTTTCTGGTGCTACTGAAAAGCATTGTGTTATCGAAAAGACAACACTTGAAGATTAACTGCTGGTGAATTTGACAGGAGACGTACGTGTATTGAGAATCTGTGTGTACATGGAAGTGCACGCGGCACAGACTGGGTGACACGCTTTGTTGTATAACGAACTTAGCAGAGCGTTCCCCCGCCTTGCATTTCTAAGCACACAGAGTGGTATGGGAGATATTAATCGTCTCCCGGTGATGAGCTTGCCATCAGAGAGAGGATGTGACTGTTGGATGAATCAGCCAGTGACTCTTCTACCTCTTACACACATAATGAGCAACACACCTCTAAATGTTTAATGCAGCCAGTAGGATATGTGGGCTGCTGTTTCAATATGATGTAGACTGAAAGCAGAACCGTGTCGATGTGCAGATGACGATAATCTTCGCACAATTTACAGACAGCAAGTTATTTCTGCCATGTCCCACATTCCACAAACAGAGTTGGTCCACTCAGCCATCCAATTTGAACAGATTTATAATCTAGAATCTTTGCAAAAGTATAAAGGGAATCATGGTGTTATCATTTGGGGGCCATTCACACAAATCGTATTTTTGCATTTTAAAAATGTGATATACGTTTAAGTTGAACTATTTTTAACTTGATTGTTGTTTCTTTAGAATATGTCATGCACAAGATGCTCCTTCACTAATGGAACTTCTAATGGTACGCCATGTTCCACATTCGTTAAACAGAGCTGGTCCAATCAGACAATGTATTTATCCAATTAGAACAGATTTAAAATCTTTGTAAAAGAATTCTTAGTACAAAGAAAAAGTTTGGCACAAAAAAAATTATGTCATCATTTAGGGGCCATTTATACAAAATGTGTTTTTGCATTTAAAAAAACATGAAACATAGGGAAGTGGAATGAAAAAATTCAAGGTCTAGAGACACGTCGGTGAACTACTTTTAACTTGAGTGCTGCATATTTAGAATTGTCAAAGACATCAATCTAGCATGTTTACATAGAAAAACTATTAAAAAAAAATGTATGCATAGGAATACAAATATGCAGTCTGTGTTAACTCTGCAATCTTATTCACCCTCATGTCATTCCAAATCCACAGTATCTTGTTCCATGGAACACAATATGACATTTTGAAGAGTGCACTGGATGAGATTTCCCAATTAAAATGAATGGGGAGCTTTCATGCTTCAAAAAGGATGCAAAGGGACCATAAAATATCTTAAATATATCAGAAAAGTCTTTAGAAGTGGAAAAGGAATAGTTTGGCCAAAAAAATTCTATCATCGTGTATTTCCTCAGAACAGAAAACACAAGTCATGTGACCTACTTTTATGATTCTTTTATGTTGTTTTTTTGGGTTGAGTTTCTTTAAAAAGCCACTGGTCACTATCTAAAGGCCAATACTGGTAACATTTAAAGGCCAATTCACACTGCACCGACAGATAGCAACAGGCACCTTTTTTTTTGTTTTTTTTCCGGATCAGCATGTTGTTACCTCTGTCTATGTCTGTTGCCTGACACAGTCTGTTGCAGTCTCTAACTCTGTGCACTTAGAGATGAAGTTTTAGGAAAACTGTATGGTCCGAAATATATCTGCATATTCTGAGCAGAACAATAAGGAAACAAAACAGCTGTTTGGCTCCAGGAAAGACTTAAACTTAGTTGGTTGTCATACTGATGTGAGTTGATGGCTATAATGAAGAACAGTCATAAATTAATAGACATGCCTTCAACAACACAGCATCTCCTGTGAGAGACCACACTTTAGATCACAACCTTAATTAGCACATGGGGGAAATTTAGGTCAGTTTAAGCACAGGAGCGAGGGTTTAGCCATGGGTTAAGGAGGGTAATTAATTAGTCACATACAGATGCTAAACAGGCTCATTAGTGAAAAGTGACTGTTGGCTAAATGACATGTGTGTGTCTGTGCATGTGTTAATAGCTGTGAACATAAAAACAGATAATAAATGAACACAATCCATGTTGTGAAATAGTTAATTTCATGGTGTGTGGCTGTAACAAATGCAGCTCTGGTATAGACCTTATGTAGCCCCGCCCCTTTTCAGCGCTGCGCTTGTTGTCTTTTGACTTCCGGTATTTTCACAGTGATATTGCGTATTTATGAATTAACGGCTCATTTTAAAATCTTCCCGGTCTACTGACATCTGTTAAGACATCTGCTTTAAACATTACAATCCTCATGATATCTTTCGTTAACTTTACATTAAGTAAATCCACTTAAAAAGCTAATTACTCCTGGACAGCAATGCCATAGGAATATACAGAGCGAATGCAAAAACGGAAGTTCAAAGACAATATTCTAAAGATGGTGGCGCCCTCGTTTCTCTGGCGCATAAGGTCTATAGGACACAAAACTGAGGCCTCCATGAATGTAATTTTTTATAATCTGTCAGATTATATCTATAATCTACGGTGGCCCAGTAGTGCACAACACAACGAAATTTAAAAAGCAAACATAAATTCACAACACAACGAAATTAAGCCACAACAACACAACAGAATGAATCCACAACACAAAGAAAAATGTACAACACAACGGAAATAAGCCACAACACAATGGATATAAGCCACAACACAACGGAAATAAGACACAACACAACAAAATAAAGCCACAAAACAACAAAATAAAGCCGCAACACAACGGAAATGCTCCTGACCACCAGAGGGCTCTCAGTAAAGTTAGTTTTCCATGCCACTGTTCTATAGAGTCGGCAGTCTTAAGATATCAATACCAGGATTAGTTTTAACATAACCATTGTATATCGACATAAAATATTACTTCAAAATCACCTACATGAATTATAGCTGCGTATATTGATACTCGAGAATGCTTTGACCTGCTTCCACAGTGCATGATCCCTAAGGGAACGTCTGGCAATTCCACCAAGTAGTTCCACCAAATTATACGTTTTAACCACTTGGAGGAATTGGCAGACGTTCCCTTGGCATCATGCACTGTGGAAGCGTGTCAAAGCATTCTAGAGTATAAATATGCAGCTATAACGCTCGTAGGTGATTTTGAATTAGGCTAATAAATGTAGATATACAATGGTTAGCTACATACTGTTAAAATCGTGGTGTTGATATATTTTTTAGACTGCTGACTCTATAGAACAGTGGCATGGAAAACTAACTTTACCGCGCTCCAAGAGCCCTCTGGTGGCGGGAGAATTTCCGTTGTTGCAGCTCTATTTTGTTGTGTTGCTGCTTTATTTTGTTGTGTTGTGGCTTATTTCCGTTGTGTTGTACATTTTCCGTTGTGTTGTGGCTCATTTCCATTGTGTTGTGGATTTATTTTGTTGTGTCGTGGCTTAATTTCGTTGTGTTGTGAACTTATATTTGCTTTTTAAATTTCGTTGTGTTGTGCACATGGCCGGACTTACCATTGGGCTTGACTGGGCTGCAACCCATGGGTCCCGCCCAGTAGGGGGCCCCCTCCCTTACCCGTTTTCGTTCGTTTGTTTTGTTCGGTTAACTTGTATACCAGATATCCAGAAATTATTAGCCGTATTTCCACTGTCTGGCCATGTGCGAGCGAGGGCTATAATCAGCCCAAAGTAGTGACTTGAGCGCTTGAAAACAAAATCCAATACACCAGGGTTTTCAAAGTCTAAGACAGTGGGCCTCCCTTTTGACACAACTTACCCAATAGCAAGAGTAAGAGTCAGACTCTTAATTCCTCACTTTTATCATTGTTTGTGTTAACATGAAAAGTGCAGGCCTCGTTTACACTGTCAGTGAAATGTGACCCAATTCCGATGATTTGCTCATATGCAGAGATGGGGGACTCGAGTCACATGACTTGACTCGAGTCAGACTCGAGTCGCAAATTTAAGGACTTGAGACTTGCTTGACTAAATTAAGAAAATTACTCGACTTGATTTTGACTTGAGATCCAATGACTCGAGACTTGACTTGACTTGAACTGTATGACTCGAGAATGACTTGATATACAGAAATTGACCATATTCATACAAGAAGATTTGCTGTACGCATAATAACTGGCAAGGGATATCGGACGACCATCACAACCTCGAACAGTCGAACTTGTTTAACCTGTTTGTTATAGTTATTTTGACTATCTTTAAATCTAGAGAGAATATTGGTCAAAACAGCATGCCTCTTAATACACAATTATGTTTTCAAATGTAGCTTAATGTTGTCAATATTCAAATGATATAATTAATGATGGCATGTTGTGTATAATATTTGCCACATTTCTTTCAAATCATGCTTTAAAGCCAAATATGTCGTTCTTTCCAATGACAAAAAACAACATAGAAAACTGTTAATGTTTTGTCGTGTTTTAAGCTTCTCTTAAAGCAGGGTTAGATGTTATCAGGGGGTTGGGGGCAAAATGCCAGCAGAATTAATATGCACCCAAAATTCAAAATGTGGTGGAAAAATTGCCCTAATATGAGTTATTTTTATAATTATAACTTAAGATATTAAAAAATATTTCCAGAATATTGGCGCGATTGCAAATGTGATAATGATTTTATAAAACAGTTCAGTAAACAAAGAGTGAATATTGTGATGTGACATTTTAGACATAATATTCCAAATATTCTCTGTTTTTGCTCTATTTCTCCAATGACAATAGTTCCAAACAAGCCACAGAAAGAGTTACGGTATGCGTATTTGTGATTCAGTGACCTAGTTGCTTAGTTCCAGAACGAATCTGCCGTTTTGAACGAATCAGTTGAATGAACACTTCTATGACTCGTACATAAGACGGTGATTTGGTGCCACCTATTGGCGGTTTTAACTTCATAATTAAAAATATATAACTTATATAAAGGGGATGCCAGTTTGAAGAATGCCATTTGGTGGCATAGGAACCATTATACTTGAATTGTGAATTGTTTAATACCTTTTAATGGTCTTCTGCAATGTTTGAGGCATATTTATTTTTTCACGCTTTAATGTTGGCCTAATTTCAGTTACATTTACATTTTAGGCTATGTAGTTTGAATTTTTTTTTTTTTTTTTTTATATTTTTTTTTATTGTAGTAACCACCACTACATTGTGGAAATGCATATTTTAAAAAAAAATTGCAAATAAAACCATAGTCCACAACTTCTGTAGTTTTAACTTATTTTAATATATAAATTCAGTGAAATCATCAAATGTTTGTATGACTTGCCAGTGACTTGTGACCCAAGCTACGACTTGGCTTGACTTGCTTGACATAAAGCAGTGACTTGACTTGACTTGACTTGACTTGACTTGCTTTTCACAAAATTGACTTGGACTTGCTTGAGACTCGAAGGTTAAGACTTGAGACTTGCTTGTGACTTGCACATGTGTGACTTACTCCCACCTCTGCTCATATGTGACACAGATCGGATGTGTTCTATGAACGTGTAAACAGGAAAAAAACATTCAGATATTTCGAGATCGGTTTCAGGCCTCATTCATATGTGGAAATAAATCAGATATAAATCAGATATGTGCCAATGCTACTGTCATTTAAACAGGCAGATTGGATTTTCTGAGGCATTAGGCAACGTCTCCGCGGTGTAATGACGAGAGAAATCCCGATGTGCATCTGCAAAGGGACGGATGGCCCGATGAAACGTTGTGTCGTCGTAAGAGAGGAATGTGGACAAACGTTGACACAACATATCAAAGGTTGGCTTGCTCATCCTAAAATTTCAGACCCACTGCTCCTCGTTAAAGCCAATATTTAAACACAATATGCTCCCACCAGTCCTGAGATCTCACTCGCACACAATAACTGAAGCATATGCGCAGGCTGCAACCTTTGCATTTATAGCAGAGCTAGCATCAAGCATATTTCGCGTTCGTCCATCTGTGCAAGAGAATGTAACCCTTTAAGCATGTGCGATGTAGTATGGAAAGTGTAAACGCATGAATCGGATATGGGTCACAGTTGAAAGAACGTGTAAAGATCAAAAAATCGGATAAAGGTAACAAATCAGAAATGGGCATCAAGACCTGCAGAACCTTATTTTCAGAATAATAACAATTAAACTTTTTTAATTTATTAATTGAAACTAATTATTAGGCTATAATTGTTACCACTCTCCACGCTTCCCCTGGCATGCTCTGGCACCCCCCTTGGGGAGGCGCGCCCCACACTTTGAAAACCCCTGCAATACACTATAGTGCGTGCTCACGGAGTAGTTTGAAAGGCCAAGACGGAGGGGATCACGGAATAAAATACCCGGGCCTTAATATCCTCCGACTGAGAGCTTTGAGGCCATAATCAAATGGCGCAACCTGATATTTATCTTTATTTCACAAAGAATAGCACGCGTGTTGATCCGTCCACTGCCATCACAATATAGGAATAGGCATGTCATCAAAATGATAAAAACCAACAAAAAAAACATTTAGGCCTAACGAGTTCCCGTTTTATATATTTATAACACGAGCCTATGATATGTGAGTTATCACACCAGCAAGACAGACTGACAGAAAGTAAAAATAAACGTGAATTTAGGCTACTTTAGTTTTGTACACATTTATCATGTTAATTATAATCAAATACATTTTGTTTGATTGACTACAATATTATCATTGATATTAGTTTGAGAAGGGTACTTTTGATTAATTTTTGAAAAAGGGCAGGGGCTCGAGCACCCAAAGCCCCCCTTCCTTCCAAAGACTTCCTTTTATCTGGTCATAATAGCCATACACCGTGTATTTGCATTCTGATTGAATTTGTTGATTAAATGTAAGAATCTGACATTAGAGGACCGATAGCTATGACAATGAATTTAAAAATATTGTTTTCTCTTGGCTTTATTATTAGAGTTTTGATCTCTCAAACGAGAGAGCACATCCTGCATTATATTGTATTATAATAATGACTAAGCTATTTAATATTAGCCTACCACTAAACTTTGACTATAGGTCAATATAGGACTATGCATGTTGCATATTAATTGTTCTAGGAACCTCAAAGCATATTTTAATTTGTGTGTAATTTGTGCTACTCCATAAAGATGTTTGTAGCGTAAGTAGGGCCCAAACATAAACTCAAACCCAGGGGCCCCCAGCCCCCTAAGTCCTGCCCTGGTTGTGCACTACTGGGCCACTGTAATAATCCATCTTTATGTCCTTATTTCTGAAAATGCTTCTCTCAACTAATGCACAGATTCAGTCTAAAATAAGAAAATACTATTTTTCAACAGGGCGATAAGAGCTGCCAGTTTAAACTGATGGGCTTTTATACTTGTTACGGGCATCTAATACATCTTCATCTCTGGCCAACAAGTAGACGCTATCAAGAGATGAGCCCATTTTAGGCAATTATACCCCAGCCTGCACTGATGGGGGTGATGTCGTGGGGCATGAGAATGATGGGTAACTGTCAGTTCAGCTGTCTAGTGAAAAATGGGATCCACATTGTGATGAAATATGCGTTAAGCAAGCAGAAACTCCATTTTGAAGTGACTGTTTGTTTGTGGATGATAGAAGGCTATATGAGTGAAAAGAAAAGAAAAGAAAAGAAAAGAAAAGAAAAGAAAAGAAAAAAAGAAAAACAGAAGAATGTAGCACATCCAGGACAATGCTACAAATCATGGCCAACCTGGTCAAGTTAGCAAATGTCCTTTTTGTTTTTACCACTCAGGCTAGACTATAGAATACAAAAATAAAATTGTTGCATAGGAATGCCATCACCTATACTCTCTGATTAGGCTTAGATTGTTTTAATGAAATCTGAGAGCTATGCAACTGAAACTTCAAAAAGTTCAGATCGTAAAACTAATCCACATGAATTGAGCGGTTTAGTCAAAAATTTCTGAAGAGACGATGAACAGATTGAATTTAGGCTTTTATTCACATATAAACGTTGATCAGAGAACATAAACAAACGCTCAACCGAACCTGCTTGCGCGATAACAAAACTCTTGTGGAAGCTCAAAAGCGCTGCGTAACACAAGAATGAACCTCACTAGTTCTCGCACGTCAAGCGAACATGCTTAAGCTTCTGTTGGTTTACCACAAGTTGATGAATGTTTACATGAATAAAAGCCTAAATTCAAACTGTTCAGCATATAAAGCGATCGAGTCTCTTCAGAAATTTTGCACTAAACTGTTCAATTCATATGGATTACTTTTACGATCTCTTTAAGTACTTTGTGAAGCGTCAAAGTTTCAGTTGCGTAGCTGTCTGGAGGGACAGAGAGCTCTCAGATTTAATCAAAAAGATCTACATTTGTGTTCCGAAAATGAACGAAAGTCTTACGGATTTGGAATGACATGAGGTGAGTAATTAATGATCATTTTTGGGTGAATTAACCTTTAAAGCTAAATGTCTTGATACCCAGTCTGAGGGATATTCATTATGAATTTAAATATTTTTTTTGCCCATTATCTGTCTAACAATTAAATACTGCTGGCAATAGCATCCCACAATTCCCACCTGACTCTAAAGAGAATCAGTGTGGAAATTCTGATCACAAACTGCTCGGAATTAATGAAGTAACGTTAGACAGGATAATTCTTCATTTAATAATATGATTGATGCTAAAATGATATATCACACAAACATCTGAATCATTTAATTAAATGACCTCTGACTGCAGCTTCATCCGAATGCGGTTTTAAAGTCAGAGAGTAGGACATTAACCCAGTCACAAACTCATTAAAACAGGCACCATTAAAACCATTAACACAGATTTGTAGTCACATTTGTAGAAGCAGAAGAATACAGAACATTAGTGCTAGGGCCATTATCACAACGAATCATTTAAAATGGTTAGGCCTAACGTTACATGCGCAAACATCCCACCCTGAAAAAAAAAAAAAAAAAAAAAAAAAAAACGAATTTCTAGGAGATGGCACATGACGTCTGTCTAACGTTAGTGTAAATACATTTTTAAAAACAAGTCACTAAATAAAATTGCTCAAAACAATAATAACAAATCAACCATAAACTTACCACTGAATTCTTCATGGTGGACTTCACCGTAAATCCCTCAGTTTTCTGTTCTTTTTTAGCCAAAGGTTCAAAAGATCTCATTTTCGTACACATCGCTAATTAATCAGTTTCAGTTTAAAAAGACCGATACAAATTCATAGGATAAAACCGCACGGAGAACGCCAGCTAACTCATTGGTGTCGCATTTGTGCTCGTCTGTTTGGGTTGCCAAGGACTCACTTGGAGACGCGCTGCGGTTGCTATGGATGGTTTAAAAAAACCGGATGTTCATCTTGTTATGGAAACAACACGCACTCCGTTGTCGTTTATCAAACGTCATTTACAAATAAAAGGGAAATGGGAAATTATAGTGTAGCAAAATGATAATCAATACCGGAAAGTGTGATTATGTTCCAGTGATATATGTGCGTGCATAAGGCATGGATTTTCTCAGCACATCTATCTTTTATTCAGTCTAATTAGATTTTTGTTTTTCCAATAATTATTTTAGGGTTTTTGGTTTGGCTCTCCTTTGTATTATTAAAAGTAAACATGTGAGACCAGTTGCAAGTAACATCCTTAGGATCATTTTTAAAGGTCTAATGAGTTGGCTATTCTGCAGTGGTTCTCAACCTTTTTGACAATAAGTTTTGTCATTTAATTTAAATATAAAATGCAGTCACCCATATGTTTTGAAATGTAATTTATAGCTCTTAAAGTAGGAAATTAAATCTACAGTAAAAATTATTGTATGTTATGTTCTTTTTTAAATTATATTAGAAAATTAATAAACCGCATTTTGTACACTATAGCCTAATAAAGCCTTAAAAGTTTGAAAACTTATTTTTTAATAAATAAATGCAGCATTCAAAAACATAAAAAATGATGTCTCCAAACTCTTGACAGATATACATTTTTAAATAATTTTATATTGATTGATCTCACTCCCCTGAGGTTGAGAACCACTGTTGCAGTTCACCTTGGGGCCTCCGCCTTCCTCATCACAGTGCCTGAAGGAAAGATTCCCAGTTGCCCTGCTTTGATGATGGCACCGTGTCCATCCTGCATCACGAGCTTAAGCACTGATGCTGTATCCTCAGGTTTACTAGCACATTGTCTGTTAAATCTAGAGAGAATTCCACTGTACTAAATCATTCTACTATAAGAGTTTGGCACTTTTAATCTCTGGTGTGTCTTTGCCTCTGGACTCTTCGCAACAGTAGGCTACAGTAATTAATCTTCAGTGTGGTGTGCAAGCAGTTTCTCTGAAAACTCCTATTTGGTTTTTATGACTCTGCCGAGGAAGGAAATGCCGTGTGTGTGTGTGTGTGTTGTTTTTTGGAGGGGACAATTTTGCAATGTTATGCTACTATTAGAGCCATGCATTTGTGATCATTTTAATGCATAAAAAAATATTTTACAACACAAAAACGTTAAAAGTCCCTAGTAACCAAATCAACTAGCCATGGTTTTTATATTGTCTGCCATCTTGGTTTGCCTGTCCAATCGAAACGACACATAGTGGATAGTTTCACATATTTTTACTGTTATCATGCTGTTTTTCCATATGACATTGCTCAAAGAATTGCCCCCAGACACAAACCATTAGATGCTGAGTGCGTGGGCCTCATTTATGCCATTCTCATGGCACTAATGATGTGTATGTGAGTGAGCCCCATTTTGATGTGCCAAGGACTCAGTCCCACTGCTTCCGCCGCACACACATGATATGTAATGAGTAAACAGCCGACCTTCATCTTCATCATCACGGCCTCCGCTCGTGTTTGATGTGTGTCTCATTTGGCCGCTTCTCTCGAGGCTGATGCAGCATCCCACTGACACAGGCAGCAATTAGACAGCGATCACCAGAAAGTTTGGTGCTGCAGGACCATTAACAGAGGAAAATGCACGCCTCAGACTAACAGAAGCAGGAGCTGGGCTGGACACAGAGAAAACAACCGACAGGGACTAGTCGGATGTGCCAATCAGCATCCCCCAAACGGCCCATTAGGGCTGCGGGTTCGAGTTTCTCTGCAGGACAGCCACAGCCTACGACACATAAGCATCTTGACTGTCAGGAAGTGAAAATGTGCGACTGTAACGAAGAGAAAACGGAATAGTAAACAAAGCATCTGAAAGCACATTTTTGTACAGCATCACGAAAATTCATCAGCACAAGAGTTTACTTCAGATTCACAGAGCACGTAGCAATATTCTCTCAAGTTCGGTTTCATTGTTTACTTGTCTTTTCCCTTCCGCCACTTGCATTTGCTGTTTTGTGAGAGTATGCTAATAATTCAGAAGCTCAAAAGCAGATGCAGCCACCTTACGCATCATATTCTGGTGAATATCTGCACTAGTGCAAGATCAAATGCCACAGAGTTAAAAGTAAATATATGTGTGCATATATTACACACACACCACCTTTGGAAAGTTTGGGTTATGTAATCTGTAAGATTTTTTAATGTTTTGGAGAGAAGTCTCTTATCCTCACTAAGATTACTAGCAGCTTGCGCCAGCTCAAACCCTCTTTTGGCATTAGAAAACTACTGTCAAGATTTACTAAAGACACTCAGTGAAAAATTTGCGCTGAAAAAGCGGCTGTTTTGCGGTTGCCTTTTGCATATACATTTATAGAGTTTCCCTTTCAAATGCAAAATTTAAGGGAGGAGATTATTTAAATGAATCATGCAAGGTGATTCACTAAGGTGTTGTGTAAACGGACCCTAAATTGACATAAAATCTTTCTGAATTATAAAAGCTGTTTTAAGTCAGTCTTCTCTTAAAGGCAGTGAAAAAACAACACACTCTTTAGATAATATTCCAAAGATCAGATCCATACAGCAATCAATACACTGCAGGGACATATTAAGGCCTTGTAATTTGTTTTGTTTTCTGTTGTTGTCATCCATGGTTGGCCTGTTTTAATCTTTTCTGGTGATTATTTGCTCATTCTTTCCAAATCCAGTCTCTGATCCGACTGACTACCCCTTTTGACTTTTTTTTTTTTATTTGCCTGAGAATTATTAACTGAGCTTAATCTAAATGCTGTAGAATAAAACACCAATTTAGTCAGGATTTTTAATCAGATGGGGCTACTTTCTTTAACCAGTGAATCCCACGGAAAAACTGCTTTTAACAGCACATGAAATCTACTATTTTAGTCTATGCAATTTCATTATTTTATTGCCTTTTTCTATAGTCAACATGAATGAAACTCATTTTTCTTTCATAATGTAATGAATGAAAGAAACAGGTTATTCAATTAAAAATAAAGTTGGATGGGACTTTATGTTATCCATCTGAAATTAATTAGGTGGTGAAATGTGTTACCAGAATTTGCCAAAATGATGACTAAGCAGCTATCCAAATGCCTGCATGGCATAAGTGATTTCAGCAAATAAAGTTGATTCAGATGAAGAAGGAGTTTTTGTGATGAACATTTTTATGAAAATTATGAAGACAAACATTTTTGTCTTAAGAATTACATTCACTAACAAATCATTCACAATAAGACCAGGAATATATATATTTTAAAAAAAAAAGTAAATGTGGGCTATTATCAATTTTGATTCGTATTGACTTTAAAGAGTGATATTACCTGGTGAATTTAATTCTGTGACAGTTTGAGATATTCTGTGGGGTCCACTATATTATTTCATTAATCTCCATGGTGACTGGCACATGTGTGCTCCAGGTTAATCTTCAGGAGATCAAACGGGTCTCCACACATGTTCCCTTGCGTGACACCTGAAAGTTCAATAGCAACAGACTGGACTTTATACACTTCAGTAGTACCTGCGTTTACTCTCCTAGAACACTGTGGGAACTTTGCTGTTGTGAAAAAAACCCACTCATATTTTCGAAACAACTAGCTTTAAATTAAGACAAAAATGTGATGCAAATCTTTCAGACACTTACATGTACAGTAAGTTTTACCATTAGAATAATGTATGGCTGAAGACAGGTGTAGTATATTCTCTCTCTCTCTCTCTCTCTCTCTCTCTCTCTCTCTCTCTCTCTCATTCTTTTCTTGCTGTCTTTTTCTCCTCCCTCTCTCTCCACCTCAGCAGTCTGAGCAGACAGCATTTAAGTAAAATATTATTAGCACCTCCTTGCAATCACACACAGCAGCAGACTCTATTTGCCCAGCGCACAGGTGAGAATGGTTAACAAAATGAAATCAAAGACTTACACAAGCTGAGGCTGCTCATCGCGGCGCTTTCAAGCAGTTCACTTTCGATAGCCTACGGTTTACTTGTACTGCGTTGCTAGACGCAATGGGAAAACTCCTTTTTCTAAGATTGCTGGAGATTATAGAATAATGCAATGAAAGCGAAAGCAAAGCCGGAAGTCAAGCCATGCGTCTGCCCAGCCAAAACGCTA
Organism: Leuciscus leuciscus; assembly: GCF_965113295.1. Classification (NCBI taxonomy): domain Eukaryota; kingdom Metazoa; phylum Chordata; class Actinopteri; order Cypriniformes; family Leuciscidae; genus Leuciscus; species Leuciscus leuciscus. The sequence continues at coordinate 15,680,629 of NC_138741.1, forward strand.
CCCATTTCATCTCAATGATACAACAGGTGCTATTCTCCCGCCTAAGCGTGAGACGCAGCCTATAATACTTCAACCATTTGACACTGGATTTTGGGGACAATCAAATGAGGTTACTCGCTTTATTTCGCTTGCAGGTCCCCTGCTTCAGGGGCATGGTCTCCACCTTGGTCAGGAGCAGCGTGGCTCACGTTCTCCACACCGAGGCATCTAAATCGCACCCTTATGAAACAGACATTCAAGATGTTAACATTGAAACAAATCCTCTTGCAGGTGTGCCAGGTGATTGTTTTTTCTCAGTGGATCTGAAAGATGCCTACTTTCATATCCAAATAGCCCCCCATCACAGACCATTCTTCTGAATCGCGTTCAAGGGGGTGACTTACCAATGTATGGTCCTCCATTTGGACTGTCTCTAGCTCTGTAACGAAGTGCATGGATGTGGCTCTCTCCCCTCTGAGACAGAAGTGAGTATGTGTCCTGAATTTTCTCTACGACTGGCTCATACTGGCCATGTCGGAGATCGAGCTGGACGCTCACAGATCCTTGCTCCTCAGCCATTTGAAATGCCTGGACTCAGGATCAACATTGCCAAGAGCTCACTGTCTTCCAGCCAATGGATCTCGTTCCTGGGAGTGGTCCTCGATTCAGCCCAAATACGGGCCTCACTCACGCCAGAGCAAGCCTTGATGATTCAACAGCTCACGGCGTCTTTCAGGATTGGGGTCTCAGCCCCCTTCAGAACGTTTCGGAGGATACTGGGCCTCATGGCCTCTGCGTCACCAGTACTTCAGCTGGTTCTGCTTCACATGCGGCCCCCTACAGTACTACAGTCTCTGACGCCTCCACATCAGGGTGGATCACGGCTGCTTTATGGTTCTGACCCCTTAAAAGTACCTTCGTTGGTTCCAATCCAATCCGTTGGATCTGGGAATGGTCCCCAGAAGGAAGGTGGTCTTGAAAGATGCTTCCAACATGGTTTGGGGAGCTCTGTGCAAGGGCAGGCTGACTTCCGGCTCCTGGTCGAGCGCGGAAAAAAGGCTTCATATCGACTGCCTGGAAATGCTGGCAGTCTTTCTGGCCCTCAGAACCTTCCTGCCAGATCTGAAAGGACACCATATCTTAGTCCGGTCGGACAACATGGCAGTGGTGTCCTACATAAACCACACAAGGTGGACTCAGATCGAGGCCTCTGTACAAACTGGTGAGACGCCTCCTCTTATAGGCCCACCCAACCTGCGCTCACTGAGAGTGGCGCATGTGCCGGGCAGATTGAACCAAGGGGCAGACATGCTGTCCTGGGGCAACGTGTCCTCGGAAGAGTGGACACTTCACCCCCAGATAGTTTGTATGATCTGGAGTATCTTCGGGAAGGCAGAGTTCGACCTCTTCGCCTCAGAAGACAACTCTCACTGCCCAATCAATTTCTCGAGGGACAGGGATGTGCTGGCCCACGAAATGGCCCAGTCTTCCCCTGTGCGCCATCCCTCCAGTTGAGCTGCTCCCTCAGGTCATCAGACGGATCAGGAAGGCCCCCCTGGTTGATTCTGGTGGCCCCCCTCTGGCGGAACCAACCATGGTTCCCAGAGTTGACACAGCTGCTCTCAGCAGCCCCGTGGCCAATTCCTCTGAGGAAGGACCTCCTTTCCCAAGTGAAAGGAACAATCTGGCACCCCCAACCAGAGTTGTGGGCCCTTTACCCCTGGCCCCTCAACGGGAGCCGATGAACCTCTGTCCTGAACACTATTTCTAAGGCTAGAGCCCCGTCCACAAGATGCCTCTACGCCCTTAAATGGTATGTTCTCTACAGCTGGTGCACCGTTTAGAGTGAAGACCCGACGTCCTGTGACATTTCACTGGTACTGTCATTCTTTCAGGAGCTGCTGGAGGGTCGCACCCCTTCCACGCTCAAAGTCTTTGTGGCAGCCATAGCAGCTTTCCGTACTCCTGTGGCCAGCCAGTCCGTAGGCAAGAACAGCCTGGTTGTTCGTTTTATGAAGGGGTCTAGGAGGCTAAACCCGCCCAGCCCTATCAAGGTTCCTACATGGGACCTGTCTATGGTCCACAGGGCCCTCAAGGGCCCTCCCTTCAAAGGCACTCAGCTGGTCGAATTACGGCCCCTTTCGCTAAAGACCGCCCTCCTGCTAGCCTTAGCATCGGTCAAGCAAGTGAGTGACTAAATTTGTAATACTTTTTTAAGAATTAATACTTCTATTGACGAATGCATTAAATTGATCAAAAGTGAAAGCAAAGACTATAAATTGTTACAAATATATATATATATAAATAAATGCTCTTCTTTTGAATTTTCTATCCATCAAAGTACCCTGAAAAACATGTTCCACAGAAACATTAAGCATCAGAACCATTTTCAGCTGTGATAATAAGAAATGTTTCTTGAGCACCAAATCAACATATTATAATGATTTCTGAAGGACTATGCGGGTCTGAAGACTGGAGTAATGGCTGCTTTGCCATCACAGGGATAAATTGCATTTAAAAAAATATTAAAAATAGAAAACGGTTATTCTAAATTGCAATAATATTTCACAATATTACTGTTTTTACTGTAGTTTTGATCAAATAAATGCAGCCTTTGTGAGCTTAAGAGAGCTTAAAAAACATTGAAAACTCGTGCTGACCCCAAACTTTTAAACAGAATTGAATGTTTTGGTTAATTTATAAGCAAGACGAGTACATACTTCATAATGGAGTTAGCTACAGCACTGCATGATTAACAAAAATATATCAGAAGAATACTAGCCATGAAATGTTGTAGTGATTTTGTTAATAAACACCAGCTGCTTTGTAATGCACAACCTCATAATCATGTCTCAGTCAAACTGTTTAGAGACCAAAGTCCTTGCTTGTGACTGAATTAATGTTCACAATCTACTAATTCACATAGGGAACTAGGGAGCAGAATGACTCCCAGCCAAAGAGATGGAGAGGGACAGCAGATGAATATGAAGAGAGAGGGTGGAGTGAGAAAGGAAAAAATGGGCTGTGTTACATTCTGAGCTGATATTTCAGCATGTCAGTGTGGGTGTGGGAGACAAACACATGAAGAGAGAAAGAAAAATCTTTAATATAAAGGGAATAAAGTAATACTCTTGTAGGTCACATCCAGACTGTACAGAATCTCCCACTATTCTGACATTTGACCTTCACTCTCCTATCTCATCTGGATAAAGAAAGCATTTAAACTTTGTTCTCCACGTGAAACCACCAGACCAAAAAAAAAAAACATATATGACCTCTAGTGTCTCCTCGAACTCCATATCTCAGCAAACACACAGAGGAAATGAGATCATTAAAAAAACAAGGCATGACTTTGGCACGGTACACATACAAAATACAGATACACATACAGTAGGGCATTACTAGGCTGAATATTTGCAGTGAGTGCAACAGAGTCATGAAATAAAATAGTGCAGCCCCTCACACAATCCCCAAGAGAATCTCCATTGAAAGACAAAGTATGTTTCAGTCGTTTTTATGACAAAACCTCATAGAGCCAAGAGCCTGCGTCAGATCACACTGGGATTTTCATTTCAATCCTAGGCAGGAGAAATAAAGAGGAAGAGTGTTTCAGGATTCATGCACTGTATCAGCTTTCCCAGTATAAAGTGCTTAGAGGGGAAACGATGTTACCCTGGAAACCACAGGAGAAAATATTTTTTCTCTGTTTTATTTTTTCCCCACACTGTTTACCATAGCGACATAGAGGTCTCACTCTTGATCTGTCTTATCTTTGGCCAAGAGGTCACAGGGTCAAGTTCATAATGGAAGTCATACTCATAGCTTGTGTGTGGAACAAAATGCTCTGTGCATGTCTGGGTGTTTATGTGTGTGTCAGGCTGCTGTGTGTGTTTTAGCTGTTGTTCCTGGGCTTTCAGCCAGCTCACTCTGAGATACCTCCCCTGGCACAGTCTTTCTCCCGGGAGAATGTGTCTTTCTGTCCCTCTTTGCAGGATGGACAGTTTGCTACTATATACTCACATAGTAGAAATCTGTCATTTGTGTTTTTTTCCTCCCTTTTGCGGCAAGACAAGCTGTAATAAGAAGCATAGCTGATAATTAGGGGGATTTCTATTGTCTGAACAATGGAAAACAGATAGGGGCAGGTCAGCAAGACTGTATGGGAAACTATAAACATTAGATGAAAAACGTAAAATACATGTACTTCTAAATTTCAAGGACTTCTAAGACAGGCTGTGAATCTGTTTTTTACTGGGACACACTAGATGATTTTCAAATCTTAACCGATTTTAAAACTGTGGGATACAGGCAGTTTCAACCGATTTATAGCATTATAATCCTCCAAATGCACACACTAGAAGAATCGTCCGGACCGTGAGACCACACAATGTCGATTGTAGTAACATTTTCGCTTGAGATGAAAAACAAATGGAGGGCAATCAACTGGAAGACTGGAGAAACTGGAAGAACTGGAAGAGAGATAACTCTCTGAGAAAACAAAGGAAATTAACATTTAAACTCTCTTGCTATATTACCATCCCCATTCGAGACACGATCACACTTGAGTTGATCACCTCCCAATTTACACATCATTCCCTTCACCCATCCCTATACCTGAATTCACCCAAAAATCTATATGGTTTAATATGAACAATTATCATATAGTATTGTACATGTTTGGTGTCATTTGATATGTCTCAGTGCGACTGGAACAAATGTCTCATTCGCAAAGAAGTAAACCAAAAGGTAAAAAAGTTCTTAAGAGTTTAGAGATAACTTGCACACAGAGGAGTGTGTGTCTTCCAGGGAAATGGTATCCTGCCCAAAAGGTGTAAACTCTGAATGCAAATTCCCATTGTTAGCAAATGTTTCCATGTGAAAGAAGTTTCTGTCTATATAAAGAAATGCAACAAGAGGCTCAGGGCGATTTGTAGCTCAAATTAGCCTGTGATGCGGAGTGTGTGCAAGACACAATCATGTGTTTTCTAATGTCAGGTTCGCATCTTTTCTCTTTATTCCAGAGCATTTGATGTTTTGTATTTATTATCTTTGAACTGATTATGAAATTGGCATACATTTACCTGACATAATAAATTGTTACATTTGATTTTATTCTGACTGACTCTGAAATTGTTTTCCCAAGTAGATTAAACCGATTCGTATGTTACCGCAAGACTAATTCAAGTGTACTTGGTTCGTAAAGACAAGAAGTGAATTTCCATTTAGGGCAGCAAAAATACTGCTTGACCAACCTAAATTCGGGTGTGTCTTACCTCTGTTTTAATTTAATGTTACTTTAGATCAGTGTACGTGGCTATCGCGGGTATCACGTCAGAGGCCCGATCAAGAGTCGTAAACATCAAACATGTTTTAAATGATTTTTCAGTGAATTTTGCTGCAAGTTACATCTCATAATGTATGCCTCAAACTTGTTTTTAGCGACAAGAACAACCCTCTGTAGGCTAAATCGTCTCATTTAACAACGCTTGTTCTGTAATTCATGACTTTCTAAGGTGTAGCCTTTAAAGTCTGCGTACTTCGAAGGATGCATCCTCTAAATTGGGACTCAGCTATTGAGTAGACTTGCTCCCTCTGTCAAAATCGAGGGGTAGAGGGTCAGTCCAAATAAACTTCCCTCGCTCCCTTGACGAAGTTGAATGAATTTCAAAATGGCGTGCGGGATTCCCCAGAGAGGAAGTGCTTAGGGAAGTTCACGAGTGTATGAGTTAAGTTGAGTTATTACACCTAGCTGTGTCTAATTTCAAAGGCTGCACCCATTTGTCAGCCGCATATGTCATAAAGGATATCACATTTAAAGGGATAGTTCACTTTGAAATTAAATTTTGGTATGTTTTAGCTTACCTCAAGGGCATCCAAGATGTAGGTGTCTTTTTTTCCGCAGTAGTTTCAATTTTGATATTTTTAGGTCAAACCGTTCTTGTCTGTCAGTCATATAATGCAGGTCGATGGTCACTGTCTCAAAGAGCATGCACAGAGTCCAAATTAAAACAATTCCCCATCGTCCAAATTACACAATTCCCCATCGTAAGTTCACATTGATGGCCCAAGACACGAAACGAGCGGTTTGTGTGAGAAAGCTAACAGTATTTTTATCGTTTTTACCTCTTGAACACAGCTGCGTCCAAATGATCTGAGAGCGTGGGCGGGTATAGATATATACACTAGATGTCGCATTGGCTACTGCGAAACCGTAGCCAATGCGACATCTAGTGTATATATCTATACCCGCCCGCGCTCTCAGATCATTTGGACGTTATAAAAATAAACTAAAAAAAATTAAATAAACAATCTATTTGTCAGAAAATTGGCTGTGATTGCTTGCTGTAAATGTGCTCGTTTAACAAATTAATTCTTGCTCTATTTGTTTTCCCTGTATGAATATTCATCTGTAATAGTTACTAAACAACAAATGCCAAGAATTCACTGACAGCCTGGATCAGGGTGCATAAGACCAAATAATGGATCCCGACAGGATTTTCTCCAGCAAACTGCATAAGAAGACAGAGGAAGAGAGTGAGGTAGAGAGAGAGTGAGCGCCTTGCAGATTTGTCTGCCTTCTTACTGAATGCTTGAATGATAACTGGCATTACCCTCACCAGTGAGGATAAACAGACTGTATTAGACTTGTGCTAAAAACACCCACACACAACCATATTCAGTGCCTGCCTCAGTCTCAGACGGTATGTTTTGTCTAAGATCTGGCTATACAAGACTATGGATTAGACCGTTTTTAAGTAAAGTGGTCAGGGAAATAGAGAAAAACAACCTGAAAAAAACAAATTGAATGAATCAGACAGGATAGCTGCAATCTGTCTCTGAGCAGGGGTCCACTAAAAACTAAAATTGTGGAATTTGGTTGTGCACAGGCTTTCCTGTAGCTCAAACAGTAGAGCGTTGGTGCTTGCAATGCTAAGGTCATAGGTTCAATTCCCAGGGAAAGTAAGAACTGATCCGAATGTAAATGTGTACCTTGAAATGCAATGTATGTTTCTTTAGATTAAAGCAATGTAATTGTAATGGAAATACACTTTTCGCTGGAGAAAGCAGACACTGCTCTCCTCAAGTGATGCATTCAACAACGCCATTATAGACTTGGCTGCAACATGACAACAGGCAGACTGAACATATAATAGGTAAACACATGGTATGACCAGTAGCGGAGTGGCAATCGGGAGAGTGGGGACTTTTCCCGGTGGGCCGGTAGTGTTTTGAGGCCGCGAGGGCCGGTCTGATAGTTATACATTGCGAGTTATATTAGCAACACCATCTGGCGGCCTGATGTGCGGCCGCTTCCCGCTGGTCAAACTGTGCAGCCTCTCTGCTCTACACAGTATATAAAAGTGCTCAACCCGTTCGGCAGGTCCAACCATGTCTAGGATTTTCAAAAACATAGGGGGATCAGTGAGCGGCCCCTCCCCAAATGGCATAGCCTGTCGGGCCGGCCTTTGATGAGAGGCATCCAGCTGCAGCCCCGCAGACTCACTTCTTGCTAGACACCAGTGGCTGGACACCAGTGGATGGACAGCAGACGTCATTTCCTTATCGTCATTCACATTTCAAATTGACGTCATTTCCGTATCGTCATTCACTTTTCAAATTTGACGTGCCATGCAGATGTCAGCGGTAAGAAAAAATAATAAACTGTCGATGATTTATAGGTCATGTCAGAATTCAAATGCACAAACTAGCTAGTTAAAAAAAATCGTCTTGTTTTCAAGGTACTGTGTCGTGTTTTTTAAAGGGATTAGTGAACTCTGGTGTGCCTCAATTCTAGAGCTAGGTTGCTACAATAGATTTTCCAATTAAATCGTTCTTTGAGGGATATGATTTAATGTTGTAAATACGTTTTTTTTCACTTGGATGTGTGAAGATTGTACCCAGTTAACGAGATCTCATAGAACAGTCTTGGCAGAGAATAGTCTAAAATGCTAGGTTGTCTATGCACAAATATGCTACGTTTTTAATCAATTTTTCATTTCTTTATTGGTCTTGAATCAACACTTGTACTCTAATATAGTTAAATATAAACATGCTCATTCTAATCATATTGTACATCTGTTCTTGCTTTAGGTGTGGTGAATGTCAAAAAACTGCCCCAGGCTGTAAGAGACATGTGTGTCCCTTTTAAAATTGTACAATGCAGAAATTGCAGATGTTTTTTCAAAGACTGTGGAAACGGAAGACGTGGAGACCTGCGAGGGTTTTATACAGACCCTGAATTTCCTGAGCATTGCCCAGACTGCCAGTTTTAGGGGGCAGGAATGAGGTGTGGTGTGCACAGTGTGCAATAGTTTATTTGGAACTGTTCATGTTTTATTTTCTCTTGAAATAGGGACTTCCCCCAGAACCTTACGGGCCTGACTGTGGCATCTTCATTCTGATGGTCAGATTTGACTAATTTTACTAATTAGATTGTGTAATTTCCAATAAATATTGCAAAACCATGAAGTGTTAATTTGATCTGGATTGTATTAATATAATATTAAGTATATTATTGAGAATTGTTTTATGTAAAGAGATATGATAAAGATCATATTTCAATTTGCACACAGCTTTTATATTATATAGGCTATTTTAAGTCATAAAAGTAAAATGACAATACGGAAAAGACGTGTGCAATTAAGCCTGCAAAGAATGCTGTTTATCCACTGGTGAAAACAGAAAATAAATATGCTGTCTATCCATAGGTGAAAATATAAAATAAATATATGTCAATCCAGAGGTGAAAATATAAAATAAATAAATGTCTATCCAGAGGTGAAAATATAAAATAAATATACTGTCCATCCAGAGGTGAGAACTAAATATGCTGTCTATCCAGAGGTGAAAATATAAAATAAATATTCTGTCCATCCAGAGGTGAGAACTAAATATGCTGTCTATCCAGAGGTGAAAATATAAAATAAAGAATGCTGTCTATCCATAGGTGAAAATATAAAATAAATATACTGTCCATCCAGAGGTGAGAACTAAATTGTCTATCCAGAGGTGAAAATATAAAATAAATATATGTCAATCCAGAGGTGAAAATAGGAAATAAAATTGCTGTCCATCCAGCGGTGAAAACGGAAATTAGCGGCGAAACGGAAATGACGGAGAAAATGGAAATGACGTAGGCTGTCTATCCACTGGTGTCCAGCCAGTGGTGTCTAGCCGGAGGTGAGTCTGCGGGGCTGCAGCTGGATGCTATTGTAAAAAGCCGCCGAACACCTCATTTTCCTCGTCACGTTTTGGAAGTCTAATGTCCGTGTGAGTGAGTTAAATGATAGAAAGGCAAAAAAGAAAACTGAAAGGTGGCGCTGAGAAGGTTCAAGACTCAAAAGGAAAAAAAATATGGAGGAGGCAGTGAAATGCTCCAAAATAACAGACATGTTCCGGGCATCAACGAGCAAAGATACTACAGGTGAAATAAACTGAAGCACATGTCGTCAAAGCTAGGCACAGATAGGAATTAGCACCAGCTACCAGCCAGCCAGCCAAAAGCTTGTGAAATTTGAAAGTAACGTTAGCTGTGGTAAATATGAGACAAATTAATAGTTTACTATTGAATGACTCTTGAATTTGTCCTTCAGTGGTTGGCAGATTTCCTAAAGTTTTAAAACGAGTTTCTTCCCTTGGCTGCTGCTGCTATGTTAAGTGTATACGGATTATGTTAACACTAGCATAAGCTAACGAGCAAGGTGTCGTGTCACCGTGAAAATGGTCCCTTTTCAACAGGGTGATAATGACGCGTTTTAACGGTCATCATCAGCATAAATCCTGGAAAGTTTTTTATATTTAAAAAAAAAAAAAAAAAAAATTTACATTTATAAAACTATACTTTATATTATATATCCTTTTTTATAAAATTACCAAAAACGAGTTAATGCTGCGGTGAGGGTTTCTAATACGTAGTTCCCACAGGCCAATTAATGTCACGTGACCTCCGCCATCTTTGAGGGCATAAGCTGCTGTGTTTACAAAGTTTTAACATAGACAGTATAGAGTTTTACAAGCAAATTTCGAATATTTCTTTCTATTTATAATGTTACGAAAATCACGAAGAGACAAAGTGACAGATTATAAAGAGACTCTATTAACACAAGACAGAGAGAGGTGCAATGCGAAAATTTCAGTCATAAATGGTGTGGATCCGTATGCGCTAAACTGAGCACTGATTTTGCAGCTTTGCCTCAGATACAGTATTATCCATGTGTACCATTATCTGGTATTGGCTAGGAGTTTTAACACATGTGAGCAATTCCGAGCCTGGAAATATGTGCATGAATATGAATATACACGGCATGAAAATAAATAAAACTCACGTGCAAATTAATTAATGTAACGGTTAATGCGGAACTACTTTATACGCGGGTTCTTTAGGGACATAATCTGAGATTGCAAGGCTGGAATGTCTGTGTGTGCGTCAGTCTCTCTGTGTGTGTGTGTGTGTGTGTGTGTGTGTGTGTGTGTGTGTGTGTGTGTGTGTGTGTGTGTGTGTGTGTGTGTGTGTGTGTGTGTGTGTGTGTGTGTGTGTGTGTGTGTGGCAGAGTGATAGAGAGAGTCGCGGGCGCGATCGAACAGTGGAAACAATGTCATTTTGTTTTCATTCAAACAATGTACCTCGTCATTTTGTATACAGGACATCATTCAAACTGCAAAGTGTTAACTTATATTTGTGTACACTCGCAATAAAACACAACAAATTCTTGCGTGTTTTGAGGGAGTTTCTTTCCTGTTTATCCTCGCCAGCCATAACCTCCATCGTTGTTCTGACGCTTAACGTTAGTCTTCTCACATTCATGAAGTCTAATGACGGGTATACTGTAAAATCCAAATTTAACTGAACCTCCGGCACGATTTGAACATCCCTTGACCCAGCAGGAGATGACCATTTTCACTTTTTATCACGAAATTAACTCGTTTCAGCTTCTTCTTCTAATGTTCTGCCCACAGCATGCCCACAGAAATGGCGCCGGGTCGGAAAATGCCCGTATGTTGTGACGTCATGTAGGAACTATGTATACAGCGTCTGTTGGAGTGATGACAAATTGACATATATTTCTCTCTTCTGAGTTCTGACTGCCGTTATCCATCTCTCGCAATTTTTTTCCTCTTTTTGAAAGTTGTGAAAAAAACTATAGAGTAGTTTTTCTTTTGCTATTTGAGCAAATGGGAACAAAAAACATTTGTTTTTGTCTTTGTTTTTTTTACCACCGGTGGCCGGTGGTCTACGAAATTTCCCGGTAGATTTTTTGGTCCCACTCCGCCCCTGGCTATGACTATTTATCTCATAATTGTGAGCTGTGTATCCATTTGCAGGCAAATTCCATTTGCATCATTTGAATGAGCTTTTAATCATCTAAATTATACAAGTCATATAGGCTACTAAATATATACAGTAGGCCTATATCTAAACATATCTAATGGTTCATGAATTTTTACCCTGTCTATTTTTAAGATTTTTTTTTAACAATAACAAAAATCAGTTTAGCAGATTTGAACACTTTTAAACAAGCCAAAAATACTGATGACTCATCCTGTACAAGATTTTTGACCAATCAAATCCAATTTTGCCAGTTCATGGAGTCTTTTAAGCTCATCTTTCTTTTTAGCAGCCCAGCACAAACCCTCAGACATCTGCCTGTGACTCATAACCTCCCAGTGTTTACATATTAAAAACCAATGTGCTTATAACTTCACATTTTCCTCTCTGCACCCTCTATTATAGAGCCCAAAGACTAAACCTTTGTGACGCCCAACGGACTAGTGCTTTTATTGTGTTTTCCTTATAAAATGAAACTGCTGACAGGGATTTAAAAACGTGGCTCTTATTGTTCTCGCTTGAGATGCACAGCTTTAATGTTTGTCCTCCAGCAGGTTTTAGAGGCTGCAGAATGAGCTAAATAATATTTATTCTCTTTAAATGAGGAGAATGTCAGCATGCACGAGTCAAGGTCAGAATGACTTCTCTGAACAAAACATGTTCAGTGTTTAGATGGAGAAATATGGTTTGTTTCTTTTTCTGTCATGTTTCAAAATTTCACCACAGTCTCAGAAACTGCAGCCAAAAAGGTTTTAGGCGAAAACTCACTCCAGCAAACCTTGATGATATTTCTAACTTTCTTATGGACATGGACATGGTCGTAGTGCTCCTTAGGCAGTTTCAAATTATCTGGGGATGTTGTTAGTTTGCAGTGCTGGTCTAACAATTCTGGGTTTGCTGACCATAACTTCACCCGTGGGAGCCAAAACTAATCTGAGAAACTTCTTGAAGTAGTAACAACACTGTTCACAACGACAGCGAGAATGATTCTCTCTTTCATCTTTACGCTGTGTACACAAAATACACCTGCCAGGACCGTCGTGATGTACACTCTGTTTGATTTAAGTTCTACTGAACCCACATCAGAGCAGTTTAATATTTTCATTCAGCAATTTCCCAGTAAACAGCATTTTAATAAATCTTGCCGAGATCAGCTGTTATGAAGAGTCAGCTAGGTTTGCCTCAGGGGGATAAATTGTCTGAGAGCATCACAGAGCTCTTATTCAGTCAAAGTCCAAGCAGGAGAACTCAAATCGAGACTGTTTCTGCACTGCCTGTGGAATCATTATCTCTGTCAAAGATCATTTCTACTCTCTATTCATAAGGTACACAATGTTTTCTCAACATTTACTCAACCCTCAGACCTGCTTAAGATTCACTCATGACAGGACAATCTACAAGTCCACCATTTAAAATCATCTTAATTATTAAGTGCACTGATGTTTTTCACAGTTTGAGCAGAATTTTAAATGTGGATTTCATGGTCAACACTGTGGTTTAGGAAGCAGCCTTTGAGTTTGCATGGATGCAGGTAGACTAGTGGTTTTGTGCAATGTTTGTAAGAAGATTTTGCAGTTTTCATCATCAGATTTAATTCAATATGAATTTTTAATATTACATTGTAGTCACATTTGTCATTATATCATTGTCACAATCTCCAGTCACCAGCCCAGTCACCACAGCACTACATTTCCCAGCATCCCTCCTGGCTCCCACCTGCACACACTCAATCATCACCCGCACCTGCCATCAATCACCCTCATCAGCACCACCACATTTAAAGGACAATTCCGGTGAAAAATGAACCTAGGGGTAATTAACACATGGTTACCGAGTCGATCGTTCCCTGGGATGCGTTTTCATGAAAATCGAATGTAAAGAGTTTTATCTTAAAAAACAGATTATCTTATAACACTAGTATATGGGGCACAGAGTAAGTAAAAGTAAATCGCTAGTTAATACCACTAACAAGGCTCAAAATAGCCTCACACTATTTATAATGAGCATAATGAGGGTCCCTACATGCAAACCGAAGCATTGAGAACTTTGTAAGTGTACAGACAGTTTAATAAGAAGATACTTTATAAAGACAGTACATTACGCGTTTACAGAGAGGATCCATCTTGGAAAACAGTCGCGACTAATCGAGTCACGAACGCCGTGCTAAGTGAGCTGGTCGATAGGAATTACATTTGTGAAATCTAACGTAGCACGGCGTTCGTGACTCGATTAGTCGAGACTGTTTTCCAAGATGGATCCTCTCTGTAAACGCGTAATGTACTGTGTTAGTGTGAGGCTATTTTGAGCCTTGTTAGTGGTATTAACTAGCGATTTACTTTTACTTACTCTGTGCCCCATATACTAGCGTTATAAGAATCTGTTTTTTAAGATAAAACTCTTTACATTCGATTTTCATGAAAACGCATCCCAGGGAACGATCGACTCGGTAACCATGTGTTAATTACCCCTAGGTTCATTTTTCACCGGAATTGTCCTTTAAGCACGCCATCCACACTTTGGTCTTGCCACTCTCTACCTGGTGTATGGATGTACCTATCTGCATACCTGCCTTGTAAATACTTACCCTTTCTGGTCATCTTCTTCATTGCATTGGCAACAACCTTTATTCTCCTCTTCTGATTGGTGACAATCATAAAGGTGTATATGCCACTAATTGTCAATATTTAATTGGAGATAAAATGCAAATATGAAGTTTGTGAAGATACTGAAAGTGAAAGATTCATTCAAAACACTTTTGATAAAGTTTGACTGCATTGGGCTACCCAAGGCACTTATCCACTGAAGCAAAGCCATGAAGAGTGTGCACACTTCATAATGAAAATGATTATTAAAACTTTAAACAGTTCCCCTCAGGTGGTTGTATTTCAAAATTGAACAGCTAAACCCTGCAGCTGTTCTTTAAAATTGGAAGGTTAATTGCTCCCTTTGGAGCTCTCTTCTTAAAGAGATTTGTTAAATTTGTCCATTTGTTGAAGCTTTGTACAAACCATGTTTGCGTCTTCATCGCTTCACTCAGTAAAAATCCTTCACGAGCGATTACACAGATAAAAGGGCTCAAATTAATAAACACTCACTTTTCATTCGGCTGCTTTTTCTTCGCCTTGGCATGAACTCAACGCAGTGTTTCCTGTGTTCTCTCTTTCTCTTTCAATTCCTACCCAATCCCAGAATGCTCCACTTCCTCTGTTCTTTATTTATTTACTTCTCTCTGCATCATGAAGCCTTTAAAATATTAATTATCATTTCCACAAAAGACTTTTGGGAGGCTGGGACTGACTCCATTATAATAGCTTATTTGCTGAGATAGAACCTCTTGTGTCTAGACGCATAAAATTTAGAAAGTTCAGCACACTTTCTATTGAGTAAAATGATAAATGTTTGTTTTGTTGAAAAGACAATCATAAAAGACAATAAAAAAAATGGAATATGTTATACAATGCTGTGAGAAATATGACATAACCCGTACTGACCATTTTACTTTTTTTCATTAGTAAAATAGTTTACATACATTTCGTGCATTTGATTTGTTTGTTATATAAGGTAAGGCTTTATATTTATAATTAAACAACAGTTTGTACAGGTCCTCGAATTTGATGACTGTCTTGACTATGAGTGAGTCCTTCAATAATTCACTCAAACGATTGCTTGTTCAAAATTACTATTCTCGAATACTAATGGATAGGATGAGAGACGCAGGACTGTCTTTGTGAACGAGTCATTGAATCATTCACTCAAACTGATTGGTTGAAAGACTGATTCATTCAGAAACTAAACTGTGCTTGTTGCTCGGAGGCGCACAGCGGCTCTATGGCATCGTTTGGAAATATTTCCTGGGGAAAGCACAAATACAAGAAATGCAAATACTGTTTATAAAATGTAAGTAACTCAATATTAACAACTAGTTTTTTAAACTGTAAAAGCAGTCCTTTCCTCTCTTGTGAACAATGAGATTTCATTAGCCGTGGTGAGAGGCTGTAACCACACCTGTTTTATTCAGAACATCTGTTAAATAATTAGCAGTCAGACTTCAGGCTTATTCACTTTAGTCAGTAAATGATAATGGGTCACACCCATTTGAGACTTGTTAGAACTGCTGGATGGGATTGCTATTCCAATCACATACCCTTTTATTGTCATGTTTTCCTTTGATTTCATTTGGTGGATCTATCATAAGACACCATTAAAAACATCTTTCTGCTGTTGGCTAGCCTTTTACTGCAGCAAACATTTTAATTGTTCGATTTAATGGATGCATTTTGATTAACGTTGTGGGTATCTCCGCCGTTTTTGTTATGCTCGTTTCATTTATTTGCTTTTGTTTAAAGGAACACGCCACTGTTTTTTGAAATAGGGGTTGTTCACCATCTCCCCTACATTTAGATAGGTGGGCAAATGCATTTTTGTCTCAGTGCATGCATTGTCTTAGTCTGGCAGCGCCGCCGCTAGCTTAGCTTAGCATAATGAATGGAATCCTTTGTTGCCGGATAGTATGTCGTGAGTAAAACTGATCCAAAATAACAAACAAAAAAATTTATTACTTCTTGTGGCCTGCGTATTCACAACGAGTACAAATAGTAATGCAGATTATGACTAGGCAGACTGATCTCATGAAATGGCGTATTTATGACACGCCAATTCGTATTTCCATTTTTGGCGTGCTATCAACTCGCATAATCGCTTTTCAGCGTGTTTATCAACGCCGTTGACTTAACGTTACATTACTGTATATATGACCTACCCCAACTCCGTCCCTAAACCTACCCGTCACTGGGGTTAATACCATTTATGAGTGTTCCCCTACCATCCTAGGAAAAAAAATATCGCTCCCCAGATGTAGATATACATTTTGCTCCGTTTCGCTCGGACATTTAACGGCGTACACATACACGCGAAATCACTCTGACATTTAACGGCGTAGACATACACGCGGAAGATGACGGTTCGTTTCGGCGTGAACATACACGCGGATAGCTCAAAATGCGTATAGATAACACACCACTTGACTTGAAAGTGGCGTGTATGTTTACGCAAAGTCATGATGTCATGTTGGACTAGGTGATTTCCTAGGCAGATGTTGACATGGGACTATATTGGGGTGAAGCACAGGCGAAGCACTGCTACTTGAGTGCAGAGATATCAGATATCTTGGGTGCAGAGATAGCGGATTTCAGGTGTTGCGTGATATCTTTGCGCCCAAGTAAAAGTCTAAATTATATAGATAATATAATAATTTGTTGTTAAATTGTACATTTAATAGTTTTACTGTAAAATCACATGGTTCGATCTATTACAGTTTTTGGTTACACTTTATTTTAAGGTGTCATTGTTACAGTGTAATTATATATTTAAGTACTTAATAATATTAAGCAACTACATGTACTTACTATAGGGTTAGGGTAGGATTAGGATTTGGTTGAGAGTAAGTTGCATGTAATTATGCATAATTTACTGTTATTACTATGGTAAGTACATGTATGTAACAAGGACACTGTAAAATAAAGTGTTACCCAGTTTTATTTATTAGTAATGAAACTTACTGTAGCATTTTTACAGTCTTTTCCAGTTCAATTCAAAAAGCATTTTTACATTGCACACAGAAATGGCTGGAAGTCCAACTTACATTTTTTATTTTTTATTTTTTCAGTCCTTCAACTATACCCTTATGTCTAACTCTTAGGTTTCCAGTAGCTATTGTGGATTGGTCTCTGATCTACACCTCACGGGGCTCAGGGCCACGGGCCTGATAAGACAGCATCCTACCTGCTGCTCTTGTTTTTTTCTGTTCCAGGTTCCTCCAACCCAATGCCACTCCCAGCGATTAATCTCCTTTCTCTGCTTTGTTTACAGCGGCCCGTAAGTCAGACCACCGCCTGACAGGGTCATCCCTCTCCTTCTACGAGATAAAACTTTTACAGGGCTGCAAAGATAACAAACTGCAGCTACTGCCATGGGAGGACAGAGTGAGCGAGAGAGGGAGAGAAGGATAGAAAAGGATAAATAGCTGCTTGTAAATTTGTCCTGGCAGCCTGTCTTCTTAGTTCCAGCTAGCTCGAAGCTAACTGTGCTGAATATGTTTCAGTTATATGAAATGCTGCATAGGCTTAATAGTTTTATAAAAAAGTAATAAGCATATGTTTGTTTTTCTACTGTATCATGGTGCATATACTTTCCATTGACATCTTTTGTTTTAAAAACTGAACTAATGCCTTTTTCTATCGCCTGACCTAAATGTAACCTCACAGAAACCTTTTTGCATTTTTATGAACTAATTATTTAATGTTTAAGCCATTCCTCTACAACATTTATAATTTGAGGCTTTGCTATCTTTGTGCAGACACAATAAGCAAAACACACTTCATCCCTTTGAGATTACTCACATCAGTAAAGTGCATTAATATGCAAAGTAATGAGTGGTTTTGGGTTGCTCTAAAATCAGACATTTGGGGGTGATTATTTTTTTCATGGCCCAATAAAAGCTTCTGCATTCCGGTGCTGCTTGTTTCCATCTGCTAAAATGGCATCTCAAATCTTCAGCACTGCGTAGTACTAAAATAAAGCTCAATAAATACCCATAAAGCTTGTTTTGCCCCCCGACACTCACACTAAATGTGTACCCACAAGGCAAAATACAAAAACAACAGCTGAGCTTGTGTTGTAATTAAAATGTATTATCATAACCGCACCTTTATGATGTTTGTTCGAAGGAGTTTTGGGAGTTTGTTCTCAATCTCTTTGTACTTTCTGTCTTTTAGACCGTTCATTGGTGCCACTATGCAAAGAAATTAATGTTGACTGATGTGCCAAAACATTATAAACACCTGCCTAATATGCTGTTGGTCCTCCACGTGCTGCCAGAACAGTGCCGATCCGCAGAGGCATGGACTCTACAAGACCCCCAAAGGTGTCCTGTGGTATCTGGCACCAAGACATTAGCAGCAGATCCTTCAAGTCATGTAGACTGCGAGGTGGAGCCGCCGTGGATCGAACTTGTTGGTCCAGCACATCACACAGAGGCTCATCCCTCTTGAGATCTGGGGAAATTGGAGGCCAGGGTAACACCTCAAACTCTTCATCTTATTCCTCAATCCATTCCTGAAAAACACTTGCAATGTGGCAGGGTGCATTATCCTGCTGAAAGAGGCCACTTCCAGCAGGGAACACAATTTTCTTGAAGGCCTTGAAGGTCAGCAACAATGTTAAGGTAGGTGGCACATGTCAAATTTACATCCACATGAATGGCCGGCCCCAGGGTTTCCCAGCAGAACATTTCCAAGAGCATCACACTCCCTCCACGGGCTTGTCGTCATCTCACAGTGCATCCTGGTGCCATCACTTCCCTGGGTAAATGGCACATATACAAGGCCGTCCACGTGATATAAAAGAAAATGGGACTCATCGGACCAGGCAATATATTCTTCAACTGCCCCAAGGTCCAATTCCGACGCTCGCGTACCCATTGTAGGCGCTTTCGACGGTGAACGGGGCTCATTATAGGCCCACTACTTGATCTGCAGCTACACTGCAGTACCAGATGGGATAGCCTTCATTGCCTTTGTGCATCAATGAGCCTTGGGCACCCAACACCCTGTCGGCAGTTTGTGGTTTGTCCCGCTTTGGGCCACCGTTGGTAAATTCCCACCACTGCAGACCGGAAGTGACCCACAAGCCTTGCTGTTTCAGAAATACTCTGACCCAGTCACCTTGCCATAACAATTTGGCCCTTGTCAAAGTAGCTCAGATTTTTATTCCTACCCATTTCTCCTGCATCCAACACATTGTTTATGAGAACTGATTGTTTGCTTACCATCTAATCTACCCAGACCTTAATATGTGGCCTTGTTAGGAGATGATCAATGATATTCGCTTCACCGGTGACTGGTCATAATGCTCATCAGTGTATAGAGGGGGTCATGTGACCTCCTCTGTAGCAGAGGCTGCAGGAATGCAGAAAGCATTGCAAGCCATTGGCACCAATGGTCTCTACAATCAAATTGGCTCACAATGCTTTTGAGAAACGCAGCCCTAGATGATTTAGGGGCTGTTTACACAACACCGTTTTCAACTAAAAACATGAAACTTTTTATGTGTTTTAGCCTTTCATTTACACGACAACAGCGTTTTGGGTGCCTGAAAACGCAAAATTTTGAAAGTGGGTTTCAAAGTGCAAGTTTTTAAAAATGGTCGTGTAAACAACAAAATCGCGAATCTCTGAAGACGATGAAGTCATGCACATGCGTATTACGTGTTCAGTCTATAGTGTTTCATCGCCATCTAATGGCCTGGCAGCAGAATACAGCGTTTTTAGACGTTTTCGCGGATCCGTGTGAATGGGGATCGTTTTGACAATGGTGTTGTCTGTACACCGAAAACTCAAAGGAAAAACTTCTCAGTTTTAAGCATATAGTTGTCGTGTAAACGTACCCTTAGACAGATACTGTAATATATCTGTTCTCTGAGGAAGTGCATGGCGACTGGTTATGCGAGTGTGTGAGTGTAAAAATGGTCTGTTTGGTCCCACTCCACACATGAACAACACAGGTCACATTCAGTGTGACAACAAAATGTTACAGCCCTCTCTCTCATCCACTTATCCACCTTACCCCCTAACACCCTCTTTTCTCAATCTTTTATTTGTATTTATTTATTTATTAATATTTTATTAATTTTACATTTATTTATTTTAGCGGTAAGTATTCCAAGATGTCCAATTGTTTGGTCCAGGGAAATCATATTTTCCCCCTCTCCACTTTCCTTTAGCAAATTAAATTTGCTCCTAACTGTCCCACTGCAGTTAATTAACTGCCTGTGGTACCAAATTGCAAATTTACATTTTTATAGTTTTTCAAGTTAATTAGCCTGCTCACTCAGCCAGACACATCCTGTTTATGTGTCTTCCGTTTTGGACCGCCTGTTTCGAAACTATTCTGACAAAACAATGTCTCTTGGTGACAAATCTGCGACAAACCCTCAGCATTTACAAAATTCCTCAAAGTGATGTCATGAATGATATAATAACATAAAACGAAGCTTTTCAAGTACGTTGATTAATGAATGGATTTTTAACAAACTCATTTATTTACAGACCCTGATGGATTGGCAAGGTGACACGGCTCACTCTACTAAATGCCTGTTTAGTAGAGTCAAGCACACCTGTTGGTCAGCAGGATAAAACTATTGGGGAGAGTTTAAGGGAAACCTTGATGTTGGTTAAAAGTTGAATATATGCCTATTCTGCAAGTCAGAATATACAGATAGCACCAAATACCAAACAGAATCACAAAATTATTGTTTTGAACTTCTCAAACCAATAGAATAATGTGAGATCACCCCTCTGTGGCCCCATTGCAAAAGACAGAATGTGTCTGTTTATCACAAAGGAAAGAGAAAAATCCCTCTGCTGAGTCACATGACCTGTCAACCCAGAGCAATGTGCTTTAGCAAGATACCTCTGGGTGACAGATACTTCACACTCATTTCATCTGTTTTACAGTGCTGTCATTATTTATTAAACATTCAGATTGAATTGACAATGTGTTTTTATGTCCTATATTTATTGTTTTTTGATCTATGGATTGTTTAATATACAGTAGTGGCCAAAATGATGTTCGGCCTAGGAAAATTGACAACATCACCCTTTTATTAATAATTTGTTAAAGACATATTGCGTAGTTGTGCTTGAAGGGAATTGTGTGGTTTGTGATATGATAATGCATTGAAACATGGCAAATTGTGAGGGCATGCTCAGGCTTTCATTAAGAAATGAACACATGCAAAAACAAGAGAGAGCCAACAAAACATTAATAATTGGCTGTAGTTGGTACTTTTTCCTGAGTTTTTTTTTTTTTTTACTTTTTTTTTTCATTAGTAAAATTAAACCTGTAATCTGCCTTTTTTGCCAAATAATTTTGTCTGAAAAATACCAAGTTTAGTGTTATGTTCTTCCGTCAAGAGCATGACGAAGAAGATAAAGAATCAAAATAGACTTTATTAGTTAATCCACAAGCAAACTCAGACGAAAGCAGGCAAAATAACACAACCACAATACATAGACGACACCGGACCAGTCACAAATGAAACACAGGGACTTAAATACAAGGAACAAAGAAAGGGTACAAATTAGGAAACAGCTGAACAGAATGACTAATTAAATGAGTAACCAAGGTAACTAACAACAAACTCAGTTCAGAAAACTAACTGAACTGAGCATATACGTGTGTGTGTGTGTGTGTGTGTGTGTGTGTGTGTGTGTGTGTGTGTGTGTGTGTGTGTGTGTGTGTGTGTGTGTGTGTGTGTGTGTGTGTGTGTGTGTGTGTGTGTGTGTGTGTGTGTGTGTGTGTGTAATTAGCCTACATATATATAAACAAAATGTTTATCACTGTAAAGCTCAGTGCATATGTCTAATGCATCCCTCCTGATCTCACACGGGCCTTGCTATGTCTGTCTCGGACCTGCTGTTACCCTCATCTCCCCTTCTCTTAGTTAGCGGCATTCACAAGCCAGCTGTTTATAATTAAATTTATACGCAATGGTGAATAGCCAGATAAAGGGAGCAAATAGTTCTGTGTGCTCTAACTACAATGCAGAAAGTAGACAAGCATATGTGCATTGTGCAATACTACTAATTAAAATGGTTGTTATAGGAAGGAAAGGGCAAGCTTTAGGTGATCCTCCTGTGATGTAAAGCCTATAGGTTGTACTCTTACTTCTCATTTTTGCTGCATCCTTACTTTATTATACAATATTCATATGTGTGCGTGTGTGTGTTTCTCAGAGCTTTTGTAAAATTATCCGAAACCCCTAGAGAGGATCTGGCCAGATTGAACAAGCTTGTTTTTTGGTGTATACTTTTATTATTTTGTTTGGCTCTTTGCCTCGTTTTGAGAGTATGAAAGATAGAGAGAGTACATTTTCCCTGCTGTTGCTGTAAGCTCCCTTTCCAGTATGGGGGTAATGATTTCTCAGTGGGTAAACAAATATGAAATATTCCTTTTTAAAATGTAGAGCAAGAAAAAACGAATTTACTTGCTACACAGATAATTACAGTTAATTAAAAATAAGAATATCATTCAAATTAAAATCATCCTGTCAACATATTCATATCAACAAAGATTCGACCAAGTGCAAATCAGCGAAAGTGAGCGAGCAATTGTGGATTGATAAACTAATAAAAGACACACAGCACAATAACATCCTATATGTCTGATAGTTATATTTATATGATTTTCTTTTTCCTCACAAAGTCATACATTTCGAAATGGATCAGTTCGTTATTGAGCGTGCAACTGAATCACAGAATTGCTGTGAACTAATGCTTTATCTCTGAGGACAGAGATCAGCAAAAATAAACATCAACGGATTGCCATTGCTACCTTGGGGATGGTCCTCCATATGGTTTGATCACACTATGGCGTATTCAAGCAGAAATATACTTAATAACAGCTTTAATTAAACTCTGAATGACAGATTGAGACTTAACCATATATAGTGGCCCTAAAATCTGAGCACTTTTAAAATGAATATAATTGCATTAATTATAAAATATTAAATCAAGTGCCATCTGCAAACAAATTGTACCCTTTTTATAACTTTTTTATAACTTTTCTGAAACATTTTTGCAATGACTTTTGCCCATCTGTTGTCAAGGTGTATTAAGCTACTTCAAGTGCAAAGCTAGTTGAATAATCACATGTGTAGTTCAACACTATAGAAGCTTGTTTCCGACGTGAATAAAAAAAGGAAATTGTGACTTTTTATCTCACCATTCTGACTTTATTTCTTGCTATTGCGAGTTAATAACTTGCAATTTGGACTTATTTTCTCAGAATTGTGAGATATAAACTCGCAATTGAGAGTAATGTAATATGGATATGGAAGTCCAATTCTGAGGAAAGAATTGCGTGATGTAAACACTCAATTATGAGAAAAGTATTCAGAATAGTGAGTTATATAAAGTCCAATTCTGAGTTTAATTCTCACAATTCTGACTTTATAACTCGCAATTGTAAATGTAAACTCGCAATTGCCTGAAAAAAAAGTTATTCTGTGGCGGAAACAATCTTCTATACATCACAATGTTCCACTAAAATTTGACAATCAAAAACTCGTTTGACTTGATTTAAAAAAATAGGCTATCAATTATTTTAAAATATGAAAACTTCTTTTAGCGAAATAATTTTTTGCTTTATTTCTTTGAAACAATATACGTCTAGTCACAATGTGCTGCGATGCAGATGTGAAGTCACTGCTGTGAAGACACGAAATGAGAATCTGGCACGGTCACGTTTTTCTCTGCTTGTTACTCATCAGCCACAGATGTCAGCACTCCTTTTGTCCTTGTAGTTGATGAGCGTCGAGAGACTGCAGCTGTGATTGGTTGACATCCAGCCAGCCAAGTTGCTTAACTGTGGTGCTGTCCATGGTGCTGCAGCACAAGAGACAAGAACCAAGGGCTTAGGGATTTTATTTCTCTTTTGCTAATCTGGTCATATCTGCAATGATTGCAGTTTTTATTGGATGAATACAATATCAAACATCCTTTTATCAATCATCCTGTTCTACTTACTGTTTAAATAAAGTCCTCAACAAAAATGTTCTGGGGATGAGTCTACTGTCCAATAATCCCTGTGGGTATTAATAAAGTTGCATTGTTTTGTATTGTATCACAAGCATTTTATATATTTAAAAATATACCTCTCTTTATAGAAAACAAAAATCAACATGTTCATTCTAATTCACCTGTCAATCTCTATCTGCCAAACATACAAATCAGAGTGCAAGACATCCTTTAAAGTACGAACACCGAACGGCTTCTGCTCATATCCTTCACGACTGATTTCCCGACAGCTGTTATTTGCAAGAGACCAATGCCAAAATATTATGATAAATTCACTGTAAAAAAAAAAACTTAACATTTATCAAATATAAACAAATCTGGTGATTCAGTACTTTACTGTTTTTCACAAAAATACTGTAGATATGCAGTACCCGTCCAAAGTTTGGAAACATTACTATTTTTAATGTTTTTGAAAGAAGTCTCTTCAATGTTCATCAAGGCTGCATATATTTTTTATTAAAAATATATAGAAAAAACAGTAATATTGTAAAATATTACAATTTAAATAAATGGTTTTCTATTTTAATATACTTTAAATTATAATTTATTTCTGTGATGCAAAGCTGAATTTTCATCAGCCATTACTCCAGTCTTTTGTGTCACATGATCCTTCAGAAATCATTCTAATATGCTGATTTCATACTTTGTATCATTGTTGGAAACATGCTGCTCAATAGGAGGGGAAAAAACTAAAATAATTCTGTCAGTTTCGCCCAATCCTCTGAAGCAAAACTAGCTAAACTACAGGTAAGAAAACGGTTGCCATAGTGATTTTTTTATTTTTTATAATGATGAATAGGCAAAAGTTTTTAAGACAAATTCCTCCAGAAATCATTCTCATATGCTCATTTGGTGCTCAAGAAACATTTGTTATTATTATCAATGTTGAGAATGACTGTGCTGCTTAGTGTTTTTTGTGAAAACCGTGATGCATGTTTTTCAGGATTCTTTGATGAATAGAAAGTTCAAAAGAACAGCATTAATTTGAAATAGAAATCTTCTGTGACATTATGGATGTCTTTAATGTCAATTTTGATCAATTAAACGCATCCTTGCTGAAGAAAGGTTTTAATTGTTCTTACTGCAAACTTTTGAATGGTGGTGCACATATAATAAATGTTTTACCTTATGGTAAGGTAACTAACACTAAATCCATTTTTTGTGTGTGTGCTGTATCATTTTTACATTCTTTTTCCGTTAAAATTAAGAAAATTTTTACAGTGTATATTTATATGTGTTTTGCTATAAAGGTCTGTGAGGGGAAGATAGACAGACTCCTCCCCTTCCACAGACTAATAACAGCACACAGAAGAGGAGATTTTGGACCAGATTTAATAAACAGGGCAAATTATCGTTAAAGCGATGGGAGTGGTAAGTTCTGAGCGTGATCTCCTGACGATATGCAAATTGATGAACCCAGAAGCAGCCGGATCATTTCCATAATGACCAACACAATCTACTAAGAGCAGTGCAAATTAGCGTCTAGTTTAAGACAGTTTAAGGTAGTTTAAGGGCAGTAAATAATGGAGCAAATACCAGTAAATTGACTAGCGCAAACCTTAGTAAATCGCCTTGAATTATTCATTTCAATACTCTCCTCCCATAATTTTTGCATCTGAAATGGAAACTCCTACAAATGCATATGCAATAAGGTCAGCCTCAAAAATAACTGTGCCCACACCTTTTCAGCGCTAATTTTTCACTATGCCAAAATAGTTTTTATTTATTTAATTTTTTTATCTCGCCATAAAAAAATCCCATTTAAAAGGCTAATGTGCAGGAATGTGATCTGCCTCCTTAAGACCTGTTGACTGATGGCAGTTTCAGACACTGTGTGTCAATACTCATTGTAAGTAACAAACTGATGAACTATCATACAGTACACACACGCCACACCAGTGAAACCTCAAAAGTAAAGCACACCAGTTAACATACAGTAGTGGCCAAAAGTTATGTCCGGCCAAGGAAATATTAATATTTAAATATTAATAAAAATTGTTAAAGATTTTGTAAGCATATTGCGTAGTTATGCTTGGAGTCTTGCAGGGACATTAAACCCAAATATCCCTTCAAGACATAACTTTTGGCCACTACTGTATATATTCACAGGAGAGGAATTGTATGGGGAACAATCGAACAATCAAACAAGCATTTGTGATGTCAAAGACAGAACAAACATAACTGAATGAGAACCTGTCAATTACATCATTTGAGATCTAAATTTGCATGTATATTGCATATTGATAGACATAGACTGAAGCGCTGACCAGCAGGAGTGGCCGTGTAACTGGAGTGGCCCCCAGGTTACTGTTTGAACTGCTTATAAATTCATTGGACTTCACCCCATCTGATAGAACAAACAGAGCCAGACCTATAAGCTGAGCTTATGGGCCCATTAACTCCTCTCCAGGTCCATGTTTATCACAATACTGGTAGTGCAGGATAGTCCCTACGGACACAAAACAGCAGCATAAATCCACTCTGGCAAACCTCTGCGATCATTTACAGCTCATTCTCATGCACTAAACAGCTTTCAAATGGGCGTGTAGGAATTAGTGCACTGGTGAATGGGACACCCCCACAGCCCCCCACGGTATAGAGCAGTCTCAACCCATCTCAAAATATGAGGCAATTACATAATGGTTAATTTGCCTATTTAGAGCAATTTTACTTCACATAGATGGCACATTAAAGCGACAAATATACAGGAATCCCAGTCACGGAAAACAATGTCTAACGTGCCTGAAAGCTCATTATTGATTGGAGCACAGCTACTTTTTGAGAACTATCTTTAGGACAATTCAGCTACTGCTGTGTCAGTCACACCCAAAGTGTTTTGGTGTTGACCCGTTGTTTTTCAGGTGCTTTCCTAGATGAGCTTGCGCTAGATGGATGTCTTTGACAATTAACTTTTTGCCGTTTTCGGATTTAAAACGCATCCTGAGCACCTTCGTTCTGCTTAGGTGTACCATTGCTCTCACATGATCATTCGGTCTAAATAAAAGAGTCTTATAGAAGTGCATAATGGGTGTTATGCTCAACAAACTTCCGTATTCTGTAAAACAGGTTGTATCGCTTTCTGTTCAGGTCTTTTGTATGTGCTTCATTAAATATAAGGCTGTTTTACTTAAGATACCTTCAAAGGAGCTACCAAAGATTAGCATAACTGATGTCCATCGCATATACAGATTGATATCTAAAAGTAACTCAATAACATTCAAGGTGTTTAAAGGTGCTCTAAGCGATTTTTTAGGCAGAATTTTTTTTTGTCACATACAGCAAACATCTCCTCACTATCCGCTAGCTGCCTGTCCCCTGAACACTGTAAAAAAACGCGGTCTCTGTAGACAGCCCAGGCTCCACAAACGGCAACAAAAACAAATTGGCCCAACCTGGAACACGAAACATAACAAACAGTGTTCCAGCCAATAACCGACAAGAATGATTTGGGGGTGGGGGTGGGGGTTGGGGTGTTAGTGCGCGTGCACATGAAGGGGGGTGTCGGGAGTGGAGGAGAGAGAACCATGAAGAGGGAAGTTAGCTAGAGGAGAGATGTCCTAGACAACGACAACGACTAACGTTAGAATTATATTCTCTTGAATTTTGATATGGCTGACACACGACCAAAGAGACGACGTTTCGATGAACAAATAGCAAAGAAGGGGGAAAAGGAGAAGGAACGCGCAAAGTCACAAATTTACATTGGAAAAGCCTGTTTCAGGAAGCACGGAAGAGAGGGGGAGGGGACAGGATGAGGAGGAGGGAGGGTCGAGCTAGCCTCCGTTTTGTTTGACAATACTTCGAACGTCAACAAGAAGTGACATCACCCAACATCGCTTAGAGCACCTTTAAAGGGGTGGTTGATTATGAACTACATTTTCTAACTTTAGTTAGTGTGTAATGTTGCTGTTTGAGCATAAACAACATCTGCAAAGTTACAACGCTCAAAGTTCAAAGCAAAGGGAGATATTTTCTTTTATAGAAATCGCTTTTTAAGGACTACAACAAACGATTGATAAGGACTAAACAAGCTTCCCCCACCGGGTTAGTGACATCACAAACCCTAAAATGTACATAAACCCTGCTCCCGGGAACATGCAACAAAGGGGGTGAGTTCATGAGAAGAGGAAGAGTTGTTGTAGTAGAGCACATTTGTGAGTCTGCTCAAGCTGTCGCATCCGTCTTTTCACATTTGTTGCAATACAGTAACAAATGCAATATCATGTCACTCTGAAGGCATCTTACAATAGTTCCAACACAAGTGATTTATTAGATTATCATGACAGAATATGCTAATCAATGACTTGAAGATTGTTAACTCCACATCAGCTACATAAATTCATCAACTAACCATTCAGAAATGTCCTGTTGCATTCTACATTTTGACACTTCTTCTTGAGTCATCATTGTCCGACTCCAGGTTGAACATAAAAGGCAGAACAGTTTCTGACATTTTAGTGCGTGTCTGCAAGCTGCTAAGGACACTCCTGTTGTAGCTCCGCCCTCTTCTTGAAATGGGGCCGGGAGCAGCAGCTCATTTGCATTTAAAGGAACACACACAAAACGACGTGTTTTTGTTCAACCTCAAAAAGGGACAATTTTAACATGCTATAACAAATTATCTGTGGGATATTTCCTAGCTAAAATTTCACACACACACTCTGGGGACATCAGAAACTTATTCTACATCTTGTTAAAGGGGGCATTATACCACCCCTTTAAAATCAAATAAAACTGCAACAATAAAAATAACTAGCTTGGTCAGCTGATTACCTTAAAAATCCATAGATATCAGCTTATGTTCATACTGCCATTAACACTTTCTCCAATCGGACAAGTGGATGTGATTAGACCTTTTTTCCTGTTTGTCCATGCAACATTCGACAAAGCCTATAGTTAGCCTAGACACACTCAGGTTTTTAACATAAGCATTAGGGCTTGGTAAAAAATATTGATTTCTTGATTTGAATCGATTCTCATTTTTACGAACCGATATCGCTTCTTAAATCCCAAGAATCGATTAGTCATCCTGTTTTCAGTTGATGAATGAATGTAACATTGTAGCGTGCATCCCATCCAATAAATCACAATAATCTTTTGAAACTATTGATATGAAGCAAGGTCTCAGATTTCAAATTACGTCCATTTTCTTACGAAATTCAAAAACATAAATACCGTTTTGGCGCTGTGGCGTGAG
The DNA here is from genome assembly GCF_965113295.1 of Leuciscus leuciscus. Classification (NCBI taxonomy): domain Eukaryota; kingdom Metazoa; phylum Chordata; class Actinopteri; order Cypriniformes; family Leuciscidae; genus Leuciscus; species Leuciscus leuciscus. The sequence continues at coordinate 15,709,765 of NC_138741.1, forward strand.
ATCGCTCTGGCGCATCTCAGCTCAAGAGCAGCAGCAGCGCGGAGCGCACATGATCTTCTCTTCCGCCTTAATACCAGTTACCACGCGAAATAAACATGAATGAGCATCTGAAAGTGTGTTAAAAGGTAGAGTACAACTTATCGAAATCAGTGTTTCAACCGTGGAAAGACGTCCGTAAATCAGCTTGTAAACAATATCATGTATGCATGTTTGAATAAATCTGGCAGGTTTTTATGACAGCCACCATTTAAATGTTTATATTTCATATAACTTTATTATTATAAAAATAAATAAAAGTTTAATTTAAGTGTTTGTATACAAATCAGTAAATTTTTACCTTCAATATTATAGTAGGCTAATGAAGCCTAGTAGGCTACCACTGACTCCCATAGTTTACAGCATTAGTTAAGAGATTTGTTTTCCTTGAGAAAATGTGCCATATTGTACCTGATATCCAAAATAATCAATATTGAATCGAATCGAATTGCAAGCTTGTGAATTGAAATTGAATCGAATTGTGAAATTTGTGTCAATAACCAGCCCTAATAATTTATAAAATAAATTCCTGCAGGAACTCATGATTCATGTTGTACGTCATATTAAAAATAAATTGTGAGCATTTGACTTACTGTCTGTACACATCTCATTTGTGATTTAATTTCTAAAGGAACATGCCCTCAATCTTACACAATCATATCAAGCATTCACACTCCCTTCTTGTGCATTTAAATGACACAAGACAGTTAAAAATTCTCATTTCCTGTCAGTTATCAACGCACACAAGCTGCAGTGTCACAGGTGGAACTCTGCTGGTGGGTTGAAGTGCTAATGTGGGTGAGTTATTTGAGCCTCTGTGTGTGTGTGTGTGTGTGTGTGTGTGTGTGTGTGTGTGTGTGTGTGTGTGTGTGTGTGTGTGTGTGTGTGTGTGTGTGTGTGTGTGTGTGTGTGTGTGTGTGTGTGTGTGTGTGTGTGTGTGTGTGTGTGTGTGTGTGTGTGTGTGTGTGTGTGTGTGTGTGTAGGGGATTTATATATCCTCACGTCTGGATTTTAATTTGGGAGAGAATAATAACAGATCAGATATGGGAGTTAATCACAGCTTTTCTTCTTTATATCACCCCTGAGAATTACACATTGCTCTCTCTCCGTTTCTGTCTCACTTTGTCTCTATCTCTTTCTCCTTCACCTTTTCTATTGTCATCTCTCCTTTTTTTTTTTTCTGTGTAAATGCCTCATAAATCAGGTTCATATAAAGCAGCCATCATATTGAGGCAGCTGTTGTCCCCCAGAAACTCATTAAGGAAAGAAGAGAAGCACTCTTCACTAATGAAAGTGAAGTGATGTCTAGGTCTTAACACACATTATTCTACAAGGGCTTATTGGGACAGAGAGAAGGAAGAGGACGAATATGATAAAGAGGCATGGAAAGGAGGAGAAGAAAGGAGAAGAGACAGATATTGACACAATAAAACAGATGGAATAATAAATAAAGCAACTTGTGTTGTGTGTTGAGGGACATATTAGCATGACTATTTTTGCTTTGTTTTGCTAGTCAGATGTTTAGGCCTTTTGTAGAATGAGCTTTATGTGCAGCTGTTTTTAATTGCTCCTTTGGGAAAGATTGTAGGACTGCACATGCACATTGGCTGGCCTAGCCTGAAGAATAAGCTTTTTAATGCTATTTGAGCATAAGCAACAACATTTATGGGACAGTTCATGTCAGATTTAGTTGCTGATTTGAAATAGGCCTATGTTATTTAAATGTGAGTTTGGCAAGCAGGTTTTGAGGTTTCAGGATTTCCCCATTCAAGTAGATAGGACTTGGTCTTGGATACCTGAAATATCTGCCTGTTGTTGCAAATACGGGCGGCGAGTGAACAGACTTTCCTTGAAAGGGAATTTGACTACAGATTATCTTTTATGCTAAGTTAACATGCTAAGTGCAGATGTTTAATTTAGCTTGATAAAAAAAAACTATTTTAAACACAAGCCAATTTCGGATGAATTTGTATAGGCTAAAGTGTTTTGTACAGAAATTTACATTTTTAGAAAAAAACCCCATAAGCATGAAGGAAGGTCTTCCTCTAACTCTATATGATGAACGAATGTTTCAACGCATTTCAAAATTTCTGAAAATGTCCCCAGAGGACTATAAAAAGACATCTAAACAAGGAAAAGACTTACAAGGGGCTAAATAATATATGAATTCATACCTAAATATATGCTATAAGTTACAATACTAATACTTTGTGTTTTTTGTGTCCATTTGTATCTGTGAGTGTATATATGTAAACGATTACGCTTCAAACTATTTTTGTTCTTGTTCATCTTGTGTAGCCGATATAAGTCATGGTCAGTGCTTTGAAAACCCTGTTATCAAGAGAGAAAGAGGTGTACTACTATCAATAGAAATGTTGTGTGTGTCAGTGAGAGAAAAAGAAATATGCGGTCTTGCGGCACAAATGTGTTAGACTCTTGAGTGATGCCCTGTCAGGCTGCTGTTTTGACACTTGTCAGCTCCACACCTCTGTGGATGTTTGTGTGTGTGTTTGTAAGTGTGCATGAGTGGGTCATTCTGACAGAGTCACTTGAGCCTCTATGGACCCTGTTGGAGATAAAGTGGCAGGCTGGTCAGCTGTGTGAGTGAGCTGAAACATTTAACCAAGCTGCCAGGTTAATCAAACTCAGATGACCAGGTAGAAGGAACATCCACCTCTGTCTCTTTCCCCTTCATTAACCTGGAACAATCACACTAAACGCTCTGGTTATAGAATTTGAGTTGGCAGTCTGTGAATGTGATGCCAAAACAAAACAATTACAACACAAGTTATATAGAGTTATTATAGTTAGCTAAAAGCAAAAACTACATTACTTAAACTTGTTTTATTTCAGTTAGTTGCCAAGGAAACATTTCTCATTTTCATTCTGTTTACTTGATGTACTAAAATAACTTTAGCAGAGAAAATGTAAAAAAAAAAAACATATTTAAAAAATAAACCCACTATTTTTATATATATTAATATAACTAATTCAAAATATGAATTAAAACTATGATAGAGAGCTGGTTCCTTATAATACATCACAAATTGTGCGACCTGATTCCCGAAATAAGTGAATCCAATGATCCAGTTCGTTAAATGAATAGCTCACTGTCTTTATAAATTCTTTGCTGAACTAAATCCAGCATAGTGGTTACTGAATCAACATCCAACTCACGATTTTAGTTCTGACTCTGATTCTGAACGAGTCAAATATAAAGTGGAATTGCTTTGCTGTTTTGGTTGTGCAGCGTGCGTGTTTTTAATAATTTGAATAAACCATTGTTTACTGAGTGGAAAATCACAGTGCATGAAGATATGAGAGAGAAATAATGAGGATACAGGTGGAGGGAAGAAGTAAAAGGCAGGGAAGGCTGGGAAATGAGCATGAGCCTGATGTACAGCACTCTAGAGGACTGAAATGTTTGAACACGCCGCTGGCATGCAAATATAGATAAAAAAGGTTTCCCATATTTAATACCAACTTAATTATCCATGTGAGCTTTATTAGTTATGCAAGACAGTTTGGATAACGTAAGAAAATTAGCACTCATTAATGGAAACAACGTGATGCTTTGTCAAACACACACACACACAGGAAGACAGTCACAAACTGAAATCTATAACCGATCTAACATTTGAAAGTTTGGGGTCAGTAAGATATTTAACAAAGACATTGTTACAAAAAAATCTGTTTCACAAATTCTTTCTTTCTATTCATCAAAGAAACTTGAAAAAATAAATATATATCTTGTTTTCAGCAAAACACTTTTCAAGAATGATACTAATAAACGTTTATTGAGCACCAAATCAGCATATTAGAATGATTTCTGATGGATCATGACACTGAAGTAATGATGCTGAAAATTAAGCTTTGCCAACACAGGAATAAATTGCATTTGAAAATATAATAAAATAGATAACAGTTACTCTAAATTGTATATTTCACAATATTACTGTTTTCACAAAATGAGGACTTTGCCTGATCAGCCTACCAGTAACTCATTGACATGCATCTGCTGTCGAGATACTGTAAGAGCATTGTGACACATCCACCCCTCTACACTCCTGTCTGTTGACACATCGGTTTATGATCTCATTACACAGTCCATTAATTAACAGTGAATTAGTAAGAGAGAGCAGCCAACAGTGAACACCTGTCCACACACACTCATGGGTCCTCTCCTCCTCTCTTTATTGTGGCATGTTTGCTCAGCTCATGTTTTACCCGTAGTGCCATTCTTTTCATTTAGCCGTCTGCCTGATGCCATGTATTTTGAGGGTCCTGTGCCATGCCATATAGTACCTCTGTGGGATGCTGAGCAGCTTTTTGCTCAGGCACTCAAGAGGCCACCTAATCACACTGGCAAGACAGCACAGCCTATCACTTAACTACCATGTCATTCATCACCATGTCGGTTAATTGACAGGTTCTGCTGTAACTGGAAGAGCTGTGTCAGCACAGATAAATGCAGGGCGGGCAGACAAATGAAAGCCGCTGTATCAGTTTAGATGTTTATCAATGCGAGGCGCAATAGAGGTCTATTTTACTGTAAATCGCTTTCGATATAAAATTATAGCGTGAGAGGGCCATGAGTCAGATGCAATATGGAGATTCAATAGCCAAAAATAGGATGCTGGCTGTCATTATCTGTACGTCAGAGACCCCAAAATAAAAATGCTCTAGTCATTTATTCACCCTCATGTCTTTAACCTGTAGGACCTATTTCTTCTGTGAAATACAAAAGGAGATATTTAAAGCAGATGCTTTTTCTATACAATGAAAGTGAATGGTACCACGGCTATCAAGCATGTTAAAGGATAACTGTCGCCAAAATGCAACCTAGGGTCTTTTTTTCACGTAGTAACCTAGAATACTGTCTAACACTTGATGGCTGCTCTGTTAAGTCTTCGTCGTCGGTTAGGAACCTGGGTGTGCTCTTTGATACCAATCTTTCATTTGAAAGTCACGTGTCTAGTATCTGTAAAACTCTGTCTAGTATGGTTTAGCTCCGCAGTACTTGAGCGAGCTCTTAACGCATTATAGTCCTTCACGTCTATTGCGATCTCAAAATTCCGGCCAGTTAATAATACCTAGAATATCAAAATCGACTGCTGGCGGTAGATCCTTCTCCTATTTAGCACCAAAACTTTGGAACAGTCTTCCTACCATTGTCCGGGAAGCAGACACACTCTGTCAGTTCAAAGCCAGATTAAAGACACATCTCTTTGACCTAGCATTCACATAATACATAATAGACTTCTATAATTCAATGTTAGGCTGCATAGATTAGGTCAGCCGGAACCGGGAACACTTCCCATAAATCCTGATGTACTCGTTACATCATGAGAAGAATGGCATCTACGCTAATTTTAGTGTCTGTGTTTATCTCGAGGTTTTCCCGCAGCCTCCCGGATCCAGGCCGTATCCAGATCTGATGAAGGACCTTCGCCTGGACCCGATGACAACGCAGTGCTGAAGTGCCAACTAGTCTCTCCCTATGGAGGATCCCTTTACCACTCTACAGATAAGGCGTTGTCTGGAAATTTCGTTTCACGTTCCTACCCGAAGTGACAAAATTAAATTAAATTCTCTATCAAAATTTATAAGGAAAGCCCAGTACTTTGTTTAGGCTTGGTCTGTAGGGAATTCCAAACCTGCGCACATATATTCAAACGCACATAACTATAGAACCAATTCTAAATACACATGTGAACGCCATCAGCGTTTCTCACAGGTTCGCGTTTAAAGTCTGTGTAGAGAGAATGGTGTCGTCTTAGCGGCCCCTAATTTAATAACAAATGATCGTTGCGACGGAAGCAAATCAATCAAAAATAACTTTAGCTTGAAAATAACTTTATTAAAGAACCGCTATAAAGCCAAAACAATCTCTGTTACCTTAAATTATACGCTTGTCTCTGTAAAGCTGCTTTGAAACAATCTACATTGTTAAAAGCGCTATATAAATGAAGATGACTTGACTTGACTTGACTTTGTTAATCTACCCGAGGCAAACTTTCGTTTAAAAGCATAATTAGAATGGAAACGCCACTTTTAAGTTTGACCGTATTTTCGTTTTCGGTCAAATTGCCTTTTGAATGGGAGTGCTTGGGGCACTTCTATGATAGCATCAAAAATCGCTATTTTTAAAACACTAAGAAGGCTCGACACAACATGAAACTTTGCTCGAAGTATCACCAGGGTCTGTACACATGAACTTGAGCATTGAGAACATTGTTTGTGTACACAGAGTTTACTAAAAAGAAAGATTTTGAACAACTCACTGTAGCTGTTGTTGTTTCCGTCCGCCAGCATTTTGACAGTCAAACATAGTCGATCTCCGAATGCAACGTAACAGGGAGGAGAGTAAAGATGGAAAGCTCCTAAAGTTCCATATAAATTCACGGATAATTTGTTGTTTTGTCATTAGTGAAAATCAATATTGACCCTGTATTTGAAAAAGGATGCTCATATAAGAAGCAATACTAAAATTCAGAGTCAGTTCATTCACATTCGGAGATCGACTATTTTTGACTGTCAAAATGTCGGCGGACACAGCTATAGTGAGTTGTTCAAAATCTTTCTTTCTTAGTAAATTCTGTGTACACAAACAATGTTCTCAATGCTCGAGTTCATGTGTAGAGACCCTGGTGATACTTTGAGCAAATATTCATGTTGTGTCGAGCCTTCTTAGTGTTTTAAAAATAGCGATTTTTGATGCTATCATAGAAGTGCCCCAAGCACTCCCATTCAAAAGGCAATTTGACCGAAAACGAAAATACGGTCAAACTTAAAAGTGGCGTTTCCATTCTAATTATGCTTTTAAACTAAAGTTTGCCTCGGGTAGATTAACAAAAAAGACCGTAGGTTGCATTTTGGCAAGAGTTATCCTTTAAGGCAAGATTTTCAGTGAATAAATTAAATTTCAAACAATCTCACACAAAGATAGTGTTTGACTTCAGAAGACATGCAATATACTGCAAAAAAACATATATATATGCTTTTACGGTGCTTTTTGGATCCTGACCGCCTCTGGTCCCCATCCACTTTCATTGTATTGAAGAGACAAATGTAATTATTCAACAAAACAGCTCATTTTGTGCTCCACATTGGAGAACTTATTACTTAAAACTAATATACTTAAGTGTAAACTGAATGTAATATTATTGGACAGAGGAGCTAACAAGATATAATCAAGGGAAACCAATCAACAAAAGAACTACAAAGGGACGACAAACAGACACAGGAAACTAAGGCATGAAACACAATAAAAGTCCTTAAACACAAAACACAGTCGTGACTATATTAACTTTAAATGTAACACACTACAGTTAAAATTCTAATCAAGTGCTATGTGTATGTGAGTATGTTAGTGTTAGTTAACACATCAAAATAAGTGTCTTTAAAGAACAACAGGGTTACATTGAGTATTTTTTTAACAGTCATGGAAGTGTCTCTTTAAGTGCACATAGAAAACAATCAAGCACACTTCTTTTTCACAAGGGTCCCAAAACTGTTTTGTTTTTCCTCCCAAAAGGGTCACCTCTAACATCATTTTTTTATTATTAAGAACAACTGTGTTACTCTAAACCAGGAGCTGAACTTGGCAGTGTGGTCAGGTTTTAAATTATTGCTTTCCAAAGGTCACTGAATCCAAGATGTGACTCGGATAGATTAGTCCCAATGTCAGATCAATAAGTGGTCAATAGCCGTACCTGCTGGAACAAACCTGGTGGGCTTGTCTGAGGATGAGACAGGCAGAGGTGACACAGAGACATCAGACACAGTGCAGGGCCGAGACCCTTCATTAGCAGCCAAAGGCCACAAGGTCAAGTCCTGCCTGAGGGAGCTATGTGACACAAGCCTCAAGAAACGAAGGGAGGATTTGGTGAAGCTTTCTGTCTGTTTGAAGCACAAAGGTCTGAATAAGAACAGGCGCCGAGGGAAAAGACAGAAAGAAAAAGAGACGGGTCAGAGCGGGTTCATGGAAGAGGGAGAGAACAGTGTACTCTGATTGTCTGGGTGAATTAGAAACAGTCGATATCTGCGTGCTTCTCTCACAGTGTCAGACACACTGAGAATACCAGTAACATCATTTCAAAACACTTACAAACAATTATGGCTCATGACAACAGCTAACAGACCTGATCACATTCACACGGCTCTCCTTAGACACTTCAACTGAAGGTCATGACGTGAAACATTCCTGAAAATGTTGAATGTGTGGGTTGCATTTAAATTTTTTAATTAGTAGCTTGTCCAATACTGTTACATATGAGGCACAAATCATTTGCATATAATAAGCAATTTCACTTCAGCCAGACTCTGTGTACCCTTTTCATCTCTTCCCTGTTAATAAGTTGAGCGTGCCGTGTGCTGAAGACCTCTTCCTCTCTAACTAAAAAGTCTTCTCTTTGTGCTCTCAGTAGTTAATTTCATTTAAGTGCTTTAATTAAATGCTGTTTTGACGAGGCTGGCATGGAGAGACATGCACCGAAAACGGATCAAAGCGTATTAAGGAATCTCCCCGCTTTTCGGGAGGTTAATATTTCATTTTCAGCCTAATTTGCACCAAATCAAAAAGACATCGGAAAGCCGGGCGAAAGCACGCGGCGGCTGTGAGCTTGGACAAGCGGCATGTCTCATTCCCTCTTATGTAGCAGAGGAAATTATATTTACCATCTATTTGAGGGGAAAATGACCATTGTCTGACCATGGCTATAGGTGAGTGGTGCACATTTGCTAGGTGTGTATTTAGCTATAAATATATATATATATTCAAATAAATATAATAAACTAAATGAAAATAAGAAAAATATAATTTTAATAACATAATGCAGTTAAGTTAATAAATACGCAAGCATTGCGGATTTGGAGCAGAGATGATTTTGCCTGGAGGTGTTTTGAAAGTCTGAGTGTCTGTATCTTCTGTCGCTCCTGGATTGTTTCTCTCATCAATGGAAAAACTCGATCAGATTTACAGTAGGCCTACAGAATTGCTGTCGCTCCAGTCCACACACATGCTTTGTTCCAGTCTGCATTACTTGGCAACACACAACATTTGATTATTTGGCTTCTTTTGGAACTATTTTTGTTGGCATAGAAGAAGATACACTTACTTACTGCCCAGATTTTATTTGAAACATAAGTTACTTGTTATTAACTTCTGTGTTATAAAGCGACACTGACAATACATCCAACATCCCTCCACCTCCCCAACTCCATCTCATTCACATTTACGCATTTGGCATTTTGGCAAACGCTTTACAGCGACTTGCACTGATTTCAAGGTATACAGCTAACCTCATGCATTCCCTGGAAATCAAACCCATGATATTGGCATTGCTTACTCCATGCTCTACTGTTTGCCATCTCTTTTTCTATTCATTTCTATTACAGATAAATATTTTAGTCTTCATGAATTCTGTAGTCCGTGAGAGTATTTAGCCCTAGACATTCACCTCACACACAAGTATTAAATAAAAATGTGAACTCATGAATAAGAGAAAAACAGCCCTCAAAAGAATTCTCAAGACCAAGAGACCAAGACCAGCCATTGAATTTAGCCTTTTAAGGCAAGTTGGTTTATTTTTATATTTGCTATTATTTCTATTCATGCAAGTACAGCTCTTATCTACTTGAATGGCGAAAGACCAAAATCTCTAAAACTCAAGACATTTTTAGCATTTTAAATCATAACATCTGACAACAATGACATCATAAATTGTGCATCACAATTTTTAAACTGTAAACTGATATTGCTATATAGTATTTACCAGCTGCCATATTTAGCATTATGATTTCTACACACACACATGCTTTATCCTCCTCTTAAAATGTCTCTAATCTTGTCTCGTTGTAAAATCATCCAAAACATCTGGTTTGTAGCACCCCCTAGAGGAGTGTGTGTGTTTGCGTGTGTATTTGAAAGAGGCAGATGATAGCATTCAGATTAAGACTCTTACATTACGTTGGGTAATCTGGATTAAATCCCGTAGGGACAGCATTAAACAACACTGGCTGAGAATCTTTATGTGTGTGTGGAAATGAGTATTAGTTTTGATTGGATTGAGCTGGGGATTTGTGTATTTAAACTGAGATTACCAATGCGATCCAGCCTTTGAGAGCTCTCTACACACACTGTCAGTGACACGGGAAAGAGAGGTCACTGTATCTGACCCTGTTCACTATAACCTTCTTTCTGAAGCGCGCTTGCTAGGATAATCTGCCCTGTGTCTCATATGTGCTCTGAAACGTGGCAGTTACAGAAGAGTGACATTTCAACAACCTGACAGCAGGGATGTGAATATGTGTGTGCGTTCATATGTGTGAATTTAAGCGTGTGAGAATGTCTGTCTGGTTTAAATGCCTGACTGATAGTGTTTTAACAGTGCCCTCTGCTGTCTGACATACCAACACACAACTCTCATTCACTCACTCCATTAACAGAATTTAATAGAAAAAATACAGGTGCTTCTCTGTGATTAGATTAAGCAACCAAAGAAATGAAGAAGTCCTTGAGAAATGTTGTGGTGTAGACCGGGAACTTCCGCACTCTGGTGAGTTCAGTATGCAGGATCAGCCAAGTGTGGTGGTTATACTCATTGATTATATGTCAGTCTGATCTCCTCAGAAGGCCCATTACAGTAGACAAAGCCAGATGAATGCACACACACAACCAAAAACACACACGTACCAGTTACATTGTTTGTTTTATTCATATTGTTCTGCTTGTGTGTGTGTGTGTGTGTGTGTGTGTGTGTGTGTGTGTGTGTGTGTGTGTGTGTGTGTGTGTGTGTGTGTGTGTGTGTGTGTGTGTGTGTGTGTGTGTGTGTGTGTGTGTGTGTTTCAGAATGCTTTACCAACTGATGTTATTTAGCATGCACAGAATCCTATGGTGTCATGACATGTTAAGGTTTTGCCACCTTCTCAAGGATACATTTATATAGCGTTGGGGATTAGTTAAATAAATGAGCAAAAACGCTAACTTTGGGCATAAATTCCAAGGTATACTTCAGTTTGAATGCATATATATCATAGTAAGTGCGTACTGAAGTATACTTTGGCCTTTAGCTATATGAATAGTTGAATATGCTATGTGAGTATGATGACAGTTAGCCTGGAGAATTAAAAGAGTAGAGAGGATGTATTTTCTTGGCTTTTGTTTTAATCCTTTTTGTTTAATATTTCAAAATAGATTGTAGCCTGACATCAACAACTAAATTAATCTGCATGCAATGCAAAAATGTTGGGTTAGCAATTGAACAGCAAAATGTTGGGTTTGTGTGTGTTATGTTGGAGTCTAGCTAACAGCTTGAAGGGAACTCTTTAGTTCAGCAAAATCTATTTTTACAAAATATTTAGAAATTATTTTAAATTCTATATTTTTTGTGAGTTTAGTATGCAACAAAACAAACTGGAAATCATATTAGCATGATAAAGGAGAATATATTCAAGTGCTTCCTGTCAATGTACTGTATATCCCACCATAAATTAAGTGAAATTAAATCTATTTTCTAATTGCATGTTATTGATCTTATTGTAAACAATTTGTCAATGCATTTTTCATTTTGTTCATATTTTTTACCTCATAATTTTTAATCAAAATGTCATAACTCGGTTTTCCACTGAAACAACAAACTTCTCTCTGGTGACGTATGCAGGACTTCTCCGATCATTTAGTCTGCTTAAATCTCTATCCAATCAACAACTGATGGATTGAACCAAGTGACTTTAAGATTCACTTTTCCATCTGAACTGATGCTGCGTATAAATTTGAGTTCTGACAGAGAATGACATCCTGACTGACACTTTTTTTGCCACTCAAGAAACATGCTGTGATGCTTTTGTTCGGATTGCCACATGCTCCATTGATCTTCATTCACTTCAGCGCTATTTGAGTACAATGCAAAGTCTTTGCTAAAGCAAATATAACTCAGTCTTTAGACATGTGGGCAGAAATTCACACGTGCCCAGTAATTAACCAAGTGGGTCGTCAGGCAACTCTGGCAATCTGTGGGCACAGCAGGGATGGGTCCTTTTCTGACTAACAGCTGGAGGCAGCTGTGTCGTGTGTGTGTGTGTGTGTGTGTGTGTGTGTGTGTGTGTGTGTGTGTGTGTGTGTGTGTGTGTGTGTGTGTGTGTGTGTGTGTGTGTGTGTGTGTGTGTGTGTGTGTGTGTGTGTGTGTGTGTGTGTGTGTGTGTGTGTGTGTGTGTGTGTGTGTGTGTGTGTGTGTGTGTTTGGAAAGAGGTATAATTTTTGTATTACAAGCTGTAATCAGGAGTCGTGCTGACTGCCCTAGTTTTTGCTGTTTATCTGATTCACTTACTGAGTGAAAGAGCCTCATGGTTTTAGTCTCATCCAAGATTACTCACTTCAGTGCCTTTTCTTCATTTATTTACATTTGATTTTTTTCACTGCAAACTCCAACTTTGTTGTGGGGACATAAGCCAACAATTCTGATTGGTCAATATGGCATTCACTGCTGTTGAGTGGAAAACTCTGGTTCCATAAGTAAAATCTTATTCATTCTCTCCATTGGGGTATTGATTTTGAATAACTTCTAAGACAGACCTTTAAAACATCTAAGCATAAACCTTTAAAGACAGACCTACAATGAGCTATGAGGTTTTTAATCAATGGTTTATGCTTTTGTTGAAGCTGTTGCTCTGGTTTACTTCAGCTTTTTCTTTTTAAATAATGAGTTCAGCAGTGTAATTCCTGGTGAAAAATTACATTACCGCCTACTCCCATGAAACACTACAAATGACGTAGAGTCAGCTTCATGGGATTATCGTTAAGTACACTGTTTTGTACCTTTGTCGTTTTGTCTGTTTTTCAAATACTTTTCAAATCAAAGATTGTAATGTTGTGATTCACCTCATAGCTGATTTGTTTTGTTCATGGCTTATAACTCTTAAATGGTTCTGAAATCACTATGGGGAAAAAAAACTTCCAGGACCAAGGCCACTGTTGTCTTTATAATCAGGGGTGCACATAACTGACGTGGTAAAAATACACGATGCACACCAGAAAATGTTAAGGGAAGCGCTTTTGAGTACCAACATTTTGGGGGACAGGGACAGGTTTACTTACTGGAGTAGGATTTTTCTCCAACTCTGGTAAGATGCAATCATGTTGACAAGTGCGTTCATGAATGATTAGGGGTGCGATGGATCGCAGTTGATCCGTTATCCGTACGGACCATGCCCCACGGTTCGGCATGCATGTGATTCGTGGATAAACTGCTAAGTTTAACCATCATAGAGTGAAAGTTTATCATTTGGCCGTGTTTTGTCTTGCCAATTTACACATTCAAACGATTTTACACGCGGAAGATGAGGCGAAAATCGGGACTCACGTGCTCTTATCTGTGCACAGCCTCACACACCCAAAGCGCATGCACAGAGAGAGAGGCGAGTTTCAGATAGCGTGCGAACAACTAATTGATTCCTCTTTCGCATTTACTTGTGCTTGAACGAACACATACTCACAAAATTATGTCAAAATACCCGTCTCAGCAAGTATTCTCTCGGTTATGTCATAAGTGAACAGTTGAGAAAGAAACCCAATGTGTGTCAGTATATTCGGTCCGTGCATTCGGTTTTAAAGTGACAGCAGCCTTATATTCCTGCTGATGTCTGTGTCATTAATGTTAAAGGGATATTCACCGAAAAATGAAAATTCTGTCATCACATACTCACCCTCATGTTGTTTCAAACCTGTATGAATTTCTTTCTTTTGCTGAACAGAAAGGAAGATATCTAGAAGAATGTCAGTAACCAGACAGTTTTATTGACTTCCATAGTATATTTTTTTCCTACTATGGAAGTCAATGGTATCTAAAACTGTCTGGTTACTCACATTCTTCTAGATATCTTCCTTTCTGTTCAGCAGAAGAAATTCATACAGGTTTGAAACAACATGAGGGTGAGTATATGATGACAGAATTTTCATTTTTCGGTGGAGTATCCCTTTAATAAAATTAAAATAAAACATCATCATCATCATTTACCATGTTAGAGAGAAAAGAAGATAGTGAGGAGAGCAGTCAGCAGGAAACCAATAACGAGAGCTGGTAGGATAAGTGTGCCGTGTAAAGTGTGAGTAACAAGCAGCTTCCCCAGGTGCTCCCTTGAGAACCAGACCAAAAAAAGTTATGTGCACCCGTTTATAATCACATGTAGTAGCGCCTACAGCTATATGGCTGTACACACTGTGCATAACATGAGAGGGCGCTAATTAATGCCATTTTTCTTTTTTACAGAATTTTGATAATTAATGATTAATCTGTGTACACTCGACATATTGAGAAAGCAAGGGAAAATAAGAATAAATAAAGGTCTGCGTTTGTGTGTTGTATGATTGAATAGTTTAGTTTTGTTTAATTGGAGCTTTTTACACACATGAAAAATTACATTACAGATAGTTAGTGTTTAAAACCAGGCTCAAAAAAGTAAACGTTCACTTGATTGAAACATTTGCAAAAAGGCCTTAACCTATTGGGCCCTATCTTGCACCCAGCGCAATTGACTTTGTACACCGACCTCTAGTATCATTCCTATTTTGCACCTGCGCAAAGCGGACTTTTCCCTCCACAGACGCACGTCGGTTAACTAAGAAATACACTTGCGCTCCCGGGGGCGGTTCAGCGCAAAGAGGCGGCGTGTTCCGGCGCAAACATTCCTTCATGCTATTTTGCAGGCTTAGAAAACAATTCCGCCACTAACCGAAAAAAAACTAGTTTAAAGTCAGTGGCGTGTTGCGCATGTTATTCATATGCTATTTTAAGGGCACATGCTTGGCCATAATCAATGTAGCATGTGCACAACGCACATACACTTTGATTCTCTCATCTACACAGAAGCAGCAGTTTTCATTTTTGCAAATCATACATTATTACGATAGATAGACAGACAGACAGACAGACAGACAGACAGACAGACAGACAGACAGACAGACAGACAGACAGATAGATAGATAGATAGATAGATAGATAGATAGATAGATAGATAGATAGATAGATAGATAGATAGATAGATAGATAGATAGATAGATAGTTTATTATAAAAGCATACAGCTTATACATTTACCCAAATTATCATACGCCTGTTTAACCGAAGCTAATTTGGGTGTGTTTCTCCATCCCCTCGTCACCCTGACGAGACCGTCGGTCTCCTCGGCTGTGAACCGCTGCCGGCGCGCGCCTGGCAAATCCGCCGTTATAATAGGAATCCGCTTTAGAACAAGCGCGCCTGCTCTTAAAGGGAATGTGAGATGATGCTCTGATTGGTTTATTTCACGTTACGCCCAAACCACACCTATGAATAATGAAGCTACTTCAGACCAACCCATTTTAGATTTGCGTCGGGCGCAAGAGTCATTTATCCCGCCGGTATAATAGCAACAGCGCCCAAGACCCGCCCACAAAGTTACTTGCGTTTCGCGCTTGATACTTGCGTTTCAGACCGTTAAAATAGGGCCCATTGAGTAGGGAATCGGGATGGAGAAATGAAGCCACTTAAATCTTTGACGCTTTTCCCTGATTGTTTCATGAAACAGTTATAACAATATTTGTATTTTATACATAGTATTATAATAATACCAACAGAGTTGTTTGAGGCAAGAAAATTATGCTCTAATTATTTTATGGTTTTTATATGGTTTATATGGCAGAATATATGCTAATGTATTATAGGCTTACATAAACATTTTATATATATATATGTAAATGTTATAAATTTCCCTGGGTGCTACAGTAAATGGCTGCCCACAGCTCCGGGTGTGTCCACGGTTTGCAGTGTGTGTGTGTGTGTGTGTGTGTGTGTGTGTGTGTGTGTGTGTGTGTGTGTGTGTGTGTGTGTGTGTGTGTGTGTGTGTGTGTGTGTGTGTGTGTGTGTGTGTGTGTGTGTGTGTGTGTGTGTGTGTGTGTGTGTGTGTGTGTGTGTGTGTGTGTGTGTGTGTGTGTGTGTGTGTGTGTGTGTGTGTTCACAACTCGCTACTCCTAATGCACTAACTTGGATGGGTTAAATGCAGAGGACAAACTCCAAGTATGGGTTACCATACTTGGCCTTCACCAGTCACTAGCGAGTACATGGACTTGAACTTCCATAAACCCGTAGAGTAGTGGTCTGGTTTCAAACATTCCAACACGCAAAATGAAACGTTCACGTGACAGGAAAAAAATAACGTTGACCACGTGTTTCTCTGAAAACAGACAATAGAAAATAGACAATGACGTGAGTGACACTGGAGTAACGTTAAAAAACAACAACAACAACAACAAAAAACACGTCACAAAGCATCTATCTACACAAGCACATCTGAGTGCTCAGCTACATCCATCAGATTTCCTAAGCGTGTGTACAGGAAACGAGGGGTCCTTGCCATCAAAAAATTTTGGCATCAAAAACTGCTAAACTACATAAAGCGAATAAGAGCACTTTCTTATATCTCAGTGTAGCTACAAGCACAGAAAACCCTTCCTGCCCACCAACATTAGTTTTGGTAATTAATCTTTTCTTCTTTCACTTGCCACAACTATCTATGTATAGGATATATAGGATATAACTATCCTAGTATGTTTGGAAGAGCAGAAAAAATCATTTTCATCACAACCACCACTGAAAATGAGAGCTGAGAGTCTCATTAACCAACAGCTGTGTGGTGATGATGAGATTCACAGAGAGGAAAAGAGGAAGGAAGGAAAGAGAAAATGATGGAGGATGAATAGAGTAAATCAATGCTGTGTAAACTATAACTATGTGCATGTGTTCATGATGCAAATTCTTCATCATTCAGAGATTTATTTAGCATTACAAGGGCTCACAACACTCCTAATCAACATGCTGCAGTTTCAATGCATTAGTTATTAAATGCCCAATAATTCTGTGATTTTTAAATTTAAACGAATAACATGCGTAGTTTAAAAGTAAATATCTGTGCTACACCAAATGTGCATGATGCAAATTAAGGCACGGTAATACAAATATGAAATAAGTACATATTATTTCTGCTAGCTGGTTGCTTATGCCATCCTTGCCGTCTCATTATCATTAGCTCAATATAAAACAAAAGAAGTCAATGGTGAGTCCCCACCATGGCAGAAAAACAAATGTATGTGTGTGTTTTTGATTCAAGAGTGAGTCAGTGGGTGTTAATCCCATATTAATCTTGGCTAGGATGCTGCAGCTTTTCATTCCCGCACAAATATTAATACCAGCCGTATGAGACTGAATGACTCTGAACTAGTAAATCAAGGAGAGCTGAATTACAGAAAGTTGTTTATTCTCTTCTATGATTCAATCCATCGCCGCCTCCTATGGTTATCAACAGGAGAGGGAGGATCATTATCATTATTATTGCATGTGACACTCTAACGAAACGCCCTCATCAATCTTGTAACTGCTTCTCAGTAGCTTGTTTATAGCATTCGAATGTTGTTTGTCAAATGTTGGACTAGATAATTATGGCAAAAGTCACTGCAAAAACAGATGTTTTACCTGGATAGAAATCCATCATTTCTTCCACTTAAAATCTTCCACAATAATAATGTGAAGGGACTTGTTTTCAAATCCTAAAAATGAAAACATGAGACTATACAGAAGCAAAAGCTCACCGTAACCCCACACAGTAGCATAGAAACTATTTAGCAACAGCACATTACAAAGGTCCTGCAAGTTTAGGACTGTCTCGCCATCCAGTGGTTAAAAGCACGAACTGCATTTCAGTTTTGTTTTGTTTTTTGGTTGAAGCACTTTTCTTTTCATCAATAATTTCAGAAATAAATAACATGTGACATAAAATAAACAAAACAAGACAATATGAAGGCAAAAATACAAAAAACAGAAACCCAATCTCTTCTTACTGTTTATGCTTTTGGGCCTTGAGTCGAGTGTACACTGATGAGCTAAAACATTATGACCACTTGCCTAATATGCTGTTGGTCCTCTGCGTGCTGGCAGAACAACACTGCCCCGCAGAGGCATGGACTCTACAAGACCCCTAAAGGTGTCCAGTGGTATCTGGCACCAAGACATTAGCAGCTGATCCTTCAAGTCCTGAAGGTTGCAAGAAGGAGCCGTTGTGGATTGAACTTGTTGGTCCAACACATCACACAGACGCTCAGTTGGATTTGGATCTGGGCAATTTGGAAGCCAGGGCAACATTTGGGCAACAATTCCCCCCTTCTATGTAAAGCGCTTTGAGTGCCGAGAAAAGCGCTATATAAATGTAATGAATTATTATCTGGGCAATTTGGAGGCCAGGGCAACACCTTGAACTCTTCATCATGTTCCTTAATCCATTCCTGAAAAATGTGTGCAGTGTGGCAGGGTTCATTATCCTGCTGAAAGAGGCCACTTCCACCAGGGAACAACATTGTCATGAAGGGGCGTACCTCGTCTGCAACAATGCTAGGTAGTACGTGTCAAAATTACATCCACAAATGACCGGACCCAGAGATTCCCAGCAGAACATTTCCCAGAGCATCACACTCCCTCCACGGGCTTGTCACCATCTCACAGTTCATCCTGGTGCCATCAAATGGCAAACACATACACGGCTGTTCAATTAATGCAAAAGAAAACAGGACTCATCAGACCAGGCGCCCTTCTTCCACTGCTCCAAGTTCCAGTTCTGATGCTCACGTGCCCATTGTAGGCGCTTTCGATGGTGGACAGGGGTCACCACTGGCACTCTGATTGGCATAGGCAGTAGAAAGTCGCCTTGTCAAAGTCACTCAGATCTTTATTCCTGCCCATTTCTCCTGCATCCAGCACGTTGATTACAAGAACTGGTTGTTTGCTTAAGGCTGGCCCACACAAAAATATTTTAAAAATCTTATCAGATTTTCACAATGTGTGAGACCACAAACATGACGATAAAAAAAAAATCAAAGATTTAACAGTTTTATTCCTCTATAGCAGGGGTCGGCAACCTTTTTGTCATAAAGTGCCATTTTTAAGTTTCCAAGTTCATCACTGTGCCACAACACACACATAGCCTATATATATATATATATATATATATATATATATATATATATATATATATATATATATATATACACTCATATAAATACACAAACATTTTACATTTTCATAATGGCTTACACAGAAATAGTACAGAAATTTAAATATTTCTCTTGAAATTTGTTTTAGATTTAGATAGACAATTTAATAATATTTATAACTCCTAACTAGAGATGCACCGATTACAATTTTCTAGGCCGATTCCGATTTTTCATTGAGTTTGACCTGCCGATACCTATTTTTTTAGCCGATTCCGATTAAATTTTTTCTAACTACTTTACAGCACACACACATATTTGTTTTCTATATATATATTTTATATATATAAAATACCATATCCTTTTACCCAAACTGAATAATAAAAACAAGTTTAAATGGGTAAATTTTATATAAATATTTTTGAGTCTTAATTTTCTTTTCTGACATAACCTAATCCAGTTCTTGTTAAAACACACTAGACATGCACATTCTGTGCATTTTGGGCACTTTTGTTTGGAATCATATTTATTTTGTCCATCAAAAGTGTGCTTTCACTTTAGCACCTTTCACACAGCGCTTTGAACCCAGCGCACAGCGCTTTGCCTTCTGTGTGAATGCAAACACGACCCGGGATTGATGCCGGGTTGGGGACCTAGTAACATTGCCGTGTTAAGTCCCGGAACGAAAAGAGTCCTGTGTGAACGAAAGCCGTAATAATGCCGTGTCGTAGTGATGACGCTGAAGCCGGGATCGTTCGCCAGCTGTGAAACGATACGTTATGCGCAAGTTTATGATCGAATCAGAGAGAGAAATCGCAGCTCTAGGCAAACTTAAGACATTTTAAGTTACATCGATGTCACGTGTCTTCACAGGATTTGTACGGCTTGTGTGAGAACGCACTCTCTGATTCCGGAAAATCACTGGCAGTGTGAATGAACCAAAATCAAACGAACCCGGGTCAAATAAATCTCGGGTCACTTTATCCGTGTATTTTCTGGAATCTCTGTGTGAAAGGGGGCTTTAAATTGAGCGTGAGCAGCGCAGACAAAATAGACTCGGCGGCGAAACCCCTGCTTCACTGCTGCTCACGCGACGCTCCTGTTGGGCGCTCGCGCGCTGCCCCTGCTCCCGGTGTGGATTAACATGTACGCCGAAAAAAATATGCGTGAAACGGCCGTAATTCACGAGGTTTCCTACATGTGCGTTCCGTGTGCACGTGTGATGCTGATGTTGCGCGATGTTAATCATGGGGAGCCCGAGTGCATGACCGGCATAAAACTAGACTACTTTATCTGAATGAAATACATACACTTCTCTCGCATTTGCTTGTGTGCCAGCGATTAACCCTCCGCGTGCCAGTGTTGGCACGCGTGCCTTAGGTTGCCTACCCCTGCTCTATAGTGTGTGGAGTGCCACGATGTGATCAAGAGTATGGCGGGTAGATCATGCCTTTTCTAAGTCTACCCTGAAGAAGGCGAAGGAGCAGTCTACCCTTCCGTCGCCGTCAGTCCGTGTCTATTTTTGAATGGGATTGATAGAGACGTCAGACGACAGACCGGCGGCGACGTCACGGCGGCGTCACAGTAGTAACGTATACCTTACGGCGACGTGGCGACGGCGTACGTGAGAAATGTATAAAAAATCATAACGTCTGAACCAGGCACGTCGCCTAATAAGACGCCTGATACACACGTCGTCCCTCAGTACGTCGCCTAATAAGACGCCTGATACACACGTCGTCCCAATATAATGTTATTTTTCCCATGTTGATAACGAAAAGTGAATAGCATGAGTAAGATTGGATTTGCAATAGGCTATAGCCTATCGGGAGACATGATTTTTGTTTTGTTTTGTAGGAAGCTTTTCTTTAAAGTGAATTTTTGTTTAATATTAAAGCCTATCTTAATTTTAAATTTGTCATCAAAAAAGAAGCGAATATTCCATAAACAGGCTCTAACTTGTTGGTCTTTCTACAGCAGTGTTTTTAAATAAATGGTCTATCTTTTCTAGACAGAAAAGTTAACAACAAAGTAATAAAAAATATTTTATTTGCAAAATCTATCCCTGCCTCCAGATACAAATGGTCCCCCTTGTATGAAAATATTAATTGGAGTAGAGCATGGAGTAACCCACATACATTTTTAATTACAAACAAAGTAAAAGAAATATCATTTAAAATTATTTACCATTATTACCCCTGTAACAAGATTATCTAAAAATGTATACCGTAGACGAAAAATGCAGCTTTTGCTTTATGGAAACGGAAACGTTAGACCATTCTATAATTGCTCACATAGCTCTTCTCTGTGGAATGATATAGCCAATGTTTCATTAATGGACAACATGGCTCAAACATAGCCTACATTTATCTAATTTTGATATCTTCTTTTAATTTTCTGACTCAAATTTCTCTGTAATATATAGTCAACTTAATAATTTTGCTTGGAAAATTCTTTATTCATAAATCGAAGTTAATGAAAAACTACGGTGACGCATTGCTGCCACATACATATAATTTTTTCCACTCAAGTGTGTAGTCATGTAGGCTACAAAATATGCCTTTATCCACATAAAATTGATAGCCAATCATGTCTTTATCATACGTTCAAAAAGCTGAAGAAATAACAGCCCCCAACGGACATTCATGTTAAATGATCAAATTCTGTACACACCTTATTAATAGCAGATGAGCCCAGAATACGAACATTGTGTTTAATTGCATATTAGGCTAAGCGTTTTCCTCCCATAGAAAACCCTTATAATAAAGAAAAAGCTTAATGTGGCTTAATAGGCTACTTCAGTGATAAAGATCAAATGCTATAGCCTACACACCTTATTAATAAACCATACTATCCTACAGAAAAGCAGATGAGCCCAGAATATGAACGCAATGCATTTAATTATGCGTTAAGCGTTTTCCGATAGAAACCCTTATTATAAAGAAAATAAAGGTGGCTCTTAACGTGGCTTTCTATGGGAGGATGGCATTGCGGTGCACAGCAAATCCTTTAAATGGTATTCAATGCAAAACAAAAATGAAAAATAAAAGTAGCCAATAAAATAAACAAATGATTGTGGCATTAATTAGCCCACAAACAATATTTATTTTAAAGACTAAACGAATTTGTTTAAAGAAAAACACCAGCGTTGGGCGTTTATCTGTATAGGCTAAAGCCCTCATTATGCTTCTGCGTCAACTCCACGGCGTAGCTACGCCGTCACTCCAACGGCGTCGTGACCGTTTTATGGTTCTGCGTCGGGTTGCGTTGCATCGCGGTGCATTTCACCGCCAGAACGCTAGGGGGGTGGTGTGGTTCGCGAATCTCTTTCCTAGTTTGTTTTGGTTCCATGCGCCGGTTCCGCTTTTTCATTTCCGACAATGGCGAGCGAAAGAGAGAGAGTGTTGTCGCAGCTGGAGCTAATCAACGTTGAACAACAAACGATTTTATTGCAAATGTTTAATCGTAGAAGAAAAAGAAGACGTCAGCGAAGGTGGTCTGTACGACCAGTGCACGAAGACAGGGGAAGGATTGGCGAATTTGTTACGGTTGTTCGACCGCTGAGGGACTTGGACGAAGAAATGCACTTTAAGTATTTTCGGATGTCGAAAGGTCGATTTGACGATCTTGTTCATCGTTTAAAGCCGTTAATACAGCATCAGACTACACACAGTATGCCTATTGACCTCGCTCAGAGACTGGCAGTGACTTTAAAGATTTTATCTTCGGGTGCAAACCAACAGATCACCGGGTTGGGCTACAAAATGGGTTCGACCACGGTGCCATGGCAGGATAATGTAGTGTCCCGTGGCAGACTTGGTTAATTACTTGATATCCATGATGTACCCGTGAACATTGTATTGTAAATAAACAACAAACTTTTTTCCAAAACAAACATTGATTTGATTGATTGAAGTTTATTTCTAGCAACAACAAAAAAAGAAAAGAATATATATAAATATATACATATACACTACCGGTCAAAAGTTTTAGATCGGTAAGATTTTTAATGTTTTTAAAAGAAGTCTCTTCTGCTCACCAAGGCTGTGTTTAGTATATAAAAAACAATAAAACAAAACATATTTTATGACAATTTAAAATGACTGTTTTCTATTTTAATATATTTTATTCCGGAAATGATGTATAATCTGACCAATCACAGCCCCTGCGGTCTGCGTCACCGCGACGCGTAGTTACAATTTTTTGGAGGTGCACGTCAAGCTACGGCGGAGGGGTCGCGTCGAGGTTCGCGTCGACGCAGAGGGGTCCGCGGGGGTACGCCGTCGATTCGACGCAGAAGCATAAAACAGGCTGTTTCAGTCGTCGATCCTTTTCAAACTGGCGCAATAAAATAAAACAGAATTTGATTTGTTAAACATGAAGAAGACTTATCAGTCTGGCATGGCCGCTCGCTCTAACGTTAACCTAGATAAATGTTCGCTATTATTAAGCGCATATCGTGTTTGTGCGGAGTGTGGAGCGCGGAGTGTGGAGCGCGCACTGCATGACATGGACGCGCCGGTGCCATCACTCGCATTTTCCTATCAACAGTGGAAACAACTGAAATACTCCATAATTTCTGGTCATACAGAAAAGAATAATACATCCGTCGCAACTACTTTTATTTGTGTAAACTTTCAACAACAAGAAAACGTTGTGCTTTTGTAAAATAAAATAAAACGAACAGGGCGCGCTTTCATGATCTCTGTGAATTCGAGCGCGTCTCAAAAACGAACCGAAAAACAGTGTATAGACAAGCCTCACAGACATGAGAAATATAACTATCTATATAAAGTTTATAAAAAAATAAAAAATGTTATCCACCAACGAAAAAAAATCCAATCGAAAGCAAATAGCCTACGGTATACCATCTGATTATGTAATCCTGTCCGTATGAAAGGCGCATCTCTAGAGGCTAAATTACAGCGGGATGTAGATATGTTTGCAGGCAGCCTACACTGATTTAGAAAAGACTAGTCATTAATAAACAATTAAAATGCTTCATTATTTTTTTCAGACACATTTATTATATCATTAGCCTACTTTTGCCGGTGCTTTGCGGCAAGTTTTATGCGCTTGAGCGCGGAATAGCCATATATACACCCAGGATTGAATTTAAACGTGAGATTAGTCCTAATTGCTTAAATAAATTACTACTAGTTTAGAAAAATCCTTCAGTCTATGGCAACTCTAATCAATAGCCTACATTTAATATTTGACATTATTTAATTAGTAATTAGTATCCAGCTCTTTACATTAAATTAGTTGAGTTAGCATAATTAGTTAATGAACAAATAAAATAATAAAATAAAGTTTAAATTATACTACCGGTAACCATATATTTCTATATAGCATTGATTATTCCACCACACAAAGGACTGTTTATAAGGTGATAATCCGTTATACATGTGAAGATTGTAGCCTATATGGCTGTATCTTGAAGATTTTTGTATTGTATCTTCTGTTATAAAGATGAAGATTGACATTTCGTTAATTAAACAAAATAAGAACACAATGTTGTAAAAAATAAACAACTTAGGCTACGTTCTGTTAGATGTGTTTTGACTACTTTTTGTTTAATTATATCTCTAGGTAATGAAGATATAGCCTATTAACAAAAATAAATCTTAGGCTATATATAATATAAAAAAAAAACTTATAGGCCTATATAAAATATATTTTAAAAAAGGGCCTCATTGATTAATTTTGCCTGATTGGGGGCTGTTACTATTTGCTTAAGCTTTTTGAACGTAGAAGTGTGATAAAGGCGCTATAGGCTGTCAATTTTATGTGGATAAAGGCATATTTTGTACATGACTACACATGTCCTTATAAAGGCAAAAAAAAGATGTCGTTTTTAACGACATCTCGTTATTACGAGAAAAATATGTCGTTTTAACGACATAAGATCACGTTATTACGACAAAAGATGACGTTAAAACGACACAAGATCTCGTTATTACAACATAATTGAGGGGAAAAAATAATATGTATGTGGCAGCAGCTATGCGTCACCGTAGTACTGCTCTTGATGTAAAGTGTAACAATTATCGTCAGCCCTCTTGCGCCCTCTGTTGGCATTTGTACATAATATACATATGTTCATTGTTTATATATTTCTTCATGCATTTTAATAGTGTTGTTAAATAAAATAAAATAATTAATTACTTTTAATACCCTACTTTATTTGAACCAATTATATTGCCTCATTTGTAATATGTATTTAAGTCATAAAGGCTATTGTTCACTTCAGATCTATCTTTATGACCAAAAAATATATAAATAAAATAGTCGACACTGACAGCCCTAGTTTTGAACATTTGAACATGAACCTACATTGTTTTGCATTTTGTGACTAAAAGACTATTTCCCTGTCTTATATTTTTTTCATTGTTGATTTCTTGTAAATAATATAGGCTATTAAAATACTTTCTTGTCACCTTCTCCTGTAAACAATATCGTGAATAGTTTCATATTGTGTATTCGCCCATTATGGTCAACTGTGTAAATTAAAATTATTACCACCTTCAAAAGTAAAAACTCAGAATGACACATTCCAGAATATTATGTTTATAGATTACAATTAATGAATTTATCTGTTCAACTTTAAGTTGTTGTTAATAATTGTGCAAAAAGTTGTGACTTTGATGGTGTATAATTTGCATAGTCCTCATATCCAGTAGAAAGTGAGTGAATTATTTAAAAAAAAAAAATACTATGTTTGTAAACCATTCAGAGATGACATTAATGACATACACAACTTAGTATACAATACAAAATTTGTATCAGTGATATTTTCAATGTCATCAGAATACAAGAAAAGAATGATTGATTAGAAAGATAACAAAGGAAAGATAAGAAAAGCTAGGGGGAAAAATAGATATTATTTTATTGTGATGCGACGTTGGAGTCACACGTTGGTGTCACGCGTCTGTGGTGCGGCGTGCTGTGGTGCGACGTTGGAGTCACGCGTTGGTGTCACGCGTCTGTGGTGCGGCGTACCCCTTCTGTCACGTAAAAGTACACGACTGTCGACTTCGGTAAGTTATCCGTGGCACTATCCACTCCTCATACAAGAGAGCACACATATTAACAGATTCCATTCACAAACAACCAGAGTCCTGACAGCGAAAATGGGAAACTTCGCAAAATCTAGCTTTGAAAGCATGAGATCCCACCCTCCCTTCACAGCTCTCCAAAGCAACTCCTCCTCAAAAGCAACTCCTCCTCCAAAACACATGAATGCGCACAGCCAGAGCAGATTCAGCAAAGCGTCATAAGAGACAGCATTAAATGACCTCATGTCTCAAAGCACATAAAATTACAATAATAATGATCGTAAAGAACTTACAGAGCTCTTACTTGTACCACCTGACTGCAGTGCTGCAGATTCATTTCGGTGTTGATAGTGTTGACATCCGATTCTGAGGACGTGAACAGCTCTGGGAAGAACGACACGGGTTGCCATCTCGTAATTACGGTTATGACATGGCGTGAACACAGCATAAGCTCATTGTTTTGGTTCAAGAGGAACTGTAAAAGGCGGCTACTGTTTGTTTTTGGTGTTTGGTGATCGTGAATGTCTGTCTACAACTCTGCATAGCCTTATAGTATGGAACATGCTGATGACGTGTGGTGTCTGCGCCAGCAGGGTGCGCTGAGGAGGTATGGAAATATGACAGGCCAACGCATGGAATGATTGGACGAACATTTTTTGGTCTGGAGACTTCAACAGAGGACATGTCCTTTTTTATTATTATTATTTATACTACTTCTATTATTGATTGCTATCAGGATGTGAAGAGAGTTTTAGCCAGAATAACAAAAAGTGTGTATTAAAAAAATGGCCTACCTCAAATTGAACAAGAGGAATAAAAAAGTATTTTTCCTTAAAGATAATTAAGCCTGTTTTAGTAGCTACCAAACATGTTGTCATGTCATGAGAATCTAATGAGATGAATGCAAAGTATTTTTTTTAGGTCAAATGTGACCAGGAAATTGTAATATGTTTTTTTTTCACTCAGTTTGCACATACTGCTGATAGATGTACACCTATAGATCTGTGGCAATATGCGTGGAATGCAGGAAAATGTGCCACGTCATTTTCTGTAAAGTAATTTTGACCATATGTATGGAATCAGGAAATCACACAACCAAAAACAAACTGTTCAAAACTGTTATATTAAACGAATTATTTTTAACAGGCCGCAATCCGTACTAAAAGGTACTCTAAGCGATGTCAAGCGTTTTTTTAGGCCAAAACATTTTTTGTCACATAAAGCAAACATCTCCTCACTATCCGCTAGCTGCCTGTCCCCTGAACACACTGTAAAAAAAATGCGGTCTCTGTAGACAGCCCAGGCTCCACAAACGGCAAGAAAAACAAACTGGCCCAGCCTGGACCACGAAACATAACAAACAGTGTTTCAGCCAATAACCGACAAGAATGATTGGAGGGGGAGGGAGGGTCAAGCTAGCCTCCGTTATATTTGACAATACTTTGAACATCAACAAGAAGTGACATCACCCAACATCGCTTAGAGCACCTTTAATGCCATCAAAATAAATATTAAAGTCAAGCAAGACAAGTCATGTAATAAAATTATCCACAAATAAGTCTGTTTTTAACTGTGTGAAATAAAGATACACACATATGAACAAACTCTCTCATAAAGTCTGTGAGGTATGCAGTCTAAATAAAAGCACCTAGGCCTACTGTTTAAAGGGGGTGTAGGAGCATTAATGGGTTAATGTAATTATATTTCACACCACTAGAGGGCACATAATGTATTTATGTTGTCAAGTTTGACACAGAAGTGTGTGCACGAAGAAGGTCAAATAAACTTTTTGATCCTGATGGACTTGAATGAATTGTTTTGATGAAATGGAAGATTCCTTTATTTATTTTTAATTTGGAAAGAAATTGGCAATCAAGGGATTGGAATATCTAACTTTGTTTTCAAAGGTATGGACATTGCATTTTATTTTAATCTGTTCAAGAAACAATCGTCAAAACCAATGATCTAAAGAAATAGGACAAACGCGCGTCTACAGGGGGGAAATTAACTCAGTATAGGTGGTAGCCTATTTGTGAGAGCATAAACTGATGTACCGAAAAGAGCCACTGATGTGTATTTGAAAATTAGATTATGAATGAACAGACTTAATGTTTGAGGTAGCATAAAAGCCACTAATAATAACAATAAATAGTGAATATACAGGAACCCGTTTGAAGTCGTATCACTGGCAGTGGTTAAAGTGGGATTTGGCAGGTGGGGGAAAACCCTCAAATTTTGTGTAGGTGCAACAGGGAAAAATTACTCACCGTGGGACAACATATTGAATTTTGTGGTATAGCAATACTTTTTGGGACAAGAGTGTCACTGTGGCACCAAGTATCACAATACTTATTTACTTGATATTTTAATGGTTTTATTTTGGTCCATCTACATCTACACTGACTGATATGATGACGATACTATGTTAAAATTGCTGAACACCACAATATGGAACACAACCTTGTGTTTCACAATGTAAATTCAAACATAAAAATGGCCGAAGACAACTATAACATGAATAAATCACAACCACAATTATGTTAATTTGACATTAGCCTACTTCACCTTTGACTTTTAACTCCACCGCAACATCCACTTGCTCTGGCTAGAACAGCAACTTTCAGGGGCGGACTGGGACATAAATTCAGCCCTGGCACATAGCCACACCAGCCCACATTTATATGTTTTATGAATCATTTTCTTAAAGTTAATTTACTCAAGGCTACCAGGAAAGCTGTAGCCTAAGTCAGTATTGCCAATAGGAACCTTCTACAAGCTTTGGAGACGGTGGTGTCCGTGCCAGAGATGTTGGTGTCCGTGCCGGAGATGGCGGTGTCCGTGCACTTGTCCATGCCGGAGACGGTGGTATCAGTGCCAGAGTCGTTGGTGTCCCTCCCGGAGAGGTTGGTGTCCTTGCCGGAGACGGTGGTGTCCATTCCAGAGACGTTGGTTTCCGTGCCGGACACAGTGGTGTCCATGCCGGTGTCTGTGCCGGAGACCTTGGTGTCTGTGCCGGAGAAGTTGGTGTTCGTGCCGGAGACGGTGGTGTCCGTTCCAGAGATGTTGGTGTCCGTGCCAGGATGGAGACGGTGGTGTCCGTGCACTTGTCTGTGCCGGAGACGGCGGTGTCCGTGCACTTGTCCATGCCGGAGACGGTGGTATCAGTGCCGGAGTCGTTGGTGTCCCTCCCGGAGAGGTTGGTGTCCTTGCCGGAGACGGTGGTGTCCGTTCCAGAGACGTTGGTTTCCGTGCCGGACACAGTGGTGTCCGTGCCTGAGTCGTTGGTGTCTGTTCTGGAGACATTGGTGTCCGTGCCGGAGTCGTTGGTGTCCGTCCCGGAGAGGTTGTTGTCCTTGCCAGAGACGGTGGTGTCCGTTCCAGAGACAGTGGTGTCCGTTCCGGAGAAGGTGGTGTCCGTCCGGAGACATTGGTGTCTGTGCCGGAGATGGTGGTGTCCTTTCCGGAGACAGTGGTGTCCGTGCAGGAGACGTTGGTGTCCGTGCCGGAGACGATGATGTCCGTGCCGGAGACTTCGGTGTCCGTTCCGGAGACTGTGGTGTCCGTGCCGGAGACAGTGGTTTCCGTGCCGGAGACGGCAGTGTCCGTGCACTTGTCCGTGCCGGAGTCGTTGGTTATCTGTAATTATATTTTCACTTCACAGGGTCCATTTTAAAACTGTTCATTTCAATAAAAATTTAAAAACTGCATCTGTTCCCTCCAAAAATACCTGGCTGGAGAGACTTTCTTGTGAATGAAACTTTACTGAAACACCCCCTCGGGACCTTAAGCTCTTCTAAACTGTAGTAATGTTTAACTTTTAGTTATTTTCATGAATTCTTTGTCACTGACAGATGGGAAAGAACAGATGTGACATTCTCACTCTTGAAAGTAAAAGTGTATATGTGTCCCAATTATTTCAAGCTTTAAGTAGAAGCTTCCAGCAGATTCAGAGGCATAACACAATGATTTCATGATTTTTATGGAGGAAAAAAAGGCTTATTCCTGACTGTTTTAAAGAACTGTTAAAATAAAAACAAGCCAAACACTTTGTTAACTCATTGGCATGTAGTGTTTTTTAAAAGATACTGTACCGGGTGTACATTGTGCTTGATTGTGAATTATGAAGAGGAAATAAAGGAAACTAAACCCCAAGGATGAGAGTTTTAATGCTTGATAATAAAATATACCCCACACAGATGTGTTCATGTTTTTTTATTCCCTATTTTGTGTTAACATAGTGTTTCCCTATAGTCAGAGGGTTTGAAAATAAAAACAATGGCTAAAATCATTTTTTTTAATGAATGAATTTTCATTCAAATAAAAGTACAATTATGAGGTATTATTGTAGAATCGGTTCACATTTAATTTTCTCCCATCTGCTCCAGTTCCCCTTTCCTGCGGAACATAAGAAAATTATTTTATTCATGTAAACTATGGAATTTATCTAAAAAAGTAAGCCTATGTCTTAAAAATTTCATACAAAACTTGCCCCAATTCTGTGAACTGACTAAAGCCATAAAAGCATATTAGCATAAAACCTCACCCATTAGACCAGAGGATAACTGGCTGCAGTAGCAATGCCGCATTGGTTGTTCTTGTTCCTGGTCATCATGATGTAGCCGTTGACACCCCATTCCAGCCCCCAGCTAAAATCACAGCAGTTTGTTTGAGTGTTATTTCTCTTCAGTCGCGTGCTATAATTTTGTTAATTCATTCTTGTTTCATTGTCTTGTGCTTTTTTTCTTAACCTGTTCTTAACAAGCCAATAGTCCGCTCCAGTCTTAGTTCCATAACCAACAGCCAGAACGCCATGATCTAAATCAGAGCTGCTGCAATCGGGCTCGTCGTAGACACCTAGAAACAATAATCAGTTAATTACCGTGTCAATTAATTAGCCAGCAAATTTTGAATTAAAAGATGAATAAATAGTGTTCAAAAAACCTAACACCTAAAAAATAGGTGATGACAGTTACCAGATTCATAGAGCTGAAAGCTGCTGTGTCCAGCATCGATGGCAACAGATACAGGGCCGATTGTAGCAACAGCCTCCTGTAGTGCACTTTCATCCCCACTGGCAACATCGACGTATCCTGTGCAAGTGGCACCGACAGTGCTCGGCTTAAAACGGCACTGACCATCCTGTGTGGAGAATATTGATGAGCAAAAATGATTAAAAAAAAACCTCAGCTGAAGCTTTACGGTTGAGATTTTTTCTCACTAACATTGTTAGGACTCACCTCAGCCTCATACGGGTAGGACTCCTCTGTATCCAGACCTTTATTGGCTTCGATGTACTGGAAGGCCTGGTCCATTAGTCCCCCATCACAGCCCATGTTCCCATAAGCACCAGAACAGTCCACCAGCTGCTGCTCACTCAAGGACACCAGTTTTCCTGTCTTCTTGAATGTCTGACCCTCCAGGGAACCAGTCTGAGAGACAAAAGAGGGATGAATAGCAGCAGAGGCAGAAAAATAAGAATGCTGAACTGGTATGGCAAGCCGTTTTAGCTTCAAATGTTCCCAGCATTACTTGTCGTAATTGCATTTTAAGAATTAAGTTTGAGAGCTCTACAGTTAAATTCTTACTAGTAACAATTCCAATATAGAGAGATGTCTAATTTAATTTTTACTAGTAAGAATTCCAGTTAGAGAGCTCTCTAATTCATTTACAGAGCTCTGCAATTAAACATCTTTAATGTTTTTTTTAATAGCAAAATTTTAATTCGATAGCTCTGTAATTGCATTTTGCTAGTAATTATTGAATTAGAGAGCTCTGTAATTGAAATTCGTACTAGTAAAACAATTATTAGCTCTCTATCTGGAATTCTTACTAGTAAAAATTCGATTGTAGAGCCCTCTAATTGTAAATGTAACTAGTAATAATTGAATTAGAGAGCTCTGTAATTGTAATTATTAGTAATAATTGAATTAGAGAGCTCTCTAATCATAATTGTTACTAGTAAAAATGCAATAACAATGAGTAACTCTGAGAAAATTTTAAGCT
This sequence comes from Leuciscus leuciscus, assembly GCF_965113295.1. Classification (NCBI taxonomy): domain Eukaryota; kingdom Metazoa; phylum Chordata; class Actinopteri; order Cypriniformes; family Leuciscidae; genus Leuciscus; species Leuciscus leuciscus. The sequence goes on from NC_138741.1 coordinate 15,741,872, forward strand.
AAAACGGCTTGCCACTAAACTGGACTATGGACTGTTTAAGCATTTGCCATATAAGATCTGTTTGTAACGGCAAAAATGTGGGTCTTACTGCACTGAAGGCCCAGCATGATCCGCACTGCTTCTGGTCTTTAACATCGGTGACATAGCCCTTTTCCCTCCAGTCAACGCTATCAGGCAGCACAGCGCCATCTCTCAGCCGGAAGAATGTAGAGCCACCACGGGCCTTAGTGTTATTCATTGAGCCCAGGCATCCATGGAACACCACCTGTCTGTATTCCTCATTGGTCTGAGAGAGGATAGATGGAAGAAATATGATGAATTCTGAACTTTTGAGTAAAATTTTAAATATTGAATAAATATATTTGATTATATTTTAATTTCTTACCATGTCAGCAAAGTATGTCATGCCAAGCCTGTAGGATTTGATGCCCTGATCTGCCATCATGTTGTGGACCAAAACCAGTTTGCGATTGGACATCCAGGTCATCCTACGGTGAGATTCTTCCTCAGTTGAACGGTAGCTCTTACCTGAGGCACATGAGAAAAGTTGATGAGGCATTGTTTTAAACAGCGTTAACTTGTAGTTTCTGCAAAGGTTTTGCTAGTTTCAATGTTTAAATAGACATTTGTTAGTAAAAAGAAATTAATTTAGAAATAAATGTGTATAATGTGTAAAGTAAGTCAAATTTAAATAATTTGTTAGTAAAAAAAAGTAATAATTTAGAAATAAATTAAATGTGTATAAAGTAAATCAAACATTTCGCAAAAAGGCAAGTGATTTTTGACAGACAATTTAGTTTTGATTTAAATGAATTTAGTTTGATCGTAGTCATCTTTTAAATTAAAAAATATAATTTATATAATATAAGTCAAGTCAAGTCAAGTATATTTGTATAGCGCTTTTCACAATACAGATTGTATCAAAGCAGCTTCACAGTATTAAATTAAAATAATACAACAAGGTTTGTTTCAAGTGGAATTTATTGATTGATAAAATTAAATTAAATATCCCCAAAATATCCCCAACTGAGCAAGCCAAAGGCAACAGTGGCAAGGAACCGAAAAACTCCATCAAGTGACCTAATGGTGTCCTAAAACTCCATCAGGTGACCTAATGGAGAAAAAAAACCTGGGGAGAACCAGTCGGGGGCCAGTTCTCCTCTGGCATTTATGAGCTAAAGACCAGATTGTATTTTGAACTGTAAGATTACAAATATTATATGAATGCCTGGCTGAAGAGATGCGACTTTAATCTAGTTTTAAACTGGGAGAGCGAGTCTGAGCAACGAACAGTATCAGGAAGACTATTCCAGAGTTTTGGAGCCAAATGTGAAAATGCTCTTCCTCCTTTGGTGGTTCTGGATATCCTAGGTATGACCAAAAGCCTTGAATTTAGTGATCTTAAAGAGCGCGATGGATTATAGGGCGATAGAAGATCCGTTAAATAGACTGGAGCTAAGCCGTTTAGGGCTTTATAAGTCAGTAACAATACCTTGTAATTAATACGTAACTTTCTAACTTTATAGGTAACCAATGCAGTGATGATAAAATCGGTGTTATATGATCATATTTTCTTGATCTCGTAAGAACTCTAGCGGCGGCATTTTGGACTAACTGTAGCTTGTTTATTGAGGATGCAGGACAACCAGCTAATAAAGCATTACAGTAATCCAGTCTCGAGGTCATGAATGCATGAACTAACTTTTCTGCATCAGAAACTGATAGCATATTACGTAGCTTAGCAATGTTTCTAAGGTGGAAAAAGGCAGTTTTTGTAACATATGAAATATGATTTTCAATGCATATAGCTTTTTATTTAGAAATGTCATGTGGAAAAACATTTTTTACATCAATATTACATTTACAAGCACCTTCACAGTGTTCCATAAGCAACCTGTTTGACTACTGATAACCATAATCCTGGAGTTACAAAAATTACTCTTAAAAATAAACTTTTTTATTTATTGTTGCCATTTTTGGCACTTCTATCTTTGCTCACTGTCTGAGTCTGAATGGCTTCAGTGTTTGTCTGTTTTGTCTAGTTTGTTCATTCAGTCAACGAGGAGAACCTTATGAATCTCTTTCCCAATTTAATAAAACTAAAGAAGGAGACTCTCTTACCAAATTTCATTTTCCATGCGTAGAACTCCATGTCCTCCAGAGAAAGACTGGCAGCACTGGCAACAGCCAGAAAAGCAGCAGCAACGACCAAAAGCCTCATTCTGCACAAAGGAAGAGATGTGACAAGTGTGAGGTTGGATTGAGGTGCACAAGTTAAAACAGAACTGAGTGGCTCATGTCACTGTTTCCTTTCTTCTATAACACTCCCACACATTTTTCTGTACAGTTCCAGTATAGTTCCATAGGACTGAAATGTGGTTAAACCTGAGTACTTACTTGTGCTGGAATGTATAGATTTCCTTGATGTCAGTCACCTTCGTGTCAGTGTTTGTGAGAATGAAGATCTGAGTTTTTATAGGAGTCTTTAGTGTCTTTGATCAGGTGCCTCTCATAAACCCATAAAAAACAGTGATGCTGAGTGTAGAGAAAAATAGAGGGGAAATTACGTAACAACAATTGGTGTAATACTGGGGAAAATGCTGCGTAGAGGGAACTTTCCTGTCGTCGTCGATCGGTGAATCTTTTATTCTTTCTTTTATTTTTTACAGTTTGTTTTGTTTGTTTTTTGTTTTTGTTTTGTTTTTTACATTGTTTTTTTTCTTTTTCAGTGCAGCGGTATAAGAGTTAAGTTGTTTCCTGCATATGAAAAAAACTGTCAGCTTTCATGACAGTGACAACACCCTGGGTAAATCATAATTTTTTTTTGTTGAAGTTGCAAATTTTACTACGCTTCCAGTAACAAACAGCATGTGACATTCTTTCAGAGCCGGTATGCGTGCGTGTGTGTGTGTGTGTGTGTGTGTGTGTGTGTGTGTGTGTGTGTGTGTGTGTGTGTGTGTGTGTGTGTGTGTGTGTGTGTGTGTGTGTGTGTGTGTGTGTGTGTGTGTGTGTGTGTGTGTGTGTGTGTGTGTGCTATAGCTATAGTTCCTACAGAAAACATTCAGGCTTAATCTGAAAACACCATGAAACATCATAATTTGTTCAAAACAACATATATATAAATAAAATAATAATTTTGTGTTTTCATCTAAAAATGTTAGGTTTTCTCCATAAAGTCACCATAAAATCAAAATTGATCATTCTTATTTTTTATGAAATATTGCATTATTTATGATAAATGATTTATCCATGCAAATAATGTGCCCTCCTAATATTTAAAAAGGAAGTTGCAATAGTCTTTTCTTCCCTCACTGTAAAAATGAAAAGATCCTGGAGGAACCTTTTGGGGTTCTTCTGGGACACACCGGCGGAACCCTCTATAGAACCTCTAGGCACCCTTTCAAAAGGGGTGGTTCTCTGAGAAACTCTTATATGCATCTATCTATCTATCTATCTATCTATCTATCTATCTATCTATCTATCTATCTATCTATCTATCTATCTATCTATCTATCTATCTATCTGTCTATCTATCTATCTATCTATCTATCTATCTATCTATCTATCTATCTATCTATCTGTCTATCTATCTATCTATCTATCTATCTATCTATCTATCTATCTATCTATCTATCTATCTATCTATCTATCTATCTATCTATCTATCTATCTATCTATGTTTTGGATTCTTCACTTTAAAACATTTATGTGTCTCAATCCACTTGCTGATGTCATTGTTTCCGGGTTCAAAAGCTCCCAGGTACCAAAAGACAAACAACAATATGTTAGAAATATTTAGATTTTATTTCCTGTTCAAACTTGTATTTCAGCACACCCATATGCAAGTACAAAATTTTACTGTAAATTAATGAAAATAAAAATAATTTCCTCATCCCATAGCTTTTTGCAATACAAAAATACTTTAATTAATATTAAAGTAAAGTAAATAAAATACTTAAAAAACACGAATAATTTTACCCTCTGACAGAGATGTCTTTTATTCTAATACAAATTATTAAGGTATATAAGAAAAAAATGCTATTGAGCATCACGGCTTCTCGAACAAGAAAAACATGCAGGACTTGATTTTGTACATCAGGAATTTATTGGATCATTGGATGGTTGTGGCTTGCTGTTGCTGTGATCTGAGTGATAGGTTGTCCTATATCCTCATGCCAGTAAACATGTCATAAGAGAAGAGAAGAGCTGTTTCACTCGGATATACGTCACAATGGGGAAGAAAACTACACTGTAAAAAAAAATTACATCCCCAAGTCAAAAATTTCTAGTGACTGATCACATCTAAATTTTTCAATTAGTCTGACGTATTATTTCTCATTCAGCCAATGTTAACAGACTATTGCAACAAGAATTGCACTTGGGCCAATTTAAAAATTTAGATGTGACCAGTCACTAGAAAATTTTGACTTGGAGAGGTTAGACATTTTTTACAGTGTATCACATCTTCCGTTTCATGCTGACTTTAAGGTTAGGGAATGGATTTTGGTTAATCTGTAATTATAATAATTATACACAAATCTCTAGACAACCATGTTATAAACACCCTATGGAGGTTGTTTTGTGATATTGATGGGCTCACTGTAGTCTGGCTAGTCTATGGCTTCATTTAGAAAACGTGAGCGTGTGGATCTGAGTGGGTTGGAACTGTGTTTGTGTGGCTCATTTGGCATTTTTTGTTGCTTGATAAAAGTGTATACGTTATGAAAAAAGCACCGTGGATTATCACTTACATATTCGAGTCAGGAAGGGCATGAGCTGATCAAACAAAAACATATAGGAAATGTTGAATAGTTGTCAATACTGTAAGAGTCAATGAGAATTTTAATGTATAAAGTACATACATACAACAAGAACACAAAGCGAAAGTTCATCAAAATTCATTTTAAGAAGCTCCAGACCAAGATCACCAGCTTCCCTGTCAACACATTCACATGATATCTGTTATGATTTCAGTTTTTTTTTTACTCATTCTCTCTTCTCTGCCTGTAAACATTATGATTAATGTAGCATTTGATTTCCTGTTAATGTGAAATGTCATTTGAGTGGGAAGATGCTACAATTTTGAAACACATAGCTTGTCTCCATTTCTTTGAAAGGTTTTACCACACATCAGACATCCTGTTTACCTCAGTCAAGGTTTTGCCCCATTAACATATCCTCCCGGCTTCTCTATCACCTTTTTTTCTCTTTCACATAGCACCATTATATTTTTTGGCACCCTCTAAGATGATCATGAGTTCTGTGGAGTCAAGGCCTTGCCAACGATTATTCACCTTCATTCATCAGTCTCGCTCAGCTGTTTTTTGCATTGTCATGACAGAGGTTAAAGATCAAGTGACATGACAGCAGAGTTCTGTGCATTTGAAGAACATGGCAGATGTGGTTTAACGTGTTGCAGTTCCCATTAAATGGACAATGAGCTGCTTTGAACGGAATGGACAAAAGTACAGACATCATCTTGTTCTGTGCGTGCGATTTGTGGCGGTTTGAAATGTAGGCTATGTAGGCATTTGTGTGTGCTCACGTGTTAGTACTTAGTATACATTGTATGTGTAAGTATCTGTGTGTTCTTGTTTGTGCATACACACGTCTTCTTTCTCATTATTGTCTATTATAAATTCATATGCTTCATCATTATATTGTTGTAGTGTACATAGGTCTGGTGGGTCACAAAAGTCATCACAGGAATAAATTACATCTTTAGATATATTTAAATATAGAAGACAGTTATATTAAATTAATAATATTTCACAATATTACTGGTTTTACTGTATTTTCTAAATAAATGCAGCCTTGGTGAGCATAAGAGACTTTCAAAAACATAAAAAATCTAAATTATTGACGGGTAGTGTAATAAAATTCTACTGACCATATAGTTGCACATAGTTTGTATAATCATTTAGCATATTGAGTCTATGCACTTAATATATATATATATATATATATATATATATATATATATATATATATATATATATACATATATATCTTGGAATATTGTTTTTTAATTTACTTTTGTACAATTTTGGTACTGTACGGGAGCGCCACTTGATCTTCAACATAAAATCTGGGTTCTGAAGCAAAACTGCAAATGACTGCAAACCAGGTACATTAGAAGTCATGAGAGAAGCCAACATGACACAAAATCACTTGCTTGCATTATTTGAAGTGCACATGTTTGAAGTATACAATCTTTACGACTTCTGTCAAGTGACTGACTGTATCTGTGTCCTAAAAACCCGGACAGACAGATGACCATCTAACACATGATTGTCATTTAACAACCATATAACTTCCATTTAACAACAATATAACTTTTGTCTCAGCCAATACTTTTGCACATCAAGAAATGTGGTCGTTAACTCGACCCTTGACGCATATTATAACTTTGTTATTAGTTTCAGAATTTTTTCTATTCACACCAATTTTTAGAAACAACTGCAATACATGACCAGCAGAGGTCGTTTTTATCTCTTTAATTTTAATGTGTGTGTGTGTGTGTGTGTGTGTGTGTGTGTGTGTGTGTGTGTGTGTGTGTGTGTGTGTGTGTGTGTGTGTGTGTGTGTGTGTGTGTGTGTGTGTGTGTGTGTGTGTGTGTGTGTGTGTGTGTGTGTGTGTGTGTGTGTGTGTGTGTGTGTCAGTGGTGTAGTCTAGTTTTTTGTAGTGAGTATACTCTAATATAACACCCCCAGCTCCCCCCCGCCGCATACTCACCCAGCCCAGAGCGTCACCCCATAAGCACCACCACACTCACTAATGCATACAGTATGCATCGACATGTAATTGAGAGCATTATGAAATACTAAGTGTTATCAACTTATTTATTTGTTATATGAATATGGTCCCTGAAGCACAGGTTTTATCAGTTGACAATTATCAACAATAAAATAAAATAAACATTATAGGCACAAATACAAATTTACTTTTAGAAATGGTGTTTTTGAAAAAAAAAATTATTTTAAAATACATTTTACTGTGCAATTCCTTTCTAATTAATTTGAGTTAGACCGAACTTTTATTTTGGTGGGTTGTAGACATTTGAGTTTCTGTGTGTTTTAATAAACTATTATTATTATTATTATTGTGCAATAGTAATATATTTCTGTTATAATTTCTTCAAGTTATACAGAACTTTTATTTTGACAGGTTGTCGTAAAGACATAACAGTTTCTGTGTGTATATGAAACGAATGAATGACGATAGTTTTATCAAATGAAATGGTGAAATTCTCATCAAGTGACTCTCATAGCAGCTCTGCGATGAAATGCACATGTGTAGCCTACATCATGTCTCAATACAGTGAAACGCTGAAAACACCACGATCGTGAGTCACGCGTGCTTCTGTGTGTGTGTGTGTGTGTGTGTGTGTGTGTGTGTGTGTGTAGTGGAGCATACACTGAGCGCTCATTCCCAGAGACGCGTAGAACAATTGCAGTCTCTTTTAGCTTTAATATTCATAGACACTAGTCCATATCGAGATTTGATTCATTGTACAGCAGCTACTTTTGATTTATTCATTCAAAAATAGCCTAATTCCGTGACGTTCTGCTTTATATAGCAAGTTCCATTTGTGACTGGATTCCGCGATTCGATCCGTCGCTTCGCAAACACAGACGGGGTGAATTTATGAATGAAAGTGTGAAAGTTCTGACACAAAACGAAGTTGATACGTATCCTCACGCTTTTTTTAAGTGGGTATACGCAAATCCTTGGCCCTTTCTAGTGGGTATACGGCGTATACCTGCGTATCACGTAGACTACACCACTGTTGTGTGTGTGTGTGTGTGTGTGTGTGTGTGTGTGTGTGTGTGTGTGTGTGGTTCAGGTGGGTTTTTCCTACCTTATGGGGATCTAATTTGTTGGTTATAGGCTAAATCATACTAAATTATGTTTTCCGAAAATGTAAAAATGCAGAAAGTTTTCTGTGATGGGTAGGTTTAGGGGTAGGGCTAGGATTATGGGATAGAATATACAGTTTGTACAGTATAAAAATTATAATGTCTATGGAAAATCCCCATAACACATGGAAACATGTTTTAGCTTAAAACATGAATATAAATAGTCCCTGTCAGACAGAGATTTTGTACCAGCTGGCTGTCATGTTTTATAGTTTTGGCAGGGGAGTCTTAGAGGAACCTTCTATTCATGCACCCGTTTATAATTTCATCATCGGACAAGAGTGAGTTTGTGCCCTACAACATCAGTGATAAGCCTGGAACATCTTTCCTTCCAGAGGAACATAAACACAGTATTAAATCTAGGCTTCAGGAGCTCATCGTTACCCAACATACAAAAAATGAATAATGGCTTTCTGTTCCTATGACTTACATGTTAGCTGGAACGGTTTCTTTGGTTCACAATTTGGATACCATGAAGACAAATCAGCTTTTTAATGTTCAACTCAAATCTGATATAAAACATATAACCATAGAAGTCTTTTTGAAATTAGTAATAGGCCATGACAAGAACAAGGCAACATGTTTAAATGCATGTTTAATAAGGAAATACAAACACCTTCTTGCATTTTTAGTCTTTTCATTTTGAATTCAATAAACATAAAAAATACACCACAAATGACTTTCCCCTTTTAACAACATCAATGTAACCTTTTCAGTTCTATACAGTGGTTCATTAACTTGGGAAATAATTTTATTTCACTCTTATGGCGGTATATTAATTCTTTGAGATTTCTCAAAGAGATTTTTTTATTTCAACTGTTTCACACCATGTTAAGAAAAAAAGAAAAGAAAAAAAAAACAGCACTGGCCGTGAGTGTATTTTAATTGAAACACATAAATACTATTGTATATATAAATAATACTGTACATGAGAAGAAAAAAATAATGCAAAGATACAATACAAACATATTGCTGCCATCCTTATTCAATCAATATAAACAGCCAGATTTTTAGGAAATGTATCATTCCATATACACTGCACCATGCGATGTTTCTTACGTCTCAGCGTCCAAACAGAGAACCGAAGAGGGCAAGCTGGATTTTTTCACGACAATAAATTAATTTAAAAAAGATCAAAAAGAGGAAAACGGATCAAAAACAGAAAGACCATGTCGTCTAGTGCCCCTGCCTCCCCCAAGGCGTTCTCTCATCACCCTGTGTTCATATCTCCATGGTGCACACAAATAGTCCTGGAGCGTGTTCAGAGCGTGTGCAGAGCTGGTGGAGAGCCGGTGTGCGTGGGGGCTAAAGAAACAACAGTTCGGCTACAATGGGCCAAACTGCAGGCTTTAATTGGATGGTCGATGAAGGGCTTCTCATTAAAACCAGTAGAGCTCCTTCCCTTTCTTGTGGTGCTGGAGACCTGCGGTGCAAAGCAGACATGAACACAAAGGCTGAAAACAAGGAGGACTCATACACACACACAATCTCAATGGTGGCTGCAAACTCTCTATATAATAAGCACCAACAACTGAGGCCAAACAATCCATTTCCTGCCATTAACCTGTAGGGCATGTGGCTTATTTGCTTTTAACATAATTCATGCACCTTTCTAAACGGAACATTATGGAAACTTGATGGGTAATTGCTGGTAAACTCTCAGTTAGTTTGGAAAATAAAGCTCTGTGAAATGAAATGAAATGAAATGAAATGAAATGAAATGAAATGAAATGAAAACTTAATTTTACAAACTGTAAGTTTACCTGCAAATTATTGAGCAAGTTTTCACAATGTTCAGTTTAAAAAAAAGTGAAAAAAGTTTTTTTTTTGTTTTTTTTTGTAGTTTATGTATTATATTTATGTCTTAAATTAGGCACGTCTTTGGCATTTTAGGTACAGATCATTGTACAAAACAGATGTTTTTACACGTGTAAGAAATAAATTTGATAATGAATAGCTGATGCTGAAAAAAAAAATATATATATATATATATATACACACACCAGTGCCGGCCCGAGCCTTTTGGGGGCCCTAAGCAGAATTTGATTTGGGGGCCCTCTCCCAGTCACCTGTGCTTGATGATTATTGACACAATGTCACGCTATAATGTTACATTATAAATTAATACAATGGTTATGTATTAATACAAAATAAATACTTAATAAAAAAATAGATACTTGAAAAATTGTTTCTTTACTCTTTTACTAACTCTTGGAAACTTCTACTGAAAACAAACTGTCACAAAAAATATTAAATAAATTATTTGCAAAATATCCTCCAACGTTTTGCATCACTTTGCAGTTTGAATGATGTTTTGTATGAAATGACGGAGTATGTTTTTATGTTTCCACTGTTCGATCGCGCCCGTGCCTCACACACACACACACACACATTCCAGCATTGCAATCTTGACATCGCAGCCTGTTCGTTATAGCTGTAATAAAATATAATAATAAAATAGTCAACCTAACATATAAAAATTACACTGCTCTGTTTAAATAGTCAGTAGTACAATTCATACCATTCAGCGTAAGCACCGCACTAATGTGATGTTTCCAAGCACATTTTTGTGCGTGTGAAGAGGATTATTTTTTCCGTCGATATTGGAACGTGAGTGAAGTACAAAGCCTATGATAAAGAATAGTTTACCATCCAAATCCATCACGAATGTTGAAACATTTTGATTCTAATGAGAGAGATACGTGAGCCCAACGCCGCTTACTTTCACTTTCGCTTTAAATTATTGCGTTTTGGCTTGTTTATAGTTATTTTTCTATTCTTGTTCTGTTCTGAATATCATTACATTTAAAGGATAAATAATTGATCAAATCTTATTTTTGTGACATGGCTTAACATTACATTACCGTGACTGCGCACAAATTGTATATGCACGCGAGGTTATGCGCATGACTCAAACACTGGCAGACACAGCAGCAGTTGTAAGCAGGTATATTGATCATGAAATCAGAATTTTCTTGTCATGAATTATTAATCCTTTCATTCATTCATGTCGCTTGTTTAAGTTAATTAATATGTAAAAAAATAATAAATAATAATAAATAAAAAAAATCGATCAAGCAGCCGCTTAGTTCGCTTATGCCTCGGGCCGGCCCTGATACACACACACACACACACACACACACACACACACACACACACACACACATTCACAGAATGAGTTACAACAGACTTCTAGTTCCCAGCATGCTTTGCTTCTGACTGTTAAAGGATAGTATTATTTAATGTTTTACTCAATATTAATATAGGGGAGATCTGTTGGTGTTTAATGTTCTATTATTTTGGAATTTAAGAGGTTTTCTGGTATGTCTGAGTTTTTGGGGTTACCATTGTGCTGAAGAGTAGAGCCTGTGGTTCGGTTGACGATTGGCCGAAAACTTTTACAACTATAATTACAAAAATTTTTAAGTAATGGCGGTGCACTCTTCAGCACAGTGATAGTCTCTTGGAGAAATGCTTTAGTACATGCAGGTGTGCTTGTGCTTTAGTATACTAGCTTGAAAATATGAAACATTTATAATGTAAATAATAAAAAAATATATAAGAAATATATTACATTATATATTTCTCTATATGTGTGTTTATGCTGCATGAGTAAATATATCTGCAATATATTACACATGCAGTACAATATCTGATCACATATACATCGATATATTATGAAGTGTATAACTGAATATAAAATTATATATTAGTAAATATATTGTCACATATTTTTCCATATATGAAAAGTGGCAATTCCTTATGTATTATTCAATATATTGTAATATATTAACACAATATATTATTCTGTATATTTTCAAATATACAGTTAAACCATTTAATATATTGATCATTCATATATAGGGAAATATATTTTCTTTTCATAAGGGTATACTATTTGTTAATATTGACATTTCTGATGTTGTGTCCCCAGGATTGGCATCAACCTTGTTACCATATTTTCCCCTTTTTAAAGTGATGAACTATTTTATAAATCAACATAAATCACAAACATCATCATCATTTCAAGAAGTAAACTCTTCAGGGACACATTCAATTCTTCTCTTTTTATCACATTATCTTTTATTTTGTTGTTGTTTTGCTTACATTGGAACACCTTACCTGATTCCATGTTGAGAGCCAGACTCTGTGCCACTTCCCCAGGCGGAAGCAGCCCTGGCCATGTTGCAGTGGGTTCCAGCTTTCCCACTTCATAATGCCCAGGCAGCGTCGAGAGATGAGGCGGCCGGACGGCAGGCATCAGCAGAGGTCCATAGTGGGCATCCAGCCCGGGATTGGAGTACAGTTCATGGAGGGGCCGTGGGGGGGGATAAGGCTGGCTTTGAGAGTAGCTCCAGGACTCTGATGGGTGTGGGTGAGCGTGTGAGTGAGGCAGACCGGGGTGCAAGGCCTGGGCGTACGGGTCCATAGCATAGGTGGGAGCACCTATGGGATCACAATGGGGCCGGCTGGGCGGAGGGGGGTAGTTACTGTCCCAGAAAGATGGAGGGAAACTGCGCCGACTGCTTGAAGATGAAGCTTCTGATGGGGAGAGAAAAGAAAGAATGACAAAGAGAAACAGAGACCAAAGAGCATAATGTTATGTTTGCATGGACAGAAACTACATTTTTTATACGATTTGTGGGGAGGATCAACTTCTTAAGGGTGTACTGTCCATAAAATTTGGGGAGCTGTTGAGGTATGTCCCACACAACAAAATGTGTCTGGCGCCCCTTGCTCAGTTAGCTAACAGTCAATTAATAAACAAAACATTTTTGTGGTATGTAAATGTAAAAAATTATGATTAAAAATGACAGTACAGTTACTGTTCAGGGTCAGACACTAATGGGGGCTTGGGGCAAAAATGCAACCAAAATTTATAAAAAGTGCCTCTAAAATTCAAATTGGTGCACAAAATGGACCTTATGAGCCTTATTTTGTTTATTTAGATTTATAACACAATATAGCTAAGCAAATCATATGAGCAAGAGTGCTATTTTTTCCCCAGATATCAGTACAATTGCAAATCTTTTTTATACAATTTTATATATTTTCCTATATAGATTTAATACAATAAACAGTTCAATGAACAAAAAGTTAGTATTAAGTGACTTACATTTAAGGCACAATAATGTCTGCTTTTGATGTCAATGGAAATTGTTCCAAAAAAAAAGCCCAAAACAGGACAGTTGTGCTTCTCTGAGCATTTTGTTCCTGAATTCAATGACACATTAATTGAATGTGTCATTGAATGGTTGAGTGAATGATTCAATGACACATTCATAAAGATAGTGGCTGCATCCGAAATCAAATAATACCCTATAGGCAAAAAACATGATGTGACGAGTAGTATGTCCGAATTCAAAGTACTCATAAAAGAAAATAAGAGAAAAATTCTCAAGTGTGCATACAATGGATATTTTACTATCCCATGAGGCCACGGGAGAGGATATGTGATTCAATGTAATTGTAATTCAATTACTCACTCATTTAGACGGTGACTTACCGCAGCTTACTGGCGATTTTAGTTTGATAAAAGTAGGCTCTCTTTTTTTCATATTTCTATATTCAAAATTTAAAATGTTAATCTCACAAAATTATTTATGCAATTTTCACCGCTTTATGGTGTGTCTTATTATTCTAATTGAAGGTACTCGAAGGTACTTCTTGTTGACGTTTAAAGTATTGTCAAACAAAACGGAGGCTAGCTAGACCCTCCCTCCTCCTCATCCGCACACTAACCCCCCAAACCCCACCCCCAAATCCTTCTTGTCGGTTATTGGCTGGAATAGTTTGTTATGTTTTGTGGTGCGGGTTAGCCCAGTTTGTTTTTCTTGCCATTTGTGGAGCCTGGGGTGTCTACAGAGACCGCGTTTTTTTACAGTGTGTTCAGGGGACAGGCAGCTAGCGGATAGTGAGAAGATGTTTGCTGTATGTGACAAAAAATGTTTTGGCCTAAAAAACACGTGACATCGCTTAGAGCACCTTTAACATAGAAACGCATAAATCTGAGTCTGACGACGTGAACAGCTCCGGGTAGTACGTGTTGCCATCTACGGATATGAAATGGCATGTTTTAATTCAGGAGGAACTGTAAAAGGCGGCTGTTTTTTTTGTTTTTTTTTTGCCACTCTGTGACTGATGTCTGTCTACAACTCTGCAAAGCCTTACTGAACGCACTGATGACGTGCGATGTCTGCACAAGCAGGGTGCGCGGAGGTATGGAAATACATATTGGCAGGTAGGTAGGACATCGTATCATTACATTTGGACCGAATGCAATTATTGGACGATTTTTTTTTTGGTCCTGAGACATTCACAGAAGATATATGTACATGTGTTAACAAACTTCTATTATTGATTGCTATTAGGATGTGAAGAGAGTTTCAGAGAAAATATTGTTCTTATAAATGTGCGATAATGCCCTTGGGAATCTGTTTAAGAAAATGTAATGAAGTTCAATGGAAAGTTCATTTCTATCATTGCTACCGTTGTTATGGTGACCTCCTCAGGCAAATATGCCCTCTGTTCACTAGCATCTCTTCAGGGGGCTCTGACTTGTAATCTCACGTTGGTGATTACTGAAATGTTGTGTGAACACCATTGAAACTTCCTTTGGAGTGTTCAAGCTTTAATAAGAGGGGTCAGACCCCCCATAATTTGCACGCTGATGTCAGTTAGTTATCATATTATTATAGGTTAAGCTGAGATGACATTTCTCTGAGTCTCATTTGTCCACATATAAGGCCGTTGCACCTTAGACTCTCAGGTCAGGCTTGTCACATGATTTCACATGATTTCCAGCCCCACGCCCTCAGATGTCTTTCTGATTGAATCATATGGTGTTCCATTTGCTTCTAAAGAGCTTAGCACACATCACAGAAATACACACAGCCACATGAGAGAGATGAGAGACGGAAAGAGAGAGAGGGAGAGAGAGAGCTAGAAAGGACTAAGAAAACCCACTAAAGATATACAAAAGAAGAGGTCAAGACAAGAACATTTTTTGACTGAAGAAAAACAGATATGTTTGACTCACATCTTTTGCAGTGTTTCGCACATGACATGTTAAAAGTTAAAAGAAGTTCTCTGAAACAGAAAACCAACAGTTGTTATCCCTAACCGTGCCAAACAGATTATTTTTTGCACCCATTGCTGCCACTTGTGAACTCAAAAACGCAGCTCAAGAGCTTGCTTTTTTTTTCGTTCCACTGACCTGCATTCTGTGTGAATGGCCCCTAAGACAGTCTCTGTCTGTCCTAAAGGTCTATATAAGGCAGAAGTTTAAACCTGGAGAACCGCATGTGGTTTTCTTCTACTGTCATGCCAGTTCCACAACACCTCCACAGACCTGCAGAACCCTGTCTCTGCTCGTGCCCTCACCTGTTGTTTTTACTAACCCTCTCGCCCCCTGTAACCCCTCGTAGAATGTGGAGGGAGGGGTGAAGTATGTTTTTAGCCGTTACTTTTATATTTAGAATTCTTCTGAAAAAAGACACCGGTGATGTAGTCGTGATCAGAGGAGGGGTGGACGAGCTCCTCATAAATCTGACACTTGGTATTGTGAGCTGTTTGAACGCGATACGAGCTCGAGCCACTGCGCTTACCGCCACGTATAAACATAGTATCTGTTGGGAGGCAGGCAGTGTCTGAGAGGCTAGATGAAGATGTCACAGGGAGGGAGGGAGGGAGGGAATATACCAAAGGTTCATTAAGGTAAACACACATTAAGCACCACCTTGCATTGCAGACACTTGTGTGATCTGGTATTCCACAGGCTCTGCACGCTATCTCACTTGGCGGTACAAAAGGGGCAGAAAGTAAAATACATTTATGACTAATTGTGACTATACGACATTGTCAGTTAGCTCCTGTCCACCCAAAAAATAATAATTCTGTCATTTATTCACCCTCATGACATTGTGAGCTCATATGATTTTCTTTCTTCTGCAGAACACAGCTGTTTCAGCTGTTATTGTCTTTCATGCTGCCCTTTTAGTAGTTTGAAACTTAGTGACTTTAAAAAGGACATGAATTGAGAAATTAAATTTGTAAACTAAAAATGTAAGAGGTAGGGGTGTAACGACAGCCTCATGTTACGATTCGACACATATCACAATACTGAACTCACAATACGATTTTATTGCGATACTACAAGACATATGATAAAAGTTTAACAAAAAATGTAGCCTACTGTTGATTAAAATTCTAGATTTGGTATTACATTGTGGGTGTAAATGAATAGGCTTGGGCTTGGTGCTGATAACCCAATGCACAGGACAATGGTGACACCAGAATACAAATATAGAATTATTTTAAATGAATATGCTTGCACTCTGTCACTGGCTAGATATATTTAAAATAATGTAGGTCACTTTTTACAGGTAACATAAGATATTTGGCATTATCAGGACAGGACCCACAAATATTCCCCCATTGCATAATTATACATTATATTCAACATTATACTTTATAGTAGTTTAATTTAGTACTGACACTAAAACTCTGAAAACTAGAATTTTTTTTCTCACACAGTAATTTCTATTTTGGGTGAACTACACACAATAAATATTCTCACTATCCACGATACATATTGTTGCATTTTTGTATTGCGATATATTGTGACACGATATATTGTTACTCCCCTAGTAAGAGGTCATTGTACTATTAAAGGGTTAGTTCACCCAAAAATTTAAATTCGGTCAGTAATTACTCACCCTCATGTTGTTCCAACCCCGTAAGACTTTCGTTCATCTTCGGAACACAAATTAAGATATTTTTTATTAAATCTGAGAGCTGTCTCACTCCTCCATAGGCTTCTCTGTAATTGAAACTTGCCGGCCCAGAAAGTTAGTAAAGAAACTGTTTAAAATAGTCCAAGTGACTACAGTGGCTCAACCATAAGTTTATCAAGCGACGAGAATACTGTTTGTGCACAAAAACAAACAAAAATAACGACTTTATTCAACTATTCATTTTCTTCTGTGTGGGCCTCTGAGTGAGTTCATGTAGTGTAACAGCGCAGCGCTTCTGTGTTGTACGTCAGAACGTAGGCTCACTATTGGCCAGCATCACACGCATCACACACATGACCAGCGTCGGTCATGTGTGTGACCGACTCAAAACTTCCTCATTGATCCAAAAACAACTTTTATTAAAACCAAGCTCCGAAAACAACTCGTTTCGGATTTTGTCACATTATGACATAATAGTGCGACGAAAGACCACCTCTGCAGAATCAGATCAACACCTACTTCTACATCATCGCATCTTTGGCCCCATCCACTGGTGCATTATTAAGATGTGAAGGAGAGAAAAGAGGTACAGGACCACTGGACTAAAAGTAACATTACCTTGATCCTAATGCTAGGAAAGTGGTTATTTATTTTCAACTATGTGAATGTCTCAGTAGAGCATTATTTGTTTGTTTCGGTATATTTCACTGTGGATTCTTTGGTAAATTATGGTATGTTTACATGACAACAATGTACTAAAAACTGAAACGTTTTTTTTCCTTTGCAGTTTGAGCTGAGATTGCTTAGCTGAGATAATTTGTGCACGCAAATTATATGCAGTGATTTTAAATTCCTTTTCTTGTGCCTATTTCTTGCATCTGTCTCAGATCAAACCGATGGACACTTTTGCCACACTCTCACCTGTGCTGGGATCGCTGTGCCTCTTTTTGCCCTCGGCCTCCATGTAGGTGCTGAGAGCTCTGGAGAAGTGTTCATCCACCACGCTGCTAATGTCCCCTTGGTAGTAGGTGAAGAGAATGCATCGTGAGCTCAGATATTCTGCCTCCCCGACCTCCTTGTCCTTCGTAGCCTCCTCTACCTGTCCGGACAAAGGGTATGGTGATGGGGACGGACCCCCCGAGCTGGAACTTCCAGCAGAAACCGGGACCCCAACGCTGTCCATCAGATCCCTGCAGCGAGACGAGGGGCTTCTCAGACCAAGGGGTGCCTAAGAAAATGAAGTAGTTGTGAACCATTGTGACACATTTTGTTGTGGGTCTGACTGTGTCAATGTTTATGTTTGTGTACCTGAACCATGTGATTATCAATCTATATGTAAGAGTGTATGCAACTGCAATCATATATAAAATATATATGTAGGACCAGGGCTAGTTGTCACACAGGGAAGTTCCATTTTGAATAACTATACAGATATGTGTCAAAAATCCAGTTATTGGCATTGGCCAGACATTGGCCTAAATGCTTGTTTTCTCTGCAGTCTCTATTAAATTAGCATTAAACTCTCTTAAATTAGGATTATTTTGTGAATTCTATCCTCAAAATTAAAATGAATATAGGATATACACTCAGACAACATGCCCAGAGCAAAAGGTCAATGTGTTCAGTGAGCTGAATCTTTTTGAGCTGTATTTCTGTGCATTAACGGAAATGTTCAACTGCTTTTAATAGCCAAGACTTGAAGGTTTGCGACTATACTGAGAAATGGTCACTGGAGTGTGACAACATGCCCCGGTCTAGTCGACCTCACACACACAACAAACACATTCGTCATATATAAAAAATAAAAAGTGAGGATAAAATACGCAAAAAATTGCATGTTAAATTTAAATAGTAATTTAGCAATGCATTTCACATATGCATTGCTGGTAAACGTGCTTACCGGTAAAGTGCTGATGAATGCTGAAGCTTTGTGCGCGTACGGTGCGTAATGACCATAAGCCGGGTACATAACATCCAGACAACTCATGATAACCCGCTCGCTCCTCTTGGCTCGCAGGCAACGGAACAGTCGCGCTCTGTTTCACGTGCTGAAGCAGAGAAACGGGTAAGGAAAGTCAGGTAGGACAGTGCAACATCTCGGTGTCGGTAAGCAGAGCGCGCGGAGACTGATCAGTGGTCCAAGGTGACGCACACCTGACAGCTGCGCTCGCGGGACTGTGGTTTGGTTTATACCACAGAATGTGCCCAAGACAGAGCTTCACATGACGACCCCTCCCACCCCACCCCAAGACCCCCGACAACCCTCTAAAATCTAACTGCGAGATCCACACAATGCAGAGCACGCCCGTGAGTTTGGGCTACTGCACAGGCAACATTCATGCCATGATTGATGGTCAAAGCAAATTGCTTGATGGATTTTGAATATGTGCAAATTAAATACAAAGCATTTTTCTATAGCCTAACACAAATTTAACATGCATAGGCCTACAGGTTTAAAATGATAGCAGAGATATAAGTGTTAAAAAACATTTAGTTAGTTTGTCTCAAACCTTGATGTATTCCCATATGTTTCTCCTAAAAGTTAAAGTTATTTAGAAATTAATATGTATGTGTGTGTTAATTAGGGGTGCTACAAAGTACCCCAAAGTTGTAACATAGACATCAGTTTAGTTTTTTTTTTATGTATTTTACTTATTTTACATTGTGTAATCATATTTTTCAAAAATAATACTTGATAAAAATGATGATAAACATAAAAACATAAAATATATTAATGCATATTAATAATAAACAAATGCTACAAGAAGAACAAAAGAAAAAGAAAGGTTTTAAAATCACTTTTTAAAATTTCATTTGATACCATCTGCTTAACTATAAAACATCATGTAGTAAACTTAACTTGCTGCGCTGAAGAACATTGGAGGTATTTGGCTGATTCTCAGGGTGGCACATTGGTGTGAGATATAGACTAGACACCCAATCCATACCAGCACTTCAGCAAAGAGATTCCTCTCAAATCTAGCTCACATTATCACCTTCACTTAAACAAACTCGAGGTCAGTCAAACACGCACCCATAAATGTTGTCTCTGTTCCACTAGTTTAGATAAATATTCCAAATCAAAGCTGTTAATGCTTTATTCAAGAAGGAACCTCCTCCATATCCTGCTCTGTAAACT
The DNA here is from genome assembly GCF_965113295.1 of Leuciscus leuciscus. NCBI lineage: Eukaryota > Metazoa > Chordata > Actinopteri > Cypriniformes > Leuciscidae > Leuciscus > Leuciscus leuciscus. Next base: position 15,761,665 of record NC_138741.1, read on the forward strand.
GTTTTAGATATTCTCTCAGATATTAATATGTGCACATTGGCTCTTGAGTGCCAGGAGTTTTCTGACAGACATTCTAGAACGTTAAGAGAATCGTGTGGAATATTTACAGAATTTCATCCAGCAGTGTTAAACAGAGAGGAATGTCTCTGAAGTGTTTGCTCAGGGTCGACAGAGGCGATGTGTGCCAGAACTATGTCAGCTTCAATTGACCAATAAACTCTGTCTAATATGATCGGTTTCAGACCAACTGTTTATACCATAGCTGTGAATATAAAAACAAATATACAAATCACCTAATAAAATGTAAATATTACACAAAAATATTATAAAACATATAATAATTATTATTATTATTATATTATTAGGTAACACTTTAGTTAAGGGTCCAATTCTCATTATTAACTAGTTGCTTATTAGCATGCATATAGGATATTAGCTGTTTATTCATATTTTTATAAAGCACATATTAATGCCTTATTCTGCATGACCATATTCTGCATCCCTTAATCCTACTCAACACCTAAACTTTACTACTACCTTACTAACTATTAATAAGCAGTAATTGTGGGTTGATTAAAGCAAAAGTCTATAGTTAGTTAGTTAACTTAATAGTGATAATTGGACCCTCTGGTGTGTTCTATTATTATTATTATTATTATATTAAAAGTAAACGTACATTATATAACAAGATATTATTCATTGTTTAAGCAGGTCCCATCTATACTGTCACATATTTTCTGATCAGTACTAAAACTAAAGAAATCACTTGCAGAACTTCATGCAAATGCATTGTAATGATTTGTACAAACGAAACCGTTAAAATATACTCGTGCAATTATGGAGTACATTTACGGGAATGAGAGACACGGACACTTGAGACAAAGTTGGATCAAGCTTCACACTGCTGTCATGAGTACATGCTTAACTATTCCCTGCTGGAGGTCAAGAGGTCTGAGACTATTAACCTCTCATTTTACATGCATTTAAAAGACTTGTTATCTGAATGCATTCTGGAGTCATGAACATGCTGTTGTCCATAATGTCTGTCTCGGCTGAAGCACACTGTGAAACTTTACTCGCATTGGTGTGGTTTTTTTTGGGATACAGAGCTGAATGATGCAATGCCACAGGGAAAGGGGTTGAGAGCTTCAGCGTGACGGACAGCTGCTCCTGACGACACGCAGCACAGGGTTTAAAACAGACTCTGCACTATGACCACATGAAGGAAGAACCATTTAGATTAATGGCCATGACCGATTGCTCTCTCTTTCTCTCTCTCTCTCTCTCTCTCTCTCAAAGTCTTCCCAGCAACACATATCACTCTCTCCTTCCTTTTTGGAACAGTAAGTCATTTGTCATTACTAAGAAAACAGGTTGACTATATGCGTGCGTGTGATGTCTAGCCCAGTCTGTATCACAATCTCTGAGCCACAGCGAATGACCCCTGATGTTCAGCTCTGAGTGACCAAACTAGGGAACAGAGAAGAAGGATGACTCCCCCCTCATTCCCTTCTCTCTCTCTCTCTCTCTCTCTCTCTCTCTCTCTCTCTCTCTCTCTCTCTCTCTCTCTCTCTCTCTCTCGTTCCATTTCTATTTATTCCTGTTTCATTCACTTTCCAGGACCATCTTCCTAAGACTGTGCGTTTGTGTGTGTGTGTGTGTGTGTGTGTGTGTGTGTGTGTGTGTGTGTGTGTGTGTGTGTGTGTGTGTGTGTGTGTGTGTGTGTGTGTGTGTGTGTATTTGTGAACGAGCAGAAAATAAACACTGATTGCATCATTGTTTGGTTTAGACCCTTGATGCTAGACCAATTCTCTCAGCCATAAAACTAAACTGACAAATCAGTCAGGTGATCACAGGGATTAAAATACCATGTAAAACATATTGCAGGATTGTATTAATATGAGCAATAAAATCACTGATAGTTTTTCATGTTTTCATACAATACTTTCAGATTCTCTTACAGCTTGTTTTAGTTGCTATGAAATACTTTGTCCTGCATTGTGACATGCTATAATAAAGAACATTTCTAAAAACATTTGTAAACCAAATATTTATATTTTTTTGATAATTATTTATGTAAATGTGTTCATTAATACAGTTGGGTGAAATAAAGTTGATTGTAGGATCAAATTGCAAGCAGTTAAAAGGTAAATGAACATCAGGTGCAAACTATAATCAAACAATGAGTAAGGAGACCAACTACAAGCGGGAAAAAAGGAACAAAGGGGGAAAAAACAGCAAAAAACAACTTATAGTAAACCTCAAACAGATAAATCGGAAAAAAGTTTTTATGTTTTGTTAGTTTTAGTTAACTATAATTGTCAGTAGCCCCGTTTACATGTAGCATTGTATTCCGATTATAACCAGTTTAAAAGTCCAATCAGAATGAAAATGCTCCATGTCAACACCTCAATCGGAATAAAAATGCTCAAACCGATTTAAATTTCAGTCGGATTGAAGGGGGTGGAATAAACCTTTTCATGAACCGATCAAACGAAAGATTACACCATGTAAACGAGCTGATCCGATTACTTTGAGTGTACGTCTTTCTGCGCATGCCTGGTTTTGCGCCAGATAATTCTGTCAGCTAACATAATGCCTTCTTTTTGTGATCCAATGTGGATTCTGATCACCGTATAAGGTAGGAATATTTATACCATTACCATAAACATGGTAAATATGAACACTTGAAGAAATCAGACAAATCATATAGGTTATCATAATCCTGTTTTTATTTTATCTGTCAGCTTCGTCTCTTTATACCGGACTATCCTCTTTTTCTCTGACTGAAAATATAACTATCTTTCTGGGAGAGAGTGCTAAAGCTCCTCAGGTCATATTTTTGGTGGCATATTTGTAGAAATGACCATTCTTTCTAAATGTGATGTATGTCCTGTAACTAGCCTACCAAATAAACAGAAACAGACGCGACTGACTGAAGTTGTGTGTCCTCTTTTTTTTTTTTTTTAAATAGACGTCCACAAACGTCATAAGTGGTAAACCACTTTATTTCTGTGTGACTAATGTGCAATTTTAACACAAAATAATTCATTATGATCAATCAATGTATCGCTTTTTATTGTAAACCTGTGGTAAAACATCGATTCTTGGGTTTTAAATATTCAATTAAACAACAAAAATGCCAGCAAACGGTTGCTCTTGTTTTGCGATCACGTTGTTTCCTGTGATTTCTTTCTGATTAGTTTTCTGATAAAACTTACATTTTGTTGGTGAAATGATGGGTTTGTGTGACGTTGTTCCAGAGAGGCGTGTTACTGGCGTGTTTTAAGTGAAGCGCTGTGGAGCTTCTGCCCGACAGTGGAAACGCAGCAGATTTTGGGCACGGTGCTACTGGCCCGAGGCTATAGCCTGGCACAGCCCGTTTAAAGCCCTGGCTCGCACTGGCCCGACAGTGGAAATGCGGCTAATGCCTACAACTAACGCGACGATTAAGTGATGCACCATCTTGACAGGATTGAAAATGTGGGAAATAATGAGCTTCCAGATGCGGCAGACAAGTGTGCGCATGTCACAAAATGATTTCGATTGAAAGCGTCAGCACATGTAAACACCAGATCGGTTTAGATAACATCCCATGTAAACAGTCAACCGGAATCCGTCAATCAGAACGATCTCAATCAGAATAGCAAAAAAGTGTGCATGTAAACGGGGCTAATGTTACTGAAGAACAGGCAACAGGAACAAAAGTTCTCAGGTACTTATTGAAGAGATTCATAGAAATCACAGCCCAGGTAAATATCACAGCGTGGTGAAAGGCACTTGAATGACTTAACTTGTTAACAGTTCTTTGTCTTTGCAGGATGACCCGGGACTTGTTAGAATGGATGCAGTCTGGAGATGATGATGACAGGCACATGATCAGACAGGGAGTCTGGTAAGACAACTACATGTGGATGAGAATGGGTATACTGTTTATGCAAGTCCCACCCTATCTCCTGGATCTTCCTCTCCGTCTGCCCATTCGATCGTGGATGGTAGCCGGATGTTAAACTCACTGACTCACCTAGGAGAGAGAATAATGCTCTCCATACTCTGGATATGAACGGAGGTCCTCGGCCTGAGACAATGTCCTCAGGTAAGCTGTAATTGCGAAACACGTGAGTGAACAGGGCCTCAGAAGTCACTATAGCCAATGGTAATCCTACAAGAGGATGAGGCGGCATGGCTTTGGACAATCGGTCCACGACCATAAGGATACAGGTACATTAGTCAGAGGCAGGTAGGTCCGTGATGAAGTCCACTCCTAGGTGTGGCCAGGGTTGGTGAGGAATGGGCAGCAATTGGAGTTTCCCTTCAGGGAAATGGCATGGTGACTTGGAGATGGTACAGGTGGTACATCCTTGGACAAAGCGATTGACTTCCTGAGACATAACAGTTGCGGATGAGCAAGAGGGTTTGTTGACTGCCTGGATGTCCAGACCCCAGGGAAGAGTGTACCGAGTCCATGAGGTACAGCCGAGAGCAAATGGAACATAAATTCGTCCCTCAGGACCTCCCGCCAAAGCAGATTCAGTGTGGGTGGCTTCGACGATCTGGTCGTCCAGGTCCCATTGGATAGGACAGACGATGGCGGCTGGAAGAAGGATGGGCTCTGGGCTACTGTTGGATTGATCAGGTGCATAAATACGAGAAATGGTTCACCCCCTCCAGCCAGTGACGTCATTATTCCAATCAAGCTTGATAGTGAGATGTTCCCATGTTACCAATGTCATGATTCTGCTCCGCCGGGGATAACTTTTTAGAGAAAGGCACATGGATGTGGAGTTTTGGTGGGTCAACCCACCGCTACGACAGCACCGCTCACCCATTTTGGAAGCATCGACATTATTATTCAAAACCTTACAAAAACGTACAAAAACCTCAAAAGCTTTCAATGACTTCAGTAATTACTAGGGAGTTATCTTTTTATTTTATTTTTTTTATTTAGAATACTGATCCAAATAATTAGTAATTCTTCTGAAGGATTTGGTAATACTTTAGTCATTAGTGGGGGGGTGAAAAAATGTGTAGTTACTGATTAGCTGATTAAGCGCTATTACGTACTAATTTGTTAATCAGAGTTTCTTGTTAGTTAATAGTGGTTACTGAAGTTATTCATTCTAAAGTGTTGCCCAATAAAGCTGACTACACAATGAATCTCTTATTTATGTAATGTCTGCAATTTGTTATAATGAGAGGATTTGTGAGCGAGCAGAACGCAAAAATAGACAAAACCTCAGCCGTTTTGAGTGGTGAGTGGATTCTAACTTAAACACCTCTGATTAGCCATTGTGTTCAAGAGGTCAACAGATATGCTTTTGATTGGCTACATTGCTCAATACTGCAAAAACAAATTGTAAATAGAAACCAGAGAGCAAACATAGAAATGCATGGATCATTTGCCAAATCTGTTTTGCCAATGCTTTTACGACAGCAAAAACATATCCTAGACCAGCAGGTATTTATGGGCAGCTTTTCGATCTAAAAGTAATCAGAAGAAGCAGCATGCAGTGGACTGAACAAGAAAATTCCACGCTAGTCTCAAGTTCGTGGTCAGGGGAAGACTAAACCTTGCCCAGCTTTACACACGCTCCGCCTATGCCAGAATTTAATTTAATTCCTAAAAATAAAAACAAAACCCTCCCAATACCACTTGGACACTCAGATTTTGTGAGGGCCCTGAAACAACAGCCTGCATTTAGGGCCTGATATGGCTCATCACCAAAGGGGTCAGGGCTGGAGGTTATAGTGTTGTTTGTCTTTTTCAGCTATAGCTCCATGTGTGGCATACAGTTGCTGCATAAGCACACACACACACACACACACACACAAGTGTGTGCTGTCTGTTACCACAACAAAAGCCACAAGCAGTCTGATTCCGCACTATAATCAGACCTCTAATGTTTGTTTAATTTTAGCTCCAAATTTTTTTACTGTGTTGCATCAGATAAGAGGAGGGACTGAAGATGCTTGATTGTCATGTAGGATTATCTCAAGCTTAAATCTGGTTTCAGACTGAACAAGAGCATTGCATGTCCAGTTATGTTCGATTTTACCCTTGGTGCATCTAATCATAATTTAAACTATTGCAATTATGAATATGGGGTTTAGTATGACTCTTTATGTAAGAAGGTCATTCCATGCTTTTGAAAGTCCAGCATTATTTGTAAACCCATTTTATCATTATGCCTAATTAACTTATTTTCTCAAAGCAGGGGAATAGATGATTTCTCACCTTTAACACAACTCAAAATAAACCTTTTATTGACCTTTAACCCATAGGATCATGTTTTATTTTTATGTTTTTAAGACAATTATCCTCACAGCTAAACATTTTATTGCCTTTTAACTTTTAAGGGCCCTATTTTAACGATCTGAAACGCAAGTGTCAAGCGCAAAGCGCAAGTAACTTTGTGGGCGGGTCTTGGACGCTGTTGCTATTTTCCCGGCGGGATAAATGCCTCTTGCGCCCGGCGCAAATCTAAAAGGGGTTGGTCTAGGTTCATTATTCATAGGTGTGGTTTGGGCGTAACGTGAAATAAACCAATCAGAGCGACATCTCACATTCCCTTTAAGAGCAGGCGCGCTTGTTCTAAAGCGGATTCCTATTATAACAGCGGATTTGCCAGGCGCGCGCCAGGAGCGGTTCACAGCCGAGGAGACCGACGTTCTCGTCAGGGACATTGGGGATGGAGAAACCCACCCAAATTAACTTTGGTTAAACAGGCGTATGATCATTTGGGTAAATGTGTAAGCTAGATGTATGCTTTTAGAATAAATTGTCTGTCTGTCTATCTATCTATCTATCTATCTATCTATCTATCTATCTATCGTAATAATGTATGATTTGCAAAAATGAAAACTGCTGCTTCTGTGTAGATGAGAGAATCAAAGTGTATGCGCGTTGTGCACACGCTACATTGATTATGGCCAAGCATGCGCCCTTAAAATAGCATCTGAATAACATGCGCAACGCGCCACTGACTTTAAAAAATTTTTTCCTGGTTAGTGGCGCAATTGTTTTCTAAACCTGCAAAATAGCATGAAGGAACGTTTGCGCCGGAACACGCCTCCTCTTTGCGCTGAACCGCCCGCAGGAGCGCAAGTGTATTTCCTAACTTACCGACGTGCGTCTGAGGAGGGAAAAGTCCGCTTTGCGCGGGTGCAAAATAGGAATGATAGCCTACATGCGTCGGTGTACAAAGTCAATTGCGCTGGGTGCAAGATAGGGCCCTAAATGTTAAACCTTTAAATTGTTTATATTATTTATTCATATTCTTTTATATAATTTATATAATATAATTTATATTATATTATATTATTTTATTATTAACCCAAAGCTGAAATAAAGCTAGAAAAAAACTGTTAACTTAACTTACTAACTGTTAACGTGAATGCTTAATTGTGCCCAGACAAATGGACTGTCCTCCTCTCTCAGTAGCATTTATCTCCATCAAACACTTTCTCCTTGGGCCTGTTTATTAAAAGCTAACCCACTCAGTATGGATAGTACGTGAACAAGCAGCATGGCTGAAGTAACTGACGGGTGCTACATTCCCCCTTTGGCAGCCTGGAGTGTCCCAGCGATGTAGACAAGCAGCTGATGTCATCCTCTGTGTGTGTGTGTGTGTGTGTGTGTGTGTGTGTGTGTGTGTGTGTGTGTGTGTGTGTGTGTGTGTGTGTGTGTGTGTGTGTGTGTGTGTGTGTGTGTGTGTGTTTGTAGGGCTAGCAGGAGATTGTCACCCTGCTGTTGAACATTCCTGTCCCACAAGCACAGGAGGGCACTACTGCCCCCAGAGAAAGAAAGAAAGAAAGAAAGAAAGAAAGAAAGAAAGAAAGAAAGAAAGAAAGAAAGAAAGAAAGAAAGAAAGAAAGAAAGAAAGAAAGAAAGAAAGAAAGAAAGAAAGAGAGATGAACTGATTGAAGAGAAGATGCGGTTACAAAGCTGTTGTGTCACATGCTCCAACAGCGATAATTTACTTCGGCGCAGTCAGATGTTGTTGGTGCCTCAGAATGCCAGGAACGCAGATGAGTTCTTTTTGCACGCTAAGATGATCACTGGAACTCAGTGTTAAAGGGCAATGTTAAATGTTAAATTCAGCATAAAGCATGTTGTTATTTAGACTTATTAGGGAATTCCATATTACTGGATCTATGAATGCTGTGCTGTTTTGAATTATGGAAATTATTTATTTCATGTGCATTTCACATTTCAGATTAAGAGTGATTTATTCAGTGATGACATCATGGAGTTCACAGCTATTTTTATTGGCCAATAAACTAGTAGATCTGCCCTCGGTTACCAATCAGAGAAGGTCTAGGAGAAAAAAAGAAGAAAAAAAACACTTTCAACCAGACTTCCAAATCTATGTAAAATGATGTAAGAATTCTTGAATCTATTTTTCTGTACAAAAAAAAAAAAAAGCCTGTCTCTGTTATAACAAGGTCATTGCCCTGCCAACCCAACTCAAACCAAATACTTTATCCAATCATTTTCCATCTCTTATTTCTCACAGGGCCCTATAACATGGGACACTAACGTCACCCCTGTGCAATGTCAGTGTGGGACACTCTACTACTCAGATCAGTGCCATCCATTTTAAATATAAAATTCACTTGTCATCGACCTGTCATGTGCATCAATGATAGGCATAGCTGACATCACAGCCATGTGACAAATGTTAGACATTTTATGTCATGGACAAATGACAGAATTTGTAAGCTTGTCTTTTAAATTAATTAAATGTGGAAAAACTGGGGTTTTCCTTATTACAAGAGTTAAAGCCAAACCATGTGAATATCTCAACTATTCACAAATGTCAGTAACATTATGCAATTCATGACGTTGAAAAAAAATATTATATGCATTGTGCTAGGAATTGCAAATGTGACACATGCATGTGTTGTTGTGAAACAGCTTCCTTTTTCTTCCTCTTTTCGTGGTCATTCAGTTACAGCTGAGAAAAAACATTCTGTTCTATAGCAACCTATAGATGTGAACCTATTGATTTCTATAAAATGTGAGAGATTTTCCTTGTTTGCACAATTTATGTGACCTATTGTCCCACAACAAAACATAGAATCCAACAGACATTTCCTCTTTTCTACTGTTCTGAAAATAAATGTTAAAAGGGTTTAAGTATAGGACATTTGGTATACTTTGAATTTTGTGGTTGGATGTGTTAGTCCCAATTTGTATACCAAATGCTATAGTAAAACCAGAGCTAATTACTCTGTTAAGAATTAACTTGACCACAAGCCCTTTTTCCATCAGAATAACCTTAAGATGTGACGCTGACCAAATAACAGGCAAGACCGAAGCTTGAAAGGTTTTTAGAGCACAGGTCTCACATCTCTAAATAAATTACAAGGTGAGATAAAGCTACTAATGAGTTGTTTTGACAGTCTGAGGCTCACAAATTGGATCAATACACATTCAGTAAATGGTCAAGCCACCATCTTAATTGGTCGTTCATGTCATTCATGTCCCTCTTTGCAGGTTTTAATATGTTAATTGTGTGTGTGTGTGTGTGTGTGTGTGTGTGTGTGTGTGTGTGTGTGTGTGTGTGTGTGTGTGTGTGTGTGTGTGTGTGTGTGTGTGTGTGTGTGTGTGTGTGTGTGTGTGTGTGTGTGTGTGTGTGTGTGTCAGCTTTGAGCTGCAAGTGCATAGGCCAAGTGATATTCCTGGTGGGCCAGAGGATTCTGTTCCTGTTATATATTGCAAATGCCAGACGTTTTTGTTTTTTTTGATAAATTTAAATTTTTCCTTTTAACAGATTTTGTGACAATTTTGTAATTTTAGATTCAATGATTCATATTTCTTCAATGTTTTAAAGTTAATCTCATTCTCACATGTCAACTACCATTATAAATGTATGGAAAATAATGTTCTTTTATATTTGTTTGAGGCAGAAATTTAAACGGTTCAAAGAACAAAAATGAAAACAACCTAAACAAACTCAGTTTTATAAGTAAGAAATAATTGAGGATGGCCCTTTGAATTATTAGAAAAATACACCTTGGATGTGCATTATTTTTCTAATATTTCAACAAACTAGAGTCAACTATTCCACTTATTCTACGGTTACCAACATTTTTTTTTTTTACTTTTAGAGCTGTAATGGAGGCTTGAGCCATTGATATGCAGACTAATGCAGTTATTGGAGAGAGAGATTGATAGATTGCTTAAGCGTGTGTGAATTACCTGAGTCTGTGCGTCTTTCAACAGTAGCCTATTCGGCTGCAACCAATTTTGTTATAGGTTAGGGCCATGGTGGGCCACCCAATTTGATCTCACAGTGATCTCACCATGAGCTCACAGGATACTCGTGATATGGTCACAATGTGAGGTCACAGTGAGCTAAAAGTGTAACCTCACCACCCCCTCACTGTGTGCTCATACTATGGTCACAATGTGACAAATATGCATTGCAGCATGAAGCTTTTGATCGTCACCATTGTTGAGATTCATACGCTGTCCTCTGATGTCTCTTTGTGTCTTAATGACATGTTGTTCAAATGATTGTGTCTTATCATACATTCAGAATCCTGCATAAATGACTATGACACAGCTGGATATGAATGATATCAATGAATATGCAATTATCATCAACAACAACTCATCATAACCTGGATGCATTCACCTTTGTTTTTTCCTGCCATAACATATGTGTATTACAGACACAGTTATTGCAGTCAGAGAAAACATAATGGGGTCAAGAGCCCAACTAAAGCAAACACTGATCTCCATGATGGTAATGTCAAACGAAATTATAAAACATAAACCTCTATTCATTCTCAATAACAACTTCTGTAGACATCTGACAGAAATAAAGTAAATCTGGTTAGTAAGTGAATAAGCTGGCAATGCTGTTTGTGGAGTTGTTTAATCCTCCTCTGCTGAGATCTTCAGAGATTTAATGTCTTTTATTTCATCTAATGCTGTGGCTGGAAGTCAGTTGTATGTTTGGAGAACGTTCTTATAAGAAAAAAATCTGTTATCTGGGTGTGCACTCATACTGTGAGCTCACCATGTGAGACCACTGTGATTTCATGGTGATAGTGTTGAGAAACGAGAAATTCTACATGGAACTATGCCAATAAAGCACCTTTATTTTAAGACTGTACAGTGTACTGATTGCACTATTCTTATTTTACATAGTTTGCACTGCTTTCCAATACAGTTTTACAGTTTGCCTACACTGTAAAATCTATTAGTTGGACTTACTTTTAAAAAAAAGCATGCAAACCGATTGCCTTAAAAAAAGCAAGTAAAGTGAAATAGGAATAGTATGTGGTACTGACAAATGCTTAGTTAGTATAGTTCACTTACACAAGAGTTCTAGTAACTAAAAAAGAACTGTAGAGAGTACTTGATAATTTACTTTATATAAAATATATTTGTTACCATTGTTGTGTTTTGCAGGCTGAATGATGAAGTCTGTGTGACTCAAGTATGATTGTCACAAATATAGAAGGATTATATAAACCCAATTAAAAGTTTCACAAGGTGTTTATGACATAAGTGTTAGCAACAAAATTATAAAAGATCATTAATTGATATGAAGTATAATTATGTTATACATCATTCATTCATTCATTCATATATATCTATATATATATCTATATATCTATCTATATATATATATATATATATATATATATATATATTATATATACTGTATATAATCTCTTCATTTTAATCCGAATAACTGATTTCTTGTTGCAATTATTGCATCAATGGAAAGAGAATTACAATAGTGTAAAAGAAGTTCCAAGTGCCCAACCAAAGGGATCACTAATCGCCATAATGGTGACTAAAAACATTTTAGGAAAATCAACATCAATTTATGAAGTCAGCTTATGTGATGTTCTCTCAAATTTTTCAGTTGTATTAAATTTTCAACATTCAAGATGACTTTGGGAAATGAGTGAATGCAAACAGAGAAAAATAACTGCAGAAGTGGAGGAAATGAGTGAAAAGACTTTTAAGATTTTCCCCGCCTCAAAAACCACACTCAAACCAATCAATTCATCTTAACTTGGGTTTTCTTAGTAAACAAAACATAGTAGGCCTATGTGAATAGTACAGATTACTAGATTTTTACAATTAAGGCATTAAGTAAAGTTAACTAAAAAGTGTTAGTTAGAATCACTGTTGGATTTTTACAGTGTATTAATTGAATTTAGAAAAATAGAAAGGTAAGGCAGCTATTGTTAAATTTCTGGCTTTGTGTGTGGATAATGGCAGGTGTATATAAATGCAGTAGGCATACATTACTTGGTAGATCTCACAAATGCTGCTTACCACCCTTCCCGTGTTCAAACTTGACACCATCAAAGGTATTAGGCTACTATAGCATATATCTCCCATGTTAATAGTAAAAAAAACAATGTAGCCTATCCTATTTTTCGGTTAAAAGTGAAATGAAGTAGGCTACATCGCCCTTGAAAAGAAAACATAAAGCAGTATACAGGCCTATTGAAGTAGCCTACGTTTGTTCCACGTCTGCATTGAGAATTGGCTTTGTATTGGACAATGTAGAGCTGATTCAAATGAATGTGCTGCATAATAATGAGGACATCTACTGGCCTACAGGTGTCGGTGCAGAATATTATTATTGTGGCTTTCATAGTGCTCGCGACTTACCATATAGTTCATCATAGAACACTAGCACACAAATACAAAGTTTATATGAACACAAACGATAGCAGATTGTATTGATTTTTGTTGTTGTTGTTGTTGTTAATTACCTTCAACCGCCAAAGACTATGAAAGCTTGTTTCCGCCACGGAACAAAAAGATAGGCTAAATTGCAACTTTTTATCTCACAATTATAACTTTTTTCTTGCAACTGCGAGTTTAGATTTCGCAATTCTGACTAAAACTAATTGCATGTGTTTTAATGGAAGCATATTTAGCTACGCTACAGAATAAAAAACTAAAGAAATAAAAAACTTTTTATTCCTCAGAATTGCATAATATAGCCTAAACTAACAATTCTGAGGGAAAAAGCAATTACCCTTTTATATTGTTGTAATGTAGGCTAGCCTATTCTGTGGCGGAAACAAGCTTCCATAAAAACGCATGCTATTAGTTCTTTCATTAGAATTGCGCAGTGGAAGCGAGTAGATTATCCACTTAAAGTGAATTGAGATATTTTCACTTTTAAAATGTTCGTGTCTTCTTGATAGCCTAATTCAAGTTCTGTAATTCCAGGATGCATGTTTTAAACTGAGACAAACGAACTAGCCTATTCATTCCATTTTTCAAGTAGTTGCGTAGCCTATAGCCTACGACTTATCCTGATATGGATCTAAGATGAAACGAAAATAATACAAATTTGCCAGGATAGACGGCTGAAATGTGTACTTATAGGGCCTGTGAATTGTATAAATAAATGTATAGTCAAGAACTTAATTGTTAAAAAATTATTGTAGTTAATTATTTGAAACAATTATTTTATATAGCCTATTTTAGGCTAGGCCTTCTGTCCATTTTGATGTACAGGTTTTCTACATTGTCTAAATTTCTAGATTAAAATGTCAAATATTCTCCCCTGGTTTCACAGACTAGTCCCAGACTAAAATGCACGTTGGAGCTGTTTTAACTGAACTTGTATTGACATATGACACAATATGTGAGTGCCATTGTTTTGTCTCAAGATGCACAAAAGTAATGTTTTTATAAACAAATGCGTTTATAAAAGCTACTTAAATGTCCTAATTTAACTAATTCCTCTCTATCAAACCGGCCCTTTATCTTTATGTTAATAGCCTACTCACATAGGCCTATTTATATTTATAAATACTCTTTTAACAAATCGAAGCCTATCATTCTCTGTAACAGGAATAAGACCTTTACGCATAGCACTGTTGTGAGGAACGGGCACTACAACCTAAAGCACATGTTTATTACGTAAAGTATGTAAAAATCCAAAGAAGATTTCCCCATCACGGACATACACAACCTCCTCCTCCCCGCCGTGTAGCGGCGCTGTCCTGCCGTGGATGAATGTGCGGCGGCCGCTCGGCCATGTTAAAGTGTGGAGGAACTGCAGCCCGCCATTGTGTGTCTGATCTGCAGCTGTAGCGAGAGAGAGAGCGAGCGAGAGAGACGGGCGCAAAGACTCTAAAAACACACGCATTTCCCGTTGACTTTAACCCGCAAACAAACGCGCAGTATAACACACAGGCTCCGGGGAGAGAGAAATGTCAGCCAGCAGCCTTCTGGAGCAGGTAAACAGAGGCACTTTGTGAACATTGAGCAGAAGTGGCGTCGAGGCGGGTTTTTTTCTCTCTCGCAGCGCGAGTTCAGGCCTGAGCTTCATATAAACCTTCATTTATTCTCCCTCTTTCCTCTCAAAACTCACTCCTTCATGAATCACCTGGACCCAATCCAGAGACCGAAAGGCCAAGCAAACAAAGGTAGGTGAAGTGCTGGCATTCCGTTTTTGCGCTGTAAAAAGAGTCTCGTGCTGGTGCTGCTGTTAGCAGGCCGTGTGTTCATACCATCTCCGCTATTAAATCAAGCGGCTAAACCTGCTTAAAACAATCGCACGTGGGATTAGAAGAGAAGTAGGTCTTATAGTAGAGGATCTGGTTGGTTTTAGTCTCACGGAACTGACAAGAGCTTGTGTTTAGAGCCCACGCTAGTTAGCCGCCTAGCACAGGCGAATAGTGAGTGAGGCCGAGTGCAGTTGAACGCGTGACACACACTCAAGCACCTGAACACCCACATACACTGCTTGAACACACTTTTTAGGTGTTTACTTCAAATGTGGTGGTGTAAGTGTCCCACATACTCTTAGATCAGCATCTGACAGTGGCTAAGTGGCGGGGGTTTAAACATGCTGCCGGGAGGAACCTGTTAAGGGGATTTTCAGCACCACACGAAGTGTATCAACCTTTCACAATCCAGTTAACTTACGTGTTGAATTAGAGCACATGACCACGTGGATATGATGTGAGAGTTTTTAATCCTTTATTTTAGTCCATTTTCAATGTAAAAAATACTGAGGATGTTTTGCATACAGTTTTAGAAAAAAAGTAGACTCTGCCAACATACACTGACAAAAGATGAGGAAATACCTAAACATAGCCAGAATGGTCTTAATAAAGTACATACTATATACTCTAGACATAAAGTAAAGTGCTATACATTTTCAGCAAGATGTAAATGACAGTTAAGACTACTACACTGTTATCAGAAATGCACTGATATTAATATTTTGGCTGATACCGATAACCAATATATTGACTGATAGATCTAAATCCAAATTTTTATATAATTTGAGAACCTGATTACAAAAACAAGTCTCACCATTAAAAACCATGTCTCAAGCACACAATTATAATGTTATCATTATAATTTTAATGTAGTCTATATGACACTTGCTCTGCACATGTTGCACTTAACTGTTTTTTCCATTTTGAAGTGATTCCAATCATATTTCAAGCAATTAAAAAAACATCATGGCAAACAGTGCGCATCTGAAGAGTCTCAGCTGAAGGAAATGATACCTTATTTATTTGCTTTAATATATCAGCAACATTTTCTTATCTGGATGATAACATTAAAAATGAACACATAGGCCTATCGTCAATACCGATATGGTGGCTGATATATCGTGCATCCCTAACTGTTATACAGACATAATAAACTAGTATAAAGATTAGATCGCTGGCCGGTTTCTGATGTTGAAATATAAATTTGGCCCTGATAAATAATCACCTGCATTTGATCTTTTTGACAGTATAGCATTTGCTATATATAGACATTGCATTTGATGAGGATCTGTCTTTGATTTGTGTCTCTAACTGTAAAGAGATATTGTCAGGTTGTCCTTTTTGTTAAAAATGAGGTAATACTTTTTCATTCTAGCTATTTCTTTTGAGTTTGACAGTTAGTGTGATGAATCCACATGTTGAGTTCAGCAGCGGATGCATTGATCTGGTGGTGCGTTCAACTTTTATACATTTACGCCACCTCAAAGTCGTAATTGAGTGGGCATAATCTGAGAGTTGGGCAGGGGGCATCAGTGAGAACCTAGACAATGGATGTAGCTGATGGTAAATCTGCTGAAATGTATGTTTTATTTTTGTGCATTTAGAATAAAACTAGCTAAGTTCCCTGTACAAAATACAAAATTATTGTACATTACATTAGTATATATATATAATTCAATTTATAGCACATTTAAAAATGTAATATAAACAAATGCAAAACCACACCTGATGTGTATTATATTCATCATTTTGTACAAGTAATGTTAGAAAGGCTTGCTTTTTTTTGTGGAAAAGGTACTTTGTCATTTTGCTCTTACCAAAGTGATTTGAACGCACCTGATTTTGTAATTGACTTCTCAACTTGTAAATACAAACTGTATTTACTGTATTCAATTTGTTCCTTGCGAAGCACACAAGTTCCAAGATAAAATGTCCTTCCTATCCTTGTTTTGGCTTACACTTGTGTCTTTTTCATTTAGCTGCTGTAAAAAAGAAAAATTGTGGATGCTCTAACTTTCTGTATCTTTTGCTTTCCAGTGCAAAACGGAGCTGTTACCCAAAAGGATACTTTGAATGATGATGAGTTCGAGCCTTACCTGAACGCTCAGCCCAGACAGGTAGGTCTTGTTTCAGAGCTAAACAAAAGATCCCATAGTGACAAAGAGCAGGGCTATTGTTTTTGCTGCCTATTCTCTTGAGGATTCGTTATGGCCTGTAATTGCATCCTGGTCTCTGTGCTTTGTTTTTTTTATTGGGGTGTCACCATGGCACTCTACACTACGTCCAAAGACTGTACGAGTGTTGGTTAAAGAGGTGTGTGGACAAGTCATACATCATATTATTTACATAGGCAGATATTTAGTTTGCAGCCTAAATCTTGGTGCACATTGACGAGTCATAGGAAATTGTGCAAAATGCAGTACAGCTGTTTACCATGAAGTGATGAAAGGTGATTAAGGAATGAAATAATTATCATGTATTATGTTAGTTCCTGTCCAGAGCTTCCAGACATTCTATAATAGAATTACTTTCAAATGAAAAATTCCCCAATTTATCAATCCTTGCACTAATGTATGCTGAAATAGTGGGTTTTCTGGCAATGGATGTCTTCTCAGAAAAATGGGACACAAATGAATAAAGGGTCTAGTATTCTCTGTCAAAGGAATGCTGGGATCTTTTGTAGGGAATCTGTGCCACTGTTGCTCTAACAAAGCTGATTGCTGGTGTTGAAAATATGAGCAGGCTGTGTGCCTGGAGGGGGTCTCGGTCCTTGACCAGTCCTAAATGATATTCTCAAAGCTCAACATTTTCGGGGAGATGTTTTAGTACAGATGTTAGTACAGTTTTATCTTATGGTTAGCAGAGCTCAACGATAAAGATGGCCTGATGACCCAAGGGCCCTTTTTTTATTATTCGCATGCATTTTTGTAGCAAAGCTAAACTCTTAATCTTTTTTTTTTCTTATTCTTTTTTTTTGTCAGCTAGGTACATTTTATGTAGACGTGTACCAGATTATTTTGTTGATGCTGCAAGAATTAAATGATAGTAGTGTATATGCAAATCAGTTTGGGGATGTAAGAATTGGAAAAAAAATTGAAAAGTTTCTTGTGCTTGCTAAGTCTGCATTTATGATTTTAAAAATACAGTAAAAACATTCAAATTGTGAAATATTATGACAATTAAAAACTTTATTTTTATATATTTTAAAATGTTATTTATTCATGTGATGGCAAAGCTGAATTTTCAGCATCATTACTCCAGTCAGAAATATCCTGATTTGGTGCTCAAAAGCATTTCTTATCAATATTGAAAAGTTGTTCTGTTAAATTTTGTGGAAAAGAACAGCATTTATTTGAAATTGTGTATCTTGTGTATAATTATAAATGTCTTTTACTGTAATTTTAGATCAATTGAATGAATCTGATAAATAAATGTTAATAAAAAAATAAAAAAATCTAACTGGCCCCAAAATTAAAGTGTATATGTGAAACGATTGAAAAAAGTTTATACATATGTAAGTGTACATTTATTTATACATTTTAAATTATTTTGTTTAGTGAAATTGACGAGGCAAGTAGTAATCAGTACTACTGGCCTGACTGTACAAGCAGAATAAATTCTTATTTAACCCCTTGTTAGCCTCACTTCCTTATTTGTATTAAGCTTAACTTTTTCAAACCAACTGTAATGTTAAGGGAAAGGGAAGAATATTTGGATAACAATGACTTTAATGGACTGTACTGATAATTGAAATGGTAGAAAATTGATCCTTTGCTTCTTTCACCCTAATGTCACTTGTTAATGTTTTGACTCCCCACTGCTTTTATATCATACTTGTTTGTATTTTCAAACTGTGCATCTGATGTTGATCAATATGAAGCTCATATATTTTCTTTGTTTTACAGAGCAATGCCTATACGGCCATGTCCGACTCCTACATGCCAAGTTACTACAGCCCCTCAATAGGCTTCACCTATTCTCTGAATGAAGCGGCATGGTCTACAGGCGGGGATCCCCCGATGCCTTACCTGGCCTCTTATGGACAGCTTAGCAATGGGGAGCACCACTTTCTCCCAGATGCCATGTTTGGCCAGTCTGGGGCACTGGGGAGCAACCCTTTCCTGGGACAGCATGGCTTCAACTTCTTCCCCAGTGGGATTGACTTCCCTGCCTGGGGGAACAGCAGCTCTCAGGGACAGTCCACACAGAGCTCAGGTTACAGCAGCAGTTACGCCTATGCTCCTAGTACACTAGGAGGCGCAATGATCGACGGACAGTCTCCCTTTGCAGCGAACGAGCCGCTCAACAAGGCAGTGGGAATGAATAGCTTGGATCAGGGCATGGCGGGGCTTAAAATTGGGGCTGGGGACATGGCACCCAAAGTTGTTGGTTCTGGACTTCCTGGAGGGCCACTGAGTCAGGTGTCTGCAGCTCCCACCATGCCACCCGCCTCCATGGCTCCTGCAAAAGCTGCATCTTGGGCGGACATTGCCAGCAAGCCTGCCAAACCACAGCCTAAGCTGAAAACCAAGGGGGGACTTGGCGGGACAAATCTGCCGCCACCTCCAATCAAACATAACATGGATATTGGGACTTGGGACAACAAGGGGACTATGCCTAAACCAGCAGCCCCACAACAGACTTCCCTGCCCACTAATGGACAGCCGCCCAATCAATCGTCTCCTCAACCGGGTGCTACTGCTGGCGGGGTGCCGCAGCTGCCCCTCAGCAATGGACAGCTAGGGCCTCCTATTGGTCAACTCGGGCAGCACCCTCTTCCTCCAGGTGGCCAGCCGGGTGCTGTCCCACCTCCACTATCCCAGGGCCCTCCCGCTCCCCAACCCTCCCAGCCAACCCGCTGGGTGCCTCCGCGTAACCGTGCTAACGGCTTTGGGGACGCAGCAGGCGGACCTGGCCAATCCCCTCCAAATTCAGGAATGGGTGGCGTTGCTGTGCCAGCAGAGCCCCACCCAGTTCTGGAGAAACTGCGCATGGTGAACAACTACAATCCCAAGGACTTTGACTGGAACCCTAAGCACGGTCGTGTCTTCATCATCAAGAGCTACTCTGAGGACGACATCCATCGCTCCATTAAGTACAATATCTGGTGCAGCACAGAACATGGGAATAAGCGCCTGGATGCTGCATACCGTTCGCTGGCCAACAAAGGGCCTCTTTACCTGCTCTTCAGCGTGAACGGCAGCGGGCACTTCTGTGGCGTGGCTGAGATGCGATCGCCCGTGGACTACAACACTTGTGCAGGTGTGTGGTCGCAGGACAAGTGGAAGGGCCGTTTCGATGTGCGTTGGATCTTTGTGAAGGACGTTCCCAACAGTCAACTGAGGCACATTCGTCTGGAAAACAATGAGAATAAGCCGGTGACCAACTCCCGTGACACACAGGAGGTTCCGCTGGACAAGGCGCGTCAAGTGTTGAAGATCATCGCAAGTTACAAGCACACCACCTCCATTTTTGACGACTTCTCACACTACGAGAAACGTCAGGAAGAGGAGGAAAGTGTGAAAAAGGTAACCTGCCATGGCCTTGCTCCATCAGGAATATAAAGCTGATTGTTTTTTTTATCCAGTTCTTCACAAAGTTATTTTGCTGATGTCGATTTCAAAATGTTAAATGTCAATTTTGTCCTTTTGATATTTTCCATCTAAAATCATACCTTTATGCTCTTAGAAATGGAGTTGTTTATTTGATCCAATTCAGAAGAAAAAGATGGTTTCCTCTGTCACATACCCATTTACATAAGATAAACACTTTTTTAATGTCTTGAAAATGCAACCTCAAATGTGGCATGTTGCTACAGGTAATTGAAATGCAGATTTGTGGTTTGATGCACAAATAACTAAACAACAAAGAGCTAGATTATAAGTAGAGGTCGACTTCATCGGTTTTGCCGATATATCGGTACCAATAGTTTGTTGGTGGAACTATCGTTATCGGCAAAAATCCACACCGATATTTTTTTCCGGGTTGCGTCCATTGCTGGAACGGCTGAGAAGAGTTTGCGGTCATTACACTGTATAATGAAAGCAGTGTCTTCTCAGTGCTCTCGTACTGAGCGATTTTACAGAGCGAGAGCGGCCTCTAGAGGCAAAATAAAAACTATCACTGGCTGAGTTGTTTACTTTGTGAGGCTGCACGGAGAGCGCTGACACTTCAGATGCGCATTTAAAACATCGACTTCGAAACGGTATGAATACAGAACACTACAGTCCATAATTGCCATATTATAAAGTAATTTATTTGTTGACTAGATGCTGCATTAGCAGAGAAAGAACAGCAGTATGTTTGCCGTCGAGTCTGATAGGACTAACATTAGTAGTGGCTACCTCAAGCGATTAAAGCAATGTGACAAAAACACGCAAACCTGACCCAAATGTTTTGTTGCAATTGTTACCATCTGTTTGCGTTAATTTATATCCAGCTGGTCACTTCTTTGCATTCATTAACTGTCGACAGAAACAGAAACAAATCAGAAACGCGTTCGATTTCAGTTCTTTTTGTATCACTACAATACATATTGTTATTTTGATTAGATCATCAAGTGTTCTAAAATAG
Source organism: Leuciscus leuciscus (assembly GCF_965113295.1). Classification (NCBI taxonomy): domain Eukaryota; kingdom Metazoa; phylum Chordata; class Actinopteri; order Cypriniformes; family Leuciscidae; genus Leuciscus; species Leuciscus leuciscus. The sequence continues at coordinate 15,782,746 of NC_138741.1, forward strand.
AAGCAAATAAAGTGAGAGACTATACATTTAATATAGGCCTTCATTTATGTCATTTTAATGCTCTGGCCTTTTTAGATATTTAAAGATGGTCATCTTTAAGCATGACTCTTTGGATTTATATGGAATGGTAACACTTTACAATAAGATTACTTTTTTAGCATTAACTAAGATTAATAAATGAAGTAGTATTCATTGTTTAGTTTGTTAATTTCAACACTTAGTAATACATTTTAAATTGAGTTTTAATTTTTATTTTCTGTTATTACCTTAGTTATGTACTATGAACTAACATGAATTATCAAGGTACAATTGTATTGCTCAAATATTAATACATGCTGTAAAAAAATTATATTGCATAATGCATATAGTTCATAAAAGCTAGCTAATACACCCTTGTTAACAAATGGGACTTGCAAAGTGTTTACCAATGAAATTTACATGTTTCTAGGTTATAGCTAAAGAAACACATATTTGACCTGTAATATTTTAATGTTTAAATTATATCTATGTAGAACTTCTCATTTTAATATTCATATTTATATATTTATTTCATTTAGCACATTTCAGTTCAGCATTGTTTTACTTGGAGTGTTACGTTTGTTTTTTAATCCAGTATCCATTAAAAAAAATTGATTGAATAATCGGTAATCGGCATGTATGTTCAAACCTAGTTATTGGTATCAGTAAAATCCACTATCGGACGACCTCTAATTATAAGTATACATAAAACAAATGTTTCCCTCCCATCATTTGTAGTCAGTAAAAGGGAACAAGCTCACTGTTTGCGATGCGCAAAATATTAGAAAAAATATATAAATATTAAATGTATATAAATAAATAAATATTGGGTGTTCATATGAATGTATCTCTAATGGGAACTGACTGTCCAGAAAAGTCTTGATAGCATTTTCTTTTCCTCTTACATCCCATAATGCCTGTTTATAAGCGGTAACCAAGGAAATGCTATATTGCTACTGGTATATAAGCGCCACCTACTGTTTGAAAGTGAATTTGCATTTGCACTGTTTTTGTTTTGTGAAGTTGTCTTATGTAGTATTTAACAGATCTAAAGTCGGATCTTTCTATTAAAGGAAATTAAGGTCAGTTTGGACTGTAATAGAGCAAATAAACAAACAAATTTGCTTAATGAAAATCAGCCTAGCCTATTTGCTTGTAAAAAGAAATGATCTATGCATCATTCCAAACCTGGATGAATTTCTGCTGAACAGTTTTGTCTGTGCAATCAAAGGTTGAGGTTCAATCATTGTATAGACATAATTTAAATGTTCTGTTTTGCAGAAGATAGTCATGCAGGTTTGAAATTAATGTTGGGGTGAACTGTCTCTCTGAAAGGAGAAGTTCACTTTTAAAAAAACTTTTGCTGATAATTTACTCACCCCCATGTCATCCAAGATGTCCATGTCTTTCTTTCTTCAGTCGAAAAGAAATTAAGGTTTTTGATGAAAACATTCCAGGATTTTTTCACATATTATGGATTCCATTGGGACCCAAACGGTTCAAGGTCCAAATGACAGTTTCATTGCCGCTTCAAAGGGCTTTAAACGATACCAGACGATGAATAAGGGTCTTATCTAGCGAAACGATCGGTCATTTCAAAAATAAAATAAAAAGTTGACGTTTTATAAGCACAAATGTTCGGCTTGCTCTGTTCTGTGATGCGCGTTCGTGACGTCACGTAATACGCAATTACGTTGAAAAGGTCACGCTTGAAAAATTGAAGAAAATGTTCTTTTTGGCTTTTTAATATTAAAACACTCAGGATGCGCACACGAAATGGGCATTTTAAACGATAAACTGACACAAATACATTTGAAAATGTTTATATGGTCCTCCTTCCGCACATTTGTAAACACATCAAACTTGACCTTTTCAACGTAATTGCGTATTACGTGACGTCACGAACGCGCATCACAGAACAGAGCAAGGCGAACATTTGTGCTTATAAAACGTCAACTTTTTATTTTATTTTTGAAATGACCGATCGTTTCGCTAGATAAGACCCTTATTCATCGTCTGGTATCGTTTAAAGCCCTTTGAAGCGGCAATGAAACTGTCATTTGGACCTTGAACCGTTTGGGTCCCAATGGAATCCATAATATGTGGAAAAATCCTGGAATGTTTTCATCAAAAACCTTAATTTCTTTTCGACTGAAGAAAGAAAGACATGGACATCTTGGATGACATGGGGGTGAGTAAATTATCAGCAAAAGTTTTTTCAAAAGTGAACTTCTCCTTTAACTCATGCTGTGGAGCTCATGCAGTTTAAATCGTTAGAATTAAATCTTTTTTTCTTTTTCTTTTTCCCCCCTCATTTTTCTCTCAGCTGAGTTTCTTGTTAGTGGGACAACGTTTACCAGATTGAATCCCTATAACCCCTTTTGTTTGACCACAATGTTAGTATGTCAGATGACAAACTTTTGGTTAAGCCCACCTTAAAAATTCCCAACCACAGGTAGCACAGCTCTTGCAGTTACTGTGCATCACTGCAAGAGAACAAAGTACTTGACAAACATTTTGCTGGCCATATTTCATTACTGCATACTGCAGGTTTTTTTTTTTTTTCACAATCAAAACCGTGTGAGAAATGGTACATGAAGACTAACGTAATATATGGGTGTGATCACTTTTATTCTGTGTTATTGAATTTTGTTTAATATTAAATAATTTTTCGCTTGAATTGTGGGGACCACTGACCTGCATTTATAGTTACCTGACATCTCGTAATTGTTAAAACAAATATAAGCCCAAATATCCACTGTTCTCTTTCATATTGTGTTTACACTTATGCTTTTTCTGCCGTGTGTGTGTGTGGTGCTGTTGCATCAGGTAATTTTTAGAGAATTCATTTCTTTACCGAGGTTATATGCATGACATGAATTATGGCTCTAAGATCCAGAATAGAGTTCTTATTACAGTTCTTTTTGTATTGGTGGGCTGACATCACCAGTTTAGCTCACTGAATGTTGGTAGCAGTGTGGTTATTTTGTTTGAATAAGATGTAATTGCTTTGTGAAGTATTGCTTACTGAAATAATACATTATAAAGATAACACCTTCAAGTGAAATATTATGTGCAATTACATCTTTCTTTACTTTTGTCCTTTTTTTTTCCAAGAGATGCTAGCATTGTGGTTCCCCCTCACCTCCTTACAATAGATAAACTTGTTTGACATTGGCTTAGAAAGTAGAATTTTCATTGTCATTTTTAGTGTATAATGACTATCAGAATAAACCCAATGTTTTTTTGGGGGCGTAAGCTAGCTTATGTTTACAGTCAAACAAGTAGCCTTTCAAAGTATAGCCTACTCCGTTTAATATGCATGAGGCGGGTCTAAAGTTGTGACTATCATAACCCCCTCACACAAACTTTTGTTAATGCAGGCACCTGTTGTCAATCTCCAGTATTTTGTTGTAGTTCTGTCTCTTAGTTTTGTTTTCTACTGTGAAACGATAACCCAGTTAAGTGTTGTCACCACTGATTAATGCAAAATAAATTAAATGCGAAGTTGCAATCTGCGCGTACAAAGTACTGTTTTCCAGACTCTCGCATACACGTAAAAAACGAAGTATGCTTTGGGCTTAAAAGAGCACAATTTCAGCGTTTGTCCTTCTGCACTCTCCAGTAGAGCGGCACAATCAGTCGTTAAAAGATTGCAAGCTCTATTCAAATACTCTTAAGCTGCTATTTAAAATGTTTCATTTGAAAATGTTTTTTAATCGGTTTGAATAAATGATTCAATGACGCACTCATTCTTGTTTCATTAATGGATGAATCAGGGTTTTTAAACAAATCTTTTGAATGAATGATTCAGTGACAAATTTGTCACTTGTTGCTACTTAGTGGCGTAACAATGTAATGATATGATTATTTAAAGGGCCACGTTACTTTCAAAAAGGTGATTGCTCTATTTTGATCGCTACCGTAGACATCAGTGTTTATAAATTAACTAAACTTTTATCCCAGTTCTTCTGTGATAATTTTAATATTTGTAACAGAAGTAATGATACAGTGTGTTTGAAAAGACTGAAGCAGTTTCATACCTGTACAACTGCTTTCTCTGGGTCAGTGGTAGAGCAAACGCAGATTTGAATGTTTCTGTGTGATTTAATAGTTGTCATTAAGGAATGAGATTGCTTGGGTGTTTGAATCAAGATTGCGGTCTTTTAACGATTAATCGTTCAACTCTATTTTGAAAGTAAAATTCCGCTTCAAATAACGATTGCATCGATTACATCTTTACACCACCAGGTGGTGACAAGTGACTTAAAACATTTCTCTAATTGAATCATTCATTATTTCAAGAGATTTTTTTTTTTTGATTTTTTTTTAATTTTGTAAATTCTTGTCCAGCGATGAGAAACTGGACATTTAAATAGTTTGGTCCAAAATGGTTGATGTAATAATGAATGGTCATTGTCAAATTAATCAGTATTAGGCCTGGTATACAAATATTGTTGTAAATTTGCATTTGAATGGTGTTATTTGGCATTCCGAAAGGATTTGACTAAACTCTATTTCTCTCTTGGGCAGGTGGAGGTTCAGGGGAGTGACCCGTACTCCAGTAACTCCAGTCGGAGCCACTACAGAATGCAGGTGATGCATCTTGCTGATTCGCCACTCATTCATACTGTCCTCTATCTGTCAGCATGCTTGTAAATTAGAGTTTATGTGAGCTTGTAAGTAATAGATTTAATCTGTTAGTTTTGGCAGCAGGCCCTGCCATTAGACATGTTTGTCAACCTGAATGTGCTTAAACTAGTCTTTTTGGGCTTGTCAGTTTGTACTTGCCAGTTTGTTAGTAAAAATATGCTCTGATAACATTGTTAAATGGTATCATAACATATACACATATATATACATATACATAACATATATATACGTATATATATGTATGTGTATATGTTATGATACCATTTAACAATGTTATGAGAGCATATTTTCATATTGTATATAAAAAAAAAAATCTGACCCTAATTTTAATATGCATGTATATTATATATAAATATAAATAAAAAATATTAAGTAACGCAGCTATTGTCGACATTGATGATGATGATGATGATAATAATAATAATAATGATACAAATATTTTGTGGCAATAGCCAACAATACATTGTATTGGTCAAAATGATAGAATTTTTTTTTATGCCAAAAATCATTAGGATATTAAGGTAGGATAAATTAGGATTAGGATATTAAGATCATGTTCCATGAAGATATTTTGTAAATTTCCTACCGTTAATATATAAAACATTTATTTTTGTGAGTGAATGCAGTACAATCACGAACATAAATGGACAACTTTAAGGGTGTTTTTCTCAATGTTTCTTTTTTTTTTTTTCACTCTCAGATTCCAGATTTTCAAATAGTTGTATCTCGGCCAAATATTATCCTATCCTAACAAACCATACACCAATGGAAAGCTTATTTATTCAGCTTTGAGATGTATACATTTCAATTTCAAAATGTTGATGTTGAAAATTCAGCTTTGCCATCACATGAATTACTTTTTAAAATAGTTTTTTTTACAGTACTTTTGATTAAATAAATGCAGCATTGATGAGCATAAAAGAATTTTCAAAACATGTTACCGACCCCGAACTTTTCTAATTTACTTTAAATTATAAATTTTACTAACAGATTTTTTGACTTTTTGATGTCATTTTTCTAATGGTAGGGCTGTTTTAATTAAAAATATTGATTTCTCGATTTTAATTGATTCACATTTTGAAGAACTAATATTGATTCTTAAATCCCTAGAATCAATCTTTTAGTCTATCCTATTTTCAGTTGATGAATGAATAAAGCTTTGTAGCGTACCTACCATCCAACAATCGCACGGTCTCAGCTTTTTAAAATCCTGTCCCCCTGTAGTCAATTTTATCCCTTAACTCATCTTTGATCATCTTTGACTCATTTAGTATACGTGGTTCTATGAATATGCAAGTTATCCCCGCCCCCACTCACACGGCTCAGAGACCCGCTCCTCACACGTTGACGTGATTGGTTACAAGGTAGTTTGTGACGTCAGAAACACCAGCGATTTCAAACCGCTTTTTTTTTTTTTTTGGGACTGTCTTTGGTAGCTTTAAAGAGAAAATACTAAGCAATGGTGTTGACTTATGAATTTGCACATGGTTTTTCTTAAAGCATATTAAAAACACCACAGACATATTGACATTAAAAGCTTGATTTTTACCACAGGGGGACTTTCACTATTACAAAATTAAAAAATTTACCATTTTGCCGCTCTTTAATGTGGCGTGACAAACCGCTGTAGTGCCTCAGTTCAAGCAAAAAGCGCAGATGAACGGATCATCTCTTCCACTTTACTACTAGTTACAGCATTAAATAAACATCAGAAGGTATGTTGAAAGAGTACAATTTACCGATATCCGCATCATGTCGCGTGTAATTGCTCTATCAGTGTTTCAACCATGGAAAGGTGTCAATAAAGCCGCTTGTAAACAATGTCAGGTCATTTTATGTACCTCAGAAAGCCATCCAATATCTATAAACTCTCTAGTCAGCTAGAAAAATTAACTCTAGAGGAGCTTTTTGTTCAATATATGCACTATATTGCATATTGTATTTTTACCTAACCTGTTCTTCAGTATTAAATGTTTGAATAAATCGGTCATCTTTTTATAAATGTTTATATCTTAAAAAGAGTAGAATTATATTAACTTTATTATTATAAAAACTTCCTTGTGTGTAATTTAAAGCAATGAGTCCTTTTTTTTCTTCTTTTTTTTTGGAGGAAATATGCCATGTACTGTACCTGATAGGCCCCATTTAATCTATATCGAATTGAGTAGCAAGCTTGAGAATCTATTTTATTGTGACATTTGTCAATGCCCAGCCCTATAAGAGTTCAAATGTAATCTTTATAGAATTTGCTGTCAGTGACCTCTCAGCATCCATTGTTCACAGTTGTGTTTATTCTCTCTTCCAGGATCGTCAAGGACGTGTGAAGTAACAGATACCGCTTTGGGCAAAAGACTGACAAGGCCCTATTTTCTCTCCCCAATCTTACAACCAGATATTTTCAGAAATTATTTTGGGGAAGATTTAACCAAGGATTCAAAAAGAGGAAAAAAAGAAACTCAATGAAGACTCTGATTTCTGTTGACCTAAAAGACTTACTTTGAACTTGTAGTAAAAGAAAATGACACGATTATTCATAGGACTACAACTTAATTCTATAGGATTCTAATAGTGAACCCAGTACTTCCCACTTTTTTTGGTCCCATTTTTGTTCTGCTGCCTCTTTTCTCCCCAAAAAAAGTGTTTTCATTGTTTTTACAGTCCAAGCACATGGCTTTGCTTCTCTTACAATCTTGAGGGTTTTCTTTTTTCTTTTTCTTTTTTTTTTTAAACAAACGGAGTTCTAGTGTTCTATTATGTCATTTCTCTGTTAACTCCTCCTCGTTATCGGAGCTGAAACCATCCAATCAGGACGTGCAATGATCGTCGCCTTCTCAGTGGATGTTCCATTGTTGGTTAATTGGCCACTAGTCCAGTACAAGTCTCATTACCTTCTAAGGAAGAAAAAAAGTTTACCAAGATTATAAAATGGAAAACTGTAATTAAAAAAGTCTAATGAATGTTCAGGAATGTCCTGGTTTTTTGTTTTGTTTTTGTTTTTTTGTAATAGTTTGGCAGGGGACGTTAAATGGACTAGCCAATTTGTTGAGTTAAGGCTTTTGCTCATTGGATCAGTTTTATAGTGTACAAAAGGGGGCCGTGTTTGAGAGTTGTCACCTTATTTTCCATTTACTCCTTTTCTTCTGCAAGTTAAAGAAATTTGTTGCTATGGGCTGCTCTCCTCCCGTCTTTTTTTTTTTTTTTTTTTTTTTTTTTTTTCGTCTTTCTCTTCAGTTTCTTAAGTCTGCATTGAGGTGGGCCTTGCACCCTCTCTTTCTCATAATCAGTTCATTAAAAAAATAAATGTGGTATACTCGGCAGAACTTGTGTGTTGCATTTTCCCCTTGTTTGACTAAATACATCATCATGCACTAACCTATGTCCCAAACAGCCTGGTCCGCCCTCCATCCACACTCCTCTCCTACACTAGCTGCCTGCGCACTTCACCCCTTCTTCTACTTTGTTCGTGTCAGTGGAACTGCTGGCATTTAGCAGTGTCAGAATAAAGATGCTGCACAAAACTTCAAGTGTGTTTACTTTCTGAAGAATTGAATTGATAGTATGATCAGAATTTGGTGTAATGCTACCTTGTAATGGCACACTGTATCCATGGCCATCTGTTTAATTGTCAAGTCACAAACACAATGCGTTTCTTTTCAGGAAGCAATGGCGAACCTTGAGTGTTATAGCCACCTTAATAATGAATCAATAGTTGGGTTAAGTATTGTGAACATACTTTTTAACTTACCATTTAAATTCACCAATAACCCCTTAACTTGGTGGTTGAGTCAGGTCTCAAAGAAGAAAATGCTTGATGTGCAATTAAAAAGCTTTGGAGAGGAGGTTTCTCACAAGAGCTGAAATGTTTGTTTTTTGTTCGTTTTTTCTGTGGGTTGACCAGCTTTTCTCATGATCTCGATGTAATAAGAAATAGGCTACGATTTTTTTTTTTTTTTTTACTTATTTTCATTATGTAATAACGAGAGTGATTGTATGGTTTTCTCTGCGATATTGCTGTACCTGTTTACTAGATAGACGCACATTCTTAATTGGCCTTTCGATGGCGCTGTTTACACGTCCAACCTGAACGTGGATGTTGTGCCTCGAGTGTGTAAACAAAGCTTGTATGTTTTAAATAATCGCTAAATTTTTGAATAATCATTTTCTGAAAATAGAGTACTCTTATTTAAGTTGCATGTCTGTAACGGGATGCACTGGGTATCCTTTTATAAAGCTAAAGCTGATGGGATTTGTAGTTGTAGTCCATCTGTATCCTAAAATCACAGTAGGCAGACGGGTTAATCCTAAAATGGCGGCACCATGTAGAATTGAACATGCTTGTCCAACAGGGGGCGGTACAACTTCATTTTTCTTGTGCATCCCTAAACGTCTGAACGAGCCGTGTGATTGAAGAATAAGAAGTCGCACTTATGACATTAATTGTTAATTTGATGTTTGAAATAATGTATTTATTTTATTCCCTTAGTCTGTGACTAGATTTAGACCTACTTTCAACAAAACATAACCTATATCACATAACTCTTTAAAAGCATAGTTCGTTAAAAAATAAAAAATCTTATTGTTTTACCCTCATGTTTCAAACCTGTTTGACACTTCTTTTTTTCTTCTTCTGTGGAATATAAAAATGTGAGAAATATATCAGATTTTTGTCTATACAATGATGAATGTCAGGGGTAAACAAAACTATAACATTCTTCAAAACATTTGTGTGTGTGTGTGTTCAACAGAAGAAAGAAAACAGGTTTGCCATTATATGAGGGTGAAAATGATGACAGAATTTTCATTTTTGGGTGAACTGTCCCTTTAAAAATCCCCAGAGTTTCTGAACGAATTCACATTCTCAGAACAGATACATTTAATATTACAGATGCATGTTAAGAAAGACACAGCATGTTTGTTTCTGTATAAGCATTTATTTCTGTCTAATCTGACCTTACAATCATAAATCAAAGAATATCACACTGGCCTATACACACTCACAATCAGCCCATATTTGGAAGGTTTTGTGGTTTGTATTGTATTTCAGTGTGCAACATCACCAAACCTTTCACTTTGTTTTATGAGGTTAAATTACCAGAGACATTTCACACTGAGTATGAGACAATTTAACTATCCCAACGGTTTTGAGCTTGGGTAATTTGTCAAAGGCCGCAGTGTCAGTGTGGTCACAGCCATCAATCAATTAAATCTTTTAATTCGTTACAGCGCAGTAGAGCTCTGCCTCTTTAAGTGCAAAAAACAAATGTTTACAAGAAGCCTTATGTGCATCTGAATCAGTTTGGGTTTAATGTGTATGTTTGAGTCTTTAGTGCATTAAAATATTAGCCTGCCTATTTGGGTACTGTGTGTGTGTGTGTGTGTGTGTGTGTGTGTGTGTGTGTGTGTGTGTGTGTGTGTGTGTGTGTGTGTGTGTGTGTGTGTGTACGCACACAGTTTTGGCTTTATTTGTGTGGGCCAAATGTCCTCACTTAAATAGTGAAATATTAGCCTTTCTATTTTGGTACTTTTGTGTGTGCGTGTGTGTATAGGTTTGGCTATACTTGTGAGGTCCAAATGTCCTCACCTATATAGTGAAATATTATGACAACCGACTAGTGAGGACATTTTACTGGTCGTCACTAGTTAAAAAGTTTTATAAATCAGCCAAAATGTGTTTTTATTCATGTTTTTTGTGGTTCTGTAGTTTAAAGAGGTAAAGGGTTTATTTGCAATAAAAATATAATTAACCGAATATAAAATCAAAGGAAGTCTATGCAATGTCCTCACTAATATAGTGAAACAAACGTGTGTGTGACTGTGCACGGATGATATTGGGGGTGTTTTATGTATGAGGGGGAACAAGATGCAGCACATGGCTCAACCTCCCGTCTGTCTATATCATGCCGCCTGAGGGGCCCTTCTCTGACCTCGGCCTCTCTCTCCCCAGGGACCCCAAAACCTCTTGGGATCCCCAGACAACATAAAGGTGGGGAGGGGGTGGCACGTGTCTCTGAGACCGTTGATGCAGTGTGTGCTTAAGACAGATGCAGTCTAGTCTGTCCCTGTGTCTAACGTTCTCTAAAAATAATGTCTGCTTAGCTTCCTAGCAAATCAGATAGTGGTCATCCCTGCTGATGTTTACATTATGATCTACATTTTGTGTAATAAAAACTGCGGGGTGCCTTAGGTTTTGAAGAAAATCAACCTCGCAAATTATTTCTTGTTAAAATTCTTAAACTTGTGGACGAAAAAAGCTAATGTATATGTTTATCTTGCATATTTGTGGATCAATCGCTATAACAGAGCAGGCCACAGGAAAGTCTGCAGAGATTTTCAGGCTTTTAGATCAAATCCGTGTGGCCGCTGATAACAGGCTGCACCTGAATAACAAAGAGATGCAGGCCTGAACACAATCAGTCTCGGTTTTAAGAGCAATAGATGTTGTGAATTTCCGATTTGGGTTCTTCTTGTATCCCAGACAGTATTATCGCTTTTTATCCTGCTCCCGTAGCCGTCCGGATTGTGTGCGGGGTGAGGGGTGAGGGGCGAGGAGGAGCGCGCGCTGCGTTTATCAGTGTGTTGACAGTCGAGCAGCCGCATGCGTTCAGCGCATTATCAAGAGCGCGCGCGTGTATTTTTGCCATTAGTAACGCCTGACCATGTCTGCAAAAGATGCAATTTACATAATAAAATCATTTCTGTACTACACTGAGGGACCGATTTATTTCAAACGAATATGTATATATGGAGGCCGAACGAAAATTTGAAAGGGGCCATTTAAATGTCCTTTCAATTGCATCAAATATATTTAACACAAGTTCAAAATAAAACAGATAAATAACAAGATTTTAATAAAAAAAAGAAAACAATCTTAATTTAGGATAGCCTAATTATTATGCAAAGCCTTGCACATTTAAAGTTGTCTGTTTTTCTAGATTTAAATAGGCTAATAAATTATCTCATAAACATCGGTCATTTTCATGTTTTTAAATGACAAAGAAATTATCCAAATTAATTAATTCAAAATATTCATGATTTGTAATTTGCTCTTAATTTTTTTCGAAATTACGTTAAAATAGCCTAATCTGACGTAGGCTATATTTGGCATATCTGTGTTTTTCCTCTGTAGAGGATTCAGAAAGAATAGGACTAAATAAAACTAATAATAAAAATATATAGGCCTATATTATTTAATAAATACATTTGTTGATATCTTTGATTGTATCTTTGTGCAGAGACCGAATATTAGACATAGCCTACTAATGTATTTGACATTTTATCGAAACGTTCTAATGCTTCTTATATCAGAATTTGGCTAAATTATTCTTTGATCCAAAATAAAATTGTTTTAATTTTTATTTATTTTACTTAGCCTATTCGATGTGGTCGTTAAAGGTTTGTGGAATTCAAGAGTGACACCTAACCTCGACATGATTAAAGTGCAAGTTAACGTTCCTCTCAACCTACGTTCATAACATGCATTATTAAAATATTTATATGATTTTAACACGAAAAAAATTATATAGGCCACTGATTTGCAAAAGCGTCTTTGGTAGGCTAGTGATCGCGCAATTGTTCTTTATTTGAAGTCGTCAAGAGGACAAATGTGAGGTGTGGGGGGGGGGGGAAATAGTGCGTCTTAAAGGTTTATAAGTTGTTCGAACTAAAACAAAATACTCTGTGTAAATGTATAAGAGCGTAAAATGCAACACCAGCAACGTCACGTGCGGTCTGAATGACTGTCAGAGTGATTAATATTTGCTTTTATTGTCTTCACAGTTGTGTGTTCTTTCGACAGAATTCTAGCCTGAGGGGCAGAGCCTCATCCCAGACCCTGTTTGCCTTTCTTTTGTGAGTAAAATTCATCATTAGTCATAAATAAATACGTAAACTTTGACCCCTCTAAACATCTGCGCCACGTGCCAAGAGCAGATATGTGATTTATTACTGGCAGTTTGAAGGGACATTATTTGAATGGCAGAAGCTTGACGGTGGGCCTCATATGTTGGTGTTTGTGCTGTACTCCTGTTTAATATCTGCAGTAGCAGGTTGCAAAAAAAACTAAAAATACCTTACTAAGGCTTTTCTTAACTTAAAGGGTTTGTTGCAACGGGCCCTTGATCTTACTCTAAATTCACTGCGTCACAGATTTGGGCAATGCTGTCAGAAATGACAGAATCGTGAAATATTCTAGTATTTAAAAATAAGAAAATTTGCACAAAATAAATGGGTAAATTTAAAAAGCCCTTAATCCCATGCTCACTACACTGCATTTGCATATTGCACTCCAGTGCTTGTAATGATTGCTTGTGTTGTGAAATGTAGGTCATAACGCAACCTTTGCAGTTTTTGCCTTCGAGCCTTTTTCAGAGCATTGTCACTAAATATAATCTAATGGTTTGGGAAAGATACAGCCATGCCTTTCGTAAATCATTATGTGCGTATTAGGCCCTGTGTTCATGTGTGGGGTTTTGTTTTTCAATGTGATGAATATTCGTTGGTCTACTTAAGTGTTTGCGATGTATAAGGGGAGCTGCTTTCATGATATTGCTGTGATTCAGGTAGGGGATGGCAGTGGGATGATGCAGTGTATTATTTTATTGTGTACATATGATGTCTAATATGAAACCACAGTTGTAGTGACCGTACACAACATGACTCGGTCACGTTGATCGGTCGCTCAGGTGAGTGCTGCTGTTGGCTTCTCTCTTGGCATTCACCGCGTGCCTTAATTGTATTGAAATTAAATCAAGGTCCACTGTGAACACAAAGAGCAAAAACCCAAGTTTCCGAACGTCGTCCACTTTGTCTTTTCGTACAAACTCTCTCTGTTCCTCTTCATCCCTGCAGTCTGGTCTGTGCTCACGGCTAACGGTGCGGTCGTGCACTTCAGCTTCCCTGCCGGTTCTCTGGTTGTCTGTATTTGGTCCCTATGCGGTCTGCACATCCTGTTCTTGTCCTTCAGGACAATACCACGTTTCTGTACTCATCTAAAATCTATTTCTTCTCACCTGTTCTCCTCCTCCTGCATCTGATGTGGGCTTTGCTGGTGTTAGTGCAGTCGAAACCAGAAGTCCTAATCTCACACAATCACACACACACACACACACACACTCACAGACACTTACAAACGCACCATCGCACATCTTTCCGAGGATTCTCCCTGTGTGTGCAGTTTTAAATCGCATAATTCCCGTCTTCGATCGGCCTAGATGTGTGGTAAGAACAAAACATACATGACAATGCAACACAATGTTTCTCATGGTCATATTTTACACACATATGCACAAAAACATTCCAGTCAAATACATTCAGACCTCTTCTAGCTATGCTTTATACCGAATGCATGACCTGAGAAATTACGAGAGAGAGAGAGAGAGAGAGAGAGACAGTGGAAGAGATAGAGGGGAGATAAAGAGGATCTACCTTTTGTTGTACCCATTCTGCATGAAGCCCTGGCACCTGCTTTCTGTTTCATTCCAGCAGACCTTTTTCCACTCTCGGCCAAACAAAGAGGACCAGCAAATCTGTGCGTGAGGGATGTGCGAAGATGCAAAGCTATGCACTGCTCTTCCTCTCGTCCATTCAGCACGTCCACCGCCATGATGAGATGGCTGCCAGCATCGCAATGTAAAGCTAGCGCTTCTCTATGACAGTCTGTTCTCTCCCTCTCTCCCCCCACCTCTCTCTCTCTCTCTCTGTCTTTTTATTTCTCTCACTCTCTCTCAGCATACGCGCACCTATACGGCAAGCAAAAACAAGTACGGTTAAAATCACATCACATAAATGAGTTGAAGCTGACGATGACAGTTGAAATAAATGCATACATATGCATACAGAAGATGTACATGTATTTAGGAAAATAACAATATTCCAAAACACATCAGTTACAGCCACAAGCATCAAATCACATACAAGAATTACCCAGAAGCACCGTCAATTGCTGCAAAACTACTGACATTAAGCAGCAAATTATCTTTAGATTGATTCTTTTTCCTCGCATTCTCGCTCTAGCGGAGAAAACAGAAGCGTATATCCTGGTTTTTCCCGTTCTCATAGTTCCGTCAGTTCTCGCTATTCTCCATCCAAGGGTGAACGGGGGGTCCTGCCGAAGCTCTCTCCTTTTTCTGGGGGCTGGAGAGCAGGGTAGCAAGGGGAGATGTTCTGGGGGGTGGGGTGGAGGGGGTTAGGGAAGAGGTAGGCAGGTAGGAAGGTTTTCACGCATGCAGGAAGGGAAAATCAGGTGCTGGGATGCCGCAGTTGTTTAAAAACCAAAAAAAAGAAAAAAAAAAAGAGGAGTTTTCCCCCCCGTGCCATCAGCCTGAGAAAATCCAGCAGTGCGCGCCACTAAAAAAAACACGTATTTTTTATAAAAAGAAAAGAAAAGTTGAAAATGCGCATATACATATATAAGCACATCATATATGTATACATATCCAGAGGAAGAGGGAAGGAGCAGGTATGCAAGGGATGAGCGGTTCACACACATGGACACACACACACTGCGCTGCGCACACGCTCTGGCTCCAATTTATGCTCTCCGTTTGACACCACCCCCACCTCCCTGGGCACATACATACACGCGCGCGCACACACACACACACACACACACGTGCGTGTAACGTCCCAGCTGATCGTGGTAGAGAGATTAGATTGTGGGGACAGCTGGCAGGGATTACACACGCAGGGGGTTGACTGAGCAAGGGAGGGGAGACCCTCTCTGACCAAGATATATACACACACACATACATCAACACACAATAAATTGCACATAAATGCAGGACGAAAGTGTGCAGCATCATGTTTGCCTAGAAATATACTGATATCACATAAATGGCTGCTATATTTGGAAATAGGTGAGCACACACACACACATAAACTGAATGCAAGGTGCACAAATAGCACGCATCTAGACGTTGAGGGTTAATGTATGGTAATACATACTGACTGCTAGGGGGTGGCGGGGTGACACAGTTGACCTTTGACCCTGGACCACTCCATCTTTTCAGGGTGATCAGCTGATTGCAAAAGGGGGGCCGAGGGGAGGCAACCCAATATGCTCCTCTGACACGCATGCACGCACACACACACGCAGACGATACATCATGCATGATATAACACACGAGCCTCTACTTCGCTAATGCGCAGTATCACTGCGAAACAGCAGGACGAGAGCTTCAAATGCAAAATAAATTTTCATTTTAAATCGTTGTTTCTTAGTTCGTCCAAATCACACATGGTGTTAAATCTGGAAGCGTTTCAAAGCGTGAAACCCCAGTGTACGAGTTGTACAGAGGAGATCAATACTGTTTAGTCTTGGATTTTGAGCAGCGTTTGAACTATATCTGACATTTAAATCAATTCTATGCTTCAGCATTTTCTGATCTAGAAAGCTGCAAAAACATTCTGTTCTATGATAAATCATCATCTTAAAATTGTATGCAAAATATGCACGGCTATTTAACAGATGGTAATTTTCTTAATTCCCTATTTTTCTCTATTATCCTCTGATTTACTGTAATTAAAATATTTCATTGAAACATATATTGACCCTATATATTTTTTATAATAATAAATATTTAAACATCATAAACAATGATAGACAGAATGTCTTTTTTTTTTTTTAAGGAGCTAAAACATAAAAGGGAATATTGTGGGCGCGTTAACATCCACAACGTCTTTAAAACTGTGTGTTTGCGTGTAGCACGCTGAAAATGTGTCCTCGCTCTATTTATGTCTTTGTCAATTCATGTATATTCCTGCAATGAGATCATTATTGTATATTTTTTGCATTTTATGTGTGTACGCCCCAGGCAAATCAAACAGAAATGAAGTATATATGGAAGAGATTAGGACCAGTGTGTGTGTGTGTGTGTGTGTGTGTGTGTGTGTGTGTGTCAGCACTAGCCTAGCCTGCATTCCTCCTAGCAATAGCGTCCTCTGAGTGCACTTTAATCTGTAATCTGACAGATTAGCAAATAGGAGCGTTTGAGCTGGATTATCGCCTCATTACAAATGACGAGCATCCCAGGACCTGCTCCTTCTGTGTGTGTGTGTCGGCATATTCTGTATTTTTTGTGTTTTGTGTCTGTGTGTGAGTGCTTTTGTGCGGCGAGAGCTTAATTTAAATACACTCCCATGATAGTGTGGGTGTCTCTTTAAAAGTGACTCCACATTTATTGCATTATGTCCAAATATGAATGTTAAATAGTTAAAACAGAACAGAATTTAATTGTTTAAATGTTTTTGTAATATTAATATTTTTTTCTGTCCTTCAAAAATGTCAAATTTTCAGCCCTCATTGAAAGATTTTTTGTTGTTGTTTTTGTTTACTTTAATCCCAGAGTTCATATCTTGTATGTCAGCATCAGATTAAAATTTCCATCAAAAAATAAATAAACAAAAGCAAAGCAACCAGATGTTCTGTTGAAGCGGTCGGTCTTTGCATCATTTTAAAGAGGTCACATAACAGATGGGTCGCTAAAACGTCCTCACCGATGAGCTGAAACGGGACATTTACAAGATTACAAAGACTAAAGCTAAATGAGTTTAAAACCTAAACCTGCAGTATTTAAGGGTGAAAGATCATTATTTCAAAACTAATGCAAGCTACAGCATGCAAGTGGGGAAAAAGGAGAGCAGTGCACATTGAGTTGTGTGTATTGTGTTTCTTCATTTTTGTGTGTCCCTGCTTTAAAGGTATGGTTATAATGCTGAGTTGGCCATTATATGTGTCTCAGGAGTGTATGTGCCATGGGCTATGCACAGATGTGTATGTGAGCGAGCACTGATGCATGTGTGTCTGTACAGAATGCTTGGTAGGACATTTGGTAAATCCGGCAGCATGTGCTATTGTGTTCGCCTCTGCACTAAAATGCATGCACACATAAAAAGAAAGCATGAAATGCACAGATGAATGCAACAAAAAGTACAATTTGTTGTTAAATCAACACAATAAAGGGATAGCTCACCTGAAAATGAAAATCCTGTCGCCATTTATTCACCCTCATGTTGTTCCAAACCTGCATGACTTTTGTTCTTCTGTTGATCGCAAAAGGAGATTTTTGAAGAATGCAGTCTTGCAAAAGGTATTTTTCTAAATATCTGCAACAAAATGTACAATTTGTTGTTAAATCATCACCTAAACAACACATTATATGGATAGTTCACTTAAAAATAAAAATCCTGTTGCCATTTATTGACCCTCATGTTGTTCCAAACCTGAATGACTTTCGTTCTTCTGCGGTCCATAAAAGAGATATTTCGAAGAATGTTGCAACTGTTTTTCAACATATCTTCTTATGTGTTCCACAGAAGAAAGACCGTTTTAGAACGACATGATGGTCCCGGAATTTTCATTTAATGAGTGAACTGTGCTGTCAGATGATGCTCGGTTATTTCTATAAAATATTATCCCGTAGATGCAAAAGGGACATGCAGTTTTAATTTGTCGTGTAGTACATGAATGTAGCACTCAAGGTAAACCGTTGGCATACAGTACGGGATGTGATACTAGTTATGGCAGTGCGCAGTGCAGTCTCCAGTGTACAGCTAAAAGCGTGAGCTCTTGGTCATGAGCACTTCATTGTGGATGGATCGATGCCCTGCTCTCCCCCTGGGTCACTGGTGTCCTCCAGTGCCCTTAATATTAGTGGTAATTTCATTAGCTCTGACCATATCACTCTGATAGAGAGGGCGGCTGATTAAGTAGAAGTGCATAATTGTTTTTGTCCTATTGAAATGACATCCAATGAAGCTCCATTTTGCATTTCTTTCATACCTCAGATCATTATTAGTTCTCTTTGTAGTCGAAGCTCTGGAATACTGCATTTGGAATGGGATCTAGCGTCTTCGGTTGCTTCTTGAAATAAGGATGCTCCTAGACCCTACAACATGACTAATTCCACACACACACAAAAAAAAAAGAAGAAAAAAGCCAGGATGGGAACTTCTCTTTCTGTCTCTCTCTCCCTCCCTCTTTTCTCAATACGCCCCAATAGTCAGCCCAGCAACAGCACACAGAAGCTCCCAAAAGCAACCCCCCTCTCACCGCCTCTGCATCCAAGTGACCCAGTTTCCACCCCCTCTCTAAAACAAATCACTCCATGACCCACTTCTTCATTTCGCACCACTTTAGCGTGCGCATGTGCTTCGCAAAATTATGCATCTGTCTTCGCTCTGAGGTTCACAGGCATTTCATCTGTGCGTTTGGTTACAGAAAAATCCTGCTGGCAGTATAAAATCCCCTACATTAATAATAAACGCACTGAAGACTGGAGATTTTTCTGCCTTCTGTGTGTAGCATCAGTATGTCTGATTGTGTTAAAGACAGTCCTTCAAGGTCAGCATTGCTTCCTGTCCAGACCATCTCTAAACAGGATTTTTGCAATCACAATTATTTTAATCTGCCGCTTTTTGTGGTTCCTCGTTGGATAAGTGCGTGATTTGTAATTAAAGTACGCCATCAACGGCTGAATTCTTTTCTGATTAATGTATGTGATAATGCTCGTACTGCTGATAATAAGAACATGTCAGTGAGACTGTCAGAGGCAGCAACAGGAAGGCAAATCAATTTTGCGGCCTATTTAAGCAGAGACGAATGGTAATTTTTAATAATCAGCTACGCTCAGACGATAGGCCACACATACAAACAGACTCAGTTTATAAGGATTAATAGGTAAACATTTGTAATATTTAATCGTAGTGTTTTTCTGTAATGACAGCTGCATACTGTCAGACTGTGGGGTAGAATTGATTCAGATTTATTTTTAATGAGCAGTGGGCCACAGTCATCCTTACAATCTCTGACTCAAAGGTGCATAATTTAGAAAAAAACATGTGGAAAATGTGCATTATTAATTAATGCATCTGCGTAAGTGTGTGCGTGCCCTGCAGTAAATGAAAGGCAGTGGGTCAGATTGACCCTGACTGATTGGTGACAGGATCCACATAACAGCAATTAATTGTCCTTTTCTTTGGCACTTCAGATATAGATTTACTGTACATTTGTCAACTAGTAGAGATGCATGCAGGCATGTTTACTGCCTTAAATATCAGTATTTAAACATTTTCATGTTATTAGCTAAGCTGTTATAGCTACTATGTTAGAAGTTTATTAAATAATATTTATACCCAAATTATAAATGATCAAAATAAATTATGTTTATCCTATCCCATCACAGACTTTGCACTGGAATCGGCCTTTCATGAGCTGATGGGTAAATCTCCCATGACACAATCACATTATGCACAGATGAGGCGAAAATACTGCATCTATTGTTTTGGCTTGGTTTATAATCTCTTTCTGAGCTCAATGCATTCATTCAGGAAGTTGCAGGTGGATTCTGGGATTGAAGAAGGGTGGATTTTTTTGCTGTTGGTATTTTATCAATAAACTGCATTTACATTATACAGTTTGTGTTTAATATTTGTATTATATTCAAAACATTTATGAAATAAAATACCCAAATTTGATAATGTTATATAATAGAATGTATTATAAAATGTAAAAAAAAAAAAAGAAAAAAAAAGAGCATCACGGTTTCCACAAAAATATTAAGCAACACAACATTGTTCAGCATTGATAACATTTGATTTCACCAAATCTGCATATCAGAATGATTTCTGAAGGATCATGTGACACTAAAGGCAGTTGGAAATTCAGCTTTGCCATCACATGAATAAATTACATTTTAAAATATATTAGAATAGAAGACAGTTATCTTAAATTGTTATAATATTTCACAATATTACTGTTTTTACTGTATTTTTGATCAAATAAATGCAGCCTTTGTGATCATAAGATTTGTTTTGTACAATACATATACATACATGTATTCAATGTAAGAGAGTAGATCATATTTGGTGAATTTGGCTATTTAAAAAAACAAACATTATTTATGCGTTTCATAGCGCCCCCATAGCGCTTCCCCTTTTTTCCTTGTGAATTTAGCTTGGAGTAAAATGCGTATAAGAGACACTAAAAGCCTACAGCCACAGATTTCTGCACAAGAGCGGGGTGGAAAAGAATGACTATGAGGGAGGGGGGGAGGGAGGCCAGTGGCACGTGTCCAGATTAAACATAATCCCAGCACAGGATGCCAAACAAGGCTTCAGGTGAGAGAGGAGCTCCAACGGGACGAGAGAAGGGTGGGAGGAAAGACAGGTGGCCAGGAAGACAAGACAAGAGAAAGAGAGGGGGAGCTGTGCGCGTGGATTTACCCTACAATATAATAATGCCCACTAGAATTATTGTTGCTTGGGAGTTAGAATCTGTATGTGTAATATGTATTTACCTTCTTGGTAGTGCGTAATATGGGAAAGAATGGGCATGAAAAAATGAAATGAATACTGTAAACGAGGGGAAACAGAAGCTGCGTTCAGAAGGTCCCATAAGCAGTGTTCACCATACACACTGAGCTGCGGACATCTGTGGAACTTCACTTTATCAAGACTGACGCTTGATAGGGCTTTCGAGTGTGATTATTATATATTTGTATAATAATTATATATGATATATTTGTGTAAAGAAAATGTATATTATAATATTAGTATTATTTATAATATAGTGGTTGGGTCAGTAATATTTTAAAAATATTTTAAAAGAAGTTTCTTATGCTCACCATGTCTGCATTTATTTGATCAAAAACACAGTAAAAACAGTAATATTGTAATTTATTAATATACAATATCAATTTTAATATTAATATATTTATATAAATGTAATTTATTCTTGTGATGTCAAAGCTGAATTTTCAGCAGCCATTACTCCAGTCTTAAGTGTTGCATGATCCTTCAGGAATCAATCTAATAGGCTGATTTGGTGCTCAAGAAACATTGAATAATATTATAACAGTTGTATTGCTTGAATATTTTTGTGGAAACCATGATTATTTTTTTCAGGATTCTTTGATAAATAGAAAGTTTAAAAGAACATTTCTTGTAAAAAATGAATAAATAATGTTTTTAAAGGTCTTTAATGCATTAAAAATAAATTCTAAATTTAATATCATTAGTGATATTCCAGACCCCTAAATTGAATGATGACAATATTAAAATAAAAGTAAAATGATTTGGTTATTTTGTATGTCTTCTAAACTGCTCTTGGCTTAGTTACGGTTGCATCTCATGCACTTCATACCCACAAACACCTGCGTTAAAATTAAACTGAAAGCTGGGCCCTTTTTTATCACGTCTATTTTAGCTAAACATTGTGTAGATCTGAAGTAGTGCACAATGACTAAGATAAGTTTCCCTGTCCACTTCCTGTGCCGTGATAAATGAGTGCACACTTGTTTTGTTTCCAGTGCTGTTCTGAATATTCACACCATGCAAATTGAAATATCTCTTAATGTGGTCGAAAAATCAAGCATAGCGTTAGTGTCAGGTCACGTCAGTCAAGCTCGCATCAGCTGACTCTCAGCTGATCCACGTCTACCTATAGGAATACGACGCCTATCACAGCATTCCAGTAGCCTATATAAGTTCCATTCAGTATTAAAGCAGATTTATCACGTTGCACAGGAGCTAATTACCCTCCACCATCCCCAGCTCCTCCTCTCGTCCAGTCAGGACTTGGCCTCTGATATAACTGTATGCTAACTGTATGTTAGTTAGTTAGCATTAACTGTATGCTAACTGTCAATCATCCTTGACAATAGTGGTCCAGACAGAACCCTCTGTCTACATGGGACACTTTTGAGCGATGCAAACGTATCCAGAGATAGAAACAGAGAGAGAAAGAGATGCAGAGATGTAGGATTATGGGGAAGCTGTAATCTGACCATCCCATGTGGGGTAAGAGTGTCTTACTCAAGGCTGCTCCGGGGTAAAAACAGCAAGGGTGGTGGGGGAGGGAGGATGATATCTGCTAACCAGTTAACGAGTTCACCAGCTAATCCTGAAGTGGGATTGGGTGGATGCGGGCGGCCCTGGATTGGACACCGTGGTTGCAGTGTGACCTTCACGGACACACAGACGATACGTTTTGAGTGAGTGAGGGGGCAAAGAAAAAAAGGATTTCTTTAGTGGTGACGCAGAAGCGTGATTTATTATTTTAATTAAGCATCTCACTCGAGTGAGACCAGCAAAGCCACAATTATGCTAAAACACCCAACAGTCGACTGCCTCTTTTCTTTTTCATGTTAATCAGAAATAGATGTGTGTGTATGCGGTAAGCAGTCAAAGCTTAACAACACTCTCAAACTGTGATGTAAATGCCTTCACAAAACAAATCAATGTTTAAAACTAACCCATCAAAAACACTATAGGCCAATCCCTTTAGAAATGGCCTTAATTAATCTCTGATTAACTCATCCTGTAAATCCATTTATCACTTGTGCTCTCCGCCTTTTCTCTCTTTGAATGTATACCTATTTTAACTTTTCTCTCCGTTCTCAACCTGTAATTTATCATTAACCAAATCCATATATTCAGCCCTTCTGCATCATATCAGACACCAGTTCAGCATCCCGCCACCCACTCAGAATTTACAGACCTCAGGATAAGAATCACAAATACCAAAACCACAGAGAGAGAGATTTCTTGAAAAATAAAGTTGTAAAATTTATTACAATCTATTTTGACAATATGTTGCACCAAAACTCCTCTACAGATAATGGAAACACAATTTATTGAATATATTAATATTTGCTGATAAAAGCCTAAAAATAAAAAATATCTATATCTACATTACATAAGAAAAGAGAGTGATAAGACTTCACTGAATCTGTATGGAAATCTGACCAGAACAGAAGTTTTCAACAGTCCAGGAATCGTTTTCATTTCATGACTCAAGGTATTCAACTGTTTTACAGCTTCCATGAACCAGTGATTTCCTCCTCAGGATTTATTTTAGCACTGCTGCTCTTGCCTGCCCGCATTTAGTAATTATATCTAATTTGCAAGGCGATTTCAAAGCCTCTCTTTCTAACCTTAACACCTCTACAGGTGACACCAAACCTACTGTTTTGCTTAGATAAGAGGCTGTAAGTGAACATAATAAGCAAAAAATGCCCACCTTTGTCTTTGATTCATCACTCCAGTTTGAGCATACAGTATATGATGAAGCTTAATGTTTATTTACTTTCAAAAACCTTTTACTTTTACAAATGTTCTTGATGCAATGTTTACACTATGCATGTATGTAGGCCTATCTACTGTATCTATCCATCCATAATTAAAATATGGTTGAAACAACCCTGTCGAGGAGTATTCACAAACACAGAAAAGAAAGGCTACACTTGCAGACATTACAGCCGCAAATCTTGAGCTTATGGGATTCTGTGGATCACTGGTGGTCTGTGTTAACCTTGTTTAATATTTGAAAGCAGAGAATATACTTGGATTGAAAGTTAAGCACAGCATACATACAGTGAATTAAAAGGTTAGACGATGACCTAAATTGACAATTTCGTGTTATACTGCTTTTTTATGGCACTGTCTTGAAATTAAACGAGGAATTGAATGTTTAAGGAAGGCATAGCATCCTTTCTTTGACAGGCTAGGCAGTGCCTTTATTTTGACACTTGTACCTAAATAAAGCAGCCACTGCAATGGAAGGGAATAATGCAAGTATTTACATGCACAGAAATAGCAATAATCATGATGAATGGATTCCAGATGCTAATTTTAATGTATGCAGCCGCGCTCCTCTACGACAGTACACAGATGCTCAGTTTTGCTATGCCGGCAGACGTAGTGACGCTCATTTGCATGCCGAACTGCTATCTTAATGTGGATATTTATTTTAATTCAATTTCTTACCCGCACATACCGCACGGGAGGCTTTTGTGGCAAAGTCACATTAACCTCTGGCTAGTTAATATTCATCTGGCGAAGTCCCCCATCACTTGATGAATATTCATGAGGTGGGCGAGGCTGTCCCCTCACTCCTCCTTCAGCTCTATGGCGCCCGCGCGGACATGTTTATTTCTGCAACGGGAGCGCACACGGCCATCATCATCATCCTCATCGTCATCGTCCTGCAGCTCGATCTGCGCGTGACAGTCGCTCAGCTCAATATGGCAAACAAGAGCGTTTTGATCGCCAAAGAGCGCTCACTGAAGGGCAGGGAGGAGAAAATGGTCGTGGCAGGTAAATTCTGTCTTTCGTGAAATTCGGCTGCCACGCAGCGGGTCATGTCACATGTGAAGGGACACTGATGTAAAAGCAGGTGGATGTGACACTCGTGCGTTTCTCATAGAATAAACTCTCATGTGGCACATTACATCCGGGACATCAGGCCAGTTGTATTAGACGACAACTTCCGCATTCAAACAAAAACCATAGTAACCTAAATTCCGAATAATGCCACAATTAAAGTTACTTCACAATAAATTAATATAAAATGTCCTTAATTCAGTGTAGTGTAGAATTATTCCATGTTCTGTCATTTTGTGTAATGTTAATATATTTTTTTCTGATGGAAGAGGTGGCAAGTTACCACATTTTTATTGTAATTTGGTAGCAAATATTTTGCTATATCCTTTTGGGTTTTGAAACTTGTATCTTTATTTTTTAATGTTTTATATTTTTTTATATACCCTAATAGAATTAATAAACTAAAATATAGGCTACTTCTTTACTTCTACACTTTTTTTTAATAATCGAGAGATAATTTGTCCTTCAATCTTATTTGATACTTCATTTTTTTAGATATAACTGTTATTTCATATAGCCTAATGTCTATATATATTTAAAGCTCCATACCATAAATGGGTAGACAAAACACCAAATTAACAGTAACATATGGTTTTTAAAGTTATTAGAATAACATTTAAACAGATCTCACTTCATTTTACATGACTTTCATCACATTATTGCCATCGTCTTATAAGATATTGTTGGGAAGTAAACCAAGTAAAATCTGCATACCACCAAAATCTATGTATCTATTTATTTATTTACAAGTATTTAGATTAACATAGAACGATTGACAGTAACTCAAAACTACTTCACTATTAGTATTAATAATGTAAAAAATTATTTTTTTCATTATTTAAAAAAAATGTTTAGGCAAAAGTGTGCCTAACTTCTTACCCGTTAAAGTTACCCGTTAGAATTAGAATCTATTGAAATTTAATATTATTAATGTCAATTTGTATTGAGGACATAAAAAATTGTAAATTGTAGAAATGACCCAGAAACAATAGCTGACCTGTAGTAAATAAAGTCAAAACTATGGTTACCATAGGAAAGATTAATAAGGCAAAAAAAAAAAAAACTAAATGTTTTTCTTTTTGTCAGCAAAAGCATAGTGACTAAAAACAGAATAATGAGAAAATGTCTCTTTTGGATATTTGATTGATTCTCAGTGACGTCAAACTCTCATTAGGCTGGGATGATTTGATGAGAAGCAGCATTAAAACGGTTCAGAAATAAACATTTAGTGTGCTAGTGAAGCCCACATTCACTTATTTTACATGTCTGATACTCTGCTACGGTTAGATGAAAGGGGTCATAAAAAATGCATCAGTTCTTGGCTTACTTGGCAGGACTGAGTTCTTGTCTTTTTAGAGTAAAACTCGGCACAGTTGACTAGTAGGCACTCTCTGCCCTTATTCCAAAAATGGTTGTGGAGTTCCTCACTGTAAACAATAAACGAAACTATATTACCACCAACAAACAATAAATCAGGTGACTGTGCCTTCAGATATAACCATGACAGTTTTGCTGGCCTGGTGCATCCTGGGAGTTCTGGTGCCCTAGCAGTGTCCAGGGGCCCATCTGTGCATTATGCGCATGAAAGCTCCGCCCCCGTCACGCGTTCCCGGCCCTTCTGTCGAAGCAGCTCGCTGTCACGGCATGGCGGAAGCTTCCGGGCCTCTGCATCCATGGGGGGTGGAACAGGGTTTTGGGGAGGATGATCAAACCTTACCTGCTGTTGCCATGCTGGCACAGCCTGAGAAAATTTACTGATGTCATCGCCACAGTCACGCCTCTCTATTTAAATGTCTTTATTAGCAGTGTATTTAAATGTGACGTCAAAATATGCATTTCATTTGATGTCATCAAATGAAATCTCTGAAAAAATCGTTTTTGGTGTTGTAGTATGTAATCACTTTACTAGCATTATGTGTGATTCAAATAGGCCTTATTATTCTTTTATTGTGTGTATATCCTCTGAAATAATGCGCATTCTACATCAGTGCCATTAAAGAGCAATTTCATGTGACCTTGGCGACGAAACAATTTCTGTAAAGAGTGTCTGGATGACTGCTATTGGTTTTCCATCACCCCCACATAGATAGAAGTATTAAGCACATGCTTTTTATCCAAAACAACATTGAATACACAAATAGGAGGCTCGGTCCGTCGTGAACAGGTTGTAGTTAAGAGCTTTGCTCAAGGGCACAGTGGTGAAAGGAGTAAAACTGAAATCAAAGTAGCTCTCCAGATCCTGAGCTTCCCCTTCCTGAGATTGAAACCGTAACCTTTGAGTTAGTGGCTGAGATTCCAAAACCTTAGTTTACAATACACTGACCTGTCAGTATAAATCATGAGCTTTCTGTCATTTTTTGAAAACCTCTAGATTAGACTATAAAGACTATATTATTGGGGTCTTCATGCTGAGTAAAGCTATCCGTTCATCTGTGAAGACTTTTATACAGGCATTACAATACTTCGATTTAGCATCATCAAGTCATTCAGAAAGTTGACATTTGTTTGCTTAGGTTCTGAAAATACTGTCTTCTACAACTGTATTATGTTAGCTTATGTTTTGTCTCGGGCATCAGAATGCTGGAGGTGTTCCACAGATTAAGTGCACTATCTTGCAAACTGTAGTGATGGGGGGTGGGGGTGGGGGGGGGGGGGGGGCATTCTTCACCATAGCAACCGGAAATGGTTGCTTGGATACAGGTTTGAATAGAAAGTATGGTATGAATGCATCAGCAGTCGCCTCCAGGGGACATACAGGCACTTGAACTTGTCGGTGACTCCGGTGTCTCAGCTGATTGAAGTTGACCCAGCATGAGGTGGTTATGTTGCGTTCCAACAGAAATGGTCTTGAATATGCCATGTTTAACAAGAACGTGAAGACCAGTTGGTTAAGACACTTTTAGACTGATATTGCTTTGATTTTTTCTTCAAATTCAGGGTCATAAACTCAGCAGGTAGGCCTCCACACACAATATAGACCTTTTCTCCACAGTATATTTGTTTATATAATCATACTTGAAGCAGGAGACATGTTTTACCATCAATAAAATTTGCTTGGACGTGGAATCAATCAATATTTCACCTTACTAGTTGCGTTTATAATAGGATTTAAGTGGGGTTACGAATAGTGAAATCTTTTCCAATTGTTTGAAAACCTACTGTCGATGCGATTGATTCTTTTGTGACTTTGAGTTGTCTGAATTTTGCAACCAAAATCTAATAATGTTTGCGTCATGTCTTGTATGTTAGTAACATTTGAGCGACTGCAAAGACCGAGGTGCAACAAAGTAAACATGGAGTCCTAGATCCAACACCAGTGATATGCATCCAGGCAATCACAATTCATCCATATGCCAATGTTACAGAGGACAAGTATTCCTTTCAAAAGCGTCGGCGGCACCGTTGACAACAGAAACGTGTTGTAATAGTCCAGATGAACATTAGGTCCTTGGGTCACGAGAAAGTTGTTGTGTGGAGGGATTGTGAAGGGTCATTCCAATGCCATGATGATGGATGGGCAGACTTTGCAGGAAACACATGCAATACCCTGAGAAATAGTGTTGCGATTCTGCGCGATTTCTGATATTTGACAAGGCTATTGCTATTTCTTCTGTTTGCCGGAACACAATTCACCCCAAATTAGGTCCTTTCTAATAAAAGTTTTGGAGAAGAAAGGTCCTTTTTCCAATCTTGCCGCTCCAATAAAAAAGTCCTCTTCTGATTCTTTTGTCAGCCTCACCCGCCTTCCTTTGCCTCACTTTCTTTTTTCCTCTTTTTTCCCTTTTGTTTTCGCTGTCCTTTTTTCGGCAGAGCGGTTGGTAAGGTGTTGTGGTGTTGGCGAAGGCGTCTTTTGGCACAGTCACGGGGCACTGTTAAAGGAGGCAGACTGGCACCTCCTGGAGCCATGCCAGAGCTCCTCGGGAGAAATACCCACTGCTGTGGTTGGTGTGTGAGTGTGTGAGAGAGAGATAGATAGAACAGGGAGAGAGAGAGAGAAAGGCATTATGGGAAGGTGAAGGGAGGAGGTTGGAGAATGGTAGAGAGAGAAAACACTAGGTTTGCGGTGCCAGAGCTTTTGTGGATGTTGGTTATGTTGGCGTGTTCTTGGCTAGGTTCACTTCATTCCAGTTTGTTTGTTACGTTATTTTTTTTCTTCACTGGATTGAGCGACTGTGTGTTCATCTGCTGCCAAAAGGAACGAAGGAATGAAAGACAAAAAAACGTGTAGCTCCTTATTTCCGCTGCTCTAATCTGTTGCGCATCCCTCGCTTTTATTCCTCTGCCCATTCCTGTCTTCATCACTCACTCTGAAATTCATTTATCTTCCAATTCTCACCTTTTTTTATTTGGAAAATGTTTTTTTTTTTCTTCTTTTCTTTTCAGATCCTCCCTCGCAGAAATTAGAAATGGCATAATTGTACGCTTGGCTGGCAGGTCAGTGCCAGGTGGTCTGTTCGAACATAGTGAGATTTGGCAAATGTGACTGTAGAGGTGTGTGATGCACAAGTCCTCACTTCGACAAGAAGAAAAGAAAGCTTTGCTTGTCAAGGTGACAAAACAGGCAGCTCTTTTTATCTTGATTTGGTAGCATGGCTTTTGCCTGCCTGTCTTTGTCTCTCAGTTGTTTTCTTGTCATCTCATTTCCTTGTATGTTAAACAGCGTTCTTTGTTGTTAAATATGCTCAGTGTGCAAAACAGGTTAAAGTTTAGCAAAAGAAACCAAACACACTTTGTGCTTTAATTCTGGCCTGCATGTCCTGTGGATGCAGTGCCAATGGATAATAGAATTCAGTATCAACTTGTCATCTAACAACTGGCAAGTTTATATGGGTTTATTTTATTTTGTAGTGGCAATGGTTTAATTAGCATACCCCCCCCCCCCCCCCCCCCCCAAACCGTTTCCCTCACTGCAGCAAATTTTATTGGTTAAAAGGGGTAGTTCACCCAAAATCTAAATTTCTGTCATCATTTACTCACTTTCAAATTGTTCTATACCTGTATTAGTTTATTTCTTCTGTTGGACACAAAATAAGATATTTTGAAGAATGCTGGTTACCAAAGAGTTGACGGAAGCCATTGACTGCCATAGTATTTTTTTCCCATACTATGGAAGTCAGTGGCTACCATCAACTGTGAGTAAATTATGACAGAATTTTCATTTTTGGGTGAACTATCTATGTAAGATTAGGGTGTAGGACGGGTATGGTTAGGGGTTAGTTGTTAGCGTAGTGTTGGCAATCAGCTGTGATTGACATGACCAGTGACATTTAGGATCAGCTGTGGAGTAGAGTTTGCGTTGAACTGGTTTGGGAAAAAGATCACACTGTTTAATTAGCATGCTGTGCTTAAGCTGTTATCTGCACGGGTAAACCCTCTAAGTGAGTGTTTTGCTACTTTAAAGTCCCTTTAAAGCACTGGTGTAACAGACAGCAATATATCTTTGGCTATTGCGTCACGTCTTACAGTCTGTTTTATTACTTGAGCATCTTGTCAAAAGTGTTTTTAAGACACCATGGCCCTGTTTCCACCTGATATTAAGATGTGTTTTCAGTGATCCACTGTCTTACTTGGATTACGTATAGTAAGAATATTAGTCCCATGTTATGTGGATTATGTCCGATCAGGAAAGGAAGCGAATAAAACGGAAAAGGAATCTGCGATTTTAAATGCAATCCATGCGTTTTAGCACAAAGCAGCGAAGTTTGAATTGCTTGGTGGGCTATCTTACACAACACGTCCCACAAGGATTGCGTATTAGTTAAGTAGGCTAAGAGTAGTCTTTTATTTAAAAGAGAACTAGCTCAAAACGTTTTAGACCCCGTTTACACTTGTCATCCATTGGAATCGGATCAATGAAAATACTGATAGCAGTCGTAAACAGGGCCTGTGTCAAAATGAAAAAGTCTGTTACATTCCATTGCACTACATCTAGCTGATTTTGAATGCAAAAACCTATAAATAAATAGCCTGATTGGGCTCAGAAAACCTCAATTAATTGTTTCAATGTTTAATTGTTTAAAAATGTAATTGTTCAGGGCTTCCGATTAGTTGACTAGTCATTCAGACAACCCACTTACTAGTAGATTTTGAGAATATATAGGTTTGTACCTCTATAGATTCTCAATTTTTAAATTTTCTGAACAAAATGTGAGATGTTATTATCCTTGCAAAATGTCATTGCTAGCTGGTTGCTTACTGCCCTAAATCAAAGGTACCCACCCCTAAGTCTCTATTATGTTCTGGTTTCTAGAAATGGCTTGGGTTCCTTCTTCAATGCACATTTTAAGGGTTTGCTTCACACATTTATGTCCGTCAGGAAAAAATCTGAAGTCTTAGAAAAGTAATAGCACACCTCTCCTTAGCAAGCCACAAAATTGAGGCATCATTCATGTCCGCAGCCAAAGTTTAATACTTAGAGTTTTTAGAGGCTAACTTTCATACCGAGCTTTTGCAATCAGTAATGGACAGATTTTCAGTATTCAGGTCATTATCATATATATAGTCTAAACTTTAGGAAGATTAAAGGGGGAATGGGGTGCATGTTGCCCTAAATGCACTATTGTGTGTGTTTGTTTGTGGGGCCATGACACATCTCTTCATCCATATGCTAATATTAGTGCGCTGTGTGTAAACCACTATCCTTTGCTGCCTGGAGATTTAGGTGGTAAATCACTTCAGTCTTCTTAGCTCTAATCCTCCCCACATCTGTGCCCCTTTTCTCTTCCTCTTTACTGCTCTAATTCCAGTATGGCACAGTTGGCCTCATCCATCCAACTCAGGAAACATTTTGTTTGTCCACCCTCTTTTTTTCTCCCTGTGGCCTAATCCACTGCAGGTCGTTCTGTAGGGCTTTCAGAGAGCTGGTGTTGTCTCCTTCCAATGCGTTCACGTCACTCATGGTTTGTGACCTTCTCTGGATGGTTTAGAGGGGTGTGTGTGTGTGTGTTGGGTGGGGGAGGTACAGCAGTGTAATCGGCTAAGTGTCTCCCACTGCAGAAACAGCAGCACTGATTCAGCTTAGCCTGAGCAGACCAGGCAAATCTGCAATAATCCTCACCACAGAAACCAGTCTGACAGTCCCACCATCTGGAACAGCGCCACCTTGTGCACACGTACACCCCATTGATAACACAACATTTATATTGCTGTGTTTCTCTCGCCTATGTTTCTGCAGTAAAGCACACCGCCATTGGGAACCCCACAGTGGAACCATTTCCTGACGGCATGGAGATGATCATGTTTGGTGAGTTTGGAGAAGATCATATTCCAGACATCCTTGGGTGCAATTAATACATTGCTTCTTAAAGTACCACTTGTGTCAGAGTGGTGGCTCATGGGAAGCCTGGGTTTGAGTCCAGGTTGGGTCATGTTCCTATCTAATTTCTCCCCCTCTCTCCTCTTGATTTCCTGAGCCAATAAAAATGTGGCTAAGAGCCACTTTAAATGAACAGAATCAATTGATACAGAACAGTAGTTCTGTTCCAAGACCTAGTAAGCTGCCTACATAGACAGCATCTAAGACAGCATTCTAACTGAAATGGAACCGTATACACTACTGTTCAAAGGAAATTCCTAAGTTATTACAATTTAAAACAACTGTTTTCTATTTTAATTTAAAATGTAAATTAAATTTAATAAAATGTAATTTATTCCAGTGATGGCTAAGCTAACTAAGTCTTCAGTGTCATGATCCTTCAGAAATCATTGTAATATGCTGATTTGGTGCTCAAGAAATATTTCTTATTATTATCAGTTAAAAACAGTTGGTGTTTAATATTTTTGTGGAAAAAATGTGATACATTTTTTCATAATTATTTGATAAATAGAAAGTTAATTAAAAGAACAGCATTTATTTGAAATGGAAATGTTTTGTTATATTTTAAGTGTCTTTGCTGTCACATCTGATCAATTTAATGCATTCTTGCTAAATAAAAGTATTATCTTATTCTTTCAAAATCTTAACTTTTGAACTGTAATGTAAGTGCTGTACATAGACCATTACTTTCTCAACGGTCACACACATGAATAATTGCTTTTCACACAAAGCATCTAAAGCTTGCAGTTGATTCCAGTTGAGATTGATGTTAGCATGGGACTATGCTAAAAGGTTATACTCTAATAAGCACAAAAATAAAATTAGATAAAAAAATTATATGAAAATAAAAATATTATAATATTAAAATGCCATTTTGAGGTTTTATCTATCATTTTTTGGGAGGTATCAACAGTGTCTGAATTTGACTTTTGTTTAATGTCAAACAGCTGTAGTTAGGAAGGCTTTGTAGTGGAACCAAAAAGACAATTTTGTCTCTTTTTAAGTCAATCCTATAATTATTTGGCATTTAATGTCTGTCCCATTTCTGTCCAGGTATGGGATGTTTTTGGGGAGCAGAGAGGCGCTTCTGGAGGATTCCTGGTGTGTTTTCTACACAAGTGGGCTATGCTGGGGGCTTCACACCTAACCCCACCTACCATGAGGTGTGTTCAGGTGAGTCTAACTGTTCGTTCCCATATCAAAGAGGTTTCCGAACCGTAAGGCCATCAGCAGCTTCATTGTACCTAAATTAATGCTTTGCTGCAGCCTTCACCAAAACATTCCCTTCATCTGCAGTGAACTACCCAGAGTGCACTGCTCTCTCCCAGATCCGCAGCCCTTCCCCCTTCCTCTGTATGACCTACTTGTAGCCAGACAGTTCAGAAGAGATGAAATGGAGGGAGGGATGCAGCTGTGATGTTGCAGTTTCTCAACTGGTCCCAGTGAGAAGGTTCTGACTGCAGCTCTGCAGAGGGTTGGCTTCACACACACATTCTCTTTTAAGTGTGTAGTTTGGAGAAGACCTGCAGATGTCAGAACTGTGTTGGGTGTTTGGGTTAATATGTAGACAGGCTGTGTTATTTGTAAGAGTAGCAAACACATATGCAGATACAGTTTTGCACAGTAAGTGCATGGTGTTTGAGTACCAGTCAAAAGTTCGGATTCATTTGACAGAATGGTTCTCATGATCTTAAAAACCTTTTGAAGGTTTATGCTTAAAAGCTTGAAATTATGGTTTTATTATTATTTATTATTTTATGAAATTATAAATGATCATTGTGCTTTTTTTGTGTGCCTAATATTGTTCTTGAATTAAAGTTTAAGACTTTGTGAGATCTGCTTTAGGACAGTTCATGAAGTTAATCGGTATCATAACCACAAGAAATACAATCAAATACACTTACTGTACCGTACTAAGTCAGTTAATGTTTAAAATGTTTTGAAAGAAGTCTCTTTTGTTCACCAAGACTGCATTTATTTTATCAAAAATAGTAATATTGAAATATGGAAGCCATGATTTTTTCAGGATTCTACTTTATTTGAAATATAAATATTTCTATACATTTCTTTACTGTCTCTTATGCTCAGTTTAAAGGGATAGTTCACCCAAAAATGAAAATTATCCCATGATTTACTCACCCTCAAGCCATCCTAGGTGGCAGAAGTGCAGAGGATAGAGCAAAACAAAACACCAGTCACGAATTAAAATTCTAAAACGAGAATTTTTAAAGAGAAATGTCGGAGGAGCTTGAGTTTGTTGCCCAACCCTGTTTGGTTGAACCGCGATAGGTGTCAAAGCTTGACGCTACACCTACATCCTACATCATACATCGTCAAGTGTTACGTTTTTAGCGTAAGTCGACTTGCGTAGGCCATCTGCCGGAAGCTTGTTATTTTAGTTGATAAAGTTTTAAATATGGATATTTTTCTTACACGAACACATCACTTTGCTTCAGAAAGCCTTTATTTACCCCCCAGAGCCGTGTGGAGCACTTTTATCATGAATGGATGCACTTTTATGGACTTAATAAATGGTCATTCACTGCCATTATAAAGCTTGGAAGAGGCAGTACATTTTTTTATATAACTCCGATTGTATTCGTCTGAAAGAAGAATGTCATATACACTTCGGGTGGCTTGAGGATGTGTAAATCATGGGCTAATTTTCATTATTGGGTGAACTATCCCTTTAATGCATCATTGCTAAATATTATTTTTTAAATGTTTTAATGTCTTTGTGAGATGAATGGTATTGTTTTTTTGTGAATATTTGTTCAGTGATTGTGTAATGTAGCTGAAAATAATTTTCTATATTTTTTTGCCTTTTAATGATATTTGATATGTCATTATTAATATACTTTTTTATTTTGTGAATTAAATGAGCACACCGAAGAATATTTAATCATTTCATTTTAAAGGTGACATATTATGCCCCCTTTCACAAGATGTAATATAAATCTATGGTGTCCCCAGAATGTGTCAGTGAAAATTTAGCTCAAAATTTTCTCAAAAAGCCAGATCATTTATTATAGCTTTTCATATTTGCCCCTTTTTGGGTGTGAGCAAATCAAATAGTGTTTGTGCTTGTCTGTGCAGCCAACGACAGAACAGTTTGCGTGCTTTGCTCGAACCTTTGCCATTGTGTTAGACCTGGTTACACTGTTGTCACTTGCGAATTATGCGAAAACCAAATGGCGGCACCGTGGGTGGAAACTTGCAGATTAAGGGGCGGTAATATTATAATAAGATCCCCTTCCTACGTCAGAAGGGGAGTGAAATCTGATTGGCTTATTTTTTGACATACTTGACGAGAAAAGCTTACTAAAACAAAGTTACGGGGTTGTCACTTTTCACGTTTTCTGGGTTGGTAGATGCACCGGGGACCCGATTATAGCACTTAAACATGGAAAAAGTCAGATTTTCATGGTATGTCCCCTTTAAAATGTTCTGTAAAAAAACTTAATAGACAATAAAAGAGTCATTAAAATACTTAAAGGGTTAGTTCACCCAAAAATGAAAATTCTGTCAGTAATTACTCACCCTCATGTTGTTCCAACCCCGTAAGACCTTCGTTCATCTTCGGAACACAAATTAAGATATTTTTGATTAAATCTGAGAGCTGGATCACTCCTCCATAGGCTTCTATGGCATTATAACTTGCTGGCCCAGAAAATGTATTAAAGACATCGTTAATATAGTCCAAGTGACTACAGTGGCTCAATCTTAAGTTTATAAAGCGACGAGAATACTTTTTGTGCGCAAAAACAAAACAAAACTTTTTGGACGTTTTTTCACGTAGTATAACTGCGCAGCGTTTCTGTGTTGTACGTCACACGCATCACACACATGACCAGCGTCGGCCAATACAGTGAGCCTACGTGTGACGTACAACACAGATGCGCTGCGCAGTTATACTACGTGAAAAAACGAGGCCCAGAGAGAAGGAAATGAATAGTGGAGTAAAGTCGTTATTTTTGTTTTGTTTTTGCGCACAAAAAGTATTCTCGTCGCTTTATAAACTTAAGATTGAGCCACTGTAGTCACTTGGACTATATTAACGATGTCTTTAATACATTTTCTGGTCCAGCAAGTTATAATGCCTTAGAAGCCTATGGAGGAGTGATCCAGCTCTCAGATTTAATCAGAAATATCTTAATTTTTAGATATATTAGGCGACCTTGAGTGTCCAGAAAGGCGCCAAATAAATAAAATGTATTATTAATATTATTATTATTATTAATTTGTGTGCTGATGATGAACGAAGGTCTTACGGGGTTGGAACAACATGAGGGTGAGTAATTACTGACAGAATTTTCATTTTTGGGTGAACTAACCCTTTAACATCCTTTTCTATAGCCATAATTTAATATAGACTGCAAAATCACTCAACAATTGCCCAGTTCTATTTGTGCGTTACTTCTTTTTCCTGCCATATCTTTAGGTCTAACGGGGCACACAGAAGTAGTGCGAGTGGTCTTCTCTCCTAAAGATGTCAGCTTAGAGAAACTTCTCAAAGTCTTCTGGGAGAGCCATGACCCCACTCAAGGTAAACAAACACACCTATTCCCTCACATCTACAAACATTCACTCACACAGATGTCCATAGAAAGACCCCTGGGTGTGAGATGCAGTGGTCCAAAAGCAAACGGCCTCATGAGGTTAAAACATGGCTGCATCTGTCTGTTCACAATGCCCTGTGCATGTGTGTCTGCTGGATGGTCAGGATGATCTTGCGGGAATTGGAACAGCCTCAGACTGGCTATGTTAATGTGTCTGAGACCAATTCAGCCATGAGAGGAAAAGAGACATTGTGCATGTGTGCATTAGTGCAAGCGTCACCTATTCCTCCAATCCACTGGAAACAGTCCCAATCCTGAACACACAGCTGATATTTGCAGTCTGTGTTGTCCTTCAGGTCTTCGTTTGAGAATAAATCAGCCTTGCTGAAATCCAGCGCTAAAGATGAGACCCCAAAACCCCAATATATAAATACGCAAAAATGAATTCACTCCATTCAGTTAATTAGTTGAGCAGAGAGACTTGGTGTGTATCTGATCCCAAACAGACACATAAATAGATTTAAATTTCATCTATCTATCTATCTATCTATCTATCTATCTGTAGCTTTCCTGTAGCTCAGTGGTAAGAGCATTGCGTTAACAACGCAAGGTTGTGGGTTCAATCCCAGGGGATTGCACATACCTATGTATAAATGTATAGGATAACGCAATGTAAGTCGCTTTGGATAAAAGCGTCTGCCAAATGCATAAATGTAAATGTAAATCTATCTATCTATCTATCTATCTATCTGTCTGTCTGATGTAACAGTGTGGCTGCAGTATGAAGCTGTTGTTTGGCTCTCTGTGTTCAGTCACCCTAAAACAGAGAGAGAAGAGAGGAAGAGACACTCCTCTGAAACATTCATAAAGCCTGACCCTGAGGACCTGAAGCGCACACACACAACTCTTCGGCTCTCCTTCATCGCTGCACTGTGGGACTACAGTCTCTGCTTGAATAGTTTATATGACGTCTGTGGTTCGTTCAGTCAGACCCTGTAATAACTTTTCTTGTTTGTATTTTTTCTTCATGGAAGGTACACAAATTCCATTTGGAGATCAGTAATGCATGCCTATATATCTGCCAGTTGAAGACGCCCCTAAAAGTCAGAGTGTGGTTTTAAGGACCATGGAGTGATTTTCTACTCTTTCATATGTCAAATCATCAGTTTGAGCTGACATGATTACCCTGTGTGTTCGGTTCTGTGCCAGCTCTCTAATTCACATCATGTTCTGAAGGTGTTTGAACTTTAAAAAGTCACTTGGAACACCGTCACCCTGTCAGCCAGAACGCCCCAGAAAGTAGAGCGTAGAAAATTACTCCTAGAAGCCAGGGTTAGTTGTCAGAAATGGCCTTCAAATGTGATTAAACATCTACCTTGCTCTGTTTTCCTTTACCTATGAGAATACAAGGGATGTACAGATACATAT
This sequence comes from Leuciscus leuciscus, assembly GCF_965113295.1. Lineage (NCBI taxonomy): Eukaryota > Metazoa > Chordata > Actinopteri > Cypriniformes > Leuciscidae > Leuciscus > Leuciscus leuciscus. The sequence goes on from NC_138741.1 coordinate 15,820,876, forward strand.
TTTCAAAATCGATTAGTCTGTGGGTTGTCCGAACATTTAAATGACTAGCTGGTCTTAAAGGGATAGTCCACCAAAAATTTTAATCTTTCATCATTTACTCACCATCATATTGTTTCAAACCTGTATAACTTTCTTGTGCAGAACACAAAATAATATATTTAAAAAGAACATTGAATAAGAATATTTATAATATCCAAACAACATTGAATCCTATTGACTTTGTCCACACTTTCATTGTGTGGAAGAAAAAAAATATATTATAGAAATGGATCAGATTTGGATGACAGACTTTTCATTTTTGGTTGCACTATCCCTTTATGGATGTCTTGTATAATTAGACTGGCTTAGGGAGATGTCTACCCAACCCGATCTGATGTGTTTCTTAGGGGGTGTTTGCATAAGATCCATTCTTGCGTTAGAAAACAGGTAGACAGAGCGCAACAGAATAAAACGCTGAGAAGAGGTCTCAAGGTGCGTTTTTTAAATTATTTTTTTAAAGCTAAACTGTTTTTAACTTGACACTGTGTCTTAAAAAGTTGTTGTATACATAGAGATACATAGCATTTTAGAAAAGAAGTTTAGACCGAAAAAGAGAACTTTCAGCCTTTTATTCCAATTCCAAATAACAATTAAAATAATTAAATTATATAATTCCAAAAGGGTTTAGACTTGTACACCAAGGAATATACATGACTTGTATAGTCATTTGTGATTAGAAGTTTTATAAAAAAAAATGTTTTACTCATGAATAGCAATTTCTACCCAATAAAAACTTTAAAGCTTGACATAAGTACAAAATGTATATTCATTATAAAAATTAACCATTACTTTTTAGGATTTTATACATTTTCGTGATTTTTTTCAATGTCCAGAAATCACACTTTAGAAATTCCCTCATATATCCCAAGTGATCCCTGGCCCCTTGGTTGAGAATCTAGATAGACTAGTCGACCATCGTGACCCATCGGCAATGAACGCATATATTCACAGTCATGTGAGAACATGTCTTCTGCTTGTATGAAACGTACTCACCTGGATTGACATTTAAATGTGCACTTTGTAAATATGAGCATCTTCTAAAGCAGAACTTGTCGCTGTGTCCCGTTTGGCATTTTTAGGCCGTGTTTCACGACCCTGCAGGAGTTTGGGTAGGGAAGCAGGATGAAGAGCATGGCCCATGTGCGTGACAGAAGCGTCAGATTGTGTTTTTTGGCGCAGGCCGCTGCACTGCAATTGGCTGTCTAGAATCGGGAACGTCTCTGTAGGCTGTTCATCCATGCATGCTTAACGCACACTCCATTTGTCCGTACCCGAACGCTCACATCAAATCAACTATGAATCTGTGCACGTGTGTGTGTGTGTGTTCGTCATTACTCTGAATCACGGGTAGACATCTATGTATAGTGTGAAACTGCAAATGTGTGAGGTTTCATAGGATACATACATGCACGATTGTTCCCGTTGTGCACGGAGACCTGTGTATTCAGCTGCTGTCTCACAGTTCAAAGGGTTCTGCTTTCAGCAGGATGATTTGGAATCGTCCAATCACGGCTGGGATAGCAACATCTACAGCCAATCAAACACTCCCAGCACGCTTCTCTTCGTACCCCCGTCTTATACCCAGCAACACTTGCTCTGGCAGAGTCTTTAGGTCATGGTATTGAAAACGTGTGGTGGCTTCCTTAAACCCTACGCTCATTTTCTAAAAATATAGGCTGTATTTCATGCCGTCATGCTACATCTCTGGCTGTGCTGACAAAGATAGTACAGGAAGCCGAGGGTGGGGAGAGGCGAGTCGGGATAATTGGGTTCCTGGATGGATTTGACGAACAGGAAATGACTGAAGCCAGTGTAACAATTCTATCGCCTGTGGCAAACCATAGAACGGAGAAGTGCAGTGCGAACACACACATGAGAGAAACGCGCACACGCACGCTTGATCGCCTCAGCAGTTTGTTACTTCCTTGTTTAAGAAAGACCCCCCCCCCCCTCCTTCACCCCCCCCCCCCCCCCCCCCATTCCCAGCGGACCCCAGGGCTCTCAGTCTGTCTACAGGATAACAACATCTTATCTTCTCTCTTCTCCTCTCCTCTCCTCTCCTCCCCCATCCCCAGCTCCTTCTCTCCTCCATCTTTCGCTCCCCCTCACCATCATCCCATCAGCATTTCCGCAGTGACTCCTCATTCTTACCCTCCGCTTTTATCTCTTAGTCACTTTCTTCGTTCCGCCATCCCGCGCTCCCTCGTTTCGCTAACAGTGAAAGGCAAGAGGGCGGGTTTCTCTGCTTCTTTGTCCTCGTTTTTCTGTCTTACCACTTTCATCTTTTATCGTGTCATGTTTTTTTTTCTTGATTTGCAGTATTTATGTGGCTGCTGCGTCAGAGAGATGCGTTAATGCACGCTTCAAGGGGTAGAGACAAGATGGCTGATGCAGGCGCTCAAATGTAAAGGCTGAGCTACAATCTTTCAGGCCTGTAAACGTTAAATCTTATTTTCCACCTGCCTTTAGTGTGTAACCTGTGATTGACACGTTTGCTATGTATATTGAACCTTGAAGAGCAAAACATCAATACACAAGCTAATTATGTGCCGAAACTGTTTGGATCTACATAATCCCTCAGCAACACTCTTGATTTGTCGTGGAAAACGAAGGTTATTGGGTTCACGAACACCATTTTGTGCACAAGCCACCAAATGGGACGAAAAGAAAAGGCCCCCCCCCCCCCCCTCTCTTCTTTTTGGGGTTCAGTCTGCAACGGGCACGTGCCTCTCGGGGGGTGACCTCGACCCCTGCCTCTCCCCGACGAGGGGGGCTCATTACAGTTTGTCAATCAACTATAGGGGGGAGGGGCTGACAGAGGTCATTTATGGAGAGTAGACGAGAAACGGTTGAAGAGATGCTTCTTCTGTTGGATGGGGAAAAAAAGGCTAGTATTTGCTGGAAGAAAACATTGTTTTCTTTAAATAAAGAAGCTGAGCTTATTTTTCAGGCATTTTGGACCGATTTGGATGGGTTTTATTTTTGTTTTTGTTTTTTTGAAGGTGCTTGCAGTAAAAATCTATTTGTTAAAAATAAATGCCTTTTACAAATAAAAACTTTCTATTCATCAAAAAGCACCAAATCAGCATATTGTGATATTTGAAGGATCATGTGACAGTGACTGAAGACTGGAGTATTGACTGCTGAACATTCAGCTTTGTCTGTACAGGAATTAATAAAAATGTAAACCTATTAATTGAAAACGGTTATTTAAAATTTTTATATTTCATGGTTTTGCTGGAGGAGTTTTTTTTTTTTTTTATCAAATAATGGCAGCCTTAGTGAACATAAGAGACTTTTTTCAAATACATTAAATACATTTTTCTGAAATGCGGGTCACCTCGTATGGGCTGACATATTGAGACAAAAACAACTCACTTTATATCTGTAACCCACCTGCTTTTGGCCACTTTTACTCATGAAATTATGAATTTCTATTACATTATCACTGCAAGTATTTAATAGTTCCACACAGCTAGTCTAAAGATGACGGCCAGCATAACATACATAAACAAAAATGACTAAAGGCACCTTTAAAACCGTAGCATTGCTATTTTATTTTACAGGCTATTTGCCTTTAAAATTATGGCGAAAGGAATGTGTAGGGAGAGAGAAAAGGATTGAGATCAGAATATGACAGCCTAGATTCAAACCTGCATTTCTGTGAGCACAATGGCTCTCAGTGTCATGAGCATGTGCACTACCCACTGTGCCATGGCCTCCACACTTCAGTTTAGGTTTTAATTTTTCATCATTAGGCCTTGAATACCAAAAGCAACAATTTATGTTTTCCACAGAGTATTTTACAGTTATGGATCTAGTGTTTAATTTATAGATTATTCTTTTCTGGAAGAAAAATGAGAGCAAGAGAGCATTATTTGTGGTGTATAATTGATAAAAAAAAAATGTTTTCATCAGTCAAATACTAGCGGCTACATGTTAAAAATAACAAACACACATGTATTAACAAACCATATTACATTTACTACACATTTTAAACATGTATTTTTATTCGCAAAGGGAATTTGTGTGTGTGTGAGAGAACAAGGTTGTGTGTGTGTTACATAAGAGGTGTAAAAATAGACCCGGCTCTGCACCATTCCTCTTAGTTGGCTGCTCTCGCACGCACACTGCTTCACCGTACCCACAGGGCACACACAACAGTGCTCTGAACAACCCCTCACACACATACACACTCACATATAAGCCTGCATCATACAAGCTCAAATGCACAAACATACTCTCCCCAAAACCCTGCTAAAGCATCACACGTGCACCTTCACAAACACATATGGACATTTTCCATCAGCTTAGAAAACAAACACACAATAGCCAAACTGTTTGTGTGTCTTCTTGTTGGCTTACATTTGAGCCTCCTCAGTGGTTAGAATAAGTTGTTTTATCCGCAGACACTGAGAGGCACTTCGGTCGCGAAAAGCGTAAAGCAATAAACCCATCCGACTGAGATTCTGAGCCATCAGTATGACACGTGTTTGACATTTTATATGACAGTGAAAATTTTGCTTTTGAAAGACGTGGAGATATCTCTGGAGTCATTCCACGGGCTTTATAATCCAGCTACACTGCTGATGTTCACCATATCAATATAAAGAGAAATAAAAAATCTGTGATTATTTACTCACCTTCTTCTTGTTTCAAACCACCATGTTATTTTTTTCCACGCAACAAGATTCACCATAAAAGTGATCCATGTCATTTGTGTTCTTCTGATTACGGATAAATGGCCAATTTCTAAATTCTCTACTGCTTTGAAAAGTTAAATCAGTCATTTTAAATCAGTCGCTACAAGTGAATTTGGACATCACAGCATTATAATGCACAGCATGAAAAGTTTTTTTGTTTTGAGATTTGCTGAAGACTATATTTAACTGCATTATTAAATTATACTGTTTTATAAAGTAATATAATTCATTATCATCAACCAATACTGAAATTGAAAAATCTTGAAAAAATGTAATCATAAAAAAATAGAGGCTGATAATTGATTTGGTATTTAAGGATTATATTTTGAATACTTAAATAAAGCTATTGGCCATGAACTCAAGTTAACTGTCATTTTATGGAAAAGATCTATGTGAAGATTCTTTTTAAAATTATAGTTTATGATAAGAGTTGATGGGAATGATATCATTTTTGGGGTGAACAATCCCTTTAAAATTCTGTCATAATTTTCTCACCCTCATGTTGTTCCAAACTTGAATGACTTTTTTCTTTGGAACACAAAATTTTATATTTTTTTAAGATATAAATACAGTTGCAATTGAAATTATTCCCCCATTGCAAATTAGGTTTATTGGCAAAATTTACAGACTTTCAGCTATTTGCAACGAACTAATCAAACAAAAGTAATTGGAATAGCTCAACACACCAAATGTGTCAAGGGGTTTCCCTAAATTCAACTGAAAATGCAACTTTTAATGACTTCTGCAGTCTCAAAACTATTCAACCCCCTGAATAGAATCCCTCACCACAGAACAAATCTGCAAAACATCAAGGGCTTAATTTGTTGCACCAGGTGTTCTTGAGCTAGAACACATGAAATATCTGAACTGGCTGGGTTTGTTGAGTGTGAAGCATAGTTTGCAAGTTCAAAGTTGAAGGAATAGTGGTTACACTACCTGGACAGGGCAGAAAAAGGAAGCTATCAACGGCCATGGCCAGATTCTGAGAAGTTAGGTTCAGAAAAACCCTCGGGTGACTGCAAAAAACCTGCAGCAAGACTTGATGGCAACAGACACTGAGGTTTCAGCTGCACAGTAAGACGCTTACTAAACGCATGCCAGAACTCCAAGACGTACACCACTACTGACCCAAAAACACAGGAAAAGTTGGCTCCAATTTGCTCAAAATCATATAAATACGCCACAGACGTTTTGGGATTCTGTTCTGTGGTGCGATGAAACAAAACTGGAACTTTTCGGCCCTATAGATCAGCGTTATGTCCGGAGGAAGAAGAATGAAGCATATGCTCAAATAAACACTCTGTATACAGTTAAGCATGGTTGTGCTCGTGCTGCTCTGGGGCTGCTTTGCATCCTCTGTCACTGGAAACCTGCAGCAAGATGGATTAATTTAAGTATCAGGAAATCCTAGAAGAAAATCATCATGCCGTCAGTGAGGAAGCTGAAGCTTGGGCGTCATTGGACCTTCCAACAGGACAATGATCCCAAGCATAACTCAAATTCCACCAAGGCTCGGTTGCAGAAGAAGTCCTGGAAGATTCTACAGTGGCCATCAAAGTCACCTGACTTGAACCCCAAAGAAAATCTCTGGTGGGATTTGAAGGCGGTTGCAACACGCAAAACCACAAATTTTATTGAACTGGAGGCCATTGCTCATGAGGAATGGGCTAAGATTCCTCAGAAACGCTACCAAAAGCTGGTGTCTGGTTATACCTGTCGTTTACATCAGGTCATAACTGCAAAATGGTGTTCTACTAAGTGCTAAAGATGCTTGCCATGAAGGGGTTGAATAGTTTTGAGACTGCAGAAGTCAGTAAAAGTTGCTTTTTCAGTTGAATTTGGGGGAAACCACTTGAAACATTTGTTGTGTTGAGCTATTTCAATAACTTTTGTTTGATTTGTTCATTGCAAACAACTGAAAGTCTGTACATTTTGCCAATAAACCTAATTTTCAATGGGGGTTGAATAATTTTATATATATATATATATATATATATAGTTAACCAAACAGGTTTGGTAACCATTGACATCTGTTCTGTTGTATGGAACAACATGAAGGTGAATAAACAATGACACATCTGTGTTTCTTACTTGTAACTTGCGAACTAATGTCCTCAAGCCCTTTTCATCTTTTCCTTTTCATCCACCCTTCCAAATCTTTTATTTTTTCCCCCCTCCTTCATCGTCATCCCACCAGGAGAAGCCACATAAGTGCTGATATTTGAAATGTCTGGATTGGTCAAAGCATCCTTAGAGGATTGGTCTCTGTCAGGGTGTGTGTGTGTGTGTGTGTGTGTGTGTGTGTGTGTGTGTGTGTGTGTGTGTGTGTGTGTGTGTGTGTGTGTGTGTGTGTGTGTGTGTGTGTGTGTGTGTGTGTGTGTGTGTGTGTGTGTGTGTGTGTGTGTGCACGCTTTCACGTGCATGTACAGCTTATTCACTCACTAGTACACATAGTAAATCTTTCCTTTCTTCCCTCCTTCTAAATCAAAGGGTGAAGCTTCTTGACCTCTGCATTAACAGAAATAGTTTTCCTGCGGGAGAGCCGTGTTATGGGGAGAGAGAGAGACTGCGTGTGACATTTATGGAGTCAGCTTCTTCCCAGCTCTCCGCTCTCACCCTGTTTGTGCGCTGACAACACATTTGCAGCGGTCTCCACTCACGGTTCATGTGCGGTGTGTGTGTGTGTGTGTGTGTGTGTGTGTGTTGAGAGGAGAGATTCTGTATATTATTCAGCTTGAACAGGGAGGATCATCAATAATAACTAAGCGCTGTGATGGAGGCTGTAAAAAGAAGTGCTCCACTGTCTCGGGTGGAGTACATTGAGTGCTCGCTGTTTCCTTTTTGTTTTTAACTCTTTTTTTTACTCATGTGAGAAGAGAGAGATTTTTAAAAATGGTTTTGATATACAGTGGCCCTAAAAAGTATGTGGGCACTTAAAAATGTCTGAATGCCATTTCATTAAAAACAACATTTCCGGTTTCCACTAAAATACTAAACAACAGAGCTGTTTTCAACATAATAATGTTTCTTGAGCAACAAATCAGCTTGTTCGAATAATTTCTGAGGGATCATTTGACACTGAAGACAGTAGTAATGATACTGATATTTCAGTTTTGATCACAGGAATAAATTACATTTTAAAATATATCATCATAGAACACAGCTATTGTAAATTGTAATAATATTTCCCAATATTATTACTTGTATTGTGTTTTTGAAAAAGCTAAATGCAGCCTTTGTGAGGATAAGAGACTTCTTTCAAAAACATAAAAAAAATCTTACCAACCCCAGACTTTTGAACGGTATGGAATACTATTCAAAATGCAGACTAAAGGTATGTGGTCTCTGGTTGTCAAACGTTAGTTTATTATTTCCACAGTTAATTCTGTGTGCACCTATGTTAACTTGTAGGTAACTGACTTTGTAGATGTTTAAAAGACATTGCAAAAATGTCCCAGAAAAATCAGATTGTAAATGTTTGATTTGATATTGTGGTCTGTGCAGTGGTATTCAGACATTTGTAAGTGTTAATTAAGTGTGCAAATACTTCTTTCTAGAAACATTTTCTATAATTTGGCTGTGTGATGTGTTTGGCGGCTGTGATGACACACAGGCCTCAGGGTCACAAGGAAGGTCAGTGACTGTCACTTTGGCTTTGTAGGATCAGCCAATCAGAACGCAGTGTTTTGGCCTTTGAAGAGAGAGAGAGAAGGAACCACACGGTAGAGAGCGCACAGCAAGATGGCCGACATCCAGTTCTACGGAAAGATGGATGAGAGACAATATATTCACTGTGGAGGTTAAATGACAGGAATGTACTGAAACACAAATAGCTTTCCATATATTAACAAGGGGCAAATGATTCCAAGACTGCTATATTTTAAAAATGTTTAACTTTTTCTTTCAGTAACATCACAGTAGAATCGAATGTTGCTTGCTAATGTTAGAAACATCATTAAAAATATTGACATATCCAGTGTGTCTGACATGACTGCAAATTCTTGAGGTGTGAGATTTTAAATGGGTCTAAAGCATGTATATGTGTGTGTATTTTTTAGGAATGGCACAGGGGAATGACCATGGCACACAGTACCGTTCTGCCATCTACACCTACAGCCCAGAACAGCAAGAGCTGGCCATGATGAGCAAGCATATGTACCAGGAGGTGCAGTATCTCCAAACACACACAAACTTTACATTGAATTCTGTTGCTTTTATAATGAGTTAATGATATTTAATAACCCCTAACACTAGCCACTTCAAACCATTCATTACGATTCTGTTATTTATTACTATTTACTATGATTATTAAGATATTACTTAGCTAAAATAAGGACATATCATAGACTTTTATTGTTTTTATACAAAGTTAAATATATTTGCTGTACAAAAAGCCCTACAAGATAACTTTTTGCATTTTTATATATTTTTATTTCATAATTATTTTTACATTTGAGAATGTCCCCAAAGGGAGATTTCTTTTTTTATCAGATTTTGCTAACTTTAGGGGACAGTTTTGTACATACAGTGCTCATTCATGTAATTTTTCTAAATGATGTATTAGAGGGGGCATTCATGAGAAATTAAGTACATTATCGTTCAAAACATTGGTGGCCAGTAAGATTTATTTTTCTATTTTTGAATGTACTTAATTTTTGTATCAAGCAAGGATGGATTAAACTGTTCAGAAGTGACAGTTAAGACTTACAAATGATCTATATTTCGAATAAATGCAATGCAGTTCTTTTGAACTTTGTATTCATCAAAGAATCCTGAAAAAAAGTGTGTCATGATTTCCACAAAAATATTAAGCAGCATACCTGTTTTCAACAATGATAATAAGAAATGTATCTTGAGCAGCAAATCGGCACATTTAAATGATTTCTGAAGGATCATGTGACACTGAAGACTGGAGTAATGATGCTGAAATTCAGCTTTGTCATCACAGGAATGAATTACATTATAAAATATATTAAAATAGAAAAGTTATTTTAAATTATAATTATATTTCACAATAAAAAAAAATTTATTGTAGTTTTACTGTATTTTTGATCAAATAAATGCAGCCTTGGTGAGAAATGTAAAAAATAAATAAATAAAAATACCAACCCCAAACAGTAATTTATTAAATAACTGCATTATTAAATTTAGTGTAGAAAATATAACCACAGATTTAGCCAATGATTTGCTTTTTCTTTCCCATCACGTCTCCAGAAGCGCTTCTGTCCTCTCTTTTCGATTCTTTGCCTCTCTCAAACTGTCCACTGTCAAACACTGACCGCCCACACCTGTCAGAAAGATGTGTTTGTGAATGCTCATGAACGCTGCTCATCTGATTGTCTGGACTGTTAGCCCTGTCGAACTAGCGTGATGATGCTTTGTTTTGTGAGATGCAGGAGCTTGGGTAAACATCACCGTGGTGCGCTTTTCTCCTCATGTCATCTGTCTTGCTTCTTGGGCTCAGATGTGATTTGGGTGAGAGGGGAATGAGGCGGTGGCAGGGAGGTTGGGTGACCCCTCTTGGCCTTGGCCTTGTGTGCATCAGGGGTGAAAGGTCAGGCTTGCGGGAGGCAGCTGTGGTTAAAGGGACGCAATTAGATTAGGGGACGAAACGGACATGCTGTTGATGGCCCTAGTGACCCCACAAGCTCAAATGAACACACACAGATGTAGTGAGGACGAGGGGGTGCACCCCACAAACTGCATGTCAGCAGGGGTTAAAATTGACCAACTAAATTGTATGTGGATTAAAGTGTTTATATTTATAATGCTTTAAAGTGTTCTTGCTAAATAAAGAAAGGAGAAAACATGGATGAATTGGACAGACATGCAGTTATTATATATATATACACATACATACATACATACATACACACACACATATATATATATATATATATATATATATATATAAGAAGTCTCATGCTCACCAAGGCTGCATGTATTTGATCAAAAAAGTCTAAATGTTTGATCAAAAGTTTTTGGAAAAATATATACAGGAAAAAAGTTATAGTTTATTAATAGTTTATTCCTGTGATGGCAAAGCTGAATTTTCAGCCGTCATTACTCGCAGTCAGTGTTACATAATGTGCTAAGGATGCTGATTAGGTGCTCAAGAGACATTTCTTATTATTATTAATGGAGAAAACAGTTGTGCTGCTTAATATTTTTTATAACTTATTTCAGGATTCTTTGATTAGAAAGTTCAAAAGAACAGCATTTATTTGAAACAGAAATATTATTTTATTATTAAATTTCACTCCTTGATTAAAAAAAAAAAAAAAAAAAAGTTGCCTAAATAATGATCGATATATGATTATATACGAGAACTGGTGTTGTCTGTGTAAATATTACAAATTACAAATCAATTATTCTAGAAATTCTATATGGCATGTGAAGTTGTTGGTGATATGACCTGAAACCTATAGGCCTTTTTAATGGAGCGAATGGCTCCGGATTGCATGAAATCTATTTTAAATATGTTTATTAAAAGTGCGACACATCTCCTAGACTTTATAGCTTTTCCCTGCAGTCGATGCTTGTGCTTCTCTCCTGATCCTTCTCTCTCTGAGGGCAGAGCAAATCTGAAGTGGTTTCGAAGAGCAGCTTGGTTACATAAGCAGCAGCAGTGATGAGATTAGACATGTTAGCCCAGAGTCTTGTTAAAATATTGAGGAATGTGCGTGCGTGTTTGCGTCCGTCATACTATGGAAAAGCACAACTGATTGTCTCGCAGTGGAGAGTGAGAATTTTGAAGAGGGACAGTGAAATGAAAGACAGACGTGATGAATGTGAAGAGATTGATGAGGCCTTTTTGAGGACTCTTCCATAAGGTCAAACTCAGGTGATGAATCCGACATCACATGCAGACGGGAAATGAATTATTAGCACCCGTCGAGAGTTGCACTCCATCAGAGTCTCTCAAAACTCTGCCATCAGTGAGGGCAGTCAGGGAGAAGGAAAAGCAGGAGTGGGAGAGGAAGAAACGCTCTTTTAAATGCTGTGAATGAGGACGGGAGGGGTGCTGTAATAAAATGTAGGAATTTGCAGAACATCAAAGAGTTTTTATTCAGGAGTGAAAGAGAGCGAGACGCAGGAAGAGAGAGTGGAGGTACAATTCTGCTGCAGTGAAAGCACTTTCTCAGAGGAGTTATTTTGGGGATTTGAATTGAAGTTTATGAATTTTCTTTGTTTATCTGCTTGTGTTATGCTGCAGACATCAACATTTCATTTATTTATTTATTTATCATGGATATGTTCTTTTCATTGCCCATATCAAATAATGTGGAGAGCTGAGTTTTTTTTAAAGAAAAAGGCAATGCACAAATGGGATAAAAAAATCATTTTAAAGTCAAAATTTACATTATTTATATTTTTCGTCTTTTGTGCAATCTAATGCTATTGTTATTCCCACTTCAAAATGTTATCATATTTTTTTTATTTATTATAAAAAATTTTTTTTGTAAAATGTAAGATTTTTATGTAAAAAGCTTTTTTATTAAATCAATAGACCGTATTGATGTAGCACCCATTTAATTCATTATTATTTTCTTTAGTCACATTTTTGTTTGTTCCCTTTATAATGTAAAATTTTATGTAAAATTCTTTTTAGCTGACATTAACCGATTAAATTCACAATTTAATCAATTTCCGTTTTTCTTTTCTTTCCGGGTGGAATATCCTTCTATTGTGAAATACGTCAGTTTATGGAAACCAAATGCGTTTTGAACGGTGTTTGGTTCTGACTTTAAGAATAAAGGAAAACGATTTAATTATCATTTCAACCATGTTAGCTGATTTCGAGAATGAAAAGAACCATGTAATAATCATAAATGTAGTAGTAATTGGCCTAAATAGACAAGTTTTTCTTCCAAAATGCTAATCGCTAGTGATGCCTAGCTCAGGTTCCCAAAAGCGCTCTATCTAAAAACAAAATCTCTCTCTCTCTCTGTTCCATGTCATGTAATCTTAAACACATAGATGCTTTGATCTGTCTCCTCTCACGGGTCACATGACCCTCCGCTGTCTTATTCCCTCTCACAAAATGCAGGAACAGCCAAGTATGACAAAATGGATTCCTGACTATATCTCATGCACATAGACACACACACACACACACTCATGCTTACATGCAAACTAAACATGGGTGGAGATGTGCACAGAACATGCAAAGAACAGCCTTGGCCTTTACACTGTTCTTTTACATAATTCTGTCGTCCTCTTGAATGTTTAGCCTAAAGTGAATCACACATGTATTTACAGATGTGTATATATACACCTACACATGCTTTTCTATTTGTGCTGCAGAACTATACAGCTTCTGATATATAAGCAAGATAGCTAAGCTAAAACACTGTCACAGTTTCCATATTCAGATATTTTGCAGCATAGCTTTTTGGTTCATAGAAAGAGCTGCATTAATATTCATTATTTATGTTGTAATGTTAAAAGTAGGACAAGCTGTTGCAGTTAAACGTACACAGGGACTGTGTGTTAGCGTGCTCTTGTGCAGATTTGTGAGTGTGTGTGTAAATAGTCTTATAAGGTGAGTTTGTGCCAGAGACCCACAGTGAAACCCTAAATTAAATTCAATCTGATGGGAATATTAAGGGAATTATAAAGACAGTATATACACCAGAAAATAGTTGGACTAATATTAACATGAGTGTGTTTAAGGATGCAGAAACCCTTTTGTGTTAGTGGCATTAGTTGAGTCATCAGAGTCACATGAAGCATATTCAGATATGCAAATGCTTATGTAATATCTCTCTCTCTCTCTCTCTCTCTCTCTCTCTCTCTCTCTCTCTATCTATCTATCTATCTATCTCTATCTAAATCTCTCTCTCTTTCTATCTCTCTCTGCTTGACTGTCCAGAGAAATGTTCTCCTCCACCGAAGAGACACAGACCACCGAGCTTTGACAGCGCCAAGTTTCTGACACCTTTTCCACACACACACACATACAATTTCCCCAAATGTACACTTCCTCTGCTTTTAATGTACACTATTTGAAATAATTGGCACAATTTTAAGGGTCATAAAACCGGACTCAGCAATAAAGATTTTTTTTTCTGTTGGCCCATCCAGGCCAGGAACATTAGATTTGTTCTTGACCTGCCAATGTAGGCCTAGCCCCAAAAAATAAGAATACTTTTTTTTTTATAATATATATATATATTTATTTATTTTTTGTGAAAAATATTTTGATATGTGCCTGAGGTATAAATTAATTAATAATTTAAGAAAAGGGGAAACCGATGTGCTCTTTAGAACCACAGAAAAATGCCTTAAATTTATTTACCATTACCATTTATTTATTTTAAATGTTACAAATTTTACGGAACATTTTCTTTACCAAAAATAACAGCATTTTATTTATGAGTAATTGTAATGACAATTATTATTATTCTTATAAATAACATTATAAATAAATAATAATGGAATCATAATTTTCTCACACACTCTTATTCATTTTTCTCATCAAGTGTTTGGTCCTCTCTTTATGCACACCTGGCTAAATGTTTTCTTCATCTTCCTGTTCACTGTAGCAAGTGTAACCATGTGATAATCCAGTAAGATCATTCTCACCTTTTGGCCTTTTAAAAATATTAATTTCACAGACAAGATTTTTAAATACAAAGCATATGGGGAATGTTGGCTTTATGTTGTTGTATGGGTATCTTTGTTTTTGTTTATGTCCCAGTTGTTGTTAGGATATCAGGATGTTATGGTGCACATACAGCCTCTTTTGTTAGACATTAAATCAGAAGCGGAGTAAATGCAGCAGACTTCTGTCACCACCTAGTGACTGACATCTGAAACTACATACAATTCAAAAAGGACAGTTGTGAAGGCTCAAAAACCAGCACAACAATTCTTTCCTCTTTTACTTTATGTTCTAGAGACATGTGAGCTTTAGAAATACTGTGATTGATGTTCAAAGGTGTTTTGTTCTCTATGTTTTTGTACTAGTACTACATAAAGAATTTTCTGCTGTTGGAGTTTACAGAAGTGACCTCTAGAGGGACCTCTCCCTTTTAAAGAGTTTTGGACACAATACCTGGGTTTAACATCTCACACACAAGAAAGCCTCAGTTCAAATCGAGTTGCTTCTCCCTAGACAGCGATCACATTTACCCTCTTGATATCAAGAATGTGTCATCATTTACCGTCTCTTTCTCTGCTCTTCTGCTAGGCTCTGGCGAGGAAAGGCCTGGGTGAGATCACCACAGAGATCCGAGAGCACACCGAGTTTTACTATGCTGAAGACTATCACCAGCAATATCTGCAGAAGGTGCCTAAAGGATACTGTGGGTTAAAGGGCACAGGTGTCACCTGTTCTTTTGGAGGAGAAAAAGATGAACTCTGACTCGGGGCACACAGACATAATTGTCTGCTGTTTTAAAGGGATAGTTTACCCACAAACATTATGTCATAATTTATTCACCCCTATGTAGTTCCTTTTTTTCTTCTGAGGAAAGTCATATTTAATATTCTTCTGAATAGCTGGGTTATCGTTATCTAAATCTAAAACTATAACAAAACATTTCTAATTTTTGTTAAGCTTCTTTTAGTTAATTTTGTCCTGGTTTCACAGACAGGGCTTAGATTAAGCTAGGATTAGGCCTTAGTTCAATTAGGACATTTAAGTAGCTTTTATAAATGTGCCTTAGACAAAAACATTACTGGTGTGCATCTTGAGACAAAACAATGACATTGACATATTTTAAGGTATGTCAGTGCAAGTTGCTTTCAGGTAAAACAGCTCAAACATGCATTTTAGTCTGGGACTAGTTTAAGCCTTGTCTGTGAAACCGGGGGTTTAAGTACTAAAATAATAATAAAAAAATGGGGACCTAAAAATGTAACCTTAAAGTACTCACCTGTGGTGAAAATCCTGTTTTTAATCTTGTTTATATGTCTATGTGGTGTTTTAATATATTTTAAGACAAACCATGTGCAAATTCATCAGTCAACACCATTGCTGAGTATTTTCTCCTTATATCTGGAGTGTATGGCAATCCATTTTGACTTCTATTCATTCCCAGGATATGAATTCTTGATCAACAATTCAAATTTCACTTGTAAAAAAATTCATTCTTGATATCAACAATGACGGCATCACTGACAGAAATACAAATTCTTGGTATCAAGAATAAATTTTAGCTTTTAAAAAAAAAAGACTTTTACATTTTAGTAAAAACTATCATTCTTGATATTTGTAATTGTATTTTCACTAGTTAAATGTCACCATGGGCTGCCATTCAAATTCAGTTGGTGATATCAAGAATTGATTTCTTACAAGTTGAAATTCCAATTTCACATATCAGAAATACAATTCTTACTAGTAAAAATATAAATTCCTAATATCAAGAACTAAATTTTCACTAGTTGAAATGTTAATTCTTGATATCTGAAAATGTATTTCTGATATCAATAATTAGGAGAGTAATTTCAGACATCTAAAATGACTTTCTTACTAGTAACAATCACATTCATGATACCAAAAATAAAAATTTTGCTAGTAGAAACTGAATTGTTGATATCAAGAACAGACATTTGTATAGCAAGCCGTTTTGACTTTAATTCATTCTCAATATATGAATTATTGATATTAACAATTACATTTTCACTAGTTAAAATGCAAATTCTTGATATCAGGAATTAGATTTCCACCAGTAAAAATGTTAATTCTTGAAATCAACAATGACGTCATCACTTGCAGAAATATGAATTTTTGATATCAAGAATTAAATTTCAACTAACAATAAAATATAATAAAATATTTTCACTAGTGAAATGTCACCATAGGCTGCCATTCAAATTCAATTGTTGATATCAAGAATTGATTTCTTACTAGTTAAAAATCCAATTTCACATATCAGAAATACAATTCTTACTAGTAAAAACCTTTATTTTTGATATCGATTATTACGTGGTTACTAGTCCAAATGGTGAACTGGAACATTAGCATTTGTGTAACATTAGCAAGCAACACATTATCGGCTGTTTGAAAACGTAGTCAAACCAAAGTCTAATATCAGTTACCGCTGTGTCCGATGTTGTAGAGAGCGATCATTTCCATTCTGATACATAGTATACGAGCCTGTATAAATCGCTCCATTTTATGCAGAATCAGATTCTGGTTCAAACATATATGGCTGAATTAAACCAATATTTCCACTTGCCATTGTGTAGCATTTACTACAGTTGACTGAGTGGATCAGGTAGTCCGAGCTGGTGTGAGTGATTTCCAAATTCATGGGTCCAGGTAAAATTAAGCAACTGTGTAGTTACATTCAAGCTATAAGGCATGTAGAAAAAAAAATCACAGGAAAAAGTATTTTATGCCATTTTGATTATCAAATATGAGTTTTAAGGGATACAATTATTGACTGCAAGGGGGACTTGAAATATATAATGAGAACAAAAACCAATAAAAAAAAATAATTACTAAATTAACATGAGAAAAAAAATTACAATTCAAAACACAAAAACTATAATAGCATATCAATGATACTAAAATAACACTGCTGTAAAGCACAGAAAATGATGGTCACTCTTTTTCATGCAGTTAAAATAAATGAGGATTATAGCTTTCATGGTTTAAAAAGGAGAACTACATTTCTCACCCAAAACTATTGTATGGTATATCTTCAGAAGAATATCGTGCACTAATCGTATGGACTATTTCACTGTGTACTTTTTGTAAAGTTTAAAAGCTTAATTTTTTCATTTTGAGGTAAATTGCTCTTTTAACATGGGAGTGCTGTTTTGCAAGTGTATTGTGTGATCCATGTATAAAATGACAGATACATGTGTAATATGCATGTAAAAATGGATTTTCCTGACAAAATGTCGATAGTCTAAGTCGGAGCTTCAAAGCTAGCAGCAACCTTCTGCCAGTGATATTTCCTGAAGCTAAATCTGTCATACTGTCTGCTCTAGAGCATCTGCTCTGTGGATGCCTTGTGCTCTGGCCAATCTCTGATCTCTGTGGACATTATAGTTCTGCAGTATTCTAATACATCACCCCCTGATTTAAAATACAAATGACAAATTCTGCCTCATGGTAACATGCATTATAACGCTTGCTTGGTGAAATCCGGAGTTTTCATGACCATTCGGAAAGTTGTATAAGACTGTTTACTTTAATCTGCTTTAGAACAATTGTAAAAATAGAATTTAGTTTGTAGCTTATCCCAGTGACCCAGACCATAGGCAGAGAGACAACCTGGAGCAATGGCCAGTCATCATCATTATTATTATTATTATTATTCAGGGAAAATTCAACTATTCTTCTTTTTCTTTATTGAGCCGTCAAGTTGCACATGTAATGTCTTTTTTACCACTAGGAGGCAGCACATGTAAATATAAAAAGCATATCTCTGAATAGGTTAAAGCAAATTGTAAAATGTGTGATTTCTGTGCCATTGGCATCACCAAACAACAGCAGAAATTACTAGAAAAGAAAGATTTGTCATTGCTTTACAAAGGCTTGTGAAAGTAATTTAAGCCTTAGTTTAAATACGTGGGTCGGTTGAAAGACTTGAAAGCTGGAAAAAAAATGTGGTTGGTTGGCAGTTGGTTTCTAGGTTGGTGCGTTTCTCTGAGTAGTTGTGGGGACACTATCAAAAATAGTCGATCACCGAATGCAACGTAACAGGGAGGAGAGTAAAGATGGAAAGCTCCTAAAGCTTAGTTCCATATAAATTCACGGATAATTTGTCATTAGTGAAAATCAATATTGACCTTGTATTTGAAAAAGGATGCTCATATAAGAAGCAATACTAAAATTCAGAGTCAGTTCATTCACATTCGGAGATCGACTATTTTTGACTGTCAAAATGCCGGCGGACACAGCTATAGTGAGTTGTTCAAAATCTTTCTTTCTTAGTAAACTCTGTGTACACAAACAATATTCTCAATGCTCGAGTTCATGTGTAGAGACCCTGGTGATACTTCGAGCAAAGTTTCATGTTGTGTCGCGCCTTCTTAGTGTTTTAAAAATAGCGATTTTTGATGCTATCATAGAAGTGCCCCAAGCACTCCCATTCAAAAGGCAATTTGACCGAAAACAAAAATACGGTCAAACTTAAAAGTGGCGTTTCCTTTCTATTTATGCTTTTAAACGAAAGTTTGCCTCAGGTAGATTAACAAAAAGACCCCAGGTTGCATTTTGTAGAGAGTTACCCTTTAAAGCTTTAGAGGGAGTTAGAGCAGAAACGACCAGAGCCATAAGACAATTTTCCAAGTGTATTTTTCTGTGTTACACAACAGAAATAATGTCATGGTTTGGTATAAGATGTGGGTGGGGAAATGATGACAGAATTTTCATTCTGGTGTGAACTATACAAACCTGCTTTAAGTGGGTTATTGTAAATATGCTGGTTTCACACCTCAGCTGTGTAAAGTGCTGCTCATGAGTCAGCTGCTCATTTTAGAAAATGAAAAAGAGCTTGACAATAAGCTGAATCTGCTGACTGGCCTGACCAGAGCCGCATACTTATAATGATTATATGATGATCTGTCAGACTTAAGCAGCGGTAACTGCCCTTGTTTACCTCTTCATTAAGTTGAATATGAAGTACTGATGGACTGGGCCTGACTTTGAGTGAAGTTTAAGTGATATCTCTGACATGGACTCTAAAACAAAGGCTGTGTGCTTTAAAACTGTGTCAAGGGGTTGTAGAGCCGTCAGAATGGAGGATTCTGGGAGCCTTGTGTGGTGTGTTGTCGTCTGCTCCTCAGCTGATGATGTCACTGTTATCTATCATCTCTGCCTGTGTCTCTGGGATGAGACACACACATGATTCACACAGCACCTGTATGAGCAGACAGATTTCTGGGAAATGCTACATTCATCTTCACACTCCCACGTGTGTGCTATATGCACCTACCTGTTTTCACCGCCAGACATGCATAGGGGTTACATACACACATTTATGCTATGTATGGTTCAACACAAACATTGACGAAGGTCAGATTACCAAGATTTGTTAAACAACTGCTTTCTTTTTTTCCCGTGTAAATTGATCTTCATACAGTGGTCACAAAAAGTCATTTGTACACGTAAAGGGATACTCCACCAAAAAATGAAAATTCTGTCATCATATACTCACTCTCATGTTGTTTCAAACCTGTATGAATTTCTTTCTTCTGCTGAACAGAAAGGAAGATATTTAGAAGAATGTCAGTAAACAGACAGTTTTAGATACCATTGACTTCCATAGTATATTTTTTTCCTACTATGGAAGTCAATGGTATCCAAAACTGTCTGTTTACTCACATTCTCTCAAATATGCTGTTCAGCAGAAGAAAGAAATTCATACAGTTTTGAAACAACATGAGGGTGAGTATATGATGACAGAATTTTCATTTTTCGGTGGAGTATCCCTTTAAGTCACAATTAATGTCTGAATTACAATAGACATTTTCTTCGAAGTAACTTGTATTGCTTTATTATTTGAATATTTCATTTTTATTCTATACATATCATACATATATGTAGCCTAATTTAACTTGTCCCTCTTTTTTTTTTCTTTTTTTCTTTTTTTAATGGGGCCAACCATACATTTTAAAATATGCACTGTTTCAAAAGTATATCCACAAGAAGTTATTAGAGCTTTAACATGATTTTAGTGTAAAAAAAAAACGCTTACCAAGCATTTCTGTAAAGTTGTGTCCAATTTTACAACACCGTTGGCATGATAACGTAATGCCTAAAACCCTATATTGACCATAAAAGATAATGTGAAAAACTTTACTGCTCAAATAATGCATAGGTTTAACAGAAGAATTAATGTGAGTGCATGTGTTTATAAACTCTATATTCTAAACTCCAATAATTCTAAAAGTTCAAAACTCCAATAAATTCTAATGCTACAAAACCTGACTTTTCGCATTCAATTTTTAAGAAATCAAAGGAGTGTGTGTGTGTGTGTGTGTGTGTGTGTGTGTGTGTGTGTGTGTGTGTGTGTGTGTGTGTGTGTGTGTGTGTGTGTGTGTGTGTGTGTGTGTGTGTGTGTGTGTGTGTGTGTGTCTGTGTGTCTGTCTGTGTGTGTCTGTGTGTGTCTGTGTCTGTGTCTGTGTGTGTCTGTGTCTGTGTCTGTGTGTGTGTGTGTGTGTGTGTGTGTGTGTGTGTGTGTGTGTGTGTGTGTGTGTGTGTGTGTGTGTGTGTGTGTGTGTGTGTGTGTGTGTGTGTGTGTGTGTGTGTGTGTGTGTGTGTGTGTGTGTGTGTGTGAGAGATAACCAAGTTTTGTATTGAAGCCGGAATATTACTTTAAGTGTCCAACCTTTTTTGGGACTGCTGTATATTGTCTTTAGTTGAATTACTCTGTCCAGTACAGCCGCAAATCTACCAACATACACACACAGGTGTGGTGGCACTGGCATGTTCATTGAACCAGACACACACATGCTTGTACACACACACCCTGACACACTGACAAATCTAGAAAAAGCTTTTTTGTTGACCGCAGTCTGATTTCCTCTGCTCTATTTTCTCTTTTCTTTTCTTTTTTCTCTTTGTGTCTATCTCTTCCTGACACCTGTGTGTAGGTGTGGACCGTGCTGCAGGTGCTCTCTCTCTCTCTCTTTTGCTTTCTCTGTCTGTCTCTGTCACTCTCTCTCTCTCTCTCTCTCTCTCTCTCTCTCTCTCTCTTCCTCCCCTTTCCCCCCTTCATGAGGTTATTTTGGTATGATGGTGATATTTTTTGCATTTATGCACATGTTTCTCTCTGACTTGTATTTGCCACATCGCTATAAAAATCAGCTTGACTCTGGGTATGTCCCCTTGTGGTTACTGCTGCCTGACTATCTGATTGATCAGCGGGTGAAAAAGTGTGTTGCTGGAAAAAACGGCCTCACTTGTATCTCAGTGAAATGAACTATATGTGGGACAGCAGTTTAGCTCTCTTTAGCTCTTTATGTGGCTGTTAGTATACAGACAGGCTCTAAGATGAAGAAAATTGACAAATAAATTGTCGTTAGATATCAGTGTTGTTATGTGTGATATGTGACAATATGTGTTAGGTTAGGTTGTGATGTGTAATTTTTTTGTTTAATGTTCTGTTTCGTGTTATTGTGTTCTGTTTGGTTATATGTTCTATATTTGTGTGATGTTATATGTTTATTTCTATATTATATGTTATTATTTTATGTTGTGTTGTGTTAGGTTATAAGTTTTGATGTGTTATGTTGTGTGTTTTTGTGTTCTGTTATGCTGTTATTCTGTTGTGTTATTGTGATGTGTTGTGTTATTTTATCCTTTTGTGATGTTATATGTTATGTTCCATGTGATATTGTCACATGTATGTGCTTTGTTATGTTATGTTTGGTCATATGCTGTGATGTGTTATGTTATACAGTATATGTTGTTCTATGTTTTTGTTATATTATACGCTGTGTTGTATTATTTTGTGTTATGGTAATGTTTTGCTATTTGTTGTGTTCTGTTTTATGTTCTGTTGTATGCTGCGTTGTGTTATTGTGTTATGTTATGTTATATGTTGATATGTTATGTCATATGTTATGTTATATGTTATTTGTTATATGTTTGTGTTGTTATGTTATGTTATATGTTATATTATATGTTATTTGTTATATGTTTATGTTATTATGTTATGTTTATATGTTGTGTTTGTTTATATGTTGTGTTATGTTGTGTTATATGTTATGTTATATGTTATGATGTGTGTTATATGTTATGTTATATGTTATGTTATATGTTGTGTTATATGTTGTGTTATGTTATTTGTATGTGTTTGTTATGTTATATGTTATATTATATGTTATTTGTTATATGTTTGTTATTATGTTATGTTTATATGTTGTGTTTGTTTATATGTTATGTTGTGTTATGTTGTGTTATATGTTATGTTATATGTTATGATGTGTGTTATATGTTATGATGTGTGTTATATGTTATATGTTGTGTTATATGTTGTGTTATGTGTTGTGTTATATGTTGTGTTATGTGAAAAAAGTGAAAAAGTGAAAGTGACACGTGATGGCCAAGTATGGTAACCCATACTTGGAATTTGACCTCTGCATTTAACCCATCCAAGTTAATGCACACACATTAGGAGCAGAGTAGTGAGTAGTTAACACACACACACTGCAAACGTGGATACACACACCCAGAGCAGCGGGCAGCCTTTGTGTGGCGCCCGGGGAGCGATAAGGGGTTAGGTGCCTTGCTCAAGGGCACCTCAGTCATTTCCCACCAGTTCTGGAATCGAACCAGCAACCTTTGGGTTACCAGTTCAACTCCCTAACCACTAGGCCATGACTGCCAACACATAACACAGCACAACACATAACACATGTGTTGTGTTATATGTTGTGTTATGTGTTGTGTTATGTGTTGTGTTATGTGTTGTGTTGTGTTATATGTTGTGTTATGTGTTGTGTTATGTGTTGTGTTATGTGTTGTGTTGTGTTGTGTTGTGTTGTGTTATGTGTTATGTGTTGTGTGTTATGTGTTGTGTTATGTGTTGTGTTGTGTTGTGTTATGTGTTGTGTTGTGTTGTGTTGTGTTGTGTTGTGTTATGTGTTGTGTTATGTGTTATGTGTTGTGTTATGTGTTGTGTTATGTGTTGTGTTATGTGCTGTGTGTTATATGTTATGTGTTATATGTTATGTGTTATATGTTATATGTTATATGTTATGTGTTATATGTTGTGTTATATGTTATGTGTTGTGTGTTATGTGTTGTGTGTTATATGTTATGTGTTATGTGTTATATGTTGTGTTATATGTTATGTGTTATGTGTTATGTGTTATGTGTTGTGTGTTATGTTATGTGTTGTGTTGTGTTGTGTTATGTGTTGTGTTATGTGTTGTGTGTTATATGTTATGTGTTATATGTTATGTGTTGTGTGTTATGTGTTATGTGTTGTGTTATGTGTTGTGTTATGTGTTGTGTGTTATGTGTTGTGTTATGTTATGTGTTGTGTTATGTGTTGTGTTATGTGTTGTGTTATGTGTTGTGTTGTGTTGTGTTGTGTTGTGTTGTGTTGTGTTGTGTTATGTTATGTTATGTGTTGTGTTATGTGTTGTGTTATGTGTTGTGTTATGTGTTGTGTTATGTGTTGTGTTATGTGTTGTGTTATGTGTTGTGTTATGTGTTGTGTTATGTGTTGTGTTATGTGTTGTGTTATGTGTTATGTGTTATGTGTTATGTGTTGTGTGTTATGTGTTATGTGTTGTGTTATGTGTTGTGTTATGTGTTGTGTTGTGTTATGTGTTGTGTTGTGTTGTGTTGTGTTGTGTTGTGTTGTGTTGTGTTGTGTTGTGTTATGTGTTGTGTTATGTGTTGTGTTATGTTATGTGTTATGTTATGTGTTATGTTATGTGTTATGTTATGTGTTATGTGTTGTGTTATGTGTTATGTTATGTGTTATGTGTTGTGTTATGTGTTGTGTTATGTTATGTGTTATGTTATGTTATGTGTTATGTTATGTGTTGTGTTATGTGTTGTGTTATGTGTTGTGTTATGTGTTGTGTTATGTGTTGTGTTATGTGTTGTGTTATGTGTTGTGTTATGTGTTGTGTTATGTGTTATGTGTTATATGTTATGTGTTATATGTTATGTGTTATGTGTTATATGTTATGTGTTATATGTTGTGTTATATGTTATATGTTATGTGTTGTGTGTTATGTGTTATGTGTTATGTGTTATATGTTATGTGTTATATGTTATGTGTTATGTGTTATATGTTATGTGTTATGTGTTGTATGTTATGTGTGTTATAAACTAGGCCATTTTTTGAGGCATATCTATGTCATCAAGTGGCATAATTAATCAGAATTCAACCTATAATTATCATTTTTATTGATTTCAAAATTATGTTGATTTTATTTATAACATAATTTATTATTATATTTATATCATAACATATTTTATTTAAGGTTAATATATATGTATCATATATATATATATATATATATATATATATATATATATATATATATATATATATGATAAATACATAAGGACTAGAAATATATCTTACAAATATATATATTTAGTAATTTATTTTTCAAGTCATTGGCAGGTGAGGCCAAAGGTTAATTTTGGACCTTGCTTACAAAAGATCAGCTACTCTTTCTCTTCTCTGTGTCTGTATTATTCCTCCCTCTGTCTCTGATCATATTGGTGACTTTGTGCAACAGTATGAAGGCAGTGAGTGTGACAGAGCCAAACTGTCCAGGTGCAAGTGTCTGACTCCTCCCTCTCACTTACACACACACTTCAGCACAGGATGAAGACACTCGGCAGTTATTTCTGTGTTTCCTGTCTTGGGTCTCTCTCTCACACACACAGGTGCAGTGGAGAGTCACTCAGTGATGAGACCACCAGCCAGTCACATGCACGTGTGTTTTGCGACCGGACACGATGACACACTTTGATATTCCCCTCCCACCCCTAGAGAGAGTGTGTGTGTGTGTGTGTGTGTGTGTGTGTGAGAGAGAGAGAGAGAGAGAGAGAGAGAGGGTGGGTGGTGCTGTTACTACAGGGGCAAAGGTTAGAAATCCCTATAAGGGAAGATGTGTAGAACAGAAGAAAAAAAATAAAGGCAGAGAGAATGTGAGAGAGGGAGAGACACCGGTGCTCCACACCGCCCACATCTCGCAGATGTGCTGCCCGGAGAACAGTGAAGCTTACTGGGCAGCACAGAGACAGCAGTGTGCCCTCAACACACACACATACGCGCTCTCGCGACCAGGCGTGATTGCTCCATTAGAAGGTTTCTCAGCTGTGGCCGTTTCTCACACACTCACATACAGCTGCGAACACACAATTATAGCCTACTTTGACCCTCACGCACAGACGCTCGCTCGCTTACGCACAGACGCACCTTTGAGTCTATAGTTCACATCCCCATCAGACCCCTGGGTATTCTGAGAAAGGCCACATGCAAGCACATATAAAGCTTTTTGTAGCTCATTTGGGTCAATGAAACGCTTCGTCCACTGCTATCAACCCATCAACTGATGAGGAAACAGGAAGAAGAAATGTGAGAGTGATAGATATCAGTGTTTTCTGGTTCACGTAGACAAACTTAATCTCATTAGAACATCAGCAAACTCTTCAGATCTTAGATAAAACTCAGTTCTGGACTTTTCAGCTGACTTCTGAAAGGAGCAGAGTGTAACCGTTATCTTCTTTCTTGAGTTGCAATAACGCTCTTTTTTTTTTCACAAGAGAATTTTTTAACTGGTTAGACCCATGATTCTCAACCAGAGGGCCTCAAGATGACTTTAAAATACAGAAAAATAAGAATTAAATGAGCTAAAATAAGTCACCTCTTCATCATGTTTTTTCTTTAAAGAATTATATAAGTGTGAGTTCTAGTCTTGGAAAAGTCATGTAAATTAATAATGTATCTTGTCATGTAAATAAATAAACTCCATGAATATAAATTTTTCTAGTTATGGCAAGTTTTTAAATATTTTATCAGATGTAAATTGTGAGTAATTTTTTTTTTTTAAATACTTGAAAATCATGAACCATTGGAAAAGTATTGGGGCCTTTGAATATTTTTGTGGACAATGGGGGGCCTTTGAGTCAAAAAGGTTGAGAACCACTGAAAGTTTTATTGCTGAAAACTGAAAACAAAAATGAATTCAACATGTTTATTCAGTGATAGTGTAATATCCTTTGGCAGAAACCCCATCCACTGTTCTGATGACTGATTCATGTATAGCCTACATGTTCAAACTGTCAGATCCTTCCAGAGAAAGATGTTCAATCAGAAGTTAAAACACTCATTCACTTTCACTTGGGTATGAACTTTGTCTTAGATGTTTCTTCCAAAATGAAAATGTCCTTTTAATAGAAGTGTAGGCCTATTGTATTTCTTTCATGAGTGGCTCCCTTTCAATTCACGAGTGTGAATAGGCTTTAAGCTGAACGTCACATGAACAAACAGGAAAACAGATCTCATTGCATCCGCTTGTCAGAGAAAGTCTTAACGTTAACGGCAGTACAAACTGACGGCAATACTTTTAAGGAAAACTTTTTAGGAATATATCTGCATATGCGATGGACATTGTTTATGCTCATCTGTGCTCGCTCCTTTGAAGGTATCTTGAGTAAAATGGCTCAATATTTAACAAAGCACATTTTATAGACCTGTATCAGAAGGTCTTTTTTCTTTTTACAAAATACAGAAGTTTGTTGCGCATAACCCCATTTCAATTCAATTGGCCACACCTGACAGGAAGTTGAACTGGACAGGAAGAGGAAGTTAATTTATCAATATGGTGAAAGCCCTAGGCCTAAACCTTCAAAGCTTTTGTCAAGGTTTGTCTTGTCAGACTTTAGTTAGAAATTACAGTTATATTAATTTCAATTCATTGTAATTCTACTTTCTTACATTAAAATAAAAGCCATTCTTGTTCTGAATAGCACCACCCTAGAAGTAACAGCTGTTGTTCATTACATCTGTATTAACCTTATTTTGAACATATTTTAACTTTTGATCCTAATTTGAATTGAGTTTTGTATTGATCTTTTCTAATTTCCAGAAGAGACAAATGTGAGATTGATGTCTTCTTCTCAGGAGAAAAAGCAAGAAATGTAAGTAATTTGCTCTGCCTAATCTCATTGTTACTAGGAAAAACACTTGCGATATTACATAGATCTCATTAGTGATTTGTCTTTCCTGTGGGTGGGGCTTATATGAAACCCTGTGAATGTTCAGGTATGTGCCGATCTGTATAGGTGTCGTTTTTTGTTTTGTGTTCGAGCTGAAAAGCAGATTGTTTTTCAGCAGATCTCAAACCTGGGCATCCTGTTGTTGTGCGATCCGCTCTAGCCCTGTAAAAGGTATCAAGATGTTAATATCAGCACAAAGAAGTGATGTTGTTTTTACTGCGGTTAAACGGGGCTCTTTCACTGCACACACACTCACTGCAGCAGGCCGCAGAGCGCAGAATGCAATACTGCGTGGGCGAACATCACTGTAGCTTTCAACTGCGTGGGACAGACAAATGTGTTTGTATCTGTAAGTGTACATGTATGGGTGTGTGGGTTTCTGTGCGAAGGACAGGTTGAGGACGGGTGCAGAAAGTGTATTTCTCCAAAACAGCATCTTGCTTTGCCCCGCAGTGACTCATTTCCATTCGCTTTTGCTCTGCACCGTGCCACCTCTATGCACACACACACACACACACACACACAGTTAATGAGCATGTATAGTTTTTTTACGTAAACCTAACTATAATTACTTTAGATTACCCCTCCCTAAATGCTAATCTTTATCCATGAATCATTGTTTTTCCAAATATTAGTCCCCAAATGATTATTTTCATTAAACCCACAATCATGCAACAGTGTCACATACTGACTTAATCTCTATATCTAGTTCTCACACACTCTACAATAATAGCAATTTCATTACTGACAGAGACAGTCGTTGCTAACACTTTACCAAAAGGTTCAGTTTGTTAACATTATGCTTTTATCATAAACTAACAACGGACATCATTTTTACAGTACTTATAATGTTAGTTTACAAATAGACTTTAGTTTGTTGTTAATTCATGTTCATTCATAGTACATTAATAATGTTAATTTATACAACTTGAAATGTTAAAACTATAAAAATTTATATTAAACATTAGAGGCTTATTTTTAAGTCCCTCATCTTCATTCTGTACGTACTCAATTAAAACACACACACACACACACACACACACACACACATTAGCAATTACATGCAAAGAATCGCAAGCATCTATGGTTTCATCTGTAATACACTTGATTGGTCACCGAAGAACTAAAGTCGCAATTCTGAGAAATAAAGTCGCAATTCTGAGAAATAAAGTCTCAATTGCGAGATATAAAGTCAGAATTGCATGTTATAAAGTCGCAATTGCGTGTTATAAAGTCAGAATTGTGAGATATAAACTATTCTGAGGTAAAAATAAATAAATACAAAATTTTCCTTAGAATTGGACTTTATATCTCACAATTGTCGTCAAGTCAAGTTTATTTGTATAGCGCTTTTCACAATACAGATTGTATTAAATTAAAATAATACAACAAAGTTTGTTTCAAGAGGAATTTATTGATTGATCAAATTAAATTAAATATTCCCAAAATATCCCCAACTGAGCAAGCCAAAGGCAACAGTGGCAAGGAACCGAAAAACTCCATCAAGTGACCTAATGGTGTCCTAAAACTCCATCAGGTGACCTAATGGAGAAAAAAAAAAAACCTTGGGAGAACCCAGGCTCAGTCGGGGGCCAGTTCTCCTCTGGCATTTATGAGCTAGAGGCCGGATTGTAGTTTGAACTGTAGGATTATATGAATGCCTGGCTGAAGAAATGCGACTTTAATCTAGTTTTAAACTGGGAGAGCGAGTCTGAGCAACGAACAGTATCAGGAAGACTATTCCAGAGTTTTGGAGCCAAATGTGAAAATGCTCTCCCTCCTTTGGTGGTTCTGGATATCCTAGGTATGACCAAAAGCCTTGAATTTAGTGATCTTAAAGAGCGCGATGGATTATAGGGCGATAGAAGATCCGTTAAATAGACTGGAGCTAAGCCGTTTAGGGCTTTATAAGTCAGTAGCAATACCTTGTAATTAATACGGAACTTTATAGGTAACCAATTCAATGATGATAAAATCGGTGTTATATGATCATATTTTCTTGATCTCGTAAGAACTCTAGCGCCGGCATTTTGGACTAACTGTAGCTTGTTTATTGAGGATGCAGGACAACCAGCTAATAAAGCATTACAGTAATCCAGTCTCGAGGTCATGAATGCATGAACTAACTTTTCTGCATCAGAAACTGATAGCATATTACGTAGCTTAGCAATGTTTCTAAGGTGGAAAAAGGCTGTTTTTGTAACATATGAAATATGATTTTCAAAAGACAGGTTGCAATCGAGTATAACACCCAGGTCTTTTACTGTAGAGGATAAAGTAACAGGACATCCTATGATGTTAAAGTTGTATTGTGCGAGGTTTTGTGGGCGGTTTTTTGAACCGATAAGTATTACCTCTGTCTTGTCTGGATTTAATAAAAGAAAATTACGCATCATCCAATCTTTTATATCTTTAACACACTCTGTCAATTTGGAAAATTTAGCGGTTTCATCCGGCCGTGATGAAATATATATTTGAGTGTCATCAGCATAACAATGGAAACTAATTCCATGTTTCCTTATAATATTTCCAAGTGGCATCATATATATTGAGAATAACAGAGGGCCTAACACAGATCCCTGCGGCACTCCATAGTTTTTATCTCACAATTCTGAGAAAAGATGTCAGAATTATGAGATATAAACTCGAAATTATGTGTTATAAAGTCAGAATTGCGTGATATAAAGTCGCAATTGCGTGAAAAAAAGTCAGAATTCTGACTTTATAACACGCAATTCTGACTTTATAACATGCAATTCTGACTTTATAACATGCAATTGCGACTTTATTTCACGCAATTCTGACTTTATATCTCGCAATTCTGAGAAATAAAGTCAGAATTGCGAGATGTAAACTCGCAATTGTGAGATAAAAAGTCGCAATTATCTTTTAAAATGTTTTATTCTGTGGCGGAAACAAGCTTCCATAACTAGCCGATGGAATATGTGGAGTTTTTTCTGCTATTATTTGCTGGGAATTTATTTTTATAACATATTTTACATATTAAAATATGTTACATAATTTACATAGTAAAATATGATAAACAAGCTACCAGTTCTACACTCTTTTAGGTCAGAAGGCATGCTGAAAGCATTATCAGATTAGCCAAAATATTTAAAAACCAACATTTGCTGGAGATGCGTAGATATTTGTGAATGATGAATATTTGGAAATGAATGAGCCTACTGATGAGGGACCTTCCTTACTGTGTCATCTGATGCTTGCAGGGAAAACCCAGCCATGACTTGTACCCTTACACAACCTTTGCAATTTCTATTACAACCACAGTCATATATGGTTTGAATGAAAGATATATATCTGAACTGAAAATTATAATGTGAATTATATTTCACGTAAAATGATGTCAAGATGATGTCATCGTCCAGCTCAGTTCAGTTCTCATCCAATTATGTCAGTGCAGTAAAATCAATAATTTGCTGCATTTTAAGTGTCCCCAACTAAGCAAGCCAGAGGCGACAGTGGCAAGGAGCCCAAACTCAATCAGGTGACAGAAATGGAGAAAATAAAAATACTTGGGAGAAATCAGATGAACGAACATGGTGTTTATTTACATGGTTTAACTGCATCACAAGTCAGATTGTGGCTTTATCTTTCAGAACATTTCATCCAGTTCCTCCTGCTAGAAGATCGGATACATCACACCAGAATTTGAAGGTAGGAGGAGTTGAAGCTGGCCAAAAGGTCTGTGCAGAGGACTTGTCTGTGTCGTGAGGCCTGGAGTAAAATATGAGGAGGACTCAAATGCAGTGAGGAGAAGTGAAAAGTTTATTAGAAAACTTTGTGAACAAAATAATAAATTCCGTGACACAGTGAATAATCGTGAAGCCTCCCCGATCGGCGGTTCCAGAGAGAACAGGCCGCAATCCTGCGGACGTGAAGATAAGCAGAGACCACCGTCAGACAGAGAGAACCCAGGAATGTCCAGCAAAAGACGAGGACAGGGACCAGTAGGTGAACAGTCCTGCACCGATCTTGACATCTAGGAATCCTGAACACAGATCACTGGTAAGTAGCACAGCTAACACCAGCAGACCAGAAACACACACGCGACATAAAACAATCCACTGACAAACACTGGTAGACACAGCTGGGGATATAAGGGGTAGAGGAAACGAGCGACAGGTGAGGAAGATCAGCTTGTGATTGTGCTAATTGCCACCCTCACAAGCTGCAGAAATGACAGGACCAAAACAAACAACAGAGAGGGACCGGTGACACACCCTGACCCGTGACAGAACCCCCCCCCCCCTCAGGGACGCCTCCTGGCGTCCCCGGAGGACTCACCATGACGCCGATGGAATTGGTCAATGAGAGCGCGGTCCAGCACGTCACGAGACGGAATCCAGCATCTCTCCTCCGGACCATAACCCTCCCAGTCTACCAGATATTGATGACCTCTACCCCTCCGTCTCACATCAAGAAGTCTACGCACTGTGTAGGCGGGCAACCCCTCGATGAGTCTGGGAGGCGGCGGAGCAGAGGTCTGGGGCTGAAGTGGGGAGCGAATAACGGGCTTGACCTTGGAAACGTGAAACACCGGGTGAATTCTCTTAAATTGGGAGGGTAATTTGAGCCGAACCGTCACCGGGGTAAGCACCTTGGTTATAATGTACGGTCCAATAAATTTGGGTCCCAGTTTACGTGCGGGAAGTCTGAGGGGAATGTCCTTGGTAGACAACCAAACTTTTTGCCCACACACGTAAAGTGGGGGCCTAGACCGGTGATGGTCCGCCGACGCCCTGTTCCTTTCACCAGTCCGGGAAAGGGCTTCTCTGGCGAGCCTCCACGTACGAAGGCATCTCTGAATGAACGTCTGCGCGGATGGAACAATGGCGTCGGTCTCTTGGGAGGGAAATAACGGGGGCTGGTAGCCTAAACAGCACTGGAAGGCCGACAATCCCGTAGATGAGACCCGGAGTGAGTTATGTGCGTACTCGACCATGGTTAATCTAGAACTCCAAGTCGACGGTTCTGCCGACGCCACACAGCGCAGGACTCTCTCCAAGTCCTGATTTGCTCGCTCAGCCTGACCGTTAGTCTGCGGATGGTAACCGGAGGATAAACTCGCAGTCGCCCCCAACTGTCGACAGAATTCTGTCCAAAATCTAGACACAAATTGGGGACCCCTGTCAGAGACCACGTCCACCGGGAGGCCATGGATGCGAAAAACGTGGTCTAAGACAATGGCCTCTGTCTCCCTCGCTGAAGGTAATTTGGGGAGGGGAATGAAATGAACCGCCTTCGAGAACCTGTCGACCACCGTGAGGACCACGGTATTGCCACTAGATGGGGGTAGACCTGTGACAAAGTCCATGGCTATGTGTGACCAGGGTCTGGAAGGGATAGACAGTGGCCGGAGTAGCCCTGCTGAGGGTCGATTCGAGCCCTTACCCACCGCACACACCGGACAAGCCGAAACAAACTCTCGAGCGTCCCCCGCCATCGAAGGCCACCAGAACCGTTGCTTGATTAACGAACATGTTCGAGCAGCTCCCGGGTGGCAAGCTAGACTGGATGAGTGACCCCACTGAAGTACGCTAGTTCGGACCGGCTCCGGCACGAACAACAAACTCGCTGGACACCCCGCGGGAATAGTGACGTCGCGTAACGCCTCACGAACCCTGGACTCCACCCCCCAAGTAACCGCCGCGACCACCCGGTTGGGAGGCACGATGGTTACTGGAGATGTGGATCCAGCTTCTACTTCAAAAACCCGTGAGAGCGCATCGGGCTTACCGTTCTTACTACCGGGGCGATACGAGATGTTAAAATCAAATCGGCCGAAAAATAATGCCCAGCGAGCCTGCCGAGAATTTAGTCTCTTAGCGGAACGGATGTATTCTAAGTTCTTATGGTCGGTCCAAACTATGAATGGAACCCCCGCGCCCTCCAACCAGTGACGCCACTCCTCCAGCGCCAACTTAACAGCCAGTAACTCCTTATTCCCGATGTCGTAATTCCGTTCCGAAGGAGTTAGACGATGAGAAAGAAAGGCGCATGGGTGTATTCTGTCATCCGAAGGGGATCTCTGAGACAAAATTGCCCCCACTCCTACCTCCGACGCATCCACCTCCACAACGAATTGACGAGACGGGTCGGGGTTGGTGAGAATGGGAGCCGAAACAAAGCGGCTCTTTAAGGTTTCGAACGCCTCTTGAGCCTGCGTTGACCAACAGAACCGAATTCGTGTGGAGGTGAGATTCGTCAGCGGAAGGGCGACCTGACTAAAACCCCGAATGAAACGCCTGTAAAAATTGGCGAACCCCAGAAAACGCTGGACCGCCTTGCGATTCTCTGGGGTGGGCCAATCCGCAACCGCCTTTACCTTGGCCGGATCCATTCGGATGCCTTCGGGTGACGGAACGAAACCCAGGAACGGAACCGACCGTGCGTGAAACTCACACTTCTCCACCTTGGCAAATAAACGATTCTCGAGCAGCCGCTGTAACACTCGCCTGACGTGCTGGACATGGTCGCGCTCGTTCTGGGAGAAGATCAGGATCTCGTCGAGATACACAAATACAAACCGGTCGACCATGTCTCTGAGCACGTCATTAACGAGTGCCTGGAAGACCGCCGGGGAGTTTGAGAGTCCAAACGGCATGACCAAATACTCAAAATGACCTGTGGGGGTATTAAAAGCGGTCTTCCATTCGTCCCCCTCCCTAATCCGAACCAGGTGATAAGCATTGCGCAAGTCCAACTTCGTAAAGATAGTCGCCCCCTGCAAGAGTTCGAACGCTGAAGACATCAACGGCAAAGGGTGGCTATTCTTTACCGTGATGTCATTCAGCCCTCGAAAATCTATACAAGGACGCAGCGACCCATCTTTCTTCCCCACGAAGAAGAACCCCGCCCCAGCTGGAGAGGAAGAGGGTCGAATTATACCGGCTCGCAGAGAATCGTTGATGTGTCTTTCCATGGCCTCCCTCTCAGGACCGGAGAGCGAGTATAAGCGCCCCTTAGGCGGAGAAGTGCCAGTAAATAATTCAATCGCACAGTCGTACGGGCGGTGCGGAGGGAGAGATGCAGCTCGGGACTTACTGAACACCGCTCTTAAGTCATGGTAAACCTCCGGTACATCCGCCAGGTTCACCGGTTCCTCCTGTAGGGTAGAAACAGACATTAACGGAGATGATGCCGACATTAAACAATGAGACAGACAGAAGGGACTCCATGCCAACACTGAATTAAGAATCCAGTCAATGTGTGGGTTATGCTTGACCAGCCAGGTGTGCCCCAACACCACTGGAGCGGAAGGAGAGTGTATAAGAAGAAAACGAATCTCCTCGGTATGATTACCCGAAATAGTCAGGTTGACCAGCTTAGTGGACTGGGTAATCTCAGTAAGCGGGGTACCACATAGGGTTCTGGCGGCAATAGGTTCAGCCAGGAGAGAACGTCTAATGCCCAAGCGGTCAGCTAGTTCAAAATCCATAAAATCACCCTCCGCTCCAGAGTCAATAAGTGCCGACACTTGGTGGTTAACCCCCTCCAACTGTAGAAAAGCCGGAAGAATGGATTGGCCACCAGATGGCAGTTGTGTGTTGGTGACGCTCACCGTCCTCTGTCCCTTAGACGTAGAGCGTTGTCTCCTTCTTGGACACTCCGCTGCCATGTGACCCGCCTCGCCACAGTAAAGACACAAATGATTTGTCAAGCGATGACGGCGCTCTATAGCGGTTAGATGGGCTCTCCCGATCTGCATGGGCTCCTCCTCCGGGAGTTCCCAGTGTTGTGAAGCAGCCCCTCTCGTGACTGGTGTCTGGTTGATGACATCCTGAGGAAACCCCACCCTCCGAGTCTGGGCGCGGAGGGAGATCCGGTTATCGACCCGAATGGCGAGATCAATCAATCCGTCGAGTGATGTGGGCAGTTCCAATGAATAAATCTCATCCTTGATGTACTCTGCTAAACCATGAAGAAAATGGTCCCACTGTGCCTTGGGATTCCACCCACAGGAAGCCGCGAGAGTACGGAACTCAATAGAATATCCCGATACGGAGCGAGTCCCCTGTTGTAACAGCGACAACGCTCGGGCCGCCTCTGTCCCCAACGCTGACCGATCAAATACCTTGCGAAGCTCCTGAGCGAAATCCTCATAGGATTTGCAGCACTCGTTCTCATTGTCCCACATGGCTGTTCCCCACTCTCTCGCAAGCCCTGCCAGGTGCATGATCACAAACGCCACCCTGGATTTCTCCGTTGAAAAACAGGAAGGTTGGAGTGAAAAAGTCAATGAGCATTGTGATAGAAATGAGCGACACGAATTAGGCTCACCAGAATAGGAAGCAGGTGGGTTGAGTCGAGGTTCGGATCGGCGAGGCGCTATCCCTTCAGTGTTAAGTGGGACAGGTCCAGTAGGAACCACTGGAGAGCTGGTCTGCAACTGTTCAAGCCGATGAGTAATCGCCGCTAGCTGCTGTGACATCTCTGACATGGCCTGGCGGGAAGCTGCTAATTCCTCCTGCTGTCGTCCCAGCAAAACTCCCTGTTGGGCCAAGGCCCGACGCAATTCTGTCTCCTCTGCTGAGTCCATGATGGGTCAGTGGATTCTGTCGTGAGGCCTGGAGTAAAATATGAGGAGGACTCAAATGCAGTGAGGAGAAGTGAAAAGTTTATTAGAAAACTTTGTGAACAAAATAATAAATTCCGTGACACAGTGAATAATCGTGAAGCCTCCCCGATCGGCGGTTCCAGAGAGAACAGGCCGCAATCCTGCGGACGTGAAGATAAGCAGAGACCACCGTCAGACAGAGAGAACCCAGGAATGTCCAGCAATAGACGAGGACAGGGACCAGCAGGTGAACAGTCCTGCACCGATCTTCACGTCTAGGAATCCTGAACACAGATCACTGGTAAGTAGCACAGGTAACACCAGCAGACCAGAAACACACACGCAACATAAAACAATCCACTGACAAACACTGGTAGACACAGCTGGGGATATAAGGGGTAGAGGAAACGAGCGACAGGTGAGGAAGATCAGCTTGTGATTGTGCTAATTGCCACCCTCACAAGCTGCAGAAATGACAGGACCAAAACAAACAACAGAGAGGGACCGGTGACACACCCTGACCCGTGACAGTCTGGTTCTCATGTTTTTGCTGATATAATATACAGGCCCGGTTTCACACACAGGGCTTAGATTAAGCCTTAGTTCAATTAGGACATTTAAGTAGCTTTTATAAACATGCCTTAGAAAAACAAAAAAATAACTTGTGTGCATCTTGAGACAAAACAATGGCACTTACATATTTTAAGATATGTCAGTGCAAGTTGCTTTCAGCTGAAACAGCTCAAACATGCATTTTAGTCTGGGCTTAAACCTTGTCTGTGAAACCGGAGGATAATGTGATATATAATGATAAATGATCATTCTTCTAAAATCTTTCTCTGTCTTATGTCTCTCTCTCTCTATTTCTTTAGGAGCTCTCCTATGGAAGCTCAGCTGTGTTTATTTCTCAGGCAGAGATCTCACTGATGAATGTTACTAACCTGGTTACTTTTACAGAATGATCACCTCTCTGTTTGACTGATAAGAGTTCTTTGGGAGGAAACCACATTCGACATCTCTCCCATGCAGCTGCTCCCAGACACCCACTCTTCCTGCAGGAGTGCGCGTGTGTGTGTTCAACAAAGAGCTTGTAAGTGTACATTTTTAAATTTAGTCTTTAAAAAAAGTCTAAGGCACGGTTTCACAGACAGGCCTTAGTCTAAGCCAGGATAAGGCCTTAGTTCAATTAGGGCATTTATAAATTGCCTTGAAAGAAAACATTACTGGTGTGCATCTTGAGACAAAACAATGGCACTGACATTTTAAGATATTTCAGTCCAAGTTGCTTTCAGTTAAAACAGCTCAAACATGCAGTTAAGTCTGGGTCTTAAGCCTTGTCTGTGAAATCGGAGTAAGTGTTTGTCCCTTAAAGGCCATTTTATGGGTTCATGTCATCAGAACAATTTTTTTACATTATATAAATTTAAAGGTGCACTATGTAATTATTTACTTTTACAAAGAATAATAATATTATTGAGTTTCTTTCTAAAATATGTTGTAAATAATGTACATTTATATGACATTAAGACATTTAGTATAGCTTAATAAAAGCTGTTATATTTTACATTGATCGTGCCACCTCATGTAGGCCACAATGTTGAGATCACATGACTAATGACACTTTTGCTCACCAAATAAATGAATCATAGTTGACTTTAAATAGGGTATTGCGATGACACTGTGTAAGGACTTACATATACATCCATACCACTAGGTGTCACTATATACGTATAAAGATGCTAGTATGCTACTTCAAATTCAGGCTGGTGAACCGGTTGACATGGCAGTCATAAAACCCTGATTCTGGGTTCACCTTTAAACATTATCTCATACATTTTAAATGTGATTAATTAACCATTTTTTAAAAGTAGAAACTACATCAATCACAATACCAGATCATTATGAATGAAGCCTCTTAATACATTCATCAAACCCTAAAGCTGACTAAAATCGAAAAAAGGCAACATTAAAACCACAGTCGCAAATAGCAGTACCCAGAAGGCCACACGGTTCTGCTGGACAGGCTCCAGGTCTGCAGGTGCACAGCGAGATGGAAAGACAGACAGATCAGAGGCAGGGAATCAATTTTTTTCAAGCCCTGACCTTGAAAAACATCCGGTGACAAAATACTGGTCTGACATCTTGTGGATGGAAAACTTAGAGGTGAGTGTGTGACCGCACTCAATGTGAGGTTTTGAGAAGGCATCATGCTGTTTACACACATACTCACAGGGTGTCTCTGTTGTGGTGGGCCGCACTAAAGTTTCCATTCCGACGAAACATAATTTCCTGGGCAACGACTCTTCCGACCATGTGATCCATCATGTCCGATTGACTCGTGTTGTAGCCTACACCTGTAACCTTAGCTTGAAAAGTCTTGAGCAGATATGATACCAGCACACATCAGCAAAGTTTTTTGCTTGCGGTTCAGTTATGAACGTCAAACCTTTCCTATGTGTTTCTGTTGTGTGTTTGTGCATGCTTATGTCTGCTTTCTTAACTCCTACGTGATGAGTGAGTAAGTATGAGCGGTACAGCGTCAATAGTGTGGTAAGCCACAGACAGAAATAGCTGATGTACTTTTTTGGTGTACTCTGGCCTGGGTCTCACCTGTGGGAGAGAGAACAGGAGGTAGATGAGCTTTTAAAGATGAAAGAGGTTGACACTTTACATAAAAATACCTATTTCGCATGAGTTATTATAGTTAAGTATTACTAAAAGCATGAAACAAGTTTCATTACTTGAAATACATTTAAAAAAACAAATAAAAAATAATTTTACCTAGTTGCCAAGGCAAAAAATTCTCATTTTCAAAATGATAACTGAAAATATTAAAAACTAATTTACAATAATAATTATATTAAAATAACACACAGTTCCACATACCTTATCATAAAATAACCCCATCACATTTAGAGTTTAGTTTAAGAAAATAGTCCTATTGTGGACAAAGTTGCAATCTTAAGCCATATGATACTAACATGTAATCATAGGTAAAGGCCTTTCTTTTTTTTGGTATGACGCTAAAAGATATAGACCCTGACATGTAACCAAATGTGATATCTGTTTGTAAAGTGAAATACACTGTTTAGATGTGTTTATATGTTAAAATCATATAAAAAGGCAACGCACATGGGAAAGTTCACTGGTTAAACTGCTTACTACTTAAAATATAACTGTTCTAAATGTGAACATCACCGTATATGTCTAAAGTGTGTCAGGTAAAATATGAGCTCATTGATCTAATACAAATGGTCAGCCGGAATAGTATGAGATTTAACACCCCAGAAAAAATGAAAAGTAAAAAAAGAGAGATGAAATGTAAAATTCCCTGAACATTAGGGCCACAACCAGCATAGACGATCAGTGATTGATCAATATGGGTCACCCCCACTTTTAAATATTTAGTGCATCTTTACTGCAAATTACATCAACATTTCTGTGTTCAAGATGTTCATATCAGACCTTCCACTGAAGGTCTCCAGGCGCTGGTACCCACAAGGGAACGTGAGTGAGTGCAGCACCCTCTCCTGCTGGCATATAGTGGCATCATTCTAAAACTGGTATTAGACATTTCCTGCTGGGTTCGTTGGCGGGTGGAAGTGTGTGTGTGTGAGTGTGTGTGAGTGTGTTGGAATAGATAGCACCTGGCTTGCGCAGCTGTGGGTCTCCTACTAGGGGGGAGCAGGAGGAGGGGAATGAGGTCCTGCACTGTCACAAACTGTGTGTGTGTTTCATATGTGCATCTGCTCAATTCGATATCAGTTGCCAAGGCCTGAGATAATCGTAAAATAAACCTGAAGAATCTATTTCAACATCTTAAAAAAAAAAAAAAAAATGTTTTTTACATCCAGCAAACTTGCTTTGTTGCTCTTGACCTTGGTTAACACAATAAAACAACAAACTTGTTATTTCGTTAGTAGTTTCTTCCAAGGGGTCAAAGTTTACCTGGTTAGCATGATCCAGTTTGCCCCTGCTGGTAGATGCAGTAACTACATGAAGAGTTCAGATGCAAAAGCCTCTAAGTGCCATCTGAAATTTTCTTCTAGAATGATAATTTTTATCAAGCTTGAATATTTAAGTTCAATAATTTCACTTAAATGGCAATGCAAATTACCTATTAATTGTCATTTAAGTGAAATTACTTAACTTAAATATACAAGCTTTATAAAAATGATCATTCTAGAAGAAAATTTCAGATGGCACTTAGAGGCTTTTGCATCTGAACTCTTCACATTCTCTTTAAGCAAAAAGCATCTTTCTCCATTGACGGCCTTTCAAGTACTGCCGTGTATTTTGACAAAAAAAGTATTTTTTATTTTCTATAATTAGTTTGTGAAGGTCTATTAAAATCGTGGGTTCGTGTTTTTCCCTGTTTGCCGCATTTTATGCCACAGCTTAGGATAGTTGCTATTGAAGGCTGTGTATCTATTTTTAGATAAATGGGAATGCTAACTGATAGCTTTCTCCAGGTTTTATGGAGATCCTTGGTTTCAAAGACAGACAAAACGAGATTATGATGGTATTATTTAGTGTTCCCTCAAGGCTACATCCCCCATTTGGTTCCTCTTTAGGACAGAAAATACGTTATTTCATCACCAGAGAATTTGTTGAGCTGTGCACATCTCTACAGGCATTTCCCAAGTGTGCTAGGTGGGTATTTAAACGGTTTCTTGTTTTAAGATCCATGTTAGAAGCTATAGGGAAAATGATTTGTTGTTGGCATGAAGAGAAACTGTAGGAGTGCAACAACCTTGACTCAGACGCTCAGCATCTGTTCAGTGTCCTTGACTCAGAATATCTCCCAATAAGTGCCTTGAGCTTTTAAGGATAGTCTGATTCTCTTTCACAATTTTTTATTTTTGCTTTTCATACATAATTATTATTTATGAACTGCCTTTAATCATATATCTTCAAACATAATGTGTATGACATGTATTTGTTTCACTTGAATTCTAAATAAAGCCTGTATGTGGCTGAAAGAATATTCAATGTTCTGAAATGGTTGTTGATACATCTGTTTACATGAATAATATGCAATCTGTGTATGTTTGACAGCTTCTGCATGTATTGGACTGCAAATAGAAATCCACTAGTATCCTGTAGGGGGCACTTTGGATCTTGGAAAAGTTCTTTGGAATGCTGCGGAGAGCAGAGAACATGATTTCTTGTGTGGTATGTATGTGTAAACCAATCAGTATTAAGATATTCTGAGGGATTTCTTGGTTGGTTGCTTCAAAAAACAAAGGCTGAGTTTATTTAAATGGTTTGTAGAAAATGAGAAGCCCATTTTACTAATCTATCTTGCAAATGGACAATCAGTTAAATAAGAAAGCCCAAGTGATTAATCATTTGTCGAAAATTGCAAACACACCAATCTCCAAGTTTCCAAGTGGAAGTGACTTTTAGAGTTATAGCATATCAAATAGCTCTCACAGACTGCAGTGTCAGGATGGTGTTGTCCTGTCGCCTCTCTTCTGTTTAGTTTATATTTCACAGTTCAGAGGAGCAGCTACAAAAATCCATCAGGAGCAGGTCACATGGCAGGTTAAAGGTGAGAGGTTGGGTTTGACCAGTAGGGTAAAGAGGTCACACATACAACACGACCGTGGCCTCAGGATATTCTGAAACCTGTGACGAACCTAGCATGTAAAATGAGCTTACACAAAAACAGAACCACCAGTTAAAGATTAAGACCACTGTGTAAACTATGGGGAAATAGCTATGCTTCCAGTCAAGACACATTTGTGTTAGCTCGCTATGTCTCTCAAGTGGTAAACAGTGATTTAGCTAATCGACTTTATCACTCTCTGCAACTGTATTCATCAAATATTAATTGGAATATAATTTATGAATGCATTTTAGAATTTAGCAAATGTAGAAATATATGGGAGAAGCTGTTAAGTTACTTTTTTTAAAAGTTGTTTTTATCTTGTCTACAACAACAACAAAAAGATTCATTGCATGTTGTCATAATGGGAAGACTTTATTTGGCTTTTCAGCAAAATTTAAACAGTAAACGAATTATATGACAGCAAAACTATGTAAAATGGCATGGAAAGATAGCATTATATATAATTGGCTCTTGCCTGAATTTTATTACATTAAACTTAAACTGGTTTTATTACATTCAGTTGATCGACTATGACCCAGCTAACAAAAATGTGTTCTAAGGACATGTTGCTATAACGTTCCCATTAAGATATGAAAATGTTGTTTCTCAATGTTTTCTGATTGTTCAAAAGTACATTTAAAAAATAAAAAATAAACGTTTTGTCTTGATTGTGTGAACATCAACGAAAACATTAAGGGAATGTTACTTCTCTGAAAGTTCTGAAACAAGTAGTAAGTAGTGACGTTTAAAAATTTTAGACAATGTCCAACTATGTTTCAGAAAAAAAAACATTATATGCATGATGATGTATAAATCAAATTTTTGTGCTAACATTTTAAGGACTTTCTTAAAGACAAGATAACTTGTTCTATTAACGTAACTGAAATCAACATGCAAAACTCCTAGACAAAACTAGAATTTGTGTAATTGGACTTTGGTCTTTGGTCTATTAGCCTGGGACTGCCCTATGTGTAAAATAATCTTTCATTTATGTAGTGGAGAGAGTCAGTCGAGTGTTTTTATTGCTATAGGCAGTGACTTTCGTAAGTTACTGACAACCAGATTTGCGAGCTTTACCTTCTGTTTGCTTTAAGTAGATTTATCAATTTTTTACAGAAACACTAATTCATTTGTCGTCCAAAAAAAGCAGTGTAGCATGTCAGACAAACAAGATAAGGTCTCATCTTGACCTAATGAACGACCTGACGGGAGGAGAGAGGGAGGGAGAGTCCCCGGACACAAGGACTGTTTAAGATATATTGACATTTCAGGAGAACATTAGTTCAAATTTGAGCTTAGTTCAGTGAAGGACAACTTTAACTCAGTTTAGGTTTTTACCCAAAAGCTATATCCACCACCGTCTGCACAGTCCTGAAGCCTATTATTTATTTGTTTGTTTGTTTTAAAAATGTATTGATGCATTTTTTTATAGACTATCTAGGTATCTATCTATTTGTCTGTCTGTCCGTCCGTCCATCCATCCATCCGATATAACTTTTATTAAACTTAAAGGCGTTCTGCTTGTTTCTGCTGCAACATCCTGTTGTTAAATGAATATATATTAATATTTACCTTCTCAGCTGTGGAAAAGCTGCTTGTGATGATCTTTGATTCTATGATATTAGGTTGATTTATTACCATTAAATCAGGTAATGAAATATGTTTTGTACTGTAAATTTAAGTTAAATCTGTAAATCTAATATGTTGCTACTGCAATCTACTGTAAATTTCTGGCAGCCACAGCTTTTTACTGTAAATTTCATGGAATTTTCTTTTACAGTGTGACAGACACTTTTTGAGTTCTCATGACTGGGTCCGGTTTCCCCTCCCACTCCTTCCTTATCAGTAAGAAACGTGGAAATCCAACACCTCACAGCTCACCAACTGCCGTTTGCGACTTCCGATCATCCATGCCCAAGGGCCAATTTCACGGCAGGCGATCACAACGACCAAATGTCTCCAATTCATCATCTGATCTCCTCAGTGGGAGCAGATGAAGTGAGACATGGAGGAAGGAAGGTCTGCGGGATTATGATGATCTTTGTGG
The DNA here is from genome assembly GCF_965113295.1 of Leuciscus leuciscus. Taxonomy (NCBI): domain Eukaryota; kingdom Metazoa; phylum Chordata; class Actinopteri; order Cypriniformes; family Leuciscidae; genus Leuciscus; species Leuciscus leuciscus. The sequence continues at coordinate 15,864,523 of NC_138741.1, forward strand.
TATTTAGAAGTTACTGTTTGCCTGACACGACAAATTTTGACCTTTCTTTGAGTCATTGCAAAGGAACAAACTATACCGGTCCCTAACTTATAGCATGTACACTTAGCATCTCATTTTGACCTCATTTCTAGTCTCACTTCTACTTTCTAGTTTAGACCTCAAGTCTAAACATTGTCATATATAAAAAGCACACACATGTGCCCGCACATGTTTTGAGAAACAGATAACGGGAAAAGGAGACTACGATATAGACAACTGCGAGCATAAGATACCCTTACGGCCACAGTCGTAGTCCACAGTTCAGTCAAACTAACACTATAAGTCTCATTTTTCTCTCTCACTTACACATCTTGGGAAGTACTACTACAACAAATGCTGTTCATTCATATTACCAAGAACAAGCACAATGTGGCAGCAGTGGTAATTCAGGGCCTCACTTGGTGCATGTCATAAAAATGTAACAAAGAAATTATATATATAAGCAGAAATTAAATTAAACTTGGCAGCAAGTGATCACTATGCATTTTCTTTGTATGATTAGGACATCCTTGACTATTTGATTTTTTTTTGTGTGTGCGTGTGCTGTTCCATTAATTTTCTGTTTATTTAAATGCAATGATTTTTTTTTAAACACATGTTATATATCTTATTGTGTTGTATAACAATATAACAATTCATCTGTGCATATGTTTCATTTATTAAAAATGTTTTAATGTTTAATCAAAATGTCAAAACAAAACAACTGACACCTCTCTGGTGACGTATGCCTAAGTCCTCACCCTACATTTTTTTTCTTTTTTGTTAATCCGTTACACTCAAATGTCTAAAATCTAAGATTTTATATATTTCCTTTAGTTTAATTTGTATTGTACATAGATAAAAAGTGAAAAACAACGTTGACAAAAAGGAGGTAAATTAATTTAGTTTGAATGGGCATCATGCTTTTGTCTCAACTTTACATTTATGTACATAATTACACTTTATGAGTTGTTTCTGCTCATTTTGTTCAGCTTGAAAAAGATTCAAAGAACTTTATACAAAGCCTGTATAGGAACATATATGCCTGCATGCGTGCAAGTGTGCGTGTGTGGTGTGACTTTTGGGTAATGCAGTCGTCTGTAAAGCAAAGATGGAAAATCTTAGAGAGACAGAACTTGCAGCTGAGGTTAAAAGAAATGTGTGTGAGTGCGGATGAGTGTGTTATTAATGCCCTGGGTGCTGCAGTGAGAGCAGATACTGGTTAGCTGCTGTGGTTGCGCTCTTGCAGTGGCAGGAAACAACCCAACCTGTGATCTTTGCAGACTCTAATGGAAAATTCACTCAAACAGAAAAAAAAGTGTGTATGTTTGCCTGTGTGTGACGGAGAGTGAGAACATGCTGCTGTCACCTAAAAATAAAGGTGTTATTTATTTGTTTGATTGTAAAATATGCTAGAGTGCTATATTTAAAAGCCATTCAAGCCTGCATTCATTAACGCTACTTGCAGTTTTGCTTTTTTCTGGGGTCTTGTGATGTCTATATCTGCTTTTACGGTTCCTAGAATTATGTATTTCGTAATCATAGCCATTTAACAGGCTGATAGAGATCACATATTAATGATAACGCATCTACTTCATCTGGAGTTACGCAAAATTATACGCGCACACCTGACCTGTGTGTTTGTCTTTCGTACTTATATTGTCTGATTGATAATAAGTGATAATGTTTGACTGTTTTTGGGTGTTGTCTTGCCGAGGAAGGGCAGAAAAATATGCATGTGTGTGTGTGAAGTGTCTTTAATATGACATCTCCAACAGCTGTGTATAATCTCCCAACACACTCACTCACACTCTTCCCATTCCATCTCCTGTACAATGGAACAAAAGAGCAGGAACTGCCACTCTCTCCCCACCGTCCAATCAAAGCCGTTATTATTTCTCGGCGGAACACTCCCTCAGGAAGTGCCATCTCCAAAACACGCCAGCTGTGCTTCTGTGCTTATTATGGGCCATTATAAGAGACAGAGACACAATAACACCACAACATACAAAATACCATATCTGGGCCATTGTGCGTACATGCCGCATTAAGGTCCCCTGTCGCTTCTCTATGGTTCCATCGAGAGCAATGCACCCGACTCTGAGACAACATCTTGCACCGCTCATGACTTCAGCTCAAATTGCTGCACAAAGCCTGGGCCAGGTGACGGATAACCTCTTCCAGATGTTAGTTAGATGTCATTTAGAGGTTACGGTAATACAGAAGCTGCAGCGAGGCATAAGAATCACAAATCATATGATGGTGTTTTATGGGGTGAAAGTGGGTGTCTTACTCTCTGTCTTTAACCCTAAACAATCTTTTGTCTACCACCCACCTTCCCAAAGACCACAGATGAGATTGCGGCAACCCTCACATCTATAACCAACAACTCCTGAGGCTGGACAGGCACTGCTGAAGTATGGAATATGCAGCCAACGGCCATTCTCACACACTCATTGCTTCATATGCAGGTGTAAAACTCCATAAATGTCTGAAATAATTGACCGTTCTCATATGTTGTATTTTGAAGAGCCCTTTAACGGTTAGCCGTATTCAACTGTTCAATCACGTCTCTACAACAGCCACCATTTTTTGGCGGGAAAAATGTGCCTGTGGCGACACATTTCTGCAAAAATATGTCGCTTTTTGAATGTTTCACGTCAGTGAAATGTTCCGTGAGTGGCACTAAAAGTAGGTTCAGTTTTATGAATGTGAATCTGGCCTTGTTTTTTGGTTTTTTTTTTTTCCACATTGGGTGTTGTATGTAGGCCTATATATTGTGGCAGTTCAGAAATGTAATCTCTAACGAGTAGTGATAAACTCTATTGTGTTTGTAAAGAACGTACTACAAATAGTGTTACACTAACCGATAGTGTTATAAAGTTTGAGAAAATGCATTTGCTGAAGCAACCATGTAATTTTAGCTTGCTTCTACAAGTCGATGACCTCTTTTAAAAGTATTTCACAGGACTAGTATCCAAGCGTTCCAGAAAAGCCTTACATATGGAGCTGGTTATGTGATGTAGGCCTAAAGGTCAAAATATATTAGTTTACAAATCATGCACTATGGTAAAAGTGTTTTTCTAGAACCATGCAAAAATAAGTCTTTATTAATTCATAATCTGAACCTATAATCACAATTTGTTTAGAAAAGTTTTACTGCCACTTTAGTGGTCATTTCATCTGTACGCACAGGTACATTTTTGGAGTTTTGAAAAGATGTAGAGGCAAATTTTTTCCAATGAGCCTAGGATGTCATTTACACACATTTCATTTAGTTTATTTCGGGTCTGATCACCTTTAAGACTTCAAAATGTTTAAGCCCCTGAATTCAATTAAACATTAATTCTGTTCCAAAATCTATGTAGCCTCAGAGGTAACATTTTAAGGCATCATTTTTAAAGTCTCATGAAACAAAGGCTGTTCAAAAGTTCTTAATTATGCTGCATTCCCATTTTATGCTAAAATGCATTCCCAGAATGGGGAGATACCAATAACATGATATCCTTGACATCATTGCTGTCAGAGTTGTAAATACCATAGAAATTATGAGAAGGGAAACTGAAACTGAAAAGCAAGACAAGTATGAATTATAATTTTACACATAACTTTAAGTATGGAAAGGTATCTATCATTTTGATAGATTCAGTGATATTAAAATTAATAATTTTAACCAATATCTGTGTGTACTATATATTTTTATGTTTATAAGATTATCTGTTAGCTTAGCAACATCAATTGAAATCAACTGTGCTAATTGAGCTATTTTTGCAGTCGAGTTGCTAGAGCCTTCTAAATTGGTCACTTATATGACAGATGACTGTAAGAATCCCCCACAATGCAGTAGAAAGCTAATTTCACACATTTTTTCTAAACTAATAAACAGATATTTGAATGTTCACATGTAAATTCTGCATGATTACAGCATTTGCCTGCCTATCGCGCTCTGTCTCTCTCCATCATTGCTGATGCTCAGACCTGGTAGACGTCTGAAAGCTGATAATTAACTCAATCCGTTGACACAGGTGAGCATCTCTGTGGTTATTTAACACCCATTACAGAACAAACAACACACACACAATCCTGCAATTAAACATGCCTCTTTATCACACAAACTAAATCCACACACCCAAACACATGATCGCATTTACACATTATCACATCCCAAAACACCCATAATCGGCCGATCTAAAACTCATAATGCAAATGATTGTTTGTTTATTTGAAGTGTTTCACACTGAGACATTGCGGGAGAGTTTGTTTACTGGAGTCGTTTCTCACTGTGAATCTTATCTTAATTACTCTGTGCTTCTCTCTATATGGCCTCTTCGCGAGTCAAAGGTCATCAGCTCTCTATCTTAAGCACCCCCACCACCACCACCACCTCCACTTCAGACAGGGAATGCTGAATCGACGTAAGCTTAGCTTTACCACAACCCCCATAATCTTGTTCGGTCACCCTGACATTAGCTAGAACACACAGCCACGTCAAGTGCTGATGACCTCTTGAGCTTTACTGTTGTTGTCTCACAATTATTAACTAATTAATGCAGTGACCTTGAATAATTATATCATTTATCTTCTGTTCTTTTATCTAAAGAGTTTAATCAGTGATTTGAAGATTAAAATGAGCAAATTTGCATCTTTGTGAAAGAATTTGAAAGAAAGAATCTAAAAGCATATGTATATGTATATATGTATATATATATATATATATATATATATATATATATATATATATATATATATATATATTAAGGTCAGTGTTATTGAAGGGTTGTTCCAATGGACTATTGAAGAAAAAAAAAAAAAAACCTTAAAGCAATAACTTACCCAAATACTTAAATTCTGTTGAACACAAAAGAAGATATTTTGCAGAACGTTGGTAACCAGACAGTTGACGGTAGCCATTGACTTCCATAGTATTTTTTTCCTATATGGAAGTAAATGGAAGTCAACTCTCTGGTTACCAACGTTCTTCAAAATATCTTCTTTTTAGTAAACAGAAGAAATAAACTCTTGCAGGTTTGGAACAACTTGAGCATGAGTAAATGATGACAAAATTTTCCTTTTTGGGTGAACTATCCCTTTACGTCATTAATTAATGTATACACTGGGGTTGATAATAAGAAAAAAATTGTATAAGCACCAAATCAGCATATTAGAATGATTTCTGAAGGATCATGTGACGACTGGAGTAATGATGCTGAAAATTCAGCTTAACATCACAGGAAGAAATTAAACTTTAAAATATATTAAAATAGAAAACAATTACAAATTGTAATAATATTTCACAATATTGCATACAAATAAATACAAATTAAAATAAATGCAGCTTTGGTGAGCATAAAACTTCTTTCAAAACATTTTGAAAAAATTCCCCCTTCTGCTATTGCTATTAAAGCCAATCGAATTTATGCATATTCAGATAAGTAGGTTTGACATTCTGATAAATAGTAAGTTAATTTGAATTCCAATGAAAAAATAAAAGCATGAGTTGGAATGACATGACAGTGGATCAGTTTTTTGTGATAAACTCCTTTAAACATGTTTTAAATATATTATATGCACCCTCATCACTGATCTTTTTCAAATCAAAGCCCTATAGCAACAATCTCCGCTTTCTTGACATCTCAGAGGCTAAGAGGTTAGTTATGTCTGATTAGTTGACTGTCTATCCACGATGGGTCTTGAAATCAGGTCAGTTGTGTGTGTGTGTGTGTGTGTGTGTGTGTGTGTGTGTGTGTGTGTGTGTGTGTGTGTGTGTGTGTGTGTGTGTGTGTGTGTGTGTGTGTGTGTGTGTGTGTGTGTGTGTGTGTGTGTGGCATCTTGAGGAAGGAGAGGCAGTGACCTGGATTGGAACAGCAAAAGGAGGGAGACCATGTGTCAAGAAATCAGCTGTTTGTTTCTCAATGACTCTTTCACATCATGTGTTCATGGATCTCAAATGAACGTGTGAATGTGTACATATATGTGTGTGCGTACACATACTTTGAGGTTCAGACCCAAAAAACTCTCTGTGATGTCAAAGCATCATTGACCCAGAAAGAAACGTGTGCACATTGGATCTAATTTACATGCAGATACTCAGTAAAACTGTCTGCAAAGGACAAGAGGGCTTTTGGCCTCGGTTTATCTCCCAGAGTTTTGTCTCGCTGTCTTGCCCTCTTTTATCCTTCTTTCATCCTTTCTCTTTTTCCCTTGTTCCTGTCATCTACATCCAACTCCTGTCTCAATCTGTTTTTGTAGTCAGTGCATATGCTGTGTGATACTCATGCGTTTAACCCCAGGATAAGTGCCTACTGTGTAGCCCTACTTAACCTTGGAATTAAACATAACTAGTTATATATTTTGTAAGCACTCTGGTACTCTTTCACTGGGTTTATGGCTTAAACACTGTCCATTGTCCATGAGACCATTCTTTCTCTTAGCTCAAAACATTTAGGTACAGACTGATCAGGTGATCATGGTCCTGCATGGCTTAGATAGATAGATAGATAGATAGATAGATAGATAGATAGATAGATAGATAGATAGATAGATAGATAGATAGATAGATAGATAGATAGATAGATAGATAGATAGATAGATAGATAGAATGTATTGCTATATTATAAGAAATTGCTCAAATAAAAACTCTATTAAAAAATTGAGCCAGGTGAACTTGTTTGACAATATCATACAAAATCTGTTCTTACTTTTATTTTTTTGTAACAACAATGACGGAGTTCTGTTTAAAAATGTCATTCCTTCAACATTTTTATACATTCGATATAGGCTATCACGCAAAAGAAGTCGCCACTCTTTTCTCTGTGGAGAATTCTCGCGGTTTTCGTCTTCCCTCTGCGATCCCTTATTGCCATTGGACAAATAGAGAGGCTTTGTCGACGAAGAGGGAAAAAACGCCTTGAAAGATTTTCTTTGGGAGTGATGAGGGTGGAGGGGTGGAGGGTCGCGCTAATTATGCACGGCGATTGTTGATGGCTTGATTGTGTGCGTCCAGCTGCACAGAGGCGCGGGGGCGAGCAGAGGGCGGGGACGCGGAGCAGGGCAGACTCACTGACGCCAGTCGCCACATTCTCCCATGCGCTGAAAAACAGACCCGATTGTACCGGACCTGATCCACAGACACCGCAGTCACGCATAACTAAACAGAATGAGAATGAAATACGTCCTCATGAGTCCTGTTGAATCATTCAGTACAAGTGCTTAATGTAGTTTTCATTTTGGTCTAAATGCTGCTGACTGTGATGATAAGTTATCAAACGGCACGTCAGGTCAGTGCACGAGGTATGTGGTGCATCACGTGATTAGGGCATAATAAGGGGCATATTCATTCCAGTCTAATGTGCGTTATTGGCATGACATAACTGCATATTTGTATTGCCAGTGCAAAATAAGTCAAATAAAAAAAGAAATGCAAATGGGGTAAAACAATACGCCTGTAATCAACAAATAAGACAGTAAAATGTTAAACCCAAGGCAGTTCACTCACTGTCCTTGTCCTTCATATTGTGATAGGCAGAGACATAGCCTACTGTAGGCTATATTATCGCACTACATAATGTTCAGGACAAAACAGTGGCTTCTCCCAATCAAACATCTAGGGAGTTGCTCAGTATCAGCAGATATGATGATGGTCTGTTTTCAAACTTGTTTAAAAAATAAAAAAGTTTGGGGGGTTGGGGGTCATATACTTCCACTTCTTGCTCTCACACCCACGTCTTTTTCTTTCATTATTTATTGCTATTTGTTGAATCCAACTGGGTACCTGCAGAGGCCTTCTTCACTCTAAAAAATGCTGGATTGTTTTAACCGAACTTTGGGTCAAATATGGACAAACCCAGTCGTTGGGTTACATTTTTACATTACATTTTTAACCCAACATTTGGGTTTGACCATATTTGACCCAAAATTGGGTTAAAACAACCCAGCTGTTAGGTGATGCTGTAAGGCTGCAAGAAAAGAAAAGGCTGAATTTGTTGCATTTGTGCAACAAGGCCAACATCAAATATAAGGGCCGCTTCTGTGCACCATAACACAACCTGCAAAGAAGCGCATCTATCCGGTTGCATGCATATATAATAAAAGGTGTGAATAGGTCAGTCACCACTAAAAGACCGACGATTTAACACCATATTAAATTTTTCACAATCATGTTTTCATGTTGTTAGCTTTGCTGTCAATCATTTAAGTAGTGCAACCTTAGACCTGATATTGGACCTTACTTACAATACAACCTAACCGACTGAAGCTCTATCTGTTCCTCAAAGCCTTTTTTTTTTTCATTTATAAAAAATGAAATATGGTGTCTCACTTGACTAAGATTTACTCACATTTAAAACTGGTTTGAACATGACAAAATATGTAGCTACCATTCAAGCAAAACAATGTTTTATTTAAAAACTATTATACCATTTCAGTCAGAGAAAACAGAGCTGCTTTTTGTATTAGTTTAACTAATCTAGCCAGACTGAAGAGCTTTACACACGTACAAACTCTTCACTGAATGCAAGTCCAGGTGTGCGCAAATAAATTGTGCGGGCAAGTCTTGTGCGAGTGTTTGGGGCGGGTTTTTATAGCTTGATTGACAGCTGGACTGACCAATGAGAGCGGCTCGTCGGCCGAGACTAGTCTTTTGCAGATGGGGTGCGCGCTGGTGCGCGTGAATGGATGACGTCGGGAGCCCGGCGCCAGGCTGTCTGGGACTCGCGCGTTAGATCAACACAGCTGGAGCGGCACAGGACACACAGCTGGCCCGCCAGCGCATTCCTTCACAAAAACAGCACTGTGAGAAAAGAGGGGACACATCTTGATGTAAACTAAAAATGCGCTGGGTTAAAACTGGAACGAGAGTCAGGCAATAGTTTGATTTTAGCTTGCGAAGCTTCCTTTTCATATAAACAAGAGTAATGGGAGACAGCTATAGTTATGATCTATTTATAGATAACGAGTTACACTTTTAGAATGCACGAAAACCGCGCGCACATTGGTTTGTTTCAGAGTTTCCTGAGTTGGTTATTAATATTCTGTGATCGTGAGAATATTAGGAGATGTTTTATTGAGCAAGATCTAGGCTATATTTACCACTCTTGGCATGATTATCGAGGGCGATATCAACTTTTCAAACTCGATTACTTAGGGGGGGGAGAGTGCAATGAACTCGTTTCTGTAGGTTTTGACTTTGGTAGGACCCCTTTGGTTTTACTAAAGTTTTTATCTTAAGATTAACATGCAATTAAGATTTCAATTTTAGAGGGTTGTTTGTTGTGCGTGGGCCTTAAACTGTGTCTTGTATTGATATTTAATCTCATTGCCTGTGTCTCCTATGGGAATTAATTGCCGACGCCAGTTTGTCTGCATGCAGGTCACGGGAGTAGCAGATTTATGGATTTTCTCCATATCATGCCTGACAGAATGGTCATAAGATAATAGTGTTTTCATCCTATTTTTTCCTCTATGTTAAAGATGAAGTAATAAGTAGCCTATAACCAGTTATTTGCGCATAATTCACGTTCTTATCATTTGTATTAGGCTATATAACGAAATTGAATTCTGAAAGTAATTTCAATTTCAAAGTACTGTTTGCATAACCTACAAAGAATCAGTAGCCTACTATAGCAGAATAATAATAATAGGCTAATAGCCTAATAATAATAACGTAGGCTAGCCAATAGGTTATGGGAAAAAATATATATGTGAACTCTAAAATAAGTTCATATTTAATCTACTGTACCAGCTGCTCCAGCTCCGTTTAGGTTCACTGACCCGAAATCTTAACTCAAATCCATCACTGAAAATATATAGCCTATTTCTTTGGTATTCTGACAGTTCTTCCTCATTCCACCATTTTTCTGATTGACATGCCAACGTTTCCAATGACAAGTTAGTAATTTACATAGGGCGGAGTCTTTACATTCATACACCTTTACTATTGGCTGAGCGGCGCATGAGGGTTTGTTTATCTCTGGAGGGGGCGGTGCTACAAGAAGCAGCGCTTTAAATGCGGCCGCCTGGCTGCTCGTGCTGACATCGTTCAATGAGCGCGAGTCGTGAAAGGAGTCAACCATTGGATAAATATCAAGCTGGAGAGCTAGTTCATCTCACTATCCAGACGAAGAACTTCTTCAGACATCTCTACAGTTGGATTCTACCAGCAAGTCAGACGTCAGATCCAGAATGAAGGCGATCAGTCCCGTTCGCTCAGTCAGAAGCTGTTATGAAGCGGTGTGCTGTATCTCGGAGCAGAGTCTCGCGATCAACCGCTGCAAGAGTCCCACTGAGGAGCTGTCCGACATGAATGACTGTTACTCTAAACTCAAGGAGCTGGTGCCCAGCATCCCTCAGAACAAGTCCGTGAGCCAGGTGGAGATTCTTCAGCATGTAATAGATTACATCTTCGACTTACAGATAGCACTGGAAAACGAGACGGACACACAAAACACGCCTGACATGTTCATGTCAATGAAGGTGCGCGCGACATTATTTATTGTCTATCCATTATTATGCCTTAGCTATATTAACCAGTACAACGTGCATTTGAATAAATATAAACTTTGCTTGTATTTTCCCCCTATAGAACTCAGAGATGACCCGTAATTTCTCCAAAGAGGATGGAGCTATGTGCCATTAGGACAGAGGAATGACCACGGTCAATGGTACGCTTGCTTCTTTATTCTAAATCATTTCACTTAATAAATGAATCAGATGATGTTAGGTTGTAATCCACACTCCACTGGAAACCAAAATAAATGAAAATTCAATCAAGAACCGTTCTTGATCTGAAGGACCTATTGAAAAATCAAAAACCTTTTGAACAACAAAATGATTCTTTGGAGATTGAACAAGGTCTTAATGTTTCATTATAGGTTCTTCAGACCAGCAGCGTAGTTCTGAGTTCTTTAAAGCTCAAGTTCATTGATGGTTTTCCAAAATAACAAGAATAAAAAGTTCTTTGTGGAACCTAAACAGCATCTCCTATGGTATTCAACTGGAAAATCCTTTTTGGTTTTAAATGGAACCTTTATTTTAAAGAGGAAGTAAATCGTTAGAGTCGGTTAATTGATAAATTAAAACTCATGTTTTTTGTAAATGTTATAAAGGACAATATATTTTGTAAGACAACTATCAGTGTCAGGTGTCCTAATTTCTTTTGGTCATCGTGCCAGTGAGCAAACAAGCTTGGATTCCCCTATCAGCTCTAGCAAACCAAAGTTTTCCCTTTGGCGCCAGACTGTCTGCAGTCCGCCTGAATCCACAGTCTGTCTGTGTGTGTGTGTGTGTGTGTGTGTGTGTGTGTGTGTGTGTGTGAGAGCTCTGAGTTAACTTTTCTCCCTCTCATCTATGCTGCAGGTGCGGGATAGAAACTTTTCTCCTCCACTTATGGAAGAAAAGAGAGTGAAGGGGTGAGCCGGGTGAAGGAGTGAGGCTCTATTCAGAGTGTGGGAAAGCAATCTGCGCCCCTCTCAAGCTGTCTATTCTTTGGTCACTGGACACTTGAACAAACCAAAGCCGAGGAGTTTTGAAGATCACAAAAAAAGAAAAGCCCTCCAATTTTTTTTCCTTAATCATTCCTGTTTTTTGTGGCAACAATCAAGCATTGTATATTTTGTACTGGCTACATTCCTGACTATTTGGACCAACTAATATCTCTTCACACACCCTTCCTTCCCAGCCATTCTTGGACACCCCCCCCCCCCCCCCCCCCCCCTCTTTTTTCTTGAAAACTTTTCCACATTTCAGCATGGTCACAGTTTGGTCTCAGTGAGCTTCTCGATCACTGGGATGATGTACATATTATGCTTGACGGGAGTTTTTGTTTTATAGGGTGGGAAGGGCCTTGGGCAGTGGGAATACAGACGTGGATTAGAATTTGAACTCTATAATATAGAGTGGATTGTATATGTTTGTGGGGATTGTCTATTTCTACAGACTGTCAGATCAATGAGTTTCATAAACTCATTTAAGAGTTGTTGTTTTTTTGCTTTGTACTCACTTTTTACACAAAAATAAATCATATATGAAAGTGAGCAAATATGTTGTTCTGTATTTTTTCTTAAATAACTCAATGCCGACTTTTTTGCTGTCTTTAAAGCTTCAGGTATAGCCTATCTCATAGAAATATACTGAAAATACAATGTTTTCTTCTTTTTTAAAAAAAAAACAAGAGTTAAAGTGATTCCCTCCACTCCATCTCCCCCTAGAGCTGTTTATATGGTTTATATATTATTGATATGAAATTATAACACAGTCACTTTAAAGACTTCTGATGAAAAAAGCTAAAGAGAAAGTGATTATAAAACAGTATGGTACATGCAAGAGAAAGTAAATAATAGTGGTTAAAAAAAAAGTAAAAGTACAGTGCATCTGCCAAAAATCTTTCCAGATAGAGTCATCGTGGACTTTTTCTGTGTTTAGCATATTATCTGTTACAGGCCTACACAACAATGTCGAAATGTGAGTCACTTGTATTTAAATTTAGCACAACTGTCCTCTTGAGTGTCTGTAGTCTCTTTTAAAAAGACCTTTGCCCACAGAACTAGAGTTCAGTGCAAAAGTGGCCTGTTGTCAAACTTTGATAAGCACGATTCGTTTAATTTCATCTGGACTCCAAGAAAGAGTGATTATGGTCTTGAGGGGCTGACAGTCTCCACACTTAAGATTTGTGGGTTGAGTAACGTGAGGCGATCTGTAGGACACTTTCAACCATAATAGTTCCTATAGCGACACCCAGTGTTCAAAGTAATAATCACATACATATCCGTTGTTGGCACCGCAAACAATGAACTGGCGCCATCATGTGGCTTGTATGTAAATTAATAATAGGTCAGCAAATGAATGAAATATAACTATATTGGTGAGATATTGGCCAGTTGTTGCACTTTTAATTCCATACAATGAGGTAATTTCACCTGTTACTCCCTTTTTAAAGCACATTTCATGTTGACCACATGCCCCAATCACAGGGGTCACACTATTTGGGGTAAACTGCCGTATTAAATCTAAATTTGACCATCATCATAATTTTCCCATGTGTGAATGTGTGTAATATGATAATAGTATTTTTTGACAGTTTTTAACTTATTTGAAAACAAAATACAAAACGCTGCTAGAGCAACATTTGACTCCAAACTGAGATAGGCTAGCCTTTGAGACAATTTCGTATCTATGTTTAGTAAAAAAAAAAGAAAAAGTAACGCTTCATTATTCTGTCAGGAAAAGTGAATTTCTGTAATGCTGTATTCTATCGTTCAACTGTGTTTTCTTTTGTTCAAATAAGTATAATGACCCTTAATCAGAAATTTATTTTTGATCATCTGTCTCTCCTTTCAGAAGTTTATGGTTCTTATTATATTTTGTGGAGTGCTGCAGTGATGACGTATTTGGTACGCCAACCCGGAAGTTAGCATCACCCCGTTATCCACTGGCTTTTGGATTACTTTGCCTAACAAAGGCTTATGATCTCACACGTTTTGTTCATCATGATAATTTTCACAAATGAACACAACTTTTATGAATTGTTTTATGAAACGTGTGGGCAATAAACGAATGACCATCATAACCTTTCCGACTTTCAGTCTTTTATTTTATTTTAATTTTTTACATATTTCCTGAAAGCTGAATAGCTCTAAACACAATGAGGCTCACAGACTACTGATTAGATGAGTTTAGCCCACATATTCTGTGTTTTTATTGCCCCAAAAAACTCTGTAGAATAGACCCGGATCTGCTAAATGGCCATTTAGCAATTTGTTATGTTAGCAATCGCCTTTTCAAGACAGTTAAAAATAAAAAAATAAAAAAAAATAACAAGGGGTTATTACTGATATCTTGACTGATATGTCCATGTATCTCCAGAAGAGGACGCACTAGAGCAAACGACACGAACCTTCTCAACACATTCTTGTGTTCATTGAGTGCTGTCACATGCTTAATGCGAAGTTTTGCGAACAATATATAAATAATCCTTTACTTTTGACTAACAAGAACTCACATTATAGACGTTTGAAACATTTGTTAGTGAAGAATATGTGCCATCCCATTTAAGTTGGTTTGATAATACAGCATCTGCATAAAAAAAAAAATTCCTTTCGAATTTGATTATATGAGGTCTTTCTAAAGCATTTTCTTCTGAATCACAAAACAAGTTGACCCATGTCATTAATTTATGTCAAATAATACGAATTAATGAATTAACTGAAATAAATTCTCAGTCTGAACAATTCTGGCTGTTACCTATAAAGTTACAAAGGCCACAATAAATAATGCACAAGTATTACTTACAGGCTACCACAATAAATGCTCTGCTAAAATATTTTTTAAACTCTGCTCCCTCTGTTAGATTAAGATCACAGATCATAGATTTTGATGTAGGCTATTTAGGTTACAATTCATTAAGTTTTAGAGAGGTGTTCAGAGCTTTCAGAGATGTTCTCTCTTTTTTTCCATTAAAAACACATATGGGAGATCAGGACTGTTTCTGACATTTCTTAAAGGAATAGTTCACCCAAAAATGACAATTCTGTCATCATTTACTCACCCTCAAGTTGTTCCAAACCTGTATGAATATCTTTTTTCTGCTGAACACAAAATATATTTTGAAGAATATGGGTAACCATCTTTTTTTTTCATACTAAGTCAATGGGGCCCATCAAACGTTCTTCAAAATATATTCTTTTGATGGCATTTTCATTACTCAACAGGTGATAAATTACCATATGTACCTTTTGTTGGCTCATTGTAAAACATTTTCTATTGTGAAGGGACTTCATCCACAGAGTCACGAAGCACAACCAAAACAGTGTTCTTCCACAAAATTCATGTCGTTTTTTTAACCACCAGAGGGCCAAAAGTTACAGTGTACCTTTAAAATATTTCATAGGCTATATGTTGATAGGTTATTACTAAACTTTTATTTTTATTTCCACGTGTGAAATGGAACACTTTCATCGTAGTGGTCTTTCTAATAACATTTTAAAATATATATATTTCTATATATCAAACCATATTATTAATATCGAATCATACGATCACAATAACCATTTATCTCTTGTTGTGTGTGCTGTTATTATATGTTGGTTCAGTATGTCATGTTTATTTTGTTCTTGTTTTAAAAGCTGGGAATGATTGCTCTATTGCCAAAGGTTATTTGCCTCTCCTAAACACTGTAAGGCCATCATTGGGCAAATGGCTGGGTGGGAGAGTCTCAACAATCATCTGAAGCATGGTGGGGGTTCACTCTTTGTGCCAGATGATAAGATCCTTTCAAGTGTAAAGGTTCTTTCTGAGGGGTTGTTTAGGGCTTTAAAGCTCTTGTTTTCCCCTTAAGTCTCCTTTCACGGAGTCAGGCCACGCCAGAGTCAACTATTTTCCATTTTGCTGTTAAAAAAACATTGACATTTAAGATGAATCTATGAG